>NC_059106.1:157118908-158562241 GCF_020740685.1 Jaculus jaculus
AACATGGTGGCTGAGGGGTGTCCCCAAGAACGTGTTTCTCTGTGTGTGGGTTTAATCACTGTGTGATTCAAGGGGCCCTCTCCCTGCTAGCCAGCCTTTAGGGCTCATCCCATGAATGAAACCCGAGTCGTCCAGAAGGATGAAGTTGGTGTCATGATGGCAAAGGTTCAAATCCACCAGTGGCAAGCAGCACCATGGTTCCTGCCCCCAAGCCCTGCACTGTCTGGAAGAAATGGGCCTGAGGACATTGACCATTTGGTGTCCCCTTTTCTGAAATCCTTCTGGAGAGGACATCCACGGGATGGCTCGACAGTCCTCAACTCTGCACTTCCTGATCTATAACCTTATATGATTGACTTTTCTCTGAACTCCCCCAAGGCCAAGTTTCTCGACTTCAAGATTACTGACATTTGGGGCTGGATCATTTTGCATTGTGGGGCTGTTTGAGTCAGGTGTCTTCCATGTTCTGAATGCTAGGTCCCCAGCTAGTGGCAATTCGGGAATTTGAGCCTCCTGGAGACAGTGTATTGTTGGGAGCAGGCTTATGGGTGTTATAGCCAGCTTCCTCTTGCCAGTGTTTGGCACACTCTCCTGCTGCTGTTGTCCACCTCATGTTGGCCAGGAGGTAGTGCCCACCCTTTGCTCATGCCATCATTTCCCCCTGCCATCATGGAGCTTCCCCTCAAGTCTGTAAGCCAAAATAAACCCTTTCCTCCCACAAAAGTTTCATTATATACTTAAATATAGTACATATTCATTATTCATTCATCTGCTATTGATGCACATCTAGGCTGCTTTTATTTACTTGCTATGTGAACAGTGTATCAATAAACATTAATATGCAAGTCTCTCTAGTAGGTTGTGGAGTCCTTTGGACATATGCCCAGAAGTGCTATAGCTGGATCATATTGTAGTCCTATTTTTAATATTTTGAGAATAAACCTAAGAAAGAAAGTAAAAAACCACTATAATGAAAACTTTCTGATACTGAAAAGAAATAAATTGAAGAAGATATTAGATGTAGGAAAGACTTCTGCTCCTAGATTGGAAGAATTAATATTAGGAAAGTATATATATTACCAAAAATAATGTACAAATTAACTTCAATCCACATCAAAATTCCAATGACACTCTTCACTGAAATAGGAAAAAAACAATTCATATGTAGGGATGGAGAGATGGTTTACAGTTAGGGCACTTGCCACAAAGCCTAAGAAGTCATGTTCAAGCCTCCAGGTTCCATGTATGCCTGATGCACAGTGACTCAAGCCTGCAATGTCACACATGCGCACAAGGGGGTGCACACGTCTGAAATTCGTTTGTAGCAGCTGAAGGTGAAGGCCTTGGCACATCCATTCTTTCCCTCTCTCTCTCTCTCTCTCTCAAATAAATAATAATAATAAGTTTTATAAATTCACATGTAAAAGACCAAGAATAGGCAGAGCAATACTAAGCAGAAAGAACACAGCTGGGAGAATCGCAACACCCAAACTGAACAGTGACCAAGGCAGCTTGATGCTGGCACAACAGCAGACCAGTGGAACAGAACAGAGGACCCAGAAATAAACCCACACAGATATAGCCATCTAATATCCAACAGAGGGGTCAAAAATACACACTGGAGCCGGGCATGGTGGCTCACGCCTTTAATCACAGCACTCAGGAGGCAGAGGTAGGTGGATCACCGTGAGTTCGAGGCCACCCTGAGACTACATAGTGAATTCCAGGAGAGCCTAAGCTAGAGTGAAACCCTACCCCCAAAAAACCCAAACAAACAAAAAACAAACAAACAAACCACACACACCAGAAGAAGAAAGGCAGCATGTTCAACAAACAGTGCTGGCAAAACTGGATATCCACATGCAGAAAAGGAAAATTAAATCCATGTCTCTTACTCTGTTCTAAATCAATTCAAAATGGATCACAGACCTTAATTTAAAAGCCAAAATGCTGCAGTTGCTAGAAAAAAAAAAAAAAAAAAAAAAAAAGATCTAGGCATAGGCAAGAACTTTCTGAACAAGACTCTCATAGCCAAGGAAGTAATCCTAATAACTAACAAATAGGACTATCATGAAATTAAAAAGTTTCTACCCAACAAAGAAATTGATCAACAAAGCAACAGACAAGTTGCAGAATGGGAAAAGAAATTTCACCTGGCACATATTTCAGACAGGTGTTGTAGTGGCTAAAATATATAATGAACGATTAAAGAACACTAAAAACTGCCCTCCAATAAGTAGGCTAATGAACAGCTTTCAAAATAAGAAATACAAATGGCCAATAAAAATTTTTGAATGTTTTCAACATCTATAGCCAACAGGGAAATGCAAATCAAAATTACTTTGCGATTCCACGTCACCTCCGTCAGAATGATTATCAAGAAAAGAGGGTAGATGCTGGTAAGGGTTTGGGGAAAGAGAACACCCTCGTTCCCTGCTGGTAGAGGGTGAACTGGTGCAGCCATTTTGGAAATAAATGTGGTGGTTTCTTCCATCGTGTTTTATCAATCTCCAATTCTCACTTAATTCTTCTCTCAGGCTGCTTATATTGCTTCTCCACCGCCCCCATCCTCCCACACACATCCGTCTTGATATGATTTCTGTTTCTTTTCTGCTAGGGAAACCACCCCTATTTCCTAAAGCTATCTTCAACTTGTACCTCTTTCAGGAAACTTTACCAGGCCATGGACCTAGATGACAGGTTTCTGTCTCCAACCTGGTTTTCCTAGGTTTCTAAATCAGTGTGCCACGAAGTAAATGAGAAGTCAGCTTCTACAAGAGCTGTGGTCACCCAGAGTGCCGTAATTGTTTGTGTTAGAGTTTTAAGCCTTTCCAATTGGCTCCTTGCCATTATTCAGTTGGAATCATTTGCATCCGTTTCTCAGCAACCCACCCCTCATCCCTAATATGCCTCATCCAATGACTTTATTACTTCAAGTTCCCACCGCCATCTGATACAGTTGCCTCCTCCCTTCTCAAGTGAAGATTCTGTTCTCCCATGATGTCCACTCTGCAGGGCTTTTGCTCCCTTACATGACTGTCCTCTTCTGTCTCTCTGGCTGGAGTCTATCTTCCTATCCTGTCCTTGATGCATGTCCCTGTGTAGTGTCCACCTCTCTTCTCTAGTGAATCCGCTCTCTCGGGGTCTGTAGCCTGCAGCCTTTAAATACCCGCCCCCCATGGTGATGACCAGCCACCCTCTATCTCCAGCCCTGAGTCTCTTCCTCAGGCACTGCCGTGTGCAACTTTTTACTTGACATGTTTCCTGGAAATAGACATCTGTCAAAGGAAATTTAGACTTCTAGGCAGAAGGGTACTGCTAATGTCAATTTTTGTTGTCCCACAGGTCTGTGTTTCCATAGAAAATGACCACTGATAAAAAGCAATGTACTTAAAAAATATTTTTAATATTTTTTTGTCCCCAAGGTAGGGTTTCACTCTAGCTCAGGCTGACCTGGAATTCACTATGTAGCCTCAGGGTGGCCTCAAACTCATGGCGATCCTCCTAGCTCTGCCTCCCCAGTGCTGTGATTAAAGGCGTGCGCCACCACACCCAGCCTTAAAAAATATTTTTTAATGAGAGATACAGGTATGCTGAAAACTGAGTGAAATAGGGAACTTTATACATTTTTATCCACTTGTTTGTATATGTAGAGATATTTTATTTATTTATTTGCAAGCAGAGAGGGAGAGCACTGAGAATGAAAATGGACACATCAGGACCTCTTACTACTGCAAACAAACTCCAGATACATGTGCCACTTTATGCATCAGGCTTTATATGGGGACTAGGGAATTGAACAACCAGCGCCAGCAGGCTTTGTAAGCAAGCACCTTTAGCCACTGACCCTCCTCTCCAGCTCTTGTTTATGTTCTTGTTGTTGTTTCGAGGTAGGGGCTCACTCTGGCCCAGACTGACCTGGAATTCCATCATGTACTTTCAGGGTGTCCTCGAACTCACGGCAATCCTCCTACCTCTGCCTCCCGAGTGCTGGGATTAAAGGCATGCGCCACCACGCCCGGCAATTGTTTATGTTTTTTGAGACTGGGTCTTATTATGCTGTCCTGGCTGGTCTTGAGCTCATGAGCTCAAGTGATCCTCCCATTCCAGCTGTTGAACAGTTCAGACTACAGACACATGCCTGGCTTTACTTAGTAATAATAACGTGTAATGCGTGCTTCCTCTGTGCCAGACACTGTTCTCAATACTTTCTATGCTTTATAAGGCTTACTGCTTGCAACAATCTAATGGTAGATATGATGGCTCAATTTCCATCCTAGAAAATGGAGACACAGAAGAATTGAATAGCTTGTCCCAGGTCCCACAGCTAGTTAGTAACAGCTCAGGTTTTAATGCAGACAGCCAAACACACCATAAGGAGCCACAGTGCTGGTCCCTAGCTGAGTGTCATGTGCAAACTCTAGTGACGTGTTCCAGGACTGGACCATGTGGCCTTTAACTGGAAACGTCGACGGAAAGCTCATGCTAAATGAAGTATAAACAAGAGGAAATCAGTGGGTTGTGTTATGCACAAACGTTTCAGAAACACTCTTCAAAGAAGAAGCGTCTATAAATGAGGTTCAGCAAGTTTGAGCTCATTATTAGAGGAGAGGGCAAGGTGAGCAAGTGAAATGTGGACCGCAGAACCTTTCCGCTAGACACAGGTCCTTGACAGAGAGGCTTCAATGAGTGCAAACCCAGGTTCTTCTGTTGACCGGCTCAGTTGACACTTGTTCAGTTGATTGGATCTCTGGGGTTCAAACCTGTGGCCCTTTCCAGCTTCTCACAGGGCAGTGTGGCCTGACTGCTCTCCAAGCTGGGGACCCTCAGACTTACTATCTCCTGCAGACACAGAGACAAGCTATTGTTTCTGGATTCTAAGAGCTGGGTGTACGCCAGTCTTAAGCAATGAAAAACTGGTGTGGAAAAGAAAGTTGGGAAATCCAAGTTAGCTGTTGAAAGCACTCATTTCCATAAATACTTTATTGAAACTATTATTTTCAGAAAATGCCCAATTTCTGTCAGAAAAAATTAATGAAAAATCTTATTTTCCTTCCAAACATATTGCATTTTTCAATCTAAAAAAAAAGATTAAAAACTTCTCAAGGATCACTCTTTCCATTAAAAAATTTTTCAAATGAGTTTGTAAAACAAATAAAGTCTGGTTTCTCAGTATTTTTAAGGACTTTTTTTTTTCATAGATACCATGCACAATGCTTTTGAAACTTTCTTCCAAATATACCAACATACTTTCTGTTAAAAAGATCCAAAATCATGTTTATAAAGCAATAAAACTGATGAAGGACTGTGTATGGACTACTGGGCTTGAAATAAAATATCCCCTTCTTCTTGTCTTTATTGTTTATCATGGTTTTTTTTCTACTTTTAAAAAAGGCACCAGTTTCCCCCCCCCCAAAAGTTAGCAATCCAAATGTTAATGTTTGTCTAAGTTTATTGTTTCTTAACTTTCCATGTTTCCTGATAAGTAAACTCTGCAAATCATAGCATGTAAATAAGCAGTAAGTGTAATGTTACCAAAACATAAACAAAGAATAAAGCGACATACACAATACTTGGTGGGGGCCCCTAGTTTTCTTTCTTTGTAATTATAACAAGAAAAAAGAGAAATGATGTGTATCCATTTTATTCCATTGTTTTTAATACTACAGGTGTTTTAAGATAGAAACAAGACATTCGGATTCCATTCAGATACCTGTTGTGTTTGCCTTGAAGGAGTCTGTCTATTAGGGACTAAAATGAGAAGAGCATTTCACACTTTGCTTACAGCCCTGGGGGAAAAAAAAATCTTTCCTTTGAAAGATGAATCTCAGTAAAAAGTTATCCAGATGCTTAGAAGTCTAAAAAAAAGAAAAAGTAGTTGTTGGTGGTGACCACACCCTGAAGCGACAAGCACTATGTCT
Organism: Jaculus jaculus; assembly: GCF_020740685.1. Classification (NCBI taxonomy): domain Eukaryota; kingdom Metazoa; phylum Chordata; class Mammalia; order Rodentia; family Dipodidae; genus Jaculus; species Jaculus jaculus. The sequence continues at coordinate 157,124,830 of NC_059106.1, forward strand.
GGGAATGTGAAAGGTACAAGAAGGTGACCCTGACCGTGGCTCCTTACCCGGTCTCGGAACTTTCCTGCCCTGCAGCAGAAATTCTGAAGGAATGAAAAGGTTGTCTGTTGAAGTAGACGAGCCTTTTCACCAAGAATTGCAGAGAGATTACTTACATCTCAGAGCCGGTCCAGCGCGGAGCCTCTCCACTCCGCTGTCCTCTCTCCCTGGCCACTGATGATCCTTCAAGCCTGGCTTGACAGCCCCGTTTAATCTGCGAGCTGGGGCGGAATGCGGGCTTCACACTTGCTGTTCTCTTCCGTTTTGCAAAGGGCCAGTGGCCTGGTCGTTTCTACGGCAACCAAGAGGAAGCCGGCTGGTCTAGCAGTTTCATTAACCACACAGCAGGGGAGAACCTGCTTCTTGGGGAGACTCTGGCTGAGGCTTTTCCACAAGAAGCTGAGGGGACCGCTGCTGTAGGCTGACCCCAGAGGAGTGACACAAATGGAAGAAATTCTACTCTAGCAGGAAATTGGATGGATTAAAAGTAGATTGCGGAGACGCCTTGCTACTTTTACATCTATGATTTGTTCCTTTCTTTTTGGCCTGATGAATTGTTACTTATAATAAGTGTCAGTGTTAGTGCAGAAAGCCCGCCTACTGCGACTACTCCAAAGAAACGGTTAGCTCACTTCAACTGCAGACCTGTGCCCTTTCCCTCATTCATTCATATTTCATGTGTCAGGAGTCAGAAAACGAGTAAATATGTAAACAAGATTTGGTACTTTAAAAAAATACTCTTATCTATTTTAAATAATTATAAGTTATATAATTATAGATAATTTAAATAAATCTTTCATTTATTTATTTGAGAGAGAGAATGAAACAGAGAGAAAAAATGGGCATGCCAGAACCTCCAGCCAGTCCAAATAAACTCAAGATGCATGTGCCATCTTGTGCATCTGGCTTACCTGGGTCTTAGGAAATCGAACCTGGGTCCTTTGGCTTTGCAGGAAACGCCTTAGCCACTAAGCCATCTCTCCAGCCCGATTTTGTACTTTTTAAATGATTTCTTACTCTATTTGTGCTACTATAAGATGTCATAAACTAGGTGCCTTAAAAACAAGTAACAACAACAACAAAAATCTCTTTCTTAAATGAGCCAACAGGTGCAATAGTGGCACGTTTATCATGGTGGAAAACAACTGCCCTCTAATTGGACTGGAGGCCTGCTCCATGGGAGGGAATACATTCCTGATACTGAAAACTTAAAACAGGGTTAGTCATGAGCCCTAGGGGTGTAACATCTGCTGATGTCTGGATAAATGTATATATTATGCTTATCAAACTGCCCAGTAAGCACTTCTCTTAATATTCATACCCTTATATTAATGCTACTCTCACTTTGGGTAGAGAATCTTTTCTTTGCAGATGGCAGTGACCTTGGGACGACACAGAAGGTATCATGGTGCTGGAAAGAAGTGACTGGAGTACTGAGTAACATCTCGATCACACCTTCCAAGGCTCAGGGTCTAATGCAGAAGGGGTGGCGGAAAGAATGTAAGAACCAAAGGAAGGGTAGGACTCCTTACAACGTGCTCCCTCCGGACATAAAATGGCCTGGATATCCATGACCTCACAGTGCCTGACACTACCTACACAAGACCATCATAAGAGGAGGAAAAGATGATGACATCAAAATAAAAGAGAGACTGATTGAGATGGGGAGGGGATATGATGGAGAATGGAATTTCAAAGGGGAAAGTGGTGGGAGGGAGGGTATTACCATGGGATATTTTTTTAAATTAATTATTTATTTATTTGAGAGTGACAGACACAGAGAGAAAGACAGATAGAGGGAGAGAGAGAGAATGGGCGCGCCAGGGCTTCCAGCCTCTGCATACGAACTCCAGACGCGTGCACCCCCTTGTGCATCTGGCTAATGTAGGACCTGGGGAACCGAGCCTCGAACCGGGGTCCTTAGGCTTCACAGGCGAGCGCTTAACCGCTAAGCCATCTCTCCAGCCCGGGATATTTTTTATAATCATGGAAGATGTTAATAAAAAAAATAAAAACGAAACAAAACAAAAATCTCTTTCTTTGCCCTTCTGGAGCCCAGTAAATCTCAAGGCTCCAGCAGGTTCAGTGTCTGGTTCATGCATAGGCCCCATCTAGGAGTGAGCCCACATGATCTAAGGGAGAGAACTGTGATCTCCAACTTCTCCTAAGGGCAATAACTCCATTCATGAAGGCTCCACCCCTGTGATCTAATGACCTTTCAACAACATCGCATGCTGGAGATTATATTTCACCATATGAATTTTGGGGAGACACCAATATACATTGTTTAGCAATTTATGAGGGTTCACTAAATATGGGAAAAATCAGATAGATGGTGGTTAGGAAGGGAATCTCAGTAACTTAAAACACTAGAGCAATAGTGTGTATAATATTCTAAAGAAAAATGCCTCTCACTGTGGGCACCCACCCATATCTAGTGAATCCCCGCCACACATGAGCACTGTTCTAGGAGATTTAGAGCACAGGAGATAAAAAGTGATAATTCTTGTTTGTCTTCAAGGAACTAATGCTATAGAAGGAATAATTATGCAAGCTGATTGTGACAAATGTATAAAGAAAAAAAATAATGATGGAGGCTAGGGTAATAATGGGACTCTGTGGACAACGGCTTTCCATACAAGCATGAGGATCTGGGTTGAAATCCCAGCATCCCTGGAAAAGCTGGGCATAGCCAGGCGTGATAGTGGCACGCCTTTAATCCCAGCACTCGGGAGGCAGAGGTAGGAGAGCTCCGTGAGTTTGAGGCCATCCTGAGACTACATAGTGAATTCCAGGTCACCCTGGAGTACAGTGAGAAAAACCTACCACAAAAAAAAAAAAAAAAAAAAAAAAAGGAGGAGGAGGAAAAGCTGGGCATGGTGGCATACGCTGGTGATCCCAGTACTGGAGAGGCACATTCAGGAGAGTCCCTGAAACATGTTGGCTAGCTAGTCTAACTGAGTTATGAACTCTAGGTTCTGAGAAAGACCTGGTCCCAAAATATAAGGTGGCAAGCAACCAAGGGAGAATCCTGATGCAGCTCTGCCCTTCACATACATGTATGCATGCACACACGAACATGCACCTGCACACACATGTTCCCACACATACATGCATATATACACACCACATACACATACAAAAATGATGACACACAGATAGATATCCCAGAGAAGGAGGGCTTCCTTTTGCCTGGGAAATTGAGGTTTGTTGGAGATGTAGCATTTGATCTGGTCTCTAAAGAATGGCCAGGACTACAAGCAACTCATTGTCTAACCTAATTAGCAACAAATAACCTGATGTGATGCCCACACAAGTGCAATAGTGGCACACAGCCATGGTGGGGAACCAACTGCTCTTGATTTGGCTAACTGATCCCCTCAGTGGTACAAGATCCATAGCTGGAGCTGGGAAACAAGTCAGAACCATACCCAAACATAAGCCCACTCTCCAATATCAAGCTACCATCAATCATGGGGTACAAGAGGGCCTACACCTATCAAACTCTCTATCAAAAAAGTAATTGTTATCTCCATTTTCCGGGTGCTAACTTACTCTCCGTTGGAGAATCTGCTTCTCTTTTTCAGATAGATGCAGATCCTAAGGAGAGAGCTGCCCCAACATACCTCAAAAGGGGCCTGTCTGAAACTAAGGACAATTGGTGAAACAAGCAAGGGTGATGTTTTCCTGATGAACTGGATACCAGCACAAAGAGGAAGGAGACAAACAGAGAAAAATCAACTCCTACCAAATCAGAGAGCCAGAGCCTTAGAGGCCCCCAACACCTCAGCACTGAAGCACACCAAAAATGAACCCAACATGGCTCAGGGAAATTTTGCAGAAGAGGGGGCAGAAAGAATGTCAGAGTCACATCTTAGGTCATGATATGCAGAGACATTTATCATACCAATAACTGTGGGCTAACTCCACAATGCACGACCCATTTACATCAACAAGGAGGGTCCGATGGGAGGGGGTAGATCATGGGTGAGCCTACCAAACTGCCTGTATTTGCTGAAAAGAAAACTAATAAATTAAATTAAAAAAAAAAAAAGAATGGCCAGGACTAGAGCGAATCAGATGTAGGAGAAAGGGCACTAATGCTTTATGGAGTGATTCGTTGACCAGTAGGGGATTGAATGCTGATGGACACTTTTCCTCCTTTGCAGACCCTTCTAGTTCTGACATTGGTGGCTTTTCAGGTGTCCCTGGTGGTCAAGGAACTCAAGCAATTAAGAAAATTGCTGGAGTAAACGTTTGCAATGTCCTAAGGCCTAGTCAGCTATTTTGAAAAGCAGCAAATCATATCCAGGATGAAGGGAACTGAGAACAGCATGCTCTTGCTGGTGTAGTATGTCATTTCAGCAATGCACCATATAACTTTTATTGTATGAGTATAATAAAACATGGACCCCGAGCCAGGTGTGGTGGCGCACGCCTTCAATCCCAGCACTTGGGAGGGTGAGGTAGGAGGATCAATGTGAATTTGAAGCCACCCTGAGACCACATAGTGAATTCCAGATCAGCCTGGGCTAGAGCCAGAAACCTACTTTGTGGGGGGGGAAAATGGACCTTAATTCATAGCTTGATTCTCTTACCTTTTTACACATTAAAAAAAACACCACTTTTTGAGCCTTGTTTTCCATATTTGTAAGGCATTTGTATAATTCTTTCTTGAAAGGTTGAGGTGAGAATTTAGTGAGATAATGTACATGAACTTATGCCTGAGGATAGGGGAAAGGATGGCTGGCCCACCCTTATACTATATGCCCCAAGATTTTGGATCAGTTGTGGCCGATACCTGGTTTGTTCTCAACATTGTACCAACATCTTTCTCTCCCGTCTGCTTATATTCTAGAGGCTGGAAAGCTATATCACTCACCTTGCCACAGTTCCTTGTGGCTGGCGCTCCAGAATTGATTCGATGATTAGTAATCATTTATATTTGCTCTGGAGCTGAATCTGCACAGAAAAGACCATGACGCTGTGTGTGGGAAGTTATTTAGATGGGGAGAGGGATCAGAATTCTGGGACCTCTTGGGTCAGGGGTCTAACAGAAGCGTGTTGTCTGCAACTAGTGGTGATGAGGATGGCTTCCTGAGTGAATTACTTCCTGGCTTCAGTGGATGTAAGATGTAGCATGACCCTGGAGGAAGAGCTATGGCATTCACTTCCTGTTGGAGACTGTGGTCCCTCGATGCAGCAACTTTCTGACTATGGGAGAAGCAACAGCTCCCATGATGACCCAGTCTCCTGTCATTTCCAGAGCCCAGCCAGGAGTCCATTTCTTGAGCTCACTCTTGATGTAAAAACAAAACACCAAATTTCTGGCTGGTTTAAACCCATTAGAATAAACTCTGTTGTCTGCAACCAAGAACCGGGAATACCGCACCAGTGACCAGTTCTGGCCAATGCAAGGTGCCGTGGTTGCCCAGGACAAGATCTCACTGTATAGCCCAGGTTTGCCTGGAACACTTGATCATTCTGTCTCAGCCTCCTGAGTTGGGCGTTTTGAGTATAGGTGGCTTTCTATCCAGTGTCCGGCAAGCAGAGTCCTGCTGGGGGAGGCATGTCCCTGAGGGGGGGTTGATCTTGAGTCCAGCCCTAGATGTGTGTTCAGAGCCAGCTGGCCTAAGGTGATGGCTGCTTGGCTGCTGTCTCTCTGCCATGGATGTGTGACGAAGTGAGCCAGTTTCGTCCGCCATGATGGAGCTTCCCCTGGGATCTGTAAACCTGAAATAAACCCTTTCCTCCCATCAGCTGCTTCTGGTTGCGTGTTTGTCCCAGCGGTGAGACAGTAACTGCCGCATGGGTCCTCGGGTTTCAGGCAGGCATCATCATGCCCAGCCCTTTATTCACTTCCCGATTCTGAGACGCGTGACCTAGAGTACTTAACATGAGCTGGGAGCAACGAAGAACCCCATGAAGGGAGTCTGTTACCGCTGTTCCTTCATCACTGTGAGTCTCTTGTCTTTGTGAACCTCTTACTGAGTTAGGGAGCTGGGCCGAAGGTGAAGATTGCAGGAGGCAGGTACCTCACTGGGAATTTGAAGGGAAAAGACTGCTTATGAAGTTAGGCTGGGACTCTCGTGTGTGCCTGGTTAAACATTTACCACTCCTATCTCGCCATCTTTCGAAAGCATTTAATTCCATTTGCTCTGTGTTAACCAGGTCACGTAGTTTAAGTTGATTTAGCAAAGGCCAGTGCTGGGAAGACTAATAAAACCACACCTTAGTTTGAATGCTTTGTTTTACCACAGTTAGTGGGACGGTGGGATTGAATTCTGGGTTTTTCCTTGATTAATTTCATTTTCTCTGTTCTTTTTAGTCACAGACCCAATGCAAACTCTTTTTTTAAATTAATATATTTTTATTGACAACTTCCATGATTGTAAACAATATCCCATGGTAATCCCCCCGCCACTTTCCCCTTTGAAACTCCACTCTCCATCATATCCCCTCCCCCTCTCAATCAGTCTCTCTTTTATTTTGATGTCATGATCTTTTCCTCCTCTTATGATGGTCTTGTGTAGGTAGTGCCCAGGCACTGTGAGGTCATGGATACAAAGTATTTATAGTACATTCTTGTCAAATCTACTGTACTAAGTAAAAATGAAAACTGACTGCCAACTTATCTTGCAGGACTAAAGACTGGAATGTCTGCTCTGAAAAAAAAAAACCCTTTGTTTCCTTTGTTTTCAGACTGTAGCAACCATTTTGATTGTTAATTAACATGTTAGTTTCTTTCTTTTTTTTTTTTTTCTTTTTTTTCCTGAGGTAGGGTCCCACTCTAGCCCAGGCTGACCTGGAATTCACTATGTAGTCTCAGTCTGGTCTTGAACTCGTGGCAATCCTCCTACCTCTGCCTCCCAAGTGCTGGGATTAAAGGTGTGCATCATCACACCCGCCAACATGTTAGTTTCTTAATCTTTTATTGGGCCTCAATGTCTCTGTTTCCCATTCCTTTCTCCATGCGTTCTCATAGGAAATCTATATCCCACCCACATAACCACCCCAGATCATTACCAGTATTTTCTGTTACCGTTTCTTCCATCCTGGACCCCTTAGGCTTTCCTAGTCCATATAATTTTCTTGGGCAACTTCAGCATTGATATTCTGAATTTACTGCAGGATGCGACATTTATGTTGTCACCTGGTGGTTTGATTCTGCTGTAGAGCTGCCTTCACCACAGGCTGTGGAGTTGTCTTCCTCTCTTGCTCCCGCTCTACTCCGGTCTCAGGAAATCTCTGCACTCCAGTGTCTTTAGCTCTACCTTGTTCGTTCTACCCCTCCCCCTCCTCCGACTCTGTGATCAACCATTTCCACATCGTCCTCACGCCCAGGACCCTTCCCGTTGCCTGTTCTCTAGGCTCCATGTCAACCATCCCCATGTTGTCCTCATGGCCGGCTTCCTCAGCACCCACCCACTCCTAGGGCAAAGACGCTCATAGAAAACATGCGGAGGACTGGAGAGATGGCTTAGCGATTAAGGCATATATGCCTGTGTGGTAGTTTTAATAGATGGCCCCCAATACATTCAGTGTTTTATTAGCTTGTAGTTTGGATCTGCAGCCACCTGGCTGGAGGCAGTGTCACTGGGTGGAATTTAGGGTTCAGCCCTCAGGTGTGGTGGTGGATTTGAGATTTCAATGTAAAGATATGCAAAGCGTGCCTAGCTGGAGTTCCTGAAGTGTGCTGTGCTGTGTGGCTTTTGGCTTCTGGCTTGTGCTTCTCTGTGTGTGTGTTTGGTCCTGTGAAGGCAGACCAGCTTCTTCTGCCATCATGGAACTTCCCCTGGATCTGTATGCTTCAATACATTCCTTCCTCTATAACTGTGCCTGATCTGGAAGTTCATCTCAGCGAACCTGAGGCTGTCTTCCACAGCCTACAAAGGCTAAGGACCCAGGTTTGATTCTCCAGGTCCCACCTAGGCCAGATGCACATGGTGGCGCATGTGTCTGGAGCTCATTGCAGTGGCTGGAGGCCCTGGTGCACCCATTCTCACTCACACACTCTCTCTCCCTCTCTCCGTCTCTAATAAATAAAAATAAATTTAAAAAGAAGTTTTGAAATAAATTTTAAAAGAAGTTTTAAAAATAATTTTAAAAAAAGAAAAGAAAAGAAAACATGCAAAGAACGAGATTTGTCCTGTTCAGCTTCACATGCGCCCCTGGTGCTATTCCTCCAGTGTGTGTGTGTGTGTGTGTGTGTGTGTGTGTGTGTGTGTGTGTGTGTGTTGTGTAGTGTCTGCATGTGTACAAGCCCATGCAGCACGCTACACTCTCCTGTGACAGAGCGCATTCACGTGCGGTGGCCAGAGGGGACACTGCATGTCTCTTTCCTTCACTCTTCTGCCTGCTGTTACTTGAGCCAGAGTCTCTCATTGATGTCAAAGCTGACAGGAATCCCTCCACCTCGCCATAAGCCCCAGAGAGTCCCCAGGCTCTGCTCCCTACGGGACTGGGGTTTATGGATGTGTGTGGCCATGCCTAGCTGATTATGTGGGTCCTGAGGCCTCAAGCTCACGTGGTCTCTCGGGCCTCCGCAGGCCCGCATACTTGCACAGTGCTCTTAACTCCTGGGCCAGCTCTCCAGTCCCATGCCACTGTTCTTCAAAACCACTCTTGCCCAGTGGCTTGGATAATTCTCCTCCTTTTGAATCAAATACTTGCTCCTATTGCAGCATTCTCATTCTTATAAGAAGGCCTGAAGCCAGGTGCGGTGGTGCACGCTTTTAATCCCATCACTGGGGAGTCTGAGGTAGGAGGATCACTGTGAGCTTGAGCCCAGTCTAGGCTGAAGTGAGATTCTGGTTTTTTGTTTTTAAATAATTGAACCAGGGCTGGGGAGATGACTCAGTGGTTAAAGGCTCTTGTTTGCAAAGCCCAAGAGCCTAAGTTCAAATCCCCAGTACCCATGTGCTGCAGTCTGGTTCACATTGCTGGTAGAAATCACCCAACCAAGAGCAGCTTCTGGGAAAAAGATTTATTTTGGCTTACTTGCTTGAGGGGAAGCTCCGTGAGATGGCAGGGGAAGCGATGGCATGAGCAGAGATGGACATCACCCCCTGGCCAACATAAGGTGGACAATAGCAACAGGAGAGTGTGTCAAACACTGGCATGGGGACACTGGCTATAATACTCATAAGCCCGCCCCCAACAATACACTGCCTCCAGGAGGCGTTATTTCCCAAATATCCATCAGCTTGGAACCTAGCATTCAGAACACCTGAGTTTACAGGGGACACCTGAATCAAACCACCACACCATGTAAAGCAAATGCACAAAGTGACACATGCATCTGGAGTTTGCAGTAGCCACAGGCCCTTGTTTGCATGCTCTCTCTCCTTCTGTCTCTCTCTGGGGCAAGAGGCCTGGTATGCCCATCCTCTCTCTCTCTCTCTCTCTCTCTCTTTCTGTTTGTAATTCATAAAACTATTTTTAAAAAGAAGGCCTTACATTTGCGAGGAGCCAGGAGTCCAGCAGGGACTGTGTGCCCCAACATATCTCTCTTTCAACCACAAGAGTCTTGAATCATACGTTTTTTGCGCACCACGTGGGAAACTTCCTGCCACACCTGGTATTTATTCCAGCCACCCCTGTGGTGACCACAGGCAGCTACACCTAGGGACCATCCCAAAGCACCTTTTCCCCTCCCATCCCGAGGCTTCTCTGTCATGCTCTGCCTTGGGACATCATAGACACACTTGGAATCTTTGTAATTCACAGCCTGGAGGTGTTGGGAATGGAATACCTCAATGGAGTGAACCTTTGACCCACGGAGATCCAGGCTGGTGAACAAACACTCCCTCCTTTCTCACTCCAGACATGGCACACTGAGACAGCTCCTTATGGTTTGTCAGGCGGCCCACAGGATCTGACAACTCACTGACATACCTCGGGCTTCTGCTCACTGTTTCGCTCTCTTTTGCCCCACTTCTCATAATCACAGCCCCCCATAAGGTACTTGCACACAGATACTCCCCGCACCCCATATTATACTCTCTGGGGGAACTCAAGATAAGATTCATTTTTAATTCTTCCTAAAATAAATTCTTCCGCTTGCAAGCTAAAAACCAACCCTTCTCAGCTCCTATAACACATCTTGCTACAGTCTTGGCCTCACCTCTTCCAGTAAGTAGAATCTTGTTAGTTTGTTTTTAGTCATTTTTATTTTTATTTTAGAGAGAGAAGGAGAGAGAGAGAGAGAGAGAGGATTGGCATGCCAGGGCCTCAGCCACTGTAATCAAACTCCAGATGCTTGCGCCACCTAGTGGTCATGTGCAGCCTTGCACTTGCCTCCCCTTTGCGCATCTGGCTTATGTGGTATCTGGAGCGTCAAACATGCGTCCTTAGGTTTTGCAGGCAAGTGCCTTAACTGCTAAGCCATCTCTGCAGCCCAGAATCTTGTTAGTTTTAAGGCATGTGTGCTGAGAGCTTCAAACAACATGCTGTAGAGGATATCTCCTGTAAGTACCTCTGTAAAATGGAAGAATAATTCCCGAAGGATCAAATTAATATCTTCAGAATTTAGATGGTTTTCTTTCCTTTTTGGAGAAGGTATGTTTATAGAGTATGTGTGGTATGATGTGAAGTATGCATGCATGTGCGCAGATGTATACTCCCCGTGGCCAGTGTGCAGAGGCCAGAGAAGCATGTACAGTATATTGTGTGTCCTCTATTGCTCATTGGCATATTTCTTTGTTGTTGCTGTTGTTGTTTTGTTTTCGAGGTCGGGTCTCACTCTAGCCCAGGCTGAGCTGGAGTTCACTCTATGGTTCCAGGCTGGCCCTGAACTCCTGGCGATACTCCTACCTGTGCTTCCAGAGTTCTGGGATTAAAGGCACGTGCCACCACGCCCAGCTTTGGCATGATTCTTTAAGACACAGTCTCTCACTCAATCCAGAGCGTACCCCAGTGATTCTCTGGTCTCTGTCCACCCGCCCCTCACAGACTGGGGCTACAGGCACGCATGGCCATGCCCACCTTTTTATGTGGATGCTGGAGAACAGAACGTGGGTGGTCTCCAGTCTGCTTAAGGCCCTCATGCTTTCATGACAATTGCTCTTCCTCAACAAGCCAACTTCTGGCCCCCTTAGCTAGCTCCCCTAAAGCATCATCAGACATCACCTTAACAGCAGCATTGTCCATGAGCTTATCCGCATCCACAAAGTGGTGGTGTCCCTATCACTTGACAGTTATGGCATAGAGAGATTTGTGCAGAATAACAAAGGCACGATGCAATACAGATGTTGGGCAGCTGACTAGATTTATTCTCCAAATAAGTGACTCATGGCAGTTTCCCGGCTGATGTGATTCCAGTATGTGTTTTGGCAAAACGTACTAATTACTACATGTCTTGGCTTATGGGGGTCACCGACAGATGGTAAGAACAGGCTGCTACAAATGTCAGCCATCTCTGGTGCTTCCTCTCTCTTCCTGCCCTGCACCCTGCCCCTTGGACGTAGACCAACACTGCACACCTTCACTTGGCCCTGCAGCGCTGCCCAGCCGTCCTCCTGCTGCCTCATAGACTTACTGGAACCCCTTTCTCCGGAACTTGCTTTCCTCAAATCTAAATCGAATGCTTTCTCACAGCCTCAACTTTCTTTCTCAGTGCTATATTAATCAGCTTTCCCTTGCTTCTCCACTGGCAGCCATGACTCTATGATGAGGGGGCGATTTAAAAAAAACACATATTGGCAGTCTCTTCCTTTCCCCTTTCCCTTTCCATCCTTCTTCCTCCTTCTCTTCCTTTCTTCCATTTCTTCCTTCTCCTCTTCCTCCTCCTCTCTCTTTCTCTTGCCCTCCCTCTCTCTTTCCATCTATCTTCTCCTTCCTGTGGGCACTACACAAAGATCATTGACTGTGATGTTCTCTAGAAGCCTTTCTTCCAGCTACACAAACCTCACCCCCACCTGGACACCAGACCAGGCCCAGACTGTCAGAACCAGGAGAGCCCTTTTCTTGATAATTCGGTCAGAAACCTCCAAGGACAAAGAGCTTACTGCTAGGAAGCTTTTTTTTTTTTTTTTTTCTCCTTCTTCCATTTTTAGAGAGCTCTACACTTTAAAATGGCCTCTTATGTGTGGCTGAATCTGCCCGTTGGTAATTTTTAGACACGGACTAATTTCCTGCTCCACAGTAACATTGACAAATCTCTTTCTTCCTTCTTTGTGACAGCCCTTAGCAATCCTCTGCTGGCATGAATGAAGCTTCTCTGAGTCACTCAGACCCCAATCCCCAGAAACATTTTAATTCTTCCTTCCGTTTTAATCTTTAGAACAAACAAGTACCATGCATCGCCCATCTTATTTTGAGATTTCTTCTCGAAGAACAGAAATAGCATGCTTCAAGGGGGCATTAAATATTGTAAAAATAATAATATTTTCAATTTCTTTGTAGAGCTGGTGCAGTGTTGATTTAAAACAAAAATTCCCACTGATAGTTTTTCAATGATGTTGATGCAAGGATTCTGAATTTTAACTGAGACAATAAGGAAATTAATAGTAAGAGGAGATTAGTCCTATTAGTTATTAACGCAGAGTGACCCTGACAGGGACTTAGATGGACAAACCAGCAGAACAGTACAAACTACTCAGAATTAGAGTCCATTGCACATAAAAATTGTTATGTAATTAAAAGAAGGCAGTAGATGTCAATGAGGGATTGAGAATTATTCATGCAGCCATGATTTCTGAAGTCACTGACTAAGAATTTAGAGAAAAATCTAAATATAGATTGACAATACATATTAAATCAAGTCCACATGGTATTAAAAAAAACAAAACAAAAGGGGGGGATATAAAAAACCAGGGAATAAGTCTCTGGAATATTGAGTCACTTTTTTAAAAAAATATTTTTTTGTCCATTATTTATTTATTTATTCAAGAGCGGTAGACACAGAGAGAAAGACAGATAGAGGGAGAGAGAGAGAATGGGCGCGCCAGGGCCTCCAGCCACTGCAAACAAACTCCAGACGCGTGTGCCCCCTTGTGCATCTGGCTAACGTGGGACCTGGGGAACCGAGCCTCGAACCAGGGTCCTTAGGCTTCACAGGCAAGCGCTTAACTGCTAAGCCATCTCTCCAGCCCCATTGAGTCACTTTTAAGTCAAGAAGTCATGGATCATACAGCCACTTCGGAAAACAGCCTGGAGTCCTTCACAAGGCTGAGCCTAGTTGGTCTTGTCATGTATCCAGGCATTTCCACCACAAGGTAGGTAGCCAGGAGAAAGGAAAGCACATTCCCGCAGCAACATGCACAAGCATACTCCTCCAGTGCGGAGGCCGTCTGTGTCCAGCAATTGCTGAACACACAAATGAGGTGAGTTGTGTCCACACAGCGGGGTGTCGTTCAGGAACAAAGCCCTGAAGCACCCGCACTTTGGAGAACCTTCAAAAATGCCAACCAAAGCTGGGGCGTGGTGGCGCGTGCCTTGAATCCCAGCACTCGGGAGGCAGAGGTAGGAGGACCGCTGTGAGTTCGAGGCCACCGAGACCCCATAGTGAAAGAAGCTTGTCTGGAAGCCCTACGTGTGGCTTGATTCCATTCATCCAGAATTTCCAGAGTAGGCAAGTCCATAGAGGTATAAATCTGTAAAGCAGGTTGGCGTGGTTGCCACGGCTGGAGGTTGGGTGAGACAGGAGTAACTGTTCATGAGTTTTCATGAGGAGGATTTCTCTTTGGGATGAAGGAAGTTTCTATATATATATTTTTTGTTTGTTTTGTTTTTCAAGGTAGGGTCTCACTCTGTAGCCCAGGCTGACCTGGAATTCACTATGTAGTCTCAGGGTGGCCTTGAACTCACAACGATCCACCTACCTCTGCCTCCCCAGCACTGGGATTAAAGGTGTGTGCCACCATGCCAGGCTGAAAGTTTCTAATCTTGATGGTGGTGATTACATAATACTGTGACTGTACAAAAGCCATTGGATTTTGTACCTCGTTTGTGTGTGTGTGTGTGTGTGTGTGTGTGTGTGTGTGTGAGCATGCATGTGTGTGTGTGTAAATCAGAATACTACCTTGGGAAGTTGTTTCTTGGGTATATTATCTTTTTAAAAATTTTTTTATCCATTTTGTGAAAGCAAGTGAGAGACAGAGGGAGAGAGAGAAAGAGAGAGAGAAAATGGGTGTGCCAGGGCCTCCAGCCACTGCAAACGAACTCCAGACATGCGTGCCCCCTTGTGCTTCTGGCTTATGTGGGTCTTGGAGAATTGAACCGGGATCCTTTGGCCTTGCAGGCAAACACCTTAACCGCTAAGCCATCTTTCCAGCACCCCCCCCCCCTTTTTTAAAGACAGGGCCTTTCATTGGCCTGGAGCTTAATGAGCTCCAGGGATCCAGCTGTCTCTGCCTCCCCAGTGTTGGAATTAAAAATGCATGCTACCTTGCCTGTTATCTTTTTTTTCTTCTTCTTTTTTGGGGGGTTTTGAGACAGGGTTTCATGTAACTCAGGCTGACCTTGATGTATAGCTGAGGGTGATGTTGAACTTCTGAACCTCCTGTCTGAGCGACGGTACAAACAAACCTACGTCCAAATCTACAGGCCCAAGAACTAGGGAGTGTTAATAACTGTGGAAGAGAGAAGGTTGCTCTCTGCTTTACTTTTGTCTTGAGTGTTTCCCAAAGGCCTTTGCCTTAAAGACTTAGCCCCAGTTCGGTGCGCTTGGGAGATGATGGGACCTTTCAGAGGCTGCTGACTTAGGAATCCAGACGGTCGGTCGGGCTGCGATCGGGAACATTGTGGGGCTGACCTCCCGCAGCCTTTCCAGACCCTGCATTGGGCTGAGTGTGGTCTGTTGCTGCAGGGCACCACCCAGCTCTCTAGAGAGGGACGTGGCGCTCAGGACCTTGGAGTGCCCAGTAAAGACTGGGGACTCTGACGCCCCAGAGCGTGCCCACAGAAGTCAAAGTGGGGACTGCTCTAACTGCCCTCAACTTATGCCCCACACTTCAGATCACCCTCGTTCCTCACCTAGTTAAATGTCCTCGTCCTGATCTTTGCCAGACTACGAATTGACCAGGTGCATCTCCTCCCATTCCGCTTCAAACCACAGGGGAGCGAGCGCCAGGGTGCAGCCCGCCCAGGGCCGTAGACGGCTGACCAACTGCGCCACCTACTGGTAACGTTGGATGCTCACAGCCACGCTAACAGCTGTCACAAAGGCTTACTCGCCAGTTAGGTGAATGGTTGCATCCCTTTATCCTATTGCTATTGGACGTTTGCAACTGGTAGCGAAGTCCCTGATGCCCGTTAACAGGTGCCACCCATGAAACACCAAGAGACAGCTTTTGCCAGAAGTCAGGCATGGTTGTGATTCAACTGGAAACAAAATCCAGCTTTGTGCCTTTGGTGAGAGGAATCCACTAGACAAGAGAGGTCAATTTTATGTATATGTGTGGGTGTGGAGTATGTATATGGGGTGTGTGTGTGTGTGTGTGTGTACATATGTGTGCATGTCTGTGTACATGTGTGTGCCTCATGGGCTTGCTTATGTATGGAGACCAGAGGAGCATGTTAGGTGTCCTTCTCGCTCATCTGAGAATTCCCTTCCTTCAGATGGGGTCTTCCCCCCACCCTCTCTCTCTCACTGACCAAGGCTGCTCACAGTCAGAGAGCCCCAGTGATCCTCCAATCTCTGTACCCTGAAGACTGGGCTATGCTGGGATGTGTGTGGCCACAGCCAGCTTCTCATGCAGGTTTCAGGGAGTTAAATTCAGCCCCCCCAAACCCCCATGCCTTAACACCAAAGGCTCTTTACCACTAAGCCATCTCTCCATCCCTGTTTTCTCTCTCTCTCTCTCTCTCTCTCTCTCTTTGTGGTGCTGGGGACTGAACACACAAGGTATCAACCTCACAGACCAGGCAAGAGTTCTACCCCTGGGTCATAACCTCAGCCCGCAGTGGGGAAATTTTAACAAATGGAGCCTTATTTGGGCTCAGAGTTCTAAGGGTCGGAAGTGCAAGTGCCACAAATGGTGATGGCCGGAGTCACATGGCAAGAGACAGGGGCAGGCGTGTGTGCAAACGTGTACTCGATCTCTGGTCACAGAAGCCTCCACACCAAGTCACGAGGGCTCCACCCTGATGACCTTTCATCCTGCTCATCACTCCCTACCCATGTGTGATAGCTAAGATGTTGTCAACTTGATCTGCTTAGTAATCAACAGAAATCCCTTTCGGGTGGGTCTCAGAGGTTGCTTCCAGGAAGGATCAACTAAAGGAGGCAGTTCTTCCCCCAGAATGAGCCCTTCCCCCAGAGTGGGTGGCCCCCGCTCAGAGGGGGACTTGATATAAGGAAGCTCTGGGTAAAAGAGCCCCTTTCTCCCTCCCTCCCTCCCTCCCTCCCTCCCTCCCTTCCTCCCTTCCTTTCTCCCTTCCTCCCTTCCTCCTTCCCTCTCTCCCTCCCTTCCTTCTACTTGCCTGCCGGAGCTGCTTGCTGCCTTCCAGCATGCATTGAAGACCAGCCCGGACTGAAGACCAGCATCAACTGAAGACCCATGTGGATTGAAACCCAGCGGCTCCTTTGGAAGCCTCCAGTCTCTCTGGCACCATCTGCAGTGCAGGGAGGCATCTGGCCACGTGGACTGAGCAGCTACCAGGTTCCGTGATTCTTGGGCCTGCAACTGCTATTGGACTACTGTAAGCTGATCCAATAAATTCCCTTTTTAAAATAATTCATTCCAGCAGTTCTCTTTCTCTAGAGAACCCTGACTAATACACCGTATCACCTCTAAGTGCGGTAACTGGATTTAGTTTCCATGTCTTATTTCACAGCGGGGACCAAGCTCACGAGCCAACCGTCTCCAGGCCACCATGTACTGGGCCCTGGTAGCCCAAGCACGAAGATGTTTGTGAGAGATGGCGAGTCACAAGAACCACAAGCACGTCTGTCACAGAGGGCAGGCCGGGTCTCCCAGAACAGCTTCACCCCCCAACCTGAGCAGCAACGATGCCAGGGGCCAGGCAGATTACCACATTCTCCCCACCTGGCATTCACTCATTCACTCACTCGTGTGTGTGTGTGTGTGTGTGTGTGTGTGTGTGTGTGTGATAGTCTATCTCTTCATGTAGTTAAGATTAATTTCTTACTGTGGCTAAAAACTTTTAATATGAAATCTGCCCTCTTAACAAATTTTTAAGGTATGATATGGTATTATTAACTATAGACATGATGTTATACAGAAGAGTTCTCATTTGCATAAATGAAACTTTATGGCCATTAATTATCCGCTCCCCACATCCCCTGCTCACTAGCTACCGGCAAAACATTATTTAAAAAAAATGTTTTTATTGACAACTTCCATAATTGTAAACAATATCCCATGGTAATTCCCCCCCCCCCCATGCCACTTTCCCCTTTGAAACTCCACTCTCCATCATATCCCCTCCCCCTCTCAATCAGTTTCTCTTTTATTTTGATGTCATGATCTTTTCCTCCTCTTATGATGGTCTTGTGTAGGTAATGTTAGCAATGTGAGGTCATGGATATCCAGAAACCAAACATTATTGTGATCTCTATTCTAACAACTTTAACTATTTCGTATGCTTTTTCTAAGTGGAATTACACACAATGTTTGTCCTGTGACTGGTGTATTTTCCTGATACAGTGTCATGAAGAATCTTCCATGTTGTTGCATATGGCAGGGTCTCTTCTATTTCAAAGCTGAATTATGTTTCATTGTATATAAATACCATTACCTTTTATCCTCTGATCTGTCAACAAACATTCAGCCTGTTGCCACACCATGGCTATTGTGATTAACCATGCAATAAATATGAGAGTGTACATATGTTCTCAAAATCTTACTTTTGATCAATACCCAAAAGTGGGACTTCAGCTTTTATTTTTATGACTTGTCCAGGGTAATGGTTTTCCCAAAATCATGAACCCCCAACTAGCTTTAAGTGAAAAAACAGTTGCAACAATGTTGCTAGTTGATTCATCACAAATGAGACTTAAGGCCAAGATTCACAGGATTAGAAAAACAACTCTTCAGTATTTCAAAGACCATTTGTAAAGGGAGGGCACACCACACATGGTGTCCAATATTGGCTTGGCTCATAAAGTTAGGAAGACAGTAATGAATTGTTGAAGAAAAAAAACATGGTGTAATGGTAAAATTGCTACAGAGAAACCACATCCTTCTTGTGACAAAAACATGTGTACATAATGATGATCTTTTGTGGCAGATCAATCACCCTGTATATTGCAGTTTCTTTAAAGATAGAAGAATGGGAAGGTAAAACTTAGAAGTGTATAAAACAGAAAATTAACAAACAATAAGAGAGCTTTACTGCAAAATATATTGTCCCTCCATGAAGCCTATTTTTTTTTAAATTAATGAAAGAATCCTGTTGTGGTATTTTTTTTTTTAAATTTTACAGAGTGCAAGAGAGAGAGAGAGAGAGAGAGAGAGAGAGAGGGAGAGAGGAAATTGGCGCACCAGGGCCTCAGTCACTGCAATCGCTCCAGATGCTTGCGCCACCTAGTGGGCATGTGTGACCTTGCATTTGCCTCACCTTTGTGCCTCTGGCTTATGTGGGATCTGGAGAGTTGAACATGGGTCCTTAGGCTTTACAGGCAAGTGCCTTAACTGCTAAGCCATATTTCCAGCCCCTGTTTTGGTATTTTTGAGAATTTTAAAGTTTTTTTATTTGCAAAGGGGGGGAGAGGTTGCATTCAGGTTTGGAGTGCTGGCAGAAAATACCTGACCAAGAGCAGCTTGTGGGAACAAAGGGGTTTATTTTGACTTACAGACTTGAAGGGAAGCTCTATGATGGCAGGGGGAAATGATGGCATGGAAAGAGGGTGGACATCACCTCCTGACCAACAGAAGGTGGACAACAGCAACTGGAGAGTGCGCCAAACACTGGCAAGGGGAAGCTGGCTGTAACACCTGTAGGCCTGCCCCCAAAATACACTGCCTCCAAGAGGCTTCAGTTCCCAAATTGCCATCAGCTGGGGACCTAGCAATCAGAATATCTAAGTTTATGGGGGACACCTGAATTAAACCACCACAAGAGAGAATGGGCATGTCAGGACCTCAAGACACTGCAAATGAACTCCAGATGCACGTGCCACTTTGTGAATGCGGTTTTACATGGGTACTGCAGAATCGATACCAGGTCATTAGGCTTTGCAGGCAAGTGCCTTGACCACTAAGCAATCTTTCCAGCCTTCTGTCTTGGTATTTATTTACTTTTGTGGCATTTTACCAGAAAAATCTTCCCATTGAAAAAGAGTGTCATCTAGTCCATCATAGTGACATCAAGACTGGAGATTCTGTCTGCTTGATTAGCTGGCTTTTGCTAGCCACCTATTACATACCATGCAGTTTTAAAATTAAATTATTTTTTGACAATTTCATACACGTATATAATATATTTTGATCATATTCAACACCATTACATTCACTTGTGTTCCACTGAACTTCTCAATTAGTCCTGCTTCTACTTTTTTAAAAAAATTATTTTATTTATTTATTTGCAAGCAGAGAAAGAGAGAGAAGATAGACAGAGAGAATGGGCATATCAGAGCCTCTAGCTACTGCAACTGAACTCCAGATGCATGCACCCCCTTGTGCATCTGGCTTACATGGATCCTGGGGAATTGAACCTGGGTCCTTTGGTTTTGCAGGCAAGCACTTTAACTGCTAAGCCATTTCTCCAGCCCCCCACCTTTTTAAAAAACATATTTATTTTTCTTTTTCTCTTTTCAAGGTAGTGTCTTGCTCTAGCCCAGGCTAACTTGGAATTCACTATGTAGTCTCAGGGTGGCCTTGAACTCATGGAAATCCTCCTAACTTTGCTTCCCAAGTGGTGGGATTAAAGGCATGTGCTACCATGCCTGGGCCCCAATTTCTAAAAATATTTTATTATTGATTTATTTGTCTTTATTTTTTTTTATTAACAACGTCCATACTTGTAGACAATAACCCATGGTAATTCCCTCCCCCCACTTTCCCCTTTGAAACTCTCCATCATACTCCTTTCCCCTCTTAATCAGTCTCTCTTTTATTTTGATGTCGTCATCTTTTCCTCCTATTATGATGGTCTTATGTAGGTAGTATCAGGCACTATGAGGTCCTGGATATCCAGGCCATTTTGTGTCTGGAGGAGCACGTTGTAAGGAGTCCTATCCTTCCTTTGGCTCTTACATTCTTTCCGCCACCCCTTCCACAATGGACCCTGAACCTTGGAAGAGGTGATGGAGATATTTCAGTGCCGAGCACTCCTCTGTCACTTCTTCTCAGCACCATGGTGTCTTCTGAGTCATCCCAAGGTCACTGCCATATGAAAAGAGAAGGTCATCTAACCAAAAGCAAGAGTAGCATTAATATATAGGTATGAACATTAAGAGAAGTGCTTACTGGGCAGTTTGATGAGCATAGTATATATATTTAGCCAGACAGCAGCAGACATTACACCCCTAGGGCGCATGCCTACCCCTGTTGTACGTTTTCAGTATCAGGATGTATTCCCTCCCATGGAGTGGGTCTCCAGTCCAATAAGAGAGCAGTTGATTTCCCCCATAAAGGACATGCCACTATTGCACCCATTGGCTCATTTGGCCTGGCTGGCCAAATTTAAGGCTTGAAGTGTCCACTGTTGAGTATCTTCATTAGTGATTTCTCTCTCTCCCATTGAACTGCGTTCAGTGTAGCCTTTTCCAGCTTTCTGTCAGCTGGTCTTCATGGAGGAGGTTTTCAGCTCAGCTCCAACAGGATATCTCAGTGACCTTGCAGCCCAAGTATGTGGAGTCTTCAGCAATAAGTTCTTACCATTTATTCCTGGTGGGAAACCAAGAGCCTTGGCAATAGCCTGTAATGTTGTGGGGGTGTCAGGGACCTCCCTGGCCAACAATTCACTGGAATGTATCCCAGCCCTGGCACTGAAAATTTTCTAGTAACCATCTATGGCTTCTGAGGGTTTCATTGTACAAAGTAGTAGGTTTCCATATGACTTATTTATATCCTTTTAGAATTAAAAAAAAATATTTCATTTTTATTTATTTATTTGAGAGATTGAGAGAGAGAGATACAGAAATAGGAAGGTAGACAGAGAGAATGGGCACGCCAGGGCTTCCAGCCACTGCAAATGAACTCCAGACGTGTGCACCCCCTTGTATATCTGGCTAACGTGGGTCCTGGGGAATCGAGCCTGAAACTGGGGTCCTTAGGCTTCATAGGCAAGCGCTTAACTGCTAAGTCATCTCTCCAGCCCTCCTTTTAGATTTTGATTAGCCCTCCCTCCACCTTTCCTTTACTCAGTCTCTTCCCTTAACCTCACTTAGGCCTTTTCCCCCCCATTAATTTGTTCTTCTACTTATATATATATACAATACCATCTTATTAATTCCCCCCACTCTTTCTAGTCCTTTATATCCCTTTTCTAACTTACTGGCCTCTGCTACTGAGGTTTATTCCTACTCACTGGAAGTCCAACCATTTTCAGCTAGGATCCACATATGAGAGAGAGCATGTGACGTTTGGCTTTCTGGGCCTGGGTTACCTCACTAAGTATAATATTTATTTATGAGAGAGAGAAAATAGGCATACTGAGTCCTCCAGCCACTGGAAATGAACTCCAGATGCACACGCCACCTTGTGCATCTGGCTTACACGAGTCTTGGGGAATCAAACTTGGGTCTTTTGGCTTTGCAAGCAAGTGCCTTAACCACTGAGCAATCTCTTTAGTCCATATTTATTTATTTATCATGAGAGGGGCAGGGAGAGAATGGGCATGCCAGGGCTTCTAGCCACTGCAAATGAAGTCCAGACGCACATGCTACCCTGCATGTTTGGCTTACGTAGGTCCTGGGGAATTGAACCTGAGTCCTTAGACTTCACAGGCAAGTGTCTTAACTACTAAGCCCTCTTCCCAGCCCCCCCCCAACTTCTGCTTTGATATCTTTTTCTCGGTGCCACACTGTGTTTAATTAGGTTCCTTGCATGGGTAGGAGTGAGGGTTATTTACCAGAGCATGAGACTCTTACCAGTGGTTACAGCACTGAAGAGAACGTCGTCTTCTCTCCACTTAACTGCCATTAGCTCCTTTGGGAAGAGCAGAGCCTCATGAGCCTCTCCACCACGCATGACAGCATGTTGATGGCCCAGTCTTGTGTAAGTCTCATGCAGGAAACCATGGCTTCTAGAATTCATGTCATGACCAGAAGACAGCCTTCCACAGCACTCCTCCCCATCCTCTGGCCCTTACATTTTTTTTTTTCCTGCCCCTGTTCTTCAGTCTTGGAATCTTGGAGGGGACGATATAGATGTCCCATTCAGGGGTGAGCACTCAGCTGTCACTTATACTCAGCATGCTGACCGGTCGTGGACCTCTGCAGTAACTGCCTCCTACTGTGAAAAGAAGCTTTTTTATTATTATTATTATTATTTTTTTTTTAATTTATTTGAGAGCGATAGACACAGAAAGACAGATAGAGGGAGAGAGAGAGAGAATGGGCGCGCCAGGGCTTCCAGCCTCTGCAAACGAACTCCAGACGCGTGCGCCCCCTTGTGCATCTGGCTAACGTGGGACCTGGGGAACCGAGCCTCGAACCGGGGTCCTTAGGCTTCACAGGCAAGCGCTTAACCGCTAAGCCATCTCTCCAGCCTCCCCTTTTTTTTTTTAACCAAGCTTGAGAAGAGCATTCACCTATGGGCATAAACACAAATATTTACAAGGCAGTTTGATGGGCACAACATGCCGATTTAGTAAAACAACATTAGTACCAAGCATGAATTCGCTCCTGTAGAGCAGGCCTCAAACCCAATCAGAAAGTGGTTGGTGACTCCCATAATGGTCAGGCCACTTTTGCCGCCAGTGGGCACGTCTTATCTGGCAGGTCAGTAGTGTAGCATGTAGTAATGTAAGCAAGCTGGGGAAGACTGGTGATAATTCTCCATCCCCCCCACCCCCACACCACCCAGCAGCCCGCATAGTACCTTCAAGCATTATGAAAGCTACCCAACAGGGAGGAAGCTTCCAGCTCAGTTCCAGTCTGCTTTTTCTATGTCCTATAACCAAAGGGTGTGGTGTCATCAGCAACAGGGGCCTCCCATCTGGTCTGTACACAGTGAAGTTGAGAAACCATGCACTTTTTTTGCTAGAGGTTATGTAGGCAAGGAAATGTGCACCAATTAAATGAAAAAGTAATTCAACTAATTTGCTTATGTTTGTGTTGTAAATAGGAAGGGTTCATGAACTCTTAATTGTCTTTCATTGTTTTTCTGATGATCTTTCTTGTTTGGTATCTTTCAATGTTGGATATCCTTTTCTATCCTTAATTGCTAAAATTTCTTTAAATTTTTTAAAAAATTTATTAGAGACAGAGAAAAGGAGAGAAAGAGACAGAGAGAATGGACATGCCAGGACCTCCATCCACTGCAAATGAACTCCAGACGCATGTGCCACTATGCGCATCTGGCTTATGTGGGACCTGGAGAATCGAACCTGGGTCCTTAGGCTTTACAGGCAAGTGTCTTAACTGCTAAGCCATCTGTCCAGCCCAATTGCTAGAATTTTTTAACATTGTTTGGCATATGTGAACCAGCCTGAGAGCATTTACCCCTTGTTAGCTAGGTGTACTTCCTGTCAGAAAAGCAATGCCTGCTATTGCTGGGACATTGACAAAAATCTACACGACTCTTTCTAGGGGCCAAATGCTGGTTTTTTGTTTGTTTGTTTATGGAGGTAGGGGCTCACACTAGCCCAGACTAACCTAGAATTCACTATGTAGTTTCAGGCTGGTCTTGAACTCACAGTGATCTATCTATCTCTGCCTCCTGAGTGCTGTGATTAAAGGGGTGCACTACCACGTGGACATGGCAGAGAGAGAGAGGTGGGGGGAGAGAACGGACATGCCAGGGCCTCCAGCTGCTGCAAACAAACTCCAGATGCATGCGCCTTATGCATCTGCCTTTAAGTGGGTAGTGGGGAATCAAACTTGGGTTATTAGGCTTTGCAGGCAAAACCATTGAGCTATCTCTCCAGCCCTCAAGTACTGTTTTAAACACATTTTGCCTTTTAGCTATTTACAAAGATGGTTTTATATGCCCCCCCCCCGAGTTTTAAAGATTTGATTTTCATATTTGAATTTTAATCTATCTGTAATTAATTCTGATTTAGTATTCATTTATACAAGTAACTATTGTTTCCAGTTCCACTTACTGATATACCATATAAAATTTCTTCTGGTATGTGTATGGTGGCTGTATGTTCCAGGGAGGGCGTGTTGTACCACAGCATGCATGAGGATGTCAGAGGACAGCTTTCGGATCAGTTGTCACCTTTCACCTCATCTGGGGCAGGGTCGCCCCCACCCCCAAGGCTGCTGTTGTTTAACTTGCAAGAAATTCTCCTGCCTCCACTTCTCATCCTAACATTAGCATACTCCTTTCTTCCCCATGCAGACACAATGAGAATACAGCCGTTTATGCAGCAGGAGGAGGCCTTAGCCAGACATCAGCACTGCCAACACTTTGATCTTGGCCTCAGCCTTCACAACTGGGAGCAACACGTTTCTATTGTCTTAAGTCACCCAGTCTATGATATATTGTCATAGCAACCTGAGTGACTAGGACTTTATAAGTGATCCATTTTCGTGAAGTGCCAAATATGGTTCTGTCATGTGACTATACTGCAATTTATTTGAGCATTTCTTTTTTTTTTTTTTTTGAGACAGGGTATCGCTATGCGATTCTCCAGCTGGCCTTGATCCTGTGGTCCTGCCGTCTGAGTTTCCCGAGTGCTGAGCTTACAGGCCTGCACCTCCACACCTGATGCCATCGGCATTCTTGTAACAGTTCTGGAGAACGTGTGCATTCATGTTTGTTGCAGTCCGGGTTGCATTGCTGGTAGAAATCACCCAACAAAGAGCAGCTTGTGGGAAAAAGAGGTTTATTTTGGCTTACAGGCTCAAGGGGAAGCTCCACGATGGCAGGGGAAAACGATGGCATGAGCAGAGGGTGGACATCACCCCCTGGCCAACATAAGGTGGACCACAGCAACAGGAAGGTGTGGCAAACACTGGCAAGGGGAAACTGGCTATAAAGCCCATAAGCCCGCCCCCAACAATACACTCCCTCCAGGAGGCGTTAATTCCCAAATCTCCATCAGCTGGGAACCTAGCATTCAGAACACCTGAGTTGATGGGAGACACCTGAATCAAACCACCACAATGTTTCTGTGGAACATGCGTGTAACCATGACTCATCTCTATTTTGGTAGTGATTTCCTTATGGAATATACGTAAAGAACAAACGTAATGTATATGGAGAATACATATAGAGAGAGAACATACATATGCAATGCAGATATGGAACATATGCATGTGCAAAACACACACATATATGTCCGAGAGCAAGACTGTGTGAGACATTGGGACAGAGGCAGAGTCTCCAAACTGAATACACCTGTGGACTTCTCCTGTGTCACCTGACGACACGAGGCTGGGCTGGGGGCAGCGTCGACAAGGGAGTTCTAAACAACACACGCACAAACAAGTGGTAATAAGGGGAATGGCAAATCACTCGTGAATTTTGTTTTGTTTGTTTGTTTTTCGAGGTAGGGTCTCACTGTAGCCCATGCTGACCTGAAATTCACTATGTAGTCTCAGGGTGGCCTCGAACTCACGGTGATCCTCCTACCTCTGCTTCCCAAGTGTTGGGATTAAAGGCATGTGCCACCACGCCCGGCTTTGTGTGTGTGTGTGTGTGTGTGTGTGTGTGTGTGTGTGTGTGTGTCTATCTGTCTGTCTGTCTATCTATCTATATTTTAATCGTGAATTTTGAAGATGTTTTTATCTTCCCCTCATTTCTATCCCTGACTAGCTAAGGTTTCTGAAAATGCCCCTAGGAAAGAAGTGACCAATAACATTTTCTTCAATTCACTGAAGTACACATCTTAAAGTAGAAAGACGACGGCAAACGCTTTTCCTAGGAAAACACAACTGTAATGCAGCTTCAAAGAAATATTCAACCTGGGGGCTGCAGAGATGGCTTAGCGGTTAAAGCGTTTGCGTGCAAAGCCAAAGGACCTCGGCTCGATTCCCCAGGACCCACGTAAGCCAGCTGCACAAAGTGGCGCATGCGTCTGGAGATCGTTTGCAGTGGCTGGAGGCCCCTGGCGCACCCATTCTCTCTCTCTCTCTGCATATGTGTGTGTGTCTGCCTACTTCCCTCTCTTTCTCTCCCAAATAAATAAAAGAATAAACTCAAAATGTATATGTATATACATATAAAATATAAATATATATATATAAATATATATATATAAAAAATATATATATCCAATCTATCATAAAACGCCATTAGCTAGCTTCTGAACGGACATGCAAGTGCTGCTTTATTCCACTAGATGGCAGTGTTTCTCCGCCAACTAAGCCAGCCAAACCTCTCCCTGACAAGGTGACGAGGGAGGATGCGCCCTGAGCCCTGGGCTGCTCTGGACCCAGGAAGGGGAGGGTATGAGTGCAAGGGAAGGGAAGGTAACATTTTACACAGGACGCACCACACCCTGCAAGCAGGTTCCTTTCTTTCTTTTTTTTTTTCTTTTTCGAGGTAGGGTCTCACTCTGGAGCTCATTACGTAGTCTCAGGGTGGCCTTGAACTCCAGGCGATATCCTCCTACCTCTGCCTTCCAAGTGCTGGGATTAAAGGAGTGTGTCGCCAAGAGGCGTGTTTGGGACAACTTTACCCGAGAATGTAACTTTCTTTCCTCATCCTGTGTCTCCAGCACACAGGTATTGCTGCACCTGGCCTGAGCGCCCCCCCACACCCCACACCCCACCAACAGCTGGTACAAGATGCTCTTACTTCGCGTGTCTTTGTGCCTCCTAGCTAAACAACCGCAAACCGGGGGAGAGTTTGCGCAGCATTTATTTCAGTGCTGCCATTTTTCACCCCTCTACATTTATGGCAACAATTCTGTTTTCAAAAATGATGTTGCCACCTTGCAAAGAAGCCCTTGGTAGTAACGAAACCACTGCTGTCATGTTAACTTAGCAAACCGAATACTGTCAGGCCTGGAGATGCTGGGTTGTAATTTTAAATTTGTGGAACTCAAAATACATTTTCTACCTTCCTTCACTTCTTCCCTCCCTCTCTCTCTCCTTCCTTCCCTCCCTTCCTCTCTCCCTCCTTTTGTCTTCCTCTTATTTCTTTTCACCTTTCTCCCCTCATTCCCTGCCTTCCTCCCTCCTTCCCACTCCCTCTTTTTTTAAGTGAGTGTTGCTCAGGAGTGAACCCAGAGTCTTGCAAGCTCTCTATCACTGAGCCATTTTCCTAGTATTCAGAATTTTTCTAACTAAAATGTTTTAGAGGATGATTAGTTTTCTAAGTTAACTTATATTATCAGTCCCTATTTTAATATTTTTCCATAACATTCTGGTAAACTATGGTTTCCCAGAAATATGTCAAATATAGAGAAAAATTTATAATCTCCCCAAACTCCATCCCAGATACAACCACTGTGTAATACCTTGTTTATGTACTATTAACACTTTAGTGTCTTTCCTTCCCCTCAATGGGTAACAAAAATGTCACAATTTTAATTACCAAGCGCATTTTCCTTCCTCGATACAATTCTTCAAGTTTGTAAACTCTGGAGTGAGATTGTATGATGAGAGTTTTGGAACTAACATTGGCTTAGAGTATATATATATATTTTTTTTTTGGAAGAGAGGAACTTCATGCGACAGGCTCACTATGTAGCCCAGGCTGGCCTCAGACTCCTGACTGTTTTTTCTTTATTTGCCTGCCAGAGATAATGCAGTAGGAATCCCTGCGTCATAGGCTTGTCTGTGAGGCAATGCATGTAGGATGTTCACTACGGTGCCTAGCTTATAAGAAATGCTCAGTAGCTGGGCGTGGTGGCACACACCTTTAATCTCAGCACTTGGGAGGCAGAGGTAGGAGGATCGCTGTGAGTTTAAGGCCACCCTGGGACTCCATAGTGAATTCCAGGTCAGCCTGGGCTAGAGTGAGACCCTACCTCGAAAAACCAAAAAAAAAGAAAAAAAGAAATGCTCAGTGGCAGAGCACTTGCCTGACATTCGCAAGGTCCTGGGTTCATGGGGGGCAAAGAAAAAAAAGCCCAATAAATATTAGCGTTTCGTTCTTATTATCATTTAAACTTTTG
Organism: Jaculus jaculus; assembly: GCF_020740685.1. NCBI lineage: Eukaryota > Metazoa > Chordata > Mammalia > Rodentia > Dipodidae > Jaculus > Jaculus jaculus. Next base: position 157,153,015 of record NC_059106.1, read on the forward strand.
CTCTACTATGGGCTGGGGAGATGGCTCAGAGCTTGTCATGAAAGCCTGAAGGCCTGAGGGAGGGGATCTGATTTGCCCTAAGTTCAATTCCCCATGCCCCAAGTCAGCAGCTGAGTGTGGCCATGCACACATGTGTTGACCCCAGTCAAGAGGTGGTCAGAAAGAGGGGTTCCACAGAGGACAAAAGGGGGGTCACAGCACTCAGGCAAATTCCCCAGGGGTGCCTGAGGCCTCTCGGCCCGAAGCTGAGCAGGAATGCCAAGTCCCCTCTTGCCAGATGGATGGAAAGGGCTCCACGCCAAACTGTCTGGATGAACCTGGCAGAGCCTGGTGCTGGCAAGAGAGATTGCCCTACCGGGCTCTGATGCCTCCCCAGAGGGCTCTATGGTTTTCTTACATTTTATTTTTGCTGCCAGAGATACCTTTCCTCCATTGCTGTCAATATGGCGTCAATCACGCCCAATCACCTGCTCCAGGTTCTCTGGCAGACCCATGGTGGTCACCCCCAGACTTCTGCCGGGCACTATTTCAAAAAGACATGCCCAGGGCTGGAGAGATGGCTTAGCGGTTAAGCGCTTGCCTGTGCAGCCTAAGGACCCCGGTTCAAGGCTCGGTTCCCCAGGTCCCACGTTAGCCAGATGCACAAGGGGGCGCACGCGTCTGGAGTTCGTTTGCAGAGGCTGGAAGCCCTGGCGTGCCCATTCTCTCTCTCTCCCTCTATCTGTCTTTCTCTCTGTGTCTGTCGCTCTCAAATAAATAAATAAATAAAATTAAAAAAAAAAAAAAGGGCTGGAGAGATGGCTTAGCGGTTAAGCGCTTGCCTGTGAAGCCTAAGGACCCTGGTTCGAGGCTCGGTTCCCCAGGTCCCGCGTTAGCCAGATGCACAAGGGGGCGCACGTCTGGAGTTCGTTTGCAGAGGCTGGAAGCCCTGGCGCGCCCATTCTCTCTCTCTCCCTCTACCTGTCTTTCTCTCTGCGTCTGTCGCTCTCAAATAAATAAATAAAAAATGAACAAAAAATATTTAAAAAAAAAAAAAAGACATGCCCAGATGCTGTCTTTCTTCTTCGTGGAAGATTGTGATTGTCTGCTGTGCAGTTGTTATGGCTGTCGAAATATGGGAAAGGATGCTTAAAACTCAAGATCTTGATCAGTTGTTTCCAAGGTTTCACATGTTCCTGGGCGGGCTCATGCTCTGAGTCGGGGTGCTGACTGAAACTTGCAGGGGGTCCTCGGTGGCCCCAGGGGCTTTTGCACTTGTCCCCTAGTGTCCCTGCCTGTCCTCTCTGCTTACTCTGGGCTAGAGTGAGACCCTACCTCGAAAAACCAAAAAAAAAAAAAAAAAGAAATGCTCAGTGGCAGAGTACTTGCCTGACATTCGCAAGGTCCTGGGTGGAAATGCAGCGCATCTGTTTTAAAGTCATGTTATCACATCCTCATACTAGGCAAATTTCTTCTGTAATCCATTCCCTGCCATGCTTGCCACATGCCAACATCCACATATCAAGATTAACATGTGGTCTGGAACGCTCTATTAGCGAAACAATTGATGAAACAAACTGCTGTCTTAAAACACTCCAAAATATCTCTGGCAATATCAAGCCTCTTTTTTTTTTTTTGTAGACAATTTAGATAATAACAGACAGTAAGAGGGCAAAACTTTTAAAAAATATTTGTTTCCCATTTTAGCCATGTCATTCACATATCTAATGTATTTTGATCTTATTCTCTCAAACTACCTTCTGTTATTCCCTTTTCCCTTCCATAGTACCATTTTTTTTTTTTATAAACTTATTTACTTATTTAGTAGAGAGAGAGAGAGGAAGAACATGGGCGTGCCAGAGTCTCCAGCCACTGCAAATGAACTCCAGACAAACGCACCATCTTGTGCATCTGGCTTATGTGGATATTGGGGTACCGAACCTGGGTCCTTAGGCTTTGCAGGCAAGTGCCTTAGCTGCTGAGCCATCTCTCCAGCCCCCATAATACCATTGTTCCTCATTAATCCCTATCTAACCTTAAAAAGAAACACCCAAACATACTGAGTTAAATTAGGGTTGCTTTCATGATCATGGGTGGGAAGTTAGCTACCATCAAATGGGCAGTATGTGAGTGGCCACAGCACTGATGACTGACTCCTCTCAGAAACCATCAGGCAGTTTGTGTTTGCCATTAGGTGTGGGGTCTCAGGCATCCCTCACCCATTGAAGGTGATGTCTTCACAGCTCCATCTTGTGCAGGAAACCACAGCTGCTGTGAGTTGCTGAGTACAAAAGCCACGCCATATTCCAAGGACGATGTTGGGCAGCCCTCCTTCCCATCCTGTGCTCACATCCTCTTCTGTGAGGCTCTCTGCGCCGTGGAGGGCGTGGTTTGGCTGTCCTCTTTGAGGCTGAGCACATGGTAGTCATTTATTCTTGGCAATTTTGACAGCTATGCAGCTGTGCATTAATCTGCTCATACAGTATGAAATTTCTGGATCGAGGCTTCAAGCAGTACTAACCTATGGGCACAAATCAGATATTCAGAAGCCAGTTTGACATGCTATCCATGAAGCATAACCACAGTAGGAAGTTCTTCTCTAGAGCTTAGGGCCCTAGCTGTAGGCTTTTTAAAAATATTATTATTAATTTTCATTTTAGAGAGGGAAAGAGAGAGAGAGAGGGAGAGAACTGGGGTGCCAGGGCCTCAGCCACTGAAATGGAATGCCAGACGCTTGTGCCACCTAGTGGGCATGCGTGATCTTGCGCTTGCCTCACCTTTGTGTGTTTGGCTTATGTGGGATCTGGAGAGTCCAACATGGGTCCTTAGGCTTCTCAGACAAGCGCCTTAACCACTAAGCCACGTCTCCAGCCCTAGCCACAGGCTTTTTTTTTCCAGGTGTGCAGCACCAGGTATGAAATATCTCCAGTGGAGCTGACCTCAAATCCAATCAGAAAGTGGTCTAACATTCACAATATCCACAACATCCATGCCACTATTGCCCCAGTGGGCATGTCTTGTTGGCATTTCTATTGTGGGGTACATACCCCAGCAGCTCATATAACACCTTCTGGCATGAAGAAAGCTGACAGGCAGCTTCCAGCACAGTTACAGCTTAGTTTCTCTATGTTCTGCAGCTGACATGCGTGATGTCTTCAGCAACACGGACTTGGTGGACAGCCACGAGCAATGGCAATAGCCTGTGTTGTACTAGGGTCCTTCATGACCTCCCTGACCAGCAAGTCATTGAGAGGCATCTTGTCCCCGGCACTACTGGAATTTGTAATTAATAACCTATGGCTTCTGGGAGCAACTTTATCCACCCATGTAAGGGGCCTTGGTTCAAACATTTTAAGAATTTTTTATTATTTACTTATTCATGAGGGAGGTGGAGGGAGAGAGGCAGAAAGAGAATGGATGCACCAGAGCCTCTGGACACTGCAAACGAACTCTGGATGCATGCGTCACCATGTGCACCTGGCTTATGTGGGTTCTGGGGACCTGGGTCCTTAGGCTTCATAGTCAAGAGCCTTAACTGCTAAGCCACCTCTCCAGCCCCTCAAATACTTTAACAAAATTTTTTGTGTTTCTTTACTTTCAAGGAGGGGGGGCGGAGAGAGAGAGAGAGAGAGAGAGAGAGAGAGAGGAAGAGAGAATGGGTTCACCAGGGCCTCCAGCCACTGCCAACAAACTCCAGACACATACCCACCATGTGCATATGGCTTATGTGGGACCTGGAGAATCGGACCTAGGTCCTTAGGCTTCACAGGCAAGCACCTTAACCACTAAGCCACCTCTTCAGCCCCTGGGTTGGTTTTTATCAATGCAAATGAAGTATAGGTGGAGCAATGATCTCAGAACTAAACTTGGTTAGATTGAATTCTAGCCAAAGGCTGTTGACTTGTGGGGGTCCTTAGCACCCCAATCTCCCAGTTTCTACAAGCCACTGGTCTTCAAGTGGGCTCCGGTAGATTCCTACATGGTGGTCTGCACCTATAATCCCAGCACCTAGGAGGCTGAGGCAGGATTATTGCTTCAAGTTCAAGGGCATCCTGGGCTACATACTGAGTTCCATACCAGCCTGGGCCATATAGTAGGTTCCAGGCCAGCATAATCTACAGAATGGGATCCCACTTCACAAAACTGATGAGGGCTGCAGAGCTGGCTTAGCGGTTAGGGCACTTGCCTGCGAAGCCTAAGGACCCATGTCCAACTCTCCGGATTCCAAGTAAGCCAGATGCACAAAGATGAGGCAAGCACAAAGTCGCACACGCCCACTAGGTGGTGCAAGTGTCTAGAGTTTGATTTCAGTGGCTGAGGCCCTGGCATGCCAATTTTCTCTCTCTCTGAAAAAATTTTTTTTAAATGTATAAAAAATAATGAAGCCGGGTGTGGTGGCGCACGCCTTTAATCCCAGCACTCGGGAGGCAGAGGTAGGAGGATCGCCGTGAGTTCGAGGCCACCCTGAGACTCCATAGTGAATTCCAGGTCAGCCTGGGCTGGAGTAAGACCCTACCTCGAAAAACCAAAAAAAAAAAGAAAGAAACAACAACTAATGACCAAAGACCCAACCCAAACAACAACCAAAAGCTCCTAGCCACACGAGCCCATCTGTCATCTTCTGGGAAGCCAGGCTATGCTATGAAATGAGCAGGCTTCGGGGTCAGACAGACTTGAACTCAAGCCAGCCTCAACCGCCTGGGTGGTCACGTCTCCCCGAAAGTCAGCGCTGGTTTGCAACCCCGGGCTGAGCGGCCCGCGGGTCATGCGAGAACACTTTGCTTTAAAACGGCTGGCGTGACACTGGGCCATCTTTGTCAACGTGAAGTCAGAGCTCGTTTTTTGTAGATTTCCAGGGTTCATCCGGGTTAAAGTAGCCATTCAAGAACGTAAGCAAGTCATAGAGTGTCCCTGAGTTTGTGTCTGTAAGATGACCTTGTAGGGCGCTGTCAGGAAGAGGAGAAGGGGCGCAGGGGGCACAGGGATGACGCTTGGGAGGACGATGAATATGGATAGAGCAGGATGACTCACCTATGAGAAAGCTACAGCGAGACTCATTACTCTGCGTGCTAACTTAAAGAATTACTTCAAACACAAAATAAAGAAGACAGTGAAAGTGCTTTGTAAATGATAAGGCATCGAATTGGGCAAACACATCTTTTTTAAAAAAAATTTTTAAATTATTTATTTTTTCATTTGAGAGAGATATATGGAGAGAGGCAGGTAGAGAAAGAAAGAGAACGGGTGCGCCAGGGCCTCTAGCCAGTGCAAACCAACTCCAGACGCATGTGCCACCTTGTGCATCTGGTTAACAATGTGGGTCCTGGGGAATTGAACCTAGGTCCTTCAGCTTTGGCAAAGTAATGTTAAGCAAGCACCTCAACTGCTAAGCCATCTCTCCAGTCCCAAACATAGCTTTTTGTTTGCTGTATGTCTATGTGAGCGTATGCATGCAGTTTATATGTGTGTTCCTATGTATATATGGATGCTTGTGTACGTGCACGCGTATGCGTGGAGCTTAGAGGTCAATGGTGGGGGTTTTGCTCAGTCACTGCCCACTGTATTCCTTGAGGCAGGAATGCTCATTGAACTTAGAGCTCACAATTCAGTTAGGCTAGCGAGCAGTAAATGTAGGGATCCTCTTGTTTCCCCATCCCTGGCCCTGAGATCACAGGCATGTGCCACCACATCTGGCGTTTTACACGGGTGCTGGGGGCTCTGATCTTAGGTCCTTATGCTCATGGGGTAACCACATTGTCCACTGAGTCACCTTCCTGCCAGCAAACGTGTCTTTCAGTGAGCCTTTCTTTTCTCTCTCCCTTTCTTTTTTCTTCTTCTTTGCTTCTTCCTTCCCTCTCTTCCACTCGCCCTCTCTCCCTCTTTCCCCTTCTTCCTTATGTATATGTATGTATGTATGTATGTATGTATGTATGTGTATGTGTATATATATATATATATATATATATATATATATTTATTTATTTATTTATTGGCAACTTCCATAATCGTACACAATAGCCTATGGTAATTCTCTCCCTCCCCCCACTTTCCCCTTTGCAACTCCACTCTCCATCATATCCTTTCCCTCTCTCAATCAGTCTCTCTTTTATTTTTATTTTTCTTTTTTTAAAATTATTTATTTATTTATTTGAGAGCGACAGACACAGAGAGAAAGACAGATAGAGGGAGAGAGAGAGAATGGGCACGCCAGGGCTTCCAGCCTCTGCAAACAAACTCCAGACACGTGCGCCCCCTTGTGCATCTGGCTAACGTGGGACCTGGGGAACCGAGCCTCGAACCGGGGTCCTGAGGCTTCACAGGCAAGCGCTTAACCGCTAAGCCATCTCTCCAGCCCCTCTCTTTTATTTTGATGTCATCATCTTTTCCTCCTACTATGATGGTCTTGTGTAGATAGTGTTAGGCACTGCAAGGTCATGGGTTCTGTTGTGTTCTTTTTTTTTAAATTTAATTTTTATTTATTTATTTGAGAGCGACAGAGAGAGGGAAAGAGGCAGAGAAAGAATGAGTGCCCTATGGCTTCCAGCCACTGGCAATTTACTGCAGTTCACTGCAAACGAACTCCAGGTGCGTTCGCCCCCTTGTGCATCTGGCTTACGTGGGTCCTGGGGAATCAAGCCTTGTACAGGGGTCCTTAGACTTCACAGGCAAGTGCTTAACTGCTAAGCCATCTCTTCAGCCCTTGTTCTTTTCTTTTCTCTTCTTTTCTTTTTCTTTCTTCCCTCCCTCCCTCTCTCTCTCTCTCTCTCTCTCTCTCTCTCTCTCTCTCTTTCTTTCTTTCTTTCTTTCTTTCTTTCTTTCTATCGCCTAGTATGAAAGGAAATACTGTAGTCCTACAAAACACCAAGGTCCAAGTGCGTTAAAATGAAATCATGAGTGGGGTGTGCTCCAAATATTATAGTTATAGTGCTATTTTCAAATATTACACGTAAATACTAACACTCAAATGTCCTAATTGGAACATCCGACTATAGTACCAATCTTCACACATTATATGCCATACTCAAAAAGTACCCAAAGTACGAATGCTCAACTATTATGACGACACACCTGTGCTGTCACCCGCCGTCACTGTGATTCCCCTTCAGAGAACCCGTGTGGTCATCTCCTTGCTTTGTGATTTGCCACTTATTCCCAATGTGGCCTCGGCCTCACTTCCTGCCATCTCGGGGGCTGCTGGGCACAATGCTGGGCCCTAACTGCTTTAGGTGGCTACAACCCTGCTTTGCAGTCATTCCACAACAGAACAAGTTTTTGTCTCTTTTCTATAGATTTTCCTGCTCGTTCCGGCCAGGCTACATAGTCGCCCCCTCCCCCCCCCCCGCCACCCCCTTTTCCTGCTCACCCTGGGAGCTCGGAGGTTGCACCACAGCTTCTCAAGTGTGCTGGCGGTTCAGTGATGGCTTCCTGTTGTTAATTCTTTAATCTTATTGTTTGCTTTGAGAGGAAGAGCCAGTAACAGTAAGTGCTTCATAGTACTTCATAAATCCTTTGCACTAATCTGTTGTTGCAGTCTAGCCCCCCAAGCCTTGCTTTCTCACGGGAAAAGAAAAACATGCCAACCCCTCACCTGGGCCGTTTGTGTTCCTCACAACGCAGCACCCACATGGCACACGCAGGGCTGGTACCGGATCTGTGCCAGCCACCGTGGATGGGTCTATTTCAGAACAGGACTTGAAGCTTGGCAAGAAGTGTTTTTTGTTGTTGTTGCTGTTGCTGTTGCTTTTTTCTTTTAATTTTTGGAGTTCTGGTATTGAACCCAGGGCCATACAGGGCGAAGCAAGTGCTCTACCACTGAGGCACACCCCTGGTCTAGAAGTTGGAATTTAAATGTAAGGCTTTTAAGAGCTCACTGGGTATAGAATCCAATAAATATTCTCATACCTAAGGGCTGTTTTATTGTTGAATCTGGTTTCTCTACACCATCTACTCTTTTTTTTCTCCCTGCCTTGGGAAATAAGACTTTTTTTTTTTAAGGTAGGGTTTCACTCTAGTCCAGGATGACCTGGAATTCACTATGGAGTCTCAGGGTGGCCTCAAACTCACAGTGATCCTCCTACCTCTGCCTCCCGGGTGCTGGGATTAAAGGTGTGCGCCACCATGCCCAGCTGCTTTTTTTTTTTGTTTTTTCTAGATAGGCTCTCACTCTAGCCCAGGCTGACCTGGAATTCACTGTGTAGTCTCAGGGTGGTCTCGAACTCATGATGATCCTTCTACCTCTGCCTCCCGAGGAGTACTGGGACTAAAGATGTGCATCACAAAGCCTTCTTTGAAGAATGACCTTGATACTGTATAAAAGCTCGCTTCTCAGCCAGGCGTGGTGGCGCACACCTTTAATCCCAGCACTCAGGAGGCAGAGGTAGGAGGATTGCCGTGAGTTCAAGGCCACCCTGAGACTACAGAGTTCATTCCAGGTCAGCCTGGACCAGAGTGAGACCCTACCTCAAAAAAACAAAAAAACAAAAACAATAAAAAAGCTCACTTCTTAAAATACGGAAATACAGAAAGTGTTCAGATTGCAACACTGGTCAAACAATACAAGCGGCAGCTCATTTAGTACAACTCACATAATTAGCCAAAATATTTTATGATAAAAGTTTGTTGTGCCAGGAGAGGTTTTGGGAAAAGGCTACATTCACATGTAACCAGGTGTGATGTAAATTAGTTCAATCCAGCTGAAAATCAGGTAGAAATCTGGATCTAAGAACCATAAAATATGTTTATATTTCTTTGATCCAATAATCCTACTTCTTGGAAACTTTCCTTGACAAAGAGTCCAGAACAAAATGCTACATATTAGAAAACATTCACCACACTCTTTATTTTTAGTCATGAAAATTTGGAAGCAGACTTAGTCATGAATACCACATGGACAGGTTCAACAGCTTAAAAGCAGCTGTCACGCACATCAGTTCCTGTGATTTTTCAGTGGTTCTGGGAGGGAGGTGTTATTGTCACCCTTGCTTCAAAGATGAAGAAATTCATGCTCAGAGTGGCTAAGGGACCGAGACCACACTTTGGAATAAAAGTAGAAAAGAAGGGCCAGGCATGGTGGCACACACCTTTAATCCCAGCACTCGGGAGGCAGAGGTAGGAAGGTCACTAAGAGTTTGAGGCCACCCTGAGACTACATAGTGAACTCCAGGTCAGCCTAAGCTAGTGTGAGACACTACCTTAAAAAACCAAAAAATAGAAATAAATAAATAAAAATTTTAAAAGTAGAAGAGAAATAAGGTTCTCTGATTTCCAGGGCTGTACTGTCCCACGTACAGTGTGACATCTTGTCCACTTGTATCCAGCCCAGGGCCACGATGAGCTACATGAACTTGGTGCGTGGCATAGTTAGCCAATGAAATAATCATCACACAAGCAACATAGAATTATTTATAAAATACTCGATTGAAAGGGAAATAATCACAGCATTACTACATTTTTTACTTTGAAAATTATAGAGCTGTAATAGTGAAGGAAGGAAAAAGAATGAAGGCGTTGAGAAGTTTCCTTTTTAGTGTCACCTGGTGTCCAATGTGATATTACCATGAGCCCTTTTAGATATTTAATAAAAACCATAATTTTGTGAGGTTAAATAATTTACACAGGAAGTAGTTGTGCTGGGCCGCACTCACTTTGAGAACAAAATGATAAAAGTCGCTAGGCGTATAAAGCAAGTTTTTTTCTGGACAGAACCCTGTGGAAGATACGCTAGTGCTGGGGCCGAGGGTCCAAGCTTTCAGCCCGTGTTCTGGCAATTTCATCTCAGTGACATTTGGTAAGCCAAGCTTGTGTGGAGTCCTGGGAGATGGGCCTCCTTCTGAGGCTGGAAAATGAGGGCAGACCTTGCCAAATGGAATCAGGGCAGGAGGCTGGAGGGGCTTCCATTGCCATCAGTACCTGTGATTACATGCTGGATTAGAGAGAAAATATTCCTTCCATTTTTATGCCCTGCTCCCAAGCCTTAGCTCATCAGACCCATTCTCAAGGCTCTTTCCAACAGATAGAGACAGGGGTACCTTCTATTCATTACCTGCTGTGGTGGTTTGATTCGGGTGTCCCCCACAAACTAAGGTGTTCTGAATGCTAGGTTCCCAGCTGATGGATATTTGGGGATTAATGCCTCCTGGAGGCAGTGTATTGTTGGGGGCGGGCTTATGGGCTTTATAGCCAGTTTCCTCATGCCAGTGTTTGGCACACTTTCCTGTTGCTATGGTCCACCTTATGTTGGCCAGGGGGTGATGTCCACCCTCTGCTCATGCCATCGTTTTCCCTGCCATCGTGGAGCTTCCCCTCGAGCCTGTAAGCCAAAATAACCCTCTTTTTCCCAGAAGCTGCTCTTGGTTGGGTGATTTCCACCAGCAATGCGACCCGGACTGCAACAGCTACATAGTTGACACTACAATGGTAGTTTGAACGTGTGTCCCCAATAGACTCGGGTGTTATTAAGACTGAGTCTGTAGCTTCTGCCCCCAGCAGGCAGACTCCTGCTGTGGGAGGGTTATGTCACCGGGGGCAGATCTGAATTCCAGCCCAAGGTATGCAGAGAGATGTGAGCTCTGGGGTTTCTGCTCCCTCAGGTTTGTGCGTGCTTGCTTGTGGTGCTGGCTTGTGTGGCTGTGTCCCCGGGCTTCGATCTGTGCATGAGCCAGCTTCTTCCACCATTATGGAAGCCCTCCCCCTCCACAGCAGATCTTTAAGCTTCAAATAAATCCCCCCCCCCCCACTTAAACCGTGTCTGGTTTGGAAGTTCATCCCAGCCATGTGGAGCTGACTACAACACTCAAACAAAAGGGTGCCTGAAGGTTAATGAAAATCAGATGATAGGGGGAATCAAGGAACAGTACTTCCAAAATGCCACAGGAGCCTGGTGGTAAGGGAAAAGATATATGGTGTTAAATCTGTTCACTGGCCACTGTTCATCTCTCATACTCTGCCTATGACCAGCACATTTTATTTATTTATTTATTTGATAGAGAGAGAGAGAGAGAGAGAGAGAGAGAGAGAGAGAGAGAGAGAGAGAATGGGCACGCCAGAGTCTTCAGCCACTGCAAATGAACTTGCAGGTGTGCACCCCCTTGGGTGCATGAGCGACATGAGGCATTTGCATCACTATGTGTCTGGCTTACATGGGACCTGGAGATGCAAACGTGAGTTATTAAGCTTCTCAGGTAAGCACCTTAACCACTCACCCATCTCTGCAGCCCCACCAGCACATATTAATCTACATAGTTTTCTGTCTTCTTGAGTCTGCTCATCAAACTAAAGTAGATGGAAAGTTTTCTTTTGTTACTAGAGATTTTTTTTTTTCTTTTCAGGCACATAAAACATAGAATCTGCCTGAATGCTGTCAGATTAAGCTAGTATCCCAGGCTTGGTTTAACATTCTTCTAGTCTCATATTTTGGATCACTGCAAGTAGTAATGGCATGTTGGAAGGTGAGGGAGACAGCTACATGGAAATAGTGCCTGGAATGAAGGAATAGAGAACTTTTAGACATGCTGCTGAGTCCTACATGTTCTTCAAAAGGTTTATTAGATTTTTAAAAGCAAACTATCATGTACTATCTCCAAAATGGGAGACACTCACTAAGCACATGCTACAGTTTGCATAAGTGAGTGACTTAGGACTCAGCATAAACGTTCATGTGAGATTGCCTAGGCTGTGTCAGTACTAAATGTGTAACTTTAACAAGGTGACCGAAACTCAGTATCCTCATTTGAACAATGATGGTGATGCTATAGATAATATAGTACTTGCCTCCCACAGATTAAAAACCAGACACACAAAGGTGAGGCCAGTGCAAGGTCGCACATGCATGCTAGGTGGCGCCAGTGTCTGGAGTTTAATTGCCATGGTTGAGGCCCAGAAGACCAATTCTCTCTCTCTACTTCACTCTTTCTCATAAAAAAAGAAATTAAAAGCATTAACATACAAAATTATTAAATTAGCATCTGCTACAGGATATATGCTATGGATGAGATGTAATTAATCATTATTTGCTTACAGCAAATTCTAGAAGTATATTAATAGCATTTGCTTTCTATAATGCCAAAAAGAATAGAAGTACCAGTATGGAGTTGGATAATTTTGATTACTTCATATCATATCCTTAAGTATAATTCTGAAAGAAAATATGAGGATATAGTCTCAGGAGTTTATTAAAATGCAAAAAACACAGGAATGCAAGGATAGTTTGATACTATGACATATGTTACCATTATTTACCATAGTAGAAGGTAACTGGAGAAAACTCACATTATATTATTTTTTTATAGTTCAAACAGGTGTTTGTCAAAATTCTTTACTTCAATTTTTTTTTTTTTTTTTTTTTGAGGTAGGGTCTCACTCTAGCTCAGGCTGACCTGGAATTCACTATGTAGCCTCAGGGTGGCCTTGAATTTGTGGCGATCATCCCACCTCTGCCTCTCAAGTGCTAGGATTAAAGGCGTGCACTACCATGCCCAGCTACTTTAAAATTTTTTATTGGGCACAAAAATCTACATATATGCACACATACTGATTGAAAAACTATTATGGTGCTTCATGGTAAAGTGGAAAGATTTTTTCATTATCAAGGATAAGATAATATTGACCACTATGAATACTGTTTTTTTAATGCTATTCTGAAAGTACTGGCCATTGCAATTAGACAAGATTAAAACACTACAAATATGGGCAGACAATTATTTACAGGTGATTTTCTCATAAATCTCTAATAGTCATAAAAATAGAATGTAGTAAAAACTATTAGAAATGATAACTAAATAAAATGTCTTGTTACAAAATGAGTTATACAAAAAAATTAACAGATTTCTGTATATAAGTGCAGTGGAATAAAGTTGATCACTTCCCAGCCTGATCAGTTAGATCTTTTTTTTTTCTCTTGCCTCTGCAAAAGAGACCACCTCCTGCCTCTGAGCAGTGTGGCCTGTAACAGGATGAATTTCTGTTGGATCAACTGAAGCAATGGCCTGGAGCAAGGCGGCTCTTCATTAAGACACACCTTTTTGTTGCTTCTGACTACCTGCTGGTAGGAACTAAAAGTGTGTCTGCTGCATGTGGGTCATGTGTGTCAAATGATAGTCTTTGAAGTTGTTCAAATAAAGAGGATTAGTCATAGTTCTAGGGAGACATAAAAGCTCAGCTCAAAGAGGCAGAGTTCGTGTGGCTTCATGGGTCTATTACCCTGGCTTAGACACAGCTCCTGTGGTAACATGGATATTTTAGGCATGGTTTGCCTTGAAATAGTCACAGAACTAATTGATTCTTTATGGTAGTGGGCCTCTTGAGTCCACAGACAAAGAAGACATTTGATCATTGCCTTAATAGCCCACTTAATACATGACAGGACAACCCAGTCAGAATGTTATTTCTCAGACTGTTAAATTTATACATAAACTTCATATATTACTCTTAAGATTCCTTTCTGATCTGCTGCTATCAAACCTGTTACCTTATTATGATTAACTTCATATAGTGAGGTATTTTTTAGGTAAAAATGAATTGAAAGGGCTGGGACCATATTTGACAACATTTTGAAATAATACTAATTGTATATATGTATATATATGTTTAAACTTTTAACCAAATGTTATGATTTAGAAAGGTCTTTAAGATTTATTTTGAAAGCCAGAAGGGCTTGGAATGATATATTCCAAGTTCTGAAATATAACAACTGTCAACCAAGATTACTTTATCCTACAAAGCTATTCATTCAAATAGTTGGAGAAATAAGGATATTCCACAACAAAAGCAGGCTAAAGGAATATATGAAGACCAAACCAGCTCTACAGAAAATACTTGAAAGGATCCTCCATGCTGAAGAGAAAGAAAAACACACATATAAAGAATCTGGAAAAAAAAAAAAACCACCCTCAAATACTAGTTAATACAAGAGAGCAAAGGTAAAACCAGAAGAACTACAAAACAAGAAAAATGGCAAAAATAAATATACACCTTTCAATAATATCTCTTAATATCAACAGCCTCAATGCCCCAACCAAAAGATACAGGGTTGCAGGCTTGTTTGAAAAGCAGGTTCCTTCAATTTGTTGCCTCTAAGAAAATTACCTTTCCACAAAAGATGGACACTGTCTTAGGGTGAAAAGTTGTAAAATGGTCTTTCAAGCAAATGGGCCTAGAAAACAAGCAGGTGTCACTATCCTAATATCTGAGAGGGTAGACTTCAGACCAACATTAGTTAGGAAAGCTAACAAAGGACATTTTATATTGATTAAAGGAACACTCCAACAGGAGTCCTAAACATATATGCACCTATCACGGGGGCTCCCAATTTCATCAAACACTAGCGGAACTAAGGTCACAGATAACACCAACCACAGTGGTAGTGGGTGATTTCAACACCCCACTCTCATCAATGGGCAGGTCATCCCAGCAAAAAATAAACAGAGATGCATCCGGATTAAGTGAGGTCACAGGACAAATGGACCTAACAGATATCTACACAACATTTCATCCAAATGCTGTAGAATATGCATTCTTTTCAGCAGCTTCAAGATTTCTGATTTAGTACTGACTTCACAATAGATAATGGCTAAGTTTGCAAGAGATAAAAATAAATTTGAAAGATATTTTTAAAGCCTTTATGATGTTTTGTGCTCGTAAAATGCATGCTACCACACCCACAAAGGGAAGTGAAATTCAATTTTACTAGTAAATTATTTACTGAAAGCAAATTCCACATCAACGCTTCATACTGTTTTTTAAAAATGAATCTGTAGCCATTATTATCCTTCTAAAAGGATTTTGTGATGGCAGACACAAAAATGATTCATTCACACAGTCCTCTCTCCTAGTATAACTTAGAGCATATAATTTATAAAAACTAAAGTTATATAGCTCTACTTAAGAGCCATCTAAGAATCTTACCAGTTAAAATTTTTGTGGTAGTAACATCTTTGCTTTCTTTCTTTTTTCTTTTTTGCAACTTGTTTTTTGAGAGAGAGAGGGTGAGGGGAGAATTGGTATGCCAGGGCCTCCAGTCACTGCAATCAAACTCTAGATGCATGCGCCCCCTTGTGTTCATATGCAGCCTTGTGTGCATTTGTTACCTTGTGCATCTGGCTTATGTGGGATCTGGAGAGTTGCAAATGGGTCCTTAGGCTTCACAGGCCAGTGCCTTAACTGCTATGCCATCTCTCCAGCCCTATTTCTTTCTTTAAATATTTTTACTTATTTATTTGAGAGAGAGAAAGAGAGAGAGAGAGGGAGAGATCGTGAATGAGCACATCAGGGCCTCTAGCCACTGCAAATGAATTCTGCCACCTTGTAAATCTGGGTTACATGGGCAGTAGGGAACTGAACCTGGATCCTTAGTTTTTTCAGACAAGTGCCTTAACTGCTAAGCCATCTCTCCAGTCCCTGCTTCTTTTATTTCTAACTTCCACTCAATTGGCTTTGGCCTTAAATAAGTTATAAAATAAAAATATTATCAAAATTGCTTAACAAATCTATGTTGGATTTTGAACTCTCTGGAGCTAGTCCTTTGTCTTGTGCCAAGTTTGCATTTAGTAGCCTCTGCTTATTTTGCTCACCTGACAAGACAGTACCTGTCATTTAATCATTTAATAAGGAGAGGTGAGCTGTAGACGGCTCCCCTTTGATCCCTCTAGGCCTCAGCTTATGAGCAAGTCGGACAGGAGTCTAGTGTCTCTTTCAAACATATCCATCTGTGATTCTGGGCAGGTTGACCAAATGTCTGGGACTGAAGCCTTCCCCATCACAGGGTTTTCAATGTTAAGACTGGGAGAGTTAGCCGTGACGGATGCTGTTCACCTTCTGTCCAAGCCTTCCCTGTATCTATTCCTCACACCACCCTCTGTAATGGCTAGTCTTTTTAAACAAATAGATCTATATTTTTTAGAAAGAGTGAGGGGCTGGAGAGATGGCTTAGCAGTTAAGCGCTTGCCTGTGAAGCCTAAGGACCCCGGTTTGAGGCTCGGTTCCCCAGGTCCCACGTTAGCCAGATGCATAAGATGGCGCACGCGTCTGGAGTTCGTTTGCAGTGGCTGGAAGCTCTGGCGCGCCCATTCTCTCTCTCTCCCTCTATCTGTCTTTCTCTCTGTGTCTGTCGCTCTCAAATAAATAAATAAAAAATTTTTTAAAAAAATTGAAAGAGTGAGAACAAGAGTGAGAGAGAAAGAGAATTGGCATGCCAGGGCCTTAGCCACTGCACTCCAACTCCAGACACTTGCGCCACCTAGTGAGCATGTGCGACCATGTGACCTTGCGCTTGCATCACCTTTGTGTGTCTGGCTTACATGGGATCTGGAGAGAGATCGAACATGGCTCCTGAGGCTTCACAGGCAAGTGCCTTAACCACTAAGTCATCTCTCCAGCCCCTACCCAAATATTTTTATTTATCTATTTGCAAAAGTCAGTGCAAACGAACTCCAGATGCATGCACCACTTTGTGTATCTGGCCTTACATGGGTACTGGGGAATCAACCCTGGGTCATGAGGCTTTGTAGGCAAGTGCCTTAACTGCTGAGCAATCTCTCCATCCCAGTAATGGCTAACCTTTATTGTCAACCTGATTAGTTTGAGAAACACCTAGGAGTTTCCTAGAGCACACTTTTTGGTGTGACAATTTCCAGAGGTGTTTGGTTACGCGGGACAGGAAGTGAGTGGGGGAAGACTCCCCCCATGTGTGTGGGTGGCACCACGTAGGGGATCAGAGGGAACAAAAACAGTAAGAGAACCAGGCAGGGCATGCCAGCTTTACCCTTCTGGAGAGAGTGTCTACTGCTGTTACTAATTCCCGTGGACATCAGATCCCACTTTTTCAGCCCATCTTTAAGGAAGGACTCTGGCCAGCGATTCTCCAGGTCTTTAGCTGTAGACTGGGGCTTCACCATAGCTCCTTTTTCCCCGAGGCTTCCAGCTTCTTACACTGAGAAGGTACTGGGTTCGCTGGCTCTCCACTATGCAGACAAGCCACTGTTGGATTATTCGGCCTCGGGTCATGTAAGCCACTCTAATAAAGTCCCACCTTATCAGTTATGTTCCTGTATAGATCCCCCGCTAAAACACCTTTCTTAACATACCACTAGATGCGAAGATTGAACATAACTGCAGAGACCAATCAAGCATTAAGTTAGCAAGCAAACGAAGCCAGGGCGTTGAGGCCTCACCACCTCTGCCTTTATCCTGGCTAGAGAGCTGGGGAGCTGACAGAAAAGGGGCCCTCTGAGCGTGGTGTTTTGATACTGGACTGAGTCTGCACCCTGAGCGGCTGCTCCCTGGTGGAGAGCCAGGCTGTGCCAGCCCCAGCTGAGATATCACTTACCAGAGCAGGCTCTTCAGGGGCAAGGCCTGGGCAACATGTTTACAAGCTGTGTAGCTATTAGCAACATCTTATAGCTCACACTAATTAATGAGGACTCTGGCTGATGAAGCCCAGCTCTAAAGAGGGCCAAATTGCATCAGTGTTTGGGCCTAAATTGATAGCAAAAAAAAAAAAAAAAAAAAAAATAGCTCAACTCAGGTGTGTTTTGAGTAACACCTTCCCCCAGCAGGTTGGTTGTTTGCTACACTTTGGCTACAGCAGGTCCCAAAGTGGCCAGAACACCAGGGTTACGAGTTTATTAAGGTCACTTAAATTGGCTGAGCATAGCCAGCGTTCAGCTGAGTGGTAAAGACTGCGCATGTACGCCTACTCTGTAGATCCTACCCCAGGAACATCCTGGCCACTAGGTTGCTAAAAAGGGACATGAATGTGAATTATGTTCTAAGCTTGTAATGGGTGAGCCCACTATACAGGCCCACATTTTCTTGTCAAATGTCCTGTTATTCAAACAGGAACTCAAGGTTTCTCTTACCTTTACAATGAAGTCTTTCCATGCTAGAATTTCTAACCCAGTAGATGGATTCTTCTGTGTTGCTTACAAAACCATCCCCCTTTTACTTCAGTAATAGCTTTGTGAGAAGATAACGACCTGAACAACTGGATTCTCAAGTCCTTTATTTGGAGTTGTAAAGATTTCATTTGGTTAGAGGAAACAACTCTGGGTTCTGAGGTCATGTCACGCTTCTCCCATGGATTTTCTTTTGTCCCGGCTCTCTAGTTACTGATTTCTTTCTGCTCCCTGGTAAGGTGGTGGTAAACTCTGCCAGGAGCATTTTATGAAGGATGTAATAGCATCGATATGATACTGTATGATCCTGGCACAGGTAACTGGGTCAGGATAAGATTCAGTGTCCTCCAGCCCTTAGAGGAAAAGAAGTTGTCAGCTGTTTTGGTTGGATGAAGGTTCACGGGCACTTTGGGTCATTTGCAGCTTTTTCAAGAAGATCCCGGTATACACTAGGGACTTGGTCAGGCACTAGCTGCCACCTAAGGTCCCTGCTTGGGTATACAGCATACTAGCAACCATGGCTGCTACTGCTGGAGAAAAGGAGGATGGTGGATGGTTGGAAAGACAGAGTCAACTGTTAAGATTTTTACTGCTTTGTTTGTTTGGTCTCTTGAGGTAGGGTCTTGCTTTAGCCCAGACTGACCTGAGATTCACTATATAGTCTCAGGCTGACCTCAAACTCACAGTGATCCTCCTACCTCTGCCTCCTGGTTAAAGGTGTGAGCCACCACCACCTGGTGACTCACTTTTTATTTTTATTCTTTTGATCCGTTTTGAAAATTAAAAAAAAAAAATCATGCCTTGCTCTTGAATCATAATAATAGCAAGGGTGGCAATAGGAGCCTTTCTTTCAGGCTGCCCTTCAGAGATTCCCTGCTGTCTTGGTTCTGTTTGCCTGCCTCTGAGAAGAGAAAAGAAGTGGGCTAGGGACATGGTGCTATCCCCCCCAGGGATGGTGACCATTGTGCACACAAAGGGCCACTCATAAACCAGAAGATGGGAGTTACCCCATGGCAGTCTCCATCCCTCTGCCCTGAGGGGGCTCAAGCCATCTTATCTGCAGGGGGTTGGGGGAGATGGTTCAAGGAAAGGTGTAAAGAGTTATGAGTGGGAGAGAAGATGGCTCGCATGGCTTGCTGCCTGACCCCAGCCCGCATGGAGCTCACGGGCGGGGGAGGGCGCTGGGAGGATTTGCTATTTGCTAATTGCACATTGGCGAGTCTCACACTCCTTGGAGGAAAAGCCAACTCCATCAATGCAAAATAGCAACCAAACAGCGCTTCTAGTGTTGCCTGTGACTTCTCTGGAAACTCAGTCTAGTGCCGGTCTCTGTTCCCCCGACACACACAGACCGTGAGGGCCCCATCAGAACCACCAGAAGCGGACACAACTGTCTTGACCCGGCTCCTCCACAAAGCAAACCCAGCTTCCTCTCCCAACCGAGAAGAAAACACTTCCCCTCTCAGGTCTTTGTCACACGCGGCTGTCTCTGTGCTCAGTCTAAATCCCACCTTCAGTTGCATTGACCCGCTGGAGAGGGTTTCTCAGCATTCGTCCTTTGGGGTGGGAGGAGGGGACAGGTATCTGTGCTCCACCAGGGCTGCTGGATTGGAAGCACAGGCAACAGGGCATGGTGAATCCCCGCCCCCTCGCCATGATTCCTTCCAGTCTCTGTCACATCTCATGTCCTGGCCTCACTTCCGACAACTGCATGCCTGCAATGAAAAGCAGCCACTTTCATGAGACTGTGTTTTGCACAAGCTAATGGCCTCAATGCGTTGATTTAGAAGGTTTCAGGGGAGCCCCAGCAGGCCACTTGTGCAATGCCAGGCTAACTGCTTCTGAAAGAAGACCATATGCTGCCTTTACAACATCCCTTTGGTGCTTAATTTGATGAAACAATGTGCCATGATCAATCGTGAGGATGGCTGCGGTGACTGCCGGGGGGGGGGGGGGCGGGGGGGGGGGACGAGTCACGTGGTACAGCTCTGATTTCAATATCACCACGCTAATCCTGTTATTCGCTTGAGTTGGCTTGTTTTGGGCTACCTTAAAAAAGTTATTTCTCTCTTGGACAAATTGCCATGAGGTTTGGAAGAATTTATTGTATCATAAAACTCATTAAATAACCAGTTCCTCATTGCCAGGCAGCATGGTGGCATATGGGGGAATTCTAGAGCAAGACCCCAAGGTATGAGCCCCAAGAGAGTAGGCCACGGTAGAGAGAAGCGCGCTGGAAGCCAGCATCGCTCAGATTTGAGTGGGTGCATGAATCCTCGTTGGGGGGCGGTTCTTAAAAATGCTGCAGGCGGGCTGGAGAGACGGCTCAACGGTTAAGCGCTTGCCTGTGAAGCCTAAGGACGGCGGTTCGAGGCTCGATTCCCCAGGACCCACGTTAGCCAGATGCACAAGGGGGGCGCACGCATCTGGAGTTCATCTGCAGTGGCTGGAGGCCCTGGCGCACCCATTCTCTCTCTCTCTCTATCTGCCTCTTTCTCTCACTATCTGTCACTCTCAGATAAATAAATAAAAATAATAAACAAAGAATTTTTTTTTAAAAAAATGCTGCAGGCTCTGGGGCTGTCAAGATGGCTTAGCAATTAAGGCGCTTGCCTTCAAAGCCTAATGACCGGAGTTCGATTCCCCAGTACCCCGATGCACAAAGTGGCACATGCACCTGGAGTTCCTTCGCAGTGGCTGGTGTGTCCATTCTCTGTCTGTCTCTCTTCTTCCCTCTCTCTTTCTCTCTCTGCTTGCAAATAAAATAAATAAATATAAAATAAAAAATGCAGGCTCTGGCAAGGGGTGGATGACACTACTTTTTTCTTTTAAGAGAGTGAGTGAGAGAGAGAGAAAAAATATTGGCACAACAGGGCCTCAGCCTCTGCAATTGAACTCCAGACACTTGCGCCACCTAGTGTGCATGTGTGACTTTGTGCTTGCCTCACCTTTGTGTGTCTGGCTTATGTGGGATCTGGAGAGTCAAACATGGGTCCTTAGGCTTTGCAGACAAGTACCTTAACCGTGAAGCCATCTCTCCAGCCCAACATTGCTTTCTTAACCAGGTGCTGTTGAGGTGACTGGTCCAAGGGGTGCCTTTGAATCAACCAGGCATAAGAAGACTCTAAGAACAATCACTAATGATAGCTCATCTTTATGGACCTCGAGACCAGGTTATTATCACTACACATGTGTGCCATCTGTTTTCTCAAGATCCAACTCTACCTTTGTGTGCAAAGTAACGAGTGATGCTACACGGCTTGTGAGTAGTGGAAATAAAACTGAAATCTATGTCCTCTGACTGCTCAGTTTATCTGTATTATGTTTCATACAGGGTGGACTCTCTGCTCCCACCTTTTTTTTTTTTTTAGGCAGAGGGAGAGAGAATGGGCATGTCAGGACCTCCAGCCACTACAAACGAATTCCAGATGTATGTGCCTCCTTGTGCATCTGGCTTACATGGGTCCTGGGGAATCGAACCAAGGTCCTTTGGCTCTGCAGGCAAACGCCTTAACTGCTAAGCCATCCCTCCAGCCCCCCGACTTGAAAGATTTTTTAAAAAGTATTTTTATTATTTAATTTTATTCATTTATTTGCAAGCAGAGAGAGATAGAGAGAAGAAAGACAGATAGAGAGAGAATGGGCACACCAGGACCTCTAGCCACTGCAAATGAACTCCAGACACACCCTGTGCATCTGGCTAACGTGGGTCCTGGGGAATTGAATCTGGGTCCTTTGGCTTCGCAGGCAAATGCCTTAACCGCTAAGCCATCTCTCCAGCCCTTGAAAGATATTTTGATGTTATATTTTTAAAACATTTACAATAGCAAGTAGCTTGTTTAGATGTTTTTGCTGTTTTTTCCCACAAGTCACAAAATGACCATTTCAGCATTAAATGGAAAAAAAAAGTAAGACACAGTAACTCTTCAAAACAGCTCTTACAGATTCATAAACAGTAATCAGCACCTAATGCTCATCCATTGAACTAATCCAACATCACTCTTTATACAAATTAAATCAGAATTATGTACCAAAGTGACAAATGGGGCTGTAGCATTAATAGTGTTCCTTTTAATATAGGCTACTGCTGGAAGTCATTACTGAACAGCAATCTCTACATTAAAACACCTAGCCTTCCTGCTTTGAAAATGAGCTCATGTTGAAGAATAAAAAGCTGTATCCGCAGCAAAAACAGAATGAACATATTGGGCTTGGGAGCAGAAGGTCTGGGTTTTAACCCTGTGTCAGTGTGAATCTTGGTTTCCTCATCTGTGCGATGAGAGCAATGGATATACAGACCCGACACTGGATGCATTCTCCTCTCTGGGGAGGCAGAACCAGAATGGTGTTATTTATGAATCTACCACGGTCACTGTGTGCTTCCCTTTGGGCCATTAGATGCCTCTGAAAATGCCACAGTGTTTATGTTTCAGCCAGTTCAGATTAGCAATGAATACCATAATAACATATATTGTGAGATTTGTTCCCAGATCCCCTGTGGGTGACTCATGTCACTTAGTAAAATGACCTAGCTTTTACATGGAACCTGTGGACATCCTCCTATATACTTGAAAGTATACACGTCTAATGTCATGCAAAACCTGTTACGCCTTACAGAGCAGGGGAAGAATGGCAAGAAAGAGGACATGTGCAGAACAAGTAATTTCTGAACATTGCAATCTAAAGTTGGTTGGATTTGAGGATTGAGAACCTTCACATATAAAGAACAGATTATATACACTTGTATGTATGTAATTTCATATGCATATACAAATATGTCTAATAAAAAATAGAAGGGTGTGGTGGTACAGAACTTTAATCCTAGCACTGGGGAGGCAGAGATAGATGAATCACTGTAGATTTGAGCCTAGCCTGAGACTGTATAGAGAATTCCAGGTCAGCCTGGGCTAGAGTAAGACCCTACCTCAAAAACAAACAAACAAACAAACAAACACAAAAACATAAAAAAGAAAGAAAATATATTCATGGGGTAAGGGGAGACCCAAGACTCATCAAGGTAATGAGAAGAGGCAATCTAGTACTTAACACTGGTTGTGACATCTTCCACCACACCCACCAGGGCACAGGGAAATGTTTGCAAAGTTCTGGCGTAGGGGAGAGGTGGAAAATGGAGAGAGGCCACATGGGTCTGTTTTTTATTTTTTTGTGGAGCCCTAGTGTTGAGTGGGCTTTGAGTTCTTTGCAATTCTCTCCCATTCTTGCCCCAACTTTTTTTTGGTTGTTTGTTTGTTTTTTGTTTGTATTTTTCTTTTTTCTTTTTTTTTGGTTTTTTGAGGTAGGGTCTCACTCTGGTCCAGGCTGACCTGGAATTAACTCTGTAGTCTCAGGGTGGCCTCGAACTCATGGCAATCCTCCTACCTCTGCCTCCCGAGTGCTGGTTGTTTGTATTTTTCAAGATAGGGTCTCGGCTCTAGCCCAGGATGACCTGGAATTCAGTATGCAGTATCAGGTTGGCTTCAAACTCAAAACAACCTTCCTACCTCTGCCTCCTGGGTGCTGGGATTAAAGGCTTGTGCCACCACACCTGGCTGTCCCAACATTTAAATGACTGATTTTTGCATACAAGTTCTTTTTAATATTTTGTAATTTTAGAGAGAGCAAGAGCAAGAGAGAGAGAGAGAGACAGAGGAATAGAGAGAGAATTGGCGTGCCATGGCCTCAGTCACTGCAATCAAATTCCAGACATTTGCACCACCTAGTGGGCAGTTTCGACCTTGTGCTTGCCTCACCTTTATGTGTCTGATTTATGTGGAATCTGGAGAGTCAAACATGGGTCCTTAGGCTTCACTGGCAAGCATCTTAACTCTTAGAAAGGCTCAGGGCTGGGGCTGGAGAGATGGCTTAGCAGATAAGGCATTTGCCTACAAAGCCAAAGAACCCGGGTTTGATTCCCCAGAACCTACGTTAGCCAGATGCACAAGGGGGTGGACACATCTGGAGTTTGTTTGCAGTGGCTGGAGGCCCTGGCGCGCCCATTCATTCTCTCTCTTTCCCTCTTCCTCTGTCAAATAAATAAATAAAAATAAAATATTTTTTAAAAGGCTCAGGGCTGATAAGATGGCTCAGGGTAGGAGGACCAGTGTTTGACTCTCAGCACCCACAGGAGAAGCTGGCCATAGCTACACATGCCTGTAACCCAAGGGCTGAGGCGGGGGGTTGGTGGAGACAAGAGGATCATTGAGGCTTCTTGGTCAGCCAGAAAATCTGAAAACTTGCTCAGTGAGAGACTCTATCTCAGAGAAGGACACCTGAAGTTCTTCTGTGGCCTCCACACACATATGTACGCACGCATGCATACAACACACAAGCACACACATGTGTGCGTGCTTGCACGTGTGTACACACACACACACACACACGTAATTCAAACATATTTGTGACCCCATTTCTCTCCAGCAGCCTAAAACTCTTTGCTTTGTTCAGATTTCTAATAGCTGTCATTGACTTAGTGTGCTTATAGGTTAAATACTCTCAGAGAGATGGCTTAGAGGTCAAGGCACCTGCCTACAAAACCTAAGAACCCAGGTTCAATTCCCCAGTACTCACTTAAGCCAGATGCACAAAGTGACACATATGTTTGGAGTTTGTTTCGCAGTGGCTGGAGGCCTGAGTGCACCTATTCGCTCTCTCTCTCAAATACACAAATAAGTAAATCAAATATTTCTTTAAAAGATATTATACTCTTGCTGGAACTTACAATGCTGAAAAATACCAGCACAAGATTTAGTTACAGATAAGGGAAAACATCTGATGTGTTAGTTGAATTAATTCATAGTTGCCTCTTACAAAGTTCCTAAAAGGTCTGGCTTTTAAAAATTGTCTTTTGAGTCCATGACAAGATTTCATAATGAACTGGCTGAAATATAAACAAGTAACTCCCAGTGTTACAAGGAATCTGACTCTCATTTTTCTTTTTGGTGGTGTGCACAACAGAGAAAAAGTGTTCTTTTTTTTATTAATTAGTTTTGTATTCAGCAAATACAGTCAGTTTGGTATCATTATTAGGCTCATCCGTGACCTACCCCCTCCCCATGGCCCCTCCTTGTTGAGGTATATGGGTCATGCATTGTGGAGTTAGCTCTCAGTTACGGGTAAGATAAATGTCTCTGCATATCATGACCCAACGTGTGGCTCTGACCTTCTTTCAGCCCCCTCTTCCGCAAAATTTCCTGAGCCATGTTGGGTTCATTTTTGGTCTGCTTCAGTGATGAGGTGTTGGGGGCCTCTGAGGCTCTGGTTCTCTGATTTGGTAGGAGTTGATTTTAAAAGTGTTCTTAACTCAAAGGTCAAGCTTGAAGTTGATCAAGTTGTTCTCATCAGTTACTTTTGTTGATTTTCTCTATAATGTAATAAATGTATGTGACATTACTCCAAAGTTATTTAGCCTAAAACCAGATCAAAAATTTTCATTGCACTAAAAAATGGCATAGTAAAAAATACTAACTTCATTTTTTTTCCACAAAAGCTTTCCCCCAACGATTTTAAATTAGTTTAATCACAAAGCTATTCAAAAACATAAGGTGGGTTTTATTGAATTTACACATATTTGCCGATGGAAAAGTTTCAGACATCTAAATGACCAGTTTTTGATGGCCGGCACAGTTACAAGGACGGAAAAAACTGCAACCAGTGTTAAGCAACAGGTACTAAAGTGAATAGAAGCGAAGGTTTTTGATCTCCCTCTCTCTATTGCTTAAAATCACACATCTTCAATTAATTCCGTTAGGTTTTCAGCTGCTTTCTGAGAAGCAGGGTGCCGGAGCAGAACAAAATGTTTCCTGCTAAACAATAGTCCTGCTTCATTTGATGCCTTAAGCAAAAACCCAACAATATTCCATGAGACCATTACATGCTATTTTATCCTTTTCTTTTTAATGTTTCACTGGCGGGAGCAAGGAGGGGAGGGGAAAGGGCTAAAACAAACTAATTTTTGGTCATTTTATTCCTTTCGCAAACAGTTTGAAGACTAACCAATTTGTACTTACAAATTTGAGGCATTAGCAGACGGGGACCCTAAATCCGCATGAACACAAGCGGTAACTGTTTGTAGGCCAAGCAGTGTGTAAGCCTGATTTGACAGCAGAGAGCTATTCATGCCTTTGTCAACTGTCAGTCTAAAAACGTTAACCTGCCTGGGTCCCGGGGTATGGGAGCGCTAAGTCTTCCCTCCTACGACTGTATAATGAACAGACTGTTTCATTAGTGGGACAATTCACTCGACAAATCCAGCCCAAACAACTTATTTCACAATTTGTGAGCAGAATTAAATTTCGGGGGAGTCGCAAGAGGGGGGTAGCGAGGAGGGAGGAGTAGGTGAGCTGTTCACAATATACTGGGGGATCAGGGCGTTGGGATAAGTGTCCCAGGCAATTTTGTCTGTGGTTGTGGGCTGAGGCCACCGCATGTGGATCAGCGGATTAGGGGGGGGCACAGCATTAGGTCAAGTGTCTCGAGGGGAGCTGATAAACACCCCAAACCTGACAACAGATTTTCCTTTCTTCCTGCACTACTTGTAAAGTGTCAGAGCAAATCTTTTGAATGGCAGGGGAGTTTACTTAGAGGCCCTTTCTTCAGGAAGACACTCTATCCATTTTCTGCAGCCCATTTCAGGCTGCCTCAGGAATAAATTTGCTCTGTATCTTGTGCGTGCATACATACATACACACACAAAACCGCCTTTTCCCTCCACATCTTGACTATAAGCCTTTGTCTCAAGGTGTGTGAACCAGTACAAAACTCCACATCAAGAGCCCCTGAGGTTTCAGAGTCCCTGGATTTAGTGTTAATACAACTTAAGCACTTTGAAGATTATCCAATCAAATAATTTTTTTTTTTTTTTTTTTTTTTTTTGCTGGCTACAGAATACTCTCATTTTAAACAGGACCAATATATGGATTCTGTCAAATGGGAAAATTATAAGCAGCAAACAGTCACAGGAGAACTCAACGTTTTAGTAATGTCCTACATGTCCATTGCTATTCATTCAAACCATAGATGCTATTATTTCTTCTGATTTCAAAATCCCAAATGGGAGAGGCCATGCTCATCGTATTAAGTCATATCTCTGGGTTAACTCAAAGTGCATAATAGGAAATCCATGCTGCAATATCAAACATGCTCTAAGTAGGTCCAAGCAGGGTGCGTGTTTTCATCTGGAGATGTTCTAAAATGTTTAAAGAGCCCCAAGTGTTCCAAGACCTTTTGTTGTAGCCTGGTTCTGTATTATTGGTTTACTTTTCCCCTTCTCTTGGCTGTTTAATGTTGAATTTGGTAGGGTTTGCAAATCCAACGTGATTGTTTTGAACGACCACTATTAAAATTATCCAATGAGAAAAGATCTCAGAAAATTAGGATTTCCCAATATTTAACTTGAAACTCTTTGAGGTAGCAAGTTTGAAGATATTTTCCTTTTAATTGTTTTGGCTACATTTTCCTGATGCCCTTTTTAATTTAGGTCATGGGCAGCACGTTATCAAAGAATTGAACAATGACAGGAATTGGGCCAACACCATGAAACTTCTTTAAGAAGTGACTACAGGTCTGTTGCTAGCTGTACCTATTCTATAGAGAATATTTGATCAGGCAAGGTAGTCATCAGATCCAAAATGTTTCTCATCCCTTCTCCCACACTCTGAAAGGTTTGCAGCATTCATACTATCATACTTTCTGGCAGAGAGTTATTCAAATCTTTGGATCCTGAGGATGTCAAAGGTAAATAAATTCACTCGGCTATTGGATCAGTTATAGCGGCTATAATGACAGATGCATCTTTCATTTTGTAGGAAAGAGAAAAACAAATGCAGTCTATATGACTGGCGAATGCAACCTCCAACCAAGGCACTTAGCAGCCTAGCTAGGGAACAGTTGCTCTGCCTCCTTCAGGGACCCTGGCACTTCCTCAGAAAGCTAGTTCAGTATTTGCCATCATTACACTGCTCCAGGCTAACAAAACGAAACCAAACCAAACCAAATAAAACCAAAACACCTGGCTAGCCAGGCTGCTCTCTTGGCCAAGTGAGTTCTTTGCTGCCAAGAATTTTATGAACATTAATGCAGACACACAACCCCAGCAACCTCAAAAGCAGAGCACCCTGCCTAATCACCCAGAAATTTTGACTCATCACCTTCCTTCCTCTTTCCAAGAACTGCTCTGGCTCCTGCCTCGTTTCCTGCCCATCCCTGGGTCCTGTGCTGGTCCCCAAGCTGGGGTTTCCCAGGTCTCCTCCGGAGGCTCCTTCCTGCAAGCTGAAGGGTGAGGAATAAAGTGAATAAAGTGAAACTTTCCTCAGTTCTCTATCGAGGGACACTCACTGCCAGAGGCCACAGACCAAAGACCACCCTCCTGCCATGCTCCCGTGTGT
Organism: Jaculus jaculus; assembly: GCF_020740685.1. Lineage (NCBI taxonomy): Eukaryota > Metazoa > Chordata > Mammalia > Rodentia > Dipodidae > Jaculus > Jaculus jaculus. Next base: position 157,181,264 of record NC_059106.1, read on the forward strand.
TTACACATCTTGTTGAATTAAAATGTTACTGTACAAATGAGTTGGTTTTGCCCAACAATATGACCTGGGAACTTTTTCCATGATGTTGATTCTATATGGGCATTTTATTTACTTATTTATTTATCTTTTTTTTTTTTTTTTATCTTTTGGTTTTTGAGGAAGGGTCTCACTCTAGCCTAGGCTGACCTGGAATTCACTCTGTGGTCTCAGGCTGGCCTCAAACTCACAGCAATCCTCCTACCTCTGCCTCCCAAACTTATAGAAATCTTCCTACCTTGGCCTCCCAAATACTTGGCTCTTTTATTTTTTTAATGTTTAAGGTTTTTTTTTTTTTTTTTTTTCCTTTTAAATATTTTCAGCCTGGTGTGGTGGCACACACCTTTAATCCCACCACTCAGGAGGCAGAGGTAGAAGGATCGCCATGAGTTTGAGGCCACCCTGAGACTACAGAGTGAATTCCAGGTCAGCCTGGGCCAGAGTGAGACCCTACCACAAAAAAATAAAAAAAAATATTTACTTGTGAAGAGAGAGAGAGAGAGAGAGAGAGAGAGAGAGAGAGAGAGAGAGAGAGAGAGAAATATGGGTGTGTTAGGGCCTCCTGATACTGCAAACAGCTCTAGCAGCATGTACCCCCCGTTGAACCTGGCTCCACATGTCTGCTGGGGAGTGGAACTGGGGCTGTAAGGCTTTGCAGGCAAGCACCTCCAACCTCCAAGCCATCTCCCAGCCCTGCTTTTCCCTTTTTAAAGCTAGCATCAGAAGCTATCAGACAGATACTCTTTAATTAACAAATGAATGGAGCCTAGTGACCCAGGCCTGTAATTCTATCTACTCAGGAGGCTGAAGCAGAAGGATCAAAATTAAGATTTCATGGGCTGCAGAGAAAGTTCAAGACTACTCTGGGAAACTTAGTGACATCCTGTCTAAAAAATAGAGGGCTGGGGACATAGCTCAGTGACAGAGCACTTGTCTAGAATGTACCAGGTCCTATGTTCAATCCCCATCACTCTCTCCCTCTCTCTCTGTGTGTATGAATACATATTCCCTTTTCCTTTCTTTCTGGGCATCTTCTGGGTGTTTACCTTATTCATATAAGAGAGGATGCTAGAATGAGGATTTCTGTGTGTGTGGTGCCAGAGAGGAACCCAGGACCTTGTTTATGCTAGGCAAGAGCTCTCTGGGCCACACACCCATCCCGGAAATGGGCCTCTTTACACGAACCTCTATTGTGTACATCTCGGCTTAGCCAGTCTGACAAAAAGACTTAAAAGATGAATTCTTTAGTCAAAGATATATGTTTCCATGAACGTAGCTAAACTTTTGCAAGGATGACGGCCTGGGGTGGGGTGGGGGGCTGAGACTGCCTGAGTTTGAATCTCCAGGACCCACAATAAACAGCTGAGCATGATTAAGTGCACCTGTAACCCCCATCCCATAGGGGAGCAGAAACGTGTTCCGGGATCAGTGAGAGACTCTGGCTCAAACAAGAGTGGGTGGAAGAGAGCTGGGGGAGGGGGGGGGGCACCTGACTTCCCACTCAGGCCACCACGGGCAAGTGCATTCTGCCACAGGTGAGCACATGGGGCGGTGGAAGGCACATGCATGGACACACACACACACACACACACACACACACACACACACACAAGCAAAAAAAGAAAACCCTAACTTTTCTACCCGTGTTATAAATATGAGACCTAGCCTCAAAAAGGAACACGGTAAAGCCAAAGCAGAAGGCAGCCCTGTTCACATGTTCATGCTCCCGTGACTGAGTAAAAACAACAGCCTGTGCAGTTCTCAACACCAAAGGAGAGAAAAAGATGAAAATATAACTTAAAGAAAAAAGAGCCACTATGCACATATAGAATACATCAACCACATCAGGATGGGCAGCCCGTGTCTCTGAATGCTGGAGACAATTTTCTATCATGCTACAGGCAGTGTGGGACACAACCCGGAACCACGGCTGTGACATCAGGTGACTTGGTCTTCCATGTGTGGTACAAGATCTCCTTTGCCTCAGCTTCTCCCATGCTCCAGGGATCCGCTGGAGTCCAAATTCAACCCTCGGGTTCCCCTGGAGCCTCGCTTCTTTGATGTGAGTGCTTTATACTGGCGTATTTTGACATTCTTCATTCCCAACAGCTGTGGACTAAACACTTGCAGGCAGTGAGTGGATCTTCTACAAGCCGGTAGGATGCTTGCCAAAAGTCTCATGTTCTCTTACCCTGCATGTAAAGCCTTTCAAATGCTTTTAGTTATCTTTTCTCTTTCCCTGTCTCAGGAGATGTGGCTATGGAATCTGGATGTGATGTTGATGTGCAGTTTTATCATGGAGTTTGATTTCTCTGTATTTTCAAAATTCTACTCTATGTCACTTCTGTTTCCTTTGTAAGCAATAGGGAGCAACTGTATTTATAATTCTCACACTCATAAAATTATGTCACCACAGCATTTGTTCAGTGCTTTGGTTGTGTGTGTGGGGGGGGGAGTTCATATGTGTGTGTGAGCATGTGTACATGTGTACACGCATACAGAAGACAGAGGTCTCACGTGTCATCCTTAGGAAGGCTGTGATGGTTTATAGCAACTGTCAACTTGACAGGACCCAGAATCACCTAGGAAACTAGTGTGTGGACATGCCTGTGAGGAATTACCTTGAGTAGGTTAACTGAAGTGAGGTGGTTGACTTTAATTTTGGGTGGTACCATTCCTTGGGCTGAGCTTCTAGAGTGCATACAAAGATAACCTGGCTAAGTACCAGTGTTCATCACCCTCTTCTGCCTCACACAATGGAAGCAACTGCCATGTCTTCCCTGCCAGTGGACTGTAACCTTGAAATATAAACTGAAATAAATCTTCCTTCCTTCCTGGTTGCTTCTCGTCAAGCATTGAGGGTGTAACAATTGCGGCTGCTATCCACCTCATTTTGAGATGTCCCACATTAGCCTAGGACTCACCAATTTAAATGTTAAAGGTAACTTAGTTTTTCAACACTGATTTGATTGACTCATTCATTTTGTTTTGTCGAAATTTTAAAAGAATAAAGAAATAGGAAGAAAAGTGTAGAAAACTAACACGAGAAAGATAAAGCTGGAGGGGGGGAAAGAGCCAGGCATGGTGGTGCACACCTTTAATCCCAGCACTCGGGAGGCAGAGGTAGGAGGACCACCATGAGTTCAAGGCCCCCTGAGACTCCATAGTGAATTCCAGGTCAGCCTGAGCTAGAGTGAGATTCTACCTTGAAAAACCAAAAAAAAAAAAAAAAAAAAAAAAAAAAAGCCAATTGTGAGGCAATGGGATTCCTTTCCTTGTCTAAGCCCAAGAAGATACTGGGATGAAAAGCTTTCTCATGGTTGGCAATTCACAGGACCCTCACAGTTTCCTCTCTCCTTCCTTCTCTCCCTCTCTCCTTCCTTCCCAAGTTCACTTCTGTTCTCTTCTTACAACTTTTTCATTCCCTCTTACCTTCCTTTTCTTTCCCCACTATTGCCTGTGATGTGGCTGTCAATCCCCATACAGGGTCATGTTAGCACACATGCAGAGCTGAGCCTGTCCTTGGGGAGAGACCAAGCACATAGTCACACAGACGGCTGGAATGATGTTCTGAGAAACGGCATGGCAGAGATGACAAGGGAAAGTCTACCCAAAGAACTGTATAGACTGCTGGTCAGAAATAAACTATTGAAGTTGAGACGAGAAGTCCAAGTTTAAGTCATCTAAGAGCAAGATGTGAGGGTGTGTGCATGCGTGCATGTGTGTGTGTGTGTGTGTGAAGGGTTAGAAAGTGTTGATCCCAGGCTAATGACCAGAAGATGCAAGGGCCCTGGTATACACAGGTATACATACATACACAGGGTGTAATGTGGCAGGAAAGCTGCCAGAGCAGGAGGGGAGCTAGGCTGGCAATGACACTGGCAAGAGGCAGTGTAGGCCAAGCCTGGGGCCTGTGGACAGCTTCTAGTGTGTCCATTTCACCTCACTGATGGTCACAGAGTAGTTAATAATATGATGAATCTTAAGCAGATTTGACCAGCTTTAAGAAGAGACTGGTCCGCAGTTTCCCCAGGATGGCACCAGGAAAAAGGAGAGAAGTGGAGCCCGAGGGTAAAGCAGCCAGCAGCGTCTGCCCCAGCGCAGGAGAGCGTCCACCCACTGCCCTCCACACCTCGCACCCCAGGGATGAATGCACAGACCCTCACCGGAGAGCAGGACACCTGTCAGACGGTTATAGTGACCAGAACAGAGCTTTGTTCAAGGGATGAAAGGATATAACGACGTGGTAGTTGGAATGGATGTCCCCCAGTAGGTTCAGGAGTTTTATTCAAGCTTGTAACTAGGTGTCACAGTGGGCAGATCCTAGGGTCCAGCCCTAAAGGTGAATTTGGGGCTGGATCTGGAATTCCAGCCCAAGGTATGCGGAGGGCTTGAGCTCTGCTTGCGGTTCCTGGAGTGTGTTTACTTGCGGTGTTGCTGGAGGCATTTCTTTCTGTGCAACTTCCCCTAGATCTGTAAGCTGCAAATAAATTCCCTTCCTCCCACGAGTGTGTCGGTCTGGAGGTTCATCCTAGCGACATGAAGCTGACCGCTACAGATGTTGATGAATTATTTCCTGGCTCACGTCAGAACTGGTGACATCTGACTAGCTCCTTGTGGTACTCAATGACAAACAGGTGAAATTAAGTTTTCTTTTGAGAAAATTGTTTTTACAATGTTCCTGAAGTTAAACTTGATTTTTAAAAAATTTATTTTATGAATTTATTAAAAATTATTGTAAAAAATAGCACAACTTGTCATTTTAGCCAGGTTCAAGTGTATAGTGTATAGTAAGGTAACTTACCTTAGAACTTTTGCATTGTGTAAAATTGACACGATATTTATCAAACAAGTCCTCGTTTCTCCTCCCTCATTCCCCAGCAAACAGCACTCTTCTTCCTGTCTCCCTGAATGTGATGACTCTAGGACATCACACAAGCAGACATGTTCAGTGTTTCCCATCTGTGACTGGCTGGTTTGACTCAGTACACTATTTTCCAGTTTGATCCATGCTCCAGGATTTGTCAGAACTTTTGTTTTTTTTCTGGGTGAGTACCATCCCACTGCATATACACAGTTGGTTTTCCGTAATGCATGGCTCCTTCATCGATGGTTTCAATTGATCACAGATCCAAAATATTCAGAAATAAATAGGTCTATACAGACTTCTGTGCATCTGGCTTTACGTGAATGCTGGGACGTTGAATTTGGGCTGTCAGCCTTTGCAAGCAAGCACCTTTAACCGCTGGGCCATCTCTCCAGCCCCGCAAATCATTTTTTTTTTTTTTTTTTTTTTTTTTAGAAAAGAAGTTGATATTTAGCATTGAAACTGCAAAGTGCAAGTTTTCTCTTTCCTCATTTCCTGCTTTTGCCTCTACAAGAGGAAGGAATTAAGTCAGCAGGAATTAGTAAAGACCCACATTGAGGTCCCTGCTAATTAAGTCTCACCTTGAGGATGGTTACTTTAGTACGGAGGAAAAAAAAAAAAACCAAACAAAAAGAGCATTTTTAATTTTGGAGTAAGAGGGCAGACGGGCGAAGGGAAGTATGTGACAAGAAGCTGGGTGACTGATAAACAGGCTTGTGTGATTGAAACTGGCACCCAGGGCGGCTTCCCCACTCTGCCTCGCGTCATCTAAACATCTAAATACCTGGGGTATATTTGTAAACATGGCCTGTGACATGTTCAGAGCAGTACATTCACATTCAAATTAGCATAAAGGAGGATTTCACAGCTGGTTGCACAGGGTGAATGATACTAACTAATTGTCAAGTCGCAAAGTTGCGCAGCTAATGGTCCTAAAGCGATCAGCGCACGGCAATATGGCTTACACGCACGATCTGAGAATTTACAAACTCGCTGCCCCACGTCCTTGTAGAAAAGAGTGGTTTGGGGATAAGGCGATGCGGACAAAATGGGCAGTAGGAAGGAAAGAGAAGGGGGAGAAGGAAGGCTTGGAGCTATGTATGGGAGATGGCATAAAACTCCTTCTGTACACAAACGTTCACCCCCTTTCTAATCGTCATCACTGGGGCTCCCTGGTCATTTCGTACTGTACCCCTTAGAGGAAGCAATTGTTGGGAGGAGTGGCTCGTTTCAAGTATTAATCTCTTCTGAATGGTGGTTGTGTTACCCATTTCTGTCTTTGCCTGGAGCCTGCAGGCAGCTAGTCAGTGGGAAGTTTAGCAAGGACTAGAGCAGAATGGACTAAAGGCTGGCTGTAGACACAGCGCGCCCTGCATTCCCGACGTGGACCTCGGTCATCTCCCTCCCAGGATGGTTCAACCCCTCATAGAAGAAACCTGGCTTTCCCGACCACCGCCACTATAGACAAGGAATTGTCTTCTCCTTGTCACATTTAGGACCAACAGGCAGTCGCAACGAGCAGTGGAAATGGAGGCCAAAGTGGATTAAACATAAAAGCAGACCCTGTCTTGTCAGAGGTGATCAGCAGTTGGGTAGCCGGAGTCTTGGGGCTCAGATCTAAAGCCTGGGTCTTGGAGTGTCCTTGGAGATGTTTCTTTTCTTTTCTTTTTTCTTTTCCCTTCCCTTCCCTTCCCTTCCCTTCCCTTCCCTTCCCTTCCCTTCCCTTCCCTTCCCTTCCCTTCCCTTCCCTCCCCTCCCCTCCCCTCCCCTCCCCTCCCCTCCCCTCCCCTCCCCTCCCCTCCCCTTCCTTCCTTCCTTCCTTCCTTCCTTCCTTCCTTCCTTCCTTCCTTTCTTTCTTTTTGGCTTTTCATTGGTTTTTCAAGGTAGGGTCTTACTCTAGCCCAGGCTGACCTGGAATTCATTCTGCAGTCTCAGGGTGGCCTTAAACTCACCGCGATCCTCCTACCTCTGCCTCCTGAGTGCTGGGATTAAAGGCGTGAGCCACCACACCTGGCAGATGTGACTTTTCTTTCAGCCCAGGGGTTGCTTCTTTCTTTTGCTCCACTCTCTGGTCACCAGCCTGTGTGGGGTCAATGAGGACTGGTAGGGACACTTTGGCCCAAGGTATCTGCAAAATAGTGGAAGGGGGAGAAATGCAATAAGTGTTTCTAGCATTGGCACACTCTAGTAGACATTGGAGACTGTGCCTCCAACTCCCAATGACAGTATGTATTAGTACCTTCATCCTTGCCCCCACTCCATCCCCACTCCATCACTCTCTACAGCCATCTCCACCTCCAGCTATCTATCAGTCTCTTATCTACCATCTATCATATCTATTACTATAATCTTTCTATTAGCTACATCTACATACCAGGTAAGCTATCTGCTTTCGCTGTTTATAGTTATATTATATGTTCTGTATCTGTCCACACTAACGTTTTCATTGCGTCACTTACTACCTACCAGGTTAGACCATTAATGACTCCCCATTGATGACAAAAAGCCTGAATTTTTTTACTAAGACTTGGAGAGTCCTTCATACCTTCTCATAGATGGATCAAAAACCCAACCAGAAGCAGACTATGGAAGGAAAGGGTTTATTTAAGCTTACACTTTATTATTTATTTATTTATGAGAGAGAGAGAGAGAGAGAGGGAGAGGGAGAAGGAGTAGGCCAGGGCCTCCAAGCACTGCAAATGAACTCCAGACATATGGCTTACGTGGGTTTTGGGGAATAGAACCTGGGTTCTTTGGCTTTGTAGGCAAGCACCTTAACCACTAAGCAATCTCTCTAGCTCTCAGTTTACAGTTATGAAGGGAAGTTTCATTCTGGTGGGGTTAAGTATGGCAGAGCAGACAGCAGAAGTATCACATGTTGTCACATCAGCTGGGAAGAAGCAGCAGGAATGAGCTAGCTATAACCAGTGGAGCTGGACTAATAAACTCGAGACTTGTCCCCAGTGACACACTTCATCTAGTGTGACTCTACCTCCCCAAAGCCCCACAACATTCCCAAGTTACCACCCACTGGGCCCCAAGTACTCAAAACACATGAGACTATAGCGGATATTCCATTCAAGCCACCACCATAGCCTGGCTTCCAGTTTGGCCTTGATTCTCTTTCGCCCCTCCCTCCCTCCCTTCCTCTTAGGTGACAGACACTGGACTGGGCACAGAATATCCTGCAGCTCCTTCTCCTCATGCTATGCTGACCCCTTCCAAATATATGCCTAAGGGAAATGTTTCCAGAAAGATGTGTCTGAGAATATTTATGGTCGCTTTATTCACAACAAGCCCACATAGAAAACATCAACAAAGGGATGGAGAAATAAATAATGTGTTTTGACAGTTGAATGCTGCTCGCCAATAAAAAGCAACAGGCTATTGACATGGGCATTGCCATGATCTGAGTACGATTTGTAACCTAAGCCTCATGTAAGAACTTAAGTTTCATGGTGTCAAGAGGGTGGAAGCTCAATTTGTTGAGATATTTAAAGGCAGGGAATCAGAGACGTGATTAGAGGGGGTTGTGCAGGATAGCAAGAGATGGAGGTAAAGAAAGATGAGGGAGGGAGGCGTGGAGGGAAGAGAGAGGAGGAGGAAGGAGGGAGGGAGAGAAAGAAGGGGGAAAGAGGAGGAAGGAGAGAGGAAGGGAGGAAGAGAAGAAGGGAGGGAAAGAAAGCTCTTGAGTGAGAACTGTTTCTCAGGAGGATGGGTTCTTACAGTCACCAAGTAAAAGAAAATGAAAAGAGCTCTTTCTGCACAGCTTATAAACATAAAAAGGCAAACACTCTATATGCTGACAGTCAGCTACTGGATAGCTTAAATTGTGTTTTACAAAATCAGGGGATCATGATTCTCAAGGCTGGGTGGCGGGGATGGGGGAACCAGGCAGACTCCATTCTGAACCCTTCTAGGCAAGAACTCCGGCCCTTGAGCTGAGGTCTCTGGGGCACCTTCATCTTGGATATTCTGAAAAGCACATGCTTGCTACAAATGGAAATTCAGGGTGTCCGGGCGTGGCTTCTGCACCTCTGATAGATTTCTCTTCAGCCCAAGCTATACCACATGAAGAGTCTTGCTAGTCCTGCCCAGCAAGTCACAGAATGGCCAACATCCATGAGGAGAAATGTATTTCTCTTGACCACTCATTGGTAGTCCAAAGCTGAGGCCCCTGTAACAAAAAGAAGGATTAACAAAAGTAATAGCCCTTTCTCTCCAGCTTTCCAGTCTTCCCACTCTGATCCATTCTCCAGTTCTTTACACCTCCCTTTTTTTTTTTTTTTTTTTTTGCTGTATGCTAATAATAGGTAAGGCACTAATATAATTCCTAATTATCTTAAGTGTGGTATATGAATCTCTTAGGTTGGTATAATAAGCTCCCACAGAAATTTATTATCTCATAGTCTGGTTGCCAGAAGTTCTAGATCAAGGTGAGGTGGAATCCTTCCAGGGGTTCTGGGGGAGACTGTTCCCAGGTCTTTCCTGAGATCATGCTGACTTCCCATCATGCTCTGGTGTTCTTTGGTTGGTGGGCACATCTTCTTCCCACATTCTCCTCAGGTCTTTTCACATCACCTTTCCTTCATGCATGCCTGTGTGGGTCCAAATTTGCCCTTTGCTTGAGGACACTTGTCATACTGAACTAGAGCCTGCCCTGGTGCCTCATTTTAACTCGATTGCTTCTGTAAAGACCCTACTGAAAAATGAGCTTACATTTGGAAGCCCCAGGGGCAAAGACCCTAACACAGCATTTCTGAGAAGACACAGTTCAGCCAAATAGCATGGTGACATTTTTTTTAAAATAAATATATATTTTTTATTTTTGAGGGAGAAACAGAGACAGAGAGAAAAGGAGAGAGAGAGAGAGTGGGCACGCCAGGGCTTTTCAGCCCCTGCGAACGAATCCGTGCGCCTCCTTCTGGCATATGTGTGACATTGCATGCTCGTGCTACTGTACATCTGGCTGTGTGGGACCTGGAGATTCAAACATGTGTTCCTAGGCTTCACAGGCAAGTGCCTTAACCACGAAGCCATCTCTCCAGCCACACAGTGACATTTTAACAGATGGAATTACTTTGTCATTGCTGTGAACAAATACCTGACAAGAATCAACTTAAAGAAGAAAAAGGTTTATTCTGGCTTATATTTTTGAAGGGATACATTCCATGGTGGTGGGGAAGGTATGAAAACAGGGGTAGGAGGCCCAGTTGGCTGCATTGAAGCTGGAGTTAGGATGCTGAGAACCCCAAAAGTGAGTGGAGCCAGGCTATAAAACCTCAACACCTTTTGCCAGTGACCCACTTCCCCCAACCCAGGATCTACCTCCTCAAGATTGCACAACTTTCTGAAACATCTCCACCAGCTGGGGACCAAGTGTTCAAACACATAAGCCCTCCAGGGGACTTTCACATTCAAGCCACAACATACCAGTGGGTCACAGTAGGGGAGGCTGGCCTGGCCTCTCCTACCACCTCTCTCCAACAGGCGTGGTCCTTACTGTCTTCTCTGAGCCTCCGTCCAAGGCCGGATCTCCATGCTCACGGAATCTGCTACAACCTGGACATGTTGCTGAGTGGCTGCTTCCAAACATCAGCATCGTGTAACAGGGGAACAGATTAAAGAGCAGGATGTGGACCTGACACCATTGGCCTGTGACTACTTTTTTTTTTTTTCCACCAGAGGAAAAGCTGGAGATAAATATTAACAGTACAGAGAATGTTCCAGAAACCAGGCCTGCAAGCCCTAAGCAGGAATGTCCTGTCCAGCTACTTAGAGAGGTTTCATGGTGGTGTTAATCCCAGTTTTAATTTTCAGCCTTATTAAAGACTTAAGGCTTTATCTCCATTTTTTACCCCCCCTGGAAAGCCAGATGCATGTAATGATCCTTATTTCTATCATTTTTTCCCAGTGGTCACAGTGGCTGTGTGGCTTAATCTTTTTTACTTCCACGTGGTTTAATGAGGGCTTCGTGGCTCTGTCTTTGTCCTCCGGATGAGTCCCAGGGACAAGCCTCTGGGGGGCTCAGTGTCGTTTCTCCTCAGAACTGTATTTTTGCTTGCCAGGTATATGCCTCTGCGGAGGTGGTGAACACGGCACCAGCTTTCTTCAGTGGCTGACAGAATCACTCACCAGTCATCAATGGCTGCCCCCCCATCACCACCGCTGCATTCATGCCTCACCCAAGGAGCTTGTCAGGAAGCCATTGGCAAGGCCGGTTAGCACACATAGGAGGAAGTCAGGAGAGAAAGAGACTGTGAGCCAACGTTGATCTTTGGAGTTTCTTTTATTCGGCCTGCTCCACACAAAGCAACGGAGCAGAATGAAATACTGGGGAGGTTGTGCGATTCTCTGAAGGACACACAGTGAGTTATTAATAGGGAAGAGCTGCTCAAACACACTCACCGTGGACCATCGCTTGTTTCCTGTTTACAGCCGTGGGCAGATATTTGGTTTTGCCCTTCTAAAGACATGTACACATTAGAGGGATAAAAATCTCATATTTCTACTTAAAGGCATGTCTAGTGATTTGGATGAATATAGCCTACTAAAATCAATATTATTTTTTTTTTCTACCCAGACATCTATTTGAGAACATTCCAAGTAGCATAAATAATATGTGACCCATTCTTCAAAATAATGGACTTGGAACATTTGAACAAGGAAGTAGAAACATAATGCTTAAGTACGTCATTAATAAGGAGTAAGATGTACCCAGGCTCTTGGGATGAAAAGAAACGAGAATGCTTTAAGCGCTTTGTACCAGTTATGCATTCTGAGATGGCCACAGTAAAAAGAACGTTCAGAATTAAGATGACTCCCTTAACTTCTTTGGACCGGTGAGAACTGGGAATGGATACTGGGTTTTCCAGGCGAAGGTGAGTATTCTAGTCTAGAGCTGGTGTTAGCCATGGGGGGTTTCCCTAAGGACAATAGGAAAGGAATGCAGCGTGGAACATGAGACAGGAGCACAGATGGAATATTTACAAACATAACAAGCTCTGGGTTTGATGAGGACAACTTTGAGGCCAGGCCTTAGGCTAAGGAGACTGTGCTCGCTCCTCAGGCTCTCGGGTGGATCCTCCCTGCCTCTCCCAGTTCGCGGCAATCCTTGTCCACTTCTTGGCATGTGGCGGTGTCGCTCTCATCTCTCCCTCAGCTTCACAGGGTCTTCTCTTCATATGAGGACAGCAGCCATCGAGTTTAAGGCAGACCCTAAATCCAGTATACCCTTACGAGACCCTTAATGCACGACATCTACCAAGACCCCCATTACTACATACGATAACATTCTGAGAGTCTCAATAGACATGAATTTTGAGCAGGACACCACCCAACCTCCTCCCCTTCCACTTTGGATTAGCCATCACTGCCTGATACAGGACACAGTTGGTGGTGTTCCTTCTTTCCCTGGCAACTTGACAGGGACACTTGGCCAAATGTACACAATCTCCAGATTCTAAATATCATCTAGGGCTGAGGAGGGTGGCTCGGCAGTGGAGCATGTGCTCTGCATGTGCAAGGCCCTGGGTTCGATCCCCCCCCCAAAAAAATAAATAAGTTATACCTGAATTAGCACTCAGACTCAGGAGACATTAAGGGCTGCAATCATAAGTCCATCTTGAGCTCTTCTCAGGAGGAGGTGGAACCGTGAGAGGATCAGATGGGGCTGCCTGGGCCAGGCCAGGCTGTGTGATGTCTATTGATTGGAAAATACCATTAGGTCTGGGAGCTGAAGGGACCATGTTTTGGGAGGTGAGCAGAAAGCAGTGCCGTGGGCTGTCTTAGTCTGTGAGAGGCTCCGCGTAGAAAGAGCTCATTTCTTCTTCTGGCTATACGAGGACCTTCTCCCTGTCTGCAGGCCGAAGGAGGCTCCCTTGTGTTCCTATCCCCCAGAGGAGAATAGCTGCAGCTCAAAACCTTCCCCCAAGCCCACGAGTGCTAGGGATTTGGCAGCAGTGACTAAATGCCATTGCTTCTTTTAAGGATTCTCTACTGTCTTTGATTGCAGAGGCCCCTTTCTTCTAGGAAGAGAAAAACACTTAAAATATATATTTTTTAAATTTTTATTTATTTGGGAGAGAGAGCAGGGAGTTGGGGGAGGAGAGAATGGACACACCAGCCCTCCAGCTACCGCAAGAGAACTCCAGATGCATGTACCACCGTATGCATCTGGCTTTATGTGGGTCCTGAGGAATCAAACCTGGGTTCTTGGGCTGTGCAGGCAAGTGCCTTAACTGCTAAGCCATCTCTCCAGTCCATGAGCCAAGCACTTTTACTTCTATAAAAAGTCAAACTATTTTATGCTTTGTAGTCAGTTCTGCCACTGGAGCAGGAATATGTCCACCACAACGTGTAAACAAATGAATGTGATCTGTTTCAATAACAGTGTGTTTGAATTTCATGATTTTTTTTAAAAAAAGTATTCATTTATTTGCACATGTATGTGTGTGTGTGGGGGGGAGGAGGTGGTACACCAGGGTCTCTTGCCACTGAAACTAAATGCAAGATGCTTGCAACACTTTTTGTGTTTGGCTTGATGTAGGTGCTAAGGAATTGAACCCAGGCCAACAGGCTTTGTAAGCAAGCACCTTTAATCATGGAGCCATTTCTTCCACCCTTGAATATCATGATTTTTGCATGCCCCAAAATGTTTCATTATTTTATTCTTCCCCTAACCATTTAAGTAAATATATACATATACATACATACATACATACATACATACATACATACATATATATAAATTCTAAGCCTGGAGGTGCATGCATGCCTGTAATCCCAACACTCAGAATTTTGAGTTTGAGGCCATTCTGGGCTACATAGAGAAATCCTGTTTCATAAAACGAAGGCCTGAGCATGTAGGTCAGGGGTAGAGTACTTTATTAGCATGTGCAAGACTCTGGGTCTGATACCCAGCACTGGAAAAAAAAAATATAAAGGTAAATCCCTAGCTGTCAGGCCTCCCAAATCTTGAATTAGTTCATGAAAATCTAAGGAATTTCCAGCCAAGATGGAGGAGGCAAGAACCAAGTGTGGCCTCAGGCACTACTGCCTCCAGGGACTGGGCGCCACCATCCTGGATCCTCTCTCTGACTCTCGTCCCTGCTGCCTTCTGCTGGGAGAATCTCTGCCGGGTCCTAGGTCTACACATCCTGGGCTGGGAGACACTGGCCTCCTGAGGCCAAGAACCAACACCAGAAACACACACCTGAACCCAGCAGGTAGGGGAGGCAGGAACGTGGCAGATCTCGTGGGAATCCTAAGGTGTGGAGAAACTTCCAGATAAGTAGGAATTTTGAACAGGGCAAGCACTAGGTGTCCTTCACGATTCAGAAAGAGGGATGGGAGGTGTGGCGTGAAGATAATTTTCAATTTCCACGGTGTTCTAATAGGATCTTTTAATGTTTAGAGAGAATAAGAAACAGAGAGACACAGAGAGAGAACTGGTGTGCCAGGGCCTCAACCACTGAAATCGAGCTCCAGACGTTTGCGCCACCTAGTGGACATGTGTCACCTTGAGCTTGCCTCACCTTTGTGCGTCTGCCTTATGTGGGATCTGGAGAGTCGAACATGGGTCCTTAGGCTTCTCAGGCAAGCACCTTAACCATTAAGCCATCTCTCCAGACCCTAATAGGATCTTTAAATTGATAATTACATAAATCATCTTTTAAGGTAAAGGAAGAAGAGCAAATATATAATAATGGTAACTATCATTAAATTATAAAAGTAATAATCATTTGCTGAGGCCTATCCGTTACTATTTTTTACCAATTTGCGAAGTACTGAGAAAGAAGTGAAGGATTACACAAATGTTGCTACTTATTACATTGTATGACTATATTATAATCTATCCATCTACCCACCCACCAGCCATCATCTTACCTAGCACGAATCACCTGTCTGTCCATGGAAGCACAGTAAATAAGTCAGCAAGAGAACTTGGAACTTCTCTGCCAGGATGTCACCTCTGTGACAGGGTGATTGAATAGGAGGGCGGGGTAGCATCCCACCATCTGCCCATTGTGTCTCACCATCTGCTGTGGACTGCCCGTTTCGGGGGTGGGTGCAGAGGTCACTGTCCTAGGTAGTTATTTCTCTCCCAAGAGTCTGGCTAATACCTATCGATGGGAGCCTTCCTTCAGGGTAAGGGCGTGACCTCCCACAGAGTTCACCATGCAAAGCCCTGACCCTTGAGTGAAGAGAGCATTGAGTTACCTGGCAGAACACAAGGCCTGAGCTAAGAGGACGTGTGTGAACATGAAGAATTGTAAAGATCTGGGGCGTGAGAAACATCAGTGGGCATCTATATGGATTTTTTTTGAGTTGATTTTCTCTTTTTCACCTGTTCAGCAGGTCAGGTCACGGCTCAGGACACATTATCTGGAGGGCCAGAGGGAGGGAGGGGCTTTGGACAATGTAGAGAAAGTGGGCAGCAGGATATGTGGAGTGACTGGAGAGCATACAGAAGGGCCTGCAAGGTTATTGCACACGAGAGTGAAGCACACACACGTCTCTCCCTTGGTACTGGGCTTACCTGCCACCACCCTGGGAAGAGCAACAGGATCTCATTTCTGGTGCTGGCATTGCACAGGGCAAGCCTTTTTTGGTGTCTTCCCAGTTGCCTTTAAAGCCTTTTATTATTATTATTATTATTATTATTATTATTATTATTATTATTATTCTGGTGTGTGTGTGTGTGTGTGTCTGTCCATGTGTATGGGTGTAGTAATTTGGTTCTAAAATGCCCCCCATAACCTCATGTGTTTGTATTAAGCCTCATGCTTGATCCCCACCTGGCAGAGCCGTGGAGAGGCGGAGCTGTGCTGGAGGAGGCATGCCACTGGGGGCGGCTCTTCAGATTTACTAGTGTACCCCACTGAGTGTTCCCAGCTTACCTCACTCTTGCTGCTCTCACCCTACTGATATGTGATGGCGGGAGCCAGTTTTCTGCTCCTGCTGCGTCTTCCCCACTGTGGTAGAGAGCGTAGATGTCCCTTAATAGATTAAGGAGTTTTTTTTTTTTCTCCAAAGCTTCTTGGATTTCCAGCTTCCTGGCTGGAAGTGTCATCGGGCTGGTCCCAGGGTCCTAAGGTGTGGAGGTGGATTTGGAATTCCAGTGCAAAGATGTGCAATGTTCCTGAGCTTTGCCTGGGCTGCCTGAAGAGTCCTTGCCTGTACTGGAGGTGGTTGCTTTTGGCTTTTTGTTCTCTCTCTGCTTGGACCTGTGAAAGGGGGCTGACTTCTTGTGCCATTATGGAACTTCTCCTGGATCTGTAAGCTTCAAATAATCTCTTCTTCCTTCCATGAACTGTATCTGGTTTGGAGGTTCATCTCAGTGACATGTGACTGTCTACTACACCCACCATGAAGAAACTTCCCCTTAAAACCATCTGCCAGAAAAAAACCCCTTTCCTTCCATGAGATGCTTCTGTTTCAGCAATGAGAGGGTTAATTGCTACAGTGAGCGCGCATGCGTGGTGTGTGGAAACCCAAGGTAGATGTCAAATATCTTCTTCAATTGCTCTTTCCCTTGTGTGTGTGTGTGTGTGTTTTCGAGGTAGGGTCTCACTCTAGCTCTGGAATTCACTATGTAGTCTCAGGGTGGCCTCGAACTCACAGTGATCCTCCGACCTTTGTCTCCTGAGGGCTGGTATTAAAGGCATGTGCCACCACGCTCGGCAGACCTTAATTTTTTTGAGTCAAGGTCTTTTCCTAAATCTATAACTCACCAATTTAGCTAGACTATCTAGGAAGCAAGCCCTAGGGATCCTCCTGTCTCCCCTTCACAGAGCTGGGATTACACAGATGTACAAGCACCACATCTGGGTTTTTAAAGTGGGAAGATCAGTAGCTATAGGTTTAGGAATGAGCAGCAGAAATCTACCAAGAAAACTGAAGGAGTGAAAAGGAACTGGGTCGAGTGGGGTGTCACATCACTAGCTGTTTGTATGGTTAGCTGTCATTTCCAAGCCTGACAGTATATTCGAAATGCCTCTTTAATTATAATGTAGGTCTTTCCTACCCCCTAAGGTCGGGACCAGGCACTCTCTTCCCAGACTTTTGTTGGCTAGGGTTAAGCCATATGGCTTGGGTTGAGCTCCTGGATATTTGGAAGAGATTCTAGTCTGCAGTGACAGGCAACACAGAGAATTTGCTCTTGGCAAGAGAGATAAGGGTCATTTGACTACTGGGTGCCAGCAGAGGCCGTGAGGCTCAGTATCCCCATGGTGACACCATGTCTGCACTGAGTGGGCTGTGGTGGGGTCTTGGTTCTGCCTTGTGGCTGGCTTTCCAGCCTCAGCATCTTGTAGCACTCCTGGACACTGTGAGTTCACTACAAGACCCTTGGCCAGAAGTAGCCTTGCTCCTGACATGAGCAGCAACGATCTTCATACGCCACTAAGACCCCATCTGACTCGGAGATGCTACTTCCGTCCGCCTTGATCTCCTCATGTGTGAAACGTGGATCAAAGTGATACACATCTTGGATGAAGAGATGACTCAGTGAATGAACTGGTTGCTGTGCAAATTTGAGAACCTGAGCTTGGATTCCCCAGGCCCTATACAAAAGCCGGAAGCTATGATGGGCTTTTGTAAATCCAGGATGTCTACAGAGAGAAAGGGGGAAGGGGCAGGGGAATTTTTCTGGAAGCTCATAAAGGGAGTGGTGGACAAAAGGAAACACTACCTCAAATGAGATGGAAGGAAAGGATCAATTAAAAACCTGTCTTCTGACCTCCATACATGTGCCAAGGCATATGTGTACTTGTACACACACACACACCAAATAAGGAAAAATTTAGAGTGAGCATATCTTGTAATATCTCGATAAACACTTAGTGAGGGCTAGAGAGATGGCTCAGTAGTTAAGGCACTTGCCTGCAAAGCATAATGACAGGGGTTTAATTCCTCAGTACCCACTTTAAGCCATGCATCTGGAGTTCATTTGCAGCAGCTAGAGGCCCTGGCCCACCCATTCTGTTTGTCTGTCTCACTTCTTTCTCTCTCTCTATGCTTGCAAATAATTAAATAAAAATATTTTTTCTTTTTATTTATTTATTTATTTTAATTTTTATTAACATTTTCCATGATTATAAAATATATCCCATGGTAATTCCCTCCCTCCCCACCCCCACACTTTCGCATTTGAAATTCCATTCTCCATCATATTACCTCCCCATTATAATCATTGTAATTACATATATACAATATCAACCTATTAAGTATCCTCCTCCCTTCCTTTCTCCACACTTTATGTCTCCTTTTCAACTTACTGGCCTCTGCTACTAAGTATTTTCATTCTCACGCAGAAGCCCAGTCATCTGTAGCTACGATCCACATAAGAGAGAGAACATGTGGCTCTTGGCTTTCTGGGCCTGGGTTACCTCACTTAATATAATACTTTCCAGGTCCATCCATTTTTCTGCAAATTTCATAACTTCATTTTTCCTTACTGCTGAGTAGAACTCCATTGTATAAATGTACCACATCTTCATTATCCACTCATCTGTTGAGGGACATCTAGGCTGGTTCCATTTCCCAGCTATTATAAATTGAGCAGCAATAAACATGGTTGAGCATGTTCTTCTAAGGAAATGAGATGAGTCCTTTGGATATATGCCTAGGAGTGCTATAGCTGGGTCATATGGTAGATCAATCTCTAGCTGTTTTAGGAACCTCCACACTGTTTTCCACAATGGCTGGACCAGATTGCATTCCCACCAGCAGTGCAGAAGGGTTCCTTTTTTTCCACATCCCCGCCAACATTTATGATCATTTGTTTTCATGATGGTGGCCAATCTGACAGGAGTGAGATGGAATCTCAATGTAGTTTTAATCTGCATTTCCCTGATGACTAGTGACGTAGAACATTTTTTTTAGATGCTTATATGCCATTCGTATTTCTTCCTTTGAGAACTCTCTATTTAGCTCCATAGTCCATTTTTTGATTGGCTTGTTTGATTCCTTATTATTTAACTTTTTGAGTTCTTTGTATATCCTAGATATTAATCCTCTATCAGATATATAGCTGGCGAAGATTTTTTCCCATTCTGTAGGTTGCCTCTTTGCTTTTTTCACTGTGTCCTTTGCGGTACAAAATCTTTGTAATTTCATTAGGTCCCAGTGGTTAATCTGTGGTTTAATTGCCTGAGCAATTGGGGTTGTATTCAGAAAGTCTTTGCCAAGACCAATATGTTGAAGGGTTTCCCCTACTTTTTCCTCTAGCAGTTTCAAAGTTTCCGGTCTGATGTTAAGGTCTTTAATCCATTTGGACTTAATTCTTGTGCATGGCGAGAGAGAAGAATCTATTTTCATCCTTCTGCAGATATATATCCAGTTTTCAAAACACCATTTGCTGAAGAGGCTGTCTCTTCTCCAATGAGTATTTTTGGCATTTTTATCGAATATCAGGTGGCTATAGCTACTTGGGCTTACATCTGGGTCCTCTATTCTGTTCCACTGATCTACATGTCTGTTTTTGTGCCAGTACCATGCTGTTTTTGTTACTATGGCTCTGTAGTATAGGTTAAAATCAGGTATGGTGATAGCACCAGCCTCTTTTTTGTTGCTCAGTATTATTTTAGATATTCGAGGTTTTTTGTGATTCCAAATGAATTTTTGGATTGTTTTTTCTATTTCCATGAAGAAAGCCTTTGGAATTTTGATAGGGATTGCATTAAATGTGTAGATTGCTTTAGGTAAGATTGCCATTTTCACGATATTGATTCTTCCAATCCAGGAACAAGGGATGTTTCTCCACTTTCTAGTGTCTTCTACAATTTCTCGCTTGAGTGTTTTAAAGTTCTTATTGTACAGATTCTTTACTTCCTTGGTTAGGTTTATTCCAAGGTATTTTATTTTTTTTGATGCAATTGTGAATGGGAGTGATTCTCTGATTTCATCCTCTGTGTGTTTGTTGTTAGCATATATGAAGGCTACTGATTGCTGTGTATTTATTTTGTATCCTGCTACATTGCTGTAGGTTTTGATCAGCTCTAACAGCTTGCTAGTAGAGTCTTTAGGGTCCTTTATGTATAGAATCATGTCATCTGCAAATAATGATAACTTCATTTCTTCCTTTCCAATTTGTATCCCTTTTATGTGTGTCTCTTGCCTTATTGCTATGGCTAAGACTTCCAAAACTACATTAAATAAAAGTGGGGACAGTGGACATCCTTGTCTTGTTCCTGATTTTAGTGGAAAAGCTTCCAGTTTTTCCCCATTTAGTAATATGTTGGCTGTAGGCTTGTCATAAATAGCCTTTATTATATTGAGATATGTTCCTTCTATTCCCAGTCTCTGTAGGACTTTTATCATGAAGGGATGTTGGATTTTGTCAAATGCTTTCTCTGCGTCTAATGAGATGATCATGTGATTTTTGTCCTTCAACCCGTTTATGTAATGTATTACATTTATAGATTTGCATATGTTGAACCATCCCTGCATCTCTGGGATAAAGCCTACTTGGTCAGGGTGAATGATCTTTTTGATATACTCTTGTATTCTGTTTGCCAATATTTTGTTGAGAATTTTTGCATCTATGTTCATGAGGGAGATTGGTCTGTAATTTTCTTTTTTTGTTCTATCTTTGCCTGGTTTTGGTATCAGGGTGATGCTGGCCTCATAGAAGGAGTTTGGTAGAATTCCTTCTTTTTCTATTTCCTGGAAAAGCTTAAGAAGCAATGGTGTTAGCTCTTCCTTAAAAGTCTGGTAAAATTCAGCAGTGAATCCATCTGGGCCTGGGCTTTTTTTAGTTGGGAGATTATTGATAACTGTTCGGATCTCCATGTTTGTTATAGGTCTATTTAAGTGATTAATCTCATTTTGATTTAATTTAGGTAGGTCATATAGATCGAGGAAATCATCCATTTCTTTCAGATTTTCATACTTTGTGGAGTATATGCTTTTATAGTATGTCCCTATGATTTTTTGAATTTCTCTGGAATCTGTTGTGATGTTACCTTGTTCATCTCTGATTTTATTAATTTGTGTCTCTTCTCTCTTTCTTTTGGTCAGATTTGCTAAGGGTTTATCAATCTTGTTTATCCTTTCAAAGAACCAACTCTTTGTTTCATTAATTCTTTGGATTGTTCTTTTTGTTTCTATTTCATTAATTTCTGCCCTAATCTTTACTATTTCTTCCCGTCTACTGATTTTTGGTTTGCCTTGTTCTTCTTTTTCCAAGGCTTTAAGGTGAAGCATTAGGTTGTTTACTTGCGACCTTTCTAATTTCTTAATATAGGCACTTAAGGCTATAAATTTACCTCTTAGAACTGCCTTCAGCTATAAATTTACCTCTTAGAACTGCCTTCATTGTGTCCCAGAGATTTTGGTATGTTGTGTTCTCATTATCATTTGATTCTATAAATTTTTTGATTTCCTTTTTGATTTCTTCATTGACCCACTCATCATTTAGTAGTGTATTGTTTAGTTTCCATGATTTTGTGTATGCTCTATAGCCTTTCTTGCTACTGATATGTAGTTTAATTCCATTGTGGTCAGATAGAATGCAAGGAATTATTTCAATTTTCCAGAATTTGTTAAGATTTGCTTTGTGTCCTAATATATGGTCTATTTTAGAGAATGTTCCATGTGCTGCTGAAAAGAATGTATATTCTGCAGCCTTTGGATGAAATGTCCTGTATATATCTGTTAGGTCCATTCCTTCTATGACCTCATTTAGTCCAGATGCCTCTCTGTTTATTCTTTCCCTGGATGACCTGTCAATTGATGAGAGTGGGGTGTTAAAGTCACCCACCACCACTGTGTTTGGTGTTATCTGTGACCTTAGTTCTAATAGTGTTTGTTTGACGAATTTGGGAGCCCCCATGTTAGGTGCATATATGTTTAGGATTGTAATGTCCTCCTGTTGGAGTGTGCCCTTAATCAATATAAAGTGACCTTCCTTATCTTTCTTGACTAACTACGGACTAAAGTCCACCCTTGTCTGATATTAGGATAGCAACCCCTGCTTGTTTTCTAGGCCCATTTGCTTGAAACACCGTCTTCCAACCTTTCACCCTAAGATAATGTCTATCCTTTGTAGAAAGGTGAGTTTCTTGGAGACAACAAATTGTAGGATCCTGCTTTTTAACCCAGTCTGCAAATCTATGTCTTTTCGTTGGGGCATTGAGACCGTTGATATTAAGAGATATTATTGAAAGGTGTGTATTTATGTTTGCCATTTTTTTTGTGTGTGTGTGTTTCTGGTTGTACCTGTGCTCTCTTCTGTTAACTGGTATTTGAGTATAGCTTGTTTTTTCTAGGTTCCTTATATGTGTGCTTTTCCTTTTGTTCAGCATGGAGGATTCTATCAAGTATTTTCTGTAGAGCTGGTTTTGTCTTCAAATACTCCTTTAATCTGCTTTTGTCATGGAATGTCTTTATTTCTCCATCTATTTGAATGGATAACTTTGCAGGATAAAGTAACCTTGGTTGACAGTTGTTATCTTTCAGAACTTGGAATATATCACTCCAAGCCCTTCTGGATTTAAAAGTTTGTGTTGAATAATCTGCTGTAATCCTGATGGGCTTGCTTTTTTTGTAGGTAACTTGATTTTTCTCTCTAACTGCTTTCAATATTTTTTCTTTGGTATGTGTGTTTGGAAGTTTGATTATAATATGGTGAGGAGAGGTTCTTTCTGGGTTTTGTCTGGCTGGGGTTCTAAAGGCTTCCTGTATCTGTATTGGCACCTCTTTCCCAATTTGGGGGAAATTTTCCTCTATGATTTTGTTGAAGATGCCTACTATGCCTCTGGAGTGGAGTTCTTCTCTTTCTACTATGCCCTGAATTCTTATATTGGATCTTTTCATAGTGTCCCGAATATCTTGAAATTCCCACTCATACTTTTCTATAAGTTTGTCTTTCTCTTTGTTGGACTGCATTAGGTCTGCCACCTGGTCTTCTAGCTTAGATATTCTGTCCTCTCCCTCATCCATCCTACTGGTGAGATTTTCTACAGAGTTTTTTATTTCATTAACTGTGTTCTTCATTGCTAGTAATTCTGACTGGTTTTTCTTTATTATTTCTATTTCCCTATTTATGTCTTGTATTGCCTTCTTTATTTCATTAAATTGGTGTCCTGCCTCTTCTTTGATTCCTTTGATTTCCTCTTTGATTTCTTCTTTGATTGTTTTCATGTGTTCTTTGACCTCTTTGAACATATTTATAATTATTCTTTTGAACTCTTTCTCAGGCATTTCCTCTAACTCTTTCTCACTGGAGGACATTTCTGATGCATTAATACTTTTAGGTGGATTTATATCGTCTTGCTTTTTAGTGTTTCTTGTGTTATATATATTTTTGCATCTTGGATTAAGTTAATGCTTGGATTTTCTAGCTATCTGTGTATTCTTAGCTGTATCAATTGATTTGATGTAATATATTTTCAGGGTAGGGCCTTAAGGTGTTAGGTGTGGCTCTTAAGACTCTCAGAGTATCTACAAAGATGTTCTTAGGGGTTGAGTTTCCCTGCTATAGGAGTATTCAAGCAGGCTGAGTGGAATAAAATACAGGTAGATTCTAAAATTTAACTAAACACTGTAAACATTCAATCAAAAACAGCCCCGAGTATGTATGCAAGAGTAGTTATTATAATGACCAGATCCTCTATCAACAAAGAGGTTTAGATTTCTGGTCTGTTGAGGGATCCAAGTCAGCTTGTGACCAAGTGAGACCCTTCCCTAGTGCAATCCCAGTTACCTTGGGTGATTTTGGTCTCAGTCAAGTTGCTGCCTGGGTCGTCGGGCTGCTGTTCTGATTTCTGGAGCTGGGCACTTGCTTTTCCTACTGGGCAAACTGAGCCGCTGCTGCTGCCTCTGCTGCTGCTGTAGCTGCCACTGCTGGAGCCACCACTGCTGCTGGAGCTGCTGCTGCTGTGTCCACTGCCGCTGCTCCCCCTGAAGCTGCTGCTGCCGAGTCTGCCGCTGCTGCCACTCCTGGGTCTGCTGCTGCTGGGGCCGCTGGTACCGGTGCTGGAGCCGCTGATGTTGCTGCCGAACTCTGCTCCTGCTTGGGTACCGTTGTCAGCCCAAGTTGGCGTGGCCGGGACCCGGGCTGCTGCTCTGTTCGCCGGAGCTGGGCTCAGGCGGTGGGGGAGGGGAGGGAGCCGCAGCTGCTCTGGTTGTCTCGCTGCTCCACGTGTTCTTCTACCTCGCGGTCTGCTCCTCCATTGCTCGCTGCCGCTCTCCCCTCACGTTTCCCAAGTTGCGGAGAGCGCGGTGTGAGGGGAAAATCCCGCACCTGGCTTTTCCTGCAGCTCGAGCTGAGTCTGGCGGCTTTGTGCTGCGCTGCGGCCGTGGTGGTTGGCCGAGCTGCCGGAGCCGCTTTTCCCGCCTGTGCAGGCTCTGGATGCTCTATAACTCTTCTACTTCTCCGCTGCCGCCTCAATTTCCTATACACCTCACTTTTTAGTAAAAGTGTGTATTTTGCTGAGTTTTTTTGGTCTTTTTCCCCCCTAGGCTGCTTTGGCGTGGTGCCTACGCCGCCATCTTAACCGGAAGTCAAAGTATATTTTCTTAAAAGACAGTGAGCTCATTTTATTTTGAGATAGGATCTTGCTATGTAGCTCAAGTTGTCCTGGGGCTTACAATCCTCCTAACTCCAATGTTTAGTTTAATGAGAAACTCTAAGGAAAGATCGTTTTGAAAATTCCAAGTACCTGTATTAAACATCGGCTATATGTTTATATAGGATATAGCCACCGTGGGAGGCAGTGTGGTGGTTTTCCCAAAGTAAGCACAGAATTTGGCCTAGAAATGCCCAAATGAATTAAAGGGAAGGACTCAAAAATACACCTGCGTATCCACATGAGCCTTATTGACAAGAGCCAAAAGGTAGAAATCACGTGTTACCAGTGGATAATATCTTTATTTGAGGAACTCAGATTTTTAGCAGCCATAAGTTAATGTAGCTCTTATTTCAAGAATTAGTTTACAATTCTCCTGGTTACCATTCTGAATTGGGAGAATCTCACCCTGACTGATCCGTCAAGGGTCATGAGAGTGTATGTAGGTGGTACTGAAGGCTCTGCCAGGTAACCTCAGACAGCTAGCAGCATGCGGAGAAGAAAGGGAGATGGAAGAAGGGAAGGAGGGAAAGAATGAGGAAAAGAAATTAAACAAAAAAGAACAAAAAAAATCCTAATTCTTAATAGCTGCAGGTTTTTGTGGTGTAGCTATCCCCACCACGGCAGACTTCAAGTTAGCAGCAGAATCTCACTGAACACATGGGAAGCAGTGACAGTCAGGTGACCCACACCAGAGTGAGTGACCAAATCATCAAATCTGTTCTGGTAGGCTGTCTTCCTGCACTTCTCCGGGAGCCCGTGATTGTATCCGCCAGAGACGTCGATGGCCCACACAAAGGGAGTAACTTCAGAGGATTTTAGCAACTGCTTACATATAGCCAATGAATAGTGTGTTGATTCTAGTGAACCACCAACGATGGTGATATGACAAAAATCCCTGAGCTATGGCCAATAAGCCCTTCTCTTAATGTTCATACCCATATATCAATGCTACTCTCACTTTTGGTTGAGAACCTTCTCTTTTCAGATGGCAGTGACCTTGGGATGTCTCAGAAGGCACCATGGTGCTGACAAGAAGTGACAGAGGAGTGCTCAGCAGTGCAATATCTCATCTTCCAAGGCTCAGGGTCCATTGCAGAAGAGGTGGCGGAAAGAATGCAAGAGCCAAAGCAAGGGTAGGACTCCTTACAACGTGCTCCTCCAGACACAAAATGGTCTGGATATCCATGACCTCACAGAGCCTGACATTAGCTATACAGGACCATCAAAATAAAAGATTGATAAAGAGGGGGAGGGCATATGATGGAGAGTGGAGTTTCAAAGGGGAAAGTGGGGATGGGAGGGAATTACCCTTGGATATTGTTTACAATTATGGAAGTTGTCAATGAAAAATATATTAAGAGCCGGGCGGGGTGGCGTACATCTTTAATCCCAGCACTTGGGAGGCAGAGGTAGGAGGATACTGTGAGTTCGAGGCCTCCCTGAAACTACACAGAGAATTCCAGGTCAGCCTGAGCTAAAGTGAGACCCTACCTCAAAAAAACAAAACAAACGAATATATATATATATATATATATATATATATATATATATATATATATATATATATATATATATATATACACACACACACACACATACACACACACACATATATATAAAGCCAGGCATGGTGGCACATGCCTTTAATCCCAGCACTCAGGAGGCAGAGGTAGGAGGATCGCCATGAGTTCGAGATCACCCTGATACTATATAGTTAATTCCAGGTCATTCTGAGCCAGAGTGAGACCCTACCTCGAAAAACCAAAAAACCAAAACTGTAAAAAAAAAAAAAAAAAAAAAAAATATATATATATATATATATATATATATATACACACACACACACACACACACACACATACACATATATATAATTTTATTTTTAATAGGGTCTTACCATCTAAAAAAAAATCCCTGAGCTGGAGCAAGGGAGGGAGGGTGCAGTCACTGGAACCAGAGGCCAGAGAAATGGCCACCTTGCAGGACCTGGTGCTTTGCTTATTCAATGTAGCCAGCATGAACCAGTCCCTCCAGGAGAAAGTTCTCATTTCATTTCCCAAACCATGGTGCTTCCACATGGGCAGGGTGACTGTCACTTCAGATTGTCTGGGATTACCCCAGTTTAAGCACTGAAAGTCCTAAATCCTGGAAATCCCGTTTGGCGATTGGTATGAAAGTCAGAACAAAACCCATAGGGTGGCCTTTAACAGGGGCTGAATGTAAGGCTATTTTTTATGCAAATGGGCACAGCATAGAGTGTCTGCCTGGCCTATCCACTGTCTGTTTGCTTTTGGCTGAGGGGTTAGCGGGTTTAAGCTATAGTTCGCAAGAGGGCCTCATGCACTGTTGCATCCTCCTACGTGTCTACACCTAAGTATATAATTCAGGCACACTCAGTGCAATCATGGGCGTTGCATCAGCCCTTGACTTTGCCCGGGAACTCCCATGGTGTTGGATAGAGATAGTGCTTGTTTAGTTTCTTATTTTATTTTACTTATCTTATTAGAGAGAGAAAGAGAGAGGGGCAGACATAAAGAGAGTGAGTACGGGCATGCCAAGGCTTCCTGCTGCTGTAAATAAACTCCAGATGCACGTGCCACTTAAGTGCATGTGGCTTTATGTGGGAATTGGGGAATCAAACTCAGGAAGTTAGACTTTGCAGCCAAGAGCCTTCACTGCTAAGCCATCTCTCCAGCCTTAGGTTTTTTTTTTTTTTTTTCTTCTAAGCTCTTCTGGGGATTGAATCAGGACCTCATGCATGTTCGTCAAGTGCTCACCTGTGAGCAATCTCCCCAGATCTTTGTTTAGTTTTTAACATAGTGATCACTATGGCCATGTTTCCTAAGAGTGCAAGCAGTAAGAAAATGATTTCCATGCCAATGGTAGGCATTTCTGTAGTGTACCAGATCTAGATTTAAATATCTAGAAGAGATGGGGCAGGGAAGTTGTGTATGTGTGTGTGTGTTGGGGGGGAGGAAGAGCAGGAATAATGACACAGATGTCTGAAAAATATAGTGGAAGCCATTCTTTTGTGTGCTAACTAAAAATAAATAAAAAAGAAATGAAAACAACAACAATAAAACCAATGCCAATGCAATCACAACCCCAAGTACCACGCTATTTTTTTAAATAATTGTTTTTCAAGGTAGGATCTTACTCTAGCCCAGGCTGACCTGGAACTCACTCTGTAGTCCCAGGCTGGCCTGCACTCACAGGGATTAAAGGCATGCATCACAGCTCTCGTTCACTAGGTTATGGGAATGGCAGATGGAAGGACATATCAACTTAATTAGGAAAGTAAATAACCAAAACAGAACTTACTGCATCGTGTACAGAAAAGAAGTTTAAGCTGGAGGGACTAGGGCTATAGTTCAGTGGTCTAGTACTTTCTTAGCATGCCAGAAGCCCAGGGTTTGATTTCCAGCATCACATAAGTTAAAAAAAAAAAATATATATATATACACACACACATATATATATATATATATATATATATATGTATGTATGTATATTGTATACCCATTAAAAAGAACATTGTAACTGCTAAAAAATTTGAAATTGGGCATGGCAGAGAAGGGGACATGAAAGTATATGTAGAGAATAAATCCCCAATTCCAGGATGAGACAACTAACTACTTCTAAGTCAGTTAGAAAGTTCTGTCTATTCACAACAAATTTAAAAAAAAAACTAGGGCTGGAGGGATGGTTTAGCGGTTAAAGCATTTGCCTGCAAAGCCAAAGGACCCAGTTTCGATTCCCCAGGACCCACATTAGCCAGATGCACAAGGGAGCGCATGCACCTAGAGTTCGTTTACAATGGCTGGAAGCCCTGGTGCACCCATTCTCTCCCTCTCTCTCTCTCTCTCTCTTTCTTTCTCTGTCAAATAAATAAATAAATACAAAATACTTTTAAAAGGTTAAAAAAATAAAAAATAAAACTATGTGATAATTTCCCCGATGAACACACAAAAACTCTCAACCAAATACTAGCTAGCTGAATTTAAGAAAAAGATGATCATACATCATGAGCAGGCCAGCAAGAACTACACATTTTACCTCAAAAACAAAACAACAACAAACCAAAAGGGCTGGGGAGACGGCTCAGTGGTTTATGACTCAGTGGCTAAAGCTCTCAAGTCTGGATACCCAAGTTCAATACGCAGACCTCATGGTAGAAAGCAGGAGAGCCAGTAGTCGGCTTCTATACTCCTGTGTGTTGACAGCACAATGAGAGGCTTTGATAGGAGAATGTCTGGGAACCTCCCCCTCACAGTGAGTTCAGCACAGAGCAACAGCAGAGTGAGGCCCAGACAGAAACCCTGCCTCAAAGTGATGTGGGGTTCAAGTCCTGGGAGGGATTCCATGTCCATAACAGTGCAGGAGACTCCAGGCCAGTGACTCCAAACTTGGACCTTGTCCAAGTTATCAAAGAATTGAAAACACACGCTCAGAGAAAGGTAAATTGTGAATTATGAGATTTCTTTTAGGGAGAACTTAGAGGGAAAGAAAAGCAAAAAAACCCAAAGAAATTCTCCTCCTTCCCAGGCTGGCTAGGAAGGGGCAGGAGAGATGGAGAAGAGCCCCTCACGTGGGGAGTTAAAAGAAGGAAGGGAGCAGAGGGCCAGAGGAGCCAGGAGCTTACCAAAGGAGCCGAGAGACTCAAACACATTTTTATAAATAATCCAACTAGAGTGAGCCTCACCATCAGGCTCACGTGTGTAAGTGAGGGACCTGATGGACTTAAGATGCTGACTCAGGAAGGGCTGACTCACATGTGCTAAACCTGGGAAAAGTTGAGAAAGAAGCAAGAAGCTGTTGAGGAGAAGTTGTTGCTTACAGCTGTCAGATGCAGGTTCTAGTCCTGCCAGAGCAGGTTAGGTGGCGTCTTTGGTTTTGGAGGCCAATCCCTAGGTAATTACCTACCAGGTGAAGAATACCTTGTTCCCAATCCATGTCAAAATTGAGGGCAGACTTGAAGGTTAATCTGTGACCTTTACACCTGCACTATAGTATGCATATGCCCATATTCACACATACGCACAAATAAAAGATAAGTTAAGGGCTGGAGAGATGGCTTAGCGGTTAAGGCGCTTGCCTGTGAAGCCTAAAGATCCAGATTCGATTCTCCAGGTCCCACATAAGCCAGATGCACAAGGTGGCGCATGTGTCTGCAGTTCGTTTGCAGTGGCTGGAGGCCCTGGTGTGCCCATTCTTTCCTTCTCTCTCCCCACCCTCCTCTCTCTGTCTCTAATAAATAAATAAATAAAAATAAATAGTCTTTTTTAAAAAGGTAATTTAAAAGTTTTGAGGGCTGAACTGATGTCTTAGTGGTTAAAGTGCTTGGCTGTGAAGCCTAGGTTTGATTCGCCAGGACCCAGGTAAGCCAGATGCATAAGGTGGTGCATGCATCTGGAGTTCACTTGCAGTGGCTGGAGGGTCCTGCCATGCCCATTCTCTCTTTCTCTCTCCCTTCTTCCCTCTCTCTCTCTCTCAAGTAAATGAATACATAAAATATTTCTTTAAAATCACTGTGAGTTCAAGGCCAGTTAGAGGCTACACAGTGAGTTCCAGGTCAGCCTGGACTACAGTAGACCTTATCTGGAAAAAACAAACAAACAACAATAACAAAGACTAAAAACAAAACAAACAAAAATTCTGACCTGACTGTTGATATTCTATACTTCTATTTAAAAATATTTTTGTTAATTTTTATTTATCTGAGAGTGACTGAGAGAGAGAGAGAAAGAGAGAGAGAGAGAGAGAGAGAGAGAGACAGAGACAGAGACAGAGACAGAGACAGAGAGAGAGAGAGAATGGGCATGCCAGGGATTCTAGCCACTGCAAATGAACTCCAGATGCATGTGCCCCCTTGTGCATCTGGCTAATGTGGTCCTGGGGAATTGAGACTTGACTGGAGTCCTTAGGCTTCACAGGCAAGTGCTTAACTGCTAAGCCATCTCTCCAGCCCTATATTTCTATTTTTAAAATTGTGGTTAGAGAACTATGACTCCTAAAGTCTGCATAGAACATTCAATCATAATTGAGACTTATAAGTGGAATTTTAGATGTTTCTTTTTTTTTTTTCCATTTTATTTTGAAAAAGTGGCCCAGTTTAGTCTGGAACTTCTAACCCTCGTTCCTTGACCTCCCAAGAGCTGATATTACAGACATGCACCACCATATCCAGCTTTGGATTTTATGACATTAAAGGTATTTATTTTGACTTGTAATAGAAAGAATTTGAAAATTGCTCATTTAAACTATTCAGTGCATAATGGTAGGTATTTCCTGGCACATGTGTGAAGATTCTCTTTAATATTTTCATGCTTACTCTTGGGTATGTCTGTGTTGAGGTGAACAAGTCTAGAAGGCTTGGGAAAGGATGTGTATTGTGTGTTGTTGGATAGGCACTTCTCATGTGGACCAGCCTGGCAGCTGAGCAGAACTCAGTCTTTGTAGCTAGGTACCTTTGGCTCCTAACCTGTTCTACTACTCGCTTAACTGGAGGCTTTGGGTTAGTCACCTGAGTCTTGAGTATCTGGATCCCTGTGCTGCTGGGGTAATATTATTCCTTTCATACAGTTGTTTTTTAATTGGAAAAATGCATGTAGAACTCCCAAGCATGGTGTCTGTACTTAAAAAGTGATCAATAAATGGACATGATAATTTTTCAGAGTGGAAAGCTGATTTATCAGCACTATAGAAGTCATAGAAAAGTAAATAACAACCAGCCAGGCATGGTGGTGCACGCCTTTAATCCCATCACTCGGGAGGCAGAGGTAGGAGGATCGCCATGAGTTTGAGGCCATCCTGAGACTACATAGTGAATTCCAGGTCAGCCTGAGCTAGAGTGAGACCCTACCTCAAAAAACAAACCAAAACAAAAAAAGTAAATAATAGAGATAATGGATGTGTTTCTGGTGGAAGTAACTGTGACCAAGGCAAAAAAAAAAAAAAAAATTAATTAATTAAAAAAAAAATATATATATATATATTATTTTTAAATTTGAAAGTGAGAAGTATAATTGTTTAATCTAGGATTGAGGCAAAGAATAACACCATCGTTTCTATGACCAGAATATCAACCATAGAGGAGGATAAGGTTGTCTTCTACACATTTCTAACAGAAAAGAATCTGATAGCAAGGAACATAGTTAAGCATAGCTGGGTGGTGGTGTATGCCTTTAATCCCAGCACTTGGGAAGTAGACACAGGATGTTCACGGTGAGTTTGAGGCCAGTCTTGGACTACTAGTGAGTTCCAGATCAGCCTGGGCTAGAGTAAAATCCTACCTTAAAAGAATCAGAAAAAAAGTAGTTGGGCATAGTAATAAATTTTATTTTAAAATTTAAATATAGTTAAGAATATTAAATTCCATGATAGGAAATCTAGGTGTCAATTTAAGATAAATGAAAATGTTTTCAGACAAAAATCTGTCAAGGTGTCTAAAGTAGAGTTATTTATAATATTTATAATTAACAAAGGTTGAGACACACCCGCCCTCAATTTTGAAAACAAAACAAAGCAAAATAAACAACAGCACAACACAACGCTGTAGTTTCTGCAAAGGAACCAGGGTTTTCTTAGGGCTGTTTTTTTTTGTTGTTGTTTTTGAGATAGGGTTTCACTCTAGCACAGGCTGACCTGGAATTCACTATGGAGTCTCAAACTCACGGCGATCCTCCTACCTCTGCCTCCTGAGTGCTGGGATTATTAAAGGTGTGGGCCACCACGCCCAGCTTTTAGGGCTGTTTCTTAATCTCTAAGAAACAGTGCCTTGGTCACAGTTACTTCAACCAGAAACACATCCATTATCTCTTATGTATCGACTTATGTACCTGTGGCCAAGCATGCGCAATAATCCCGGGGTTCAATTTTCTCACCACCTATAAAATTACCACAAAGCATGTGTTTGTTGTGGGACTAAGCATATGAGATCTAAAGGTGCCTGGACAATTGTGTGATTATGTCATTTCTTGTGTTGCTTCTTGTCATTTCTCTCTTCTGCTTTTTAGGCTGTTGGAGTCTTTTAAAAAAATAAAATAAAATAAGGACCCTCTGAAGTTGGATCTGATTCTAACCACGCAGTGACAACCACCATATTAATAGCGGGCATTTGGTGAGGGCTGACTGAGTGCCAGCAGCTGTGGGAAGAGCTTTTATATGGATTATTTTGCTTAATCTTCAGGACAGTCGTTGGAAGTTACACAATTGATATGTCTTGCAAATGAGGATATTAAGGCTTAATGCACAAATAGCTTGGCCCAAGTTTACATGATTAGAAAGCGATAGATCTGGAATTTGAACCCAGGGTATCTGGCCTAGCTCTTGCCTCTGACGAATAAGCATCCATTCCGATTGCCCAGTAGTAGCGCTTTGTAAAGCCGTGATAGCAACCCGGCAACTCTTCCCCAGAGGGAGATTTTGACAAAATAATGCCAACGACAATGAGAAATGGGGACAGTAGGCAATCATGAACTCCATCAAGATTCCTGCTTTGAGGGGAGCCTCTATCAATGCAGATGATGTAAATTCAAAATAACAATGCTCAGAAGATAAAGACAATATAACAGCACATGCATAGGCCTGAAGTATAGAAACCAAAGGATGGACCGAAGCTCTCAGCATGCTGGCCTGGGAGTCTGGAATTAGAGGAGGCCAAGGGCTGCGGGATGAGCTGTGAACGGGAGGCTCGGGAGAAGGATAGACAGTATCAGTCTGACGGGCGGATGATATTCAGAAAGAACCAATGTTTAGTCCACATCCGCACAGGAGGAAACAGCAATGGTCGTCGGAAGATGTCAGGCAGGAAGAATTTTCTCGTACTTCAGGGAGGGGTCAGCCCTTGCTCTAGTCAGGCCTTAAACTGGTTGGCTATGGCCCTTCCGCAAGTGGGAGGCCTATCTTCTTTACTTGGCCCACTGATTAACATGCTGATCTCCCTCCAAGACACCCCCTCACATAGAAGTGCCCAGAATAATGTTTGACCAAATAGATGGACGCTCCGTGGTTTGGTCAAGCAGATACATAAAATCAACCATCATACCTGGGCCTTGGGAGATGGAACAGGCATAGTACTGCATGGGCGCTTCTGAGTGATATAGGAGGAAACTTGTGCTTTGAAGCTATAGAGACCTGAGCAAGACTCTCTACTAGCTACCTCAAAGGGAGGATCGAAAAGAAGAATATGCAGCCTTTGGGAGAATGCCAGGCCTCTGATAATCCTCTGATGGTTGTGTGGACAGGTGACCCATTAACTAGACCTTCATCATTATAACCAAGAAGGAATGTGCCAAGAAATGAGTCCATGCAGGAGACCAAATGGGTCTTGTCTAACCCTGCTCTGCCTTCCGCCTGCCTGCTAGGAGAGCTTCATGCTCCTTCTCCAAGAGTGTTTGTTCTCATCTACCAACTGAGGATGGCCTCCCTACCTTCAGAGCAGCCTCTAAACTGGGGGAGACTTGCCTTGACCCCAGGATGCTCTATGTACGCCTCCACGACACTGCACCCGACCTACAACCGTCCCTTAATGGTCAGCACTTGGGTATGGGGAGATGATCTACACTTTTTGAGTTGTCACAGATGGGTTGGGACAGCCAGTGTTCCCAGGGATGCAGCAAAATATCTCAGGTTTCAGAAGATAGCCAAGAATTATTCCGCTCTCAAGAATCGTGTCAACTGTGCTGATGTGAGAAACAGTGGGCGAGAACACATCTACAGGGGATCGATATAGGCTCTTCAGGCACCAGGCTTGGCATGAGATAAATAAATATACATATATATATATAGTGGCTATAGTTGACTGAGAAGATAGCTTAGTTATTAAAGTGCATGCCTTGCAAACATGGGGACCCCAGAACCTGCATCAAGAAAAGCCAGGCATGGTGGTGTACACTTGTTATTCTGGTGCTAGAGAGGCAGAGACAAGTGGATCCTAACCAGTCTGATCTCCTGGCTGAGTTCCTACTCAGTGAGAGACCTTGGCTCTTGACAACACGTGGACAGTGCCCGAGGAACAACAGCTGAAGCTACGGACCCACGAATATGGACATACAAATGATAAAGAAACGCTACTGGTGTCATCACGATAACCACACGGATAACAACGGACAGATGGATGGATTTTGGCTCATCTCCCCACTTCTCTTCTCCCCTGTAGAGAGTGAGTGGAAGAGTCCTGGCATTATTCCCTCTGCTCAGAGTGTCGGGGGTGGGGGGACCCACTTGTGGACTCGCGGAGAGAGTCTGCCAGCTGTAGGTTGGACAAGCCAAGTTCTGGAATGCAGCTTCCACACAGAGGCACCGGGAGCAGACCAGCCTCCTACCCTGCTTTGCCTCACTGCCCTGGCAGGAACCACAGGCTGTGAAGGTACAGGTGGCCCAGCCCCCTAGCAGGGCTCTTCCCTGGACTCCTACCCCACCTTGGCCTAGCCTTGGATATGACCCTTCCGTATATCTAACTCCTTTAAGACTTCTAAAGCCTTTTCCTTAAGACTACATATGGGCTGGTTCTGCAGGCTGGTGATGGAGGAGATGGCTAGGAACCGAAGGGGACAGAGAACCGTTTTCCTTGCATGAACCATCTCTCTGCTGTCTCTCTGTCCTGCGACGGCTAGACTTTCCCCCTGGACAGAGTTCTTCTCGCCTGCCTCTGCTAGGGGATCCTCAAAGAAACACAAAGAAAATCAGCGTGCTCCCCAGACATATGTGTGTGAGCACCAACCACCTCTCCCCAGCCTGTGTTCACAGCCCCAATCTTCAGCTGGATTTAGAAGGCGGGCCCAGACGCCCTCAAATCCCTCACAGGGAGCCTCCTGCTTCTCATTTGTTTAGCTGCAGAGGAGGAAAGAACTTTCCCTGGGCTGCGGAGCTCCGCTTTGAAGCAGTTCCCAGCAATAATACTGTAATCGACACAAAGCCGGCTCTGCTTACAGTTACCCAGGGAGCATATTTTCTGCGGCAGAACCACAGCCAGGTTTGCAAGGGCAGAGTCAGGCTCCCTCTGGGGAGTAGGCTTTCCTGGCCAGGGATGGGTTGCAACTTTTTTTTTTTCCCTGCAACAGAACCATAAACACATAGATAACCAAAGAGTTAATTTGTGTTTTTTTCTTTTTTTCCTTTTTTTTTTTTTAAAAAAAACCCTCCTTCCCAATGCTCGCTCTCATTCCTGCATAAAATCTCCATGTCCAGACATCAAATCAGTAAGCCCTGTTGCCTGTCAGAGAATACAATGTCAGGCCATTAGTATGTTAATAAGTCCGGAGGGCGACAGGTGGTCCTACTAGACAGCTCAATTAAGCTGCTCATTAAACACACGCTAACGAACAGCCAAGGCAGGGCCTGAACAGCACCATTCTGTAATGACATGATGTCAGAGTGAACAAATGAGGAAAAATAACAAAAACATTACAGCCGGGACAGACGCCACTAATAAGGACCCCTCGCACTACATCAGCCCGCAAATCAATGAGTCACAGGGATCAAAAAACTCGACCCAACATTCTCAGGAGGCTGAATGAAGGAAGGATTTTTTTTTTTTTTTTTTTTTTGGTCACTACTTTAAAAAAAAAAAAAACCAACTCCAACCTAAAATGATTGCAAAATGTCCCAAATTAACTACTACACAAATATTTATAAAGCCGAGTTTATTTGACAAGGAGAAAGGTGTGATAAATTTGTATTGAGTTATAATGGAAATCATTATTTAGTGGGATCATCATTTATGTTTGATTGACATCTTTCTTAAAAAAATGTATTTAAACCCTCAGGTTTATTT
Source organism: Jaculus jaculus (assembly GCF_020740685.1). Classification (NCBI taxonomy): domain Eukaryota; kingdom Metazoa; phylum Chordata; class Mammalia; order Rodentia; family Dipodidae; genus Jaculus; species Jaculus jaculus. Next base: position 157,217,520 of record NC_059106.1, read on the forward strand.
GCCACCTTTGCCAGTCAGCCAAGGCGTGTAGAGAGCGCGTGACAAGTTTCTCAGGTGAAGATTCTACTTGTTATCATGGTAAGCAGAGGCCCTTCCAGAAGCTGCTACAAGCTTCCCTTGTTTTCCCATAAGGGGCTTCCTGAATAATCAAAGATCAAACCTCGACATGGGCACAACTCTGACCCTGGAGATACATACTACTAAACTAACAGGCTGGCCAGCCATCAGGAAGTCCTGCCCTTGGCTCTTCCCTTGGGTCAAAGTCACAGCTGATCCTGTCTTGCCACAGACTCCTGGAGACTTTCTTCCAGGTTCCAGGATGAGGCTGCTCCCTGGGAAGGGAACTTTGGGAAGAACGGGAACCACCCCAGCCTGTGTTGCTCATAAGCTGACACCCATGTTGGGGTGAGCTCTTTTCAGATCTAGGACCTAAGTCTATAACTGTGGCCAATGGTGCTGTCAGCTGGGTGATTGCAGGCTAAGCAGATCACTTTACTCCCTGCTGTACCCTTATTTCTAAAATGTGACTGGACCTGCTCTTCTCTCTGCTTTTTAAAATGAAATAATTTTTTTGTGGAAGTAGATATTGAATCCAGGGCCATGTCAGGCAAGTGCTTTAGCACTGAGCTATATACTGCAGCACAATTGTTACTTTTTATTTTGAGATAGGGTCTTACAACGTTGCCCGGGCTGGTCTTGAACTCACTCTGTAACCCAGGAAGACTTTAAACTTAGGATCCTTTTTCCTCGCTCTCCCAAGTAGCTGGGATTACAGGCCTGTACTGCTAGGCCTGGCTTGCCTTATCTTTTTTATTGCCTTTTTTTTTGGGCGGGGGGTCGTTCTTTGAGTTCTCACTCTAGCCCAGGCTGACCCGAATTCACTATGTAGTCCCGGGGTAGCCTTTAACGCACAGCAAAGCCACGCACCACCACACCCAGCTTTGCCCTTTCTATCTTTAGGAGATCATTGGCACAAAATAGGTGTGAGATGTTCACAGTTTCCATTGGGTTGGAACAGTGAAATCTAGCAGGTACTGCAAAGAATTCAAGGACACACTACAATGTGTCGTAAGTACAGTAAGAATTCAAAACGGGGATGCGGGGTGTAGGTCAGTGGTAGAATGTTTGCCTAGCACACACAAGGCCCTGGGTTTGATCTCTAGCATCACAAAAATGAACGAGTGAATGATAAGTAAAAATGAAAATAAGGACTGGGGGGATGGCTTAGCAGTTAAGGCATTTGCCTACAAAGCCAAAGGACCCAGGTTTGATTCCCCAGGACCCACATAAGCCAGATGCACAAGGGGACACACGCGTCTGGAGTTCGTTTGCAGTGGCTGGAGGCCCTGGTGCTCCCATTCTCTCCCCGCCCCTCTCTCCCCCTCCCTCTTTCTCTGTCAAATAAATAAGTAAATAAAAATTTAAAAAATGTTTCTAAAAATGAAAATAATCTATAATCCCGGAACTCTGAAGGTAGAGGCAAGAGGATGAGGAGTTCAAAGCCAGTCTCAGTTACACAGCAACTTTAAGGCTAGCCTAGGTTATATGACAGTTACATAACAACTTTAAGGCTAGCCTGGGTTATATGAGACTGTCTCAAAAAAAAAAAATAATAAGGAAATGGTGGCATTTGGGCTTACTAGGACTCTTGATCAATTCCCTGAATATCAGCTGGTCAAAGTGGATGGAGAAGTCACAGGGTGGGGCTTCCTTCCCTTGGCTTTGGAAATGTGAGGAGGTTCAGGACCTGCCTGTTACAGCTACATCCCCCAGTCAGAGAAATTAAGTTAGTTTATGCCTTACGTGTGTTATAAATAAGCATGTTTTATCATATCAGTATAGTCTCAGCATATGAAAGCCCAGAGCCAGGCTGGAGGGATGGCTTAGCAGTTAATGCATTTGCCTGCAAAGCCAAAGGACCCACGTTCGATTCCCCAGGACCCACGTTAGCCAGATGCACAAGGGGGCGCACATGTCTGGAGTTCGTTTGCAGTGGCTGGAGGCCCTGGCGCACCCATTCTCTTTCTCTGTCTCTCTACCTGACTATTTCAGTGCTAACGTGTTTCCTCTGAATCCCAAATGAGCGTAGTGTACAACGGGAGGGACACGCACCCCTCAATTTGGAGCCCACTCTTCCAGATGTGAGGAAGAAAGGAAAGGATGTCAGGCCAGTGGCACAGAGTACAGCCACCATGAAGGCCCGAGTTCAGATCCCCATCACCCATGCAACAGCCTGCGTGTCTGTCATCCCAGTGCACGGCAGGCAGAAGCAGGAGAGTCCTTGGGACTTGCTGGCCAGCTAGTCCAGCTGAATCGGTGAGCTCCACATTCAGTACAAGACCTTTCCTCAAAAAATAAGATGAGGAAAGATTGGGAAGAGACCTGACATTGATCTTGGGCTTAGACACACTCCTTCATGTGTATGAACACACGAATGTACAACAAACAGACAAAAAAAAGGAAGGAGAGCCAGGCTTGGAGGCGCACACATTTAATCCCAGCGTTTGGGAGGCCAAGGTAGGAGGATCACTGTGAGCTGGAGGCCACCCTCAGAGTACATAGCAAATTCCAGGTCAGCCTGGGCTAGAGCGAGACCCTACCTCAAAAAAAAAAAAAAATAATAAATAAAATAAACAAAATTTAAAAAGGGGGGGATAGAATCAAGCAAGGAGTGTACAAGTGTCTGTGAGAGAGGGACAAGGGGTCACCTGCCTGCTGGAGACAAGTGGGGGCTGGCCTGTGACAAAGCCAGAGGAGATGGCAAAAGGCAGAGGTGGGAGGAAGCAGAGCGTCTGAGGAGTGAAGCAAGCTGGCTTTGTCGGCAATGTTAAGGGGGCCCCGATGGGGAACACGCAGCCCTTCTGCGCTTGTTTTCCGACGTCCCCTCTCTGTGTCCCAGGAACTGTGCAAGTCGCAAAAATGAGAGCGGAGGGTTTACAGTAAACAGAATCACCCATCCAGTCTGCACGTATTCAAGGACTGGTCTTCCCTAGACTTTGTGACCTAAACTTGGGCCCAGTCCTAAGATCAAGTGAAAGAGACAGCCATCTTGTCTGACCATCTCCGTTTCGAGTCAAACTGATGAGTGTTGTGGCAGAGGTGGAAACAAAGGTTTGGAGGAACACGCCTGAGACTGTCTTTAGTTCCGTCCGTGAGAGTCATAGAAACTTCATGGCATCTTTAAGAGCTCTAGGTCAGCATTGTTCTACGGAACCTCTGGATTGAAAGAAATGCTCCATGTCTGTCTTGTCAAAATGGGGTAAACACATACGCTTATGAACACATATAGCTATTAAGTACTGGTGATGGGGCTAGAGCGACGGAGACATGGAAATTAGTTGGGATTACTTACTGATTTCTGCATGTAAGTGTGCGTGGTGTATGTATGTTTTCATGTGGTTATCTTGGAGGAGGCCAAAGAACAGCGGATGTTGTTTCTCAGGTACATCATCCACTTCTTTTTGAGGTAAGGTCTCTCATTGACCTGGAGTTCCAAGTAGGCTAGACTGGCCAGTCAACTCTAGGAATCTGCTTGTCACTGCCTCCCAATACTGGGATTACATAAAATACACAGACTGCCACATCTGACATTTTACCTGGGTTCTGGGATTAAACTTAGGTTCTCATGCCTGCAAGAGAAGCACTTTACTGACTGAGCCATGTGTAAGCCCCTAGTTGGAAGTTATGATTAGTGCCTTGCCCACTGGACAGACAGCCCGGATAGACAAGGTTGTGGGACCGAGATGATGAGTGGTGACTTTCATGTGGCATGTCATGTCTTCTTCCTTTAAACTGACACTTCTCTCTTTCAAGGGCAATGGCATGCCAGAGGTCTGGACTATAGTTGGCTGTACCCTCAGTAACACTATGTCCCCAGCGATGGGTCCAAGACCACTGACAGCAGGAATTCTGATTGACACTGGCATGGCCACACTGGTAGGACATTAAAAAGAAGTTTACATTAGAGCAGCCATTCCCTCTCCTGGGCTGAATCAAACCCCACTTCCACTAGCAATAGCGAAACATTTTCTCTTCACCATCTTGGACAGCAAGGAGAACCCTGCAGTACCAACCCATCCACCAGGGGGCAGTGCACATACTATTTGCCCCACTGTGGTTATTTTCCAGGGAACTAGGAGAACCATTTAGAACAACCTCTTCTTATTCCCTTCTTGCTTGTGTTAGGTGTTCTAAAACAAATGATCAAAAAAGAAAATAGACTTTTCTTCATGTGATAGGACAGAATGAATAAAATGGCAATAGAGCCTGGAAATAGCTTTTGTTTTGTTTCTGCCTGGTTGCTTTTTGATAAAGACAGAGAGGGAAAAGTTCCAAAGCCATGGGCTGGGAGGTGACTCAGTGATTAAAGGCACTTGCAAAGTCTAGTGGCCTGGGTTAGATTCTCTGGTACCCATATAATACCAGATGCACAAAGTGGCACATGCATCTGTCGTTTGTTTACAGTGACAAGAGGCCCTGGGATACCTATACTCTCTCTGTCTCTGTCAAGTAAATAAAAATATTTTTCCAAGGGCTGGAGAGATGGCTTAGCAGTTGAGGTACTTGATTGCAAAGCCAAAGGACCCAGATTTGATTCCCCAGATCTCACGTAAAGTCAGATGCACAAGGTGGCACATGTGTCTCGAGTTCAATTTCAGTGGCTGGAGGCCCCGGTGTGTCCATTATCTCTTCCCCTCTTTCTCTTTCTCACTCTCAAATAAAATAAATTAAAAATATATTTTTAAAAATTTTATGAGAGAGAGAATTGGCATGCCAGGACCTCCAGCCACTGAAATCAAACTCCAGACATGTGTGCCACCATGTGCAAATGTGCAACCTTGCATATGCATCACCTTGAGTGTCTGGCTTACATGGGATCTGGGGAGTTGAACATAGGTCCTTAGGCTTCACAAGCAAGCAACTTAACCACTAAGCAATCTCTCCGGCCCATGTTTTTTTTCTTTTTTTTAAATTTATTTGAGAGTGACAGACAGAGAGAGAAAGAGGCAGAGAGAGGAGAGTGGGCACACCAGGGCTTCCAGCCACTGCAAACTAACTCCAGCTGCGTGAGCCCCCTTGTGCATCTGGCTAATGTGGGTCCTGGGGAATCGAACCTTGAACTGGGGTCCTTAGGCTTCACAGGCCAAGCGCTCAACCGCTAAGCCATCTCTCCAGCCCCAGAAGTCCATGTTTTTTAAAGGCCAAGCAGTATTCCATTGTGTATGTGTATATGGATATACATATATATGTACATACATATATGTATAGATATAATGTATGAACATTTGTACATATCATGTACACATCTATACTTATGTATATATAAATCGTATTATCTTTACCCACCATCTGTCAATGGACAGTTGGATTGCTTCCACATCTTAGCTATTCTGTAATTTTACAATGAACATGGAAGTCCAGGCCTCTCTCTCTTTGACATGCTGATGTCAATTCTTTTGGATCTATACCCAGAAAAAGGACCAATGGATCATATAATAGTTTTAGGTTTTTTGTTTTTGTTTTTGATTAACTGAACCACTAATTTACACTCCCATCAGCATTATGCAGTGGTTTGTTTTCTTCACTCTTACCAACACATCTTATCTTTCTTATTCCTGACAATAGCTGATCTAGTAAGTGTGAACTAACATCATTGAGATCTTAATTAATAGTTCTCTGATGATGAGAGAAGTTGAGCATTTTCCCCTGTTTGTCTTCTGGCCATTTGTATGTCCTCTTTTGAGAATTGTCCATTCAGAAGTCTGGTTAAATTTTCATATTTTATTTTTATTTATTTATTTATTTTTGGTTTTTCAAGGTAGGGTCTCAATCTAGCCCAGGCTGACCTGGAATTCACTCTCTAGTCTTAGGGTGGCCTCGACTTCACAGTGATCCTCCTACCTCTGCTTCCCGAATGCTGGGATTAAAGGTGTGCTCCACCACGCCTGGTTATTTATTTATTTATTAGAGACAGACAGAGAGAGAAGGAGAGAATGAATGCACACCAGGGTCTCCAGCTACAACAAACTCCAGGCACATGCGCTCCTTTGTGCATCTGACTTAGTGGGTCCTGGGGAGCCAAACCTGGGTCCTTTGGCTTCGCAGGCAAATGCCTTAACTGCTAAGCCATCTCTCCAGCCCTCTGACTAATTTTCAGTAGGGTTGTTTATTTTATTGTGATAGAATAGTTAATGGTCTCTATATGTGTTGGAAATTGCCTTTGTCCCATTAATTAATACAGGCTTTAGGACTATTTTCTCCCAAATCCGCGAGTTGTCTTTTGTCTGCCTTTCCTTGGCTGTGCATAGGCTTTTAATTTGCAATATCATCTATTTTTACTTTCATTGTCTATACAAGATTCTAACTTGTAAAAGCACAACAGAGAACAAGCAAAATTGAAAACTATAAGGAAATCTCAGTGTGTGGAGAACACACTAAGGGGAGAAGAATGAGCTTAGAGGGCCACAGCACCATGCCCAGCTTCCACATGTGCCAGGGAGAGCCACCGTCAGTGGGAGGTAATCACCCAACAGAGTAATTCAGAAAAACAATCACACACACACACACACACACACACACACACACACATGCAAAACAAAACAGGGGAGGGCTGGAGAGATGGCTTAATGGCTAAGCACTTGCTTGCAATGCCAAAGGATCCCGGTTTGATTCTCCAGGACCCATGTAAGCCAGATGCACAAGGGGCACATGCATCTGGAATTCTTCTGCAGTGGCTGGAGGCCCTGGCGCACCCATTCTGTTTGTCTCCCTCCCTCTTTCTCTCTCTCAAATAAATAAATAAATTAAATATATTTTTTAAAAATAAACAGGGGACTCCAAAGGTAGACTTCTATGCCGAGCAAAACTATTAATCAAATGGGAGATAAGGGTATAATAAATGTGTTTTTACACATATTTAGTGTCTTCATAAGGAAGATACTGAGATTGCCTTTTAAAATTTAATTAAATTTAACTCTTTGGTTTCAAGGTAGAGTCTCACTTTAGTCCACGCTGATCTGAAGCTGGGATTAAAGGCATGTGCCACCAAGCTCAGTGCCTTTTTTTTTTTTTTTTAACAACAGCATCATAGTTGATATACAAGGTGATGATTTGAAAGTTCTAGAAGAGAGTTCTTCAAAGCTTTGACAAAACTGTAGAAGGAAAATGGGGGTAGTGTGTGTGTGTGTGTGTGTGTGTGAGAGAGAGAGAGAGAGAGAAAGAGAGAGAGAGAGAGGTGAAGGAATAAAGCCTGCTTCTTTTGTTGGAGAAGTCAGTTGTCAACTCAGACTGAAAAGCCAAGAGATGATAATAAAATCATTCTACTTCAGATACATGGTTGAAATTCTTCTTAAAAACCAATTAAAATAAAATCCTGGGTGTGCCAGGACCTCCAGCCATTGCAAACCAACTCCAGACGCATGTGTTGCCTTGTGCATCTGGCTTACATGGGTCCTGGGGAATCAAACATGGGTCCTTAGGCTTCCCAGGCAAGCACCTCAACTGCTAAGGCATCTCTCCCACCCTCCAAGTTTTCTACAAAGGTTGTAAGCTGTGTTTGTCGCTCACTTGGTTGTGAAGCACATAGTTCTTGAATGTTTGCTGTGAGTCACACTCCATGTGGGGGCTGGAACTAAATGAACTAAGAAAAGTGTAATCCTTCCATCTCAGCAGCTGGAGGTAGATACAGTGTTGGGGGACACGAAGACCCCTCCCTGCCTGAATCTGGGTCAATCCAACGGTATTGAGTCCAGGTGACACTCGCCTCTTCGGCATGCATAGCTGATCGGGGCATAAGGGAGCAACTCTGGCATTGTACTAATCATGTCTAAAGTCCCACCTCAGCAACATCTCAGCTATGTGACTTTAAGTGATTTCTGTGTGTCTCGGTTTCCTAATTCAGAATATAGGGCTACTGGTCATCGAACCCAGCTCTTGGGGTAACATTGAGGGGCTTAAAATTATGCATTGCCGAAAATTTTCTAACTTAGCTGGGTTTCCTGTATTTATCTGGGAGTCCTGCTTTCTCAGTGCCTCAACAGTGAAGGCACCACCCTCAGGAGGAGCCAGGTAAGGAGTGTGGGTCAGAGGACATTGTGTGGGCAGCCTAAGCCATGCTTACCTGGGTCTGTCTCTGTCACAGGGTCTCAAGGTTTCCACCAGCTCCTATTCCCTGAGAAGCATCTGTGGGTACACCAGCCTGCAGGAGCCAGGTGGTCACGGGCATATCCTCTTAGTCACCATCCCACCTTTATGATCAGCATAGAGTAGCCACAATCCAGGGGCTCAGTGCAGAGCTGCTGGGCACATCATGAATGAGTCACTGTAGGTTTTAAGAGAAATGAAACAGAAACATAAAAATATTTTAGGGGGCTGAAGAGATTGCTTAGTGATTAAGGTACTTGCCTGAGAAGCCTAAGGACTCGGGTTCGATTTTCCAGGTCCCATGTAAGCCAGATGCACAAGGTGGCACATGCATCTGGAGTTCATTTGCAGTGGTTTGAGACCCTGGCATACCCATTCTCTCTCTCTTCTTTCCCTTTCTCTGTCTCTAATAAATAAATAAAAATAATAAAACAATATTTTAGGGTATATCCCTTTCTTTGAGAACTCTGATCTAAATTCCACTTTAGAAATTGTTGTAGAAAAATCACTTTCACCCAGAAATGGTTGGAGATGGCTCAGTGTATAAAGAATTTAATTGCAAAAAGAAATGAGCCAGACATGGTGGCACAAATCTGTAATACCTAATCTGAAGTACCTAAGAGGCTGAGGCAGGAGGATTCCTATAATTTGAGGTTACCCTGGGCTATGTACTAAGTACCAGGCTATTCAGGACTACACAGGGAGACCCTGTCTCAAACACAAACACACACACACACACATACACACACACACACACTGATAGCAACAGACCAAACAAAGACTCATCATGTGGCAATGTGCCCCAGGAAGTCACTGAGTGACAGACAGCTCCACGCCTGATACTTCCGGGCAGAGGTAGGTCTTGGGCCTTTGGTTTGCTATCTGTTCCCTGGTACTACCGATCATGGGGCTGGAGAACAATCCTTGTCTTTATGCGTGAGTTTGTCCACTCGGTTCTTACATCTTGAGTGGCAGAGAGCCTCTGCAGGATAGAAACCCGGGAATTTGGGCGGGAGAGATGGCTTAGCGGTTAAGCACTTGCCTGTGAAGCCTAAGGACCCCGGTTCGAGGCTCAGTTCTCCAGGTCCCACGTTAGCCAGATGCACAAGGGGGCGCATGCGTCTGGAGTTCGTTTGCAGTGGCTGGAAGCCCTGGCGCGCCCATTCTCTCTCTCTCCCTCTATCTGTCTTTCTCTCTGTGTCTGTCGCTCTCAAATAAATAAATAAATAAATAAAAAAGAAACCCGGGAATTCCAGCAACAAAGCCTGATGCCCATTCTGCTAGGATGCAGAACAATTGTGAGAACATAAATTCAGTGGCTTCCTGAGCCATTGTCTGAGCCTCTCTATACCTTTGGCTGGAAAATGCATACTCCTGTGGATGAAATATCTATACTCCTGTGGATGGAAAAATCTAAGTGAAGAGTAGTTTTAGTTTATTTTTTTTTTTTTTTTTTTTTTTTTTTCCAGGTAGGGTTTCACTCTAACCTAGGCTGACCTGGAGGTCACTTTGTAGTCTCAGGGTGGACTCGAACTCACAGCGATCCTCCTACCTCTACCTCCTGAGTGCTAGGATTAAAGATGTGTGCCACCATGCCTAGCTTTGAAGAGTACTTTTAATCACTCTGGAAATGTGATGATTTTATTTGGACTAGGATGTTGAAAATATGGGTTAGGACAATACCAGGAGCTCAGGCAAGAGGTGGTTATCTGGTGCAGTAACCTTCACGTCTGAGCTTTTATGTCACTTGGAGTGTGTCAAATAAAGATGCCTGGATGTTTTCCAAGACGAGTTGAGTCAAAACTCAGCAGGATGACCCCTAGGATCTGTCCTGGGCTGCCGTCACAACAATCTGGGAATGTTACGGGCGTTCATAACTCAAGACAGAATCAGGGTTCTTTCTGCTTTGTTTCCTGAGATATAACCTTGCTTTCTTTCTCATTGTCCCTGTCTCCTTTCAAAAGTGAATGTCACCTTTCAGCTCCGGCGTTGGATTACTAGCTGGACTGAACCAGAACATTAAGTCCAGTCAGTCCCAGTGTACCCGGGACGACCACGGTTTCATAAAACAAGAGAGCTGGCAAGAGCGGCAGGGGCCACTGACCCAAGCAGGTGGACAACCAGAGACCAGGCACGCAGAGTTCCTTGCTCAGGTCTCCAGCTCACATCAGGGCTCTGCCTGGCTCTTGGAAGCCACCACATTCCCAAAGGAGACGATGGCCCAGACGTGTGGCAGAGACAAGACATCATCATCCTAAATTCACGAGGCCACCTTAGAGTTGGTCAGTATCTGTGGTTGTGGTACTTCTGTGTATGTATATATGTATGTATGTATTTGCATGTGTGTGTGCATTTGTATGCGTGTACGACTATGAATATTGAGATCAAAGGACAACGTCAAGTGTCCTTCCTTAAGGGACTGTCCATCATTTTTAGACAAGGTCTCTCACTCACTCACCAAATAGTCTAGACTGACTGGCTAGCATGCCTTAGGGATCCTCTTTTCTGGGGTGGGGACTGAGGGATGGCAGTGGCCTCTCATCATCCAGGCTGCTCCTGAAGTGGGGAATCCAAGCTACATGCGGCTTCCCGGCAGGCTCCCAGGAACCCTTGGTTCCCCCCACCCCTCATTCTTGGCCCTTCGGATGGTCCCTGTGTGGGTTTTGCTGGCTTCGTTTCTGATACCAGGCCTTGCAAAGAGTGTGAAAACCACCAGAGTTCTTTGTAAATCCAAGTGAGGATTTTGCGGCGGCATTAAAATGCCTTTCCCCTTCTTCTGAAAAGGATTAGGTAGGACTACGGATGAAGTGCTTGAGCCTCCAGCCCTTTTGAAAAGAAACCCCCAGTCTTAAGTGCTGAGCTCAGGTTCTGCAGGGCCGTGGCAAAGGCCTCCTCGGGAAAGCGGCCTGCGGCTGCTGACACCCACGGCCACCTCTTCATGGCCACTCCATGGCTGGGGGTCGGGGGTCAGTGGCAGACCAGATGTTTTAAGGGGATTATCGCTGAAACAAAAGCCAGTTTTCCTGTGTGCCACCCACTTCTTAGAGGCAACTTTTTCACACAATACCTCCAAAATTGGTGGGAATGGGAATATAAGTTCCTAATGTCTAAAAGCATACAATACCCTGGGCTTATGGAGCCTTCTCTTACTCTCTGTACTTGGCACATATTGCTTTTGTCATGAGTTGACAGTGTATGTTTCCCACTTCCTCAGAATGTAACCACATTTGAGGACAGGGCCTTCGCAAAGGTAATTAAGGCAAAATGAGGTCACCTGTGTGGGCCCCAAACCAAGGGTCCTGATAAGAATTGATGGGGGGGCTGGAGAGATGGCTTAGCGGTTAAGCGCTTGCCTGGGAAGCCTAAGGACCCCGGTTCGAGTCTCGATTCCCCAGGACCCATGTTAGCCAGATGCACAAGGGGGCGCACGCGTCTGGAGTTCGTTTGCAGTCGCTGGAAGCCCTGGCGCGCCCATTCTCTCTCTCTCTGTCTATCTGCCTCTTTCTCTCTCTGTTACTCTCAAATAAATAAATAAAGAAAAACAGAAAAAAGAACTGATGAGGGCACAGACATGTTAAGAGGAAGCAGGACGAGAGGAGAGGACACAAGGAGGAGAAAGTATCTACGAGCCAAGGGGAGAGACTCAGGGAATATCAACCCTGTGACAAGTCAGTCTCGAACTTCTGGCCTCCAGATGTTCAAGGAAGCATAATTCTGTTGGGTAAGACACTCGGTCTGCGTGGTACTTTGTTATTATTATCAAGCAGAAACTTTGTCTGGACACATCATGTGTTGGTATCATCTTTTCCCTCCTCCTTGCCCCTACTCCACCGAGGGTCCTTCCCCGGGGGATTGCTGGTATTTACCATGGGGTTGTGAGTTATGAGTTGTGAAAGCAGCAGTCATTGTGTGTGTGTGGCGGGGGCAACGTCTCTGGACATTCCCTCCCATCCTGTGGCTCTCTCACCATCTTTCTGCCCCCTCTTCTGCAAATGCCCTGAGCCGTGGTGGATGTGTTTTAAGTCCACTTTAGTGTTAAGCTCTCAGAAGATTCTGTTTCTGCTTTGGCATGTTTTCAGTCTTTTCAGCGTGGTGGTTTGATTCACATGTCCCCCATAAACTTAGGCATTCTGATGGAGAGCTGGGAACTAATGCCTTCTGGAGGCAGTGCATTTTGGGGGGCAGGTTTATGGATGTTACAGCTAGTTTCCCCTTGCCAGTGTTTGGCACACTCTCCTGCTGCTATTGTCTACTTTATGTTGCCCAGGAGATGATAACCACTCTCTTCTCATGTCCCTGCCATCATGGACTCAAGCTTGTAAGGCAAAATAAACCTGTTTTTTTTTCCCCCACAAGCTGCTCTTGGTCAGGTGATTTCTACGAGCAATGCGAACCTGACTGCAACAGTAAAGTTGGTACTGAGAGTGGCGTCATTGCTGCTTGAAACCTGACTGTGTGGCTTTGGCCTTTTGGAACTGGTTTTCAAGAGGAATGTGGATGTATTTGAAACCTTGGCTTAAGAGACCTCTTGCAGTTCTGTAAGTATAGCTTGATGGACTATTCTGGTCAGAGTTGAAAGACCTGAATGCAATAAGAACTATGGACTGTGAGGTTTGGCTTATGAGGGTGAAAAAGAGTTTTGCCTGGACTTGACTAGAAGCAGTTTGTGTGAGAGGCTTGCTATTGTGCCTGTGTCCTGAGAATTTGTGCAGGGTTGCATTGCATAGAAATGGTCTGATGTGAGCAGAGAGATATGGCACAGAAAAAATGAAATCTTTGGTCTGAAACTGCTGCCTATTCAGCTGCAATTATATGAGAGATTACAACCTTAGAGATTGGGGCAACAGGAAGAATGTAGACTCTTTTGAAGGGGCCTGAATGCTGAAGGACTGTCCTGTTCTTCAAAGTCTGCTTTATGCCCGCCGCCCCCCCCCCCCCGGATTAACAAATTAACACCCTACCTGGTATTGTGGAGTATAAGAAATGCAGGAAAGAGAGGGTCATTGAATTTGCAACATGGTGTTGTGTTTGGGAAATGACTATGGGAAGTGTGAAGCAGTTTTCTGGATGCCTGCATGGACACCCGAGGGAATTGTGAGGATGGGCCATGTGTTGTAGTGGAAACCCAGTGGACATGTTAGGACCACGAGACTGCTGTTAAGGAGAACTGCCGGCCCCGGGTGAAGTTTTCCAGGACTGTGAGTAGCCTAGCTGGAGGCGTAGAAGTGGAACTCCAGAGATTTGTTGCTGTTGGAATTATCAGACTTGGGGATGTATCACTGGTTAGAGTTGTTGGACTTGGAGTTACAGAGTAGATGTTTGCCCTAGTTGTTTTAAATCTTGTATTGTTTGATTATTTCTTTGCTATACCCAATGCCACCTTTTGTAGTGTGAATGTTTATTCTTTGCCATTATGGGTTTTTTGGGGAACTTTTGGTATTATGTCTCAGTTAAAAGATCCTGGACTATGGGATGTTTGAACATCATTGGAATTGATAAAACTATGGGAACTTTTAAAGATGGACTGAATGCAATGTATTTTACATCACATATGGTTATCAGTTTATGGAGGCCAGGGGCAGAATGTGATGGTTTCCCCCATAAACTTGGGTGTTCTGAATGCTGGGTTCCCGGCTGATGGAAATTTGGGAATTAATGCCTCCTGGAAACAGTGTATTGTTGGGGGCGGGCTTATGGGTGTTATAACCAGTCTCCCCTTGCCAGTGATTGGCACACTCTCCTGTTCCTATTGTCCACCTGATCTTGCCCAGGAGGTGATGTCCACCCTCTGTTCACGACATCATTTCCCCCTGCCATCATGGAGCTTCCCCTTTAAGCCTGTAAGCCAAAATAAACCATTTTTATCCCCACAAACTGCTTTTGGTCAGGCAATTTTCTGCCAGCAACGCAAACCTGATTGCAACACTCAATATCTGTCTCCATCACCCTGGCGCAGGTTGTCAGGCTGGCCGTGGGAGCAGCGCTCCTGCTCATCTCCCCAATTCTTCTGTGGTTTCACCTGGGCTCTGGCTGATGTGCGAGGGGTGGTTCATCTCCTGATAGGGAGCCAGCTCTCTTTTCTTATCTTGTTGATAGATTTTTGTTGTTCTTGGTTTTCCCTACCTTCTGTAAAAGGAAAACAGATTCTCCAAACACAGAGGGAGATCCGCATAAGCTAAGGGGGATAAACAGCCAGAACTAATGCAACCCCATTTTCCTGATGGTCAGACCAAGGCTTAGTTAACCTGGCTAGGTTTTTGGTGCAATGCCACTCAGCCTTTATATACCCCATATTGAGCAGAGGTCTTCTTTCAAAGCCCTTGGGTTTATCCCTTTCTAACTGAACTAGGGGAAGCATTCAGTTGTTTTTTCTTGTTGCTATGACCAAATAAGAAACAATGTGAGGAAGGAAGGGAGGGGTTGTAATTACCTTCTAATTGCTGGGACAAAACACCCAACCGAAGCACCTGGTGGAAGAAAAGAGTATCTGGGCTGGTCGTCTTGAGGGGAAGCTTTGTTGGCAGGAGAGGGTGGCAGAACCGAGGCTGGGCATCACTTCCTGCCACAGCAGCTGATGGAAAGCAGCAGGAGAGTGAGCTGAGCTTCTGCCAAGAAGAACTGGGCTACAAACCTCTAAGCACACCCCACCCCCAGCTATATGCCTCCCCCAGCAAGGCTCCACCTCCCCAATTGCCACCAGCAATTCCAACACATAATTAAATTTGAAGATCAATTCAGGAGAGGTGGAGTCACAGGGAATAGCTCTTTGGTGGGTGGGGGGTGATCTGTTTCATATCTAAGGGAATATTTGTGTGGAACATAAAGTCACAGCCACGGCTCTTACTATTACAGTTTCTTACATGTCTGACACTTTATGGAGGGGGCATCAAGAACCCAGGGCAGAGCCTGGAGAGATGGTTCAGCAGTTAAGGCACTTGCCTATGGAACCTAAGGACCCAGGTTTGATCCCCCCGTACCCACGTAAAGGCAGATGTACAAGGTGGTGCATGCATTTGTACTGCGTTTGCAGTGGCTAGAGGCTCTGGTGCATCCATTCTCTGCTGCCTCTTTCCCTCTCTCAAATAAATAAATAAAATATTTTAATAAAAGAACTCAGGGCAATGCCTCTAGGGTTTTTTCCCCCCAATGTTTTATTTTTATTTATTTATTTGAGAGAGAGAGAATGAGGCAGAGAGAGGGGAAAAGAGAGGGAGGGAGAGAGAGAGGAATGGTTGCGCCAGGGCATCAAGCCACTGCAAATGAACTCCAGACATATGCACCACCTTGGGCATCTGGCTTACGTGGGTCCTGGGGAATCAAACATGGGTCCTTTGGCTTTGCAGGCAAGTGCCTTAGCCGCTTAGCTATCTCTCCAGCCCACCTCCTGCCAGCTCCTGGAATACCCCCTTTGCAGGCCCACCCTGGCACCAGTCATGTGATTCGTGCCTCCCACCTGCCAGGCAGCATACAAGTTGTCCCGAGATCCTGAGCAACAGTTAGTGGTGCCATCACATGGAGAGCCTTGGTGGAGGTATGGGGCACATTTGTTACGATACCATAACCCTTGATACGTCCATAACCCTTGATACGTACATAACCCTTGATATGTACATAACCCTTGATACGTACATAACCCTTGATACGTACATAACCCTTGATACGTACATAACCCTTGATACGTACATAACCCTTGATACGTACATAACCCTTGATACGTACATAACCCTTGATACGTACATAACCCTTGATATGTACATAACCCTTGATACGTCCATAACCCTTGATACGTCCATAACCCTTGATACGTACATAACCCTTGATATGTACATAACCCTTGATATGTACATAACCCTTGATATGTACATAACCCTTACGTACGTGACCCTTGATACTCACCATAGTCCTTCACTTGCCATAACATAGTTGTTATTGTGAAGGGCACAGCTCCCAGCTTTTTCAGCCCAGACATTCCAAGCAGATGATTACATAGTTACAACTCAGAACATGGTTTGCTCTTTGGAGTAGTGACAAAAGCAACCCTGTAGCCTCTTGAATAAGGGGTTCTTCTTCATTGAAGTACTTTTGGAAAGGGCCATATTGGGTTCAAATTACAGTCACGAGGGGCATATTTCCTCATTTGTATCCTACCAGCTTTACAAGCTTGTGGGGAAGACCTGCTGTATTCATTTTCCATTGCTGTTGGTTTAAAACAACTTTTTTTCATTAAAAATATTTTATTTATTTATTTGAGAGAAAGAGAGAAAGAGGCACAGAGAGAGAGAGAGAGAGAGAGAGAGAGAATGGGCATGCCAGGGTCTGTAGCCACTGCAAACAAATTCTAGATGCATGCCCCACCATGTGCATCTGGTTTTACATGGGTCCTGGTGAATCAAACCTGGGTCCTTAGGTTTCTCAGGCAAGTACTCTAACTGCTAAGCTATCTCTTCAGACTTTTTTTTTTTTTTTTTTTTGAAGCAAGGTCTCATTCCAGCTAAGGCTGACCTAGAACTTCTGTAGGTCAGCTGGCCTCAAACTCACGCTGATCCTCCTTCCTTAGCATCCCAAGTGCTGGGATTATAGACATTGGTCATCAGAGTTTTAAACAAATCTCTCAAACTCTACCACATCCAGGGATCCAGGAACCCCTTAGCTGAGCGGTCCAAAACTCACAGTATCTCATATACTTACTGTCCTCTGGGGCTGTGGTCATGGAAGGCTAGATTGGGGCCTGGGATCTGATTTCAGCGTGAGTTTGAGGGATTCCCACTGAGTAAAAATGTTTGCTGTGCAAGGATGAAGAATCAAGTTTAATCCCCAGCATCGGCATTAACAAACAAAACAAGAAAACAAACAAAAACAACAAGCTAGGTGTGGCAGTGCGGTGCATGGCTGTGGAGCAGAGATAGGAGGGTCTGGGGCTCCCTGGTCAGCAGTGTGACTGAAAAGCAGCATGCTCCAGGTCCAGAGAGAGGTTCTGCTCCGGGGAAATAAGGAAGAAGAGCAATAGAGAACACCTGACGCCCTCCCTTGGCCTCCACCTGTGTGTGCCTCAGGTGTACGCATCTACACACACATGTGCATCAGCACACATACACACCACATACTCCTCACACACCACACATAAGAAATAACTTTTCTCCATTCCAAGCAGTTTTAACGAAATGAAGGAGACTTTCCTAATTATGATTACCAATTTTTTTTCTGCTATTACTACCAAGTGCTATCATTATTACTATGACATAGTCCTTGTCATTCAGGGAATTAACATTCTTTTAACCCTAAACTGGGTGTATTAGTCAGGGTTCTCTAGAGGAAAAGAACTGCTAGAATGAATTATTTTAAAAAGGGAATTTATTGGATAAGCTTACAGTAGTCCAATAGCAGTTGCAGGCCCGAGAATCACCGAACCTGGTAGCTGCTCAGTCCTCAAGTCCAGATGCCTCAGCAGTCCCGACCCGGCACTGCAGATGGCGCCGGAAAGCCTGGAGGCTTCCTGAGGAGCCGCTGGGTTTCGATCCACGTGGGTCTTCAGTTGATGTTGGTCTTTAGTCCGCACTGGTCTTCAATCCATGCTAGAAGGTAGTGAGCAGCTCTGGCAGCCAAGAGGAAGGAAGGAAGGAAGGGAGGGAGGGAGGGAGGCAGGGAGGGAGGGAGGGAGGGAGGGAGGGAGGGGGGAGGAGAAGGGAAAGAAGGGGGAGGGGAGGGGAAGGGAAGGGGAAGGGGAAGGGGAAGGGGAAGGGAAAGGATCTTTTCACCCAGAGCTTCCTTCTATCAAGTCCCCCTCTGAGTGGGGCCACCTGTTCTGGGGGAAGGGTTCACTCTAGGGGAAGGACTTCCTCCTTTAGTTGATCCTTCCTGGAAGCAACCTCATGGATCCACCCGAAAGGGATTTCTGTGGATTGCTAAACAGATCAAGTTGACAACGCCTTAACTATCACACCGGGGTTTCACATTGATACTGCCGTATAATGTTTGGCAGAAATGTTGCAACATCTACATAGGTACCCATAGCGCCATGTCGCTTGGAGGCACTGCTGTGCCTGTGGGAACTATGAGGCTTTTCAAAGGAAACATGCTGTGTGCTGTGGAACAGAGGAATTCATTCCTGCCATCTGAGAGTTAGAGTCTCAGGGGGAAGGGCAGAGGGAAGCACAAGGACATCCGGGTGGACTCCAGCCTTTGCTTTCAGACCCGTCAGTACATTTGGAACCTGAGCACCCCAGCTCAGCTAAGTTTGCACCCACCCCTCCTGCTTAGTGAAGTGCTGAGAATCACTCCCTCCTGGAGCGGAGCCATTGTGAGGAGAGTATGGCACAAGGGAGCAACACTCCGCAAGCAGGAAGCTTTCAAGTAAAGCTTTCACTGGTCACCCAAGACACAGAGACAACAAGGAGGCCACAGGTGTTTCTCCAGGAAGCGGGAGAAGCAGCAGAAGAGAAGTCACAAATGCAGTTTTTAAGATATTTATTTATGAGAGAGAGAGAGAGAGAGAAGGAGAGAGAGAGGATGGGCATGCAAGAGCCTCTAGCCACTAGATTTAAGTGGGCACTGGAGACTCCAACCTGGGTCCTTGGGCTTTGCACGCAAGTGCCCTAACCGCTAAGCCATCTGTCCAGCCCCACAAATGTGGTTTTCAATTATGAGAACAGTCACTGACTAGTTCCTCCCCTCGTGTGTGACTTTGACCAGGTCCTTGTCAAACTGAAATATGGAGGAGTGAAGAATGGAGGATTATCCTACCCGTCCTATAGGGTCGTTGAGAACTTAATAAGAAAACACACGAGGGGCTGGAGAGATAGCTCAGTGGTTAAGGCACCTGCCTGCAAAGCCTAATGACCTGGGTTTGATGGCCCAGTACCCGTGTAAAGGTAGATTACAAAGTGGTGCATGCTTCTGGAGTTCGTATTCAGTGGCTGGGAGCCCTGGTGAGCCCATATTCTTTATCTCTCTATTTCTTTGTCTCTCTTCTCTCTATATCTATGTGCTTGTGAATAAATAAATAAATAAATAAATAAATAAATAAATAAATAAACTTTGAAAAAAGAAAACACATGAAAGAATATTGGAACATTGGTAGGCCCTGCAAATCATTTTTGAACATAAATAATGATTTTTGTTCAGTATTGAATGTATGTGTTTGACTTATATCTTGGCAGTTCCTATTCTAATTATAGATCATGCATTCTGCCAATTGGATCATTGGTATCTTAATTTCAAAATAATTGAAAACATGTCAATTAATTGTGTATAACATCCAAAAAAGCAAAGAGAACTTTATGAATCATCAGCCTTTTATATGGGGTTAAATGAAGCCGGGCGTGGTGGCACACGCCTTTAATCCCAGCACTTGGGAGGCAGAGGTAGGAGGATCACAATGAGTTCGAGGCCACCCTGAGACTACATAGTGAGTTCCAGGTCAGCCTGAACTAGAGTGAGACCCTACCTCAAAACAAAACAAAACAAAACAAAACAAAATCACTATATGGGGTTAAATGTGCTTTGTTTTATTACTATTTTAATATAAGGAGTATTATATCAGTTGATGGGGTGATTTTGCCCCCTAGGGTACTCAGGCTACACTTGCCAATATCTGAAAACATCTTTAGCTTTCACAAATCGGGAAGGGTCCCCAAGTACCCAGTGGGGGAGACCAGAGATGCTATAAACATCCCACAATGCCGGGGAAGGTTACCAACATTAAACAGCCCCAAATAAGGTTAGGGTAGAGGGGCGGGTTTCTCAGGGACCTGACTTGTGAATATGCTTAGGGAAATAGGATTGGCCCAGCCTTCCTCTTCCCAGAATCAATTGATCCAAGGGTGAGCAGAAAGCCTGTGAACCCCTTGCACGTACACAGCGGTGAAAATTTGAGGTTAGAAAGAGTGCCGAGAGGAGTGAGCAAAAGAAACTCTTGGTTGACAATTGCTGCCTCAGCCGTCCTGGGCAACTTCGAGGATACTATAAATCCGCAAAAGAGCTGCCTAGAGAATTCCTAGTTTTGGAAAGGGAAAGTGGGGGGGGGGGGGCACTTTTCCAAGGATGAATGCGCTATGGCTTTCATGAGCGCAGGACACCAGAGGGCGCTCAAGAGAGAACGAGGTGGCCACCAAGGTGCTCTTGCGTCCTCAAGACTACCGCGCTGGTCCCAGCGAAGGGGTCAGGGGCAGAAGATGTTTCGGCCTCCTCTTGAATCAACATCGATTGCTCCTAACTTTCTGCTCGCAACAGCTCGGCTCACCTTCCCAACCCTTGTAACTAATGAGCCCGGGCTAGCTAGCTGACTCAGGCATTCTCTTATTCTCCACCCCTTGGCCCTTGAGAGGGAGGCTTTGATCCGAAAGCATGCCTGGCAGAACGATGCTGCCATGGTCTCTCAAAGGCAAGACCTACTACGGTGGTTTTCCTTGGTGGAGAGGTTCGCGTTCCAGGGAGGGGAATTCGGTTCTACAAAGACTCAGTCTCGCCTGTAACTGTCCAGTTGGATGGAACTCGCGCGCTCATCTGTCCATTCGGGTGAAGTTGATACGCAGTCGGCTACTTTTCTAACTTGTCAAAGGAGAACCACAAACCAGGTGGATTAAAAAAGATCAGTGTATTGTCTCTCAGCTCCAGAGGCTGAAAATCCAAGATCAAGGTGTCGGACTGCCCCTGAGCTCTTCTGGGCCCCTCCCCTAGCTTCGGGTGTAGCTTGAGGTGTCTGGCACGTGTCTTGCAGATGTGTTGATGCAAAACACAAGCTGTCACATGACCCGGGGACATTTAGGTAACCCCCAAATACCGTGTTCCAACATGGTTAACAGTCTCGTGACGTTTGTATAGTTACAGGACAAAAGACAGGCGCTTTTCAGATACATTGGTGGAAACAACAGGTAGGCAAATGAGTTACAGCAAGGCAGGGCATGTCTGCTCTAAGCCTCAGATGCCATCTGATGACGTTCTTAGCCTTGGGATTGGTAGAAGCTGGTGGTCTCTTCGTACATTCCCAAAAGGTTCCCCGGGATAGCCACGGGGATGTTAGGTCAAACACAGAGTTGGGCAATAAATAGTTAGCAAAGTGGGGGGCGGGGCTTAAGGTAGCCCAAGACAATTTGGCTCTGAACCTGCAACATTCCACCTCTCCACAGTTACAGAAGTTCTACCCTTCAGTCAGCCCTGTGGGATGTTTGAAGTAGATGCAACTGCTTTGGGAGAGCTTTAGGTCACAGATGTATCACCCCAACTTCTGTGTCTTCCCATGCTGCTCTTTATCTCTCCCTCTTCCCCTGGCTTCTCTCTCTCTCTCTCCACTCTTCCCTTCCTCCCCCAGTGGGGATGATTAAACTCATAGCCTCAGAACATTGTAGACAGATATTCTAACACTGAACTACATCTCCAGCCCCTCAGTTTCCCATTTGCATGAAGCCATCACTCATCCTTGGTCAGTGCCCATCCACCTTAACCAATGCCTTCTAATGTCCCTGGGAGCCTCTTGACATCCTAGCTATGGCATGCTTAATGGGACATCTAGCGACCAACTCCAGGAGGAAGGGGCAGCTGTCTCAGCAGGAAAAGCTGAATCTGGCTTAGGGAGTGGAAGAGTCACATTGATTGGTGATGATTCTTTCCAAGGGGCTATTACCTTGCTTTTTTTTTTTTTTTTTTTTGCCACCCTTGGTGTTTTGGAATCACTTTGGTGCCGGTTGGAATAAATGGAAAATGCGTTTAACTTGAAAAGCAAAGCGCACAGTGCTACCATGTTGCACAAGCGTGTGTATGCAGGGCAGGGGCAACTACTGTTTCAAGATGATTTGAGAATTCGATCCAATGTCTGCCTGCACAATTGCGTGCTTTGAAAGGCACGCGCAGATGGGTTTCATACTTGAGAAATGCATTTGTTCTTTGTTGCTGTATGAAAATAATGTGATTCAAAGCTTGGAGTTGGATGCCTTCCTAAAATGATTTCCCTCCATCTCTCACACACATAGGAGTGTGTGTTCACAGAAATGGCATTCGGCAGGGGTGGGAGGGAGAGGTGGAATTATAAGTGCATGCTTTTAGATACACTGCTCATCACAAGGAAGAAGTTGAGGGAGTTTGCAAACAGATGCTGAAGAAGAAACACGATACCTCAAGCCAGTATCCCTGAGCTTGGCATTGCGTAGAGAAAAGTAGGCACAGGGACCCGAAGGCTTGGCATACCCTTGCATGCAAGTACCTTGAAGGAACTGGGAGCTCACAGGGATTAAACACACAAGATATCTCAATATCTGAGAAGGCTACCTTAGAGCATCCTGCCTGGGAGCTGTCCCTACTTAGAATGTTTAGAGTCCACAGTATCCAAAAAGCTTCCAGGAACTCTAGCTACCAGTGAAAACGAATAAGATATTTTAAAGAAAGGAGGGAACTTGCCCCAGTATCACTTGATGACTAGAATGCCAACTGATCCTAGAGAGCCCTTTGGAGTGTTTTTAGACACCAGGACATCATGCAGCTTTTCAGTGTTTCTCGGATTCTTGACTTTCTTTTTCTTTTCTTTTTTTTTTTTTTTTTTTTTTTGAGGTAAGGTCTCACTCCAGCTCAGGCTGACCTGGAATTCACTATGTAGTCTCAGGGTGGCCTCAAACTCTCGGCAATCCTCCTCCCTCTGCCTCCCAAGTGCTGGGATTAAAGCTGTGCGCCACCACGCCCGGCTGGATTTCTTGTAGAACTATAAGGTATCTTGCCTGATGCTTTCTTCATTGGAAGACAAACAGAAGGCGCTGAGGGTTTTGTTCTGGAATTGACAACACATGGGTTCTGGTTTCCCTACACCTTTATGTGTTCGAGTTGTCTTGTGCAGATAAGTGTGCTCGTGATGGGGTCTGAGGTGTGGGGCCGAGTTACTGATTTGTGGTGAACACAGAGGCTAGAGCAGACACCGTCCATCCCAGTGATCTGCAGAGGCGGCTCTCAAAGGCCAGTGAGTACAGATTCACCTGGAAGGCTTGCTAAGGCCATCTGCAGAGCTGCCGACCCTGCAGAGTTCCTAATTCCGTAGGGGGCTGGGGTGCAGCCCTGGAAGTTACTATCCTCACATGTTCCCAGGAAATGCTACTGGTGGGAATGCACTTGGAGAGCTGCTGGGCTCCAGGAATAAAGAGTGCTGGGGAAGCCATGGTTAAATGGCTCCTCAGTACCTCCCACCAAAGGTCTCAAAGTCACTAAACCCAGTCTTAAGACCAAGTGTCATTGATTTAGCTACCCCCCCCCCACCCATGTTCAGGAAACCAGGAAATGACCCTATGAGAGGCCACCATATTTGGATGACCCCAAAATAGACACTTGTGACCCTGGAAAATGAAAATCTGGCTCAGCTCCTGGATAGGGAGTTTAACTGAGAGAAATAGCCCCCTCCCATACCTGAGGTAGGTAAGAATGTCGCTGGCCAAGTTGGCACGTCCATTGTGGGCTGAGCAGTGGGGACACTGCTCTATCCTCTCTCCAAAAGGGTGTTTCTGAATGTAGCTTGAGGAGAAAACTCATTTAAAAAATAGGAAACCTGAGCTGGAGGGATTGCTTAGTGGTTAAGGCAATTGCCTGCGGGGACAAAGGACCTGGGATCAATTCCCCAGGACCCATGTTAGCCAGATGCACAGGTGGTGCATGCATCTGGATTTTGGTTTGCAGTGGCTAGAGATCCTGGTGCGCCCGTTCTCTTTCTATCTCCCTCAAATAAATAAATAAAAACAAAATATTTTTAAAGGGAAAAAATGGGAAACCTGGGCTATGGGGATGGCTTAGTAAAGTGCTTGCTACCAAAGTATGAGGACCTGAATTTGGATCCCCAGAACCCATATAAAAGCCAGATGGTGTGACGGGAGTCTGTAATCCCAGTGTAGATGCAGAGAGAAGGGAGGAAGGTAAGACAGGAGGATTTCCTGGAGGATCCCTAGCCAGCTAGACTAGTAAACATTGAAGTGAACAATAAAGAGAGGGGGGGGGGGATTCCATGTCCCAGACTTCCCACACCAAGGGGGTCTGCCCTCCACAGACAGATTTTCTGTATGTGAACCTCTGACATAACAAATGGAATCATACAGCGTGTGGTCTTTCGCCACTGCCTTGCTATGCTGAGATGTTCTCGAGGGTCGTCCCGGTCACAGCACTCCTGAGCGTCAGTCACATTCCTCCCTTTACCAAGCACCGTCACACTGTGATTCACAGTAGCTGCTCCTTACCGGCAGTTTTGCTTTCACTGCTTTTAGTTACCTACCCAAGGTCAACTGCAGTCAGAAGATAGTAAGATAGTAAGTGGGAAAAACCCAGAAACAGAATGAATTGCTTATTTTTTGGTTTTTCGAGGTAGGGTCTCACACTAGCCCAGGCTGACCTGGAATTCACCATGCAGTCTCAGGGTGGCCTCGAACTCACAGTGATCTTCCTACCTCTGCCTCCCGAGTGCTGGGAGTAAAGGCGTGCGCCACCACGCTGGGCTTTGGGTTTTTTTTTTTTTTTCTTTTTTCATTTATTTATTTATTTATGAGAGACTAAGAGAGCATGCATGTGACAGAGAGAGAATTGGCACACCAGGGCCTTAGCCACTGTAAACGAACTCCATATGCGGCCTCGTGTGCATGCATTGCCTTGTTCATCTGGCTCACATGGGTTCTGGGGAGTCGAACCTGGGTCCTTAGGCTTCCCAGGCAAGCCCCTTAGCCGCTAAGCCATCTCTCCAGCCCAATTGCTAAGTTTCAAATTGTGATCTGATTTGCGTAGGGTGAGAGTATCATGCACGGTTACTCTCCATCCTGCGTGGGACGCAGATCATCCCTTGCTCCACTGTCTACTTTACTTAACCGTTCGTTAGTCGTTTAGTAGCCATCTTGGTTATCAAGATGCCTGCGATAGGCTAACACTGCATCATAATGCCACGTCACTCACCTCCCTCCATGTCCTCACACAGGCGTTGTGTCACTTCCAAGTGTCACAAGGAGAGCAAGGGTAATGTAGTTCAAGGAGGTATTTTAGGAGAAAGAGATCATATTCAATAACTCCAACTTAGGTCTGTTTTTATAATTTGTTCCATTTATTTATTGCTGCTGTCTGTCTCGTCCCATGCTGAATGTCTGAATTAAGAGTTATGTATAAAGGTAGCATTAATTAAGTTAATTAATTAAGAGTTATGTATAAAGGTGTGCAGGGTTGACTTGGTAACACGTGAGATTGCTAAGAACCCACTGACATTCTTGGAACATATCTGTTATTGACAAGGATAGACAACCGCATCGCTTTTACTTTCTCATTTCTCAGGGGTGGACATTTGGGTTGTTTCCATCTTTCTTTCTCACTTTCTTTCTTTCTTTCTTTGAAAGCTAGAGAGCAAGAAAGAGGCAGATAGAGAGAGAAAGAAAGAAACAATGGGCACACCAGGGTCTCTAGGCACTGCAAATGATCTCCAGACACATGTGCCAACTTGTACATCTGGCTTATGTGGGTCCCGAGGAATCAAACCTGGGTCCTTTGGCTTGGCAGGCAAGCGCCTTCATTGCTAAGCCATCTCTCTAGCCTGGTTTCCACCTTTTTCTTATTTATGAATAATGCTGTAAACATTTATGCACCAGACTTTGTTTGGGCATATGTTTTCATTCCTCTTGGATATAAGCCAAGGAGTAGAATTACCAGGTCACATGGAGCCTCTATTTTTAAGCTTTTTTTTTGCTGAGCTGCCAACCTGTTTTCCAAAGCAGCAGCAGCATTTCACAACCCAGCAGCAGTGGAGGAGGGCTCCAATTTCTCCACATCCTCGCCAACACAATCATACATCTTCAATTCTACCCCTTCCTGAAGGGTAGGATTTTTTGACTTACATGTCCCTGTGTCTAATAATGTTGCATATCTTTTCGTGTGCTTATTGGCCATATATATGCCATCATTGGGAAAATGTCTATTCAACTCCTTTGTCCATTTTTAATCGGGCTTTTTATTAGTGAGTTGTAAGAGTTCTCAACATATGGTATCTCTTACCAGATATATGCTTTGCAAACAATGTTTTCCCATTCTGTGGGGTGCATTTACACTTTCTGAGTGATAGCATTCACAACACAGGAAGTTCAAGTTTTGCTGTGGTGTAACATACAGAGTCTTTCCTCTGATTGGTTGTGCTCTTCATGTTTTGTCTAAGAAACTGTTCTCCTGGGCCAAGGTCTCAAAGAGTGGCTCCTATGTTTTATTCTAAAAGTTTTATAATTTCAGTTCTGTTTAGCTTGCTAGAACATTTTGAATAAATTTTGGATGTGGCGGGATGTCCGTCTTCATTATTTTTTGGTTTTTGTTTGGTTTTGCTTCTGTGTGTGTGTGTGTGTGTGTGTGTGGTGTGGTGTGTATCCGCGGTACACCTGTTTTGTGGTGTCCCATGCGCTCACCTGCAATGGCTGGAGCTGAACATCAGGTATCCTGCCCCACTGTTCTTCGAGTTATTCCTGTTTGAGCCGGAGTCTCTTACTGACCCCTGAGCTTGCTGCTTTTTCTGTGAGCTCCAGCAATTCCCAGGTCACTGCTCCCCTATGGGACTGAGGTTACAGGCCTGTATGGCCACACCCAACTGTTTATTGTCAAGGTAGTGTCTCACTCTAGTCCAGCCTGTCCTGGAACTCTCTCTGGAGCCCCAGGCTGGTCTCAGACTCACGGCCATCCTCTTACCTCTGCGTCCCAAGTGCCGGGATGAAAGCGTTGCACCACCACATCTGGCCACACCCAGCAGTTTAATGTGGGTCCTGGAGATTTGAACTCAGGCAGTCTCAGGCCACCTCAGGCCATTATGCTTGCACAGGAAACATGCTTAACCACTGAGCAATCTCTCTAGCCCCATTTTCACTCTTTTGCATGGGATCTCCGCCATCCCAGCACTGGTTACTGCTGTCTGGAGACATCACACGTTGACGTTGGTGTGCGCTCTCTGTAGCCTCTGCTGGATGTTAACAGCTATATCCTTGGAGAGACTAGAGCTCTCATTTATTCAGTGGTTTATATAAACTCTTTCCCTAGCCCAGGACTCACACCATATGAGAAAACACAAAACAGCTGCAAAACTCATATCATTTGTATTATCTCACATGTAAAAAAAAAATAAAACAAGTTAATGGCTAGGCTGGGGAGATGGCTCAGCAGTTAAAGGCACTTGCTTGCTTGGAACATCTGCAGGCCAAGATTCAATCCCCTAGTACCCACGTGAAGCCAGGTATACAAAGTGGCCCATGTATCTATGTATCTGGAGTTCATCTGCAGTGGTAAGAAGACCCTAGTTCTCTTTCCTTTCTCTACCCACACCTTGTAAAATAAATATTAAAAATTTTTTTTTTTTTTTTTTTGTTTTTCAAGGTAGGGTCTCACTCTAGCCCAGGCTGACCTAGAATTCACGATGTAGTCTCAGTTGGCCTCGAACTCATAGCAATCCTACCTTCAGAGTGCTGGGATTTAAGGCATGCATCACTACCCCTGGAAATAGAATATATGTTTTTAAAGTAAGGAAAACAAGCTCAAATAATTCACTATTTGACATTGAGTTTGAGAGGCTTTTAGCCTTTGTTATTAGGTATGACTTTTTTTACCCTCAAATTTGCAATCTTTCTGCCTGCCTCTCTGAGACCTGTTTATCCAGAAATAGAATTCACTCAAAGCCATGAAAAATCAGTTGAAAATGAATTGAGAATCAGTCTTCCTCATCTATCCAACGGCTGCCCCTAGGTGTGTTTGAATAGCTTTGCCTCAAACAGCCTTCAGCCTGAAGGGAGCGCTTCACTGGGTAGCTTGACTGCTGGCACAGTAAGCTTTAACTCACAGACAAGAGCACTTGTCCTTGTCACCAGCCTCCTCTGGGACAGGCCAGGTTATCACCTGGTTCTGGACTCTCTGAGGCTCATCTCACTTTGCCTTTCCCATGGAAGAGTCCAGAGACTCTTGTTGAAACGAACACATTACAAACTTTGAGCCCTTGTTTTTTGCTAGGCGGGCTCATCTGCCTGGAACTGGAGACCTCAAATAGAAGTAGCCTGAACAAGGCCTGAGTTCGCTTCTCTCAAATGTACCCAAAGCTGGTGGGATGAACTTATTCCTTTGGGTTACAGTATATGTTGGCAGGGAGGCTCCTTTGTCTCAGTATAGGAGTGCCAGGTGCCCAACTGAAAGGAAAAAACAAAAAGGATGCCAATGAAAGGAATGCCCCTTCCTTTAAGGACATTTTCCAGAAGGGACACAGCACTTCCACCAGCAGCCTATGTCTAGAGCCCAGTCTCATGGGCACAGCAAGCTGCAAGCAAGCTAGGAAACACGGTGAGGTGCTGCGGTAGACATGTGCTGAGCTGTGATCTGGAGTCTTTGCTGCAAAACGTGCAGAACAGAACTGATGTCAGGTGTACCTGGGCTCCTCTGTAAGTCCAAAGACACTCTCGGGAGTCAAAGGACAGACAAACAGACTTCCAATTTCTTTTCATTTTCTTGGGTATCATTTATTATTTAATTATTTGACAGGGAAATTGTGTGTTAATAATCATGGACAACATGCTGTTTTGAAGCAAATATAGCATTTCAGCATGGTTAAGTCGAGCTAATTCACAAATGTATTTGATTACCTATTTATCACTTGGGAGGCGAGGACATTTAACATCTGCTCTGAGCTCTTCAAAAATATCACTGTGGCTGGAGAGATAGCTTTGTGGTTAAGGCGCTTGCCTGCAAAGCCAACGGACCTCAGTTCGATTTCCCAGGACCCATGTAAGCTAGATGCACAAGGTGGCGTATGCATCTGGAGTTCGTTTGCAGTGGCTGGAGGCTCTGGCATGCCCATTCTCCCTCTGTCTCTCTCTCAAATAAATAAATAAAAATATTTTTAAAAAAGAAATCCAAATTATTTTTTTTTTTTAACTCACTGTAAACCGGGCGTGGTGGCGCATGCCTTTCATCCCAGCACTCGGGAGGCAGAAGTAGGAGGATTGCCATGAGTTCGAGGCCACCCTGAGACTCCATAGTGAATTCCAGGTCAGCCTGGGCTAGAGTGAAACCCTACCTTGAAAAACCAAGAAAAAAAAAATCACTGTATACCATGCTAGATATCTTGAAGTTATCTCTCCTATGTAACTGCGACTATAGAACCTTCAGTTCACATCTCCCTGTCCTCTCCCTCACCACCCAACCTATTCCCAGCTGCAACGATATCAACTTTTGGGATTCTGCATATGAGGGAGCTCATGTCACACTTCTCTTCAGTTCCAGCCCTGCAGATGACTTGCTGGCCCCCTTGGGGAGTTGGGGAGGACAGTGTGTGCAGATGCCAGCTCATCCCGTTTAACCACTTTCCTTTTCTGCGTTTCCATTAAATATACTTGGATTTAATATAGACAGGGACACTGCAGTTGCAGACATTGAAGGAAACGAAACACTCAAAGGACTCCCTCCAAATATGGGGATTTTGCTACTTGAAATACGGTGGTACTCTTTCTACTTTCCAATGAAGATGTGGACATTGTTTTCCAGAACAATTGCCCCTGTCCAGACTAAGGGACTCACAAAAGTGTCAATTCAACGCATGTTGGATTTTTTTTTTTTAAACTAATTGTAACAAGTGGTTGGTGTGAAATGCAGGCTTCCTCAGGCTGCCCTTGCAGTGACCCATACCCTGACCTGCACAGACCACCTTCTGTCCAAAAGAAGAAAAGTTTTGTTCCTAGATCAGATGAAACCCTGGTTTACCCCTAGTGACAAGCAGGATTAATCAGACACAGTAAAACAGCTGAGAGCAACACGAAACCAACTCATGATCATCGGCACACACACCGGGATCCACTCACAGAGAGGCGCCCCCCGCTTCCTGCCTGTCCCCCTAGGATGCACTGCCTTGCTTCCTCAAACCAGGCATCTCTGGAAATGCTTGCCAGCTAAGATGCTGCCCAGCTTTGGGATCTAGATGTTATTCACAGAGCCAGTTAGAAAACACAATGCCACAGACTGAATTTGCAGAGGGGGCTCGTATAGGATTACGCAACTTCCTTGTCCTAAGACGTGTCGCCCAACACATAACTCACGCTTAAACCGATGTAGCAATCTATGCAAGGTTAGCCCTCGTCTGAGGCTTTTTTAAAAAGTCAATCTTTCTAATAAGCAAAAAGTACCCACTAAACATGGGCTGTGTTTAGATGCAGAGAAAGCGTAAGAGGGTGAAGAGAAAACAAATTTCTAAATTTGTACTTGGGAGGTAAGTGTCCATGAAGAAAAAGCCCTTGGGGAATACAGAGGGTTTCCTGCCCTCTGGGAGGGAAATTTCATATTTGACTAACATGAATTTCTTCTTCATTACACTACCTGCAAAGAGCCCATGTTTCTTCCCACAGCCATTGAGTTCTATTTTATTTATTTGTTTTTATGTCATTCTGTTGTCCAAGGCAAGACAGAAAGCAAACAAAACCACATCTGTGCTTGTCATGGAGTGTAAAATCTATTGTGATTCAAAGTGGTTTTCTTCCAGTTTTATTTTGAAACATGTTTGAGAGGAAAAGCAAGCTTAGATTATCTCTGGTCATAATTTACAGTGATTGCAAGTACTATTTGGGAAATCCTGGGATGTAGCGTAAAAAAGGTAATTTTTTAACTATCTTGCATGCAGAGTGATTCAAACAGTGAGGGGAAAAAGACCAGCCACCAGCATTGTTTCTAAGAATTTTACAATATTTGTGATCGACGGGGAAGATCTAAGGAAATATATCCATAAGGGAGGGGGGAAAATCCCGAATTTAAGTCAGCTACCAAGGGAATTTTTATTACAGACTAAAATAAAACCTTTTTTTTTTTTTTCTGATCTGTGTTACAGAGGAAATGTTTCAAAGCAAGACCAGCTTTATTTCTAAATGCCTTCGGTAGGCTTTCCCCCAGGACACAACACCCACGCTATTAATCTTGACTTAGTGAATGAACGTATTATACGGATTTCAACCCAGACCTTCAAACCCTAAAGAGCTCTGAAGAGCCCAGATAAAGCGACCCGTTTTCACTTTGGCGATGCCACAGGGGTGACACCCTTTAATTCCCCTTTCATCTCTCTGGGAGG
Source organism: Jaculus jaculus (assembly GCF_020740685.1). Taxonomy (NCBI): domain Eukaryota; kingdom Metazoa; phylum Chordata; class Mammalia; order Rodentia; family Dipodidae; genus Jaculus; species Jaculus jaculus. Next base: position 157,248,715 of record NC_059106.1, read on the forward strand.
ACTGGAGACTCTGAAAGCCAACAGGTTTTCCTTTCTGCCTCCTGGCGAGAAGGCCTCTGCTGCTTTCCCGCTTCTGGGGGAGCGAAGGTGGGTGACCGGTCTTCATTTGTTACCTTGGAAGACTTGGAGAAGCAGAAGTAAGTCTGAGATAATGGGTTAAGGCGCATTCCTCCCTTCTTCGCGGCAAGACTGCCCTTCCAAAATGCCAGTTTGTTTTTTGATTTTCCACGGTCCAGCCCTGCATTTAATGCAGAAAGGCACTTTAGAAGACACAACACTGGTAGTAACCCCAAATATGCACAAAGACAAAGCAGAGAGCATGTCCATTTTGTTCTGTCAGACAAATTATGATCGAAGTTTTCAGTCAGTACCACTGTGTGAGAGTGAGTGTGTGTGTGTGTGTGTGTGTGTGTGTGTGTGTGTGTTTATGTGTTAAGATTCTAAAATGCAATTAAATTTTCCAGATTGGAAAGAGAGTGAGAGAGAACCATTTCAGAGGGAAACACAACTCCCATTTGCAGAAAATAAAAAGAAAATTAAAGTAGGTTTTCTAGGGGAAAGGAGTGATTGTAACTTGCAAGGGACCCTGGAGGAAAGTGGACACCAGGAACCGGCAGCAAATGACCAAAGCAAGGTGCGGGCGAGCAGTCCCCTTTAGGTTTGATCTAACTTGTAGGGAATGATGACATCAAGGCAGTGGCCGACCACCAACGATGTGGTGGCACCCAGAGTTGACAAAGCAGTCAAGGAAGCCAGTACCTCTGGTTTAGGACATTTTTTTTTTTTTACGTAAAATAAGAAAACAGGATACAGGGCAGCACTGTATTTTTTTTTTAAATCCCAAGGTGTGAACTAAAAGATATCAACATGTACAAAAGCTGGGGTGTAAATTGAGCAATGTTTTCATTGATGTAATTGATGTTTCATTCTATCCCCCATCCAAATCTTGGAATAGGCTTAAATTGAGCTTGAAACCTTAAAACAAAACAAAACAGCACAAAGAAAGTCTTAGTGAATTCAGTGACATTTCATAAAGCAATTGTCACAATGTGTCAGAAGATTTTAGGGATGGAGAAAAGCTAGAATAATCTTGCATTTTCAGTTACAGAACAGGCACTTTCAGGGCTAGGCATGTGGTTTGGTTGTAGAACACACACTTAGCAAGAGGCCCTGGGTTTAATCCCAGCACTAAAAACAAAACAAAAAGAAAAAAAAAAAAAAAGGAAAGGAAAGGAAAGGAAGTTTTCAACTGGTAGCATTTTTACAAGAATAGTAGAAACCAAGCAACTAAATTATTAAAATATTGGTCACATAATAGGTAAAAAAAAAATTAACACATTCATTTCAATCAAAAGAGGAAGAAATCAGCACTTTTGCTCATGGTAGGATGTAGCCCTGCCATATGTATACTTGTTACTCAAATAAATTTGTGCAAATTTCGGATTTCACATTTGCAAGGGAACACTAATATGCAACTCTGAAAGGATTTAGGTCTGATTCTGTTTATCTCTGGAAGGCTTATTTTTTATGTGAATTAACTGGATAGTCTAATATGTTCCCATTTGCCTACCAAAGTATATGTAAATTGAATGATGTGAACAGTTTGCAAGACAGCAGCATGTGGCTCACGCTCGTCCCTGTCCCTGCATGAAACAGTCACACGTGAGTAGCCAGAAGGAGCCTGCAGTGTACCATTTTTTTTTTTAATTTTTCAAGGTAGGGTCTCACTCTAGCCCAGGCTGACCTGGAATTCACTATGGAGTCTCAGGGTGGCCTCGAACTCACAACAATCCTCTTACCACTGCCTCCCGAGTGCTGGGATTAAAGGCAGTGTACAGTTTTTGCAATGAGCAGTGAGCAGAGCCTTCTCAGACCTGAATCCAAGAAGATCATTTTGGAAGCTTTTATGATGTATGGAAAGCAACCCATCTGACCAAGAGGTCTCTAAAGTCTCAGTCTTTTGTATTTACACTTTTGAAATATCTCCATTGTGATGCAGATCTTGCTGTTCAATCAAAATTGGCTGCAAAAAAATAATGTTTCTCTGGAAACTGATGTAGGAAGGAAACCTCAGTCTTTAAATTTTCTCTGTTCTGAATTCCTATTAAGCCACAGAGTAAATATTATTAAGTGTGTTAACACCTTTTGTAAATGCTGATTAAAAACTCAATGATGCCCACTAGCACTTCTAATTAACTACAGTTTTAGTCCCAAAGGGCACTGAGTATCTGCATTATACATGACCATGGCTTTTTTTTTTCCCTTCCCTAATTTGGGTACCGATGTAAAAAGTATCTGAGGGCGTTTTTAGCTTTTGTGGGCTGTTCAAAATCAAATCTGTTACCTAGTTCTCTCTTCTCTGCCTAGATCCTTCGTGGACGCCCAGAGGGATAAAGTGTGAAAGGAAAACATCACCATTGGCTTGAAGGCATCTCACTGGTATTTCATTTTATTTTACAAGTTGAATTTTGAAATGCTTTTAGTTCTACAGAAGTTTAAAGACCCTTAGGCCTGGTTTGAGGAAATCTTTCACTTGTATCTGTTTGGGGAAGGCTTGTGTGAAAGTGTGTGTGTGTGTGTGTGTGTGTGTGTGTGTGTGTGTGTGTGTCACTGGTGCACCAGCCTGTGACTGTATCCTCTGAGATGGAGTATTTCTCCTGCCAAAATACACACACAGCCTAGGATTATAAGGGCTGAAACCTACCAGCAAGTTCTTAGCGCCCTCCCACAATCATTAGACCAAATCCACATCATTCTAGATTCATTTTTCCCTTATTCATCTGTCCAACTAATTCCTCCCGCATTCACCAGGCTTATATCTTAATCTTTTCTGTTACATAGAGAATACATAATGAAAAGCTGCATTTTCTGGGTACATGCACACATTTGGAGCGGATGAACCCTGTGTGAAGCGACATACAATGCCGAACGCCGGCTGAATGGTGTCCAGCGCTAGGAACACTGCGAACGGGGAAACAAAAAGCCAGCGAACAAGAGCCAGCGCCGGCCTGGCCTCTGCTGGGACACCGGGGGATTCGCCGCAAAAACATGGGTATAATTTCACTGTTTTCACTCACACAAGCTGTGGGAAAGGAGTCACCATCTGATGTTTGATTGTGTGGGATATGTTTTTGGCAGTGGCCTTGTAGTCCACATTGACAAAAAGAGAGAGAGAGAGAGAGAGAGCAAAAGAAAGAGGGGGAGTGGAGGGAAGAAAGGGAGAGAGGAGGAGGGGGCAGGGAAATAAAAAAGAATCAAGCTACATTTGCTGTTTTCAATTTGCTGGGGTGGGGGGGGGCAGGCACAGCTGACGGTTCTAACCAGTGGCCACCTGAAAATTAGAGCCAGGGCCTGGCTACTGTCCTCTGTGTACAGCCCCATCCCACCCCCTGCCCCCCTTTTATGCTGATGCACTCACGGGGGACTTTTATCCATCCTCCCCTGCGGCCTGGTTAACTTGCAGCTGAGCTGTGGGACTGGCGGTTGCCTGATTTAATAAAGTCTTTTATTCGGGGTAGTGGCCCGGGGAAGGAAGGTAGGGGCCTGGCTGGCACTGCACAGGGAAAGAGGCCGAGCTCTCAGAAGCAGGCACCTCTTGGAGTTGGTGAGGACAAGACGGGAGCCTCCAAGGGCTCCCAGGTAATGCCACAGCAAAGCATGCGGGGTTGGCCCCCAGATGCCCTGTGGCCCCAGGCATCTGCAAGAGAGACAGTCTCCAAGGGGCACAGGGTTTCCCCATGGAGTGTGGTGGGAAGCAGGCCGCAGGATAAGACCTGGGTCTGCATACCAGACGGAGATTCTAGAAAGAGCTGCGTTTGTCTTCTTCGTTAGATTTAGCAAAGAAACACACGGGATGCCCAGCTCAACTTGAGCAATGAACATTAAGCAGTGAGGCACCGTGAACCTGAAATCTAAATTTAAAACCAGGTGCACTGGATTTTGTCTTCTCCCCATCATACTTCCTGGCTGGGTAGCCTCTGCACCCCTCACCTGTCAGGGATCCACTTTTTCCTCCCTGCATCACAAGACATGAAGAAGATTATGAGGAAGTAAGTGGGTAGATTCTTTCCAGAAAGGTGGTTAATTGGCCTTGCTGGTTAACTTGTGGTCCCCATGCCACAGCTGTGGTAAGACAGCTTCCTTCTGACTGCGAGCTCAAGCCAGGAGGCACTGCCACTGAGACCAGATGGAGCCAGGCGACGTTCTCTTCTGCTCTGGAGCCCCTTCAATGGGGTTTTTGCATGATTTTATTTAGACCGTCTTTTAAAACTAAACTTAACTCCTTTATCAGCACTCATTCTGTTTTCTTTTCTTTTTAAAAAATACTTTAAATTTGGGGCTGGAGAGATGGCTTGGTGGTTAAGCGCTTGCCTGTGAAGCCTAAGGGCCCTGGTTCAAGGCTCGATTACCCAGGACCCACGTTAGCCAGATGCACAAGGGGACACACTCATCTGGAGTTCGTTTGCAGTGGCTGGAAGCCCTGGTGTGCCCATTCTCTCTCTCTTATCTGACTCTTTCTCTCTGTCTCCCTGTAACTCTCAAATAAATAAAACTGAACAAAAAATTAAAAAAATAATAAAATAAAATACTTTAATTAATTAATTTATTTATTTGAGACACAGAGAGAAAGAAGGTGCTAGAGAGAGACAAAGAGGGAGAGGGAGAGAGAGAATGGGTGTGCCAGGGCCTCTAGCCACTACAAACGAACTCCAGATGCATGTGCCACCTTGTGCATCTGGCTTACATGGGTACTGGGGAATCGAGCCTCAAACCGGGGTCCTTAGGCTTCACAGGCAAGTGCTCAACCACTAAGCCCTCCATCTCCTCTGTTTCCTTTTTGGCATGTCTCTGTGTGTCTGTGTGTGTATGGTGGTGGGTGTGGAGGAGTTAATGCCTGTGGACATAAGCAGCTGATGTTGGATGTCTTCCTCAATCACACTCCACTTTATTTTTTGAGACAGGATCCCTTTAGTGAACCTGGAACTCACTGATCGGTCTAGACTACACAGCCACCAAGCCCCGGGGGTTCTCCTATCTCTCCCTCACCAGCGCCGGGACTGTAGGCATGTGCTGGGCACTCAACTCACGTCCCCATGCCCGTGAAGCAAGCACTTTACCAACTGAGCCATCTTCCCAGCCCCAACCCATTGTTTGTGCATCAAACACCACGCTTAGTGGAAGGTTTGCAGACAACACCATCTTCCCTCTAATCTGGTGTGTGCTTACTCTGCACCTGGCCAGAGTCACATCCGCTGCCCCCCGTCCCCACCCCATCCCTACCAAATCCCTCACCCGTGCCAGCACCCATCTTGGCCGCTGTGGTCTCAGCACCTGATGGCGACTTTTAATCACCCATACTGGTTATTAAGCTGCTGAAATCCAGCTGGCTGTTAGGACTTGTCCACTGCCTGGAGGTCTCCATGTGTGGACTTCTGAAACATATCTGATTAAAAGCCACGAGAGAAGAAACAGGCTTCTCTTCCTGAGTAGCAGGTGTGTGAGGAAGGTCAGACTCAAGCTTAAGCCAGGTAGCACTCTGCACCAAAGTGGTCCAAGTTACCAGGGGAAGATGTAAAGGAACATTGCTCTTTTGAACACCCCTTTTCCTACAAGGTAGTCATGGCTGCATACATTGGCCCCGGGAGGGAAAGTGTGGCTTTTCCCATGTGGTGAAATTGCTCTCGTTTTCAAGCATGGTGCCCGGGCATAACGGCCGTCTGTAATGATCATGTTAGCATTGTGGAGTACTATATCTACAGTAAATTAAGACCGCTCTGCAATTAGTATCGATGACCACAGCTGCTGAGACAAATGGCATATGTGCTAATTAAATAATTTGTCACTTGATGGTTAAACAAACAACTCAACCTCTTTCCGCTATACTCTGCCATCTCCAGCACACTTCCACAGGGCCAGTAACCCCTCGGAAGGGACAGCTTGCTGTGCCCACAGTTGCTGGGAGCCAGGTCTCCACGGCAGGAGAAGAGGTGACAGAGGAAGGGACAACCAGATTAGAGTGTCCCCAGACTGAATGTTTTCTTGCAACATGAGTTCACAAAGCCGAAACAAGCAAACAAGCTCTGGCCTTTAGACATTTGGATAATAGCCCAGCCCAGGGTCAGGCTCTCTGTGCTCTTGGTGAAGGGAGCCATTTTATTGGTAGTAACCATCAAAAGCTGCATCACAACATATCTCAGTTCAATTCTCTCTTTTCATTTTACAATATATACGTGTGGCATGCATGTGTATGTGTGTGGGTGCATGTGTGTGAACATGTGTATATGCATGCATGTGGGGGCCACAGGTCAATATCAGGTGTCTCCCTCAATCACTCTCCATCTCACTTTTTTTTCGAAGTAGGACCTCATTGTAGCTCAGGCTGACCTGGAATTTACTATGTAGTCTCAGGGTGACCTTGAACTCACGGTGATCCTTCTACTAATGCCTCCCAAGTGCTGGGATTAGAGGCTTGTGCCACCACACCTGGCTTCTATATCACTGTTTAAAAATTTATTTGAGAAATAGAGAGAGAGAGGGAGGGAGGGAAAGAGAGGATGAGTATGTCAGGGCCTCCAGCCACTGCAAAGGAACTCCAGATGCATGCACCACCTTGTGCATCTAGCTTATGTAGGTTCTGGAGAATCGAACCTGGGTCCTTAGTCTTTGCAGGCAAGCGCCTTAAGTGCTAAGTCTCATCTCTCCAACCCTCCATTTTACTTTTTGAGACTAGGTCTCACACTGAACTCAGAGCTCACCGATTTATATAGACGACTTAGCAGCCAGCCCTCCTGTCTCCACCTCCCTAGCATTTGCAATTACAGACATGCACCATCACACCCAGTTTCTATGTGGGTGCAGGGGATCCAAACTCAAGTCTTCATGTTTGTGCTACAAACACTTTACCCACTGAGCAAGCACCCCAGGCCTTCAGCTCAATTTGCTGTCTTCAGCCACAACCTCCTCTCCATTTGTGATATTATTCATATGGTTTTTCCTCTTCTTCATTTTTTTTTTTTTACAGTCTTAGTATTTTCTACCTCAATACTAATCTATAGATTTAATGGTGGGCCCCGATGGCCCAGACAGTGACTTTGTGTGACTAAGGTGGGTCAAGCCCTTTGCTGGGTATGGGCATCAGTAAGCGGGGTGCAACTGGAGGAGAGCCCCGCTCTTGGTTCAGAGCCCAACCATGCAGGCAGTCAAGTCTCACTTGCCTCTGAAACCAGGAGGGGCTTAGGTAATTCAGAAAAACCACAGAAAATTCCCCAAGCCAAGTGTCACCAGGGTCCTTTCTTTCTTACCCTATTATCAGACTTGTTAAGAAAAAGAGGATTCGGCCTTAGCCCCACCCAATGGTGAGACCCGAGGAGAAAGGCACTGCCACGCCAGTTGTCAAGTGCCTCCGAGGGCTCCGCACTTCCTGCCACATTCAACCCGGAGGTGGTGAGGAGTGCGAGGCGCTGGGATGTAAAGGAAGCACAAAACAAGGGCACGTTCAGTGCAAAGTGCTTCTATCACAGTAAATTTTGAGAATATTGGAAAATATTGTCAGGAAAAAAAAAAGCTGGACATGGTGGCGCACACCTTTAATCCCAGCACTCGGGAGGCAGAGGCAGGAGGATCGCTATGAGTTCAAGGCCACCCTGAGACTCCATAGTGAATTCCAGGCCAGCCTGGGCTAGAGTGAGCTCCTACCTTGAAAAACCCTCAAAAAACAACTTTTAGTGGGTGGGGAGATGGCTCTGTAGTTCAAGGTACTTGCTTACAAAGTCCGCTAACTGGAGTTCAAACCCCAGCACTCACCTAAAGCCAGACAAAGTGGGGCACACGTTTGGAGTTCATTTGTAACAGCAAGCATCTCCGAGGCACCCCCTCTCCAACAGACAGACAGACAGACACACACACACACACACAGAGTGCACATAAATAAAAATGAAATGCCTTTTATCAAAATGCATTCTATCATTTGAAAAATCAAGTGGTACTTGTTTTTTAAAATTTTATTTATTTTAGAGAGAAAGAGAGGGAAGGAAAATGGGCGTATGCACCCCTTTGTGCATCTAGCTTTATGTGGATATTGGGAATTCAAACTTGGCCTGTTAGGCTTTGCAAACAAGTGTCTTTAACCATCAAAATAGCTCTCCAGCCCTGTTTTTTATTTTTTATTTATTTTTTGAGAAAGGGTCTCACCCTTGTCCAGGCTGACCTAGAACTCACTCTGTAGCCCAGGTTACCCTTGAATTTATGGCAATCCTCATACCTCAACCTCTTGAGTGCTGGGATTATAGGTGTGAGCCACCAGAGGTACTTTGATGTATTATCACAACAACAATCTTACCTCCAAACCCCTAATGCAACAAAGCTCAATTATTTATTTTTCCCTGAGGTTTACCTGCTCAGTCCTAAATATTTCTATGTTCATAGGAGGTTTCCTTCATTAAATTTTCCAACACCGTTTTGCAAAGTGTTATTTACTCAGTTATTCTCCTTTAATTTCCAAGAACTTTTATCCTTTGACTGGTCAGTTCATGTATCCTCTTGGTTGGTTTCGTAGATGAAGACCTTCCTCAGTATTCATAAACAGGTTCTGGGTTGTCTGTTTGCTCTGGGTTCAGCCAGTGCACTGTTGTCTTTCTGTTTCCTGCTAGAGCTTGCCTGAGGGAAACACTGGGCAGCTAAGTTCATCCTCAGTGTGCCAGTCAGCTTTTCGTTACTGTGACAAAATACCTGAGATAAACAACTTAAAAGGAGGAATGAGATGGCTGGAGAGATAGCTGAGCAGTTTAGATGCTTGCCTGCAAAGTCTAATGACCTGGATTCAATTCCCTAGTACCCATGTAAAGCCAGATGCACAAAGTAACCCATGTGTCTGGAGTTTGTTTGCATCAGCTAGAGGCCCTGGTATGCCCATTGACACATTCTCTCTCTCTCTCTTCTCTGTGTCTCTCTCTGCTTACAAATGAATAAATTTTTTAGTGAATTCCAGGTCAGCCTGAGTTAGAGTGAGACCCTACCTTGGAAAAAAAAAACAAAAACAAAGAAAAAAAGGAACACATTTCTTGGCCCATGTATTCAGAGGTTCCAAGCTTTGGTCACAGATACAGCAGACAGGCCTGAGGGGAGACAGAAGGTCACAGCAAAAGTAATTAATGGAGGAAAGCTGCTCACATTATAGCTGCCAGGACGCAGAGACAGAGCTCACCTGTTTTTTACAAGAATGGGATCTGAGTCATAGCTCTGGCCCAGGTGAAAACGTGACATTCTGGACTTTCCAGGGGGTCCTCGGATGACTATGTAGAAGCAGGCTTTATCATTGCCCTTCCCTTAAGGGCCAATCTAAATGGGTCTGTCAGTCACCTGGACAGGAAAACCCGGTAGGGAAGCTATCTATCTCACAGACTTTAGAAAGAATGTAAGGCATGCCTGAAAATGTGGGTTAGGGGCTGGAGAGATGGCTCAGTGGTTAAAGAAGCTTGCCTGCAAGACCTGATGCCCTGGGTTTGATTCCCCAATACCCATGCAGAGCTGGACGCACAGAGTGGCGCATGCACCTGGGGTTTGTTTGCAGTGGCAGAAAAGCCTGGTGCACCTGTTCTAACTCTCTCTGTCTCCTCCTCTTCTTCTTCTCTCTCTCAAATAAATGAATAAAAATAGTTTTTAATGTGGGTTAAACAATGGTCTCTCTGGTCACTGCTTAATTTTTACCCTTAGAAGTGCCATACTCTGCCTTGTAATAAACTCCATCTATCTTCCTCACTGCGCTGCCTGTGTCTCTTCTGAATTCTGTCACAGGGACCAGGGGGCTGAGGCTAGACCAGAGCAAGTTCCTGGTAACATAAGTACAGAAACGAAGTCTTTAGAAGGTTGGAGAATGGGTGGAGGAGGAGACTCCCTGGAGTCAAATCCCAGGCCCGGGGATAGGTTCCATCACCAGCCAGCTCCTCCCACAGTCTCCTTGGCAAGTCAGTTTTCCCTCTGAGAACCATGGCAAACAAAGAGCCTCCTATCTGGCAAGATACCTGGTTCACTTTCAGATGAGGTCAGGAACCAAGCAGACCAGATATTTTGATGTAAAATATCAATCCCTTCTTCCTGCCATTATTTTTTTTTTCCTTAAAACAGTCTCACTTTGGTAGGGAAAGAAAAACCTTAAAAACTGTTATTAAAAGGATGGAATAATGAGGAACAAAAACTGCCCATAGCGACACGACTCCAATACAGCTCTTTGATGTTTCTGTATTTCTGCTGCCGTTGTGGGTGCCAGGATGTGCGGTGTGCGTACGCGTGGGCATGTGGGCGCACTTGTGGAGTTCAGAGGTCAATATGGGTATCTTCCCCAATCACTCTTCACCTTAGTTTTTGAAACAGGATCTATTGGTGAACCTAGAGCTCACTGATTCAACTAGAAGGTGACCTGGGCTCAGGTTATACAGGTAATCTTTTTTTTTTTTTTTTTTGGATTTTTTTTTTTTTTCTTTTTAATTTAATTTATTAGTTTTCTTTTCAGCAAATACAGGCAGTTTGGTACCATTGTTTAGGCTCATCTATGATCTACCCCCTCCCATTGGACCCTCCTTGTTGATGTAAATGGGTCGTGCATTGTGGAGTTAGCCCCCAATTATTGGTATGATAAATGTCTCTGCAAATCATGACCCAACATGTGACTCTGACATTCTTTCCGCCCCCTCTTCCGCAAAATTTCCCTGAGCCATGTTGGGTTCATTTTTGGTCTGCTTCAGTGCTGAGGTGTTGGGGGCCTCTGTGGCTCTGGCTTTCTGATTTGGTAGGAATTGATTTTTCTCTGCGTTGGTCTCCTTCCCCTTTGTGCTGGTATCCAGTTCACAGGAAAACATCACCCTTGCTTGTTTCGCCAATTGTCCTTAGTTTCAGTTGGGCCCCTTTTGAGGTATGTTGGGGCAGCTCTCTCCTTAGGATCTGCATCTATCTGAAAAAGAGAAGCAAATTCTCCAATGGAGAGTAAGTTAGCACCCGGAAAATTGAGATAACACTTACTTTTTTGATAGACAGTTTGATAGGTGTACGCCCTCTTGTACCCCATGATTGATGGTAGCTTGATATTGTAGCGTGGGCTTGTGTTTGGGTATGGTTCTGACTTGTTTCCCAGCTCCAGCTATGGGTCTAGTACCACTGAGTGGATCAGTTAGCCAAATCAAGAGCAGTTGGTTCCTCACCATGGCTGTGTGCCACTATTGCATTTGTGTGGGCATCACATCAAGTTATTTGTTGCTAATTAGGTTAGACCATGAGTTGCTTGGACAGATATTGGTCATTTCCCCCAGTCTCCCATGTAGCACCTTCTGGCACTAGACACACTGACTGTCTGGGGACTGACTCTCTCCTGGCTGCCAGCCATGTCATTCCATTTTACGTGTCAGCTGCGTATGGAGTCTTCAGCAATAGGGTCTTACCACTCATTGGCCTTTGGTGGGTCATCAAGTACTCTATACAGGTAATCTTTTAAAAAAATATTTTATTTAGTTATTTGCAAGCAGAGAGAGATTAAGAAGGATGGGCATGCCAAGGTCTCTAGCCATTGCAAACAAATTCTAGATTATATGTGCCACTTTGTGCATCTGGCTGCACATGGGCACTAGGGAATCGAACCCAGGTCTTCAGGCTTTGCAGGCAAGTGCCTTAACCACTGAGCCATCTCTCCAGCCCTACACAGGTAATTTTGAAACCAGGCTATGCCCTGTTGTTATCCTATATTGTGTAAAACTGTTTTGTTTTTTTTTCCAGACTGTTGTCTTGTCGTGAGAGACTCCATTTTATCAACAGTAGTTGACTACATTGTGAGGGTGGAGGGTGACTCTGGTCGACAGGTGAATAACACCATCTGCCCAGCACCACCCACAAGACACACACTGATAAGTACCTCATTCTTAAAAGCAGAAAGGGTACCACCCTATAAATTCATCAAAGGACATTGGTACTATAGGGGCACATGGGCATAATAAAATCATATCAGGGACTGGGGAGATGGCTCAGCAATTAAAGGCACTTGCTTGAAAAGCCCACCAAGGCAAGTTCAGTTCCTCAGTACCCACATGAAGCTGGATGCACAAAGGAGCACCTGCATCTGAAGTTCTCTCTCTCTCTTCCTTACATATACATAAATAAAAATGTTTATGTAAAAAAAATCCTATCAGGGGCTAGAGAGATGGCTGAGTGCTTAAAGCACTTTTTTACAAAGCCTAATGACCCAGGTTGGATTTCCAAGTACCCACTTAAAGCCAGATGCACAAAGTGGCCTATGTGTCTGGAGCTGGTTTGCAGAGGCAAGAGAACCTGCTATGTCCATTCCCTCTCTTTCTGTCTCTCTCTCTCTCTCTCTCTCTCTCTCTCTCTCTCTCTCTCTCTCTCTCATCTGTCTCTCTTTGCTTGCAAATAAGTCAGTAAAAATATTTTTAAAAAATCATGCTTGGGCCGGAGAGATGGCTTAGCGGTTAAGCGCTTGCCCGTGAAGCCTAAGGACCCCGGTTCGAGGCTCGGTTCCCCAGGTCCCACGTTAGCCAGATGCACAAGGGGGCGCACGCGTCTGGAGTTCGTTTGCAGAGGCTGGAAGCCCTGGTGCGCCCATTCTCTCTCTCTTCCTCTATCTGTCTTTCTCTCTGTGTCTGTTGCTCTCAAATAAATAAATAAATAAATAAATAAAAATTTTAAAAAAAAATCATGCTAGGTAAGCCAGGTTTGAGAACTTACCAGACATACCAGACTGAGGAGAGAGTGCAACTCCCTCACCTGGACCCCATAAAGAGTGTACCTAACCCCACCTGACTCTGAGACAAGAATGGTCCCACCCCACCAGCCTATCAAGGAACTGACAGTTAAAGAACTCTGGTCCCATTGGCTTCCATTTGGTGTGGTCCCCAGTGTGACACAGCTTGTTTGAATTGCTATTGTAGTCAGGTTCGCATAGCTGACCCAACCAAGAGCAGCTTGTGGGAGAAAAAAAAAGGTTTATTTTGGCTTATAGACTTGTGGGGAAGCTCCATGATGGCAGGGGAAAATGATGACATGAGCAGAGGATAGACATCACCTCCTGGCCAACATCAGATGGACAACAGTAACAGGAGAGTGTGGCAAACACAGGGAAGAGGAAGCTGGCTATAACACCCATAAGCCCATCCCCAACAATACATCGCCTCCAGGAGGCGTTAATCCCACATTGTCATCAGCTGGGGTTCTAGCGTTCAGAGCACCTAAGCTTATGGGGGACACCTGAATCAATCCACCACAAATGCTTCTGTCTGTCCATTTGTCCATCTCCCTGGAGCTGGGTCTGGTCCTGCCCTACACTTGTACAGCCTCCAGGATCCGGCATCTCCCATCTCTAGCTGGACTTAACTCTGCAGCTCGGTTGAAGTTCCCCCTCAGACGTGTGACCTGGCAGAGCTGGCCTGACAATACAATGGTGACCCTTACAGACATTTTGTTTTTGTTTTTCAAGGTAGAGTCTCACTCTAGTTCAGACTGACCTGGAATTCACTATGTGGTCTCAGGGTGGCCTTGAACTCACAGCGATCCTCCTCCCTCTGCCTCCTGAGTGCTGGGATTGAAGGCATGCGCCACCTCACCAGGCTCTTACAGACTTTGTGCATTCTTTGCCACTAGGCAACTTCTCCCTCGGTCCTCTTAGAAACTCCTGCTGTGGCCTCTGTAACACTTTGCAACCATTCTGTAACCTGCATGCATAGACACGTGCTTATAGATATGCCTGCTATGTAATGTGTCATGTGTGATCTGAGAGTCAACACTAGTCACTACAATTAGAATAAAGGAGCCTGTGTTTACCTCAGCCTGGCCATCAGGGAAGGCAGGGCTCTTTGTCAAATTGCTGCCAACAACAGCAAGAACAACAAACAACCCACCCCATCTTGTGAATTTATTTTTCCTCTGTAAATTATGATACTGTGGAAAGGCACAAATGTGTCCATCTGTGTTTCTGACACTGTTTGTAACAGTTTGTTTTTTTTTCTTTTTTTAAATTAAGCCTGGGCTGAGAAAAATCAACTCTTAAAGATTCCTTATTTTTTAAAAAAGAGTCTTGGGGTTATGTGGGATGTCAGATCCTGACCCACGCTGGGCCTGGCAGAGTTCTCTGTTTCTGAGTCTGTTTCTTGGACAGTGGAGAGTGTGAGACATCTGTCTGCCACATCTTCTTGGAGAGTGGCTTCAGCTCTGACTCCTGCAGACCATTCAGCAACTAACTCTGCAAAGGGAGGAAGGTGATAATCTGATAAGCAAAAGCTATCACGCACGTGGCATCTAGCACATCTCCTCTCCAGCTGAAGCTCCAGCAAGGGATCCCAGCGATGGGGTACTTTTCTCCTAAACAGTTCACTGTGCCACAGTCTACAGTAATCATTATCAGAGTTACATAATGGTTCCTTGAGTGGAGAGACCATTTAATGATTTCCCTATTGGTGGGCATGAGGATTGCTTCTCTCTCTCTCTCTTTTTTTTTTTTTTTCTACTAGAAATAAGTATCCTGGGCTGGAGAGATGGCTTAGCACTTAAGACACATGCCTGCCAAGCCTAAGGACCCAGGTTCAGTTCTCCAGGTCCCACATAAGCACATGGTGGTGCATGCGTCTGGAGTTTGTTTGTGGTAGCTAGAGGCCCTGGCTGCCCATTCTCACTCTGCCTTTCTCCCACACCCCTCTTTCTGTCTCTAATAAATAAATAAAAATAAATCTTTACTAAAAAAGAAATAAGTATCCTGAAGATTACACGCATACAGAGAGGGGAGGGAGTAAAGTTCACACACACACACACACACACACACACACACACACATACACACACACTTTGTACATGGCTAGCCCTCTATATTAGTGAGCTGCAGAGATGACTCGGTGGCTAAGAGTTCTTGCCACAAGCATGGAGGCCTGAGACTGTCTGAGTCTGTCTCCTGAGCCCCCACATCAACAGCTGGGGCGGCTGTGCATGCAGCCAACCTCAGCCTTGTGGGCAGCAGAGACTGGAGCACACTGAGGCTCAGGACAACGATGGCCAATGCTGGAAGCAGTGAGAGACTCCGTGTCAAGTAGACAGGCAGGTGAGTGACAGAGGAATGACACCGAACATCCTCCTCCAGCCTCTGCACACTCACAGGGTGTGTGCGTGTGCACGTACACCACACACACCGTGGTGGTTTTCAGTGTCAGGTCCCCGCAGCCTTGGGTGTTTCTGGCCACTTCTCCTGCTTAGCCCCCACCTTGTAGAGCATCTGGGAGGTGGAGCCCTCCTGGAAGAAGTGTGTCAATAGGACAGGCCTCGGGCTCGAGTCCAGCTCTGTGAGTTCAAAACCATCTTGTGCTTGTTGAGTTCTCCCTCCGCCCTGGAGGACGTGAGTGACAATGAAGGGAGCCAGCCTCTTCCATCATCGTGGAGCTTCCCCCGGAATCTGTAAGCCTTGATATCAATGCTTTCCCTCCTGAAACTGCTTCTGGTCAGTGTTTGCCCCAGCAACAAGAAGGGAATTGCAACCTACGCACCACACACCTCACATGTTACACAGAAAAAAAAAAAAAAAAAAGGCAAAGCATTATGTCTGTACTGAACACATACAGCAGCTTTTTTTTTCTTGTCATTATTTCCTAAACAATACAGTGTAACAGCTGTTTACATAGCATTTACATCAAGTATTGTAAGTAACTAGAGATGACGTAAGGTATATGAAAGGGTATAGGCTGTATTCAAGTATTACACAATTTTATATAAAAGACAAACATCTGTGGGTTTTTTTTAATATTTTATTTTTATTTATTTATTTATTTGACAAAGAAAGAGGGACAGAGATAGAAAGAGAATGGGTATGCCAGGGCCTCCAGCCACTGCAAATGAACTCTAGATACATGCGCTCCCTTGTGCATCTGGATAACTTGGGTCCTCGGGAATCAAACCTGGGTCTTTTGCCCTTGTAGGCAAAGGCCTTAACCATTAAGCCATCCCTCCAGCCCCATCTGTGGATTTTTATAAAGCTGGGGGTCTTAGAACGCCCCCCCAACAGATAGTGAAGGATCACCCTATATAGCTTTTTGATTAAATAGGAAAGTGCTAGCTTCCCACAGTCACCTATTAATTAGCTTGCATGGACTGACTGCTCATTTCATTTTAACGAAGACCCTCAAGGTAGAGCTAACTGTCACCTTATGTGACACTTATGCCAAGGTATGGAGAGAGAGACTCACAGTTTAAAGAACTCTCCCACAACTGAACGTCACTGGAGCTGAGGAAGGATAGAAAGACAGGGAAAATGATGGAGAAATAAGACAGGAGGAGCCCTCACCCTGAAGTCTGGTTGAAGTCTCTCTCCAGTAGAGAAGAATCCCAGCACAGTTCCCACTTAAGGACTTTCTCCCTTCCCAGTTGTCAGCCTGCAGTTTTCTAGGAGTCTCACCCAAGACCACACTCACAAGGAAGGGACAGGGACTCAACGTCGTGTATGGTTTTAGTGGCCTCTGATTTTACATTATCAGATTATAATTATATCCAAGGCATCTCTAGAGCCACCCTGGAATCTCACTTACAGAAAAAGAGAAGAAAAAAGTGTGTGTGAGGGGAATTCTTCCTTAGCGTCCTTTTGGGATGTGACCTGAGAGTCCAAAATGGCACGTGTGGCTAAATGGTAGGACACTTCACTGTGACTCTCTGAGAGGACCCCATACTCATGCTCTCTGATGTGCTTGCATTCCCTCTGAGCCCTCCTTGTTTCTCTTAACCCTCATGCCTAAGCCTGTATTAAAATATCTTTAAGAGGGGCTGGAGAGGTGGCTTAGCGGTTAAGGCGCTTACCTGCCAAGCCAAAGGACCTTGGTTCAATTCCCCAGGACCCACGTAAGCCAGATGCAGAAGGGGGCACATGTGTCTGGAGTTCATTCACAGTGTCTGGAAGCCCTGGCGCTCCCATTCTCTCTTTCTCTCTCTCTCTTTCCCCCTCTCAAATAAATAAACATAGAACATTAAAAAATTAAAATTATATATGCACATACACACACACACATATATATCTTTAAGAAAATCTTCAACTCATGCCAGCCCTTCCTGGAATCCTTATGTTTAACCAGAGTTGGAAAGTTGTGGGTGAACTCCTCAGACTACTGGGGGGTGGGAGCAGTGTGGAGCCCTGTTTCTGTCCCCTAACCACCGACAGAGGCATGACCCAAATCCAAGAGTCTCTATTCTGAAATACTTTCTCTTAACCTGTTCCTTTGAGCTGCCTTCCACATAAACCAAAGTGTGGAGTGAGATTTCCCGTCTTACACACACACACACACACACACACACACACACACACACCCTGAATTTTCTCCCTGTGCCTGTAACAGAATGCATGGCAGGACTCGCGGGTTTGTATTTTCGCTTCGGGTAAACTCTGTGAATAAGAAGTCCCCCTTTTCCCATCCTAGTCACGGAGAAGTCCTGAATTGTCCCTAAGTAGAAGGGAGAGATTTATGGACTGAATCTTGGTCCAAGTCAGAGAGAAAAGTATTCTTTAGAAAGACATCTTCTGATGATTATTTTGAGAGACTTTCTGGTAATCCCCAGCAAATCTGCATGTTAATAGGAATCATTTACTCAAAGCAGGGGGCCAGAAAATAGCTTTACATAATAACAGTAGCTTGATTTGATTACTTCAATTTGCTTCGTGCTATTGAATTAACGGGGTAAAGCCAAGCTTTTGGAAGTTTTACAGAATGATAAACAAAATGGGAACAGTAAATTAAGACTAACTCTGGGTTCAACCTGCCTGTCTTGATTCCTTCTCATGTGCAGAGAGATGGAAACAGGATGGAGGAGTAACAACCACTGATAAGCTCCTTAGCATTCTGCATAATTTATTGGTTTCTTTCCCACATCCAGAACACTAAGCCTGCCTAATATTGCTAAGACTCCTGGCAGCTCCTTCCTAACCAGGCTGTTTCGTCGTCCTTACAGTGGACTGTGGTTTTGTTCTCTTGCTCCCAAATGCTGACAGGCATTTCCAATTGCTCTGGGCCATTTTAAGTTGTAGAAATAGTTTTTTAAAAAAATATAGGGCTAAAGAGATGGGTCAGTAGATAAGGCACTCGCTATACATGTGCCAGGATCTGGCTATGGACCCTCCAGCACCCACATCCACACCAGGAATGGTGGTGGGCTCCAGCACTTAGGAGACTGAGAAAAAGGAATCCCCTGGGGCTTGCTGGCTAAGTAGCTCTGGGTTCATTGACAGACCCTGTCTCGGGTAGATAGGTAGGTAGGTAGATAGACAGACAGGCAGATAGATAGATACATACATACATAGATACATAGATAAAGTTGGAGAGGGCTATAGAGATGGCTTAGTGGTTAAGGTGCTTGCCTGCAAAGCTTAAGGACCCAGGTTCGATTCCCCAGTACCCATGTAAACCAGATGCACAAGGTGGCACATGCATCTGGAGTTTGATTGCAGTGGCTAGAAGCCCTGGTGCATCTGTTGATGCATGCGTGCGCACGCACATGCACACACACACACACACACACACACACACACACACACACAGTCTCTCTCTCTCTCTTTCTCAAATAAATATTTTTTAACAGTTGGAGAGATGGCTCAGCTGTTAAGTGCACTTCTTGCACAAGCATAAGGACCCAAGGGGGGCCCGAATCTACTAGAGTTCAAAACTCCCGATCCCACTTAAACAGTTGGGCATGGCCACAGATGCCTGTAACTTCAACCCTGCAAAAGGAAATAGAGACCCCTATTGTCCACAGGCTCTTGTGTTATAAAACATGCTCCCCAGCTACAGGTCCTGTTTTGGGGGGGGGGGGTTGTGAAGCTTTTAGGAGTACAGCTTAGGTGGAAGAAGTGGGTCATGGAGGGGCAAGTCCTTAGAGTTGACACCTGAATCCCCTTTGGCCTGATATCCCTCCCTCTCTCTCTTCTTCCCAGTTGAAGCTGTGTAACAAGCTGCTCCTTCAGTCAGGTCGTCCCTGCCATGACAGACTCTTGAACTGTGAGTCAAAATGAATTCTTCCTTAAGTTGCTTTTGCCCAGCACTTGGTCACAGCGGTAAAAATGCTAACTAACACATGCAACAGAGCATTTTGCAAAATTAACAAATTGCCCTTCTCATGATGCTATTGACTAAATCCCAGAGCTTCTCCACCTCACTTTTCCCAGCGGTGCCCCTTTTCTATCCCAGGGTCCCGTGCAGGGTCCCGCATTCAGCTGTTGTGTCTCTTCAGACTCCTTCGTTCCGTGACAAGCCCTCCCCGCCCCCTAGGTTGTCCACGATCTCACGGCGTTGTTGCATAGGAAAGAGCTTGGGTTGGTCGAATATGTCCTTAGAGTTGAGTTGAGGCTCTGTGTCACTGGGAAGGAAGCCACGCAGTGACTGATGTGACCTTCTCAGAGTCCGCTGTCATTCTGGATCGCTTGTCTAAAGTGACACCTGTCATTGTCAACTTGCTATTGTTTTTCCATTGCTACTAATAAATGCATCACAGAGGAACACACTTTCAAGCTATGAACATTTCCTGCTTATGCTTAAACATTCACAGCAGTGGTGTTTGTCTTTTAAAGCTGCAGTTTAACCTCAGCTAAAGGCCAATAAGATGTAGAAGACTTGGAGACACCACCTATTTCCCGGAAGGCCCAAGTTCCAAGGTTGGTAGACTTCAAATTCCTCCACCAGCTCCACCATGCTGCCTAGAGGAAGACCCAGAAGCTTCGGGGACATGTGAGCCACGGCCACGGCCGCATCGGCAAGCACCGGAAGCACCCAGGAGGCCGGGGTAATGCTGGTGGCATGCATCACCACAGGATCAACTTCGACAAATATCTGTCTATCTACCTACCTACCTATCTACCCGAGACAGGGTCTGTCAATGAACCCAGAGCTACTTAGCCAGCAAGCCCCAGGGGATTCCTTTTGTCTCAGTCTCCTAAGTGCTGGAGCCCACCACCATTCCTGGTGTGGATGTGGGTGCTGGAGGATCCTGGCACATGTATAGCGAGTGCCTTATGTACTACTACTGGTTACTGTGGGAAAGTTGGTATGAGGCGTTACCACTTAAAGAGGAACCAGAGCTTCTGCCCCACTGTCAACCTTGACAAATTGTGGACGTTGGTCAGTGAACAGACCAGGGTGAATGCTGCCAAAAACAAGACTGGAGTTGCCCCCATCATTGATGTTGTGCGCTCGGGTTACTACAGAGTTCTGGGGAGAGGAAAGCTCCCTAAGCAACCTGTCATCGTGAAGGTCAAATTTTTCAGCAGAAGAGCTGAGGAGAAGATAAAGGGTGTTGGGGGCGCCTGTGTCCTGGTGGCTTGAAGGCACCCAAGGAGGTTCATTAAATGCTAGAAAGTGAAAAAAAAAAAATTTCCTCCACCATCGACCTGACAGCTGGACCCTGGAGCCAACTGGAATTTTGAAGCCAGGCATGGGGCTTCACTTCTTTTTTTAAAAAAAATATTTTTATTTATCTGTTTAAGAGAGTGAGATACACCAAGAGAAAGAGAGAGAGAGGAGAGAGAGAGAGAGGGAGAGTATGAGCACACCAGAGCCTCCTGTCCCACTGCAAATGAACTCCAGATGCATGTGCCACTGTGTGCATCTGAGGGCCCCATTACTTCTTTTTTTCCAAATATATTGCGTTTATCTATCTAAGACAGAGAGAGTGGCAAATATATACATAGTTAGATAGATAGATAGATAGATAGATAGATAGATAGATAGATAGATAGATAGAGAGAATGGACATGCCAAGGCCTGTAGCCACTGCATACAAACTCCAGATGCATGCACCACCTTGTGTATCTGGCTTAAGTATGTACTGAGGAATTGAACCTGTGTCCTTATGCTTCACAGGCAAAGCTTTAACCTGTAAACCATTTCTCCAGTCCAGGCCCCATTTCCTAACATGACTTTGCGTTTTCCCCAGTGTTGCAGTCTGGTCTGCATTGCTGGTAGAAATCACCCAACCAAGAGCAGCTTCTGGGAAAAAGAGATTTATTTTGGCTTACAGGCTCGAGGGGGAGCTCCACGATGGCAGGGGAAAACGATGGCATGAGCAGAGGGTGGACATCACCCCCTGGCCAACAGAAGGTGGACCACAGCAACAGGAGGGTGTGCCAAACACTGGCAAGGGGAAACTGGCTTTAATACCCATAAGCCGGCCCCCAACAATACACTCCCTCCAGGAGGCATTAATTCCCAAATCTCCATCAGCTGGGAACCTAGCAAGTTTATGGGGGACACCTGAATCAAACCACCACACCCAGAATCCATGTGACTTGGAAATAACATGATTGATGTTCTGTGGAATGGTGTGAAGCAACAAAATAACCTAGGTTCTGCTAGAGAAAAATGTATCTGTGCCACATACCACGTACCATGTACCACATAGCACAAAGTTACAGGGAAGACATTATCCATGTGGACCATCACAACAGACTTAGGGGTTTTGTGTACAGCATAGAGGTGAACTCAACTCTTAATACAAGAAAGAATGGAGGCTAGGGAGATGGCTCAATGGTAAGAGTGCTTGCTGCACAAACATGAGGGCCTGAAAGGGCCTGAGACCAGCTGACTTCATTTTCCCAGTACCCATGTAAACATCTGGACATGGTCACACACACCTGTAATCACAGTCCTGTGGGGAGCAAAGACCAGCAAGACTCTACCTCAAGGAGCCATGGGGGTGAGTGATAGAAGACAGCATGCATGGTTCTGCTCTGGCTCTCTCATGTGCACACATGGGGTGTACACACACACACACACACAAACACACACCATTCACACACACTGCACACACATACACTTACCATATACACACACCACACACACACCATAAACACACACACCATACACACATATACCATACACATACACCATAAACACACACACCATACACACATATACCATACACATACACCATATACATACACCACATACACACTTACCATACACACATGCACACAACCATACACACCACACACACAATCACCATACACAACTCACACACCATACACACCTACCATACACACACACACCATACACACGCACCGCACACACATATACCACAATACTACATAATACCGCATGCATACATGTGCAAAAGGAGAGATACAAGAAAGGAAGGAAGAAAGAAAGAAAGAAAGAAAGAAAGAAAGAAAGAAAGAAAGAAAGAAGGAAGGAAGGAAGGAAGGAAGGAAGGAAGGAAGGAAGGAAGGAAGGAAGGAAAGAAAGAAAGAAAGAAAGAAAGAAAGAAAGAAAGAAAGAAAGAAAGGAAAACACATAGAATTCATAGTCAGGTAAGGGTCGGAGTATAGGAAATTCCACAGAGGAAACATGACGGGTAAAGGCAGATACTATGTAAAGGTCTAGAATGGGCCAGGTTGACCAGATGTCAGCTGGGGGGGGGGGAGGAAGAGCAACATGACCAGATGCTGAGAGGGATCAGATATGAAAGTGTAGGTTACAACTGAACTCGTGTAGAATGTCTGCTAGTGACTTTTCTCATTGCTGTGACCAAATATCTGGCAAGAAGCAGCTGAAAGGGCAGTTTACTTCAACTTGCATTTGAAGAAGGGACACCCTTTATCATGGTGGGGAAGGCATGGCAGCAGGAAGTGGAGCAGCTGTCCACAATGCATCCGCAGTCAGGAAGCTGAGAGGAGACAGGAAGTGGGCCCAGACTGTCAAACCTGGAATGTCAAAGCCCACACTTCTAGTGACCCACTTCCTCCAGCAAGGATCTACCTAGCAACGGTTCCACAACTTTCCAAAACAGTGCTACCAGTTCTGTTCAAACACATGAGCCTACGGGGAGCACTCCACATGCAAACCACAACAGCCAGATTCTTGATGACAGCAAAATCAGGCAACCATGGAGATGAATACAGAAGCCACAGGTCAGTTGAGAAGAGAGTTCAGAGGAGCCTCTCTTGGGTTTGGCTAGGGAGTGACCCTGCCAGTTTCAAATACTTAAGGTTCAGCTGTTCTCAGGCAGTTAGGTACCCACAGGTACCTTTTATGTCAATAAGCCTGGTCTGACATTCACATCAGATCTGCCACGCTTTTGGTTGGGAATTTTCACCTCCAAATTATTGGGGATTTTGGGATGTGTTTTTTAAAATAAGCACATCTCAGAAGCCCTGTAATACCAGCACTTGGAGGATTATGAGTTCAAGGCTAGCCAGGACCACACAGCAAAACCTTCTCTCTCTCTCTCTCTCTCTCTCTCTCTCTCTCTCTCTCGCACACACACACACACACACACACACACACACACACACACAAACACTAGTAAGAAGCATATTTCCAATTGACTAGCTAGAATTGGAAATGAAGGGTGAGGAAAATTAAACCAAACGGAAAAAATGGGGACAGACACAATCCCTAAATGCCCATCTGACTAGTTTGTACTCCTGGGAAATCCAAGCTTATCCAGGACCTATTAAAAAAAGAGAGAGAGACAGAGAGAGAGGAAATAAGAAAAGAATCCTTTCCCTCCCTCTCCTTTATTTTTGTTCCAAGTTTTGTGACAATAAAATCATCTTCCTCAGGTTCTGAAAGAGTATTATTTATGAGTTGACTTAAAAAAAATTGACCCCTCAAGGCCTAGTCCCAGGGATGTGCCCTTATTTACCAAGCTAAGATACGGTGACGAGGTGGAATCATCTAGAAAAGCCATGTACAGAGCTTTTTATTATTATTCCTTAATACAGCATACCTACATGGTATTGGGTATTATTAGCAACCTAAAGATGGTTAAAAGTATGCAAGAAGATGTGCACAGGTTATGTGCAAATGTTAAATCATTTTAGATAAGGGACTTGAACACCCATGAGTTTTTTTTTTCTTTCTTTTATTTATTTATTTATTTATTTTTTATTAACTTTTTAACCCATGAGTTTTAGTATCTGCAAGGGTTTATGTTCTAGAACCATTCCTCATGGAGACCCAAAGGATGAATTATGTTCTGTTCATGTGTAAATCACACAGTCTGCAGAAGCCCTTGTTTATGAGTTCAATGA
The DNA here is from genome assembly GCF_020740685.1 of Jaculus jaculus. Taxonomy (NCBI): domain Eukaryota; kingdom Metazoa; phylum Chordata; class Mammalia; order Rodentia; family Dipodidae; genus Jaculus; species Jaculus jaculus. Next base: position 157,272,749 of record NC_059106.1, read on the forward strand.
ACATTACTGTAATGAATAATTGAAGGCATGGGTTTAAAAAAAATAGGTTTAGTTCCTCAGAAAGAAAGAAAAGAAAAATGATTTCTTAGACAAAAGTCAGAGCTGTTCACTTATGCCAAATGTGTTTTAAATTCTAATGGAAGGTAGGCAGGAAAAGTTGGATTTGTGTTTATAGAACTCTGAAGATGAGATATGGCATGTACAAGCTTTAGGAAGTAGTTTTCCTTTAAACTTGTTAGTTTTAAAACAAATATTGGTGTCCTCGAGTTGGGAGTAGTTTAGAAATGTGATGAATATAAAATGTCTCTTGTGGGGCTGGGGAGATGGCTTAGCAGCTAAGGCATTTGCCTGCAAAGCCAAAGGACCTTGGTTTGGTTATCCAGGACCCACATAAGCCAGATGCACAAGGGGCACATGCGTCTGGAGTTCATTTGTAGTAGCTGGAGGTCCTGGTGCACCCATCCAATCTCTCTCCCCCTCTTTCTCTTGTCAAATAAATAAGTAAAAATAAAATATTTTTTAAAAGTCTCTTGCTTTATGGTGACAGCTAACAAGATATCGTTTAGGCTTCCTTGAAAAAAATCTGTGCAAATATTCCCTCCAATCAAATGGGAGTGGGCTGGCCTACTCTCTGAAGCAATGTTTTGTACGTCTTCTCTGCAGATGGTGGAGTTGGAAGCACACTGGCTCCCAGTCCTACGTTCCCCCGTGTGGCACGTGTCTGTGTCTGCACTTTGATGGCTCCAGCAAACATCTCCACAGCAGCTGGCGGGCTGGATCCAACCAGCCAGCGCTGACCAAAGAGAATGTGTGACTGATGGAGAACCTCGGAGAACAGCCCCTGAGTCTGGGAGCCAAACGGTTCCTTGCACAGAGCCAAAAGGGTAAGGGTGGGCAACCCATTCGGAGGCATGAAATGCATCCCACCGGCACGCGACACTTTCTTTCCCTGCACAACCGTGGCATTGTCTGTGACAGAATGCGGCCCAGTGTCCTCCTTAGCTATGAACAAGGCTCATGCCTGTCTTCTGTGAATGACTCAGATATTAATTTTGAACAGATGCCCCTTTCTGTGTGCAGAGGAAGGAGTCGATGATGATATCTGATTTTAAAACAATGGTGGCTAGTTCTTGCTATCCAAGAAAGCCCCTTTCTTATACTAAGACAGCGCAGATCCCATGTCACAGGAGGGGTTGCGGTCAGAGTTTAGAAGATACATGTTTGGTAGGGACACTCTATCCGCTTTCTTGGGCTTATGACCTTTCAACATCAAAGTGAGCTATTTTTATGTAGGTTGATCCTATTTTGTTCCAATAGAAGTCATTTATTAAAATAATTATTTGGGGCTAAGAAGATGGCTCAGCAGTCAAAGGTGCTTGTTTACAAAGCCTACCAGCCTAGGTCAACTCCTAAGCCACCCATGTGAGCCAGATGCAAAATGTGGCACAAGCATCTGGTGTTTGTTGGCAGTGGCAAGATACCCTGGCAGGCATACACACACACACACACACACACACAATTTAAAAAAGGTGTTTGATTTACGTGAGTAATTCAAGTGGCTTATCAAGATACCAAGACTAAGGAAAGCTAACCAGGAGCTCGGGAGGTGGCTCAGTGGACAGACCACTTACCACACAATGCTTCAGATCCCCAGACTCCACAAAGAAGCCAGAAGTGCAGCAAACTTCAGAGTGTGCCGACAGCGAGAGGAGAGGCAGAGATGAGAGAATTCCCAGGAAGCTCCTGAATGGAGCAGTGAATAACGAGGAGAGACCCTTCCTCAAATGAGGAGGGCGGTGAGGACCAACCAAACGTTGTCTTCTGACGTCCACACGTGCACCATGGCAAACACATACCTGCACTCACACACATGAACACATACATACATCATACACCCATAAATATCAAGTAACTAAATGATTTTCAGAAATTCTTAAAAAGCTAGACAGATAGGTAAAGGAATGAGATGGTTGAATTGCTTGATATTGGCAGGCTACCTTAGACATGTCCCTTGAGTTAACTATTTTTGTTATTAAACAAAGGCTACAGCCTAACAGACATTCATTTTTGGTTAAATGAAAGTTTCTCATATATTTTTTTAATTTTTTATTTATTTATTTATTTGAGAGCGACAGACACAGAGAGAAAGACAGATGGAGAGAGAGAGAATGGGCGCGCCAGGGCTTCCAGCCTCTGCAAACGAACTCCAGACGCGTGCGCCCCCTTGTGCATCTGGCTAACGTGGGACCTGGGGAACTGAGCCTCGAACCGGGGTCCTTAGGCTTCACAGGCAAGCGCTTAACCACTAAGCCATCTCTCCAGCCCAAAAGTTTCTCATATTTTGATCACCCTTTATCTCAACCACTTTCATCATAAGAAATAATCTCTTTGCATTTTTATTGATATATGCAATGTTTTAACATCAGTTTGGATGTTCTGTAGATGTGGGGCTGTGTTCTCTCTCAAAATTTATAATACTAAGTTATATCAATATTCTATATCTTCTTGACACATTGCCCATTACCAAACCTTTAGGTGGTTTCTAGCTTTCGATTTTCATAAATAACCACTATAAATCTATCAATGCATACACCATTTCTTTTAAATTACTTCCTTGAAATAAATTCCCAAAGAATGAGATTACAGGGTCAAAGAGTACAAACATTTTAATGACCTTTGACCTGCATTGATTGCCAAATGCCCTCAAAAGGCATTGTGTCAGTTCTCAAAGAATGATATATCTATCTGCTTTCCCATAGTCTCATCAGCATGGAGTTACAGGATCTCTCAGTATTTTTATTTCTTTTATTTCCACTGAGATCTAATAACATGTTCTCAGGGAAAAAAATTATTATAAGTAGTTATAGAAGCCATCAATTTTTTTTTCAGTAAGGCCTAAGTTATACAGGGTAGAAAACAGAACAGAAAACAAATCAAATGAAATACTTTCTTCACTATGCTGAAAGCCTTCATGAACTGAATGTCTGCAAACAAGTGGAGCTTCAATCCTGACAGCAATGAGATGAATCCTAAGACAACCAGTTAAGCATCAGTGCACCAAAGCCAGATAACTGACTTTTCATTTCGTGAACACATTCCCACACAGAGCTCTCTACACTTTGCTAAAAGATTAAGAGCAAAGGAAACCAATGCACACTTATGTAATCAATGCCTAAATTAACGATGCTGAGCAGTAAGGGTTTACTTTCGGTGACCTCTGAGAGAGATGTCCAATTATTTCATAGTGGCTTTTCCAGTCTTTCTTGGTGCCTGAAACATTCTGAATAGGGAAAGCAAAGATTAAAAAGTAACATAAAAGGGCACAAGTGTCTCTTGTTCCTTTTATAGGTATTGCATTTTGGCCTGGCTCTGAGAATGGTCTGTAAACTGAGAAATGGGTCTGCCGTCTGCTGTGGACTCTGCTGATGGAGTGATAAATGGAGTCACTGGATATATGATTCATCCCAACCAGTCTAGCTCAAATGTTGTTTCTTTTTGGTCGTTAATATTTTATTTTTATTTATTTGAAAGAGAGAGAGAAAGGGGCAGATAGAGAGAGGATGAACATGCCAGGGCCTCTAGCCACTGCAAACAAACTCCAGACACATGTGCCACCTTGTGCATCTGGCTTTATGTGAGTCCTGGGGAATAGAAACTGGGTCCTTTGGTTTTGCAGGCAAGTGCCTTAACTGTTAAGCCATCTCTCCAGTCCTCTTCTTTTTTTTCTTTCTTTAAATAGGGTCTCATGTAGCCCAGACTGGCTTCAAACCCACTATGTAGCTGAGGATGACTTATGATCCTCCTCCTTGTATCTCCCACATGCTGGGATTGTAGGAGTGTGGACATGTTGCTGCGGATGTAACTCAGCCAGCACTCTATCGACTGAGCTACATCCCCATAATATATTTACTTGTTTTTATTGCTTCTGAAAAGCATGCCCTGGATTTTCTTTGCTTTTTTTTCGCGTATTGTGAGAATTTTATAATTATTATTATTTGTAATTATTTTTATTTTTTGAACTTTTTGAGAACTTCTATTCATATACAGAATGTGCCCTGATCACAATTCCCTCCCACCAGCCTCCTTGGTCCCCACTGCTGCTTCCTCCTCCTCCACTAAAACCCTCCTTTCCTAGTAATCCCTCTTCTATTTTGACGTCATCATTTTTCTTGCCTTCATATCACACAGGTCTTGTGTAGACAGCGTCAGCTACTATGAGGTCATGCATGCAATGGCCACTTAATGTCTGGAACACAGGATTTCAAAGCACTCCTCCCCTTTCTTAGCTCTTACGTTCTTTCTGCCACCTCTTCTGCAGTGGCCCCTGAGCCTCGGAGGGTGTCTCAGTACTGAACACTTCACCACCTCTTCTTCTCGACACTGATAGATTTTGAGTCTCCCCCGTGGTCACCGCCATCTGAAAAGAGAAGCTTCTCTAACCAAAAGTGAGAGTAGCATTAATACACGGACACAAACATAAGTGTTCCGAGGGCTGTTTGGTAGGGATGGGCATACTGGATCCATTTTACCAAACCACAAGTAGGAACTTCCCCACTACAGCTTGTGACCGCCCCAGCCACAGGCTTTTGATTAGGTTTTTAAGATCAGGCATGAACTTGGTTTTCCCCATAACAGATATGTCACTATTGCACCAGTTGTGACATTTGGTCTAGCTGGCCAGCCACATAGCTTGTAGGGTCCACTGATGGTTAAGACCATTGATGACTTTTTCACATCTTGGATTTCTGTTATATCATTAATGGCAATAGAAAGGCATAAACCCGGAAGCATAAATGTTAGCTCAGATCTACCCCTACTTCCTATCACTTCTGGAAGGGTGGTGGCAGACAAAGAGCTTTCAGAAAGGACAGGAAGTGGCACTTTTATTTACCATTGAACCTGAGACGGGGTAGCCATCAGTTTCCATGACATGATTAGTTGCTGGACCCTTCTGACTCCATAATGGCTGTGAGCAGTCATAACCTTGCTCACTGCTTGCTGGTACATATCAGATGGTTACATCCAATGGAGGGAGAGGTGGGGTCACAATGGTGTCCAGCAGCCTTGCTGCTTTGCAGACACGGGGACCTGGGAAGATGGGAAGATCAAGTAACTCAGAAGGACGGGGACTAAAAGAATGTCAGGTGGTTTGACCCAGTGGACCCTTTATGGAGAGGGAGGAATGGTGTGAGTGAGGGACCCATATGCTGTTGAATGAGTAGCTCATTCCAACAATAATGTGTGCATGCCCACGGGCAATTCGCAACATGATACCTCACTTATTCCCTCCTCTTCTTCCTTCACTTTCCCTCTCTCCCTTTCTTGAAGTTCCCTAAACTTTTTGATTCTTAGCTCCTCCCCCCCCACATGCACCCACTCTGCATAGTAAACAAAACCCAATAAAAGTGCCAAAGTGGCCTGTCCTAGAAAGACGGTCACTTTGACCATTAAGGCTGGCTTTTCAACTTGTCCTTCTGCACTCTGGGTACACAGGGGAACCTTGATGTGTACCTGTAGGCTAAGAGCTCATCTTGTCCACGAGCTATGTATGGCCTTAGGTAAGACTAAAGGAAAGACATTGTGATCACCCCAGTCCTGTACCTGATCTCTTCCTATTTCCTTCTCCATTTCTTCCTCTATCCTTAAAAAGAGAGGCTGTGGGATGGGGAGATGGCTTAGCAGTTGAGGTGCTTGCCTTTGAATCCTCAGGACCCATGTTCGACTCTTCAGATCCCACATAAGCCAGATGCACAAAGGTGAGGCAAGCACAAGGCTGCACATGCCCACTAGGTGGTGCAAGTGTCTGGAGTTTGATTGCAGTGGCTGAGAGCCTGGTGCATCAATTCTCTCTCTCTGAAAATAAATAAGTAAACAAGGGCTATGCATAGTGGGTTTGAATTTCCACCCTTGCTCTATACTAATCTGTTCCTGAGCTTGTCTTCCCAGACAAGCTCACAAATATCCAGGCAGATCCGCCTTTGCATTCCAATTCCATTCTCCCAAGAGCTGCGTGACATTGTGTCACCGTGCCCACCTCTCTGAGACCTTAGATCCCCTGTCCACAAGGTACTTGTGAGACTCTGACTGGGCTGTTGAGTGGCTCTATGCCTCTACAACATGCTTGGCCCAGGTTTATTCACTGGGTGAGTCCCAGCCCCAAGCATAATAATAAACGTTCATTAAGGAAAACTCCCCCATGCCTCGTGGTTTCAGGCACTGTGGAAAAGTGTGAGGTAAAGGATGGACAGTCAGTAGGCACTGTGGGAAAGGCCTCAGCACACTTGAAACCACTGTGGTGACAGTGGGTCTCCCCCCCACACACCCCCAAAACAAACCACTCACTGCCACTGCCAATACTGCCTATGGAATCTTTTCTGGACCTCTCCCCAACCCACGGTGTGAAGCACGTACCTTTGCTTAAACTGGTTAAACTTGGTGCTAAACAACCCTGACACTACAGAGTGAATTCCAGGTCAACCTGGACTAGAGTGAGACCCTACCTTGAAAAATGAAAAAAAAAAAGAAAAAAAAAAACACGAAAAAAAAAATTCAAGACTTGTCTTAATGGATTATAATTAGAACATTTAACAGATGTTAAATGCCTCCCGAGTGCTGGGATTAAAGGTGTGTACCACCACACCCAGGATTTTTTTTTAATTTTTAAAATTGTGTGTGTGTGTGTGTGTATGTGTGTGCGCGCGCGCGTGTGTGAGATGTGGGTGGGGGAGGGAGCTGTACATGCCTCTGGCACACCTGGGAGAATCAGAGAACAACCCTAGGTTGTCGATCTTCTCTGCTGCCTTTTTTTGAGACAGCATCTCTCTTGTTCTTGCCCTGGGAAGAGTAGCTTGGAGGCTCATTACCAAAGGTATGTTGGGATTACAGACCTTTCCTCCCCCAGTATTTCTCAAATTCCCGTCAGCAGGCTTGTAGAGCAAGCACCTGTAACCACTGAGCCATCTCTCCAGCCCGGAACAACAGTCTTGTCATTGGGAGCTCTGACATCCCTTTCCCATGTCTTTGGATGTTGGACTATTACAGGATTTCGGGGTGTGGCTGAGGGGTGGGTATCTGAATGGAATGAGCAGAGGCACAGAGTTTATTTGTGACCTCTTTATATTTAAGTTTCTGATAGCCCTTGGGCTATAAAACCAGCTTCCAGGAATATCCCCGGCAGTCACCGTTCAGAGTCCCTGGCACGGTGACAGGAAGCTGGGATAGAGACCCAGCCTTTGGTGCTCAACATCCAAAATAGGTAAGTTGTGGAGGAGAAACAAGGTTTGACATGTACTGGGTGAGAATCGGCTGCTATATTCATAGTGGTACACTCAGTGGCCAATTAAAAATTATGCATATTATTTCTAATTTATATTTGTCAACTCAACTTTTGGCATTTGTTGTGATCTCTCATCTAAAATAAATACTCCTGGTCACACCTTATTGTGCATTCATACTTTCACATTTCTCTCAACTACCGGCTAGACTTGCCCACCTTATGGTCATTACTGATCAGCACATGCTGTCATGGAGATACATCACTGGTTGCTGGGAGCCTTGGCTCTGGTCTCCTGGCAGGAGACATTCCCAGAGGCTCTCTTCTGTGGTAGCAGCAGCTGCCCCATCCTGGGGGTGAGTTCTGGGGCCCAAGGGGCACCAGGGGGGGTACCTGGAGGACAGAGCTTGCTCATGGCTTTCCTTCCTGGCCACACGGCTGCCTTTGGCCAACAGCTGCCAGTGTGCAGGCCCTCTCCGGAGAATCTGTGTGCCTATTCATCTCAGGCCTCTGCTTGGAAAGGCAAAAGAATGTTGCATTATACTAGGTCAAGCTTATCTCTAGCATCTGCCAAGATCCACACATTTCCCCTCCCTCTCTGCCCCTGGTCCCCGGCAACTTCCCTCCCCTTTCTTTTACCCTGTCTTGTGGGTTTTCAATAGTGTGTGGTTTTTGTTTTTTTGTTTTTTGTTTTTTTTCTTTTCCTCCTTCTTTCTGGTCAAGACAGGGTTGTCTCTCTGGGTGGAAAAAGGCAGTGTGTTCGTGGTGGTGTGCAGCTGCGTTTCAAAGCTACTTTGTTGGCCAGTTATGAATTTGTCTTTGCTCGTCTGGGGAAACGGGGGGGGGGGGATTCTTTGGCTCCCCCCCCACCCTAACTGAAATTGATGTTATTTCTCTGCCAGTGGTACCCAAGGAAATGTTTTGTTCCATTTCCTCCCCTTTCAGGCTGAGCCCTATTTATATGTTCAGAGCTGGGGAGCTGCCACTAAGGGTCACAGTCATTTCCACCAGCATCTGAGGCTGGCCAAATTCAGCAGCTGTGGGTTCATGCCTACCCTCTCCAAGGTTTATTTCCTTGACAACATGGCCTTGTTTGGACCAACTTTCTTAGTCTTTCTCTTGTGGTCCAACCGCCACTTTCTATCCTCCTACCCTTTTAGTTTTGTGAGGCTTGAAATTAGACAGGAAAAGTATGTGTGTGTATGAGTGTGTGTGTGTGTGCACAAACATGTGTATGTGTGTGTGTGTTGGAGGCAGTGGCCAGGAACTTGGAGCTGGAAGGAAGATAAAGACCCTGGAAGGTGGAGAGAGGGGACATGGTCCAGGACATGGGCTAAAGGGCGGGAAGTTTGGCCACTGATGATAGGATTAAACTTATTATTATTTTCGTGTTCACCGCTCTCCTTCTGCCCAACTTTGCAAGCCTCACCCTCAGCCCTGTCCACCCCAGCATGCTCCAATGAAACACCTAGGTGGCCCAAGGGGACCCCTGACCTCTATATCCTGTTCCCTTTTTCCCTGCTTTGCTACTTTTCTCGTCAATAAAAGGAGAGAGTGAGAGATAATTAACAAAAAACATGGCCCCGGGACAATGGAGCCACTGGCCTTGGCCGGCAAGCAAGGAATCCTGGTTTTCTAGGTAAACTTTCTCCCATCAATCTTTCCTTTAACCTCCCTGTTAGTGGAAGCAATAGGAACACCGCCCCCCTCCCCTGAGCAAATGCTTTCTTTTGACTGGAAACAAAAAAAAAGGGGGGCACTCTGCAAAGACGGAGGTGAAATCTGGGTGGTATGGGCCACCGCACAATGGGGCCGCTGTTCCTGGCCCGGTTTGTGTTTTACAACAGGGGAGGGGCTGAGCGTGAATGGCCTGATGGTGAGGACAATCCCCTTGGTTCAGGCTACAAACGCATCTTCTATTCCTCATGGAACAGGACAGAAAGGACCGGAGTGACAAAGAGAGCATGGGGCGGGCAGGAGGAAAACAAAGTGTGTTCAACTAGCAATCTCCCCTATCCTTGGAGTCCTAGGAAGAGGACCTATGGGAGAAGGCCTCCGGGGAGTCCCGGCCCACTACTGAAGGGCTTTATCTGGACTCTGATTTATTGACGAAGCTTAAACGACTTGCTAGAGAAAGGCCCAGGGGCCTTCTTTGTCTTGGAGATAAAGTGCAGTAGGGCCACAAGGGCCAAGATCTCTTGGGATGCTCTCAGGGCCTGCCTTTCTCTGGCTCTCTCCTCCCCGCAAATGCCAGCGGCCGTGAAAAATGAGCGGTGGTGTGTCTGGAGTTCTGGGGACAAGGCCGGGCCACTTGAGGTCTCCTTAAGAGGGTATTATGGTCAGGGAAAATATTTGTGCTCTGAAGATGGCACACTCCATTTGTTAATGGCTCTCATCTCCCCCAGATAATCACCCCCTCCTGGCTGTCAGGGGCACAGCCATAGCCAATTCACATCGCCCTCGGAGAAAGCACCCTTTCTGCCGTGACCAAGATGGGGACATTGTATTCCCCTACTTGAACAGAGGGGAAAGTGACCGCGAGGGCAGCCTGTGTTGTAAATTACCATTAAAACAAAAACAGACAGTGTCTTCTCTGCCCTGGGATGTCCCCGCCAATAAATTATGGCTGGGCAGTGGAGTGGAACCCAGAAGAGAGAGAGACTGGGTGCTGGGGAGGAACTGCCCGCTGAGAGGCTCTAGGATCCAGGAATGGGGCTGCTGAGGAGTGGAGATGGGTTGACCAGTCACACAGACTAGCTGGGATGGACATTTAGGAGGCTTCCCACTTGTCATGGACAGAGGCAAGAGAGAGATGGGGACACTTCACACAGCTTCTCACCAACTTCTTAGCCCAGAGTTCTCTGCAGCTGAAACCCACCTCTCTGTGCAGTTCCCCACCCGTCAATCTCCAGCCTTGAGCACCATCTGAGGAAAGGAAAGAAGGGAAGAAATGAGAGAATGAAGGGATAAAAGAGTGGAGGAAAGACGAAAGGAAAGGAGGGCTGAAGGAAAGAAACGCCAATCATTAATGGCTAAGAATGAGGAAGGAGCGAAGGTGATTTAATAAAGCTGAGTTTCTCATCTTTGATTTAAAGTGCAAAAATGAACCATCAGGCATAGTGACATACACATGGGAGGTGGAGGCAGGAGAATTTTGAATTGGAGGCCAGCCTGGTTTATATAGCAAGACCTTGTTGATAGAGAAAAAGAGAGAAAGAGATTATATGTAACAGGTACTATCAACCAGGAATGACAATACTTTGTCAGGATCTTTTGACCTGGCACATTCAATTATTTACCTAAATTAGTTTCCAAGTGGTGGGATTTTTTTGTTTTGTTTTGTTTTCCTTAATAGCAGCAAAGTTTCCATAATATCAATTACTTGCTGCGCTATAGTGCACCCATTCTTGGTAGCACGTCCAGGTTCCCAAATTGAATTGAGCTCTTTTTATTGACTTGGGGTCAAGAGAAATGGAATGTGTAAAAGTAAACTCTGAGGTACAGTTCCGCAGCTGGCTACTCTTCACCTCTCAAGGACCAAGCCCAGCCCGTGATCCAGCCATCACAATCTGGGCCGGGGTGGGGGGCTAGGTGTCTGCTTTGATAGCTAGTCTATTTCTTTACCTACCTCACTCCAGCTTGCTCCGGAAAGTGGATAAGGAGTGAGCGCAAAATGAGAAGTGCCCACACCTCTGGCTTTGTGGCTCCGGGCCAATTATTTATTTCCTCTGCGCCTCAATTTCTTCACCTCAGGATGTCACCAAGAAGATTAAGTGGAATGATGCACGTCATGTGCTCATGGCAAGGGCTGGAGTAAGTATAATAAATATTAGTTATTATTAGAATGATCATTTAGCGTTATTACCAATGAATGATTTTTTTTTTCCTATGAGCAGCAGGCATGAATGCCCACTTGCATTTTGTGTAAGTGATAAAGCTCTCATTTTTTTTTTAAAAAAGTTATTTTTATTTATTTATTTATTTGAGACAGAGAGAAAGAGACAGAGAGAGAGAGAAGGGACACACCAAGGCCTCCAGCCACTACAAATGAGCTCCAGACCCATGTGCCACCTTGTGCCCCTGGCTTACGTAGGTGCCGGGGAATTGAACCTGGGTCCTCAGGCTTCTCAGGCAAGCATCTTAACCACTAAGCAATCTCTCCAGGCTCCAGATCTTTCATTTATGTGACCTATTCCCCACTTTCTTGGGTCCATTCTGTATCACAGAGTGGCTTTACGGTGGTGTCACAGATCTGAGTGGTCCCTTTGTCATGAAGCCAGTCCAGGAGGCAGCTGAGGTTTGATCCCCATGAAACCTGGTCCTGAGCCTCAGCCTGATAGAGCTGCACTAGCTGGTCAGCTGAGAATATCTTCTTTTTTTTTTTTTTTTTTTTGGTTTTTTGAGGTAGGGTCTCACTCTAGCTCAGGCTGACCTGGAATTCACTATGTAGTCTAAGGGTGGCCTTGAACTCATGGCGATCCTCCTACCTCTGCCTCCTGAGGGCTGGGATTAAAGGCGTGCGCCACCATGCCCGGCTGAGAATATCTTCTTAAGTATACAGATTCCACACCTGTGCCTACCTTCTCTCAGCCTCACATCTGATGTATGTTATTTTCTCCCTGCTGGGACTAGACTCCTGACAGAATTCAGTCTGAAGAAGGAAGGATTTATTTCAGCGTACAGCTCCAGGTCACGTCTATCACAGTGGGGATGGCACGGTGTCAGGAGCTTGAGGCAGCTGGTCACATTCAGGGCACCAAGAGGAAGCAGAGTGGTGACTGCTGCTGCTCAGCCCGCTCTCTCTCTTTTTGGGTAGGAGCTTAAGGTGTTAGGTGTGGCTCTTAAGACTCTCAGAGTATCTGCAAAGGTGTTCCTAGGGGTTGAGTTTCCCTACTATGGGAGTATTCAAGCAGGCTGAGTGGAATAAAATACAGGTAGATTCTAAAATTTAACTAAACACGGTACACATTCAATCAAAAACAGCCCCAAGTATGTATGCCAGAGTAGTTATTATAATGACCAGATCCTCTATCAACAAAGAGGTTAAGATTTCTGGTCTGTTGAGGGATGCAAGTCAGCTTGTGACCAAGTGAGACCCTTTCCTGGTGCAATCTCAGTTACCTTGGATGATTTTGGTCTCAGTCGAGTTGCTGCCTGGGTCATTGGGCTGCTGTTCTGATTTCTGGAGCTGGACACTGGCTTTTCCTGCGGGGCAAACTGAGCCTGGCAAGTGTGGCCCTGCAGATCAGCACCCCTGCTGCTGGAACTGCTGCTGCTAAAGCTGCCGCTGCTACTGCTGGGTCTGTAGCTGCTGCTGCCTCTGCTGCTGCTGCTGTAGCTGCCACTGCTGGAGCCACCGCTGCTGCTGAAGCTGCTGCTGCTGTGTCCACTGCCACTGCTGCCACTGAAGCCGCTGCTGCTGGGTCTGGCTTCTGCCGCTCCTGGGTGTGCTGCTGCTGGGGCCGCTGTTACCGGTGCCGGACCCGCTGATGTTGCTGCCGAACTCTGCTCCTGCTTGGGTCCCGCTGTTGGCCCAAGTTGGCGTGGCCGGGTCCCGGGCCGCTGCTCTGTTCGCTGGAGCTGGGCTCAGGCGTTGGGGGAGGGGAGGGAGCCGCAGCTGCTCTGGTTCTCTCGCTGCTCCACGTGTTCTTCTACCTCGCGGTCTGCTCCTCCGCTGCTCGCTGCCGCTCTCCCCTCACGTGTCCCGAGTTGCGGAGAGCGCGGTGTGAGGGAAAGCTCCGCACCTGGCTTTTCCTGCGACTCGAGCCGAGTCTGGCCGCTTTCTGGTGCACCGTGGCCGCGGCGGTTGGTGGAGCTGCCGGGGCCACTTTTCCCGCCTGTGCGGGCTCTGGATGCTCTGGATCTCTTCTGCTTCTCCGCTGCCGCTTCAATTTCCTATACACCTCACTTTTTAGTAAAAGTGTGTATTTTGCTGAGTTTTTTTGGTCTTTTTCCCCCCTAGGCTGCTTTGGTGTGGTACCTACGCCACCATCTTAACCGGAGGTCCTCTCTCTCTTTTTATACACTTCAGGGCCCCAGCCCACGGGCTGGTACTGCCAACAGGTAAGGTGGGTCTTCCCACCTCCACTAACCACTCAAGATAATTGCTCACAGGCATGCCCAGAGGCTAACCTAATCTAGATAATCGTTTTCTGGTGATTCTAGGTCCTGTCAAATTGATGATCAATATAGACCATCACATCTAAATTTCACCAAGAAGCAAGAATCGCAATGACAATAACAGTGTCATTCACCTACTGGGTGCAGACACACTGCTTAAAGCTTTGTCTGCAGCCTGCTGGCAGTTAAGGGACCAGAAGATGCTATAAAATCCAAACACACACACACACACACACACACAATGCATGTATAATACATGCAACTATATACAGAAATTGTTATAATGAGCTAGGTGTGGTGATGTACACTTGTAATCCCAGTTCTTGGGAGGTGGAACAAGAGGATTGAAAGAGTTTAAGGTCATCCTCAACTGTTGCAATCTGGAGCTCAACCTGGGCTATAAGAGACTGTCAGAAGGAAGGAAGAAAGGAAGGCTATAATAACATATGTTTACCAACTTTGTCCTTGAGACAGTGTAACCTCAATGACATGCACCCACTGGGCACTTGGATGTTGATTTGTAAACACACCTGTTCCAAAAAGAGAAAAGAAAAAGAAAAGAAAAAAAAAAAAAAACAAGGAAAAGCTCTATGAATAAAGGAATGATGTGAAGCTGGGTCACTGAAAGTGTTAAGCAAATTGCAACATCTAAGTATACGTGAGAGGTTCAGGATATAGACGTGAACTTGAATAAGCCTTTACTGGCCTCAGTCTTCCTCCTGTAGGTGGAATAATACTGGCATTGGGCACCTCCTAGATCACGGTGAGGGTCATGCGGATCTGCCCCTCACAGTACACCCTGGGTTTATCTGAGCTGATATCCTGGCACAGTTGCCCCTCTCTCTGGGGAACATGTGTTTCTGAAGGAAATGGAAACTGTTGGAAGACAACTCTTCCAGGAAACCCATGCGCCAAACTATATCTCTGACTACCATGATTGAAAGTGTTGAATTGTCTTGACTAAGCATAACATAAGAGGCTCTGGGGAGATTGCTCAGCGGTTAAAGGCACTTGCTTGAAAAGCCTGCCAGCCTGGGGGTGCAATTCCCAAATCACCCACATCAGCCTGATGCAAAAAGTGGCACAAGGACTGGACAGATGGCTTAGCGGTTAAGTGCTTGCCTGTGAAGCCTAAGGACCCCCATTCGAGGCTCGATTCCCCAGGACCCACGTTAGCCAGATGCACATGGGGGCACACATATCTGGAGTTCGTTAGCAGTGGCTGGAAGCCCTGGAACGCCTGTTCTCTCTCTCTGTCTCTTTCTCTTTCTGTCACACTCAAATAAATAAAATAAAAATGAACAAAAAAAAAGTGGCATAAGTGTCTGATGTTTTTTGCAGTGGAAAAAGACCTTTGCATGCCCACACACAAACACACACCACACACTCACACAACATAAATAAGTAAATATATATATATATATATATATATATATATATATATATATATATATATATATATATTGTTTTACTGAATAACATAGGAGGGTCCAGGGAGATGACTCCGTAGGTAAACACATTTTTTTTGCATAAGCATGATGACTAGAGTTTAATACACAGCACCTACATGAAATAATAGCATAGAAAATGGTTTAATCCACATATAACATTATAAGAATGAAATCAGATAAAAATATTTTTAAAGAGAGTAAAAAGCCTAAGTTATGATCCATTTACCTCTGGAAACTTAAGAATATTTAATTTATATGTGCCAAGCAACATAACAAGATGCATAAAAGGAAAGCCAGAATCAATGTAAGGGCTGAAAGTACCTGTAAACATCACTTACAAGGTAATCAAACACGGGTTTCCAGCTTCTCCTGGTTCCACCTCCCACTGCCATGGGCACATTGGGATTAGAGATAGGCGTGCCGTTTTGTACCCAGCTTTATGTGGGTGCTGGGGAACTAAACTCAGGCTGGCAGGCTTGCGGACAAGTGCCTTTTACTGCTGAGCCATCTTCCCCAGCCCCAAATGCTTTCTTCTTGGCTTTGGGGGGAGGGAGGGTTCAGAATGTGTTACCCAAAATATGATCCCTTGGAAACTGAGAAGAGAAGAGGCAGAAAGGTCACTGTCTGGTGGCACATCTGTTAGGGATGAAACCAACTGCTCTCTGATTGGACTTGAGGCCCATTCCAAGGGTGGGAATTCATGCTTGGTACCAAAAATCTAATCAAAAGCCTAAGGCTGGGCTGGAGAGATTGCTTAGCAGTTAAAGCACTTGCCTACAAAGTCTAAGGACCCATGTCCGACTCTCCAGATCCTACGTAATCCAGATGCACAAAGGTGGGGCTAGCGCAAGGTCACACATGCCCACTAGGTGGCGCAAGTTTCTGGAGGTCAATTGCAGTGGCTGAGGCCCTGGCTTGCCAGATCTCTCTCTCTCTCTCCCTCTCTGTCTCTTTCTCTCCCTCTCTGTCTCTCTCTTTCTAAAAAAAAAAAAAAAAATGAGGCCTAAGGCTGAGGCACCTAGGAGGGAAACTACTACTGTTGTCTGGCTAGATACATATATTATACTCACCAAAGTGCCCTCTAACTTATGCTCATATATTAATGTTACTCTCACTTTTTGATAGAGAAGCTTCTCTTTCAGCCGGTGGTGACCACTGGGAAGACTCAAAACTCACTAGAGTGCTGAGAAGTGACAGTGGAGTGTTTAAGCACTAAGTGAGACATCTCTACCATACCCTCTGAGGCTCAGGGATCATTGAAGAAGAGGTGGCAGAAAGAATGTAAGAGCCGAAGGAAGGGGAGGAGTGCTTTGAAATACTGTCTTCCAGACACTGAGTGGTCATGGCACTCAGGACCTCGCAGTGGCTGATGTTATCTACACAAGACCTGCATAATAGGAGGGGGAGGTGATGGCATCAAAGTAAAAGAAAGACTAGCTGGGAAGAAGAACAGATTTGGTAAGTGGTAGGAAGGGGTTAGGATAATGGAATACTATGTATATGTATGAGGTTATCAATAAAAAGTTAAGAATTTGGGCTGGGAGGCCAGGCGTGGTGGCGCAACACCTTTAATCCCAGCACTTGGGAGGCAGAGGTAGGAGGATCGCCGTGAGTTCAAGGCCACCCTGAGACTCTATAGTGAATTCCAGGTCAGCCTGAGCTAGAGTGAGACCCTACCTCGAAAAACCAAAAACAAAACAAAACAAAAAAAAAAACAAAGAAGAAGAAGAATTTGGGCTGGAAAGATGGCTTAGCAGTTAAAGAATGCATGTTTGAGTCTCCAGGTCCCACGTAGCCAGACACACACTGATGCAAGCGTGCAATGTTGCACATGTGCACAAGGGGGCGCATGTGTTTGGAGTTCATTCACAGTAGCTGGAAGGTCCTGGTGCGCCCATTCTCTGCCTGCTTCTTTCTGTCTCTCAAAAATAAATAGTAAAAAAAAAAAAAAAAAATTAAGATTTTTGTTTTAAAGCTGGGTGTGCTGACATGCATCTACAATCCCAGTGCTGAGGAAGAGGACACAGGAAGGTCCCTAGAGTTTGCCTCCCAAGTGCGGGGATTGAAGGCATGTGCCACCAAAACCCAGCTACTTGCTTTTTGTTTTTTGAGACAGGATCTCATGTAGCCCAGGCCAGCCTCTAAGTAGCCAATGATGACCTTGATGTCCTGATCCTCCAGCCTTCCCCTATGGAGTGAATGGATTATATAGGTGTGTGCCACCACACCCAGTTTTTGGAATGTTGGGGACCGAACCCTGGGCTCTGTACATGCTAGGAAAGCACTCTACTAACTGAGCTACATCCCTGGTCCCTAGATTGTAAAAGAAGCCGGATATGAGCAATGTGTTCTGTGAGAATCTCCTCTGGCATCTTGACCTGCAGACCTCCAAAGGGGAGGGTGCTCTTCTGTCTTTGGAGGAGTTCCTGGAGAGCAAGCAGTAGCTGTTACATCTTTGCTTCATGCCACCTCGACCCAGACTGTGGGGCCTGGAGGAAAAGGGGTGTCAATCTAAAGAGCCCGCTACTCCCTGGTGCTTTCTCTCAGCCCTGGATGGCCTCCTCCTGACAAGGCTGGCTTCTGTGAGTGTATGTATTTTGGGGTATGATTTTGAATTTCAATAGAGCCATGTAGGATGGGTTTCTTGGTTGGCCCACAGATCCACCACCATCACCCCAACCACCTCACTGGTTTAACCTCTACAACACTGTCAACCCAACCTCCCACCACTTACCTTTGGTTTTGTAAGATGCCAGTATCATTTGGTATTTTATCCACCCAGAGGAATAACACCTCTTGGAGGAGACATTTGCCTAACTGTCACTCCGGAGGGGCTCACTAGTTGTAACGAGAGAGGAAAGGGGCAGAGAAGTCTCAACTCTTCCTCACACCCACATGGGTTTTGCCAATCAGAGGTAGCGTCCATGTCCATTCAGTTTCTCTAATCAGCTTCAAAGGACACGCATGACCCCCAATACCATTGTGCAGCTGGTTAATTTGTGTCACAACTAATTACCACGTAATAGCTGCTGTGAACGCACTGTTTTCAGGTTAAGAGCAGAGTGCATTTCTCCTCATTCAGACGTCATCTGGCCCTGATTGGTGGAGATTACAAGGTAACAGGGAAGTTATTCCTACCTGCCGTAGCTCATCACCTCCATCTCCAGCTGAGGTAGCGGTCCCCTCCCTCGTTGACAGGGATTACTTGTCATTAAAATGTCCAATGTCCAGTCTGGCTCTATGGTCTCTTTCATAGTCTGGATGTTGCCTACACTTGGAGAAAGGTTTTTTGGTTTTTTTTAATTATTTATTTGGCAGAAAAAAAAAAAAAAGAGGCAGATAGAAAGAGAAAGGTCCTCCAGGCACATCCAAGGTTGCTGTCCTGAATAGCTATTATTAGATACACGTGCTGCCTTGTGCATCTGCCTTACGTGGGTACTGGGGAGCTGAACCTGGATCCTTAGGCTTCCCAGGCAAGTGCCTTAACCACTAAGCCATCTCTCCAGCCTGAGAAAGATTTTTGAAGGAAAATTAACAAGATTAGGGAAGGTTCACCTATGTTCAGCCTCAGTCTTGATGTTAGAGAATCCAAGCCTGCCCCCTACAACCACCCATGGAGCATAAGAAAATAAGGGCAGGCTAGGTGAGGTGGGCTGGAGTCAGGAGAGAAGCTGGGTGAGTCTCCTTTGACAACACAAAGCTGGAGTCAAAAGCAAATCTAAAGATGTTTTATGCTGGGGAACTCCCAAGAGTTTTGACAGAACTTTTGTTTTCAACAGTATCCCTTGCACTCTCTGTTAGTCTGCCTTGTGTTGCTATGAGGAAATACCTCAAAAGCTGACTTACCAAGAGAAGTATGTTTAGCTCACAATTTTGGAGCTTCAAAGATCAAGTGGGTGTAGTATAGATTGACAAAAGCTTGCCCTTCAATACATCAACTTATTACAAATGACAATGGTAGAGAAAAGGGACTATAAAATGACTATAATCTTGAGTCACATCTTCTATGTTATCCCCCCCCCCTTCCTTCAAAAACCTGCCACTGGATGGTAGGGAAGATGTTGAAGACAGAACTTGATTTTTCCCGGAGACAGGTTCTAACAATTACACCCAACCCAGCTGCTGATATTGGCACTTTTTTGTCTTCTCTCTCTCTCCCTCCCTCCCTCCCTCTCCCTCTCTCTCTCTCTGTTTGCTTTCCCCAAAGCACCAAATAAAATAAGAAGCATGACTCCAAGGGGGCATGTGAAAATCTTTTCCCAAGTTGTAAGTTTTCATTGACTTAAACTTCTAATCAATCCTAACTGAGCACTCTGTTGTTCCTTTGGGCTGTCCCGGGGGCTGTCTCCATCTATTATAACAAAATATTGTAGGCTAGGTGACTTACAAATAAGAGAAACTTCTCATGTTCTGGAAGCTGGAAAGTCCAAGCTCAAGGTGACAGTGTATAGAAAGCCTGGCTCTCCGTCCCATAGATAGTGCCTTGTTATGGGCCCACAAGGACTCCCTTGGGCCTTTCTATAAGGGAACACATCCCAGTCTTCTGTCCTCATGACCTAGTCCCCTCCTAAATGCCTTCTCTCTTAATATTTTGTCATTGGGGATTAAGTTTCAACATGAATTTTGGAGGGAACACAAACCTTCAAACCATAACACTTATCAAGGAGAAGTAACAAGGGAAGAGGAAATCGTTAGGCCATTTTACAATCCTCTCAAATCTCCCGGTGAAGTAGAAAGTGCAACTGAAACAGAAAAGCAGAGGGCTCTGGACCATGTTTACAACAGAAGTGGGGATGGGTAATCCTGGCAAACACCACAGACTAACAACAGGTCTGAACAAAACTTCTATAGTTCAAGACTCATGGGATACCATGTCAGGAATGGAAGAGGAGAAGGCATGGGGATTATGGTTCTGAAAATGCTGGGGAGAAATCACAAAACCACCAGTAGGCTTGGTGGGAGACACCAAAAAACAATCTGAGCACAGCAGCCAGAACCAGGAGAAGGATGCAAACCCAGCGTGTGGGTAAGCGCAAGGGTCTATGTTTCTATAACAGGATGGCGTCAGAGCACTCCAGGATACTATACTCGCAAAGTGACCAAAGTCCCTCCCAATTCAAAGCTTGGGCTGGGTGGCAGCTGGGCAGTATAACAGAGGCAAAGAAAGAAGTTCTAGATAAATGGGGCTGAAAGGGGAAGGGAGGCAAGATAGATGAGGCTGATCTCAAAAAAAAAAAAAAAATGTGGGCTGGAGGGATGGCTTAGCTGTTAAGACATTTGCCTGCAAAGCCAAAGGACCCAGGTTCGATTCCCCAGGACCCACGTTAGCCAGATGCACAAGGGTGCGCATCTGGAGTTCATTTGCAGTGGCTGGAGGCCCTGGCGTGCCTATTCACTCTCTCTCTCTCTCCCTCTTTCTCTGTCAAATGAACAAATAAACAAATAAGTAAGTTTTTAAAAAAATGTATGGAGACTCTTACTTCCTTGTGAAAACAATGTATGAGGTGCTCTAGGGCTATTAAACTAGAAAGGCTGCCCTGCAAAAGCATGTGACAATTCATTTCATCGAGAAAATGAGCAGTAGAAAAGCACTGTGACAGAAAGCCTTAGAAGGTAATTTAAAGAAGAAATAAAGAGCAAAGAAGTGGAACAACATAGACAGTGAAGGCAGAGCAAGAAAAATTGTCCATAACATTTCAAATAGTCAAAGCAAATTAAATGAAATTCAGAACATGATAGAAACTATAAAAGAGCAACATGCCTCAGAATTAGAAAAAAAAAAACTAAAAAATAAAGTGACTAGAGGAAAGAAAGTTTTTTTTTTAAAAAAAAGAGAGGTGACATACTTTAGAACATAACTAGATATAAGAGGAAAACAGTAACACTAGAGAGAAATTGGCATGTGAAGTGACAGAAACACAGCGAATGACACCAGGCAATGCCATGGAAATCCCGACCTCAGGACTCTGTAGATCACAATTCCCAGTCTCTTCAACAACAGATACTTAGGAGGCATTTGGTTTTCCCCAAAACAGACATTGCACCAGTTGGTACATTTGGCCTGGCTGGCAAGACGTAGAGCTTGCAGTGTCCACTGTTGGTTTTGACAGCTGATGACTTTTCTCTCCCAACAGACTGCATAGGTCTTTCCAGCATCCCGACAGCTAGTTAACAGGGAGGAGGCTTCCAGCTCAGCTCCAGCTTGAGTTCTCAGTGATCTGCAACCCAAGCATATGGAGTCTTCAGCAACAGGGTCTTACCATCTACTTCTGAAGGGCAAACAAGACACTTGGCATTAGCCTGTACAGTTTTGGGGGCATTGGATTGCCTCCCTGGCCAACAACTCACTACAAGGTATCCCACCCCTGGAACTGACATGTTTCTAATAACAATGTATGGCCTTTGGACACAACATTATCTACCTCCACATGATACTTCTGCCCAAGCTCTCTTACTTTAAATATATATATTATTAACTAATGAAGAAGTAGGTTTCCATATGGTTTATATCATAATATCTTAATTTATGATCTTGTATAGATACATATGGAAGCTTGTTGATAAGAGCTTGATGGGTCTTTGGGTTATATTCTCTACTTTCTGTGTCTGATAAATGCTGTCATGGAAAACATGATTTAAAAAAAAAACATATAAGGGCTGGAGAGATGGCTTAGTGGTTAAAGGGGCTTGCCTGCAAAGCCTAAGGATCCAGGTTCAATATTCCAGGTCCCATGTAAGCCAGATGCACAAGGTGGCACATGCATCTGGAGTTCATTTGCAGTGGCTAGAAACTCTGGGAGCCCATTCTCTCTCCATGTGTCTCTAATAAATAAATAAAAATAAATCATATATCTATATATATAGATATATATATATGTTTGTATGTATGTATATGAACCTTAGCTCCCTAACGGCACCTCATGGTTCTATCCTGAGGGGTCTGTGGTATCCCGAGAGGGCTTTACCAGGTACAGACCCACTTTATAACCTTACCTCCACTTCCATTCATGTGTTATAGTGTATTGGTCCCTAAGGTGATCTGAGCATGCTGCTGCACTGTTTGCTAGAATATGAAGTCTCCAAGGACAAAGACCTCATCAGTTTTGTAACTATTACATTCTAGGATGTCGATTAGCACCTGGCACATAAGAGATCTTCTGGAAGTAACTATGGGTTGGTTGGATGAATCATCTTGACTCATTCAGGTCTAATTACCACCTTTATATACTTCTGAACAGAGAAGAGAGAATTCTACACTTTCTAATGATCTAAGATTGAGTTAGCTCCTACAGTGACCCCCACTCCAAGTTGTATATTGTGGCCTGAATGTATCATTCAAACTCCTATGTTGTGACATCACCAGTATGAGAGTCCTAATAGTAAGGTCTTTGAAGGTGAAAAGACCATGACGTCTCAATGAGTCATGACTTCCATAAAGGCTGCCCCACTTGTCCTTCCCCTCTCTGCCGTGTGAGGATAGACCACTCAAGGTACCACTTCAAAAGCAAAAGCTGAGCCCTTCCTGGCCACTGAACCTGACAGCGTCTTGATCTTATACTTCCCAGCTTCCATACCTGTGAGTAATAAGTTTATGTTCTCTATAAAATATCTAGTCCTCAGTATTTTGTTACAGCAGCAATTACAGATTAAGATGTCTGATCTGTGGCCATGAAGGGGCTTTGGACAGCTACAGAGTGCAAAAACACAGAAAACCATGACTACCAATTGTGGTATGTCCAGTACCCATAGCCACCCAACAGGCATTGCTAAAACTTTTTATATGTGATTGCAATCAACAGAAATAAATTAATGTATGACTATGTGTTATAAATTTATGCTATTTGGCTTGTTTATTTTACCCATGAGAAAGTTTTAAAAGCTAAGTATAGCCAATGCATCATTTTGAAGAAGAGGACAGTCAGTTATAATGGAGAGAGTGAAAGTTTTCAAATAGGTAGATGAAATTCAAATCCTGGCCCTGAAAGCTATTCACATTGTAGAATAGGTAATTAGTCATCTTGAGCCCGTAGTTTCTTTCTATCTTTAAGTTTTTGGGAAGAGGGTCATGCTATATAGCTCTGGACATCCTGGAACTTTCTATGTAGCCCAGGCTGACCACAGACTGTAATCCTCCTGTCTCTGTCTTATGAGCACAAGGATTATAGACATACGCCACTAGGGACAGCTAAATCCAAATTTTCTCAGCAATAGAATTCCATCACTAAGGTACTCTACAGATCAAGCTCTCTTCTGAATACAAACACAAAACATTGAATCTAAATTTCAGTAAATTAAGCCCAATAGTAAAGGAAGGATCCTATACCACACCAACTTCTTCAGAGCAGTGGTCAGGGTTAGCGGGAAAGCTGGGTTGATCTAGAGTGTGGTCCTCCTTCCTGACCTCTGGTGGAGCTGCTGCCAGGTCTCAGCTCAGCAGAGGTGCCAAGGGAGAGGTTAGCGCCCCACATACCTGTGTGGTATGGATAAAGTACGGCTAGAGTCCACACCAGGTGAGGAACAGACCAGTTATTACAATCAAGTGTCAAGGGATTGTTCCTACCAGGGCCTGTCATAGTTGTCCCTGGCAACTTTCTCAGTACCAGGGTGCTGAGTATAGATACTTCATAAAACATCCCGAAGTCATTAAATGATCTATCCCATTTGGATCTCTCCTTTTCACAGGATGTTGGGTACCAAAATGGCTTTTGAACCCCAAAGTTATGCCTCAAAATATCAAGCAATGCTGCCTCCTAAACTTGTGAGCTACAGAGTTAAGACACAGTCCTACAAGATCACAGTATGAGCCACTCTCCTGAGCCCAGGGAGGGGCTCTCTGAACGTTGTCACAGCTGGGAGAAAGTGGGCAGTGAGAAGGCCACCCCTGGGTAGGTGGGACCAGGCATGGAACTCTATGGGTTAGTTACTTTCAGTCTTCCAGCCCACTGAGTGCGTTGAACTTATGGATCTGAGTCAAAATTACTGTAATGGAATCCTGACCTCATGACTCCAGTAGTTGAATGATTTTTGGCAAATTTCATCATAATTCTCTTCCTAGTCTCCTCATTTATGAAAATAGGGATGCTGTTACTACTGCTGCCCTTAAAACCATGTTCACCTCTTCACTCAAGAAGCACTTATTAGGTTCAAACTACGTTCCAGACGTTATGACTGAAGATAGAAGGAAGGCTGAGGAGGGAGCTTGGTGGCAGAGCATGTGCCTAACATGCACAAGGTGCTTGGTCCAATTTTTTAAAAGACTGAAAGGAAAGAGAAGGGATGTGTATTTGCAAGCCCTTTGCATAGGCTCTGTATCTGCTTTCACTTACTGGGACAAAACATCTGAGACAGTTCAACTTAAAAGAGAAACGTTTATTTTGGCTGATGATTTCAAGGACCTCTGTCTATTGTCCCCATCACCTTGGGCCTCTGCCCGGCAAACCAGCATGACAAGAAGCCCATGGCGGAACAGATCTGCTCCTTTTGTGACATCCAGGGAGTAAAGAAAGAGGGGAACGGGTCCAAAAGAAGACTGAACTTTCAAGGAAGCCCTTCCTTCAACTAGGTTCCATCACTTCCCTATAGCCCATCAATGAAAGAGCTCATCAATGGATTAGTCCTTTGATAAGCTCAAAGCGCTCATGGTAAAACACTTCCCCAGAGCTCCACCTCTGAACATTCCTGCGCCAGGGAACAAGCCTTTGTGGGACATTGCAGACCCAAACCATACAGACTCCATAGATTCCAGATTAAACACTACTATGCAAACAGTTCTGATGGGGTGAAGCCACCAGCCTGACAAGAAGTACCCACAGCAGCGCAATGGTGGCACACAGCCTCAGTGTGTTACCAGTGGCTTTCTGATTGGCTGGGGGATCCATTCACTGGAAAGGAGCCCATGACTGGAACTGCAAACCAGCTATGAATCCTATAGAGACAAAGATTCTGCTCTCCAATGTCAAGCTCCCTCTAGTTTTTGGCTAAAATGGACTACATCCATCAAACCCTCCCTAAATTAATAACGCTTATCCAATATAACCTATACTGACTTCACTCTCAATTGGAGAATCTGTTTTTCGTTTTCAGAAGGTAGCAAGACCTGAGGAGATCAACCACCCCTCCCGTCTCAGCCAAGGCCCAGGAAAACCACAGAGGAAGTGGGGAGGTGAGCAAGAGAGCTGCTCCCGTGGTGAGCCTGACATTCAGTGCCAGGGTGAAGGAGACAGACGCTCAATGCATGCCAGGGTAGAGATCTGGGGGCTCCTGGGAGCTCCTCACTGAAGTAGACTTAGAGCACACCCATAAAAGGATTGTGGGAGTCACAGGTTGGGATGTCATGCCCAGAGGCACTACCTTCCCCCAATAACTGACTGCTGCCCCCACAGCACATAGCCCACAATCCTATGGGGAATACCAGCAACCCCACTGAAGGGGGGGGTCCCTTGCAGAATGGGGGCGGGGAGCAGTGAAAAGATGGTACCAACACATGATGTATCCATACAAAATATGTTCTTCATAATAATTTTTTTTTTAAAAGACAGAAACAATGGTCAGAACCACTCTCCATTGGGTCATCGTGTTCTCTCAGAAGAGTTACTTG
Organism: Jaculus jaculus; assembly: GCF_020740685.1. NCBI lineage: Eukaryota > Metazoa > Chordata > Mammalia > Rodentia > Dipodidae > Jaculus > Jaculus jaculus. The sequence goes on from NC_059106.1 coordinate 157,298,190, forward strand.
GTATGGATGGAGGGCATATGTTTGCAGCATTCCAGAGAAAGACATCATTACTATGTTCAGGCTGCCTGGTTCCCTATCTGTGTAATGAGTAAGATATTTAGAGTCTCGAATTGTTTATGTGACATTTCAATAAGTAATGCAGAGATTCAACAACATTTCCATATTCCTCTTTTAAAGCCTGGAGGCCCCAGCCTTAATCCAAGCTCTTTGGCATTTATTACTGTTTGTTACACTAACAAGTAAGATTATGAGAATCCTAATGAAGGCTTCCAGTGAAAAAGTCTGTGATTAAAATGCCATAATAACAGTTGCATGCATTTATGTGCCTGATTACCATAATCTATTTAGCACAAGCAAACATACAAACAGACGGAGAAACCAAGCCCGCTAACACTTGAGCTAAGGGAGAATTTGAAATACGGCCGAGACAATGTAAGTATGTAAATGTCTTTGTGTATTCTTTTCATCTGTCTCCTTTCTCATCCTTGCCTTCCTCTCTTCTTCTTCTTCTTTCTCTGTTTGCTAATGAGGAGACTACTCCATCACATGTGGTCTCCGCTCTATCAGGCTGAGGTACATTTGGGGGCCATCTGCTGGGGCCAGCATCCTAAACAATGCCACCCAGAAAGCAGTGGATATATTTGCAGCCACCTTTGACATCACGGCATAGAAGAAATGCTATCTGAAAGACGCCAGTCTTTGATGTGTTCACTCTGAACACTTAGTTCAGCTGTTACTCCATTAATGCAAGACCCCGGGTGAGCTTGGCTGTGCTGTGCCCCAAGGTCCCCTCCCTTCCCCCACAAACACCACATTGTCAACAAATTAAAAGCAATCATGCTAGGTTTCCAAATCAGTCTTTGTCCATATCTCTGCTGCCTTCATTATTTCCAATTCTTCATAAAATGTCAGGCAGTAGAGTGAATGGCATTTACCAATGGGTAAAGGATTTTGAAGAACTTTTCTTAAAAGTGAAACTGGGGCTGGAGAGATGACTTAGTGGTTAAACGCCTGCCTGTGAAGCCTAAGGACCCCGGTTCGAGGCTCCATTCCCCAGGTCCCACGTAAGCCAGATGCACAAGGAGGCGCACGCATCTGGAGTTCATTTGCAGAGGCTGGAGGCCCTGGCGCGCCCATTCTCTATCTGTCTGCCTCTTTCTCTCTCTGTCTGTTGCTGTCAAATAAATAAAAAAATAAATAAATTTAAAAAGTGAAACTGGATGCTTTGGTATAAACCTAGGATAATGGTGATAGCTCCATTTGGGCAAGATCTTAGGGAAATTTGCTGGAATCCCAAATGTGTTATGATAAGGAAGCATAAGGTGTGTGTTTAGAGAAGGAGATAATTTCTCAAAGCATGAACAGGTAGCTGACCTCACCCGAATGAAGAGTGATGGACTGTGAAAATGCCCCTGGAAAAGCATGGAACGAATTGGTGTCAGTTAGTGTCTTATAAAGAAAAGCCAATCTTTTGGGATAAGTGCAATTCAGACAACCATATTAGCACCTATTTATAAACACATCTTTTTAAATTTTATTTTTATTTATTTGACAGAAAAAGAGGGAGAGAGAGAGAGAAAATGGGCATGCCAGCGCCTCCAGCCACTGCAAATGAACTCCAGATGCATGTGCCTCCTTGTGCATCTGGCTAATGTGGGTCCTGAGGAATCAAACCTGGGTCCTTTGGCTTTGCAGGCAAATGCCTTAACAGCTAAGCCATCCCTCCAGTCCATAAACACATCTTTTAAAAAAAAAAATCCTCACAATTTTAAGGCACGTCAAATAATCCTGGAATACTCATTTATAGGGAATACAGATGGCTACATTTTTTTTTTTTTTTTTGAGCCTGTGCTGGCTTTGAGTGGTTACATTTGACCTTCACAATCCCTCTGTGAGGAAGATAGAGGTGAGCAAGCTAGTCTAGAGAAAGGTCAGATAACTTACACACAATGGTACCAGTTTAAAAAAAAAGAGAAAGAAAATCCAAATTCTATTTCTGGCAACCTGCAGTGCTGGCCCTTGAAAAAACAGATTGGTAATGTGAAATTTTGTATTCTCCAGAGTTTAGAAATCATCTGTCTTAGTGGAAAGCTATATTTCCCAAGAGAAGCAATGGAGCCTAGTTCAAATGCGTTGTAATCTTTCAATATGAGCTAGCTACAACCGTTCCTACAAAAATAATGTCATTATCCTTAAAGAGATGATCATGCCCACTCTCATGCATACTCATGCATATTTCAAAGTAAATATTTATTTAAAAAAAAAGAATCCAGAAAGGTACAAAGAGCTGTAAACATTTCTCACTAAAACGAAACAGCCTATTGTTTCGCGACCCTGTTCCATGCTTACCTGCACATATGGTGGTTTCCCGGAGCCCGCATGTCAGGCACCATATGTACCGAATAATCACAGGGGTAGGTTAAAGAGACAGCCTTTGCCCTAATTTGACCAATTTGGCATTTGAGGAGTAGTCTGTCTGTTCCTATCCGGGGAATTTTTAAACAATAGGTTGAGAGAAAAATGAGGGGAGGCAGACAATATTTTGGAATCAACTTAATAAATGGGCACAGCTGTGACCCGGATCATCAGAAAGGTACCGATGGGCCGTTTCCCGCTGAGGAGCATAGACTTCCATCTCCCCGGGGTCTGTCCTTGGCCTGGGCCACCTCCTCCTTTTACAGAATGATTTTTGATCACACTGGTGTGCTTCTCTCAGGCTTTCTGGCCTGAAACCCTGGACAACCCCAATTGAACCCTGGATGATCCACCAGAGGCCCCCACGCATATCCAAAGTGCTGGTGCTTCTCCACAAGTCTCCAGGTGTGGTGACAGATGAAACAGGTGACAGACACTCCATCCACCAGGGCTTTAAGCTTGGAAAGCCAACAAACGGCCACCACTCCATATGCCAGCTTGTCCGTATAAAGTCAGTCACCGATGCTTGCTGATCGGACTTCCTAAAAGTGCCTTGCCCTCAACCTCACACTCATGTGTCTGCCACCACCCACAGCTATGGTCTGCATTAATCAGCAAAGGCTTGGTAGCAAAATAACACAGATTGACTGGTATATAGGACAAACACTATCTTCATATTTGGGGGGGGGGGTGTCCACGTGAGCGCCACGTGTGGAGATCAGAGGACAACTTTAGGGTGGCTCCTCATGTTCTACCTCATTCAAGGTAGGGTCTTGCATTGCTGTTTGCTACTTCATTCATAAGCTTCTAAGAAATTCTTCAGTCGGCACCTCCCTTCTGGCTGTAGGAACATCAGCATTACAGAAACCCACCACAGCTTCTGGCTTTTAAGCGGGGCCTCTGGGGATCTGAGCTCAGGGACTCGGAGTTGAACAGCTAAGGGTTTTGCCCACTGGAATTCCCACACCTGGAATTTTCATATGGGTACTGGGGACTGAACTCAGGTCCTCACGCCTACCTTGTCGCAATCGCTGAGGTCAAGTTACACCGGCAGGACTGATTTCTCCTGAGACCTTCTCCTCAGTTTGTAGATGGCTGACTTCGGCGTGTGTCTTCGCACGATCATCCCTCCGGCTGAGTGTCTGTCCTAACCTCTTCCTCTTAGAAAGACAGACAATGGTTTTGTTAGGTTAGTTACCCTGGGAACTAGGGAGTTAGCTCAGGCAGTGATGCCCCTGCCTTGAAAGCAAGGTTGTCTTCTTGCCTCTATATGCACGCATGCACACACACCTGAACACACACACACACAAACAGGCATGTATAATTTTTTAAAGGTCTACCCCAATAGCCTCATTTTAATATAATTATACCTTTAAAGTCCTAACATCCAAATTAATTCATAAGGTGGGATATTGATTAGAACTTCAACATGCAAAAGTGGTGAGGGACACAATTTAGCAGTCTTTATTGTCTCTCATACTGACCACAGTGAGACCTTACACTTGCATGCTTTCCGGAAGAGACTGTATTTTCCAAGTCATCTATCAAGGCCAATGTGAAAAAAAAGAAAGTAATACATGTTTAAGCCAGGTGTGGTGGCACACGCCTTTAATCCCAGCACTTGGGAGACAGAGGTAGGAGGATCGCGGAGAGATTAAGGCCGCCCTGAGACTACATAGTGTGAGGTCAGCCTGGGATAGAGTGAGACCCTACCTCAGAAAACCAAGAAGAAAAAGGAAAAAGAACAACTCTGGTGGTCTCCTTTTATCTCAGGGCAATCTCCTTGATCGCTCTCTTCTGCTATCTCCTGTCTCTTGTCATGTGTACTAGTTGGCTTTGTGTTTCTGCAGTGAAATATCTGAGGCAGGAATGGAGAAATGGTTTAGCTGTTAAGGCACTTGCCTGCAAAGCCTAAGGACCTGTGTTTGACTCTCCAGATCCTAGGTAAGCCAGACACACAAAGGTGAGGCAAGCACAAGGTCGCACATGCCCACTAGGTGACGCAAGTGTCTGGACTTCGATTTCAGTGGCTGAGGCCCTGGTGTGCCAATTCTCTCTCTCACACACACACTTTCTCTAGTAAAAAAAAAAAAAAAAGGGAAAAAGAAAAATAAAATAAATAATTGAGGCAACTAATTTTATAATGAGAAAAGTCTTGTTTAGATCACAGTTTGAGAGGCTTGAATCCAAGATCAGGCAGTGAGGTACATGTCAGAGAGAGTGGATGTGAGAGAGAGCCATCACATCTTGAACCAGAGCAGACAGAAAGAGAGGGTGAGGCCAGGGTTCTAGAATTCTCTCCAAGGACACATTCCCAATGACCTAAGGACCTCCCACTGGGCCCCACTTCTCAAAAGTACACAGTACCTCTCAATTTCACTACCCTGGGAAAAAAAAAGCCTTTGCATATAGACCTTTGGGGGAGGCCTCTCAGATTAATCCCAAACCATCACCTCATATGACTCTATTTCTACTTGCTCTTAGCCAAAAGACCAAGAAGCAATATGTCTCTGTTTTCTATCATATACCCTCAAATATGGATCCTCCCCTCAGATTTCTCCTTACAGGCTAAAGTCAGCTGGGTCCTGATTTGGGGCCACCATCCCCGGTCTCTCGAGACAACAGACACCCTCGAGAGTGGCGTGTCATGTTTTGCACATTGTCAGGGAACAATGGGACCCATTTTGAAATGGACACACAGGCTTGTGTTTTTCACCACACATAGCAGACTGTCAGTTTTTCATTCCCCATCTCAGGGAACATGGGGACATGGAGCCCTCTCTGTGGCCATTCTTATTCCAGCACACCCCCCCACACCCCTGGCTTTATCAGGTGCCTGGTATCTCGTGTTGGCTGAGCCTTTTGATATCAAAAAAGGCTAAAATACCACTCTAATCTCCAAAAGGGTGGCATCCATTGCCCATCCCCAGAGACTGGGCCTTACTCCTTGTTCTTGATACAGGAAGGACCCAGGTGCCCTGGCTGAGAAGACCTTTGTGGTGCTACCCCAAATCCCACCCTGCCTCGCCCTTCAGAACACACAGACTTCCTCTAGCAGAGCTCCAACCCTCAGGAAGCTCAACTGGAGATCCACCCTCCTTCCAGAGATCTACCCTTTGACACTGACTCCTCCCTGCCAGGCTTTAGCATCCTCTCCCACACTCAGGCAGAAATATAATGGCTATCATAATAGTATTAAGCAGTGGGGCCTTTAGGATTAGGTCATAATGGTTCTGCCTACCTTTATCAGTGGATTAATGTCTTTATCATAGGAGTGGATTAGCTGTCCCAAGAATATTTGCTTAAAATTTGATTCTTTGTCTCCACCACCCGAACTTTGTATCTTGCTTATCCACAGCTTGCTTTCCCTCCCATCATGTTATGATGCAGATAAAAAGAGAGAGAGAGAGAGAGAGAGAGAGGAGAGAAAGAAAAAAGAAATAAAGAAAGGAAAGAAAAGAAAGGGGGAAAAAAGCCAAATCAACTTCCATTGTTTTTTTTTTAAATTTATTTATTTATTTATTTGAGAGCGACAGACACAGAGAGAAAGACAGATAGAGGGAGAGAGAGAGAATGGGCGCGCCAGGGCTTCCAGCCTCTGCAAACGAACTCCAGACGCATGCGCCCCCTTGTGCATCTGGCTAACGTGGGGCCTGGGGAACCGAGCCTCGAACCGGGGTCCTTAGGCTTCACAGGCAAGCGCTTAACCGCTAAGCCATCTCTCCAGCCCAACTTCCATTGTTTTTAACTTACTCAGTCTACAGTGGCACAGATCCCAGGAGGGAAGGATCTGTCTATCACCACGGCTCTGGGGATGTTCCAGGACCGATCAGCATCACAGTAGGGGAATAGCGTGGGGCTTTGTGGGCCATGTTGGTCCATGAGTGAAGCTCCTTGTGTAACCGTGGCTGCCCCAGGCAGAGCTCACTGCAGATAACCATGGGCTGTCAGGGCACGAGGGTCCCAGGAGCACTCCTTCCCAGCCTGACTTACCAAGGATGCCCTCCAGCAGCTCTCTTGCGCCTACTCCTTCTCATCATGGGAGCTCATTCCACCGAGAGCCCGATCTGGCCACCTCATGACAGCTTTCAACCCCAACCTCTGCCTGCACCTTCCCCCGCCCCCCAAAGCCTGTTAGCCTCCATTACCACTTGTGTTCTCAAGACCCTGATCATGATGAATATGACCACCCAAGTCTTTTCCAGAAGTTTATGGGCTGGAAAGATGGCTTAGCAGTTAAGGCGCTTGCCTGCAAAGCCAAATGACCCAGGTTCAACTCCCCAGGATCCACGTGAGCCAGATGCACAAGGGGGCACATGTATCTGGAGCTCGTTTGCAGTCGTTGGAGGCCCTGGTGCACCCATTCTCTCTCCATCTCCCTCTACCTGCCTATTTCTGTATATCTCTCTCAAATAAATAAATAAAAATAAACTATTTAAAAAAGAAAGACAGTTATGACTACCTTGGAGTCAGTTACAACAGCTAAAGTTAGCAGTAAAAATATTCTAATCCTGGGCTGGAGAGATGGCTCAGCAGTTAAGGCATTTGCCTACAAAGCCTAAGGACCCAGGTATGACTCCCCAGTATCCCCGTAAAGCCAGATGCACAAAGTAGCACATGCATTTGAAGTTCGTTTGCAGTGGCTAGAGGCCCTGGGGTGCCCATTGTCTGTCTTTCTCTATCTGTCTCTCTCCCTCCATATATATGTGTGTGTGTGTGTGTGTATGTGTATATATATACATACATACATATATATATATATATATATATATATATATATACATATATACATCTTTCTGTCTCTCAAATAAATAACAAATGAAAAAAATTTTTTAATTAATTATTTATTTATTTATTTGAGAGCAACAGACACAGAGAGAAAGACAGATAGAGGGAGAGAGAGAGAATGGGCGCACCAGGGCCTCCAGCCTCTGCAAACGAACTCCAGACACGTGCGCCCCCTTGTGCATCTGGCTAACATGGGACCTGGGGAACCGAGCCTCGAACCGGGGTCCTTAGGCTTCACAGGCAAGCGCTTAACCGCTAAGCCATCTCTCCAGGCCTGAAAATAGTTTTTAAAAATATTCTAGTTCTTAGCATTGACGATGATTCCTAGGTGTGAAAGAGATTGCTGTTTCTCTTGATAGCCATTCTGTTTTGGTTACGTGAGTATCAACCTTTCTAGTCTTGTTATGATTCTGCCCTTGGTAGTGGGGAGTATTCCGGCTCATTTCTTCAGACATCCCAAACGGCTCTATTCAGTATTCAAAAGTCCCTCATCTTTAGTGTACCATTTGGTTTATCTACCAAAACACCAACACAACTGTGGCTTTAATGAAACAGCAGGGCCTGTGTGAGAGCAAAGGATTGGTCCCTGACAAGTCTGAAACTCCATAGTGTCAGGGAACCAGGTTCCTTTATTTCTTCATGCTCCTTAATATGTGGTCCCATGGCCCCCTTATAACCCTCAACGGCTCTTCCAGCTTTGACTGCAGCATCAGCTAGATGGCATTGGAATGGGGACATGTTCCCTCTGTCAGGGGCCTACACCACTTCTGTGGGGGATCAAAGGAAAATCTTTGTACAGGCTAAGCTTGGGAACATGGAAAAACTATGAGCCTTGGGTGGAACTTCTTGAAGATGGGAAACTCAGAGCTTCTCTGAAGATTTCCTGGTGATTCCAAGGCTCGGGATCTATTGCGGAAGAGGTGGTGGAAAGAATGTAAGAGCCAAAGGAAGGGTAGGACTCCTTACAACGTGATCCTCCAGACACAAAATGGCCTGGAGATCCATGGCCTCACAGTGCCTGACACTACCTACACAAGACCATCATATTAGGAGGAAAAGAATATGACATCAAAATAAAAGAGAGACTGATTGAGAGGAGGAGGGGATATGATGGAGAGTGGAGTTTCAAAGGGGAAAGTCGGGGGAGGGAGGAAATTACCATGGGATATTGTTCGTAATCATGGAAGTTGTTAATAAAATAAAGAAAGAGTATAAAGGGGGAAAAAAAAGAAGATTAAAAAAGATTTCTTGGTGAAATAAGCCACCAACTCATGATCTGGTCTGATGCAAACTCATGATCTGTCTTATGTTTAGACTCCCCGTAGCTTTGACTTCCAGAATCTAAACAAATAAAAGTTGCAAGTACAGTCAGTGGGGGAAGCACGCGAACACATCTCTCTGACCTTCCATCAAATCATAGTTTGGTTGTGTTGTGTTCATTTCACGTTTATCTGAATACAGCTGGATGTTCCATGTCCTATTGGCCAGGACTCAGTCACAAAGGGGTCTGGGAGATGTAGTCTTTAGTCTGAGTGTCCATGTGCTCCACCAGAAGTTCTGTTCCTGTACAGAAAATAGTACAGGTTGGGAGGAACAGTCAGCAGTGTTTCCCACAATATGACTTGAGGGACAGTGGTTTGAACACATACACTCTAAGCTAACCACCTTAAAGAGCTATTAAGAGAACCAAAGAAATTACACTCAAAATTATGATAGAAGTTACCTTTTTTTTCTGTTTGTTTTTGAAGTAGGAACTCATTCTAGTGTAGACTAATCTGCAGCAGTTACTGTTAGCATAATGTCTGAGAGCTGAAATACTTTCTGTCTTTTTTCCCGCCGTGAGAGTCCTAAAATCTAAGAGGGTTTATATCACAAAAGCAAAGTTCAGCTAAATAGCTGCCAAGTTATCATCTGCTTAAAACATCATTTCAGCCAATATGATAGAAGGATGCCCTTGAATTGCCCTATCTAACTGCTTGGGAGGGTCATTAGTAAATCTCTGAAATCTATTGTGCCAGATGTTAGACTGTCTTGCAATGTGTTGCTTGGTGTTTTGAAGGAGGAAGTGGCATTTTATGCTTCTGTCTCCGAGAGCCACAGCACTCACCTATCTTAACATCCAAATCAGAGATCGCATTTCCAGGGACTCAAGAAAATAAAAGGTTGAGCATCAAAATCGGCTGCCAGCCCCCCAGTCTCTCTGATACATTGTGATATAAACTAGGACCCCAACATTTTGGTGACAATTTGTCAACATCTACCAAAATTACAAATGCACAGCCTGTGATTCCCCTAATATCGACCCCAGGGCTATGCTTTTAGGATGGACGGCACATATGCAAATGACAGTTCACAAGGTATGTCACCACAGCATTGTTTGCAGTAGTAAAAAGTTGAAAGCAGGGCTGGAGAGATGGCTTAGTGCTTAAGTGCTCACCTGTGAAGCCTAAGGACCCCGGTTTGAGGCTCGGTTCCCCAGGTCCCACGTTAGCCAGATGCACAAGGGGGTGCACGGGTCTGGAGTTTGTTTGCAGAGGCTGGAAGCCCTGGCGCGCCCATTCTCTCTCTCTCCCTCTATCTGTCTTTCTTTCTGTGTCTGTCACTCTCAAATAAATAAATAAATAATTTTTTAAAAAAGTTGAAAGCAATCTCAATCTGTAAGCCCTATGTCATGTAAATAAATTATGCCACATCCATATAACTAACGAATGAATTTTCTTTTTAAGGAAGAGCCTTCCTATACACTGTTAGAAGCAATCTCCAAAACATGGCCTTGGGGGAGGAAAGCAAGATGGAAGTCAGAGCATATCAGCTGTTACCATTGGATTCAAAGAGGAAACAGCATCTGTTTACATTCACTCGCATTTGAATAGGTTATATGTGGAAGGGTAGACAAGAGATGGGATCTGAGCAAAGGAACTGTGGCCATGGGAACACAAGCAGCAAACAAGCTTTTCGTCATATGAAAAAATAATAGCTGGTTAACTAACTTCATCTAGTTAAGTCTTACATATACTCTTTTTTTAATTATCTTTCACTTATTATTTATTTATTTATTTATTTGAGAGCGACAGACATACACTCTTTTAAAACATACTTTTACTTATTTATTTTCAGAGAGAGAGAGAAAAAGAAAGAAAGAAAGGGAGAGAGAAAGAAAGGAATGAAGGGTGTGCCAGAGCCTTTTGCTGCTGCAAACAAACTCTAGATGCATGTGCCACTTTGTGCATCTGGTTTGACATGGGTACTGAGGAATCAAACTCAGGCCATCAGGATTTGCAAGCAAGAACCTTAACTGATGAGCCATCTCTTCATATAGATAGATAGATAGATAGATAGATAGATAGATAGATAGATAGATGTACACACACACACATATATATCTTTAACATATGTTTGTCTAGATTCATTGATTGCCCTATACACAGAAGAGAAAAATACTATTGTTTTGCAATTACAATAGGAAGTAAATAAATAAACTCACCTGCAAATTTCAAAGGCTTATCCAGTGCTCCTTGGTCCCTGCTATCTGAAGGTTGAGTGTCCTAGTTTCTGTTTGATTGAGGCAAACAGAACAACAACAAAAACTGCACCATCATGGCTGGTTTTGGAAGGACGATCTGACCTCAGTGTGACGGAGTAGAGGATGTACATAGTAAGTATGTGGTCCAGGTGTGCTGGTGTGAGTGTGTGTGTGTGTGTGTGTGTGTGTGTGCAGAAATACAAAAAGGTAATGAGCAAACTTACAGAATATAGCGCAAATGACGGTGGTGCTTCTGTGAAAGAGGCAGGTTTAAAAGCATCTACTTTGGGCTGGAGAGATGGCTTAGCGGTTAAGCGCTTGCCTGTGAAGCCTAAGGACCCCGGTTCGAGGCTCTGTTCCCCAGGTCCCACGTTAGCCAGATGCACAAGGGGGCGCACGTGTCTGGAGTTCGTTTGCAGAGGCTGGAAGCCCTGGCGCGCCCATTCTCTCTCTCTCCTTCTATCTGTCTTTCTCTCTGTGTCTGTCGCTCTCAAATAAATAAATAATAAAAAAAAAATTTTTAAAGCATCTACTTTAGCCAGGTGTGGTGGCGCATGCCTTTAATCCCAGCACTCGGGAGGCAGAGGTAGGAGGATCGCCAAGAGTTCAAGGCCTCCCTGAGACTACATAGCTAATTCCAGGCCAGCCTGCACCAGTGTGAGACCCTACCTCGAAAAAACAAACAAACAAAAAGCACCTACTTTAACCGGAGAGATGCTCAGTGGTTAAGGCATTTGCCTGCAAAGCCAAAGAACCCAGGTTTGATTCCCCAGGACCCACGTAAGCCAGATGCACAAGGTGGCACATGTGTCTGGAGTTCGTTTGCAAGAGCTGGAGGCTCTGGTGCCCGCATTTGCTATCTTCCTCCCTCTCTCCCTCTTTCTCTTTCTCTCTCTTAAATAAAATAAATAAAAATAGCTTTCAAAAGATACCTACTTTAGCTAGGTGTGGTGGTGCATGCCTTTAATCGCAGCACTCATTTGGGAGGCAGAGGTAGGAGGATCACCACGAGTTCAAGGCCACCCTGAGGCTACATAGTGAATTCCAGGTAAGCCTGAGCTATAGAGAGCCCCTACTTTGGAAAAAAAAAAAAAAGATACCTACTTTATACTAAGACTACTCAAGAAACTATAACCCTAGTTACCTTGGGATCTAGGGGTAGGTCAGTTGGAACAGGGAGACTTAGTCTTAATCAAGTGCCACTTACAGGGCTGGGGCGTTAGCTCACTGAGTGACTGCTCGCCTTGCAAGCCCAAGGACCCGAGTTTGAATTTACATTGTTGGAGCTTCAATTTTTGTCAGCGTGCCAATTCTCTCTCTCTCTCAAACTAAAAGCGGGGGGGGGGGGGCTGGAGAGATGGCTTAGCGGTTATGCGCTTGCCTGTGAAGCCTAAGGACCCCGGTTCGAGGCTCAATTCCCCAGGACCCACGTTAGCCAGATGCACAGGGAGGCGCACGCGTCTGGAGTTCATTTGCAGTGGCTGGAGGTGCTGGCGCGCCCATTCTCTCCCTCCCTCTCTCTCTCTCTCTCTCTCTCTCTCTCTCGCTCGCTCTCGTTCTCAAAAATAAATAAATTAAAAGGAAAAAAGAACAGAAAATTAAAAAAAACTAAAGCATGTATGACGCAGCACCCATTCAAAACACTTTTTAAAGGAGAGAGAATTCCAGTTTAGTGACGCCCTCCTTCTAACAGTGCAACCTGTAACAGAGTGGTCACTTCCGTCCCTCCAGTCAACCCAGAAGCAGGTGACCATGTTGTCATTGGAAGTGGGAAAAGAAAAAGGAAATTGAGTGTCTAAACGTCTATGGCCTTCCAAAAACACCCCCCCCCAAAAAAAAACCAGTCACAAAACACAAGTTCTGTTCCAGGTCACCATCACACTCAGAAATACGTTCTGCTCACGCACACATGCTGATAACAAGAACAGAAAGAAAAATTCGGGTCTGTGTACTGAAGGGCAGTGAGGAAGAAAGAATGGAAAGCGAGAGCCGGGCGGAGACCCTGGAGGGGAGAAGCCCGACGTCAGCCTCCCTTCTGCTCCGCGCCCCCCTCCAGGCCCCGGGGCGTCGGGCACGGCGCGTGGTGCGGGTTCGGCTCCGCTGGGCGGTACCCGAGCCGAGCGGCGACTGGTTTGCCGCGGGGTCCTGCGGCCCTGAGCCCGCGGCGCGAGCCAGACGCACTGCGCGGCCCTGGGGCTCCCGCCCAGCCTGGCGAGGGCGCCGCGCGCCCGGCGGAGAGCTGGACCCCGGTAGCCAGGACCGTCGCGGCGGCGGCATCTCTCCGGGTGCCAAGCTCCGGTCCCCTCCCTGCCGTGGTGGCTCAGAACGGGCCTCGGGACAGCGGCCTGGCCTGAGTCCATCTGGGACAGGGACCTGCGCAGGCGAGAGCCCTCCAACCGCTCCAGTGTCAGTCCCCGGTAACGCGATGGGTAGATGGTAGGTAGGAAGTCATCTGGGAGGGGACATGGTCCTTTTGACGTGAGGTGGGGGGAGACGTTGTCACCCGGCTCCCATAGGGCCCGAGGGAGCAACTTTAGGCCTCATTAGGCATTTTTAAAACTAGGTTAACTAAGTGGGGAGGGGGGGGGATTGCACGGTTGATGTTACTCTTTTGTGACATGTGGATACTCAGATAAAATTCTGTAAAGTAACCTTCTCACCACCAGCCCTTACTCCAATTCACTGAGCACTTTGGGGCCTGTGCCGGCCCTGTGCACCGGGTACTTGCCAGCTCTGGGCTTAGAGGAGGCCAGACCCTGACAGCAAAGCGGGGAGAGTCTCTAAAGGGGTGAGGGACCTCTAGAGACCGGGGAGCTCAGGGAAGCTGAGGAGCTTCCCAGACTGGTCCCTGTAAAGCTAGAAGGCATCACCCTCAAGTGGTCTGAAAGAAGGGGATGAAGAAGCGATGGGAGTCCATGGAGGAAGGCAAGGAAAGAGCAGGGGAGTCTGCCCTCTGACCTGAGAATGGGTGAGCAGAGGAGGTGAACCTCCCTCCCAGAGGCCAGGTCAGGACCCCTCAGGCCACCATGAGAGCTTGTGTTCATACTGCTATGCAAAACAAGATTGTCTCTCTTCCCATTTAGTGATCCAGGCCCATTAACCAGTGCGCAGAGAAACCGAGGACCATGAGCTGAGCCTTCCGCGGGCACAGGAGTGTGACTTCATGCTGTGTGCTGCAGCGGGCACCGTGCTGGGAAGGCACACTCGGCTTCTTCAAAGTCTATAGCATGAAACTGTCACCCGCTATTGGCCAGGATGAGTCTCTCCTGCCTTCAGAGACCTGTTTGTTATTTCCTAGCTAGAGTCTACAGAAGCCCAGTCCACGTGGAATGAGTTACAATGGAATGGAGTGCAGACATCCAGACACAACTACAGGACCCAGCATAGGACCAGGGATACCAGCCCACAGGTGTGTGGTGACCTGCTCCTACCTTTTGAATTAATTCTGAATTGATTAATCAATGTGGCAGAAGATATTTCCCAAGGAGTGGGTGCTCCAGATGGTGGCCAGTGTGTTCGAGCATCGGTGAGGATGAAGTGCGGGCCTGGATCTGGGGTGTGGACAGACTGAGAAGTAGACCGGACAGCTGGGATCTAGTGGGGTAGAGACGGACGGAACCCCACCCAGCCTTGACAGCCAGTCATTCGTGTTTTCATCTGTAAACGGAATGACTGGAGGGACTCTTGGGGAAGATTCCAGGAGTTGATCTGTAAACTGAGCTCAATAAAAGTTCCTTCCTGGCCTTGCTAAGACATATCCCATTGTCATTTCGCTAGGAACTTGTGGGAGGGCAAGGGTTAACTCCGGTGGTACTGATCCTTAGGGGCTGACCACACCCTGTTTCCTGAGAAGGGAGGGTGGGCCTAGGGAAAGGTGACTCGGAGCTGGGTGCTGATTTGGGTTTTGTGCAGTTCCCTGGTTTGTTATCCTGACACTTCCTGGACGTGGCAGGTCCCCTCCCCAGCACCCGCTCCTCTAGCATTCTCTTTGCATCCCCAGCCTTTTCTTGCACCCAAGCAGGAAGTAAGGGGAGGATACCATTTGCTCCCCCCTGTGCTGTCTGCTAGTGGATCTCACTACGGACACACTGACGCACTAGGAACCCACTGGTAGCTTCTAGAAACTTTATTTACCTAGGAGAACTTACCCATGGAACACCTGGAGAGGTCCAAGTCTCTGACACACCCGCTTCCCTTCTATTGCCTCCCATGACACGCTCTGCCCTTAGCAATTGGAGCTGCCCCTTCTGCTACACTGACCTTGGACAAACGTGTCTATCTCTCCGAGCATCGGTCTTTCTGTCTGTAATATGAGAGTGATACTTCCTTCCAAGGCCAGCGAGAGATTGAATAAATGAACTCTGTCAAGACCAACTAAGAGCTTGGCACAGCTTAGGTCATCTTTCAGTGGTCACAGATGTCCCGAAATGAAAGTCCACAGCCATGCCTTGCTAAAGGCTCCGTTACACCCCATAACCCAGAGTTACAGTCCTCGTGGGTCGTTGGGTACACAAAATAAAAACACAACTCATCTTTGCCCGTTTTTACTAGGCATACTGCACACAGTTGCGCGTGTGTGCACCCAGAAGTATTTACCAAGTACTTGCCACCTGCCAGGCAGCGCGTCAGGACACTGGTGCGACCTGACTGGCTCCAGGAGCTGAGTTTCTCGAGGATGAAAGGCCATGTGTTTGCACAGTTGTGACTCGTGACGGGTCTTAGGGCACACCTCCTGGACCCGAACGTTATTCCGCATAGCTTCTGATTTCCGGGCTTGGAAAGCACTCTGGCCATCTTTCCTCTCCTTTCCAGCGCCTGGAGCCTGGCCTCCCATCGTCACCCCCCCGGGAGGGTTGGCAGCCAGGCGGAATCGCAGCCTGAATGCTAGCAGGAACTCGGGATAGAGAAAGGGCAGAACCAGAACGCGCGGCCCGCCCGGGAGGGACCCGGGAAGCGGTGGGAGGTCTGCACCCCCGGAGCCCAGCGTGAGCCCGCCCCAGCCGGTTTGGCACTGGCTCCTCGTGGGCCGCCAAGCAGCCGGGCAAAGGCCAGCGCTGACACGCACCCGACCTTTTGTGAGAAGAAAATACAAAGGAAAAGGGGAGAGAGAGAGGAAAAAAAAAAAAAAAAAAAAAAAGTCTTCCGTTTTGACCAAGGAGGCCAACAGCTTCAGGGCCAGCCAGAAACTTTCGGAGCCGGGCCCGATTAGACGAGGCTAGTGAGCACTCAATACTCCAGGCCGTGGCCTCGGTTCCCGCTGCGCGCGCTGGTAGGAACCGCGGCGCCTGGACTTGTCTCGGACCTGAGCGCAGGACGCAGGACCCGGACCAGTGCGCCGAGAGCCTCGCCGAGCATCGAGGACGGACGCCTGCCGCCTCCTCTAGTTTCGGTTTATTAAGGAGGGCAAAGGAGACACTGCCCCTGAGCCAAAGGAGCCCAGGGGACACACTGATCGCCCCCAACTCCCAAGCAGGCTCTTGGATGTTGGCGAGGGAGGCAGCAAGGGGAGAAGGGGAGCTGCAGTTCAGAGCTGCCCCCGCAGAGTTTGGGATTTAGGGAATGAGCCATTTCTTCCGTTTGGAGACGCTGCCTTGCAGGCTCTTGAGGGGAGGGGATCCCCCAGCCTAGGGTTCAGTCTTCAAACTCCAGTCCCTGGACCTACTGTGTAGATCACGTCAGTCGCGCACTCCTGCAGATGTGAGGATGCCGGACAGATACCAGAGGCAAGCAACAAAAGAAGGGCCCGGGGCTCCTGTACCCGTACTGGCAGCTAGATCAACCTACGTGGTCATGACCCAGTCACGAGCCCGTGGGGTCAGGTGCTGCGTGTCGCCTACGTTGGTCAGGCACACACAGCTCCACGCCCCAGCTGGTGGCCCCACAGCGCGCACCCTCCGCGCAAGCCCTCACTGCGGTTGGCCACCGAGGCCCGGGAGTGGCCCTCGAATGCCCCAGCTCTTCCTAATCCCCACCCCACCCCTGCCTCAGTCAGTCTGCCTGCGTGACAGATTCTGCTAATTGAACGGTTGTTGTAACCGTTGGATGACATTACCACCACGCTTCGGTTCTTCGTGTTTTAAATACATATTTAACGGATGGCTGCGGAGCCAGCTGGGAGACACGCGGGTTGAAAAATAATGCCCCAGAATGCAGGAGACCCGGGGCGCACGTGGAAGCCCGCTAACGCTTTCTAGGGGTCGACCCCACAGGGAGATTTTACACGGACTCAGAGGCAAAAAGCCGGGTTTTACTAGGTGTTTTTGCAACTTTGCTATGCCAAAACCAATTACCTCTGTATCTGTCTGTTGCTGGTTGTTCAAACGATATGTGCACATTAAAGGTCCTCGAACAATAGAAATAACCAAAGGACTGTTAGAATTCATAGAGGAAGACAGAGGAGATAAGAAGCATCTAAGATCTGCATGGGGTGTGTGTGGGGACATCAGCTCTGGAATTGTATGGGTATGAGATACAGCTCAGGGAAAGGGTTAGGGGCTGGGAAGACCCGAAGCTGCCTCCACGCTAAGGGACTACCGACCAGTGCCTGTGTCTGGCAATGCAGCGGCTGCCTGTGGAGGGTTATTCCGTAGGCTTGCTTCAGACAGTGTCTAGATCTTCCCATCTGTAAGCTGAGTGAATTCACAGGCATCTCCAGATATCTCCGGATCTTTTTGAGAGGTGGCTGTGAACAGGAAAACGTATGGGAAGGTGACTTGGAGTGTGCTTTGAGTCTTCCTCCCCGGTTCGGTTCTCGACCTCATCTCGCAAACTAGGTTTGGATACACACACACACACACACACACACACACACACACACACACACAAAGAGGAAGGCCTGAAGAGATGGCTTAGCAGTTAAGGGGGCTGCCTGCAAAGGCAAAAGACCCAGGTTCGATTTCCCAAGACCCACATAAGCCAGAGTGCACAAGGTGGCACATGCATCTGGCGTTTGTTTGCAGCAGCTGAAGGCCCTGGTGCACCCATTCTAGCTCTCTCTGCCCTCTCTCTCTCATAAATAAATAAATTTTTAAAAGATGCTGAAGAGACTATCATTGGGCTTTCTTGCTAAGTTAGGAGGTGGGGTGTTGATATTTAACTGGGGCACTGTCTTGCTCCCCCCGGATTGGTGCAGTTCCTATGTGGAAATAAATTGCCCAAAAGTTTACACAATCGTCCACTTTCTAAAAAAGAGTTGAGATTTCATTCAAAACCATGCCGCAGTCTGTCCTTTCTTTCCTTGGCTGCTCACTGTCTTGCAATGCCAGGCTCCCACCTGAGGGCGCTACCGCCTGCCACCGACTCGGTGTCAACAGCCGCCTATGTGCCTTAAGAAAAGTGGGGGGGGGGGGCTGGGAGGCTTTGTGGACAATTTACACTTAGAGCCCCAAATGCTCAGAGTTGATGAAAACCTTGAAATGAAGAGAAGTGAAGGGAGAGAGAGAGAGAGAGAGAGACTGACTGACTGACTCCAGACAGAGATACTCCAGGCTTGAGCGCGGAGTCCACGACATACACCCCAAAACCGTCAGCTGCATGGGGTGTCAGGTTAGTTTGTGGAGTCCCCAGCCCACCGCATCCTCCAGCCTGACGCTGTGCTGAACATATTTACATATTTTTATAAACATTCGGAGATGTTCTCACTCCCCCCGCTTCTGTCCCAAGCGCAATCTGTCCAGTCTGGGTCCCCAGCGGGCCTGTCCTCCTCCTCTCACAAGTCTTTCCCTCTCCCTCCCCTAATCCCTCCTCCCGTTCCTCCTCAAGAATCTCTCGACTGCGGGCGCCCATTGGCTGGGCGCAGAGAGGAGGCGTGTGCCAGGCCCGGCGGGTTTCATTGAGCGGAATTAGCCCGGATGACATCAGCTTCGCAGCCTCTCCGGCGGGCCCTGCTCATTGGAGCGGCTGCCCTTCCAGTACGAGCACATTGTTCCCCGCCCCCGCCCCGGTCAGCGCCACCGCCGTCGCCGCGGCCTCCACCCGGCTATAAAAACCAGCCGAACCCCCCGAAAGGTGCGGATGCATATTATAGATCCACAGGACACCAACGCCCCGAGCCGAGCCAGGCTCTCCTCTGCGAGCGCCTAGGAATCGAATTCACAGTAAGTGTCCCCCGTCCCTCAAGCATCCTAGCTTAGTTCCCCAAGACAGATTCCCCCTCCCCCAGCTAGGTTACCACTCCAGGTTACACCCGCACGGGCTGGCCGGGATGCCACCCTTGCTGGTCAGTTTCTCTTAGTGGCTTTGCTGCTCTGGTGCTCCGGGCACCGTTTGGCATCGTTCGCTTGGCCAACAGCTCCTACTGCCAAAGCCCAGGTCGGCTGGCGAGCTCCCTGCGCCCCATGGCATGTGGGCCCCTCGAGGGCGTTTGGTGCATGCGTGTATGAGTGTGTGTGTGTGTGTGCGCGCGCGCGCGCGTGTGTGGTGTCGATGGAGACAGGGTGCATGCGTTGGAGGGACGACATAGTTCTCGGCTTAGATCTCCCCACCCCAACAAGTCCTTATTCATTCCAACCCTGGATACCCAGGCGTCTTAGTGGGAACGGATGAGACAAAACCAATAGAATGTCACCCGGTGCGCTCTGGAATAAAAGTAATCTGGATGAGAGTAGGAAAGGAGGAGAGTGGGGGAAGGAAAGAGATGAGTTTTGAGCACCTGTGGGGCCTAGAAGGAAGGCTGGAGAACCATATAGGTGGATGCGAGCCATCAGCCACCTTTGCCCGGTCCCAAGGTTGGGGTACTGAGTTGGGGCAGCTGTTGTCAGTCACTGAGTGTTCCTCCCCTCCGCTCCCCTCCCCTCCCTCCCTGCCCCTTCTCTCCTTTCTCCTCTCTCCTCTCTCAGCTCTGAAGACCGAGGAAGGTACCTTGCCAACACTGTGACAATCCTCCGGGGGGCGGGTGGGCCATGGACTCGGACGCCAGCCTGGTGTCCAGTCGCCCGTCGTCGCCAGAGCCCGATGACCTTTTCCTGCCAGCCCGGGGCAAGGGCAGCAGCGGCAGCGCCTTCACGGGAGGCACCGTGTCCTCGTCCACACCGAGCGACTGTCCTCCGGAGCTGAGCGCGGAGCTGCGCGGAGCCATGGGCTCTGCGGGCGCGCATGCCGGGGACAAGCTGGGCGGCGGCGGCTTCAAGTCATCCTCGTCCAGCACCACGTCCTCCACGTCGTCGGCGGCGGCCACGTCGTCCACCAAGAAAGACAAGAAGCAGATGACGGAGCCCGAGTTGCAGCAGCTGCGCCTGAAGATCAACAGCCGCGAGCGCAAGCGCATGCACGACCTCAACATCGCCATGGACGGCCTGCGGGAGGTCATGCCGTACGCCCACGGCCCGTCAGTGCGCAAGCTGTCCAAGATCGCCACGCTGCTGTTGGCGCGCAACTACATCCTGATGCTCACCAACTCGCTGGAGGAGATGAAGCGTCTGGTGAGCGAGATCTACGGCGGTCACCACGGGGGCTTCCACCCCTCGGCCTGCGGCGGCCTGGCACACTCCGCTCCGCTGCCCGCGGCCACCACGCACCCCGCCGCCGCCGCCGCCCACGCCGCGCATCACCCCGCGGTCCATCACCCCATCCTTCCTCCCGCCGCCGCCGCCGCCGCCGCGGCCGCCGCCGCCGCCGCCGTCTCCAGCGCTTCCCTGCCCGGCTCGGGGCTGTCTTCGGTCGGCTCCATCCGACCTCCGCACGGGCTGCTGAAGTCTCCGTCGGCGGCCGGGGCCACCCCGCTGGGGGCCGGGAGCGGCGGCGGCGGCGGCGGCAGCGGCGGCTTCCAGCACTGGGGAGGCATGCCTTGTCCCTGCAGCATGTGCCAGGTGCCCCCGCCGCACCACCACGTGTCGGCCATGGGGGCCGGCAGCCTGCCCAGGCTCACCTCCGACGCCAAGTGAGCCGGGACCGGGGGGGTTGGGGGGGCGCATTCAGGCGATCCGGCGGGGAGTGCACCCCCCGAGGGCATCCGGGGTGCAGGGACTGGTAGCCCCGCCTGGGGCACTGGAGCTCGGTGGCCTGGAGGGACGCAGGATCACGGGCTGGGACGAAGGGGAGGACGGGGAGGAAGGTATCCGGGAAGCTGAACCAGCGGGGAGCGCACGGAAGACAGGGCGCGCTGGCTCGGGAGTCCTGGCTTTTACGCTTCCTCGGGACTGGCCCCGGGAAAGGGCCACTTTATAAGCCCGGAGTCGCTGCGCGAATCCTTCCCTGGAACGCCCTCGCTACCACGCTCAGGACAAGCCTAAAATACGCTTTCCCCACGCGCACAGCCTGTCGCCCTCCGAGTCACCCGGACAGCACTCACTTCGTGGAGAGACCCGGGGCTGGGGCCTGAGGGGCTGGACTGGCTTCGGGACGGGTCGGGGACTGCCGCAGGCGCCGTCACAGGTTTGTCCCTGGTCTAGGTCCGTGGGCACTGAGATACTTGAAGCTGGCGCTGGTACCAGAAGCACTTAGGGTCGTGCCTGATCCCCGAAACGGAGCCAACCATGTGGTCTAAGAAGCGCGGACCTTCTCCTGTTGATGGGGGGCGGGCGGTTTGTGGTTTTTCGGACACATTTGTGAACGCCCCGTTTTCAACAATATGGCTAAACTTTACAGACGCTCAGATTAAAACCACTTGTGGCATGGAAGGATCCAAAACGACCGACAGGGGAGGAAGACATGTTTTTCTAAGGTATAACTTTAAAATAGGAACTCACCCCTCACCCTAGTCCTTCCTCTGTGAGTATAGGTTGGAGTCTTCTTAATTCATAGGAGACAACCTCATTTTTTGGTACCCGAAGAGCTAGCAGAACTGAAAAATAAAAAAAAAAAGGTCGAGAGGAATATAATTTGAGTGACTTGGGGGGGGGGAGTCTGTTGGCTTTTAAATACTTTCTTGGATGTGTAAATAGAATATCAATGATGACGTAAGTGTGTGATGCTCAACGGTTGTTTCAAGTGAGCGCCAGCCTTGCCGGAGGAGAGTAAGCTGGCTGTCTTTCGATTTTCTTTTCTTTCTTTCTTTCTTTCTCTCTCTCTCTCTCTCTCTCTCTCTCTCTCTCTCTCTCTCTCTTGCCACGTTTAACTCCAATGGCAAACCTCTCCACGTGCTTCCGGCCTCGGGCACCCCAGTGGGGATCCCTCCTCCCTGTCACTTAACATCCCTCCTCACTATTGCGCGCTGCTCCTCGCAGAGTGTATGATCTGTTTTATTTTTGTAAAAAGAAAAAAAAAGTGCTAAATAATATTTATTACTTGTTTGGTTGCAAAAAAAAAAACCCGAAATAAATGATCAAGTGTTGAGATTTTAAATAAAAATTTAAAGTAAATCGGTTGTTTTCTTTCCATCTCTGTGAGTTCGAGGAGCTGGGGAGGGGTTTGACGGGGGGGGGGGTGATGATTGCCATTCCTTTGAGGAGGGGTTTGGGGATCATTTAGCTGGTTTTGGCTTGGAGAAAGCAAAGGGTTGTTTTACCTCCGCTCCCCATGCCTATTTTTTCAACGCTTCTGCTGAGCACATTCTCCCCGTGTTTATCGAAACTTTCTTGGGATATTTCTCCTCCCACACCTAAGGCGGGAACTCCATTTCCCTCCACTTGAAGACTGGGCTACTTTAAGAATGAGGATTTGTAAGAAGTTTGGGCCTTTGGGGGGGGGGTTCTGGAAGCTCCTGCATTCTCATCAGCTTTCATTTTCTTTTCTTTCTGCTCAGGCGGGTTGCTGGAGACCTGTGGATTCTTGGGGCTCAACTGAAAGGCGGAGCTTGGGTCTGGTGTCCCTGGGAGCCTGGGCATTTAGGGCCAAGCACTAGGGAAGAGTTTGGTGAGAGCTCAGGAAGCCTCCACTCCCTGCTCCCCACCTTATACAGGCTTTCCCCCTACCCGCCCGCCGGGCCTTCAAGTGCTAAGTACAGGATGCCGGGATCTCCTTGTGCAATCCTTTGCAGGCTGTTTTAGCAGGCTACTTCTGCCTCTTCGTGAACATTGGCTTGTTTGTTTGCTTATCTGCAGTCCTCAGCTACGATAGATATAGGGCATCACTCTTAAGAGACATTCTGAACAGAAAAAAAAAAATATTTTTAAACTTCTGCTTTCCTGATTATAGCCCAAAGCCGATCCTGCTTCAGTTTCCCTGGGGCAGCTGGCAGAAACACTGGTGTTAGAAAGAACCTCCTGATGCCCAGGTGGCAGACCCATCCTGGTTCCATTCCGTCCAGCTCAGGACATCTTTTGTGGCCCTGGGGGAAGGGATTTGTTCCTGGGAGTGCAAATTCCCCCTTGGTGGAACCCTGTTTTTAAATCTGGTTCCACAATCCATTGCCCAGGTCTGAGGGTGGCTGGTGGCTCCATCCCTTAGCTAGGGGACAGGCACTTTTCTGTCCACCCGGGGAATGCCCTGCTTTAGCCAGAACTGGGTGTTCCTATGCTGAACATAGGCCCCACCTTACTATTCAGCCGTGGGCTCTGCATTCATCCTTAAGGCTAGGAGAGTCTGGAGGGGACTAAGAGGCTGGGGGTGTGGGCATAGAAACAGCTGAGGGGTGCTATGTGAACCCCCAAAAATAAGTAAGGTAAGGTTAAATCTAGTCATGTTTATTCTAAAATCCCAGTCGAAAGGAAAACTTAGTCTAGTTCCAACAGCAGGTGCACACAGAGTGAGGCCAAGTACCTGAAAATCCATCACACAGGAGCGAAGAACCTGGAGAGCTGGTGGGGCGGGACATTGCTGTGGTAGTGGCTTCCTCGCCTGCTGTGAGGCACAGTGTCCATCAGGCTGGGCTCTGCCAGCACCAGCTGTATAGTGTATAGCTGAATAGTGGTTGGAAAGAAAATCAATCAAGCCTTCCTCTCCACCTCTGTCCCCCAAGTTCTTAGGAGTGCCCAGCAGCCACCAGGCTAGCCCCCCCCCATCCCCAGCCAAGGAAGGAAGGGCTGTGTTCAACAGGGCCCCAGGTCCTCCCCCGAGCCAACAGCTTCAGCTGCAGTGCTTCTGTGAGCCTTGGCCTCCAAGCTGGGACCTGAGCATCCCTGGAGACCAGAAGGTGCACACTAGCATTTACTGAGCACCACCAACTACTGGGTAGGAGCAGGCCAGGGTGTCCCTAGACAGATGAGGACTCAAGTGAAAAATCCAGTGGCTGAGCTTCTAGAAGAGGAAGACAGCTATGTAAAACCACTTTGACTTCAAGGGGCCCTTAGTTGGGGGCACTGATTCTTCAAGAACTCAGAGTATACCCGTCTACTATTATTTGCAAGCTCTGGGCTGACCTTCAGCCTCTACCCAGCCATATCCTTCTTCATGGCTCCTAAGCTCTCAGCTGCAGGGCCCAGGAACTCACCAGACCAGGAGGTCTGAGAGACTTTCTGAAATGCTGGGCACATCACTGAAGGTTGAGGGGACAGACCCTTCTGCACTGGCCTCTGGGTTCCTCCGGGCACTGTCCCCAAGCACCTTCCATCTCTCAAAAGGGCAAGAGTCACAGGGAAGGAAAAAAAAAATTTAAAAAGGATGCTCTTCCATGAACTCAGTATGGGAGGATTCACCGTGGGATTGAGCTGCATTTCAGGGTGCCTCTGATGCCCATGGAATTAGAATTCAGCATCCCAGGGGACAGTGAGCAAACAGAGGACGAATGGACATCTCAGGGGAGACACAGGACATACTGCTAAGATCCAGCACAGTCCTCTGGTGTGGCTCTGGGAAGATGTGGTGTCCAGGATGCGCACATCATTCTGGACTTCATGCATGGGCCCAGCAGGGCCTGCCCTTTTCTTTTCCTGGACCAGAACCACTCAAGGGTTCCTGGAACAAAGTGCTGTGGCTTGTACTTGTTTCTTGTTTGTTTGTTTTGTTTGGTTTCAGTACTGGGAATTGATCTTAGGCCCTTGCACATAGAAGGCAAAGTGCTCTGTCATCCGACTCTTTTTAAAATTTTTGTATTGTTACTTTAAGACAAAGTCTTACTCAGCTGGCCTTAAATGCTGTAGCCTAGGCAGGGCTTGAGCGTTCAATATTCCTTCTTCAGCCTATGGAAGTGGCTGGATTTATTACAGGCACAGCTAGGGTGCCGCCCTTTACATCCCTCCCAGATGTTTTCATGGATAAAACTAATGCAGCATGGAAAAAATGCGAGTCTCTCATTGGGGCAGAATCTGCCTACCAGTCTGTCTGCTCTCTCTATTAAGTACCTTCATGCTACCTATAAATTCATCTGAGGTGGAAGACTTCATACTCACCCCCTCTCTTGCCAACCCTCTCTCAGCCTTACAGATTGGGTGCCAAATCTCTCCCTCCCTTACCGAGTATCTGGAGGGAGAGATTCTGGAGCTCTTGGAACAAGGACGCGACCCAAAGGCTTAGGATAACTTGTGGGTGAGCAGCTGTCATCCAGGGTTTTGGCAGACCAGTGAGGGTCACCAGCATCAGGCCTGGCTGTTCACAGAGTTAAGGACGGCTACACCTGACCGCTCCCCTGCCCTACACTAACCCCCCCCAACACTGGTGGGGAAAGGGACAGGAACCCCAGGAATTAGCAGGGTGACTGTACCAACAGTCCAGGTTGGGGTGTGTGTATGGGGGGTAACTCCTCACACTCTGTCATAGTGTTGGGGCCAACCTAGGCAGAGAAGTTACTGGATACTCCCCTCCCCCAGCACACCCTCAATTTCCTCCGTACTCACTCTTTCCCTCTCTCCCAACCCCAGGGGCTGAGTTATTACCATAAGGCTGTTTTGTCAGGTTGTGGGTCACTGAGGGATGCAGGGGGGAATTGGGGTAGCAGCACGGGGAGGAGGGAGTTGGAGAGGCTCAGGATATGAACAAGGAGGCTGGAGGAGGAGCTGGTCACGATTAATAAAGGCTAATGGAGGGAAGAAGGCACATCACTAGGAGAGTGCTTTATACATGTCACTTGGTGGAATTTCCCAGCAACTCTGAGGTGCTACTATGACCCGTTTTAAAGGCCAGGAAACTCCCTCATCAAGAAGGGTGGGGACTGGCTTGGGGGCGCAGGTAGAAGGCTGGCTCCTATCTCATAGTCAGGCAGTAGTCTGGCCCCAGAACCCATGCCTGCCGCTCCCCCAGACCCTCAGCAGTCCCAAGGCTTGCTTCGCGCACAGCTAGGGAATTGTCAAGTCAGATGGTGCCACTTCCCCCTCCCCCGCCCACGCTCCTGCCCGCTTAAGGGGCGCACTTGGTGCTTCCCCTAGGTGCCTGGACCCCATCTGTCCCTGACGCCCCCATCTGGGTGGCAGGCGGTGCCGGCAGGCTTCAGCAATTAGTGAAGCCCCCGTGCGCTCGCTCGGCGTGGGTGGAGGAAAGGCAGGAACTGCGGAGGCTGCTCATTAGGGACAGCTGCGGGACTGGCCACCACCGCAATGCCAAGCCACATCCTCCACCCTGCCCCGCCCCGCCCTGCCCCGCCCTCCCCTGATGGGCGTTTCGCACCTCCCGAGCGATTCGGGGGGGGGGGGAGTCTCCAGCAGGAAAATAATAATAATAATAATAATAATAATAATAATAATAATGATAATAATAATGATGATATGAAGCTTTGCAGGGACCGGGTCTCACGGAACACCCGAAGGCGGGACGCGGCGCGACCCGAGGCCTGGGCTGGAACCACACGCTCTCGGGGATTGCACGCTCCACTTTGCAAAGCTCGCTCCCAGCCAAACTGACCCGCTAGTTCCCCAGTTGAAAGCACTAAAATCGACTCCGCCGGGCTGAAGAGATGCTTACAAAAAGCCTGACCAGTCTGGGGGTTCGATTTCCCAGTACCCCCTCCCCGTCCCCAGAGCCAGGTAAAACTGGCGCATGTGTCTGGAGGCACTGGAGGCAGTGGCAGAAGACTCTGCATAGCCCATTTCTCTTTCTTTCTCTCTCTCTCTCTCTCTCTCTCTCTCTCTCTCTCTCTCTCACTCTCTCTCTCTACCTCTCTCCTTGCAAATAAATAAAAAATATTAGAAAATAAAATCGGCTTGATCCCCCATGACTACCTGGCAGAGCTCTGGGCTTGTTGTCTCAATTTCAATCCCTCCCGCCCTCCCATGCAGCCTGTCCCTGGGGAGAATGCCTGGAAAGCTCACTCTGAGCCACACTCAGGGGTCCTGTCCAACCCCTTGCTTCCCGGGTCTCATAAGTGCGTGTGGAGGGGTTTGGGGGAGAGGGGGCTCAGGTCCGCAGCAGGCCTGACCCAGGGTGAGTGTCCTCTCAAGAGCGCACAGGTTCCAATAGCAGCATCTGGGCTGGGCGGGCTAAGAGCTTCTGGGACCACTGTTTGGAGGAGGAAGAACGCGGTCCCTACTCGCAGAAATGGGCACGCAGAACCTGCCAAAAGAGCCTACACGTGCGTTAGGACCAAACATCTGCAGGGTGATGGTGGGGGGGGCGGCGCACCTGAGTGCACGCACGCAGGCTTGTGAGCATGGGCTCTTGTGCGCGAATTCCAGCTCACAAAATATGCGAGTTCCTCACACCTGCGGGTTTGTCCGGCCTCTGCACTGGCCCCGCTGACCACTGGACGCTGCAGTGAGCTGGGAAGTTTTCAGATGGGCGCTGGGTTTACCTTCTCCCTGACTGATCCCTAGCACTCTGTCCAGTCCTGAAATCAGTCCTCCCACGTAGAGTGTGCACTGATGGGATTGCCAGTCTCCCTGAGAGTAGACAGTTCTGGAAAGGAGTCCTCCTGGGTGGTGAGACTTCCCAAGAGTAAAAGTTGCGGCTTAGATTATTTGCGGGGGCGGGGGGGGGGGGAGGGAGTGTGTATGTGTGTGTGTGTGTTCATGTGAACGCAGGCACACGTGTGTGGGAGCAGGTGTGTGTATGTGTGGACATGTATGTGGAGGCTGGACATCAACAGCAGGTGTCTTACTCAATCATTCCTCCACCTTATCTTTTTTTTTTTTTTTTGAAACATTGTCTCCCACTGAATCTAGAGCTCACCAATTAGACTAGACTAGCTAGCCAGCAAGCCTCTAAGCTCAGAAACCAGAACTGAATTCTTCTAAAGGAAAAGGGATCCTGTCAGAGAAGAATTCACTGGAGGGAAAGTTGTCTGACGGGCTCAAGCCTCAAGGCACTATCTGGCCCATGGAGCAAGCCCTCCTTCTCTCAGCCAGGCCTGCTGGGCCCTCGATCTGTCAAGCCCCCCTCCCCCCCCGCCCCTCCCCCCTTCCCGCTCCTCCCCAGATGTCCAGTGGTGTCTTACTCTCTTGCAGTTGACACTAAGAGTCCCAGAGAGATCAGAAGGAAAACACCTGGGAACTGGGCTTAGGACTCACACCACCCCCAACTCTCGCTTGTCCAGGATCAGGCCAAGTCAGTACTAAGGAAGACACTGGAGCCCAGTGTGCCTTAGCCAGCACAGGAAGGAAGTGACTTGGGTTAGCCCAGAGGGTACTGGCCGACAGCTGCCACCACAGAGGCAGGAAGCCCAAAAGACTGAGACATCCAGGAGGCAGCCCCTCCTCCCTCACCCAGGCATCTGTGGGGCTGGGCTTACCCTCTGTGTCCCT
The DNA here is from genome assembly GCF_020740685.1 of Jaculus jaculus. Lineage (NCBI taxonomy): Eukaryota > Metazoa > Chordata > Mammalia > Rodentia > Dipodidae > Jaculus > Jaculus jaculus. The sequence goes on from NC_059106.1 coordinate 157,326,399, forward strand.
CTCTTTCCTGACACCCCTCCACTGGGAGGACTGGGCTCCAGCAGCGTTCACACACCTCATACTCTGCTTCTGGTCACCACCTACCTTTTGGGGTTTAGCCCATCAGCTCCTCCTATCTGGTTTTTATGTTTGTTTGGGTGCTGTTGTTTAAAGCAGGATTTTACCCTAGCCCAGGCTGGCCTTGAATTCACTTTGTAGTCCAGGATGGTCTGGAACTCACAGTAATTCTCCTATCTCAACCTCCCAAGTGCTGGAATTAAAGGCCTGGCAGGGTTCTTTTTTAAAATTTATATTATTTTATTTATATGACAGAGAGAGAGAGAGACAGAGACAGAGAGGCATGCCAGGGTCTTCAGCCACTGCAAATTTACTCCAGATACATGCGCCACCTTGTGCATCTAGCGTACGTGGGTCCTGGGGAATGGAACCTTGGTCCTTTGGCTTTGCAGGCAAGCGTCTTAACCACTAAACCTTCTCTCCGGCCCTTGCTTTGTTTTAATCAAGGTAAAATTCACAAAATATAAAAATCAGCGCTTGGAGAGATGGCTCAGCAGTTAAAAGGCAACTCGCAAAGCCTGAATGCCCCAGGTTCAATGACGTCTATACAAAGTAGTCCATGCATGTGGAGTTCCTTTGCAGTGGCAGGAGATCCTGGCATGTCTGCTTTCTCTCGCTCTCTTTCAAATAAATAAATACATAATTGTTTTGTTTTTAATAAAAATCAAGCACTGCAAAGTGACATTCACAATATGATGCAAACTCCACCTCTACCTGCTTCTGAGACACTTCCATCACCTGTGCCTAATTAAGCAGTTTGGCCCTCCTTGACCTGGGCAACTGTTCATCTGTTTCCTGTCTTTATGAGTTCTTCTATTCTGGTGATTTCTTATACATGGAATCATATGGCACGTGGCCTTTTTTTTGGCTAGCTTTTTAAACTTAGCATAATGTTTTTGAGGCTTACACACACAGTTGTACATACAACTATTTCTTAAATGCATACATGTCCTCTGTCGACTCAGCTGCACATGGTTCCATTCACTAACTGAATGACTCAAGTCCTTACATGTGAGTTACAATGGTAAAAATAGGCCTGAGCTAGCAGTGTAAACAGGTAGGTCTCCGAGTAAGTTGGGTATCATCAGGAAAAAAATTGTCCCTTCTGGGCCTCCATCTACTCATCTATAAAGCAAGAAGATAAGCAAGGGCCATGTCCAGTTATGATCCTCTGTGGCTTTTCACAACTCTGCAATCTCATTGAAAGAAGCCCAGTGTCCTTTCTGTCAGCTACCATCCTGCGTCAAAGGCTCCATGACATCACATGCCCTGGGATGTCCATAGCACCCCTGAGGAGCCTGTATCATCAGGTCTTAGGCAGAATCTTAGTGAGAAGTCTGGTTGAGGATGGTCAGTTATTTTGGGATTGATTCCCTCATTCAGTATCCCTTGCTGTGACTAGGAGATGAAATGACCAACTAACTTAGAGCATGCACAGATCTTCACCACAATAGAATCAAGGGTCCCTTGTTATCCCGCACTGGGGATCAAACCCAGGGCCTTGCACATGCTAGTCAATTGCTCTGCCACCAACCTGTCCTACATACCTACCCCAAGTCCAATCTTAAGAAGTAGTTCTGGGCTGGAGAGATGGCTTAGCGGTTAAGCGCTTGCCTGTGAAGCCTAAGGACCCCGGTTCAAGGCTCGATTCCCCAGGACCCACGTTAGCCAGATGCACAAGGGGGTGCACATGTCTGGAGTTCATTTGCAGTGGCTAGAAGCTCTGGCATGCCCACTCTCCTTTCTCTCTCTCTGCCTCTTTTTTTTCTGTCACTCTCAAATAAATAAGTAAAAATAAAAAAAAAAAAATTTAAGAAGTAGTTCCTACATTTGCTCATGAACTCTAGAGGGGGTTGGGCAATGTACAAGCTGATCAGATCCCCTAAATTCATTCTCTCATCCTTACATTTGACACACATTGAACGTGCCAGGAGACAACTCAAAGATGAGAAATCCCAGGTCTCTTCTGTGCTTACTTAATGATCTTTTCCATATGTAATTTAACTCACAGAGGAAGAGTTTCAGGTGGGAAGACACTACTCTCTCAAGGGATTGTATATCTTTTTGGAATATGGAAGCGGAGTAAACCGAACTCACAGTTTCACCTCTTTCTTTTTCAAAGTACTCCAGAAATTACCCTGGCATTCCCGTTCCCTATACCCTACCTTGTTTGTTTATTATCTATCCTTCCCACTGGAACATAAGCTTCTCAAGGCAATGATCTTTAACTATAGTAATCTCCAACACAGAACAGAGCCTGACACACAGTAAGTGATTATAAATATTCAAATAATGGAACCAACACGTGCAGTTGATTCTTGCTGCTGAGCCATTTTGTACTGAGGACGGAAGAAACTCAAAGCGTCACTAGAAGAAAATACATAGGAAAATAGAGGCGCAATCTGATCCTGTGACAAGTACATCAAATCATGTTCCCCTTCTCCCTCTCTCCATTGAAGTCCTGGAGGCTGGTCTTGTATTGGTCTTGAAGCAGATAAAGGATTTCCTGAAATAAGCAATGAGGATCAAAAATTTTTACTACCTACATAAGACCATCATAATAGGAGGAAAAGATCATGACATCAAAATAAAAGAGAGACTGACTGAGAGGGGGAGGGGATATGATGGAGAGTGGAGTTTCAAAGGGGAAAGTTGGAGAGGGAGGGAATTACCATCGGATATTGTCTAATCGTGGAAGTTGTCAATAAAATAAATAAATAAAATGAAAAAAAAATTTACTAAAGCTAAAAGAATAGCATTCTCCTCCATGGAAAAAAGCTGCCTCTTTATATCCTCTGAGGGGTCACGGAACACAGGAAATCTGTAGATCTTGAGATGTAAGACTGGCATTAAATAAAATGCATTCATGGGTGGACAGTTTGCTCTAAGTCTTTGGAAGGCAAACACCTTGGAATAAATGAAAAGACAAATGTTCAGTTGGATGAACTTCTCTGCTGAGGTTAATATCTAAAAGAAGGGAAATGTCTCCTAGCAAAGTAGAGGCTCCCACAAACCATCAAGCCACAAATACAGTGAGAACAGTATTGGAAGGACAGAGAGGGTGGTTGTCATGACCCAATTTAGAAAGCCGGGGTAAGTGCCTAAAAACAGAAAGATCGGAGGGTCTGAGGAGATTGATCAGTGGTTCAAGGTGCCTGCTTGCAAGGTAGGAAGACAGAGAGATAGATGGATGGCTACATGGACTGAGGATGGATAGATAGATAGATAGATGATAGGCAGGTAGGCAGATAGAAAACTAGGCAGATAGATACACAGATAGTTAGCCAGCAGCGCTTGTGTTTATCCTGAATGCAAAACTGTCCCTTTGTTGAGTTGGCTGTCAAACTGTATAGGGCCAGGAGAACAATGTCGGGCTGCTGGCCGGCCATGTGCTAATGCGCTCATGCATTACAGGCCCTAACAGATGGCTGTGACCACACAGCCGCCTGCCCTGCCTGGGTCCGCACGCCGAGCCTGAAGTCTGCTTTCAGCTCTGTCCTGGTATTAAACCCCTGCTTCTCTGGTGGCGGCTGTCCTTGGAGGAAAGGACATGTTCCTTCTAACTAGTTCAAGGACAAAAATGCCAAGAAATCATGACTAGGGGGTGGTGTTTCTGTCAGACCCAATCATTCTGCGGAATTAAAAAGTCTTTATGTAAAATTGGGAGTCAGAAAAAGGGAGACACATGCTACACTGTTTCAGACTCCGGTTTGGTGCAAATGTGGTCCCTAATTTTTCTCCATCTTCCTCTGAGAGGTCTCTTCTACCCGTCTCCGGGTCACAGCAAATCAGTGAGAAAGTAATTCTACCCGCCACACTCCACTAACATCAAAGCCACACAGAGCAGAACACAGGTCTGCTGGCAGCTACAGGGGCATGCTCCCAACAAAATGTCTATGCCAGCTTCCCTACAACTGAAAAGGAAGCCAGCACGAGCTGCTATCTTTCTCTTCCCAGTCCCCTGAAAGTATAGGCTGAGGTGGGTGTAACTGGGACAGAAGCCCAAGGGGCTCATGTCCCAAGAGAGCCCGGGGACCGATGGCTCAATGTCAGTCTTTAGTTGTGGCCCCATCCACACAGCCAGCCTGAGCTGCTCAGGAAGCCATGCAAGCTTCTTCAGCTCACATCTCCAGAGCTGGGTGCTGGGGATGAGGATGACACCCCAGATCCCCGCGGAGGCAGAGAAGCAGTGCAGACAGGTGGGAGGAACAAGAAGGACCGTCAACCACTTTGTACTCAACTCTCTGAACTAGACACACAGGTGCATCGTAGGTCACATGCCTTTCAAAGCTGGTCTGAGTCTCATCTGTTCATGGTGGTGGTGGTGGTGGGGATCCCCAAGGAGCTAGAACGAGCCCCAACCTTCTCCTAGGCCTCAACCCATGGGCCTGTGGGGGACATTTCATTTTTAAAACATAACACAGTTATTTTGCCAAGATAGCGCTGAGATATATCTTAGAACCAAGAAAATTAGGACTAAAAATGTAAGAAACTTGATTCTTTCACTTTCCTACAAGGGGACTACTTGAAGTAAAGAGATAATCTATGATTTTTTTTAAATAAATATGTTTTTGTTTATTATTATTTATTTATTTGAGAGTGACAGACAGACAGGGAAAAGAGGCAGATAGAGAGAGAATGGGTGCGCCAGGGCCTCCAGCCACTGCAAACGAACTCCAGATACAGGCATCACCTTGTGCATCTGGCTTACGTGGGTACTGGGGAATTGAGCCTCGAACTTTAGGCTTTGCAGGCAAGTGCTTAACTGCTAAGCCATCTCTCCAGCCCAAGATAATCTATGTTTTTATGACTTGCTAATGATAGACTGAACTTAATGTAATTTTAATGAGGCAAAAATAAACCATAGGCTGGAGAGCTTGCTCAGTGGTTAAAAGCAGTTACTTACAAGGCTTCCTGACCCTGGTTTGATTCCCTAGGACCCACGTAAAGCCAGATGCACTAAGTAGTGGCAAGAGGCCTTGGCATGGCCATTCTCTATCACTTTTGTGTTTTCTCTCTCTCTCTCTATGTGTGTGTGTGTATACATGCATATACATATATATCATAAATAAATTTAAAAGAAGAAAAAAGAAAAATCACATTTATTAGGTTATTAAAATGCTAATCAATGTTCCAGGCATGCTGATTTAAGAAGTAGCTTTATTCCTATTTGCCCAGAAGAGAATAAAATTATAGAGCTGGGCGTGGTGGCACATGCCTTTAATCCCAGCACTCAGGAGGCAGAAGTAGGAAGATCACCATGAGCTTAAGGCCACCCTGAAGACTACAGAGTGAATTCCAGGTCAGCTTGGGCTAGAGTGAGATCCTAATTCAAAATCAAAACTGGCATTGGGGTTTCAGTCATGCATGACCATGCCCAGATGTTTACATAGGTGCTGAAGAACCGAATTTATGAAAAATCAGGTCCTCTCAGGCCCTCATGCTTGCATAGCAAGTCCTCTTACCCAATGAGCCATATTCTCAGCCCAGGAATATTTTCTTTATTTTATTTGAGAGACAGACAGACAGACACAGAGAGCGAGTATGGGCATGCCAAGGCTTCCTGCCATTGCAGATGAACTCCAGATGGATCTGGTTTTGCATAGGTACTGGCAAATCGAACTTGGGTCCTTAGGCTTTGCAGGCCAATGCCTTAACTGCTGAGCCATCTGTCCAGTCCACAGGGATAACTTTAGATTCACAGAAAAGTCGTAGTGACAGTACAGTTGCCATATACACTTCAAGTGGCTTTTTCCTAGTGTGAGCACCACAATGACGAAAGATGCTCACATTAACGTGCTGATCACGACTGCAACTCAGTCAGTCTGTTTAATTTCGCTCATGTCCCTTTGCTACAGAGAAGATTCAGTGTGTGTGTGTGTGTGTGTGTGTGTGTGTGTGTGTGTGTGTTCCAATATAGGATGGCACACTGTGCTTGGGTAACGTTTACTCTTCTTGGTCTTGACCAAAGACTTACTCCTTACAATACTTTCTAGCTCACCAGAGACTCCTTCCCGGAGATCTTCGCAGGAGTCCCCCATGGCTAGTGCCACTGACACTGAGTGGTTTAGACTTTAGTAGGAAAAAGGGAGATGGCATAAAAGAGAGACAGAAATCTCAGTGGGGATGCATTTGTGTGTGAAGAGACCACGCATCCACCGCAGACCTGACCACAACCCAAACAAGCCACACTTGTGTCATTAGAAAGAGCCCACTTGCTTCTAAACCAGCACCTTACATATTCCCAGTCCACGTGAGCAGCACCAATAACGGCATCTTCCCTTATAGGAGCTGCCCGTGAGCCTCCTTGGATCACTTATACACCCAGGCAGATGCTTCTGGAAGGTAGGTTCGAACTCACTCATCACACAGAATGGCATACAGCGCTCTTCTTTCTCCAAAATTATCACATCAACAATATAACCAGCATTTCTTAGGAATTTTGATTTTGGTTTTTTGTGGTAGGGTCTCACTGTAGCTCAGGCTGCCCTGGAATTCACTATGGAGTCTCAGGGTGGCCTCGAACTCACGGTGATCTTCCTCCTGAGTGTTAGGACTAAAGGCGTGCACCACCACACCCGGCTTATGATTTTTTTTTTACTATAAAACAATAACAGAGGAGTAATATTGGGAGAATGAAAAGCAGGAAACATGATACAGAAGAAAACAGGTTCTTCCCACATGGCATATGGTATTCTTCCCCAAGTTCTGTCTCCACCTTTTCCCATATGTGAATTGCTAATTTAGAGAGCTCATTCTTTTTACGTTATTATTATTATTATTATTTTCTGAGAGAAGACAGCATAATAAGTAATATGTTAGAAAGCACAACTGACCAGGACCCTGGCTGTTACACAATCTTCTCCGAATCAAAGCACAAAGTCTCTAACTATACGTATCACTGGAGACATCCAACAATGCATCACGGAGCAAGTCTAACCCTAACCTTCAGGCTAATGAAATCACAAGTAATACATGCCCAGCAGATTTGCATAAAGGTGACCGCAGTGCAGAAGCTGCGTCCTACCCCATTGGAAAGGATGGAGCAAGGATGCTTACTGGGCTGAAGTGACAGTGAGCAGTGCAGTGATTATCATGCTGTGATGACTAGGTGACCCGTGGGACAACCATCTGAGAGCAGTCCAATGAAGTCAGTACCTACATCGTAGGGGCCAGGGAACACAAGGTTCTCCCAACAAGGTTCACGCCCTTCTCTCTGGGAAGACCAGCTAAAGAGATGGCAGGGCGGAGAGTCATGCTGAATAGTGCTGTTCTACATGGAAGAGATGCCCCGTGTGTCCCAGATGATTCCAGAGAAGATCAAGAGACCGGTCAGACAAGGTGCCTGAAGGGGGGACAAAGCTGTGGGAAGGCTGAAAATTTAAACCGGTCCTGGAAGATAGATCAGGTGGAAGTAAGGAAGCGAGGAACTCTGTGTGTTGGCAGACCACCCTTGGGTTTATTCCGCTCAGAGTCCTGACATTCGTCCGGCCAAGGCATCAGTAGAGTGTCACCTCCTGCGTGGAGAAAGACGTCCAGGCTCACAAAGCTGACTGTGCACCAAGACACCCCCAGGACAACTATGGGTTGGTTTGTTAACATTTGTCCAAAGGCCCTTCTGACGAATCGGCAGCTCCAAAGCCTCACTTATAATCATCAAGGATTTTTTAAGCTGGTGAGCTAAGTGAATGTTCCCATCTCATAGATAAAGAAACTGAGGCCTCCAGGCTGGAGAGATGGCTTGGCAGTTAAGGTGCTTTCCTAGGAAGCTTAAGGAGCCAGGTTTGATTCCCCAGAACCCATATAAGCCAGATGCACAAGGTGGTGCATGCACCTGGAGTTTGTTTGCAGTGGCTGGAGGCCCTGACATGCCCATTCTCTCTGTTCATCTGTTTTTTTTTTTTCTCTCTCTCTCTGCTTGCAAATAAATAAATGCAATACTTCAAAAAGGAACAGAGAGCCCTAGAAAGGACATAACAAGCCCATACGAACATATTGTGACTTCACCTACTGCGTGGGTTTCTGACCATTCCCCCAGTCCTGCACCCATTGCATGCTCTGAGACCCTGCCTGCAGAGACAAATAGGTCTAACCCTAAACTTCTCTCTGATCCTGTCCACCCCCTCAATGCACCCTGGAGGGTGTGAGGCTCCTTTGCTCCTTGTGAACACCTCCCTCATTTAGAAGAAAAGGAACCAGCATCTCCTCCCACCTTGAAGTGGAGCCTAGTGAGGGGATGGTAACAAAAGCCTCTGATTTACACCTTTCCTTCCCTTTGGCCCCAGCCTCAGATCCTGCCCTGGCTGCCAATGCCTGTCTCTGCATAAGTGATGCTCTCTTGCCTTTAACTCAACCTCATCCCTAAAGATGTTTCCTTGACCAGTCGTTCACAGTTTCTTGCAAATGCATAATTTTTTTTTGCATGGGTATGTGTGTAGCGGGGAGGAGGGAGGTGAGAAGTTGATGCCAAACATCTCCCTTGATGGTCCCCCATTACTTTTCCAAGACAGGGTCTCTCACTTGAACCCAGAGTTTGCCAATTGATTTGACTAATCCAGCTAGCCAGATTGCCCCAGAGACCCCCTGGCATTTACTTGTGTGCTGGGGATTTGAACTTGGATCCTAACACTGGTGTGATAAGGGTTTTATCTAGTAAGCCAGCTCCCCAGCCCCGCAAATAGTTTGTGGTTAGTTTCTAATTTTGCTTTCCCTCTCTTTAAAGATTATTTTTCTTCCTTTTAATATCTGATACATAAAAGACCATTGTGAGAACTCTGCCCTTGTAAGCAGGTCAGTGTTATCACAGAGGTGGGCAGGTTATCGTGAAAGCAAGTTTGATCCCTTTGGCTTTTTGTCCTTGATGTCTTTTGCCCAACTTCCACCATGGGATAATGCACTGTGAAGGTCATTCCCAGTTGCCCTCACTGTGCCCTTCTAGAATCCTGATTCAAATAAACTTAAGTCCATTATAAACTACCCAGTTTTGGAGATTCTGTTAGAGCACCAGGAAATGGAATGTGATGGTCCCTGCCACACATGCGCATACCTTGAAGGCTGCTCTGTCCCCTCTCCCTGTCAGCACCTGCATATAAGCCTGGTGACTAGAAATGATCTCTTCCTGCCATTTTCCATGAGTCAATGTCCAGCCAGCCACTGTTTTCCTTAGGGGATAGGTATTGAAAATAAAACCTGCCAGGATATATATATTTTTTAAACCACAGTAAAAAGTATATAACCTAAAAGTTTATGACCTTAACCACTTTTGTTGTTGTTGTTTGAGGTAAGGTCTTCTTCTAGTCCAGGTGACCTGGAATTCACTCTGTATTCTCAGGGTTTAATCCCAGCACTCAGGAGGCAGAAGTAGGAGGATCGCCGTGAGTTCAAGGCCACCCTGAGACCACATAGTGAATTCCAGGTCAGCCTGGGCTAGAGTGAGACCCTACCTTGAAAAACCTAAACAAAAAAGGAAGAAAGAAAAAAAATGCCTGATGCAAATGAATGATTAAATTTGAAATTCCTTTTTTTTTTTCTTTTAACTCACCTATGTACTTAGGGCTCAGGGACTATACAGAAGTTAGGGGCTTAAAGTGTTGCTCAGTCTCCTTGTCTTGACTCTTCTCACGGAAGACGACAGTGACCATGGGTAGGGCCAGTTTCTCAGATGCACAACCCACTGAGTCATCCACATGTCACCTCACACTGAGAAGAGCCACAAGCTCGCCCCAGTGCTCCCCTGCTACATTCTTGAAACTAAGAGAACCCCACACATTTATTTTTCAATGCATCAGAATTACATATCTGGTCTTGACCCTCGATAAGGAAAGACCCTTTAAGATGATCTCATTTTTCACTATCCAGCTGGTCTCTTCATACAGTCACCATTGCCATGGCTGGCCTCAAAGTATTTTCTGGTCAGAAGAGAATAGAATAAGAAGGCAGAAAAAAACAACTTCTAATTTCTAACCCATGGCCTTATTATTTCCTGTTAAAAATTCCAGTCTGGGGCTGGAGAGATGGCTTAGCGGTTAAGCGCTTGCCTGTGAACCCTATGGACCCCGGTTCAAGGCTTGATTCCCCAGGACCCACATTAGCCAGATGCACAAGGGGGTGCATGCATCTGGAGTTCGTTTGCAGTGGCTAGAGGCCCTGGCGCACCCATTCTCTCTCTCCTCTCTCTGCCTCTTTCTCTGTCACTCTCAAGTAAATAAATAAAATAAAACAAAAAAAATTTTAACAACAAAAAAATTCCAGTCTGTTTTAAAGTGGCAAGACAAGTCTTAAATAAGAATTCAGCTTAAAAAAAAAATCCTGGGGCTGGAGAGCTGGCTTAACAGTTAAAGCACTTGCCTGCGAAGCCACAGGACCCAGGTTCGATTCCCCAGGACCCATGTAAGCCAGATGCACAAGGGGCACATGCATCTGGAGTTTGTTTGCAGTGGCTCGAGGCCCTGGCGTGCCCATTCTGTCTGTCTTTCTTCTCTCATCTCTCTCATTCTCTGCTTGCAAATAAGTAGATAAAATTTAAAAAAAAAAAAGTAAAAGAAAAATTCCTGGTGAGTTCTGCTTACAGTCAGGTAAGAAATGGGAAGGCTAGAGTGAGTTAAACTCATTCCTCAAAATTCTTAAACACATTGCCGCCCCACCCAGTCCTCCAGTATATGTCACAATTTTTGCAAACACTACACAAAACACAGCTTCCATTCCCCCAAATCCCAATCCATTCATAAAAATCTTAGGAAAGCAAGTTATACTGGATAAGATAATCAGCCACCGGATATTTTCTGAGAACCCACTTTCATTCCCACCCTAGCTCCACATGGACTATGGAATAATTTTTTTTTCTTTTTTTTGGAAAACAGTTTGTTTAATTTCTTTTAAAGGAGTGATATTGTATGAGCCTAATCAATTCTAATGCATTTTGAATATGTTCATGACCATGTACTGAAAGCGAACTCCCATTTTGTGGCTCTCCAAGGAGAGTGACAGAGCGCCTTGTTTGTGACAGCCTCGGGCATAAGCAATCATTGTGTCGCTTAATTAGATATTCCCCAAGCTAGTGTGAGGGACATATGTCTATTCACTGTGACAAACGCGGCCCGCAGCGGAGCCCCGCTGTATGCAGATAGCCACAGCACACGTGTGAACGCTCCCAAGGACCTGCGGGCCCCAAGCCGCCAGGCACAATCAGCCTGTGGTCCCCGATTGGTTCCAGTTTATTAACAGCCTATGAACTTCTCATCGGTCCCAGGACTGGTTAGGACTGTCACCTGCAACTGCCGGCCTCTTGTTGGCTCCTCCAGTCCTCAGAATCAAAGTCTCTGGCTCTGGTAGGCTGGAGGGAATGTATTTTTCCATCACAAACGCACGCGTGCACACACACAAACACATACACACACACACAACCATTACTTGGAAGATTGCAAATAACAAGAATGGAAAAGCAGATGAAGGCCTGCATGTACTACCAGACCACAAGCCACTTGGCTCATTTCTCTCTCTTCTATCTCTTCTCTCCTCTCTCTCTCTTTCTTCTTTCTTTGGTTCTTCCTTCCTCCCTTCTTCCCTTCTTTCTTTCTTTCACCTTCTATCTTTCCATTCTGTTGTTCCTTTCTTCTTTCCCCCTTTTCCTTCTTGCTTTCCCCCCTTCCTCTCTCTTTCCTCTTCCTTCACTGTCTTTTTGCACCAGGACTGGAACCCAGAGCCTCACCACGCTGAATACATTCTCTGCCACTGAACTATACCCTCAGCCCCCAAATGGGAGAGCACCTCTTATATTGAGCACTTTCATTTCTGTTTCCAGGTGCTGGGGGCTGAACCCAAGGCCTTGCGCATGCTTAAGCACTTGCTGCCCCACTGAGCCCCACCCTCCAAGACTTGGCTAACTTCAAAAAACTTGCTTTAATTCATGTAGTTTTAATTTTTTTTTTGTTTATTTTTATTTATTTATTTGAGAGTAACAGAGAAAAAGGGAGGGAGAGAGAGAGAGAGAGAATGGGCGCGCCAGGGCCTCCAGCCCCTGCAAACGAACTCCAGACGCGTGCGCCCCCTTGTGCATCTGGCTAACGTGGGTCCTGGGGAATCGAGCCTTGAACCAGGGTCCTTAGGCTTCACAGGCAAGCGCTTAACTGCTAAGCCATCTCTCCAGCCCTACTTTTGATTTTTAAGTGGATTTGAAATAATGGAAGTGGAAGGGGGAGTCCCAAATGAGGACAAGCCCTGGCCTACGCTTCATCTGCTCTTTGGAGAAGACAAAATATAGAAATGAAGGAGGAAAACTGGATGTCCTGGTTTCTTCTGTTGCTGCTGAGTGTGGTTCTTTCCTGTCCTCTTAGAACCAAGACTGACTTCTTTTAGCTATAATAGTATATTATTTTTTTCAAAAAAATATTTATTTTATTTGAGAGATACAGAAAGAGGCAGATAAAGAGCATGGGCACATCAGGGCCTTCAGCCACTGCAAATGAACTCCAGAAGCATGCGCCACCTTGTGCATCTGGCTTATGTGGGTCCTGGGTAGTCGAACCTGGGTTCTTTGGTTTTGCAGGCAAGTGCCTTAACTGCTAAGCCATCCCTCCAGCCCAGTAGTGTTTTAATAAGGGACTCTTCCTGGCCTTTCCCTCCTCTGGAAAGATGCATATTGTGAGCTAAGGCTGTTATAGCCAAGTGCCAGTGGATGAGTGACTTCAATCACAGATGTGAATGTCTCATAGGCCAGAAGTATGACCACAAGCTGAAGGCAGGGTGAGTCTCTTCTGAGCACTGTGAGGCTCAATAGATTCCAGGCCTCTTCCTTGGTCTGTGGAGGACATCTTCTTTCTGTGTCTACCCTCCACACTGTCTGGGTGTCCAAATTTCCCCGGGGAAGAAGTCATTGGGTCAGGACCCACCACAATGACTTCCTTGTCACTTGATACCACTGTCAAGAGCTTGTCTCTCAATAAATTCACAATCTGAGTTATTGGGGGTCAGAATTCTAACTTATCTTCTTGGGGACATAACCTGATCATTAACATACTGTTAAAGGGACCTAACATGAAGACACCATTTGCTCTAGCCCCTCCCCCAGGCTGCTACAATATTAGGGGTTATGGACTGTGGTGGTTTGAATAGAATAGATGGCCCCCAATATATTCAGTAGTTTGTAGTTTGCATCTGCTGGCTACCTGGCTGGAGGCAATGTCACTGGGTGATCTTAAGATGTGGTGGTGGGTTTCCGATTTCAATCTAAAGATATGCAAAGTGTGCCTAGCTGGAGTTCCTGAAGTGTGCTGTGGCTTTTGACCTTTAGGCTTGTGCTTCTCTCTGTCTGCTTGGGCCTATAAAGGCAGGCCAGCTTCTTCTGCCATTATGGAACTTCCTCTGCATGTGTAAGTTTCAATAAATCCCTTCCTCCATAACTGTGCCTGGTCTGAAAGTTCATCTCAGTGAACCTGAAGCTGTCTGCTACATGGACAGTGTGATTCTGCTATATATATATTAAAAAAAAAAAGGCTTTCTAAGACGCAGCTGTGGGTGCAGCAGAGCTTCCATCTGTTCCTGCTCCTGACTCGCTGCTGTTGGCTCTTGCCAAGGAACAAGTCGGTCAGGAAGCCGTGCTGGCCACAGCCATGGCCTTTAAGGATACCAGGAAGGGCTGGAGAGATGGCTTAGTGGTTAAGCGCTTGCCTGTGAAGCCTAAGGACTCTGGTACAAGTCTCTATTTCCCAGGACCCACATTAGCCAGATGCACAAGGGGGCACACGCATCTGGGGTTTGTTTGCAGTGGCTGGAAGCCCTGGCGCGTCCATTCTCTCTCTTTCTCTCTGCCTCTTTCTCTCTCTGTCTGTCGCTCTCAAATAAATAAGAATAAACAAAAAAAATTTAACCGGAGGTGGCCACCCACAGAATCCGGATCACCCTCACCAGCTGCCTCGTGAAGTCCCTGGAGAAAGTGTGTGCTGACTTGATCGGAGGAGCCAAGGACAAAAACCTCCAAGTGAAAGGCCCAGTTCTTATGTCCACCCAGACACTGAGAATAACTACAGGAAAACACCTGAAGGTTCCAAGACATGGGATCGCTTCCAGATGAGAATCCACGAGCGACTCATTGATTTACACAGTCCCTCTGAGATTGTTAAACAGATTACTTCCACTAGCATTGAGCCAGGAGTGGAGGTTGAAGTCACCATTGCAGATGCCTAAGTCAATTATTTTAATAAACTGGCTTACTCAGTAAAAAAAAAAAAAAGAAATCAACTGTAGCTCAGATCCAAATGGGACATCTATGCCAGCCACACGGCTCAAGGTTGGGGGAACACTGGAAGACACCGCAGAGAGAACATAAGAACCAGAGCACAGTGAGAAGTGCCTGAAATACTATCTTCCAGGCATGACAGGGCCATCACATTTGCGAACTTACAGCAGCTATTGTTACCTGCACAAGATTAAGCCCATCAGCATTCCATCACAGGTGGCGGGGGAGCTTATGAAGCCTCTATTCCTCATTGAGGAGTTACTAACAGTTAATGGTTGGCAGTGAAAAGGAAGACATTTCTTTCCAGCGACATAGACATTGGTAAGGCACACGTGCTCTGATAATTCACTCCCCCCATGCTCATGAAAGCAAGCCTAATTAAACTCAGTGGGACACACACCCATCAAAGCAGAAGTAGGCCAGTTGGGAAGAAGAGGAAATTCAATGAGAAGGGGAAGAGAACAGCAACAAAAAAGTAATGGGGGTTGAATATGATCAAACTTCATTGGCTGTATGGTGGACCTGGGATGGAATGGTAATGTTACATGCATTCAAAGGAGCTGGGTGGGCTGGACAGATAGCCTAGCAGTTAAGGCACTTGTCTGTGAAGCCTAAAAACCCAGATTCGACTCCCCAGAACCCACATAAGCCAGATGCACAAGGTGGCACATGTGTCTGGAGTTTGCAGTGGTTAGAGGCCCTGGCACGCCCATTCTCCCTCCCCCCTCATAATGAAAAGATATAAAAATTAAATTTTAAAAAACAATCTGGGTGAAGTAACACATACCTATGATCCCAGCACATAGGAGGCAAGGCAAGAGAATCATGAGGTCAAGGCCAATTTGACTACATGGTGAGACATTCTCAATCAGTTACTCAATCATCAATAAAACTAAATCAAAAGGAACAGAACTTTGCTTTTCTCTAACCCAAGATGATTTCACTGAATAAGTAGAAAGCAACTTCCAAAGAGGTGTGTTTCTCTTCCCCCAGACATCCTCTTATCCACACAGTGTTGGAACTGTCAGAACTGATGAATGGGAACAAATTAAGAATGTGTGTCGGGTGTGGTGGCGCATGCCTTTAATCCCAGCACTGGGAAAGCAGAAGTAGGAGGATCGCTGTGAGTCTGAGGCCATCCTGAGACTCCATAGTGAATTCCAGGTCAGCCTGGGCTACAGAAAGAGAGAGAGAGAGACCCTATCTTGAAAAACAAACAACAAAAAAAGAATGTGGCCACCCAGTCATGGTGACCCATGCCTTTAATCCCAGCACTTGGGAGACAGAAGAAGGAGAATCACAAGTTCAAGGCCAACCTGTGACTACATAGTGAATTCCAGGACAGCCTGGGCTAGTGTGAAACCCTACCTCAAAAACAAAACAAAACAAAAATAAGTGCAGGCTCCAGGGACCCCAGTGTGTTTCTTATTTCAGTTAGTCTTGGTCAGACATTCTCTTAGAGCATAGGAAAATAAATTTAATGTCAATATATGTACCAATTGAGATGATTCTCCCAAATTACTGACTTTGAAGGTTGAGGCAGGAGAACTGCCAAGGATTAGAGGCCAACATCGGCTACATAGCGAATTCAAGGCACCCTAGGAGGCCTAGCGCAACCTCTCTCAAAAATAAAACTAACCTAGAGGATTAACCCCAAAGTCGGATACCATTTGCGAGATGAGGAGGCAGGTCTCTGGGGGGGGGCTTCTTTCGAAGGGTGCCATAGCTGTTGGTCTTTATAATGTCAACAGGTCAGGTGACTCTACTCTGTCCTACTGCAAGGGGGGAAGGGAAGGCTCATGGGGTTGATTCCCAGGGTCTGTTACCAGAACAAGTTAGCTTGAGAGTGCAGCTGGCTGGGGTGGATCGCGTCTCTGAGCCTCAGCTTTCTCACCCGAGGAAGCGGGGACCCCAAACGACACCAACAGGCTCACGGGACAGCTGAGTGATGACGGTGGAGTGCAGCCCTGGAGGCTACCACATTTCCCTGTGGCTCAAGCAAACAGGTACTCTTCTACTGTGTTCTACTGATTAAGGTGTGACCCACTGCACATAGAAGAGGCTGTGAATGCTGGAGGCCTGATGAACTGGAGGCTGCCAGAGACCAGCTGCCTCAGTTGGGTTCCCCCTGTCCCCCTCCTGTTTCTCTGGGCACTGAGTAGCTCTGCCTCCATCTTTGGGCAGTACCACCTCAGGGTATCATGGGGAAGGCTGGTTCTTCCATTCACTGGGGCATTTCTTCTCAGCTATGGGAAGCCAGGCCATGGGTACCCATGGTCAAGGAGGAAAACGTGTTCCTCGTGCAAAAGTGCACAAAAGCAGTTTGCAGCATGCAGGCAATTGCTCAAGGCTGATAACAGCCTCTGGGGGAAGTCCGAGATGAGAAGCGGGAGCCCATGTGGTCTCAAGCGACTCGAAATGGGAACTTGGTCTCATTCAGCAGAGCAGAACGGTAAGCTCTGGGTGCTTGCGTGCAGCAGGTTGGAGCTGACCTCTCATGCATGGGATTTTCTACCCAGTGGTAAACAGAGGTGGTGATACAAGAGTACAGCTCATTATCTGAGTCTGTTCAGTGACCCAGGAGAGAAAGATCGTAGTCCACGGGCGCCTCCTTCATTCAATGGGAGTCCAGGACGGGTACGGGCCAGTGCTCGTTGGCACTTATGGATGCTGTGTCTCTCAAAAGTCACAAATGCACCTATAACGAGATGGATGGGGGTCTGGAGAGATGGCTTAGTGGTTAAGGCGCTTGCTTGCGAAGTCTAAAGACCCAGGTTTGATTGCCCAGTACCCACATAAGCCAGATACAGAAGGTGGCACATGTATCTGGAGTTTGTTTGCGATGGCTAGAGGGCCTGGTGCACCCATTCTCTCCCTCTCTCTTTCTTTCTCCTTCTCTCTCTCTCTCTCAAATAAACAAAAATTTCTAAAGAAAGATGTACGGTCAGCTGGAGAGATGGCTCATTACGTAAGGGCATTTTCTGTGCAATCACGAGGGCCTGAGAGACCACTCTAGTTAGTCACCAAGACCCACAACAACTGGGAGTGGCCACATAAGCCTGAAACCCCAATCTTTTGGGAAGCAGAGACCAGAGACTTGCAGGAGCTTGTGGAGTCTCAGTAAGAGACTCCAGCTCATTCGAGGCCACCCTGAGAATACATAGTGAATTCCAGGTCAGCCTGAGCTAGAGTGAGACCCTACCTTAGAAACCCTCCCCCCCCAAAAAAAGAGAGACTCCAGCTCAAATAAGAATGGTCAGAAGAGTGATGGAGCAGGGCACCTCATGTTCTGCTCCAGCCGCCACAGACAAGCTCATTGGGTGCTACACAAGCACACTTATGTGCATACATATCACACACACACACACACACACACACACACACACACACACACACACAGAGAGAGAGAGAGAGAGAGAGAAAGATGGATGGCAAAGATCTCTTTCTATGCAAACAGTCTGTAAGTGATTAAGAAACGAATAGCTTTGATACGTTGACTCATTCAACAAGTTCTTATGCAGGACTTTCCAAACCCTAAGAGCAGCCCTTGGCCCCGGGGACAGACATAATTACAATAAAATTATAGGGAGGAAGAGAGATGAAGCTCACAGGGAACTGGTTGAAGATGGAGAAAACAGATAAAGTGACTGAAACCCGGAGCAGTGGGAAGCGTGTGGGGCTCTCCAGGGAAATGGCCCGAGTGCATGTGTGCACCGGAGATGATTAGGGCAATCACGTGAGGCCATGTGCTAGAAAGATCTATAGGTCTGTGCGGTTGGGCAAAATGATCTGAAGGCTGGGGCTCAGGGTGGAGGTCGGGGGAGAATGAGGTACTTCCAAGATAGATCTCTTTTCCATGTGATCCCTCAAGCAACACCTTGGCTTCTAAGGTGGCATCAGCTTACGAAAGCACAAATGCTTAAAAGCCAAGTTGGGTAGAGACTTTGGGGCCCTTAGATTGAATTCTAAGTATGTTGAGATGCCATCAATGTCTTTGAGTAAGAGGGGGCAGCCTGCCTGAATTATACTTTGTTATGAATTGTACCTGGGGTGGCCTCCTCCTGTGTCTTTTGAAAGGTGCTTGATATTGGTCATCAGTCTAGGAGAAGATGGCAAACTAGGCATCAACATGGGATGGGAGAGAAAGAGTGGCAACAAAACCCATGTGTGTCTACTTCTCTCCCCATCCTGGTTCTGTCACAGCTGGCACAATGCATAGGAAGGGAGGGAGGGAAGGAGGGAGGGAGGGTGGCCTGGGTGGGCACATTCCTTGGTCTTGGTCATGTGTACCTCTCTAGCGAGGGGACACAGACTGAACAAAGCCCAAGTTGGACTTCTACAGTATCACCCCAGGACAGATGGCCAGAATCTGAGCTCACATGGGAAATTCACATTCAACCCATGAAACAGAGACCTGGAGGCATTGAGATTTGACCATCAAGCCAATCATATGGGTGACCAATTAATTCCCCAACATGCAGCCTCTCCCCTTAAGCATGGAGTGTCCCACAGAGGCCACCCTGTGCCACCAGCCACAAGGTAGCCTCACGCTGGGGTGATACTTCCAACATCAACCCACCACATCCTGGTATAGGAACAGGAGGTGTTAGAACAAGGACCGGCATGTAAAGTGAATGTGCTCAGGCTTCCACCGAGAATCAGCTTCATCAACCAGTTTGCAGTGCCCACCCTCTCTCGATGTTTTAAGAAGATCTCACCGAGCCTGAGACCAAACCTGTGACAGCCGTACCCTTGGCTCCTTCCACATCTCCGAGGCCATGTTGCCTAACAAGTAAGAGATAGATGAAAAGAACATGTTACTTGGCAACAGGTGAGAAGAGCTGGATAGATAGGTGAGAGGTCAGGGAAAAGTGAACATTGATGGCCACTGGCATGGTCACAGTGGGCACATTTAGGGTGCTGTCCAGCTCATGATACCTCCCTTTGTATGGACGATGGTAGTTGGTTTCCACTATTAGCATAAGAAGAGGGACAAAGGTTTATTCACCAGAAGTGCTCTTAGGAAAAGCTCTCTAGTTGACTAGAAGGTAGTCATGGCAATTTTCAAGGGTATGCTCCAAGAACAAATATATCTTCTGAGGTGGGTGAGTTCTGTTAACTAGGGAGTACATGTCTTACTCCATTTTCTGTGCTGTAACAGAATACCCAAAGATCAAGAAATTGATAAAAGTTAGAAATGTCCTGGCTCATGGATGCTGAGAAGCCCAAGAGCATGAAGCCAGCACCTGGCTTGGGACCATCTTGATGCATCATGTCAACAGACAGAGCAAGCCTGCTAGCTCTTCTTACTAAAGCCTCTAATCCCATCATGGGACTCTATCCCTATGACCTCATTTAGACCCAACTGTCTTAAAGTCCTCACTCCAAATACCATCAACATAAGACACGAACTTGGATGGAGTGGATCTGGATTGTGCTGAGTGGCTGTGTAGAATGCCGAGGAGAGAAATCAGACAGACCAGGAGGGATAAAGGACAGAAAAAGCAAAAGTTGAAAGGAGTGGTAGATACTAGAGACAAGCCACGTTTAGTGAGGCCTGTGAGAGGCCAGACCCTGAGCACCATGCACAGGACAGCAAAAGCATTCGGAGGCCCACAATTCGGGGCGGAGGCCACATGATTCCAGGTGGCCTAGGAGCAGCAGCAAGGGAAGGGTGACAGGGACAAGCTATATCCCAGAGGACACCCTAGCAACCTCTCCAGAAACAGCCATCCTCTTTCCCATTGTATTGACTCAGCTCAGAGGCCTGGAAGAGAGGAGCTTACTGATGCACGGCCCAGATGTCTAGAACCATCCAGGACGGGGAGTTAGTTGGCATGGTGGGGGTGAGATTTTTCTTTTGTCCTCACTGAAGTGGAGCTTCAATCCAGGCTAATCGGGTTGTCTGATATTCTCAGCACCCTAGAGGTGTGGACCTGAGGGGTGACAGCTATGATAGCTCTTCCTTTTGGTAGAGGGACAAGGGTCCTGCTTTATGGGTAGGAGTCTAACAGCGTGAGCAAGTCCCTCTGCCATCAAAGCAAATGAAAACTGGCCCTCAGCGCTCAGGATCATTGAGATGAATCCACCATTCAAATCAGGAAGAACTGTGGGAGTTAATCATGGTGTTGTTGCCCTTCTTGAGTGTTATTAACAATATACTTCCTGCCTTTCTCCTTAGGAGACAAGCAGCTGCCGTGTGCCTGGGAAACGAAGGTCACAACAGGGGAGCAAAGAGCATGAAATTGGCCCTGACCTTCATCTCCACATAATGTGAGAAGCAGTGTCATTTGCTACAGCTGCCCCCCCCTTCTCTCCCATAGGCCAGAGGGGGAGGGGAGTGATGGGAGGCCATGTCTAACTCTGGGGAAATTCTAGAATATCCTGTCATTCCAGCACCATTCTGGTCCTTTCCTGGCAAGAAAACTGGCTTCCTGTGTGGACCTGTGGGCTTCCAGTCCTGGCCACTTACACAGGTGAGCAGCAGGCAAGATGGAGATTGTGAAGGACGCAGAGAAGGGGTCTCCCGACTCGGCCTGGGGCTTTGGGTTGCTGGCCTGGCCCTTGAGGCTCTCTGGGCTTTAGTTTCCCAATCACATCAGGATTCTGAAAAGCTCCAATCAGATAACAGATGTGAAAGTAGCTTCTAAAAAAAAACAAAAAAAAAAAAACGTAATGATGATAAGCAGGCTAGTCATCTGCAAAAACATCCCAGCCCCATCATAATTGGCTGGAGCGGAGCTGCAGAGCCTCCAGTGGCTGCAAACCCCACGGCCTCCCAGCCGCGTCTTGCGAGGGGCCTGCTCAGTGCCTGAGCAGAGCTCTGTTGGGCAACTTCACGTGTTACGGCATTTCCGAACACATGTTCTGCCTGATCGACAAGACTGTGTGCCTGTGTCTCAATCTTTCTACGAACTGCTGCTCAGTGCAGAAGACTGCGGATCGGGTCTGTGTCCCAATGGCTGTGGTGGGAGAATTATTCATGTTTTCCTTTCAAAACAATCCTTCATTTATTTATTTATTTAAGAGAGAGAAAGAGGCAGGTGTAGAAAGGGAGAAAGAGGGGCTGGAGAGATGGCTCAGCAGTTAAGGCGCTTGCCTGTGAAACTTAAGGACCCGGGTTTGAGTCCCCAGAGCCCACGGAAGTCAAATGGTGGCACATGTGTCTGGAGTTCAGTTGCCGTAGCTAGAGGACCTGGTGTACCCATTCTCTCTCTCAAATAAATAAATGAATTAAATTAAATTAAATTCACAGGACATGGTTGTGCACGCCTTTAGTCCCAGCCAGCACTCAGGAGGCAGAGGTAAGAGAATCGCTGTAAGTTTGAGGACATCCTGAGACTACATAGTGAATTCCAGGCCAGCCTGGACTACAGTGAGACACTGCCTCGAAAAAACAAAACAAAACAGAAAGAGAGAAAGAGAATGGGCACGCCGTGGCCTTTAGCCACTGCACATGAACTCCAGATACATACACCACCCTGTGCATCTGCCTTTACATGGGTACTGAGGGATTGAACCTGGGTCTTATGGCTTTGCCAGCAATTGCTTTAACCACTAAGCCATCTATCCAGCCTTTTCTTTTCCCAACCACCTTGTTTGTTCTTCGCTCCTGTTTTCATCCATCATGGCCTGTCCTCACCCCTCTTAACCCCACAACCCTTTTGCTACTCTCCTTCTCTATTCCTATCCTTTCCTGCTTGTAACTTTCCTCCACAAGTCCTCAGCTCCTGAGTCCATACAGTCAAATGCCACCGTGCTCCAAGCTGCTCCTTAGACCAGCGGCAGCAACCTCCTCTGTGCACCGATGTCGGGCTCACCCCAGCCTCTGCAGTACTGAGCTCCCTGGTGCTTGGTACTGGAGCAGCTCTGATGAGCTCACCCGCTTCCCATACACAGGCCTCTGTCCATTCCACTGCATGGTTCCTGGTAATCTGTTTTCACAGGCGGGGGTTCACATCCTAGCATTTCGTATCCTCCAGTGGGTTAGGAATCATTAGAAGATAGGAGGTCCGTGTTTGTCTTCAGTGGACTTGGGTCAGTGGGTCAAGTTCTCCCTCTTCCCTCAGCCAGTCAGGTCCAGCCCTGCCCAGGCACTGAGGGTGCAGCCAAGAACTTGGCTCCTAGGAACCTGTCCCCCTGGCCGGGAGGAACAGACACATAGACACAAGCAGCGGCGGGGACACTCAGCTGTTGAGGGCCATCAAGAAACTAAAGAGGTGGCCGGGGCTGAGGCAGGGAAGAGGAGCCCAGGCGAAGGCCCCATAGACAGATGGGCTTGCCCCATTCCAGACAGTCTGCCGACACCGTCAGTCTGCCCACCTCAACCCTCCCAAGGCACAACAGATCCCAGCTCCAGCTCAGCTATCTGCCCCTGTCCCCCCCCCATGCCATCCCACTCCTGACAGAAGGCAGCAACCCCAGCCCTAGCCTTCCTCCATAGTCAATTTTGCTCTTTAGACGGCTGGTGCAGCCCTTCTAATGTCCGTGTGCTTGAGTAACATGGATAAGAAGGGAGGACTCCGTTTCCATGCATGATTCTTTTTGTTTAAATCATCTTTGCATGCGTGTGTGTGTGGGGGGGTGTATGTATGAAAAGCAAGTTCCTAGGTGTGTAGGTTTACACGTGTGTGCAGGTGTGTACGCAGATGTGTACAGGACAGAGGTTGCTGTCAGGTGTCTTCCTAAATTGCTCTCCATCGGGGAGACTAGACTTTACCAATTTGATTGCGAAAGCCAAAAGGGCGCTGAAAAACATAAACTTCACCAGTTTACCTACACAAGCTAGCTAGCAAGCCCTAGGGATCCAGCGGTCTCTGCCTCCGCAGTGTTGAGATTGCAGACATGAAGCCCTGTGTGCAGCTTTTAAGTGGGTGCTGGGGATCCGAATTCGGGTCCTCATGCTTGCAGGGTACACACGTTATCAGTGAAACCATCTGCTCGGTCCCCCACATGCTGAGTGTCACTTCCGGGCTGTTATCCTCCGCGGAGGAGAGGTGTGAGGGCTTAGTGTGCTCCGAGCTGGCATGACCTGCGTTTGAGTGCTTATTGAAAACATGGAATCTAGCCGGGCGTGGCACGCCTTTAATCCCAGCACTTGGGAGGCAGAGGTAGGAGGATCGCTGTGAGTTCAAGGCCACCCTGAGACTTCATAGTGAATTCCAGGTCAGCCTGAGCTAGAGCAAGACCCTACCTTGAAAAACAAAACAAAATAAAAGAAGAGAAATATAGAACCTAAAGGCAGGCAATTGCCATTAGTTTGAGGCCAGTCTGAGCAACAATGTGAGTTTCAGGTCAGCCTGGGCTAGAGGAAGACCCTGACTCAAAATAGAAACAAGTAAAAAAAAAAAAAGGAATAGAGCATCGCAGGCCCACTCAAATCTACCGAGCCACCATATGCATTTAAGGACTCCGAGGACAAGGGACCTTGAGCCGAGCTCTGGCTGCAGGCTTCACAGTCCCTGACCAGCCTGGGAGCAGGATCCCCAGACAGCCAGCATGATGGAAGAACAGGCACTCAGCCAATGCTTGCTTTCCAGAGCACCTGAGAGGCAGGTCTATGTTTCATTTTACAGGTGGATTAACTCAGGCACACAGAGGCTAAGTCACCTGCCCAAGTTCAAAACCTTGAAAGCGGCAGGGCTGCATATACTGGGCGGAGGCAGAGCTTGAGCATGGAGGGTCTGACCACACACAGAACCTGCCCAGTCAGTCACCCCCTGAGGTAGGAGCCAGACTCCCAGCTAATTTACATGAGTCAGCTCAGGCCTCTGTGATCACATGCCACTGGGTGGCTTAAACAATAAAAATTCATTGTCTTATCATTTTAGAGCTCAGAGGTTCAAATCAGGGTGTTGGCAGGGTTGGCCCCCTTCTGAGGGCTGTGAAGAAAATGTGTCCCATGCCTCTCCCTTCACTTCTGGGGGCTGGCTGGTGATGTTTGGTGCCTCTTGGCTTATAGAAGAATCCCCTGGAGGTTGGGGAAATAGCTTCGTGGTTACAGGCACTTGGTTGCAAAGTCTGTCAACCTAGGCTCAGTTCCTCAGAATCCGTGTAAAGCTAGATTCAAAAAGTAATGTATAGGGCTGGAGAGATGGCTTAGCGGTTAAGCGCTTGCCTGTGAAGCCTAAGAACCCCGGTTCAAGGCTGGATTCCCCAGGACCCATGTTAGCCAGATGCACAAGGGGGCGCACACATCTGGAGTTCGTTTGTAGTGGCTGGAGGTCCTGGCTCGCCCATTCTCTCTCTCTTTCTCTGCCTCTTCCTTTCTCTCTCTCTGTCACTCTCAAATAAATAAATAAAAATGAACAAAACAAATTTAAAAAAATAAAGTAATGTATATATCTGGAGTTCATTTGTAATAGGCCCTGGCATGCCCTTTACCCCACATACAGGTACAAGTAAATAACTAAAAGTATTTTAAAAAATTCCCTGGAACTTTGTTCTCAAGTTCACACACATGGCATTCTCTAAGGATGCCTGCGTGTATGTGTCGAAATTTCCCTTTTTAATAGGGACGACAGTCACATGGATTAGGAAGCCACTCCAATGAGCTCATCTTACGCTACATCGGTGATGGACCCTAACTGAGGTACTGGGATAGGATTCCAGCATGTGCTTTA
The DNA here is from genome assembly GCF_020740685.1 of Jaculus jaculus. NCBI lineage: Eukaryota > Metazoa > Chordata > Mammalia > Rodentia > Dipodidae > Jaculus > Jaculus jaculus. The sequence continues at coordinate 157,351,311 of NC_059106.1, forward strand.
GGGTCACTAAATTAAAGAGGTTAATAAAATGGCAGCAATGGGCAACACTAACCGAGCCTTTTCTACCCCATACTTGTGTCTATCGCCTGATTCAACCCTCACCATGTCCCTGCAGATGAGTTCAAGTTCATCCTCTTCAACTGTAGAGGAAACGGAGGCTCCAACACATGAAGTCTCTCTTCCCCACCTGCATAGCGAGAAAGCGAGGGAGTCAGCATTCAAACCCACGTGTCTGTCTGAGAGTTTGCACCACAGCCCTCTCCCAGGGTGGCTAAGCTTATACTGCATTCACACTGACCATTCCATCACACCATATTGCTGGGTTTTTGGATCAGTGGGCCAGGAAAGCACCTCTGAAACAAACGCACATGGCTGGCCAGCAAGGGCAAGGACAGAAGGGGCTGGAGAATCCCAAATCCCTGGTGCAGAGCCACCATAGTCTTGAAGCCACTGAACGTGGAACATCGCCGACATCTGAAGAAAGAAAGAAAAAAAAAATCATAAAGCATCTTTCCACAGACCTGTCTGACCCATAACAAGTTGGACGGCTCCTGTGGGCCAGGTTCTGGACAGAACATTCTCTTTACCTTTTTCTTCTGTCCTATAATCATACCCCAAAACATAAATGTTATAACTCACATTTCATAGAGGAGGAAATTAGGGCCTAATAGATATAAACGTAGCTGGCTTTTATCCCCAGTCGCAGGATCAGAGCACTGCTCTGTGAAATACAGACAGGCTGAGCTTCTGAGCAGGAAGGCCTCCAGATATTAAAGTGGGCAGATTTGCATGTTTAATTTGGACGGGCCTCCCCATCCTGGTTACGATTTCCAGGTCAGAGCACCTCCTGGGGAGGCCAGCGGAGGCTTCCGTAGCCTTAACTGCACCCTCAGAAGTCTTCACACAGCCTTCCTCCTTCCCCCGGTGGTCTAATCTGGAGTCAGGTCCAGCCACTGGCCCTGACAGACGGGGGAAAAACCGGGAGCCAACAGAAAACAACAGGTGAGCTTGTGAACAGTTCCTTTCTGTGCCTCCGGCAGGGTGTCTTGCCCAAGAGACTGTGGGGCTGTGCTGACTTCCAGAACCTTCTGCCTCTGCAGAAGCGACTTGGCCTCAGCGCTTCAGTGACCCATATTTTATTACCTTTCAGGTTCCTATAATTCATCATTCACTTCTTTCTGAAAACCTAGAATGAAAGTTTAGCAGCCCAGTGCCCGGGCCTCTCTCCATTCTCTCCCCAAACACATCGGCCTGTTTGTTCTCTTTCATCCCCACTCTTCCTGCTGCATTCTGTCTGTTCAATGGGGAAAGAGTGAAACCGGATGGCTGGACCCAGTGCGGGGGGAAATGACTTCAGAGCCACCTTTGTTCCCCTCATTCCTTTGAGCACACTTGGCCCCGCGTCTCTATGAAAGGGCTTGTTTGAACCGTTTGGAACATCCAGCAAGCGAGAGATGCTGTGGCCAGAATCACTCGCATCTTTTCAGGCTGCCTGAGACTCTGGGTGAAACTGCCAAATTTTTGCAACAAAACTAACCATGACATCGGACATTGTGTTATAAATTAGCCACAGCCTTCCAAGCAAATTGTCTCTTTTTATTGTATCAGTGTAAGCTTTTGGACCACTTGGTTTCGGCTACTACCATCAGGGAGGCTCGGAAAATAGTTTGTTTTTTGTTCTGTCCCAAACCAATACTTCAGACATCAGATTGCATATGCTGATATAGAAGTCTTAATTCATAGTGGTTCTTATTCTTTTTTAGTCAGCGGCACCGCTGTCTAAAGTTCCACCAATCTACTTTGACATTCTGCAAGTGACAGAAACCATCTCCCATCATACTTGACACAAAAAGACGTGCTTCACTTTTTGTAATGCATCTCACAAGGTTTATCCATGACCCTTGCAAAGAATGGTCTTTTCTTTTTCAGGTACACATTATTAAATTTTATGTTTATAGAGCCTTCCTAACATGTAGAATTTCAGTGTTTGCTGTTCATGGCAGCAAGGAGAAATCTCTACTCCTGCTAGTTCACTCACTTACTCACTCTGAATTTGAAAAGACAGGAGGGCATTTGCCCATCTATGTGAATTATGTCACCAAGAGCTGAATCATACTTTTTGCAATTCAGTGGAGCCTCCTCCCAATTAGCTGCCTAATTTCTTTCCTTAGTTTTACAAAATTTCCCAAAGTATTTCATAGGAGTTATCTGGACTCAAAAATCATTTTAAGGGGCTGGAGAGATGGCTTAGCGGTTAAGCGCTTGCCTGTGAAGCCCAAGGACCCCGGTTCGAGGCTCGGTTCCCCAGGTCCCACGTTAGCCAGATGCACAAGGGGGCGCACACGTCTGGAGTTCGTTTGCAGAGGCTGGAAGCCCTGGCGCGCCCATTCTCTCTCTCTCCCTCTATCTGTCTTTCTCTCTGTGTCTGTCGCTCTCAAATAAATAAATAAATAAATTTAAAAAAAAATCATTTTAAGTAGTAAATATTACTAAAAATCAGGTTCAAATGAAACTATTAAAAATAAAATAACCCAGGGCTGGACAGAGGGCTTAGCGCTTAAGGCATTTGCCTGCAAAGCCAGAGGACCCAGGTTCAATTCCCCAGGACCCACGTAAGCCAGGCACAATGGACACATGCATCTGGAGTTTGTTTGCAGCGGTTACAGGCCCTGGAGTGCCTGTTCTCTCGTGTCTGTCTTCTTCTCTCTCTTCTCTAACTCTCTGCTTGAAAATAAATAAATAAAATTCAATAAAAATAAAATAAAATAGCCCACACTGGGGATGTGACTCTCAGTGGTTGAGAGCTTGCCCAGCATGTATAAAGCCCCGGGTTCAATCCTTAGCACTGCCCAAAGTAACCCTTCCAATAGAATCTGTGAAACATACCTACTACATTTCATCACCTTTAGTGTTATAAGCAGGAAAGAGAACACTGTTTCCCAACCTGTCCATGCTGGAAATGAAGATAATCAAGACAATTACACATCTTTAAAGCAATATGATCAGTAACCATAAGTAACATAACAATTTGATGAACTGTGCTATCTTTGAAAAATGGACTGACTCGTGGTCACTCACATTTTCCAGCTGGAATCTTTATTTGGCTATTTCTAAGAATGACTTAGATTTTAATAAAATAGTCCCCAGGGAGTTCTTATCCATCCAGGAAGAAATATGAAAGAAATAATCAATGTTCCTTTCCTCATGTTTTTTTTTTTTTCTTTACTATTAGACTCTTTTTCCCAGAATGAAGCTAATGGCACCTATCTTCATGACTCTTCTTCTTGGATTCCAGGGGGTTTTCATCTGGGTGGGGTGGAGGAGGGGAGGCTGGTATGAGCAGACACTGGATGCGACTGGTACTTGTCATGTGGATGGTGTGAACTTCGATGCCTGCTGAATAACTGAAGCTTTCCAAAGAATTCTGGCCTTCTTCATACTTGGAAATGTGAACCTGATCATCTCATCACAGGTTTCAGCTCCAGCCCATTTAAATAGCACAGATAAGCAAAGACAACCTCTTATAAACTTAGCTGGCCTTCTGCTCCAGGTAAGTGTCTTGAGTGAGAACAGGAGGCTTCAGGTCGCCACCGGGCTTTGGCAGCACGGCCCGTCCTTGTGCTTGGGGCCATGAGCAGTACTGCAGACAAAGTACCCTCCCCCATCCCAGGGCTTCCAGGCCCCATTGCCTGTCTTTTCACAGGTTCCAGCCTCTTGACCCAAAGCCAGAGTGGGCAGGACATCCTAGGTTTCTGTGTGATGAAAAAGGAAGCCTGACACACACCTCAAGGGGTGGAAGCTGTCACCAGTGCACACACAGTCCCTTTAGGCAAAGACAAGAGTGTTGTTAGGGCTAACGCAACTTGCTCCCCAAGCATGTCCTGAATGTGGGAGGCCGCAGCAGCTGCCTCCCCTTGAGACAGCCCATGGGGCCCCTGCCAGTGGCCACAATGCCTCACTGGCCTTTGCCAGCTGTCACGCTTTGCATGCTGCTGGAGCTCTGGTCTGGCACAAGGGGCCATCCAAGTCACCAGCTCCAATGAGCACCAAAATCCTGTGCCCATGCCCAGTCCGTACGGCCACCCGGAACTCTCATCTGGGGCCCTCCACTGGAACATGAAAATGCATACTGACCATCATGTTCAAAGGACTGAATCCTTGAGGGAGGGAGAGTGGGGAAACTCCTCCAAGAAGGAGATGAAGTGAGGCCAAGGGTAAAAGGAGCTCTCAGGGCATACTCACAATGACAGGGCCTCTTAGAGGGAAGAGTAGTGTGTGTGTGTGTGTGTGTGTGTGTGTGTGTGTACTTCCAGCTCCTTGATTCTTGGTGCCCCTGCCTGTGTGTGTGTGTGGGGGGGGACGACATAGACAGCAGAGGCCAAGGAATTGGACTCAAGTATTAGGTTCTCCTTCTCTTGTTTCTCTTCCTTGTCTGTGGCAGCATAAAGGCCCAGGGCCCCTGCCTCGGGTGTGGGTAGAAAAGAAATCCAGAGGGGGGGGGGGCATCAGGCCTCCTCTCCTTTCAACCAGTCCCCAAAGCACCACATCACAGCCTAACCCTCCTGGAAGCCGCGCCCAGCAGGAGGGAATTTAGGAAGCAGGCTGCTGATGGGGAGGCTCTGTTTCTTTTGTCCGAAGACACTTCCTGGAAGTCTCAGTTTTCTCATGCTCAGCAGGACTCTACAATGCTCAGTTACAGAACCCAATGCAGGTGTCTGTAGAAATGTATTTATTGAAGGCAAATGGAAATGATCAGTGAGGGTTGACCCTCATTGGCCTAAACTGCTATTTCCTTGGTATCTCTCCTTCCTGCTTGATAGGATTCTGCTTTCAGATCCAACTTCTTCCTACTAACAACCTTCTCTCTCCTTATGTGAGGTTCCCGTTGTCATGTCAAGCCAGGCCCCAGCTTCTTTCCCTCTGTAAATCCTGCAGCAAACTCTTGGGGGTTTGTACATCTCACAAGCCTATAGGCTAGTAGTGATTTCAAACCAATTCTTGATAACTCCTGGGCACAAAGGAGGCGCTAAGCTTTGGGAGGTTACAGAAACAAACAGGTGGTTCTCTGCCCTCAAAACAAGCCTGGCTGGACAAGATGTTGTCCTCACAAGAATCCAGGCTGTGGAGAATTGTTATCAGTGGCTTGCCACGTGTGATGAAAGGAGGCAAGTGGCCCCCCTCCAAGACAAGGAAGCAAGCAGTGTTGGAGATGCCCCCAAGGCAGGATGCCGTGTGGACCACTGGAACATGGAAGCCTGTGTTAGAGTGGGCCGATGGGTGAATGTTGGTGGAAGAAAATGAGGCAAGGCAGCCTTGAGATCAGCAAGCACAGCCAATGGGCACCTGGACATCTTGCACAACAGAGAATCAAGGTGGGAGAAGTTTACTTTTTATTAGGAGTGATAGCACCATCCAGTAGAACATTTTTTGCCATGATGACAATGTTCCAAATTTGGTCTTTCCAAGAGATAGCCCCCAACGACCGGTCACTAATACACACTTGAAACAATGCCAGCACAACTAGAGGTCTAGTTTTAGACGTCAATCTGTTATAAGTTTATACTTAAATGGCCACTAGTTCTGGTGGCTACCAAACAGTACACATTTAGATAACCAAAGGATCCTTCCCAGGATGTTTTGCCCTGATCACATGTCGGCGATGAAAGTTTCCATAGCCACTAAGTAATGCTATTTTACTTGGGGAAGAGAAAGATTCAGTCCCACCCTCATTAGATAAGAGTCTGGGATGTTGTTTTGTTTCTGATAAGCGGTTAACTTCTGAGTGAGTTTGCTTAAGCAAGAGTCCAGTCACTGATAAAATAAACACACATCCTTTGTGGGGGTTGGGGGGGGGCTGTAAACCCAACTGCAAAGGCTCTTTAGTTCCTAAAGATCCTTTGATCAGAGAGATGTGTGGGAGTGGTACCGGATAGCTATCCACTGTTACTGTCATGTAACCTAGAAATTTAGTTCTCTGAACCTGATGGGAAATTATGTACTTAAAAATAAATAAAAGCCTCCCAGCACTCAGGAGGCAGAGGTAGGATGATTGCCATGAATTCAAGATCACCCTGAGACTCCACAGTGAATTCCAGGTCAGCCTGAGCTATAGAGTCAGACCCTACCTCAAAAAAAAAAAAAAAAAAAAAAAAAGCCCAAATGATATTACACTCATAGTCATAATAGCATTGTCACAATAGCCAAGAGGTCAAAGCTATCCCACCACAAACGCTTAGATGAGCAAAAGATAGAAACAGATGTGACACTTTATTCAGCCTTCAAAAGGAAGGGAATTCAGCCGGGCGTGGTAGTGCGCGCCCTTAATCCCAGCACTTGGGAGGCAGAAGTAGGACCATCGCTGTGAGTGAGTTCGAGGCCACCCTGAGACTATACAGTGAGTTCCAGGTCAGCCTGGGCTAGAGCGAGACCCTGCCTCCAAAAAAAAAAAAAAAAAAAAAAAAAAGAAGGGAATTCAAATATGTACTCCATCTAGCATGGATGAGCTTGAAGATATTTTGCTAAATCACTAAAATAAATCAGTCACTAAAAGATGATTCTGCCTTTGTGGAGTACCCAGAGCAGCACAAAGTTAGAGGCACAACACAGCATGGTGATGGCCAGGAGATGGGGAAAGGAGATAGAGAAATTTTAAATGATTATCTAATCTCAGCTTTGCCAAGGCAAAAGAATAAACAGTACTCAATTAAAGTGTGCGCTTAGAACTGAGAAAGATGGCAAATTCTGTTATGAATATTTGCGACTGACTGGCTGATTGATTGATTGGAGACAAGACTCTCGCTCAAGGCCACAGACTGTCTTGTTCTGGAACTTACTATGTAACCCGAGCTAGGACTCAAATTCGTGGCAATCCTCCTGCCTCGGCCTCTCAAGTGTTGAGAATTAACAGGCTGACCACATTTTTAGAAGACATGCACAAAAAGAAAAATGTAGAATCAAAGGGATCTGGAAGGAAGGCAAATGCGTTCTAGTCTGGCCACCGCATCCAGTCCTCCACTGACCGCTCTTCCTCCTCCTCTTGGGGGTCTGGCCCTGGAACACCCGCGCAGGCGCCCACGATAACCTCCTTGCACGAAGCCCGCGGGCCCTCGGCGCCGGCGGAGGCTCGCGCGGCCAATGAGCGCGCGTCTGCGCCCAGCCTCGCATTCCCATTGGCTGCGCCTCGCCAACCGCGGTCCCCGCAGGTTCCCAAGCCGGGTTTAAAGGTGTCCGGCGCGGACCGTCGCCGTCTCCGTCCGTCCACCCTCCGCAGATCCGCAGGGGAGGGCGGCCTGCCGACAGGCCCACCCCGGGGCGTTGCTGAAGGGCGCCCTCGGTCGCCCCCGACCGCTCCCCTCCCCAGATGTACTATGCAGTTTCCCAGGCGCGCGTGAACGCGGCCCCCGCGACCATGCTGCGGCCCCAGAGGCCGGGAGACGTGCAGCTCGGGGCCTCCCTGTACGAGCTGGTGGGCTACCGGCAGCCGTCCTCCTCCTCTTCCTCCTCCTCTACATCCTCCTCCTCCTCCACGGCAGCATCCCTTTTCCCCAAGGCTCCCCGGGAGAAGCAAGAGGCACCCGCCGAACCACTGGGAACCGGGCCTGGATGCGGAGGCGGTGGCGGCGGTGGCGTGGGCACCCGGGCGGACGCCAAAGAGGACCAGCAGCAGCTGCTGCGGCGCAAGATCAACAGCCGCGAGCGCAAGCGCATGCAGGACCTGAACTTGGCCATGGACGCGCTGCGCGAAGTCATCCTGCCCTACTCGGCGGCGCACTGCCAGGGCGCGCCGGGGCGCAAGCTCTCCAAGATCGCCACGCTGCTGCTGGCCCGTAACTACATCCTGCTGCTGGGTAGCTCGCTGCAGGAGCTACGCCGGGCGCTCGGCGAGGGTGCGGGCCCCGCCGCACCGCGCCTGCTGCTGGCCGGCCTGCCCCTGCTGGCAGCCGCGCCGGGCTCCGTGCTGCTGGCACCCGGGGCCGTGGGGCCCCCAGACGCGCTGCGCCCGGCCAAGTACCTGTCGCTGGCGCTGGACGAGCCGCCCTGTGGGCAGTTCGCTCTTCCGGGCGGTGGCGCGGGGGCCCCCAGCCTGTGCACCTGCGCTGTGTGCAAGTTCCCGTATCTGGTCCCCGCGGGCCTGGGCCTGGCTACAGTGCAGGCTCCGTTCTCTAAGTGAGGGCTGGACCAGGCGGGGGTGGGGGAGGAGTGGGGTGGAGGCTGGGGGCTGGGCGGGCTGCAGCCTCATCCAGACCTCCCGCTGCCTCAAGCTTCTCCGCGCTCTCGCTCCCCCGGGTCCAGGGACAGCTGGCCCGAGTCAAGAAGACATTTCATGTCCGGGAGAAGGGACTGTAGGACGCCTCCTTCCCCGACCCTACACCCGAGCGGGTGTTCCAAGGATCGTGGGGGCTGCACCTCTGGAAATTGAGAGAAAGCCTAGGAAGTCGGAGCAAATTGTCCTCTGGAGTGTCGCAGATGGACTGGCCTGGGTGGCCGTGCGTTTGGAGTCGCGGAGCTGCGGACAGAGCGTGGGGGGGGGGGCGGTGAAGACGCCCGGGTTGTTGGGTATGCTAGGTGGGGAAGTCGGCTCGTTTTTGTTGCCTTTTGTAACAAATGCTCTTGCAGGCAGCTCTTCCCGCCCAGGTGTTTTGCATTTTGTAACAAATGCTCTTGCAAGACAGCTCGCTCTCCCGCCCAGGTGTTTTGTTGCAGGAAAAGAATTCCCTGCTCGCTCAGTCCTGGGGTCTTCTTAGAAAGGCAGCTTATAACTCCACTTTCACCTTTTCGTCCTTCTCTTCTTCCCTCCAAGGTAGCGTGGCAAACATCTGGAGCTTGCTTTGAAACAAAGCCCTACCAAAACGGAGACCGCCGTCCGGTGTTTCCAGACTTAGCTAAAATAGGTAACAAGGCTTTCGTAGTCGCGTCCTGGGGAGGCCGGCTCTTTAACGTTCTCCCGAGAGGATGCCCGGGCCCGGGAAGCCACACCGCGCATCCAGCGGCGCGCAGGCTGCTGGGCCCGTGGTCCTTCCACGCAGGGTCCCCAGCCAGCGCGTCCGAGAGGTCGCCTTCCCGCAGCTTTGCATTTGAAAAACCAAGTAGAAGACCCGTCTTGTTCCGCTACGGGCGTTAGCACATCGCCCAAGATTATTTTATGACCTTTCAGCAGCTTGCTTTTCTTTTTTGGTCGAAGGTTTTCGGTTATTGGTTGTACCCGGATTTAACTGGCATTTTATTTGACCTCTAACTTTGTTCCTCTGAGCTGTACAAAAGCCACAAAATAAAACATTTAAAATCGATTTTTTTTTTACATTTTTTTGTGTGATCGTTTGTTAAATTAAAAAAAAAAAAACTTATTGTACTCTGGTAGATTCGCAACGTCGGGGTGCGAAGATTAGTAGTTAAATGACCTAGGTTACACATTTTAAAACTAGGTTGCCTGAATTGTAAAATAGCCCAATAAATAGACAAATGCAGCTCAAGTTCTGGCATCACCTGGGAATGTAAGGACTGCAGATGAGCGAGTGGGAAGGGAAGGAAGCAGTTCTAGTAATTAGTTGTTAGCCAGACTTTAGAGTTAAATATAGATTCCTCCTGGTGAAAAACGAGTTAAGCAATATATTATGTTAATTTTTTTAATTTCACTGTCTTTCTCAGAAAGCCACCCTTTCTATCTCAGTGGACAGAAGTTTAAATATATATATGAATATCTCCCGTTCCCAGAATTTTAAATAAGGATGGAGTTGTTTCCTTGAAAATTATGACTTTGGACATCACTTAATTTTAAGTGAGAAAATCTCTTAAACCAGCCAGTTGGTGATGTTAAGAATCTGGGATTTGATAACATGGGTGTGGATGGCACATGCCTGTAATCCCAACTCCCAGGAGGTAGAGACAGGAAGATCAGAAGTTCAAAGCTATCCTAAGCCATATAGCGAGCTTAAGGCTAGCCTGGGATATGTGAGATCCTGTCTAGAAAGTGAGAGAATAATTTAGGATGCTAACTTGCACACAAATAAAACTTAAAACAACTCATAGTCACCGATGAAATCCAGTCACCGTTTAAATGTAAGGGTAGCAGCACAGCGTTTGTTTCCCTTCAGCTGAGAAAAAAAACTCAGGGAAGTTAATTTTATTCCTCTGGGTTTACCTGGAATAGGCATAGGTATATATACACACACAGAAGAGGGGCTGGAAAGATGACATCCACGCTGGCGGTGTCTGTCCTAGGGGGACAGGGACACGAAAGAGCAAGTACCCCTGGACACCGACCCACTCCAGGAAGCTAGGCTCCCTGTTGTTACTGTTACACACCATTGCAAGTTTCAGTCCTTTTTGTGTATATCCCCGCCTGTCCTCACTGACCTTTCACCTTGATGAAGGACAGAAGCAAAAGCAAAAATCAGCAACTGAATCAAAACCAAATCTGGTTCTCCATGAAAAATAAAAACCTATATTGCTAGATTAGAAACAGACAGTACCTTCCAGTCCCAACTCCAGCACCTGAATGCCACTGTCATGCAAAAAATAAAATAAATAAATAAATCTCTAAAAGCAGGATGCTTACAGAGTGGAAAAGGACTCCTTCCTGCTCTCATAAATTGGAGTGAACACTTATGTCTTATAGGACAAGTAAAACTGCGAGGTTTATTTTTTTTAATTGTTATTTATTTGACAGAAAGGATGGGTGCACTGGGGGCCTCTTGCTGTTGCAAATGAACTCAAGGCGCATGTACCACTTTGTGCATCTGGCTTTATGTGGTTTCCAGGGAATCAAACTCAAACAGGCAGGCTTTGCAAGCAAGTGCCTTTAACTACTGAGCCACCTCCCCAGACCCCTCTGACTTTTTAACTGAGAAAATCCACAAGGTAAAATGCTTTCTAGAAAGGCTAACAATTATGAAAATGAAATAAGGATGTGCAGGGATTGTTTAGGGATAGGACCACCAACCTCACATTGCCTGCACGTAGCATCTTATTGGCTACGGGGGGCTTTGTGCAGAAGAAACAGGATTCCCGCTCATCTTTGAAGAGGGTGCGGCCCCTAGGGTCTTTGAGAAAGGTGCACTATGCTTCAGATGCAAAAGGAGAAAGAACACGTGGTCTGATGCCAAAAAGGGCCCCTGTATTCAGCCATCCATCAATGGGCAATCCCAGAAATGACAGTGAACAGAAGCTAAGGGGTAAATAAGCACGTGGCTGGAGAAATTGTGTTGGTTTGTGTGGTAGAGATCCACTGAGCAGTCAGTGAATAGGTTAGACACACTGGGATTTCCCTAGCCTTCAGTGATGGTCTATTGACAGATACCGTCCTCTAAGGAAAGTGAGTGCAGCCAGTGTGAACATAGAGCTTTATGTAATTTAGTAGTTAAGCGGCTCCAGCAGGGAACTCAGGCATGGAAAGTATTCCACGCTTCTGAGTTCAGGCCACGAGCAGCAGCGCTTCCATGTTGCTCACCTAGCGCAGTGGATTTTGTCTTTGCTGACTGCCCAGGAATTCAGGTGAGGATGATCGGTACCCAGTTCTCACAGCCATAGCCTGCTAGCGAGACATAAAATAAAATAAATAAAACAAAACAAAACCCTTCACGGTTGATGGAGGAAGCCATCCAGAAGAAGGGATTTCCTTTCTGCCACACCAGGATATTTTATGAACTGAAAAAGTTGACAGTTGAGAAGTCATTAAATGGGTTCCCTGCCCCTCCCCCCCCACCACCCCATGATATAGAGTCCCGAGTGGGAAAGTTTCCTTCAAAAAGCACTTTCTTTTTAAATATTTTTTAATTTTTCTTTATTTATTTGAGAGAAAGAGAGAGAGAGAAATAGGCAGGGGGGGGGACGAGAGAGAGAGAGAGAGAGGGAATGGGTACCCCAAGGCCTCCAGCCATTGCAAACAAACTCCAGATGCGTGTGCCCCCTTGTGCATCTGGCTTACCTGGGTCCTGGGGAATTGAACCTGGCTCCTTTGGCTTTGCAGGTAAAGGCCTTAACCGCTAAGCCATTTCTCCAGCCTCTCCCCGCAACCCAAGAGCACTTTCTTGCTTGTTCACTATCCCTCCTCTTCCTGTGCACTCAGTGATCAACAAGATCACCACATTCATTGATGCAGCTCATGAAGCATACAGCTTGAAAAAAACGTCATGTTCCAAAAAACACGAGTCCACTTTTCCATTATTTTTGTTGACATTTCCTATACATATGACATGCATCCCTTCCCATTACCCTCTCTTGACCCTTCCTTCCTATGTCCCCTCCACTTAACCTCTTGTTCCCAACTAGCCTTACATCAGCATCCGCGGATGTGTCCCAGTGAGTTTAACTAGTGTTGCCTGCGTAAGCATGGGCAGGGGGTTGCTTGTCAGAGTATGGGGATTGTACTAGTGGCTGCAACACTGCAGAGAATGTCCCCCCCCTCCCCCCCCAGGGACCAGTAAGTGCCAGTCACTCCTCTGGAAGGGATGGAGTTCTCGCCCATCCATCATCCACAAGAGAACGTTGATGGGCTCAATACCGTGCAGGTACCAACAGTCACTGCGAGGTCACAAATGCAAGGGACACGTCGCAGTCAGAAGACAACACTCCACGGCATTTCTTTCCAGCCCTCTGGCTCTTTGCCTTTCTGCCTTCTTTTTCACAATGGTCCCTGGGCCTTGGAGGGGGTACTATGCATGTCTTATTTAGTGCTTAACACTCCAGTCACTTTTTCTCAGCACCTTGACCACTTACAAGTTTCTGCAGTCCACACTGCCCGCCGTGAAAAGAAACTTCCGGGGCTGGAGAGATGGCTTAGGGATGGAGGCCTTTGCCTACAAAGCCAAAGGACCTTGGTTCGATTCCCCAGCACCCATGTAAGCCAGATGCACAAGGTGGTGCAGGAGTTCGTAGTTCGTTTGCAGTGGCTGGAGGCCCTCTCTCTCTCTCTGCCTCTCCCTCTCTTACTCTCTCAAATAAATTTAAAAAATAATTAAAAAAACAAGAAACTTCCAGGACCAAAGCCTAGAGCAACACTTATCTGTGGGTAAAAGTATATGTATTTAGAGGACAATTTGATGGATACAACATATCCATTTGGCCAAACAACAGTAGTAGCTTCCCACTTAGGACCTATGACCACCAGCCATAGTCTTTTAAGAATTTATTTATTTCTATGTGTGTGGTGGTGGTGGGTGGGAAACACTGGTGATGGAGTGGATGTGGAGAACCGAGTGCTTTCAGGTCTATCCTTGCTGTTCCAACTCCTTTGAGGCAGGGTTTCTCTCCATCTCACTCTGTTGTTGTACTTTTTTGCTGTACTCACCAGGGGCTTCCAGGAAATTCTCTGGTCCCCATCTCCTGTCTCACCATCAGAGTGCTGGGATTATAGACGCCCTCCACAACTGCCATTATACATGAGGTCTGTGGATTGAACTGGGGTGCTTGGGCTTGAGGGGCAAATGCTCTGTGCACTGAGACATGTCCTCAGGTCCACCATAGGCTTCTGACTAGGTTTTCAGTACCAGGCATGAATTCCAGCACCTTTCCCTCCATGGAGCAGGCCTCCAATCCAATTCCAGCACCTTTCCCTCCATGGAGCAGGCCTCCAATCCAATTCCAGCACCTTTCCCTCCATGGAGCAGGCCTCCAATCCAATCAAAGAGCACTTGGTTCCCCCACAACAGCCATGCCACTGTTGCATCAGCTGGCGTATCTTGTCTGGTTGTTCTGTTGTATAGTTCACAGGGTCTATCGAGTGGAAGTTAGCTGTGAGGAAATTAATCATTTTCAAGAAGATTCCAGGGCTTTTAGGAGGATGTAGTTCAGTGGTAAAGTGCTTGCTTAGCATGGGCAAGGCCCTGAGTTTACTTCCCAGCACGATTTTTAAAATGAGGAAAGAGGGCTGGAGAGATGGCTTAGCGGTTAAGCGCTTGCCTGTGAAGCCTAAGGACCCCGGTTCAAGGCTCGGTTCCCCAGGACCCACGTTAGCCAGATGCACAAGGGGGCGCACACATCTGGAATTCATTTGCAGTGGCTGGAAGTCCTGGCGTGCCCATTTTCTCTCTCTCTCTCTCTCTCATTCTCTCCTCCTCCTCTCGGTCGCTCTCAAATAAATAAATAAAAATAAACAAAAAATAATTTTTTTTAAAAAATGAGGAAAGAGCTGGAGAGATGGCTTAGTGGTTAAGGCACTTGCCTGTAAAGCCTAAGGACCCAGGTGCCACTCCCCAGAACCCACATAAGCCAGATGCACAAGGTGTGTGAGCACAAAGTCACACATGTCCACAAAGTGATGCACACGTCTGGAGTTCAATTGCAGTGGCTAGAGGCCCTGGAGCGTCAATTCTCAATCTCTTTCTCTCTCTCTCATAAAAAAATTAAAAAATAAGGAAAGTCCAGTTTATTTTGACATAAAGCTTAAAAATAGAATAGCAATGTCTTCCTTAAAGACCTTGTTGCAGTCCAGCTCACATTGCTGGTAGAAATCACCCAACCAAGAGCAGCTTCTGGGAAAAAGAGATTTATTTTGGCTTACAGACTCGAGGGGAAGCTCCACGATGGCAGCGGAAAACAATGGCATGAGCAGAGGATGGACATCACCCCCTGGCCAACATAAGGTGGACAATAGCAACAGGAGAGTGTGCCAAACACTCGCATGGGGAAACTGGCTATAACATCCATAAGCCCGCCCCCAACAACACACTCCCTTCAGGAGGCACTAATTCCCAAATATCCATCAGCTGGGAACCTAGCATTCAGAACACCTAAGTTTATGGGGGACACCTGAATCAAACCACCACAGACCTACATACCAATTTGTCTTACCATTTAGAGATATTGAAAATTAAATTTTAAAGCAGTGCTCAATCTATCTTTTTTTTGTTTGTTTTGTTTTTCAAGGTAGGTCTCACTGTAGCCCAGGCTAACCTGGAATTCACTATGGAGTCTCAGGGTGGCCTTGAACTCATGGCGATCCTCCTTCCTCTGCCTCCGGAGTGCTGGGATTAAAGGCGTGTGCTACCACGCCCTGCCAATCTGTTTTTTGTTGTTTTTTTTTTTGACTCAGCCTAGTGTAAAAGCGGAAGTGCCTGACTAGAGATCAAACCACATTCTTTCCGCTCATATGGGACTGAGTGTTAGCATTAGTTACCTTTCTGGACAAAAATACCTGAGCAAAGCAGTTTAAAGAGGAAGGTTTATTTTGGTTTGCAGTTCAAGAGGATACATCCCACCCTAGCGAAGAAGGCATGGCAGCCAGAGCATCAGGAAGCCTCTGGTCACATGGAGTCTGCAGTCAGGAAGCAGAGTGATGAACGCTGATGCACAGCTTGCTCTCTCTTTTCCATACGATCCAGGACTCTACTCCATGGGGGGGGGGGATGCTGCCCACAAACCAGGATGAGTCTTCCTACCTCAGACTCACCTAATCTAGAGCCTCCCTCACAAACACACCCAGAGGTTTGTTCCCATGGTGATTCTCGATCCCGTCAAGTGGACAGCCCCGCTGAACCATCACACAGCTCCATTCAACACCTTGCCCTCTGGGCTGGAGAGATGGCTTAGCAGTTAAGGCTTTTGCCTGCAGAACAGAAGGATCTCAGTTCGATTCTCCAGGACTCATGTAAGCCAGATGCACAAGGGGGCGTATGCATCTGGAGTTCATTTGCATGTATACACACACACACACACATATATATGTATGTATGTATATATATATTTACTTGCCCTCTGCCTCTTGCTGCTGCAGACAGGCCAAGTTCTGAGCTCAACTACTCCAAGTCTTTAAACATGACAGGCTGGTGACACTTTGAGGGTGAGATGCCTAGACTGAAAACAAAAGGGGTGCACTGCTCCTTCATGTTTACCTTTCTTTTTTTTTTTTTTTTTTTTTTTTCGAGGTAGGGTCTCACTCTAGCCCAGGCTGACCTGGAAATCACTATGTAGTCTCAGGGTGGCCTCAGAGTGCTGGGATTAAAGGCGTGTCCGGTAGGTTTACCTTTCTGTAGTGACCACAGAGCACAAAGGTGAACCCTGCCCAGGTCTCAGGGCACAAGGAGGACACCATTTCTCTGGGTCCCACAGAGCACCTTGGAGCAAGAGGGTTTACAAATCATCCATTCCTCTTCCTTACTGACTGAAGCCCCGGGTAGTTAAGGCACTGTAGTGGCTGCTTTGTGGAGGCAAAAGCTGCTTCCTTTGTTTGTTCTGATGGGAGAGGAAGCAGGAATCCCCGCAGGAGGCCTTGACCACATAGCTCTCAGCCCCACTTCTTTCAGCAGCCTTCAGCCCAGGCTCTGTGTGATATCCAGGAGACAGATTTGGGGCTAATCCTTTGCTGCAATTGAGTCACCTGAACTTTCTCTGGAAACCTCACTCTTTACCCCCTAGGGAGGCCCAGATTAGTGACAGGGAGTGGCAGAGTCAAGCCCTGGGAGAGGCATTGTGATGGTGTTATGTTTGTCATTAGAGTTTCAGAAAGCAAGAACAGAGAGCACGCCCACAAGCCAACAGGCTGGGAAGAAGGAAGGATGCAGCAGTTCAAGGCAAGGAACTTTCTCTTTAAAAACCTTCCAGTGTTTTCATTTTACTGACCTGATGGAGCCCTTAATTCTCACCACGGTGGGTGTCTCCTAGATATGAGGGATTCTTCAAGAGGCTCCTCCACAGTAGGGAGTCTTGGTTGCAGTCACCCCTACCTGGGACAGAGGCCAGACACCCTTGATACTGCACCTGGACCCTCGACCTGGCACACCAGTTCCAGGTAAGCAGGGCTACCCCCCTCTCAAAAAAAAAACTTGCTATTGGTCTAGCACTGTATTCCATAGGCTAGTGTGGCCCAGAAACTCCTAAGTAATGTGGGTCACTCCAAATCCTACAACCAGGAGATTCCAAACTAATGACATTGAAAGACAAGTCTCATCTATGGGTTTAGAAGGAAAGAAAGAAAAGAAAGAAAGAAAGAGGGAAAGAAAGGGAGGAAGGGATAAAATCCAGCTCACTTGGAGGCAGGTAAGGGAAAGGAGCAACTCCCAGGAAGAGTGGTCCAGTAATACCACTGCTAACAAAAATAATGGTACCGGGCTGGAGAGATGGCTTCGCGGTTAAGGCGTTTGCCTGCAAAGCCAAAGGACCCAGGTTCGATTCCCCAGCACCCAGGTAAGCCAGATGCACAAGGGGGCCCACGCATCTGGAGTTTATTTGCAATGGCTAGAGGCTCTGGCGTGTCCATTCTCTCTCTCTTTCTCTGTCAACTAAATAAAATAAAATATTTTAAAAAGTAATAGTATCGACAAGAAATACTTGAAAATGAAAAAAAAAAAAAAAACAAAAACCTAGTACTGACAAGAATGGATAGTACTGACAAGAGGTAGCAGTGAGCTCCGTGGATGCCATGACTGTCCTAAGTGTTGACAGACTTTCCTTCATTTCATGGGTGCTAGGGTGAGCCCCGCTCTGCGGAGGAGAAAAGAGGCATGGAGCAAAGAAAGCCGGGGCTCTTGGAGGGAGGTCGAGGAGGCTGGGGGGAGAGGGAGAGCCACCAGGAGTCACAGTCCTTATCAGTCCCCCCCTTTTCCTGTGCCCCAGATCTGGTTGTGAGTCCTTCTGGTCAATGTGACCTTAAGGTTTTACCACAGCCCACTGGGCACCAACTGCCCTGCCCACTTCATTCTTCTTTCCAGAGAGCAGGTAGTGCTTAAGTTAATTTCAGGTCACTTAACTTCTAGCACCTCTTTTTCAGCTGCTCCACTTTTTATAGGAAGGGCCTTTTCTTTTTTCATTCTCTCCCTCTTTCTCTTTCAAATAAATAAATAAAAATAAAATACTAAAACGACTTTTATTTATTTATTTGAGAGGCAGATGGAGGGGACGGGGAGAGTGGGCGTACCAGGGCCCCTAGCCACTGCCAACTGATTCCAGATGCCTGAGCCACCTTGTGCATGTGGCTTTCTGTAGGCACTGAGGAACTGAATCCGGATCCTCAGCCTTTGCGGGTAAGTGCCTTAACCACGGAGCCATCTTTTCAGAACCAGTTGCTCCGCTTTTTAAGCTTTAGTCCCTAAATGTCTTAATCCGATGAAGCTGACCATATGGAGGTGTAGATCTGAGATATTAGAGGTGCAGTTATGGCAGAAGATGGACATCACACAGCCTGTACCTACCTTTTAAGACATACATACACCTGAACCTATGGTGACCTCAAACCTCAAAGTTAAAAAAAAAAAACTGGGGCTGGGGGAGAGCTCCATCAGAGAAGTGGTGATGTTCAGTTACCAGAACTCATGCTAAAAAAAAAAAATAAAAAAAGCCAAGCATGTAAGCACAGACATAGAATCCTAGTACTGGTAGGTAGAGATGGCTGAACCCCTGGAGTTCACTGGCCAGCTAATCTGGTCTAACTGATGAGCTCCAGGCTAGTGAGAGACCCCATCTGGAAAAGAGGTGGGCAACGTCTGAAGAACGATGCTGCATGCACACATACACACGCACATACCAAACAGCTCTCACAAAGCAATTATCTATGTCCAACTCAAATCTTAAAAAAAAAATCAAGGGCTGGAGAGATGGCTTAGCGGTTAAGCACTTGCCTGTGAAGCCTGAGGACCCCAGTTCGAGGACCCACGTTAGCCAGATGCACGAGGGGGCGCACGTGTCTGGAGTTCGGTTTGCAGTGGCTGGAGGCCCTGGCGCGCCCATTCTCTCTCTCTATCTGTGTCTTTCTCTCTCTCTCTCTCTGTCACTCTCAAATAAGTAAAAATTTAAAAAAAATTTAAAAAATCGACTTAAACAGATAAGTAGTCGGTAAGGGAAACATCCGATGGGATAACGTCGTATCTTATCCTAGTCACTGATCCCAGGGAACACTTTGTTTTATCCGCTGCTTCTGATGGTCTTAGTTGCCAGCTCCTAACGCAACCCTGTGTGGTCGCACCCTTGCCTTTGTTGAGCACAGTGTGAATAACCAGCAATCGGCTGGCCGCAGTTACCAGCAGAGGAGGACACTCCATTCAGTGAAGCGCCAGCCTCCCAGTGATGGCGTTATTCAGGTCAGAGGGGCTGAGAGGACACCTGGAGAGGCCCCTTGTGGTTTATCTTCATGCAGAGTCACAGTAACTCACATGGAAAGATGTCTGTACTGAATAACATACTAGCCCTGGAGTGGGTGTGGGCAGAGCTGTGCCCCATGGGAGGATCAGATGGAACCATAGAAAGACAGGAGCCTTCACTTCCCTTCACATCTGCTGTTCCTAAGTCCTGGGTTCATCTCCCATGCTCCTTCCTGCCCCACCTAACCCCCCTTTGATGATCTGCTGAGCCTCAGTTGTTACTCCGCTCACTGGTATGTGTGTGTGACCTTGAGCTGGACACTTGAACGCCAAGGGACTTGTCTTTCAGCCCCAGATTGTAATAAGACCTGGCTCACTGGAGGTAAAGTGGGGTAGTGTGTGTTAGCCACACGGAACGGCGCCTGTGTGCACTGTCGATGATCTTGTTGCTCCCACACGAGGTTCTCCTCTGACTGCAGATGGACTACTTGCCTGACTCTGTGTATCATGAAGGTTGCCAAGAAAGGGATGGTGTGTGTTCTCTCACTCCTGTACTTTCTTGAAATTTATGAATAGGCCCCATGGTATTATCTGGGGGTACCCACTAAAAAAATCCATCCAGAGCAAGCAAAGATACCTAAAGTCCAGCTGGGTCACTTGAGGGATTTCGTAGAGAGCCCCACATGAATCGTGATCCTTTTCTTCCCAGGACTCCTGCTTCAAGTTAGAGGACATAGGAAGCGAAATGTTTCTCTGAGGTAGCAGGAGAAGGACTACAGGACTCCCTCCTCCTCTTCCTCCTCCTCCTCCTCAGTTGGCCAGCACACAATGGGTTCTTCAGAAGCCACAGCATTCCAGCTGTTTGGGCCACCAAAGCTACAAGCTGACTGGATGTCATTCTCCGCCAGCAGAGCGTCAGCTCAGGACAGCTCCAAACAGTCTTCTCTGGTTTGTGGCAAGTGGTATAAACACCAGGCTGGTGACTGAAATCACTGGCTGAGTCATCCGCACATGGGAGGATGAATGGGACTCAGTGAGCGCAGGAGAACCCTGGCCAGGAGGGGAGAGGATGACCCCTGTCAGCAGCCAGGCCTTTGGTCATGGGCAGCAGAGGTTAGTGCGATCACGGGGCATTTTGACGGAGGTGTTGTTTAGTACCGGGTCTTTTCTATGTGTTTGGAGAGAATTGTTTAGTTCCAGGCCTATGCTAAGGGCTGTGTGCTGAGCAAAGACCACAGAGGAAAGTTGAACCCTGTAAGAGGCTGAATGGGTTATAAGGCTGGAATGAATTGCTGCCCAGTGTCCAGTGTTATTCCCATTGAGCAGAACTTCTGGACATCTGAACCTCCCG
The DNA here is from genome assembly GCF_020740685.1 of Jaculus jaculus. NCBI lineage: Eukaryota > Metazoa > Chordata > Mammalia > Rodentia > Dipodidae > Jaculus > Jaculus jaculus. The sequence continues at coordinate 157,371,669 of NC_059106.1, forward strand.
TGATGGGGAGCTGGACAGGAAGACATTCTTCTCTTTACCAAGTCCTGGTTGACAGCTTGGCGCTGCCCCCTACTTCAACTCATGCCCATACCCCACAGATGGTCCCATGTCACCTAGACCTGGAAGATTATATGAGCCCAAGTGGTCATACCTTGAAAATTAAACACAGTGAGCTTTGAAATGTGGTTCCCTATTACCAAAATTGGGTAAAACAAAGAATTTTTTGTTTTCCCAGCAACAGCTGATCAGCCATTTATCCTGCTGCCCCTAACCTTTTGCTTGGGGGGATACCTCACCAAGATGGGGAGCAAGAAGGCAATGCTTAGTGTGGCTGTCTTCTAAAGTTTCTGGAATACTTTAGTGGCATACTCAGGGTTTAAAACCAACCTGCTCATTAGGAAAATGGCTTGCCATGGGTTTTTTTTTTCTTTTGGCATATATTTTATTTTATTTTTTTAATTTTTATTAACATTTTCCATGATTATAAAATATATCCCATGGTAATTCCCTCCCTCCCCACCCCCACACTTTCCCATTTGAAATTCCATTCTCCATCATATTACCTCCCCATTACAATCATTGTAATTACATATATACAATATCAACCTATTAAGTATCCTCTTCCCTTCCTTTCTCTACCCTTTATGTCTCCTTTTTACCTTACTGGCCTCTGCTACTAAGTATTTTCCTTCTCACGCAGAAGCCCAATCATCTGTAGCTAGGATCCGCATATGAGGGAGAACATGTGGCGCTTGGCTTTCTGGGCCTGGGTAACCTCACTTAGTATAATACTTTCCAGGTCCATCCATTTTTCTGCAAATTTCATAACTTCATTTTTCTTTACCACTGAGTAGAACTCCATTGTATAAATGTGCCACATCTTCATTATCCACTCATCAGTTGAGGGACATCTAGGCTGGTTCCATTTCCCAGCTATTATACATTGAGCAGCAATAAACATGGTTGAGCACGTACTTCTAAGGAAATGAGATGAGTCCTTTGGATATATGCCTAGGAGTGCTATAGCTGGGTCATATGGTAGATCAATCTTTAGCTGTTTTAGGAACCTCCACACTGTTTTCCACAATGGCTGGACCAGATTGCATCCCCACCAGCAGTGTAGAATGGTTCCTTTTTTTCCACATCCCCGCCAACATTTATGATCATTTGTTTTCATGATGGTGGCCAATCTGACAGGAGTGAGATGGAATCTCAATGTAGTTTTAATCTGCATTTCCCTGATGACTAGTGATGTAGAACATTTTTTTAGATGCTTATATGCCATTCGTATTTCTTCCTTTGAGAACTCTCTATTTAGCTCCATAGCCCATTTTTTGATTGGCTTGTTTGATTCCTTATTATTTAACTTTTTGAGTTCTTTGTATATCCTAGATATTAATCCTCTATCAGATATATAGCTGGCGAAGATTTTTTCCCATTCTGTAGGTTGCCTCTTTGCTGTTTTCACTGTGTCCTTTGCAGTGCAAAATCTTTGTAATTTCATGAGGTCCCAGTGATTAATCTGTGGTTTTATTGCCTGAGCAATTGGGGTTGTATTCAGAAAGTCTTTGCAAAGACTAATATGTTGAAGGTTTCCCCTACTTTTTTCTCTAGCAGTTTCAGAGTTCCAGGTCTGATGTTAAGGTCTTTAATCCATTTGGACTTAATTCTTGTGCATGGCGAGAGAAAAGAGTCTATTTTCATCCTTCTGCAGATATATATCCAGTTTTCAAAACACCATTTGCTGAAGAGGCTGTCTCTTCTCCAATGAGTATTTTTGGCATTTTTATCGAATATCAGGTGGCTATAGCTACTTGGGCTTACATCTGGGTCCTCTATTCTGTTCCACTGATCTACATGTCTGTTTTTGTGCCAGTACCATGCTGTTTTTGTTACTATGGCTCTGTAGTATAGGTTAAGATCAGGTAATTGCCATGGGACTTTTGAAAGGCATGCCCTGTGTGAATCCATGCGCTACTGTTGTAGTGACCAAATTCTAACAACAGCAACTTGGAGGGAAGAAAAGAAGGAAGGGAAGATTGATTTTCGCTCACAATTTGAGGGCTCAGTCCATCATGGCAGGAGCACAAAGCAGCTGGTCACAGTCAGGAAACAGAGATGAATGCCAATGTCCAGCTCGTTTTCTTTCTTTCTCTCTCTCTCCCTCTCTCTCTTTTTCCTGTTTATTCAACCCAAGACCCTGGTCCATGGGATGGTGCTGTCCACAATTAGGGTGAGTCTTCTCATCTCAATTAACCTAATCTAGAAACTTTTCCACAGAAATGCCGAGACTTGTTACCTACATGGTTGTAGCTCCGGTCAATTTGACAATAGGGATGGACCATCACAGGGAGAGGCCAGGAATAATCCAGAACGTGAGCAGCCTCTTCCAGGCATGCTTCCCACCTTACCTAGGAAAGGTGCTTAATCTCTTCATTTAAAAAAATATATATTTTTTATTTACTTGAGAGAGAAAGAGGTAGAGAGAGACACACAGAGAGAGAGAGCGATAGGGAATGAGAGACAGATTGGATGTGCCAGGGCTTCCAGCCACAGCAAACGAACTCCAGATGCAAATATTTATTTATTTATTCATACATGTGTGTGTATGTGTGCGTGCACTCCCTCACACTAAGTGCCTTTACTTGCTGAGTCATCTCCCCAACTTGTGCCACTTTTTTGCATCTGGCTTATGTAGGTAGCTTGGGAATTAAACCCAAGCCAGCAGACTTTGCAAGCAAGTACCTCTGAGCCATCTTCCCAACACCTTAAGCTCATTTTTTAGTTAGTGTTTAAAAAAACAAAACAAAAAACTAGGATCTGGGCTTGGTGGTGCACGCCTTTAATCCCAGTACTTGGGAGGCAGAGGTAGGAGGATCACCATGAGTTCAAGGCCACCCTGAGACTCCATAGTGAATTTCAGGTCAGCCTGGGCTAGAGTGAGACCCTACCTCAAAAACCCAAACAAACAAACAAACTAGAATTTTTAAAGAACCCGCTAATGAGGATGTATGAATCATACCTGGCCATTTCGAATGAAATAACTTTCCGCGGTTCCCAGTAAGCAGAAAGCACTCAAAAGCCTTGTAGTCGAGTCACAGACAGTGGGTCCTGGGCAGCTTGTCTGTGCCAGGGTCTCAGGGAGGACCGGTTACCACTTCTGACTCAGAACTGTGGCCGAGGGAACCGGAGACAAACTCTGAGGCTGGCTTCTATGGCAATATGCTTGTCTGTGTTTTGACATAGGTCTCATTCTGTTGCCTAGGCTGGCGTCAACCTCCTGGGCTCCGTCCACCCTCTTCCTCCAGTATCTTGAGTAATTGAGACTACCAGTTCACAGGACCGCACCCGGCAGCAGCATTTTTGAAAGAGACATGTTTATTATTTCCTAACATGGTTAAAGGATGATATATACATACATACATATATATATATGCAATGTAAATAACCTAGGTCATTTAAAAATGAATACAGAAGAAGATAGAAATGCTCCAGAAACTCAGGACTCTGAGAAAGCCATGGGTTACAATACCCTGAGGAATACCGTTCCTCTCCTTTGTTTTGCACACATACAGTTAAATAGAATCAGCCCTCCATATTCACAGGCTCTACACACATGGATTCAGGCAAAAACAGGTAATATTTTTTTAGTCACACCTGAGTTAAACATGCAACTACCTTTTCTTGTTCTAGAGTACCCCAAGGTAGGGAGTGTATAGATGTCAGCAGTGTAATTCCATGTTAAAATGATAATAATACACTGCTGACATCCTGTACTTCATTGAGTAATTCCCTATAGATGAAAGGAAGAGAAAACTCATTTTCCTTTCAATCTTTTAACCTAAATCGCACATTGTCAAGCACCCTTGCACATATATCTAAACACTCCCTATCTTGGGGGTACTCGAGCGTCCTGTCTCCGTTATACCTTCTCTATCCACCTCTGTCCATCCATCTATCCATTCACAGAGGTATATTTGATAGCTTCAGTAGTATTTTTAACTCATTTATTTTTAAGATGGGATCTGTATCCAATAGCCGCCCTCTACCATTCCAAATTGATCCAGTTGGCTTTGATTCAAGGTTGGGATTTCTGACTTTCCACATCAACAGAAGAGGACCAAATCTGCCCTTCATGAGCCATCATAGGAGGATGGTCTAAAACTCATGGAAAACAAGTCTTGAAGGAATCCATCATCAGCACATAGCCACTGGACGTCTGGAACGTGACTCACGCACATTGGATGTACTGCAGTGTGAAACACAGACTGGATTTTCATGCAAAGGAAAATGTAAGTTATCTCATTAATTTTTGTTGTTGTTGTTGTTTTAAGGGAGGGTCTCACTCTAGTCCAGGCTGAACTGGAACTCACTATGTAGTCTTAGGGTGGCCTCGAACTCATGGTGATCCTCCTACCTCTGCCTCCCAAGTGCTGGGATTAAAGGCATGTGCCACCACGCCCAGCTTTCATTAAGTTTTTTTTTTTTAATATTTTTAATCATTTATTTGCAAGTAGAGAGAAAGATAGAGAGAGAGATGGCAGACAGTATAAGCGCACCAGGACCTCTTGCCACTGCAAATGAACTCTAGATGCGTGCACAACTTTGTACATCTGGCTTAACATGGGTACTGGAGGATTAAACCCTGGGGCGACGGTTTTTGCAAGCAAGCTTCTTTAACCACTGAGCCCCTCATTAATGGCTTTTATGTTTATCACATGGTAACATAATGTTTAAAACCTATCGATTACTAAAGTTAAACTTTGCCTTTTTAAACATTGTTTTGTTTTCCAAGGTAGGGTTTCACCCTAGCTCAGGCTGGCCTGGAATTCACTATGTAGTCAGTCTCAAGTTGGCCTCGAACTCACGGTGATCCTCCTACCTCTATCTCCCAAGTTCTTGGATTAAAGGTGTGTGCCTCCACACGCCACACCTGGCTTTCTGTTAACTTTTTAATAAATATTTTTTATATTTTTTTTGTTCATTTTTTATTTATTTATTTGAGAGCGACAGACACAGAGAGAAAGACAGAGGGAGAGAGAGAGAATGGGCGCACCAGGGCTTCCAGCCTCTGCAAACGAACTCCAGACGCGTGCGCCCCCTTGTGCATCTGGCTAACGTGGGTCCTGGGGAACCGAGCCTCGAACCAGGGTCCTTAGGTTTCACAGGCAAGCACTTAACCGCTAAGCCATCTCTCCAGCCCTCTGTAAACTTTTTAATGTGGCTCCTGGAAAGTCTAAAACTTTCTGTGTAGGTTGGGCTGTATTTGTACTGGCTGACAGCTCTACGCTGTCCGTACATCCACATAGGTTTTATGTGCTCTGTCTCTCTCCTTCCCTTTGCCCTCCCTCCCTTCCTCTCTCCTTTTTTTTCTCTTTCCTTCCTTCCTTCAATGGAATTGCATAGCTGACTTGTTATTTCCTTGAGATATTTGCCACCCATCACTTCAGCCACCCAGTTTATACACCAGTGATGTGCTGGCAAAATGGCTCTTGGAAGGAAAAAGAAATTCAAGGTGCCGATTTGCCATTTTTGCTCATTTCTGTGATGTAAACATACAATGCACCCCGTTCCAACCTGCCAGTGTGATGCGCCCAGACTGGCATCAGGAAGTTACCCATGCGAGTGCTCTCCTGAGCTGTTTAGGACACTACAGCACATCACTGATTACAAATTCTTTTCCTCCTTGCGGTGATTCCAGCTACAGGGGAGGCCCGGCTCCCGCTGCCGCCCCAAAGGTCACCTACACCCCTCGCCCTGGCACTTGGAGCTGGGCTTCTGTCTAGGGTCCTGGAAGTGACTCGGGGAGGCAGGGACTGACTGGCAGGTATTCTGTGGCTGCAGCAAGTCCAAGTGTCACTGGTGTAGAGGCGAGTATCTGCAGGGGTGGCTGCGACTGTGTGTCCAGGGCAGACTCCGTGGGAGTGACAGCGACTGTCTACTGACGGTGGTGACAGTGACAGTCCCCAGGCAGACTGTTTCTGAGGCGCAATCTTTCTTGTCTTGGTTCCCTCAGAACCCAGTTCTTTGATTTCCTTGGTGATTCTGATGAGCTTGCTAACTTCCTTCCATTCATTCCTTTTCCCTGTTTCAAAGGCACCTGGAAGACATAATCTCGCACTGTGTGACAATGGAGAAACTGGTCTGGGGGGTTGGCTGAGAGATCGGATATAAAAATTAGGAGTCCGGCTGGGGGGATGGCTTATGGGTTAAGGCATTTGCCTGCAAAGCCAAAGGACCCAGGTTCTGTTCCCCAGGACACACATGAGTCAAATGCACAAGGGGGCCCATGCATCTGGAGTTTGTCTGCAGTGGCTGGAGGCCCTGGCACGCTCATTCTTTCTCTCTCTCTCTCTCTCCCTCTTTCTCTGCCAAATAAATACATAAAAATAAAAATATTTAAAAATTACAAGTCTCCTGTTCTTTCGAAGCAAAACTAGGGCCCTTTTTAACCTCAGACCCCATCAATAAGGGTACAAATCAAAGCTCCTTCCTGGTATGGGATAATATTCAGGGACTGAACTCTGGGAGTACCCCCTATGCTCAGGATGAGGCCGGGAGCCTCCACACCACAGCTCCAATGCTATTTGATGATGATGTCAATCCTGATCAAATTGAGTCATTTCTAGAAAGTTTCCCACGTGAGTGGGAGGCTACAGAAGAGGAACACAATGAGGAAAGGAAGGGGCTACAAGCAAATAAGTACCAATTTTTGAGCTTTTATTTCTCAGTTGACTCTATTTTAAAAGTGAGAGTCCAATGATGCTTTTAGGGTTCGCCCTAAAATTTCAGAGACAAGGCCTGAAAAATGGATGGCCTCAGTTGGCAGGTAGTAGATGAGTGGAAAATGTCTCAGTTTCAAAGCGCAAAGGCCCCCAGCCTTCGCTTCCTAAGGTCAATACCACCCAAAGTGGCCCGTTCATATTCGTATTTGTTCTGAAGACCGATTACCTCCTTGTGACAGGAGCTTGTGCAGCAACCTTCTGAAGCGTTCAGACCCTACCTCCTATCACTCAGGCTTCTAATGGAGTAAGTCCCACAGACTGCCTCAGGCTGCCTATGCGCTCAGGGACACCTTCTTCAGGCAAGCGGATATTTATATCACAGCAGCGGGCTAGGTTATGCAATGTCATCACAACAATGTCAACAGGCTCAGGTTAGCGCAAAGCTGTCTTTTCAAAACAAACTTGTGAGCCAGGCGTGGTGGTGCACACCTTTAATCCCAGCACTCAGGAGGCAGAGGTAGGAGGATCGCCGTGAGTTCGAGGCCACAGTGAACCCTACCAAGGGCATAACAGGCTAGTAGGAGGAGGGACTCCCTGACACAGCCCCTCTCCAGAAAGTGCCTCCCAGGATGGCGACTTTTCTGGAAGCAACTTTCTGATCATACATTATCGTTTAAAAAATTACCTAATTTTCCCCTGGTTGGGGGTGACACACACATGCCACACTTTTTTTTTCTTTGAACATCTTTTTTTGTGTGTGTGTGTTCAGCTTACATGGATAGTTTGAGAATTGAATCCAGGCCAGGAGACTGTGCAAGCAAGTGCCTTTAACCACTGAGCAATCTTTGCAGCCCCTACCTGAAAAATGGATGGCCTCCATTTTGCAGGTAGTAGACAAGTGGAAAATGTCTCAGTTTCAAAGTGCAAAGGCCCCCAGCCTTCTCTCTGGACTTCCCAAGGTCAACACCACCCAAAGTGGCCTGTTCATGTTCATATGTGTTCTGAAGACCAATTACCTCCTGCCTACCTGGAGTCTAGCTTACTTGGTGGACATACTCATAACCTCAGGAAAAATAATTTTCTTTGAAAAAAATAAAAATATTTAGTGGCATAGGAAAATAGGTGTTTTAATTATGCCAACTATCTTACGATTATATAAAATGTTATATGCAATAGGCAACATTGGGTGAGAGGCATATATAAGCTTTCCAAACTGTTCTCTTAACTCTTCTGTAAATCTGAAATTATTCCCAACAGGAAAAGCTTATATTCTTTAAAAAAATTATTATTAGGACCTGGAGAGGTGGCTGAGCAGTTAAGGTGCTTGCTTGCAAAACTTAAGAACCCAAGTTCAATTCCCCAGCACAGTGTAAAGCATGCATCTGGAGTTTATTTACCATGGCTACAGGCCTTGGCACACCCATTCTCTCTCCCTCCCTCCCTCTCTTTCTTTCTCTCCTTAAAAATAAATAAATAAAAATATTCCTTAAAAATAAGAATATTTATTACTATTATTGTTATAGTAAAATAAGATAATAAAAGCAATTAAGGTGGGCTGGAGAGATGGCTTAGTGGTTAAGCGCTTGTCTGTGAAGCCTAAGGACCCCGGTTTGAGGCTCGGTTCCCCAGGTCCCATGTTAGCCAGATGCACAAGGGGGTGCACGCGTCTAGAGTTCGTTTGCAGAGGCTGGAAGCCCTGGCGCGTCCATTCTCTCTCTCTCCCTCTATCTGTCTTTCTCTCTGTGTCTGTCGCTCTCAAATAAATAAATTAAAAAAAATTAAAATTAAAAAAAAAGCAGTTACGGTACATATTTCTCAATACCTCAATTATCTAACATTTAACATAATAAAACACTGTGGAGATGCCAAAAATTATATGTGTATTTATATATGCACAAGAAAGCTATATCTAGGAAATATACCAAAACAATGACAGCAACTAGGTCGGAGGGATTTGGATGCTTTTTGTTTTTCTTTTGCTTTCTGAGCTTTTAAGATTTTTTTATGACAAATGTTAGACAACTTCTATATCATTAGTACCTTCATACATAATTTATAAAAACAAGGTTAAATAAGATTACTTCCAAAATCCAATAAGGAAATCAAAACTAGCCACATGGATTTACCAGGAGGCTCAAGAACAGCCACAAGGTTGAAATTGTATAAAGCTGGCAAAAGCTATTAGTGGAACGGGATACTTATGTATGTGTCTGGATACTGCTAAAATTCTAGGTTCTATATGTGCTTAATATGAATTAGACAGAAGCGGCCAATTATACTTTTGGAACCCCAGAGTCAAATTGATAATGATAGCATTCTTAATTTAGCATGATGAAAAGCTTGGTAACTATTGCTAATCTAATGAATGGGTAACAGAAAGGAAAGTCTGTTTCTTTGTAAAGCTTAACATTAAAATTAGCCGTATCTGTTACCATAGGTGCAAAAAATGAAAGAGAGACAGACAGACAGAGGCTGTTCATTCAGCTGGTGTTTTGCCCCTAAGATCTCTATGCCAGAGCAATTTATGTACAGATAACAGGAGAGGGGGAGGGGAGGCCATAAGATTCATCATCTGAAGCATTTTTGGAAAAAAAAAAATCAAGAAGGAGAAAAAAATTTCAAAGCTTAAAGTCACAAATGAATAGTATTTCTCAGGGAGTTTGGTCATTTTTTTCCCCCATAAAAATATCAGTGCAGACACATAGAAGATCAAAGAAGCAACTTCATGACACAACACCATTCTTTCTGCTTCTTATCTGAGCACTGAAAATCAAGACAGCATCCTGAGCACCCCAGTCTTGGCCTAGAAACAAAATATTTCGTCTGTTGTTGCTGGGTTGTTTTTTTTTTTTTTTTCTGGAAGGATTTTGAGTGGAAAAGTACCTCCACTTGTCAATCAGTTAAGTTGTAGGGACTAATAGAGTCTGGTGTTTGGGGGGGGTCAACACAGAATTTAATTTAGCATCTCACAATACACCCACATGCCCAGAAAATGTGGACAGCTTGATAGGGTTCACTGAGCCAAAGAAGCAAGACCCAAACAGTGCATTAATGTATAGGGGAAGAATAGTTGCAATCAGCCCTTGTGAATTGGACAGAGGGCTTGGAGATGAAGCAATTATCAGCCATCGGGGATTAATAGTAAAGTGTGAATGCCAAGCTGTATATGTTAGGGGCAGAATATGTTGCCTATAGAAAACAACAAAGAACGTTTCTTACTATTAAGTGAGATTAAACGTAATGGCCTGATTTAATCACAAAGGCAGAATTAAATTCAGATGGCAACTTCAAAGTGGACGCATGAACACAGGCCACCGCTTGCATTTACATATAGCTGGCATAGCTTGGCCTGTGATACAATGGGATAAAGTTTCTTTGGCCACTTAAACAATTTTCTATTCTTCACTTTTTTTTTTTCCTTGAACACTCACTGTATTTATCTCCCCCCCCCCCAATTGCATCAAGTTAATAAGAAGGAGCTAAGAGTTATTTTTATTCATGGATGCTAGAATTTCTAACTCTTTCGAATTATGAAGAAACTTGAAAAGGTCAATAAGAACAGACTAGTCATAATCAGATTGGCACCAAAAGAATGGAGAGAAAATGAGGGGAGAGAGAGTAAAAGGGAGAGAAAGAGAGAGATTTGCCTTTTGAAAAGAGGTGGTTCCTCTGCAGATTGGTCCTGATGTGGTATCAATCCAGTGAGATTTTAAGAAGGCAAAAAGAGATGGAAGAGTGTGGAAGAGTACTTGGTAAGTAATTGGCTAATCAACATAAATACAAGGCAAATTAAACTATTGGGATTCTCTGCTAATTCTCCCAGTGTTGGGTAAGAGTAAGGAAAATACGCCCTAGCAAAAGCTTCTGAGCTTGCACGGTTTCCTCCTGACTTTTAAACTCTGGCTCCACGTGATTGTCAGAAGCTGCCTGTTGGCTTACAGAAGAAAGGGCTGGATGGGGATGAACCATGGGGAGTGCTGAGGACTGCAGCAGAAGGCCCAGGATGCCTCGCCTAACAGACAAGGCAGGAGGCCTGAGCGGCATCGTCACCTCAGTGCAAAGGTATTCTGTGACGGTGCAGCTGGGCCAGGCGGGGTAGTGGATGCATTGATGGCAGCTGCATGATGTCACAGTGTCTGCATTCACACGGAACTGACTCTTCCCATTATCTAGTACACAGCACATATCAGAAAGAAAACACTGGCCAGACCAAAATAAACCTGTTAGGTTGTTGGGAGGTAGAAGACAGCTCAGAGAACATGCCACTTCTCCTTGCCACCTCAGGGTACCTCTACTGGTAGAGTGGCAAACTCCAGGGCCCTTGTTGGGCCCTTGTGGAAGTCATCCGTTGAAGGTGACAATGTATGTCAGGTTCTCAAATAACTGACACGCACTGCATTTCCAGAAAAGCATCAGTAAATAGCTTCAATTTTTAGACAAACAGTAAGAATAGAGAAAGTTTCTCAGGTTGTTAAAATGTACACACATTATAGATGAGCTTTTTTTTTTTTTTTTTTCCCAAACAAGAAGTACCTCCCATCGGAGAAGAAAAGCAGGCTCAGGGCCGTGGAGATGGCTCAATGGATGGCGCACTTGCCAAATTACCCGAGCTCGGATCCCCAATGCCCAGGTAAAGACGGATGCTGCGGCCCTAGAGCCTTTCACCCCAGTGTGCCTAGGGTGAGAAGGAAGGAAGAGACCAGAGAATCACTGAGCAGTTCACGGAGCAGCTAGCCTGATGGACACAGCACCGAACAGCGAGAGAATCTGCCTCAAACAAGGTGGACGGTGAAGATTAACACCCAAGCTTGTCCTCTGATTTTTACACACATGCTTGTGGCATGTGTGCACACTCATCCAAATGAACCCACACACACACACAAGGAAATGAAGGCTCACATTCAATTCAAAGGAATAATGAGATACACAGAGAGAAAAAACAAAAATCGTGTCACCTCATCCCTTGTGGATTCCCATAGCTAATGACAAGGGCTCGCACCTTCTCATGGTTGACTCTACAAAATTAGAATATGGGTTTTTATTTCCTACTTACTCTTTTTTCATTTTCTTTTTTATTTGGGAGAGAGAAAGAATGGGCGTGCCAGGGCCTCTAGCTGCTGCAAGTGAATTCCAGATTCAGGCACCACTTTATACATCTGGATTTATGTGGATCCTGAGGAATCAAACGTGAGTCCTGTGGCCTAAGCCATATCTCCAGCCCTTTTAAAAAATTATTTACTTATTTTATTTATTTGAGAGAAAGAGGCAGGAAGAGAATATTTTTTATTTTCATATGACCCATAGTATTTCATTTCCTCTCTTTTTATTTTAATGTTCCATCAAAACATGAGGAAAAACAAGCATGGTGGCGCACGCCTTTAATCCCAGCACTCAGGAGGCAGAGGTAGGAGAATCGCCGTGAGTTCAAAGCCACCCTGAGACTACATAGTGAACTCCAGGTCAGCCTGAGCTAGAGTGAGACCCTACCTCAGAAAACAAAACAAAATAAAAATTAGCAACAACAACAACAACAAAAAAAAAAATGAGGAAAAACAGTGTTGGGAGAAATTTGGGGAACAGCAATAACAATAGTAGAACGCGTAAGAGCAGGACTGATGAAGTTCGTTGTAGTACTAGAATTAATGTTTATAAGTCTGCATTATGTATGGGGTTCTATTCCAGGGAGCCAAAGTGTTTCCTGTTTCTTTCCTATACGGCCTGAAATAAAAACGAATTCTATGGAGACTATCTAACAAGAAGAGTCATGAAGTCAAGACAGGAACAGCCCAGAGTCATCCTGGGAAAACGTCTTTGCTCTGGCCACAGGCAGACCTTTCTCAGTCCCCAGTTCTCTTTGGTGATGAGGGAGGAAGCTCCCCTGAGCACAGTCTACGAAAGTGCTCGGTCACTCTGAGGTTGGGAATGAGGGGCCCTCTTGGCCCACTGTGACTGTCACCTTGTGATCCTTGTATTCCTCCTGCTACCCTCGGGGCCGGCTGACAATGGTCACGCCATCATCCACGTCCGCTCACAAAAAGAGCAGAGGGCCACTCATACTGTGAAAGGGCCGCATGCGTAGTCACCTGGGACAGGAGAGGGCTGGGGGATGACAGCGGCTGAGAACAGAAGATGGGGCAGAACCTTGACCTCTGCCTGTGGCCTGGGGTGTCCAGAGAAGGAACCCAGAATCTCAAACAGGAGCTGGGAGGATCTGGGTGGAAGGACAGTCAAGGACATGAGGCTGCCTGGGAGAATTTTGAGGCAATCAGCCGCTCTTGGGCCTCCATCACTCCACACAGAGGTCCGGCACCTCCTTGATTCCCTAGGCCAGGTAGGTGGCAGGGTCACTTGAAAGGAAAGGGGAAACAGGGGACCAAGTGTCAAGGACAAGCCCTTGGGCTGCTCAGGCTCTGCAGTGAGGCCCCTACGTGGGAATGAGAGCTCAGGGGATTCATTACGGAACCCCAAGAAAATCTCTTGTGACACCTAGATTCACACAACATACTCCACAGTGTTAAGCTAGATACTCCGTAACACCAAAGCACAAGTTTACATAAACGTGGCTACGGTGGCAACAATTTAAAGAAAAAGAAAAAAAGCATAGGTTGAAAGTAAAATGGGACAAGAGGAAAAAAGCGCTCTGATCTTGTCTCCGATGCTCTCCGTGAGTTGGGGTAGGACTGTTGTCATCCATTTTTCATTAGGACACTTGAGTGTGTAACCCAAAAGATGCAAGAGCAAAGAGGAGACATAATGTAGAGTGAACCGAAGGCTGAGCCCTAGAGAGCTGCTCTGCTGCTTGGAGACATGATGTGCCATTTAAAGCACGGCTCTGAAAAATAAAACAGCCTCGGCAAATACGTAAGTTCCCAGTATCTAATTTCCTCATCTGTAATAACCCCTCGCTTAGAACGATGCCGCACGCAGCCATCAGCCACCGTCATTATGCACAGGTGCCACGTTTTCCTTCTCATCCACATTATGAGCAACGATATTATTGCTGAATTTAAATTCTTTCGTGACATTTCCTTAACTGTCTAAAATATCTGCAACCATATATTGTCACAGTGAGAAAAAACATTTTTTTTAAACTTATTTTTAGAGAAACAATATAGTCCCAGTGCTACCTTCTAGAACCTTCCAGAAGCAAAGAGTAAATGTTAAGAGATGTTAAGGTTAGAGTTGGAGCTTATCACAGCGCACATAGAAACAGATTACTTGAACCAAGGCACAGACCCACTTCCGGCCAAGTGGAAAGTAACTCGTTACTTGGATGTGTGACTTCAAGTGCTGAAACCAGACAATCCCAGATTAACAGGAAGCCAGGCATGCTGGCGCACACCTTTAATCCCAGCACTCGGGAGGCAGAGGGAGGAGGATCGCCGTGAGTTCAAGGAGGCCACCCTGAGACTCCATAGTGAATTCCAGGTCAGCCTGGGCTAGAGTGAGACCCTACCTTGAAAAACCAAAAAAAAAAAAAAAAAAGAAACAAAACAACAACAAAAAAAACCAAACAGGATAAATTGGTCACTGGAGCTGAGGAAGCAGTCCTCCTGGAATACCCACGACTCCTGCCCACTGGGAAGCACTGAGATCTTGGCTTTGGGGCCTAAGATTTAAAATCACACCTACTGAGCTAAGCATGAAGGACACCCCCCGCACCACCACCAGGACTCAGAAAGAATGTTGAGTCCTGGAGGAAGAAAAGAATTGAAAGAAAAAAAAGAAAGAAGAGATAGAGAGAAGAGGAAGGAAGGAAGGGATGGGGAGAGATGAAAAGACATGGAAAAGCAATCAAGTAAATTTCTGATGCCTTTTGTAGAGAACAGGCAAGACATCTGTGGAGACCCAGGCAATTTATGCATTTCTTCTTTTGTGTGCATGTGTGTCTGTGTGTGTGTGTGTACATATTTGTATGTGTGTGGGTACACATAGAACAATCTCAGGTGTCATTTCTTAAGAAAACCATCAACTTTTTTTGTTTGTTTGTTTGTTTTTGGTTTTTCGAGGTAGGGTCTCACTCTAGTCCAGGCTGTCCTGGAATTCACTATGGAGTCTCAGGGTGGCCTCAAGCTCACAGCGATCCTCCTACCTCTGCCTCCCGAGTGCTGGGATTAAAGGCATGTGCCACCACGCCCGGCAAAAACCATCAACTTTTTAAATAATTTTTTTCTTTATTTTATATAGAGAGAATTGGTGCACCAAGGCCTCAGCCACTAAAATGGAATGCCAGATGCTTGCGCCACCTAGTGGGCACTTGAGACCATGCAGTTGCCTCGCCTTCGTGCGTCTGGCTTACTTGAGATTTGGAGAGAAATTGAACATGGTTCTTTAGGCTTCACAGGCAAGTGCCTTAACCACCAAGCCATCTCTCCAGATTTTGACACAGAGTCTCTCAATGGCCTGGAGCTCACCAATTATGCTACACTGGCTGGTTAGTCAGATGCAGGGATCCACCTGCCTCCACCTTCCCAGCCCTGGAATTGGATTATGGCTATGCGCAAACCACGCCTAGCATTTGCATGGGTACTGGGGATTGAACTCAGGTCTTCATGCTTGCAGGGCAAGCACTTTGCCACTGAGCCATCCCCCCCAGCCCCCCTCTGTGGTTCTCCATATCATGTTCCCAAAAGGATGATCAGACACAGTCAGTCCCAAGGATGCTGATGGACCACCTAAAGGCAGAGTAACCCAAAAAGTTTCTCTGGAGAACATCTGAGGTAGGTGACAAGCCCGGGAGGGAGAATGCCAATGGACAGTTAGTAGCTTGCAAAGAAAGAGTAGAAAGTGAAAACCAGTGAGAAACAGACACAAGGAAGTGTGACACTCGGGGACAGCTTTGGAAGTCAGCCATAGCCACTCTTTACGAGTGGCGACTGAAATTGCTCAAGGTTCCATAGGTAGGAAGGAGTTATCTGGAGGTCCAAAAGAGCTTGTCACCACACCAGGGGCGAAGACTAGGCGGAGCAGCTGAGGAGTGTTCCTGTGGCAAAGCCCATGCGTCACTCTCCAGTGGCTCTCAGAACAAAGTACTATGAATATGAATTCAGAAGCCATTGGAACAAACGCTCTCTTACAAGGACTCAAATTCCCAAAAGCAGGGCCATTCTCCCTCCTCCGGTGGTAGGGGAGGGTCAGGCTTGCTCTCCCCCTCTTCGGGCCTCTGGTGGATCCAAGCTTCCTTGTGCCTCATCACCCAGGCTGTCATCAAGCCGCCCTCCTCTTCTCTCTTCTGTGTGTCTCTTGCAAGGAAATTCGTCACTGGGTTCAAGCCCCACCAAGCCATCAGGACTGTACCATCTGGAGAGTCCTAATTATAATCTGCAAAAAAAAAAAAAAAAATCCAGATAAAATCACATTTGTAGGTTCCAGGGATCAAGACATGGATGTGTCCTTTTGAAGGTCACCATGTGACCCAATACAGCAGACAAAGGGTGTGAGAAAGCCAAGCACTGGGGTTGTCTGGACTTTTTCCAGAAGGGCCAACTTGCCAGAGCACGGGCCCCTCAAGCATTTTTTTAAAATTTTTTATTTATTTATTTATTTGAGAGCGACAGACACAGAGAGAAAGACAGATAGAGGGAGAGAGAGAGAATGGGCGCACCAGGGCTTCCAGCCTCTGCAAACGAACTCCAGATGCGTGCACCCCCTTGTGCATCTGGCTAACGTGGGACCTGGGGAACCGAGCCTCGAACCGGGGTCCTTAGGCTTCACAGGCAAGCGCTTAACCGCTAAGCTATCTCTCCAGCCCCATTTTTTTAAAATTTATTTATTTGAGAGTGACAGACACAGAGAGAAAGACAGATAGAGAGAGAGAGAGAGAATGGGCGCGCCAGGGCTTCCAGCCACTGCAAACGAACTCCAGACGCGTGCGCCCCCTTGTGCATCTGGCTAATGTGGGACCTGGGGAACCGAGCCTTGAACCGGGGTTCTTAGGCTTCACAGGCAAGCGCTTAACCGCTAAGCCATCTCTCCAGCCCCCCATTTTTTTTTAGTGTGGACTAATTTGTCTTGTTCTGCTTCTATATTGCTTTCATGAATCCCTCTGACACATTTTTTAAAATTCTAATCTATCTTGGTCCATGCTCTGTTGCTATAACAGAATATTCAAGACTAGGTAAGTTACAAACAAAAGAGGTTTTAGATAAATAGAATAAAACAAAGAGCTGGAGAGATAGCTCAGCAGTTAAAGGCACTTCTTTGCAAATCCTGACAGCCTTGGTTTGTTTCCCCAGCACCCATGTAAAAAGCCAGATGCACAAAGTGGTACATGCGTCTGGAGTTCATTTGCAGTGGCAAAAGGCCGTGGCACATCCATTCATTATCTCTGTCTGTCTTTTGGTCTCTCTCTCTCTCTCTCCTTGCAAATAAATATAATAAATAAAATAAATAAAACAAAACAGAGATTAATTTAGCTACCACCATGGTGGTTAAGAAGTGCAAGATTGAGTAGCCTCTGGTGAGGGCATCGTGATGTTACACCAGTGGCAGAAAGCAGAAGGCAAGCGGGTATATGTGAGAAAAGTGAGGCCCAGACTCCTGAGAGAGATCACCCATCCCCACAAGAAATGCGTTAATCCACTCAGGACTGCAGACCCTCCCAGACCTTCATGTCTCCTCAAGATCTCCACTGTCCCATAGTTCTGAGATAGGGCACTGTGATGGTTAATTCCAATTGTCAGCTTGACTGGATTAGCCAACCCCCAGGAGGTTAATGAGGCACAGTGTTAGTGCCTGTGAGGGTGTTTCCAAAGACATTTAACTGAGGAGATGGTGGTTTGAATGAAAATGTGCCCCTGCCCCACCTCGGGTATTTTTAAATAAATATGTCATGTATTTATTTGAGGGAGAGTAAGAGAAAGAGGGAGAGGAGAGAGAGAGAGAGAGAGAGAGAGAGAGAGAGAGAACAGGTACACTAGGGCTTCTGGCCACTGCAAAGGAAATCCAGATGCATGCACCACTTTGTGGTTATACATGGGTACTGGAGAATTGAACTCTGGTCCTTAGGTTTTGCAGGCAAGCACTTTTACTGCTGCGCCATCTGTCCAGCCCTCCTTTTTTTTTTTTAATTTAAATTTTAATTTTTGGTTTTTCAAGGTAGGGTCTCACTCTGGCCCAGGCTGACCTGGAATTCACTATGGAGTCTCAGGGTGGCCTCGAACTCACAGCGATCCTCCTACCTCTGCCTCCTGAGTGCTGGGATTAAAGGTATGCGCCACCACGCCCTACTCTTTGGTTATTTTTTAAAATATATATTTTTTAATTTATTTGAGAGCAAGAAAGAGGTAAAGAGAGAGAGAACAGGCATGCCAGGGCTTCCAGCGACTGCAAACAAACTCCAGATGAATGTGCCACCTTATGCATCTGGTTTATGTGGGTCCTGGGAAATCGAACCAAGGTCCTTTGGCTTTGCAGGCAAGCACCTTAACCACTAAGCCATCTCTCCAGCCCTCCTCAGGTATTTTTGATTAAGCTTCTTACTTAGTTCCCAGCTGGTAAAGTCTGTGGGAGGCGAAAGCCTTCTGTAGGAGGTGTGTTTCTGGGGGTGGACTTGGAGTTAAGGAGCCTGACCTACTGTGTGTTTAGAGCCAGCTTGCACTTACTTGAGGCTCTCTCTGTACTGCAGATGTGTGTTGAAGGGAGCCAGTTTCCTCTTCCATGATGTAGCTTCCCGCAGAAACTGCCATTCTGAAATAAACCCTTTCCTCCCATAAGCTGCTTTTGGTCAGCTTTTGTGCCCCAGCCACAAAAATGTAACTGTAGAGCTGGAAAGATGGCTCAGCCTGCAAAGCCTACCATTCTGGGTTTGGTTCCCCAATACCCACATAAAGCCAGATGCACAAAGCAGTACGTACATCTGGAGTTCGTGTGCAGTAGATAGAGGTCCTGAGCACTCAATCACACTCTGAACTCTCTAGTACAGCTACGGAATACAAGAAGGAGGGGCTTGTTATAGTTGTTTTGTTTTTGTTTGGGGGTTGCCTCCCGAGTGCTGGGATTAAAGGTGTGTGCTTTTTGTGTGTGTTTTTTTGAGAAACAGGGTCTTACTGCGTAGCTCAGGCTGGTCTCCAACTCCCGGCAGTTCTCCTATCTCAGCCTCCCAAGCACTGGAATTACAGAACGGTGCCACCAGACCTAGCTCAAAAGGGGGTTTTCTGAGGATGGGAGATGATGGCGAGATACATGGAACCTAGGGAAAAATAAAATGAGAAATTCATGATTCAAACATATCCCAAACTGTAGCTATTATTTCATGAGTTTAGAGTACGCATGCCCAGATAATACATATGTGTACATGCACATACATATGCGTGAGACTGGGAACACAACCATGCCTCTCTGATCCAGGAAGTACAGGGCCACAGGGGCGAAGCCAGACACCAGCTCATGCCTCTGGGATAGTGGTTTGGGGCAAGTGAGTCAAGAACCTGTTGGTCGGCTCAACTTCACTTTAGCAAACGATCGCACGACTTGATGAGTCACCGGGCAAACATTATTGGGTCGGTCTGTAAATTTAAAGCTGAGGCGGAAACACTTTTTCAGACATTCAGTATTGAAGACGGTGGCCGCGAGCAGGTGTAAGAAGGACGCTTGTTGCTGAGACAAAATACAAAATTCCCTGCCAGAAGCAGCTTGTGGGAGAAAAGAGTTTATTTTGGCTGTCAGCCCCAGAGGGCAGAGAGCATCATGGAGGGAGTGTTTGGCAGAGGGGGGGAGCATGGCATGGCAGGAAGGGGAAACCAGCATCACACTGTGGCCCAGGAAGCAGAGAGGGAAAACAGCAAGTGTGATTGGACTTTAAAATCTCCATGCGGGCTGGAGCGGGCTTAGCGGTTAAGCGCTTGCCTGTGAAGCCTAAGGACCCGGGTTCGAGGCTCGGTTCCCCAGGTCCCACGTCAGCCAGATGCACAAGGGGGCGCACGCGTCTGGAGTTCGTTTGCAGTGGCTGGAAGCCCTGGCACATCCATTCTCTCTCTCTCCCTCTATCTGTCTTTCTCTCTGTGTCTGTCGCTCTCAAATAAATAAATTAATTAATTTAAAAAAAAGAAAAGAAAGAAAGAAAAAGGCGTGGTGGCGCACTCCTTTAATCCCAGCACTCGGGAGGCAGAGGTAGGAGGATCACTGTGAGTTCGAGGCCACCCTGAGACTACATATTAATTCCAGGTCAGCCTAGGCTAGACTAAGACCCTACCTCGAAAAACCAAAAAAAAAAAAAAAAAAAAAGTTAATATGAAAAAAAAAACAAAAACACAGAGCAGGGGTTACAAACTCTCAAGCCCAACAATGTCTCCAAGATTAAACAGGTTTTTTTTGTTTTTTCTTTCCAGAGGGAAGCCAGTCCCTGGAGTGCATTCTTCTCCCCTCCCCCAGGCTGAGGTCCACCTATGCACGCATAGGTCACACGAGGTCACTGGAGTGGGAGGAGGAGAGAGCCATGCTCCTTACTGACAGACCCACAGACACACACACACACACACACACACACACACGCACACACACGCACCAGCACGGGTAGTCCCTGCACCAGCAAATAGCCTTCTGTGCGGCCGCAGATCCTGCTGTCTGACATCTGACCAAGCGGTGCCCCTTTCCTTGACTCCAATGCCCTCTCTGCCCCTCCCCTCTCCACCCTTCCCTTGTTCTGGGCGGTGAGGTCAGAAGCACTCCACAATTCAACGTGGGAAGTCTCCCCAGGAAGTGCTGGCCCCATAAATCTCACCCAACAAGAGGAGAGCTTTGCTTTTCGAGCCCTGGCTTGTTAGGGAACCTCCCAGCCCCTGATGGCTGATGGGGCAGCTTTGGGGAGGCCGGCGGGGTGGGGAGAAGGCGGCCAAGTGGGCAAGGGATGGCTGTGGGAGTGGAGAATTATGAGGTCTCGGTTTGGGGTACTGCATTTGTGTGGGGGAGGGTGAAACTCAGTCCCTGTGGCATTGCCAAAATACAACACAACACCCATAGGCTGACACAGTCCTTGTGTGCAAATTTCACACCCAGGGACACGTTCCAGAGGGGCCTATGGTGATTTCTCTTTGCACTGGGCCTTATGTTTAGCCCCATCTAGGTGATTTTAAACCTGGAGTTCAGCCCATGTGTTCCTGAAAGGAGATACATAGATAAACATAAGTAAGTGTGGACTGCTGTGCCTTATGCATCTTGCTATCTGAATGTGTTGGGCAGTGCCCAACAAAAACATACAACCAAAGGCTTAAGAACCTGGATTCGTATTATTCCAAACCTCACTTTGTGACCCTGGATCAGTCACTTGATATCTCTGATCTTTAGGTCCCATCATAGAGGGAGGAGTTGGACAACCCTCAGCAACCACCACCTTCATTCACCTTGTAGGGCAGTGATAAAGATCTGACTGGCCTTCATCTTGCCCAATTTGTTCAAGGGAACGTTTTCCTAGAACAGATAGTCTGGCTTGGTTGGAAGACCTAGGGAATTCAGTCCAGATCCACCACAGGAGCTTTCGAGCCAATGGCGTTCTATACCTCCTGAGAATCCTGCAGGAAGCAGCCGCTCCCCAGGCCTGCAGGGGGTTGAGGACCTACTGACAGGAAGGAGCTAACACTTGTGATGCTACAGCAACAGGCTCCTAAGCCCCTTACTTTAGCTAACCAAAGCCCCATAGCTGCACATCACCAGCCTCTGAGCTGGATCCAGCTATTCCTAGCCTCGTTTTGTACATGGGTAAACTGAGGTATGGGGAGATTAAATAATTTGCCCCCCGGAAAGAATGTAAGAGCCAAAGGAAGGGCAGGACTCCTTACAATGTGCTCCCCCCAGACACAGAATGGCCTGGATATCCATGACCTCACAGTGCCTGACACTACTTACACAAGACCATCATAAGAGGAGGAAAAGATCATGACATCAAAATAAAGAGAGACTGATTGAGATGGGGAGGGGATATGATGGAGAGTGGAGTTTCAAAGGGGAAAGTGGGGCGGGGGAGGGTATTACCAAGATATGTTTTTTATAATCATGGAAAATGTTAACAAAAATTGAGAAAATAAATTAGTAAATAAATAAGTGATTCGCCCACAATCTCATTGCTGTCAAGGAACAGAAAGGAGGGCGTGGAGGTGTATCTCAGAGACACAGAGCACTTGCCTAGCATGTACCAAGCCCTGGGTTCCATCGCTGCCACTCCCCCCACCACCACCCCACAACACACACTCATAACAAATCAGATGAGGTCTGAACCCCTGTTGGGTGAGCTCCAAGTAGTACCCCACAAAAAGGCAGAAAGCCGTAGTGGAGATGGAGAGGGGCAGTCAAAGCATCAGAGAGGGTAGGGCCCTCCCCCGCCCCCAGTAAAGGGGGGGAAAAGGGCAGCAGGCAGGGCCAGGAGCGAGCAGCTGGCTGGTGTCCCTGGTCCCCAGAGCATTCTGCTTGGCTCAGATTTTCCACCAGGTCCCAGAAGAAACCTTTCTTGGAGAGCACAGGGACCTCTGCGGGACATGCTCCACTGAGTGGTGGTGCAGCTTGCAAAACACGTCTACCAGAAAAGTTTCCCCCGTTAGAAGAGAAGGAAAAGCCCTTTTAGAACCTGAATTATTTGGGGGGGGGGATAGAAATGTAGGTTAGACTTAGAGCACCCCACTGAGGTATGTGGGTGGGCTTTCAGAATATAATAAGAAGCCCTTGTGCCGGGGAGATGGCTTGGCAGTTGAAGGCACTTGCCTGCAAAGCCTGATGGCTGGGTTCGATTCCCCAACACCTATGTGCAACACAAAGGGGCGTGTGTCTGGGGTTCGTTTGTAAAGGCAGGAAGCTCTGGCATACCTATGCACACACACACACACATACACACACACACACACACACACACTCTGTTTTTCCTTGCAAATAATTTAAAAAAAAAACAACTCTTAAAAAGATACATCACTCTGTCACTGTGGTCACAGGATTTGTATCCTGATGGCTTTTGCCAGTAGTGTCTGCATATTGAGGGTGAACTAATCGTTTGAGATGAGCCATCTGGAGAATTGTTCCATAAACTCCAGGTCACATTTCATCACGGACGCTCTCCGCCTTGAACAAGTTTCTCATGGGTTTCAGCCACGTGGAGGTAAACAGCCTTTTCCAAGCCTCTCTCGGCGGCGCAGCTTTCTGTGGGTGTGTCCCAAGCTAAAGAGCCATGCCAGAAGCAAAAGCAATAGCAGCCTGTAGGTTCTTGACACACCTGCAAAAGGCGCATGTCTATCTATGGCCGCCATTGTGTCCCGTGTTGGGCTCCATGCATCCTCTAAGCCAAACTTCAACCAGTGCCCAACCGCCCTGTCCCTCGTCTGCTCAGCCCCTGGTACTGGATAAGTGTTGCCTACTTATTGGCTCAAAGCTTTGGAGGGTTTTTTGTTTTTTTTTTTTTTTTGGTCCCACCTGACAGAGCCAATGATAATATCTGTCAGCATGTTCTGATAACTAAGCCAGCCTGAGGCTTCCATGGAAAACCCTTCCACGCTAAAGAGCCACGCAGTTGACAGGAAGCATCAAAGCCTCCGAATCAAACCGGTCCTTGAGCTGCAAAGGGCTCAGAAACACAGGACCCTCTGGTGTCGCCACAGAAAAGCTGTGTGTTTCAGCTTCTGTGGCATTGGGAAGCCCATTTCTCCCTTCCCATGTGTAACTGGGGAGACCTCCGACCTCAAACACTGGGTTAAACTACTTCCTGCAAAAAATCAGACAACAAGGGCTGGAGAGATGGCTTGGCGGTTAAGCGCTTGCCTGTGAAGCCTAAGGACCCTGGTTCAAGGTTCGATTCCCCAGGACCCACGTTGGCCAGATGCACAAGGGGGCGCACGCGTCTGGAGTTCGTTTGCAGTGGCTGGAGGCCCTGGCGCGCCCATTCTCTCGCTCTCTGTCTGGTACTCTCAAGTAAATAAATAAATAAAATATATTTTAAAAATCAGGCAATGACAGGTTGGTTTGAGTCCCTGTTTCCCAGTGCCCAAAGACCATGTAATCCTTTTTTTTGTTTTTTTTTTTGTTTTTTTTTGTTTTTTGAGGTAGGGTCTCACTCTAGCCTAGGCTGACCTGGAATTCACTATGAAGTCTCAAGGTGGCCTTGAACTCTCAGCAATCCTCCTACCTCTGCCTCCCAGGGCTGGGATCAAAGGCATGAACCACCACGCCTGGCTTAAGACCATGTAATTCTAAATGTAGGGTACCTTCTGCGTAGAGTGATATCACAGTGACGTGTGACATGTACACACACACACACACACACACACACACACACACACACTGAGAGAGACAGAGACATTCAGAGAAAAAGAATCATGGGAAGTAAAGACTTCACAGCCTCATGGCCTCAATGCCAAACTGGTGGCGATCCAGTATTTCCCCAATGAAATTTCTGAATTCCCTTTGGCCACCACTGAAAGCCCCCCCCGCCACACTCTTTCTGGGGACAGCAGGAGGCTCTGAGGGGGCGGGGCACGGGCAGAGAGCTGGGCGCTAAGCTTCATCTTGGCTCCACATAAAGGAAGCAAAATCAAAACCCAAGCCTGTGGTGGTGTGTGAGGGGAGTGGATACACAGCAACTAAATTTAATTGGCTATGAAACAAGATTCCTGGGGCCTCTGCTTTCCCCGCTTCCAGGGAAGGATTTAAACAGGGATATTTCCCTGCCCTCAGGACTGAAAAAAAAAAAGAAAAGAAAATGGAGGAAGATTAAATTCAGGTTCTCGGGTTTGGTCTGGCCAGGACAAATTCCATGCAGTGTAGTAAACAGTTGCTTTGCATTCCACATTGCTTTCATGGGAAAGGGAAGGTGGGCATGGATGTGAAACAGAAGGTTAAAAAACAACCCTAAAAACAACTTGCTGTTTGCATATGGTCAGAGAGAACGGTTGCGTCTCCGTAACTGTGCAGACTGTCAATGGTGGGTACTGTGTCATGACAAGTTTCTTTAATATTATTATTATTTTTTAAGTTAAGCTAAGCTTACCCCTGCACTGCAGCCCCCCTGAGGTACTGCAGCGTTAATTGTGTCCAGTATGATCTGCCGAACAATATGTCTTGATCAACGTGAATGGCAATCCAGTGTGCGGCTCCCCTTGGCACCGCCGCAAAGCCAGGCCTCGCTTTAGTGAACCCGTTCAGGAATGTGGGTTAATTCGGCCGACCCTTTTTACCCCCACAGCTCTGTTTTTGTGAGGTTGGCAGAAACTGACACGTTTTCTTTTGCTTAATTAAGTTGTTCAGTAGAAGGCTGGTCAAACAGTTGCATCTACGTGGGGAGTCTAGAGATGCTCAGAAAGCCGTGGGCGTTTCCAACATAAAAAGGGGGATTCTGTTATTGTTTGGGTGTAGACGGGTCATTTTTTCAAAGTTACTGCTGCTTGAGTGACTACAACTGTGCACAACCCTGAAAGGACATTAAAGCCTCTTAAACTCAGCTACCTTGGGTTCTAAAGTATACTTTTTTTTTTTTTTTGAAAGAAAGAGAACTCAAGCAAGAGGGAAAGAGAACAAATGAGGAACGAAGCAATCTCATTTGAGTAGCATTTTATTTTATTCTGGCATTTTTTTTAAAGGCTAAGAACAGGCTCATTTAAATAAGAGATGCATAAATTGTAGCTAGTGGGATGAAGCTTGCTCTCCAATCAGTAAAACAAAATTGGTGCCCATGGGAGTTGCCTTGGCACCAGGAAGAAGAGGAGGAGGCCTGGCCACCTTTGTGTCAGATACCAGAGCCAGAAAATTTCATCCACAGCCTCCTGGCCAGTGACATTCTCTCTTTCTTTCCTGGCTAATGTTATGACAACCACAAACAACATGAGTTTCATGGATATTCAGAGGAATTGAGGATCTGACCCAAAGTCCTCCGCCATCTAGTCTCCATCCCTTTTGAAAGCCTCGTACGTATCTAATTCAAACCACCTTCATCGTTCACACACATATCCCCGTGCCCGGTGCTGCGTGATGTCATTAAAAGGAGACATATGCCCAGCATGGGGAACTAGGCTTTTGGGTCCTATCGCTAACAATGGCCCTGATCTACCAAATGATCCTGAGCAGATCAACAATGCCTTTGTGCCTCAGTTTATCCCTAGCAGCAGACACCCGATGCTGAGCGTGGAATCTGGCAGCACTTTCTCTACATTTTTGAGCTCAGGTTACCTCTTTTCTCCCTTAGTAATAAATTACACATGGGAAACCTACAGACTCCAGAATGATACTGCACTTGGCAATATTATCGCCACACAATGGCTTTCAATGGTTACGAAGCTCTGGCTCCCACCGACTATGCATCCAGGTTATGAGGTTGTTTGGGATATTTCTTGTACACCCTGAGTCTCAACTGAGCCCCCATTCTGCCTGCTGCGAAACCACACACTCAGCTTTCCCATCAGGCCCAGAGCAGCAGCTTTTGGAAAGCCCAAAG
The DNA here is from genome assembly GCF_020740685.1 of Jaculus jaculus. Taxonomy (NCBI): domain Eukaryota; kingdom Metazoa; phylum Chordata; class Mammalia; order Rodentia; family Dipodidae; genus Jaculus; species Jaculus jaculus. Next base: position 157,397,793 of record NC_059106.1, read on the forward strand.
ATACAATGAGGGAAAACACTACATAACCAAATGTTTTGAAGAGTCTGCACTGTTTTTCACTCCTCTTAACATACAAGGAGGAGTAGGCAGGCTATTTGATCTATTTAAACTGTGTAAACAGGGACTGGAGAGATAGCTTAGTGGTTAAGGTGTTTGCCTGCAAAGCCTAAGGACCTAGGTTCCATTCCCCAGTACCCATGTAAAGCCAGATGCACCAAGTGGCACATGTGTCTGGAGTTTGTTTGCAGGGGCTGGAGGCCCTGGCATGCCCATTCTCTCTCCCACTATCTACCTCTCTCTCTCTCCAATAAATAAAATATTTTTTAAAAAACTGTGTTGTTAGCAAAATGATCTTTAGGCCCCAAAATAATTTCTTTTGGAATATAAATTACTTAAACAACAACCTATAGTAACACCAGTTAAGTTGATTTTTTCCCCTTTTTTTGGTTGGGGGCTGAGGGGTCCGAACTGAGAGTCTCTTGCATGCTGGGCAAATACTTTATCACTGAACTGCAACTCAGAGCCTATATTGTTGACTATAAACAAGGCCTACCTACTCCCCAGGCATTGCTAGAGCTGGTTACACTTGTACACCCAGGACACTGTGGTCCTATATTTAGGATGTATCTATTCAGGTAATGCCGTCCCCCACTCCAAGAAATACAAGAAGGCACCTTATGCTTCGAGAGCCTTCCAGCCAGCAGGCAGAGGAGTGGATTTAGAAGAAGTTCTGTTTGGCACAACCATTCTCAAGGTGACTTGTTCTTCTGGAAACTAAAGCTTAACCACACAACAATGCAAGTGCTCTCTTCAGAGAGCAGATCTGGTGGCTGAGTGTTTAAGGTTTCCCGTGGGACACTGATCTGCAAGTGCCCTCGGTAATGGTGGAAGAGAGTGACTGGAATCTATGTCCTATCCCAGTCGGTGGCTGTGGGGCCATGACGGAGAGGTCACCTGCCTTACCTTCACAATGGCCAAACTCCAAACTCCACAACCAACTTTTTGCTCAGAACTCAGAAGTAACAGCTGTCTGGCCTGTGCCAGCATTTCTTAAAGAGAGGAGCTGTGAGAGGCCAGTGAAGTCCTGAGCAGATGGGAGCCGAGATGGCCGGACAGCAAGTGACTGGGGGAGTCCCGCCACCTGGCCGCCTTCCCGCAGTCTGGAGGTGGTATGCGTGGCTAGCGATCCCATGCCCACTCGAGGTGGCAGACCTTCCCTCCTCCTCTAATTCTCTGACAGCCCGGGAAGATCTTCGCTCTGGCTTTTTAAAATCCAGGGCATATGATTCCTCCAAGTTGCCAAGTTCCAGCTGCCAGAGAGCTGGCCTTTCGCTCTGTTGCCCCCCCCACCACCACCACCACCATCATGCCTTCACGCCCAGAGCAACAGAAGGCCTTCCTCCATGCGGGCGAGCCCGTAAGAGTTCGGAGTCTGCTTTTGGGTCCTGGGGACAGAGAGGAGGATTCACAGGAGCTGGCCCAAAGCCATCCCACTATCCCTGCCACTTGTGGCGCCACAGGGAGCTGCGCGGCTCTTCAGGACAAAGAGGAGTGTTTCCACCAGCCCAACGTTCTGCTGACAAATGCATAATAAAGTGACAGAAAGCGACCGAGCAGCGTTTCAACCCCCACCCCCCGCCCCCAGTTACAGAGGAGGCCAAGCCTGAGTGGGGATGGTCACTTTCTGCAGGTGTTAGGCCAGTGTCCCTGCATTTGCATGTATTTGCATAGACTGTCAAACAGTTGGCTGACAGAAAGTCTGAGGAGGTCTGGACACAGCCCAAACCTGTCAGTGGCTTTCTCCTTGCCAGTCAAGGTTGGCTATAGCTGCAATTAAAGCAGGAAACGAATACTTCTGACATTGCAATAGATCCAGCCACAGCTGGGCGAAGTTAAATAGAAAAGTGTGCTTCGCGTACAAAGATGTATGCTGGAAACACAAAAGCAGCAGCAGCCAATAGCCGTAGATGCTGAGAAAAGGGATGCTCTGAACGGCTTCTTCCAAGGGAAACAAATATTTTGCAACCCTTCCAGGCCTCTGAGTTACGGTTTGGGAGGTGTGGGCAGCTGGCCTCCCCTGACGGAGGCCAAGGCAGCATGTGACAGAACCCCTCCACACACTGTGTCTTCTATTTCCAGAGAATCAGGAGCGATTTGGGGGACAGGAGGGAGGAAATGAATCGCGAAAGTGCATTTCCGCACCACCCGCTGGCCTGTAAGGCTCCACTGTCCTCCTTGGGCTTGACAAATAGGTGGCCTGGTTGGGAGGGGTGTGAGAAAGTCAGGGGAGGCTGTTCCCCTGGTGCACGGTGTGAGTGAGGATTACAGATCATATTAGCATATGGATTGCGGTGGGAGAGGAACAAAAATTAACGCTTCCACTACTGTAAGCATGCATGAATGGCCTCATGAGGTGGAGGGGGTGTGGAGAGAAGAAAATCAAAGAGCAGGCAGTGGTTGTTTCTAAGACTATGTCAGATTTCTACATTCAGCGGTCAGCACCCTTCTGAGGTGTTGCTTTATAGATTCCTTAAGCAAGACCTAACAATTTATTAAATACTTCATCCCTGAACAGGGGTGGGCACTAGAGCTTCATGAGCAGCAGATAATAGATTCTGTTTATTCACCAACAATACCGACACTGTTTAGCTCGGGACTGCAAGTGACTGAGCCATCTGGCTCATATCTCCACAGTAAAACATTGTCCATGACACAAAAAATGACTACATCCCCAGGACAAACTAGTGTGACCTCTAAATAAAGCCTTCCTCTGAAGCTATGATATCACACTGCACAGGGGACACCAGCACAATTGAATCTGGTCACCAAAAGCCCAAGTGAGATAGGACTATGTAAATGGGATTTTATAGGAGACGTTTTGTCCTCTGTGGCAAACCATCTAGATCCGTCCACAGCACTGAAACATCTTTTTCATTCACCCTGGGGACAACAGAGTGGTTCTATTTGGGGATTGGCAGGCCTCTTTCTCCCGCCCCGGGTCCAGGAAGCACACGTCCGTGTCCCAGAGGCGGCACCTGCAGTCAGTCTCTGCTTCCAACAACGTGTCACTGATGGTCCCACCTGCACCAGCCTTTTTGCTGATACTTCCCAAACAAGCGGCCCTTTCTCCTCCCTGCCAGAGAGAAAGGCCGAGTTTGCCAGTTTCTTCACAAATAGCTGAACAAGTCACCCACAGCTTTGCACCACCTGAATGGCAAACAAGTTCACACACACACGCATACACACACACACACACACACACACACACACATTCCCCCCCCCCCCCATCACTCCATCCAAGAAAGAAGCTGTTTCAATGAGAGAGAGAGAGATGCCATCCTCAGGAAAAGACCCAATTCAGTCTCCACTACCAATGCGTTTGTGTTGCTGTTCGGTGGGAAAAATTTCATTACAGAAATGGGAACGCGATGCATTCCAAGTATTCCCACTCCTGTTAATACGGTTTTGTTTTGCAGGGGAAGAACCCCTACGCACTCTTAAGCATAAAAACAGTTTAGGCATAGAATGTCTCATAAAATATAAGATCTCTTCAGGCCTTTCTCAATGCAAAAAGGCAATGGACCATTTTGGCCCCATGGCCACCAAAGGGCACAATCCTAAGACCGAAACACCATGCTTGGGGATAGTCTGAGGGGGGCTGGATTCTCACGTGAATAGTTGCTTTAACGACTGTAGGCAAATCACTTATCTGGCCAAAAGCTAACTTCACTTGTAAAGAAGGCATAGGCAGAGCAATCTCTTTTTCGTTTATTTGGAAAATGGGAACGACATACTTAACATATGCCTGCCATATAGTCATGGCTTAATAAATGAGACCTGTAGCAATACTGATAGCAGGTAGTGGGAACATGGATTCAATGACTCCCAAATCTTAGTAGAAAAAAATAGCCTACTGGGAACTCATCATTGATTTCAATACACACCGGCCCTTCGGAATAGTAGCGTTAATTGATGTCATTCAAATGTAGGGTAAACGCAAATTATTTGGTCAAGTTGGATTGAAAACTCTGCACTGTTTGCTAGTTGTCTTGTTCTCTCTTCCCTTTCTTTCTTTCTGTCGGTTTTTTGTTTTGTTTTGTTTTGTTTTGTTTGTTTGGGTTTTTTTTGGTTTTTCGAGGTAGGGTCTCACTCTAGCCCAGGCTGACCTGGAATTCACTATGGAGTCTCAGGGTGGCCTTGAACTCACGGCAATCCTCCTACCTCTGCCTCCTGAGTGCTGGGATTAAAGGTGTGCGCCACCACACCCGGCTGTTTTTTTGTTTTTTTTTTTCAAGGTAGGGTCACACTTTAGCCCAGACTGACCTGAAATGGAATTCACTATGTAGTCTCAGGATGGATTCAGATGCACAGTGATCCTCCTACCTCAGCCTTCTGAGTGCTGGGATTAAAGGCATGCCAAGCCTTTCATTATGCAGCACAAAAGCGGTTAAAATTGTCTGGTAAGTCATTCCTGTGATTACCATATTAAAAAACGAGGACGTGGACTGGAGAGATGGCTTAGCAGCTAAGGCACTTGCCTGCGAAGGCAAAGGACCCAGGTTTGATTTCCCAGGACCCACTTAAACCAGAAGCACAAGGTGACGCACACGTTTGGAGTTTGCAGCTGCTAGAGGCCCTGATGTGCCAATTCTCCCTCTTTCTCTCATAAATAAAATATATAAAAAGTGAGAAAAAAGCTGGAGAGATGGCTCAGCACTTAAGACCACTTGCTGCTGAAGCATGCAGGCCTCTGGGCAGGACACCCCATGCCATGCATGTCTGTAACTTCAGTCCGTGGAGGCTAGAGAAGCACTGGGGCTTGCTGATAGAAAAATGAGCAGCTCCAAGTTAGAGAGAAACCTTAGTTAAAGCAATACATGGATGAGAGCTAAGAGAGGGACAACCAAGGTTCTCCCCTGGCCTCTGCTCTCATGCACATGGAACATGCCCATCTGCACACATACACATACATGCACAGTATGTCACACACTCCATACCACAAACACACTCTACACACACACACACATGCCCACATGCAAGAAAGGTGGAGAGCCACACACATGGTTGCCACCTTAAGGTATACCAGCATTCGCAGAGGTTGGCATCTGATAAAAATGTATATTCTTTAGTTCCAATCAATCTCAAGATATTCATTGCTGGGCTGGAGAGATGGCTTAGTGGTTAAGCACTTGCCTGCGAAGCCTAAAGACCCCGGTTCAAGGCTAGATTCCCCAGGACCCACGTTAGCCAGATGCACATCGTTTACAGTGGCTCGAGGCGCACCCATTCTTTCTTTCTCTCTCTCTCCCTCTTTCGCTCTGTCTGTTGCTCTCAAATAAATACATAAAAATAAACAAAATAAAAGATATTTATTGCTTGCAAGTGCTTTGAAAGCAATCATACTTGCAGCACGTTGTTTCTAGAAACACAGATGTGTGTGTTCATGCGCATGAGCATGTACGTGCTTTGCATGAAGGTCAGAGGTTGACACTGGGTGTCTTCCTCAATTGCTTTCCACCTTACTTTTGGAGACAGAGTCTCACTCTGAATGTGGAGCTTCCCAACAGCTAAACTAGCTAGCCAGCAAGTCCTGGGTGTCGTCTCGTCTCCCTCCTCAGCTCTGGGATCACACGCATATGCCAGCACTCTCAGATTGTAGGTGGGTGCTGGGGATCTGAATTTGGGTGCTCACGCTTGTACAGAAAGCACTGACTGACTGAATCATCTTAGAAATGAAGACGTTTTTTTTCTTTTTTCTTCCTGAAACCTGAAAGCTGGTTTTTCTCAGAACCAGCCAGTTGAGAGGACACAGTCTGACCTAGGGTCTGAAAAGTAATGCTTTGTAAAACAAAGCCATAGTTGGCCAGTTAAAAATTGAGTCCTGAGCCATTTACTGCATGCATATAAATCAGTTTGTCAGGGTCTGACCATGTGAGTTCCCACCCATATGACTCCTATAGACATCTCAGTAGAAATTTAAAATGTGCCCAATGAAGATTTCCATGTTGAAAGTCTTCTAGATTTTATCTTTTTGTGTATAAGATATTTAGCATACGTGCACAAATTACCTCTGATTTCTTAGGTTTTTCTTTTGTTACTGTTTTTGATGCTTAAATGTGGAGGCGAAGCAGCACTGTGTCTATGGATTCTGGGTCATTTCAGTGGGAACCTGTTCCCCAGGTAACAGTCACTGTGCAAACTGCCACTGGTTCCAGGTCCTGGGACCTACAGGGAGTTCAGCTAAGGATACACGTGAATGTACTTCACCTTAGAAACACCCCTTTGGGCCAGGCATGGAGGCTCACGCCTTTAATCTCAGCACTCGGGAGGCAGAGGTAGGAGGATCGCCGTGAGTTCGAGGCCACCCTGAGACTACATACTGAATTCCAGGTCAGCCTGAGCTAGAGTGAGACCCTACCTCAAAAAAACCAAAACAAAACAAACAAAAAGAAAAGCAGCACCCCTTTGGGAAGCAGAATCAATTCTTTTCATGTGCTATTGGTGGCATTGGAGGTAACAACCTTTTAAAAGAGTGAGTAATTTGAGGGCTGGAGAGTTGGCTTAGCAGTTAAGGCACTTGCCTGCAAAGCCTGCGGACCCAGGTTCAATTCCCCAGTACCCACATAAGCCATATGCACTTGGTGGCCCATGCTTCTGGACTTCATTTGCAGTGGCCGGAGGCCCTGGTGTGCCCATTCTCTCTATCTGCCTCTCTCCCTCTCTCTCATAAGCAAATAAATAAATAAATTTTAAAGAGTAATTTTATAGTGTCCATCAACATGGAAAATAGTTACACTGTGATTCCGAGATCGCCTTTTTGGGACTCTGTCCTACTGATCTAGTCCTTAAGGCATGGAAAGAATGTGTGTACACAGGAGTATATTAGAATATTGTTTACAGAAGTAATAATGTAGGGACAACCTAAATATCTACCAGTAAGGAGTGTTTACAATCTGTGTCCCAAAATTTTCCCTTCTAGAATATATCCTGCTGAGCTAGTCCTTCATGTGTACAAATACTTATATACAAGGGAGCTTATTACATTACCTATGGAAGTTATAATGTAGTGATAACTTAAATGTCCATCAGTGGAGTGTATTTACACCCTGTGCCCCAGAACTTGACCTCATGGGTCTATATCCTACCGAGCTGGTCCTTCAAGTGTGCAAGAACATATGGACAAGGAGCTTGATAAAATATTTGCAAAAACGAAATTTTGGAGCATACCTAGATGTCCGACAAGAGGGGACTGGTTGAATAACTTGCGGAGCATTCAATGAAAAGAATGTCGGGGACTGGAGAGATGGCTTAGCAGTTAAGGTGCTTGCCTGCAAAACCAAAGGAGCCAGGCTTGATTTCCCATATACACAAAATAGAAGAAGGCACATCAAGCCACCCAGCAGATGAAAAGTGGATTCTCCCATTTTTCTAAAAGAGCTCTGTGCCACTGGCACACAAATTTTTTTAAAAACATATTTTAATCATTTAAATTTATTTATTTGAGAGTGACAGACAGAGAGAGAAAGAGGGAGAGAGAGAGAGAGAGAGAGAGAGAGAGAGAGAGAGAGAGAGAATGGGCGCGCCAGGGCCTCCAGCCACTGTAGATGAACTCCAGACGCATGCGCCCCCTTGTGCATCTGGCTAACGTGGGTCCTGGGGAATCGAGCCTCGATCTGGGGTCCTTAGGCTTCACAGGCAAGCACTTAACCACTAAGCCATCTCTCCAGCCCGTATTTTTAAAATTTTATTTTAATTTTTATTATTTTTTTCTTTTCACAATTTTTGTTAACATTTTCCGTGATTATAAAAAATATCCCATGGTAATATACTCCCTACACCCCCCTCCCCGCAGTTTCCCCTTTGAAATTCCATTCTCCATCATATTACCTCCCCATCTCAATCATTGCATTTACATATATACAATACCAACCTATTAAGTACCCTCCTCCCTTCCTTTCTCTTCCCTTTATATCTCCTTTTCAACTTACTGGCCTCTGCTACTAAGTATTTTCCTTCTCACACACAAGCCCAATCATCTGTAGCTAGGATCCACATATGAGGGAGAACATGTGGCACTTGGCTTTCTGGACCTGGGTTACCTCACTTAATATAGTCCTTTCCAGATCCATCCATTTTTCTGCAAATTTCGTAACTTCATTTTTCTTTACCACCGAGTAGAACTCCATTGTAGAAATGTGCCACATCTTCGTTATCCACTCATCTGTTGAGGGACATCTAGGCTGGTTCCATTTCCCAGCTATTATAAATTGAGCAGCAATAAACATGGTTGAGCACGTACTTCTAAGGAAATGAGATGAGTCCTTCGGATATATGCCTAGGAGTGCTATAGCTGGGTCATATGGTAGATCAATCTTTAGCTGTTTTAGGAACCTCCACACTGATTTCCACAATGGCTGAACCAGATTGCATTCCCACCAGCAGTGTAGAAGGGTTCCTTTTTTTCCACATCCCCACCAACATTTATGATCATTTGTTTTCATGATGGTAGCCAATCTGACAGGAGTGAGATGGAATCTCAATATAGTTTTAATCTGCATTTCCCTGATGACTAGTGACGTAGAACATTTTTTTAGATGCTTACATGCCATTCATATTTCTTCCTTTGAGAATGCTCTATTTAGCTCCATAGCCCATTTTTTGATTGGCTTGTTTGATTCCTTATTTAACTTTTTGAGTTCTTTGTATATCCTAGATATTAATCCTCTATCAGATATATAGCTGGTGAAGATTTTTTCCCATTCTGTAGGATGCCTCTTTGCTTTTTTCACTGTGTCCTTTGCAGTGCAAAATCTTTGTAATTTCATGAGGTCCCAGTGATTAATCTGTGGTTTTATTGCCTGAGCAATTGAGGTTGTATTGAGAAAGTCTTTGCCAAGACCAATATGTTGAAGGGTTTCCCCTACTTTTTCCTCTAGCAGTTTCAGAGTTTCAGGTCTGATGTTTAAAGTTCTCATTGTAGAGATTCTTTACTTCCTTGGTTAGGTTTATTCCAAGGTACTTTATTTTTTTGATGCAATTGTGAATAGAAGTGATTCTCTGATTTCATCCTCTGTGTGTTTGTTGTTAGCATATATGAAGGCTACTGGTTTCTGTGTATTTATTTTGTATCCTGCTACATGGCTGTAGGTTTTGATCAGCTCTAACAGCTTGCTAGTAGAGTCTTTAGGGTCCTTTATGTATAGAATTATGTCATCTGCAAATAATGATGACTTGATCTCTTCTTTTCAAATTTGTATCCCTTTTATGTGTGTCTCTTGCCTTATTGCTATGGCTAAGACTTCCAGAACTATATTATATAAAAATTGGGACAGTAGACACCCTTGTCTTGTTCCTGATTTTAGTGGAAAAGCTTTCAGTTTTTTCCCTATTAGTAATATGTTGGCTGTAGGCTTGTCATAAATAGCTTTTATTATATTGAGATATCCAGCCCGTATTTTTGATCCTTAAAACAAAAACACATAATCCTTTTGTACTCAGGAAAAAAAGTAGCATAAATTCAAAAATGTGTCCAGGAGCTGTTTGTTGTCAGGCATCCGATATCCCTTGGCACAGAGGACATGAACTTTAGCAGGGAGAGGGGAGGGAGAGCTGGCCAGCAAGCTCCCTGGATGCCCACTGTGAGAGGGGTTGAAGCCCAAAGCGGAGTGTATTACTGCCAAAGGGAAATGAGCCTTTCCCTAGCATACTTACTGTGGTGTAATAAGCCTGTGGTCAATGGTAATAAACCTGTGACTAAAAATACAGTGTAGGGCTGGAGGGATGGCTTAGCTGTTAAGGCATTTGCCTGCAAAGCCAAAGGACCCAGGTTCGATTCCCCAGGACCCCCGTTAGCCAGATGCACAAGGGGGCGCATGTGTCTGGCGTTCATTTACAGTGGCTAGAGACCCTGGCGTTCCCATTCTCTCTCTCTCTCTCTCCGTCTGTCTCTCTATGTCTCCCTCTTTCTCTGTCAAATAAACAAATAAAAATAAAATATTTATCAAAAAATTTAAAATACTGGGTGGCTTGACTTGCCCATTTTGGGGGATGTTAACAATTTGTGGTTAATTCTGCAAAAATAAATAAGACCATATAAGGTTGTATCTAAAGCTTCGACCTAGAGCTAGGCAGTGGAAACCTTAGCCATTAGTGGGAATATGGTATGTATCTCTGGGCCTCAGTTTCCCTCTCAGTAAATTAGGGATCATCGTATTTTCTTTTTTTTTTAATTTTTATTTATTTATTTGAGAGCGACAGACACACAGAGAAAGACAGAGAGAGGGAGGGAGAGAGAATGGGCACGCCAGGGCTTCCAGCCTCTGCAAACGAACTCCAGACGCGGGCGCCCCCTTGTGCATCTGGCTAACGGGGACCTGGGGAACCGAGCCTCAAACCGGGGTCCTTAGGCTTCACAGGCAAGCGCTTAACCGCTAAGCCATCTCTCCAGCCCGGGATCATCATATTTTCTACCTCACAAGTTCAACATCAAACATTTAATACAAATCTTGGCATATAGCATGTCCCAGGCATGAATTCAAACGCTTTGACTACAGTCACCGTTATTGCCTGCTTACTATTGTAATAGTAACTATGACTACAGCGAATCTGTTTGACCACTCTCCGCCCTTCACCCAGGAGGAAGGGAATGTATCTGTACCTCTGACTTGAACTCACCGAGCACAAAGCCTGGCTCAGTGAGATGGAAATAGGACTTGCTTCACCATGATGTCACTAGACCTACAGTGGATGGTGGGGAACACCCGCCATGCGTCAAACCTGCTCGTGCATGACCCTGGCCACACATTGGTGTCTCCTGTCCAGGACACAGAGCTCCCATGGCAGAAGCTATTTGTGGCAAAGCAGGTTGAAATCATAAGAAATTCTGTCTCCCTTCATCCTCTGCTTCCATCATCCCCCTTCGAGCCTAAAGATGGGTCTCAGGGACACCCTGTTCATGCTGTTTATTTGAAGGCCGAGTCAGAAAATAAAAACAACACCTGAAACAAAAATCCACTTAAGTCACTGGGATGGAAGGGCGCACAGGAGTTCATACCACCTCCTCCTCCTGGAGTTCCTGTTTTTCTCTGGGGCCATGCTCTTGCTTTCATTCCTGCATTTCACATGGCCCTTACTAGCCACTATACCCTGAACTGCATGCCCTTCTTACTGTGAGACCTGCTTCCACTTGATGAAGTCTCTTTACTCTTGCTATTCACAATTTTCCCTCAAATTAATAAGTGAGTCAGAAGTTATGAGCAAGTGATAAATCCAGTAGCCATTTAACCCAACTATGGCATTGTAGGTGGCAGTCATGAGTGACACTTCTAGTCACCAATAAGACCTAGCTTTTCAGAACCACGCATGAATTTCCTCCCATGGAGTAGGCCTCAGATCCAATCAGAGAGCAGTTGGTTACCTCCATAATAGTCATGCCACTATTGCAGCAGTGGACACAGCTTCCTGGCTGGCTGGTTGTATAGCTCACAGGGTCCGCTGCTGGTTAAGACTGCTGATGATTTCTTCCCTCCAGTAGCCTGCAGAGCACTTTCCAGGACTATGATATCCAGACAGCAGGGAAGAGGCTCCCAGATCAGTTCCAGCTTAATTTCTCACAGCCATACAACCAAAGCATGAACCACATTGTGCATTTTGCCATCTTATAAATGTAGCTCATAGCAAGAGTAACTCAGTCTTTTGTTATCTATCTATCTATTTATTTATTTATTTATTTGAGAGAGAGAGAGGCAGATAGAGAGAGAGAGAAAGAATGGGCATGCCAGGGCCTTCAGCCACTGCAAACGAACTCCAGACACATGCACCTCCTTGTGCATCTGGCTTATGTGGGTACTGGGGAGTCAAACCTGGGTCCTTTGGCTTTGTAGGTAACTGCCTTAACTGCTAAGCCATCTTGTTTTTAATTACTATCAAAGCTTTACCTGTGTATCACTTTATCCTTTGCAAAATACTTCCACATGTGAAGTACTCCTTTTCTGTAACATACAAGGTGAAGTCTGTTTTATGATCTTTATTCCATAAAGAGAAGACAGATGCTTAGAGAAGCCAAGGGATTTGCCCAAGGTCACAGAGCTAGAGATGTGACAGTAAATTAGGATCTAGCTTCTCAGACTCTTAGTTTCATCTTCCTTACATATTTTTGGATATTTCATTGGAATATCCAGAAAAAAAATATTCCTAAATATACTAGACCTCACTTCTCTCATACCTGTTTTCTAGTTTAGGAATACTTTTACCTAAGGATCAAAATACTAAAGTTTTAAAACAGAAAACAGTTTCCTCTAATGCAAAATTAAAATTTCTTCAAAAACCATGGATTGCAGATATCTCAGTGGGTAAAGTGATTGCTGTGCAAGCATAAGGACCTGAGTTTGGAACCCCAGAACCTACAAAAAAAAAAGAGGGGTCTGGAGAGATGGTGTTGCAGTTAAGATGCTTGCCTGTGAACCCTAAGGACTCATGTTCAACTCTCTAGGTCCCACATAAGCCAGACACACAGTGACACAAGCATGCAATCACATGGGGGGGGCACGCATTTGGATTTTGGTTGCAGTGGCTGGAGGCCCTGGTGTACCAATTCTTCCTCTCCCTCCCTCCCTCTCTCTCTCTCTCTCTCTCTCTCTCTCTCTCTCTCTTTCTCTCTCATTAAAAAGAAAGGCCAGTCTGTTGGGCTTGCTTAAAAAAAAAAAAGATATGGTGGTGCATACCTACAATCACAGTGCTGGGAAGGCAAAGATAAGAGGACGCCAAGGGCTTGCTGGGTAGCTAGTCTAGCCCAACCCATGAGCTCCAGGTTCTGTGAAAACCCCTGTTGCAAAAACTAAAGCAAGGGCTGGATAAGATGCCTTAGTGGTTAAGGCGTTTGCCTACAAAGCCAAAGGACCCTGGTTCGATTCCCCAGGACCCATATAAACAAGCCAGATGCACAAGGAGGTATATGCATCTGGAGTTCATTTGAAGCGGCATGCCTGGCACACCCATCCTCTCTCTTTATCCCTCTTTCTCTCTCTCAAGTTCATAAATAAATAAATAAATAAATAAATTTTTAAAAAAATAGCCAGGCATGGTGGTGCACGCCTTTAATCCCAGCACTTGGGAGGCAGACGTAGGAGGATCGCCATAAGTTCGAGGCCACCCTGAGACTCCATAGTGAATTCCAGGTCAGCCTGGGCTAGAGTGAGACCCTACCTTGAAAAACCAAAAATCACACAAACAAACAAAAAAAACTGAAGTGAAGAGTAATTGAGAAAGATAATTGACATTGATACTGGCCTCCATATGCATATGTACACACATATCCACACATATCCACTGCACACTCACACAAATAGAGGATACACATATCATCCCATAATGAAACGACAGCTCATGAGACAGGTCTAGCAAGCAAGCTGTGCCCCCCACCCATGAGGTCTCCTCACTGTGGAGGAGATGCTGGATCGTGACAGGGCTCAGGCCGGTCCTTCTGCTTGTGTCAGGCCTCACCCACAAGCTGAGTGTGGGCCCTCTTGGCCTGTGTGCAATAGACAGAGCTGGAGATGTTCTGTGTCCTCATTTCCTAATGCAAAGCGTTTGCTTCTATCCAGCCTCTAAGCAGAGATGGGGGACCCAAGCAGACAGCCTATCTCAAAATCGTTCTCGCTTCTGTGCCTTAAGCACAGTGGCCCTAGGGGCAGTCTAGGCCCCCATCCTTGCTTCTAGCCACAAGTGGGTGTCTCTCTAAAACATCACTGAGTGGCATTTTTCCAGAGACACAGTATAGGGGACTTTCCATGTAAACAAACGTATAGAATGTGTTAAAAGGGGAAGGGATTTTCCTTACTCAAAATGGCTACCCAGTCAACATCCAGTGAGAAGGCACCTCTCTCACTTGACTTGGCCCAGTTTGAGAAGAAAGGAGGTATGAGACATCACTTCTGTGTTTTTGCTGTTTCTTGGTAACAGAAGAACCACTCACCATGGGGCCCAAGTACCTATGACCGGAAGGAAGAGCTAGCTTTGCCCTGTTTGCCCAGAGCCAGCAACCACTAAGCTCCCATCATGTCAGGAAACAAAGAAATGCTGGGCTGGAGAGATTTCCCAGTGGTTAAAGACAAAGCCTGAAACCTGGGTTCAATTCCCCAGTATCCACATAAAGCCAGATATACAAAGTGACCCATGCCACTGGAGTTTGTGTACAGTGGCTAGAGGCCATGTATTCATTCCCTCTCTTTCTCTCTCTTTCTCCTTCTGTCTCTCTCAAGTCAATAAATAAAAATATTTTATTGATTGATTGATTGATTGATTTGAGAGAGAGAATGAGCACACCAGGACCTCCACCCACTGCAAATGAACAAACTCCAAATGCACTTGCCATCTTGTGCATCTGGCTTTACGTGGGTACTGGGGAATTGAACCTGAAACCTTTGACTTTGCAGGCAAGTGTCTTAACCACTGAGCAATTTCTCTATACCCTAAAAAAAAATTTAAATGAAAAATAAATGTTAACAGAGATAGACAAGTTGTTATTTACTAAAAGATTCACTTCTAACACAAAACCACAAAGAAAACACTGTACCAATAACAGACTAACTGCAGAACTTGTTTAAATAAAGTGGGGGCTGGGGAGATGGCTTAGTGGTTAAGCGCTTGCCTGTGAAGCCTAAGGACCCTGGTTCAAGGTTCGATTCCCCAGGACCCACGTTAGCCAGATGCACAAGGTGGCACACGCATCTGGAGTTCGTTTACAGTGGCTGGAAGCCCTGGTGTGCCTATTTCTTTATCTCTCTCTCTCTCTGCTTGTTTTCTCTCTGTCTGTCACTCTCAAATAAATAAATTAAATAAACAAAAAAAAAAGTTAAAAAAACACTTTCTTTGAGAACATAAGTGTGACCTGCTTCTGGGGGCCAACTCCAAGTTGTGTCTTTCTTTCACAGTTGACCCTCCTTTTGGAGACCCAAGAGCGCTCACAGTGTGAATAGAGAAGACCCACACAACATCTCACTTGGCCCTGTGTCTACTAGGGCTGATGTTTCTTCCACAAACGGACATGTCTCAGTCTCTCACAACCTAGCCTTCTTATGGTAGAAAACAGCAAGAACATCTCTGGCAGCCATATAAAGCTAAAGATTTGTGTCCCACATTACTTCCTTATTGCTTTACTGCTTGGGGGTGTGACTGAAATCAAATGAGACAGCCTCTGTGACATGAGCACCACGTGCCCATCTCACCCAACTTCAGTTCTCTGGTCATGGTCGGGTTCCTTAGAGGACAATGAACTGTCCCCTCGCCGGTGCACAGCCTGTGCGCAGACTGCAGGCCGTGGGGCTCCCTGGAAGGTTCCCCTGCCACCCCATACTCACTCCATCTGGAAATTACCAAGTCCTTCCTTCCTGACACTGCTTCTTATTCACTCACAAAAGAATATAAGGGCTGGAGAGATGGCTCAGCCATCAAGGTGCTTGCCTATGAAGCCTAAGGACCCATGTTTGGCTCCCTGGAACCCATGTAAGCCAGACACACAGGTGACCCATGCTCACAAGATGGTGCACCCATCTGGAGTTTGATCGCAGTGGCTGGAGGCCCTGGTGTACCAATTCTCAATCTCTCTCTCTCTGTCTCTCTCTCATTCTCTCTGTGTGTCATAAATAAAATAAAATAAGAATATAAGATTCTATTTTTTAAAAAGATTTCAAGGAGCCAGGTGTGGTGGCACATGCCTTTAACCCCAACACTCAGGAGGCAGAAGTAGGAGGGTCACTGTGAGTTCGAGGCCACCCTGAGACTCCATAGTGAATTCCAGGTCAGTCTGGGCTAGAGTGAGACCTTACCTTGAAAAACAAAAAATACAAAAAAAAATTCAAGGGGCTGGAGATATGGCTTAGCGGTTAAGGTGTTTGCCTACAAAGCCAAAGGATCCAGGTTCGACTCCCCAGGAACCACATAAGCCAGATGCACAAGGGGGTGCATGCATCTGGAGTTTGTTTGCAGGCCCTGGCATGCCCATTCTCTCTCTCTCTCCCTCTTTCTGCCAGTCTATTTCTGTATATCTCTCTCAAATAAATAAATAAAAATAAAATTTCAGCAGGGCATGGTGGCACATACCTTTAATCCCAGCACTCGGGAGGTAGAGGTAGGAGGATCACTGTGAGTTCAAGGCCACCCTGAGACTACAGAGTGAATTCCAGATCAGCTTGGGCTAGAGTGAGACCCTCCCTCAAAAAACAAAAATTAAAAAAAATAAATAAAAATAAATTTCCAAAAAAGAATTCAATAGAAACCTCCGTATCATCAGGGTGGCTGTTCCCCGACAATTCAGTAATGGCCTTGTTTCTAGTGTCCCTCTGTTTTTGGGTTTTTGTTTTTTTGTTTTTTTCTCCACCAAACCAACTTAAGCTGATTACTGCCATCTCAAACAACCTCACTGGGCTCTAGATATATCCATTTAATATGGCCAAGACAAGCAGCCAACTGCTGTTTTCAAAAGACGTTCTGACAGATTCTATTCACTTCCAAAGTAGCCCTCCACAGCTAGAATAATTATCTTTCATTTCCCTCATTGAGACAGCTTCCAGTGATTTTGCTGACACCTGAAGAGTTGTGCGCACTCTCAGAAGAGCCAGCTGGACTTTCTGCCTCCGAAGACATACACGCAGAAAAGATTCCCATACAGCATCAGAAATAACTCTGTTCTTTGCAAAGGATGCCCCAATCGGCATATTAGCAGGGCACTTTTCTCGTTAACTGTAACCTCAGATAAAGGAGAAGGGGGCGGGATTCATGTAACTTCTTCATTGCCAGCTCTAAAAAGTTTCTTTCTCTTTCCCTCCGAACCAGGGTTCCCTCGTTTGACGCTTTAAAACAAAACAAAACAAAAAGCAAATGTTTTGCGTTTTCAAATATCTGATCTTTGGTGGGGTATCCCTACCGTGGGGGGAAACACCCATTGTTTCCTCTGATGACAGTGGTATCTATCAATAGCTTGCACTTCTGTAGCCCTTTCCTGTGGGTATTCTCCTAGGATCCTTCTTTTTTTAAAGATATATATATATATATATATATATATATATATATATATATATATATATTTATATATATATATATATATATAAAGATATATATATATATATCTTTATATATATATATATATATAAAGATATATATATATATATATATATATATATGTGGGGAGGGCACGCCAAGGCTTCTTGTTGCTGCAAACAAATACCCATCCAGATTAATGTGGGCAACTGGGGAACTGAACCCACGCTGGCAGACTTTGCAAGCAAATGCCTTGAACCACCTAGCATCTCCCTGGTCCCTTTAAAGACATTTCTGGGTACAGCGCCTCCAGTATGCTACCTTTAAAACTGAGGCTCAAGAGGGCTGAGGAGTGTTCTTTTTAAAGAACCTAAGTGTATCAAATTACAAGGTCCCATCACAAGTGGGATATTCAATGCAAAAATCTTCAAATTCTTTGCTCTTTCTCTCTCCACACATACAAGGTGAAGATTCAGCCAACAGTGCAGTCATTTATCAAGTCAATTGCTTGGTAGGTTTCAGTATTCCTATCTTGGTAGGTTGGCTGGGGGGGGGGTGGGTAGAGACAGCCACTACAAAAAAAAAAAAAAATTATTTCAGCCTAGGTGTGTCGGCAAGAGGCATCAAGATGTCAGTAAAGGAGAATGAACCAGTAAGCTGCCCTTTCGAGGTCCCGAAGCCCTCTGTGATGCTGTTGGAGGAGCCAAGGCCCTGTGCAGTGGGAAGTCTCCCAGGGGACAGCTTTCTGTGCCGAGACTGCTCTGAGAGGTTGAAGCCACCTGCCTCGAGTTTTCCAGTTCTCATCAGATCAGATCATCCCGGGCAAAGAGCCATGCGCCCAGGACTTCCACCCTCCCGTCCCATCGGGGCTCGCGGACGCGGTCTGTCAATCAACAGCGCCCCTTGCTGGCCAGCGGGTAGCAAACACCGAGGGCTCCCGGGGCTCCCTCCACAACCTGAACCTGGAAATCAACTCAGGGTTTCGCGTCCTTCTACACTCCGAGTTTGCAGGCCAAGGGGCCCGGATGCCCCCCCCCCCTCCACCCCAACTGTCTTGAGCTTTGCAGATCTCAGCAAAACGAGGGTTTGTTTAAGGGACTCTGCTCCCCAGAGGAGCTGCGTCCCCAGGGAGACCGACAGCCACCGGCGTACTGTGTGTGTGTGTGCGATCCCGCAGTCCCTGCGAGCAAGCGATCGAGATGCATCTGAGTTCTAAGAGGCACATATTGAAGACAGTGATTAAAAACCAGAGCAGCTAGCCTTCTCCCGTCCCCAACCCTCCCCAACACTTTTCCTGGGTTCTCCAAAGACATCTTCCCGCACGTGCGCCCCGCAGGGCTCAGAGGCAGGTCCGCTGGTAACAGGCGTGGCGGGCAGCGCGGGCTGGGCTGGAGCCGGTCTGGGTTATTTTAGGTAAGGGGCTGACGCACAGGGAGACAGACCGGGTGGTGGAGAGAGTTTATTTTGGTTTGAGGCGCTTTATTTTGCTTTCTTGCTTGGGAGGATTTATTTCCCATGGGTAATTTAAAGTTTGTAAAAAACCTTGGAATTCCTTGGAGGGAGAAGCTATCACAAATAAAATAAAAACATTACAACATAGAGATGGGAAAGAAAGCCTACCCAAATGACCTGTCTTTGAATTCTAGGGTGTTTAGCCAAGGGGCTTGGTTAAGCTTTTTAGGCAGTTTAAGGAAACTGCTTCTCATATGCCCAACTGGAGAGCAAGAGTTCTGAGGTTTGTTGTATGTTTGTGTGTTTAATTTTTTTTTATTTTTTTGGGGGGGTCGCAAATGGACATGCCAGGGCCTTCAGCCTCTGCAAAGGAACTCTAGATGCACGGACCCTCTGGCGCGCATGTTTGACATCGCACACTTGCGTCACTGTGTGTCTGGTTTACGTGGGACCTGAAGATTTGAACAAGAGTTCTTAGGCTTAGCAGGCAAGTGCCTTAACAGCTAGGCCATCTCTCCAATTCTTAATTTTATTTGTGTTCCTTCCCAGAACTGTGCTAGAATTTTCCATGTGAAAATTCGTTGGCTTTTCACAACCAAAAGATTAGTTTTGAATAATCAAAAGAATTTTGTAAGCCCAGAGATGGTGTGGCTGTCAGCCTGTCATTCCAGCTCCCTACTCTGGGAGCTGAGGTAGGAGGATGGCCTTGAGTTCAAGGCCAGCCTGGACTACATAATGAATTCCAAGTAAATCTGGTCCAGAGTAAGACCTGCCCCCCACAAAAAAACACCTACCTCAATGCTGCACTTAAGAAATGGGGTTAACCAGAGTGACCCCTATGAGTAGTTAGGTTCCTTAAACCTTCTCAGTCATCAATAAATTGAAACCTCTGATTGCTGACACCTGCTCCATCAAGGTGGCTGTCCCTATTTTGCTTAGAAACACTTTGTAACATTTTGCCACTCTTCTAGCTATATATCCTTGCTCCCCAAACACATCATCACCTGGATGGTCGCCTAAGTGACCTGGATGAGAAGGAAGCCAAGCTCCAAATCAACCAGTCTTGTAGTTGTCTGGTAATCACTGTACATTTCAAGTTTGAGTGACATGGGCCCTCACATGCAGATCCCACAAGGGGTGGAGATGGGGAAAGATGGGGGTGGGCCCCAGGCCCTTCTTCCTGCTCCTCCAAAAGGTAGGACATAGCCTCAGCTAATCTTATCCTCACCCACGTAAGGGACAGAAAAGAAACCAGCACCCACTGCCCCCCGACCTCCGCCATTACAAAAGTCCTCAACCCTTGGAAACAGGGCAAAGCAAGCTTGACTTCGATGCTTGTCATGAGCCCTGGGCATGTAGCTGTGTTTGACCCATTGTTTGAGTACATGGCCTCAGACTCTGAAGTGACTTGTAGGTGTTTATTTTTAATTTTAATTTTAATTTATTTGTTAGACAAAGAGAGGGTAGGGGAGAGAATGGGCACACTAGGGCCTCTAGCCACTGCAAACAAGCTCCAGATGCACTCCTTGCCATATGCATCTGGCTTAAGTGGGTAATGGGGTATCAAACCTGGGTGCTTAGGTTTCACAGGCAAGCACCTTAACTGTTAAGCCACCTCTCCAGCCCAACTTGTAAGTTTTTACAAAATAGTTCCCCCCTTTTATATTTTTTTAAAGTATATTTTATTTTATTTATTTATTTGAGAGAGAAAGAGCACGCCAGGGCCTCCAGCCACTGCAAACAAACTCCGGACACATGTGCCACCTTCTGCATCTGGCTTATGTGGGTCCTAGGGAATTGAACCTGGGTCCTTTGGCTTTGCAGGCAAGTGCCTTAACTGCTAAGCCATCACTCCAGCCCTCCGCCTTTATTTTTAAGGCATTTCGAAGTAATAGAAATGAGGGTTGGGAAGATGGCTTAGAAGTTTAAGGTGCTTGCTCGCAAAGCCTGCCAATCCAAGTTAAATTCCCCAGCACCCATGTAAGCCGGACACAAAGTGATCCATGTATCTGGGACCCTGAGGATACTTACAATGATGGGAAGTAAGGCCAGGATAACTGAGCTTGATGACCAGCTAGAAAGGTATTTGTTCTCAGTGGTGAGAGACCCTGTTTCAAACAAGGTAGAGTAAAGCCAGGCGAGGTGGCACACGACTTCAATCCCAGCACTCGGAAGGCAGAGGGAGAAGGATGGCCGGGAGAAGACAGAGAAAACGCAGACACCGCAAGGTTGTCCTCCACCATCCACGTGCTTGCTGTGGCAAACATGTGCCCTCTGCACACACGTAAGTGACATATGTACGTATGTACGTACACAAATAAATAAAATGCTGTTTTGTAAAATTGTAGAAATGAGGGCTGGGGTGTGGCTCAGTCAGTAGAGTGCTTGCCTAGCATGTAGAAAGCCCTAACCCCAGTACCACATAAAGCCAGGTGTGCGGGCAGATATCTAGAACCCCAGCACTCGGGAGGTAGAAGCAGAAAGATCAGAAATTCAAGGTCATCTTCAGCTGTGTAACCGGTTCAAGGACAATCTGGGTTCCATGAGACCCTGTCTAAAAAAAAATTAATGCAAATATTACCAGACTAACACAATTAACTTTTTTTTTTTTTTTTTTTTTTTTTGGTTCTTCGAAGTAGGGTCTCACTCTAGCCCAGGCTGACTGGAATTCACTATGGAGTCTCAGGGTGGCCTCAAACTTATGGCAATTCTCCTACCTCTGCCTCCCGAGTGCTGGGATTAAAGGCGCGCACCACCACGGCCAACTTTTTTTGAGGTAGGGTTTCACTCTAGCTTAGGCTGACCTGGAAGTCACTATGCAGTCTCAGGGTGGCCTCGAACTCATGGTGAGCCACACCACCACACCTGGCCCAATTAACTTTTTGCCTGATTTTTTTTCAGAAGTGTCCCACATAATAATCACATTACTCTGAACTTGCACATGTTTCCTATGAGCCAAGAATACTCTATCAGGGCTGGAGAGATGTCTTAGCGGTTAAGCACTTGCCTGTGAAGCCTAAGGACCCCGGTTCGAGGCTCAGTTCCCCAGGTCCCACGTTAGCCAGATGCACAAGGGGGCGCACGCATCTGGAGTTCGTTTGCAGAGGCTGGAAGCCCTGGCGCGCCCATTCTCTCTCTCTCCCTCTATCTGTCTTTCTGTGTCTGTTGCTCTCAAATAAATAAATAAAAATTAGAAAAAAAAGAACACTCTATCAGACCATCCTCTAGCCCTCCAATGCCACCCACACTTTTCCAGTTGTTTCAATGAAGCCCTTGTGGAAGATTGACCCAGGATTGCTCAGCTCTCTTCCTTGTCATGGCTCTTCAGTCTCCTTCAATTCAGAACAGTTGTTTTTCATGACCTTGATGTGATGATTAAAGGGCAGTTATTTTGTAGACTCTCCCTTAGGGTAAATTTTCCAGATAATTCTTTGCTACTGAGTAATCCTGGGCAGAAACATCATACCAGAAGTCATAGTGGGTTCACATGGTTTCTAACTGAGGGCTCCATCATTTGAATGTTCCCGAGTACTGATAATTTTAACGTGCCTGAAATGATACAAGTGGTGTTTTCTGTGTGTTTCCTCCATAAACTTACTTCTTTCCCCCTAGTCTTTGTAAAAAGGTTTGAGACTATGCAAATATCCTATTCCTCATCAGAGCTCACTCACTGTTTTTAAATATTCATTGTTGGGCTGGAGAGGTTACTTAGTGGTTAAGACATTTGCCTGGGAAGCTTAAGGATCTAGGTTCAATTCCCAAGTACCCACATAAGCCAGACACACAAGGTGACGCATGCATCTGGAATCCATTTGCAGCAGGCTGGAGGCCCTGGTGTGCTCATAATTTCTTTCTCCCTATCTGCCTCTTTCTCTCTATCAAATAAATAAAAATGAAATATTTAAATATATATATCCATTGTTGTTTCTTGGTGGAATGAATAATTATTATGATAGTTTCTTGAGCCAGGCATAGTGCACATGCCTCTAGTCCTAGCATTTGGGAGGTGAGGGCAGGAGGAACGGGAGCTCAGAGACAGCCTCAGCTACACAGTGAGGTCAAAGCCAGCCTGAATATGAAACCCTGTCTCAGAAAGGCAAGTAGGGGTGGGGAGATGCCTACCAACTAAGTGCAAATCCCCAGCACCCAGGTAATTCTAATGTGCCCGCAGCAATGGCACTAGAGTCAAGAGAATCTCTAAGCTCAAGGGCCAGTTAGTCTGGCCTTCCCAGCAGCAAACAATAAGAGAACTCCTTTCTCAAACGAGGCAGACAGAATCAATATCACAAGGTTGTCCTCTGAGTTCCACACATGTGCTATACACACGCATGTGCTCAGGTTCACACGCACACACACTAAAAGGGGAGGATTATTATGGTGGCTTCCAAAGATGATTCTTCTAAATCTGTCATTCCTTCTTTATTTGTTAGTTGAGATAACTGCTTTAAGAAAAAGGTGATACTTTTTTCATTTATGTCTTCATCGGTTTATGTCAGTAGGATTCACGGGATCTTACATTATTTCACAGTTGATAGTGTTTTTCTATCGTTATTGTTATGCCCAAATTTCTCCAGATCTGCTTCCTCCACACCAGCTTGTTCACATGTCACCGTCATTCTCTGAACTCTTCTTTACTTTCTGGCACAAGATATCCTGGTATGATCTAGAAATTGCTCTTCCCCACATCCCCCATCCTGAAATAGAATCAGCTGTTTGAGTGGTTTGGGTTCCTTCTGGTGGAGATTCTGGGATTCAAGGTCTGTCCAATCCTGGTGGCGTGGTTCTCAGTCCCTCTCAGGCACAAAGCTGGAATACACTTGCAAATGACTTTACACTGATGTGCCCAACCCCAGTCCATCCAAAGAGTTATCCTAGGTTTTGCTTTCCACACGTGTAACTCTTCTCCTCACCAGTTCAAACCCTAGTTGCCTTGTCTAGCCACACACAGTGTCTATAGGGCTGGCTTTGACCTCACTGTGTACCTGAGGCTGGCCCTGAACTCCTGTTCCTCCTGGAGATATAGAATGTCATCAAAGTCATCTTCAACCTGTACAATAGTCACTGTAATAATATCTCTTGTGCTTTCAGGCCCTGTGGAAATCCTGCATGGATTTATTTAGCCAGTTCCCCTCACTAGTATCAATCTAACTCACTAGGTTTCTTCACCATGTTTTGCACAACCTAACACCCCTCTTCTTAATAAAACTTCCATACAGGGCGAACCACAATGAGAAAGCAAAATGAAAATGCCTAACGCTTCCGTGCATAGCAGGTGATTTATAAATGACTCATGTGGCTATGGTTCTGCAAAGTGATCAGTAAATAATGAATAATTAATTAGGCTAAATGGTGTACCTCCTCCAGAAAAGTCTTACTCATTTTTTCGTGCTGGTGGGATGAGTAGAGGGATGGATAATGCCGAAGAATTTGATGTGGCTTTATGTGGCAGCTGACAGTGCTCATGACAGGGGTCCCTCCCACTGCTTCAAACACATTCCAGTTCAGTCATATCTCTGAAAAAACCATCATAGCCATAGCAGTTACCTTCTTGTTGCTGGGACAAGACCCCTGGCTAGGAGCAGCTGATGGAAGTCTCATTGCAGCAGGGGAAGCATGACAGAGCAGAGGCCGAGCACTGCATCTTGTTACATCGACTGGGAGGAAGCAGCAAGAGTGAGCAAGCTAGAACCAACAAGCTGGCCTAACCACCTCAAAGCCCGCCTCCCCAGTGGCACACCTCCTCCAGCAAGGCACGACCTCCCAAAGGCTCCACCATCTGGGGAGCAAATACGAGGCTTAGTCAGAATCGCATGATGCTATGAGGGACATTTTACATTCAAACCACCACGTTGTCTAATAGCTGACATACAGAAATCATCCCCACCATCTAATGATGGCAACTACCATTTAATGGTCAGTCGAATCTGTGATAATGTCTGGAAATAGCTGGGATGATGGAACTGTAGATTTTTTTTTAAGAAAATAAAACTTATGAACAAGAGTGAATTTAAGTGTTTCATGTGAAGATGACCTATTCCTATCATGCACTGATATCATGGTGGAAAAATTTAAAGAGTAAAAAATAAAGAGGGCTGGAGAAATGGCTTAGCGGTTAAGGCACTTGCCTGCGAAGCCTAAGGACCCATGTTTGACTCTACAGATCCCACATAAGCCAGACGCACAAAGGTAAGGCAAGCACAAGGTCGCACATGCCCATTAGGTGGTGCAAGCATGTGGAGTTTGATTGCAGTGGCTGAGGCTTGTCAATTCTGTCCCTCTCTCTGTCTCTCATTCACTCACTCTTTCTAAAAGAAAATTTTAAAAAGAGGGACTACAGATATGGCTTAGTGGTTAAGGTGCTTGCTTGCAAAGCCTAGTGGCCCATGTTTGACACTCCAGATTCCATGTAAGCCAACGCACAAGGTGACACAAGCATCTGGAGTTCAACTGCAGTGGCTGAAGGCCCTGGCGTGCCAGCTTTCTCTCTGTGTCTCTCTCTCTCACTCACTTTCACTCTCTCTCATAAGAAAACCAGTCTGTTGAGCTTGCCTCAAAAAAAAAAAAATGAAAATAGGGAAAGTGTGGGGGGGTGGAGGGAATTACCATGGGATATTTTTTTATAATCATGGAAAATGCTAATAAAAATTAAAAATAAATAAAAATAACAAAAATAAAAAAGAATATATGCCAAAAAAATGAAAATAAATAAAACAGCTGTGGAGATGATTTATTCAGTAGTGTGCTTGGTACACAAGCATGAGGTCCTGAGTTCAGATACTCAGTACCCACATAAAAGTCAGACATGGGCTGGAGAGATGGCTTAGTGGTTAAGCGCTTGCCTGTGAAGCCTAAGTACCCCAGTTCAAGGCTCGATTCCCCAGGACTCATGTAAGCCAGATGCACAAGAGGGCACATGCATCTGGAGTTCGTTTGCAGTAGCTGGAGGCCCTGGAGTGCCTATCCTCTCTCTCTCTCCCTCTTTCTCTCTCTGTCGCTCTCAAACAAATAAATAAAAACTTTAAAAAAAGTCCGATATGATGGCAAAAGCACATAACCCCAGCACTAGGGAGGGAAAGATAGCAGGATCACCAGAACAAGACGGCCACCTAGTCTAGGAGGTCCAGGTTTATTGAAAGACTCTTTCTCAAAACAACAACAACAACAAAAAAGATGGAGCACAGTCTAGCTTCCACGTGCACATGCATCTCTACCTGCAACGCACAAGCACCCATACACATGTACAAAAAGTAAAGTAAGATAAAATAAGCTATTTTGTTTATTTTTATTTATTTATTTGAGAGCAACGGAGAGAAGGAGGCAGAGAGAGAGAGAGACAGAGAGAGAGAGAATAGGCGCGCCAGGGCTTCCAGCCTCTGCAAATGAATTCCAGATGTATGTGCCTCCTTGTGCATCTGGCTAATGTGGGTCCTAGGGAATCAAGCCTCAAACTGGGGTCCTTAGGCTTCACAGGCAAGCGTTTAACCACTGAGCCATCTCTCCAGCCTAGATAAAATAATCTTTTAAAATTTTTATTCATTTTTATTTATTCATTTGAGAGTGACAGGCAGAGAGGTAGAGAGAGAGAGAGAGAAATGGCACACCAGGGCCTCCAGCCACTGTAAACAAACTCCAGATGCATGTACCACCTTGTGCATCTGGCTTACATGGGTCCTGGGGAATCGAGCCTCAAACCGGGGTCCTTAGGCTTCTCAGACAAGTGCTTAACGGCTAAGCTATCTCCCCAGCCCAACATAAAAGAAAACAATGGGCTGTAAAAGTCATGTGCCAAACTACAGGGAGAATCCACTGATGGCTGAATTATCTTGCTGTCACCTGCTGGAAGCAGGATACCAGTCAGCATACGGCCGAGAGGGATGGGCAGGAGGACAGCATGTGTTCAGGGCTGACGCTCATGGGAAGGCTGCAGTCAATTCCCAATCAAAAGCAAGTGCCCAAGGCAGAGCTCCACTTCTCCCCTGACCACCTGCTCCAAGGACGCCCCAGCTGACAGCCGGCATAGCCTAGTTGCTTCTTACAAAGCGCCACTAGGCAAGGGTCGTGGGCTGCATTTTCTACACAGAAGGAAGCTCGAGGCAGTTAAGTGGCCCTTGCTGAACATCACTGGCCAGCACTCAAATCTAGATCCGATTTCCCATTTGCTCTTGTCAGCACCACTGGTCTCTGCCTGTTTCTTACTGGGAGTTAACATTTCAACTACCATAAGAGTTGGCTTTTACTATTACCATAATTGCTACTATTACTATGATGGGCTAGATACTACTTTTATTATTTTTGTTTCTCTCGCTCTCTTTTGGAGGTAGGGTCTCATGTATCCCTGGCTGGCCTTGAAGCGGATATGTAGCTGAGAATGACCTTAAATTCCTGATCCCCCTGCCTTCATTTCCTAAGTGCTAGAATTATAGGAATATGCTTTATATCCAGTATACGCTGTGTTAGGGATCGAACCCAGAGCTCCTTATATGCTAAGTAAATATTCTACCAACCAAGTTACAGCCCCAATCCTAGACAACTGTTATAAGAGGTTACGTGCATAAACTCATTTAATCTGTATAGTACAGGCCTCCTCATCTTCCAGCAGGACTATGTCCTAGTGGACTCATCATAAATTGAAAATATCACGCATGCATTTAGACCTTACCTACTGAACATTCTAGCTTAACCCTCTGCACACTGTGGAGTCAGCTACCTGTGAGCTTCAGTCACCGCCACTGCCCAGCATTGAGTATTGTGCAAACATCGTTAGCTTGGGAAAGGATCAAAGTTAAAAAGCTGAGTTATGGGGGCTTGAAAGATGGCTTGGTGGTTAATATGCTTGCCTGCAAAGCCTAAGACCAGAGTTCGATTCCCAGGACCCATGTAAAGTCTGATGCACAAAGGGGCACGTGCATCTCAAATTCATTTGCAGCAGCTAGAGGCCCTGGCATGCCCATTCTCTCTCTCTCTCTCTCTCTCTCTCTCTCTCTCTCTCTCTCTCTCTCCTCTCTCTTTCAAATAAATGAGTGAATAAATAAAATAAAATAAATCTGAAGTATGGTTTCTAGCAAATGGGGATTACTTTCACACCACCAAAAGAAAAAGCATATCTTCCAGTGACCAAAAATTGAGCCGGGTGTGGTGATGCACACCTTTAATCCTAGCACACAGGAGTCAGAGGTAGGAGAATCACCATGAGTTCGAGGCCACCCTGAGACGACATAGTGAATTCCAGGTCAGCCTGAGCTACAGTGAAACCCTACCTTGAAAAATCAAAAAAAAAAAAAAAAAAAAAAAGAATGAATCATCCTTCTAAGTTGGAGACCTTCTGTGCTAGGTGGATGTCACTGGCATTTGCAGATGAGGAAACAGACAGGATTAGGAACTCGCCAGGGCACACAGGGGTATAAGCAGCACCTGCCATCTTCGTGATGCCCGCACACAGTCACTCTTCTGGCTGCCCCAAACAGCATCTTCAGTGCTCAGCTGGAGAGATCGATGCCACCACCTCCTGATCCCCCAGCATCTCTGCTTCAGTGCACAGCTGCTCACTCACATCTGGCTCTTACGAGTGCTGAGAACAGGTCCCCAACCTCTCTGAGCAGCCTTTTCTCTTCAGATGGGGCGCACACCATCGCTGCATTGGATGGGGACACTTATGAGGACTTCACTGATGTTCGGGCAATCAGGATCTCACCCTTGTCTCCTGGAAAGTTTTACAAAATAAAAATGTTACTCATTTGGCTGATTTAGGGAGATTTGCCCTAACCAGTATTTTGTTTTGTTTCATCCTTCTTATTTTGGTATTTATAACACATTTTGGACCAACTGTCCACATTATTTATAGTAATATTTATGCATAACAACTTGTTATAACATTCAGGTGATTTCATTTTTTGCATATAACATTTAAAATATTTTATTTTTATTAATTCTTATTTATTTGACAGAGAAAGAGAGGGAGAGAGAGAATGGGTGCGCCAGGGGTTCCAGCCACTGCAAACAAACTCTAGACACTTGCACCCCCCTTGTGCATCTGGCTAACATGGGTCCTGGGGTATCAAACTTGGGTCCTTTGGCTTTGCAGGCAAATGCCTTAACCACTAAGCCATCCCTCCAGCCCCTGTATATAACATTTAAATTATAAAGAATTCTCCATTTGATCACTTCTGTCATAAAAGTTTTCTTTGGGTTAGAAGGATGGCTTAGAGGTTAAAGTGCTTGCCTGCAAAGCCAAAAGACCCAGGTTCAATTCCTCAGGACCCATGTAAGCCAGATGCACAAGGTGGCGCATGTGTCTGGAGTTCATTTGCAGTAGCTGGAGGCCCTGGCACACCTATTCTCCCCTCCCCCTTTCCTTCTTTCTCTCTGTCACATAAATAAATCAATTTAAAAAAATTTTAAGTCTTATTCTACCCTTTGACCACCTACAAAATGTTTTAAGAAATGCTTTTTATATAATGTGCCATACATGAAAGAAAATAAGATTTTAAAATGTGCAGCAAGCATATGATAATTTCATAAGTTTCATAGATCTTGAGATGTCATAATCCTGGTTTGACAAAACTGAATTCACCATGACAGTGAATTCCCCATGGCCTGCTGCATTCTGGGTCAGGGATTTGGATCATTATAAGAAATTCTGACTTACTACCTCAGCTCATAGTGTTACACTGGAAATCCTGAAAGGGGCATTCTGTGTGAATCTTAATTCTTTGTGCCATCAACTAAACCTCCAAGAGCATAAGGGAGAGAGAACCACTCTTGTTTACGATCTTTGTGTGTATACACATGGGCACACACAGAAACACAACGCTCTCTTTCCACAGGGGAGAGAACTAGAAAGTTCCTGTGAGTTCTGTTAAAGCATTTCCTGGAAAGAAAGCAGAATGCATAAAGACTGAGTCCAGAATCCCTTAGCAGCAGCACTGGTTGCCGGCTCAGGAAGGCAAGAGGATGTGTCACCCATCGTGACCAAAGGACACACTGAGGGCATTTTGCCAGCCTATAAAAACCCCCAAGAGCCAAGGTGTACGCTCTTTAAGAGAGGAATGCTGTCTTTTAAACCATTAGCTGGGTTTTACTTGGGTTAACACTGAAAATATCAGTTCTTTCTGACCAGAGCTGCGAAGTGTGTGTTCAGCACCCACTGGTCCATGATGTGGGTTTCTACAGCACATGCTGCTCAGGACTTAACTGCCCACAGTCACAGGTCTCAAGAACACAAAAACCTTCACGGAGCCTAATTTTATCTCCGTCTGCACCTCATTACTGTGTGGTAGCTTGTTTCGTGCAAACAATTGCTGGTTTCTAGCATAACAAGGAGGCCCGTGGTGTCTGTATCGAACATATTCCTCAGAGAATGAGAAATCTCCAACCGGGAAAGAAGAGATTCTTGTTAAGCCCTGGAAAGGGGCTAAAATGTAAATGCCTGTTCCCTTCCAGAACGGCCTAATTGCCCATAAATGTCATTAAGTTGAGAAATGTTTTCCACCAAATTAACTTTGACTCACGATGTCTAATTAGCAGGAGAAGCTGGAAGATCCCAAGTTATCAGTCACTGTTTATGGAAACATGTTTAACTGGTGACTTTTGCCTAGCGGGGTGATACTGAAGCAGGGATTGTGTATCTGTCAAAACCAGCCTGAGCCCAGCAATTAAGCACAATGTCTCTTTTTGGTGCCAAGAATTTTACAACTCCCTTACCGATGCCTTAAAAATCGGGGAGAGTGAGGCTTCCTAGGGACCCACTGTATACCTGAAAGATAGGTTTGGAGTGGGGGGTGAAGAGGTGGGAAGGTGTAAATTATAAACTCAAACCTCTGTGCCTGGAAGTTTGGGGACAATGCATTTGAAAGGACTGACTGATTCACTGTTTAGTCTTTCTCAAAATGTAAGATACAGGCCTGGAGAGATGGCTTAGCCGTTAAGGTGCTTGCCTGTGAAACCTAAGGACCCAAGTTCAATTCTCCAGTACCCATATAAGCCAGCTGCACAAGGTTACACATGCATCTGGCGTTCATTTGAAGTAAATAGAGGTCCTTGGATGCCCATTGTCATTCTCTCTCTCTCTTTCTATCTCTTTTTTTTTTTTTTCCAAAGTAGGGTCTCACTGTAGCTCAGGCTTACCTGGAATTCACTATGTCATCTCAGGGTGGCCTCGAACTCATGGTGATCCTTCTACCTCTTCCTCCCAAGTGTTGGGATTAAAGGCGTGCACCACCACGCCCAGCTCTGTTTCTATCTCTATCTGCCTCTTTCTCTCTCAAATAAATACATAAAAATATTTTTTCAAAGTGTAAGGTACAAACTCTCCTTTGTCATTAAAAGATAATTTTTTCCCTACAACCCATTAAATAGTTGTTATAACTGTCTCCCATTAACTTCCAGGTAATGATACACAGGAAGGTGAAACATTCTCACTGACACACCCAGCCCTTCTCCTGTGTGTTAGTGCCTTGATCTGTGGCAAGCATGCTGAACCCAGGCTCCCTGGACTGAGGGGGACAGGAAGTAGATCTCTATCTTCACCTATAACTGAAATTGTAAGTCTAGTTACAAATTAACAGTTCTCATGCCCACACTTTTATTTATCACTAATCAAAATTGTTAATATTTTAAAGTCATGGCCCACTCGTTAGATGATCTTGAAATAGTCACCATCATTTCAAACACACACATTAGGTTTTCCACTGACAGTGTCTTCAAATAAATGCATCACTATTATCACAGATCTGTTCCTTAAAATATTTTCATTGTTGCATTTTAACACAGTTGGTTTCCTTTGGATTCATGAGTGTTTATTTTTGTATTTAAGAATATGATCTGTGGGTAAAGAAAATGTGGTACATACCTAATGGAATTTTATTCAGCCATAAAGAAGAATAAAATCATGATATTTGCAAGAAAATGGATGGAGCTACAGTTAGATATGTTCAGTAAACTAAGCCATACTCAAAAAGACAAATATTGGGCTGGAGAGATGGCTTAGCGGTTAAGCGCTTGCCTGTGAAGCCTAAGGACCCCGGTTCGAGGCTCGGTTCCCCAGGTCCCACGTTAGCCAGATGCACAAGGGGGCGCACGCGTCTGGAGTTCGTTTGCAGAGGCTGGAAGCCCTGGCGCGCCCATTCTCTCTCTTTCCCTCTATCTGTCTTTCTCTCTGTGTCTGTCGCTCTCAAATAAATAAATAAAAAATTAAAAAAGGACAAATATTACATATTCTTTCTCACATGTAGGATCTAGATTTAAGAGAAAGAGAGGGAAGGAGAGAGAGCCCAAGTGTCATGAATGTAGGAAGTAGAAGAGATTTCTAAGACAGGAAGGGGGAAGAGTAGGTAATGGGATACATGTGATGTGAGAGCACAAAGAGAAACTATTTTGGGCAAAAATGGGACCAGTCAGAGAGGGACAGGGGAGAACAAAGGGAGAAGGAAGAATAAGACCAAAGTGTGATGACATATATGTGAAAATGCAATCTCAAAATGCATTGCTTTGTATGCCTACTTAGAAAAATAACTTAAAAAAATGTTTCTGAAGTGTGATCTGGAGGCTTTCCTCCACACAGGGTGCAGAGAGGACCCCAATGTCCAGCTCCCACGCTGCCGTCTTTACAGTCGCAGGCTGGTCAGGCTTGGATTCCGTATAGAAACTATGGGTGGAGGACTGGAGGATGGCTTAGTGGTTAAGGCATTTGCCTGCAAAGCCAAAGGACCCAGGTTCAATTCCCCAGGACCCACATTAGCCAGATGCACAAGGAGGCACACACATCTGGAGTTCATTTGCAGTGGCTGGAGGCCCTGGCGTGCCTATTCTCTTTTTTTCTGTCTCTCTTTATCTCTTTTCCTCTCTCTCTCCCTCTCTCTCTCTCTCTGCCTCCCTTTTTCTCTGTCAAATAAATAAATAAATAAATATACTTTAAAAAAGAAACTGCAGGTGGATACATTCTTGTGTCACACAAAAGGCACCTATGCACATTTTAAACATGAACAGGACATTGACTCTGATCTCAACAGAATCTTGTACTCTGAGATCTGAGCTATGTGCCCTGACTTCTTTGGAAGAAGGGACAACTGGGAATCTTTATTAGCAGATGTACAGGACCTGTCCCCAGGGCTGAGAAAATGCGTACCTGCACTAGAATGCCAGGCTAGAGAGAAAGCTCAGAAAACCATAGATACGGTGATGGCCTTCTACCCAATATGCACCTACAATGTTCCAGATCCTTTCCAAAGCCTTCCATAAGCTGGCAGAAGTGACTGGTTGTGAGATGTGCTACAAGCTGGCTTTCTCTCAGCTTTTAATCTGTCCTTGGAAGCCACAGCCTAAGAAGGAGAGGAGGATTTGGAAAGCACCCTGGGGTTAAGGGAAGAGCCAAGGAGAGTTTTAAAAGGCCTCAAACAGTCACAACCATAATGGCTGAGTGGTTGCTTTGTCTTAGGGGCAGGAGCAGAAGTTGCTAAAATGTACCTGAGTTAACGGCTTCAAGAGGAGAAAAGTTCTTCCATAGTAAGTGTTGGCCGTTGCTGCAGTCAGGTTCACATTGCTGGTAGAAATCACCTGACCAAGAGCAGCTTGCGGGCGAATAAAAAGAGATCTATTTTGGCTCACAGGCTTGAGGAGGAAGCTCCATGATGTCAGGGAAAACAATGGCATGAACAGAAGTTGGACATCACTCTCTGGCCCACACAGGGTGGACAACAGGAACAGGAGAGAGTGCCAAACACTGGCAAGTGGAAACTGGCTATAACACCCATAAGCTGGTCCCCAACAACACACTGCCTCCAGGAGGCGTTAATTCCCAAATCTCCATCAGCTGGGAACCTAGCATTCAGAACACCTAAGTTTATGGGAGACACCTGAATCAAACCACCCCATTCTTTCCACCAGCAAGCAATGTGAACCTGACAGCAATAGCCATTGTCACTTGGAATTCATGAGGGGTGAACTTGGTGAATGTTCTAGAAAAGTGAGCCCTTCTGATAGGTCAGAGAGGTTTAGAGAGAGTGCGTCTGGATGACTGGGGCCTCCTCTGCAGCTACATGACACGAACAGCTTTGTGGAGTTGTGTGGTGGCCCACACAAAGCCACTCTCTATCAGAAAGGGGACCATTTACAGGTCTTTCCTTGCCACCTCCCAAGTGAATGTGTTCCAAGAGGCAAGAAAATAGGATTGATTGACCAAACCTCAAAGCTAAGGAAGACCTCGGCGGTTCCACTTAAATCCAGCTCCAAGACCACACAGGACCTGGAGGAAGAGCTCCCTCCCCTTTGGCTGTGTGAAGAAGGGAAGGAGGGTGGAGGAAGGTGGAGCTTGTGAAGTCCCCCCAACACTATGAACAAGGTTCCTGAGGACAAGAGAGGCTCACATGCTGTCAGACACCACACTTCGCATGGGTGGGGTCCATTTGTCTGTGATGTGGGGTTTTTTTGTCCTTCACAGATAAAAATGTTGAGTTAGTTCAGAGAGATGAAGGTACTTGCCCAAGTTAATTCAACTAATAAGCATCAGAACTAAGCAACCAGGTGAGCTTCGCATACCATTAAATCCCATGAGCTGAGGAAGGAGGAGAATTGCTCCAAGGAGGAGGCCTTCTGGCCAGAGCAGGGGTCCTGTGAGGCATGAGTTACTGCTTGGACGTCTCTTTCCTTTCCATGTCTGTCATGGTTTCTGACATTTAGTAAGTTACTTTTGGTTGCCTGAATGGATGGATGAAGTGATAAATTTTGGTTTCCTGGGCTGGAGAGATGGCTTAGTGGTTAAGCACTTGCCTGTGAAGCCTAAGGATCCTGGTTCAAGGCTCGATTCCCCAGGACCCACATTAGCCAGACGCACAAGGGGGCACACATGTCTGGAGTTCGTTTACAGTGGCTGGAGGCCCTGATGCGCCCATTCTCTCTCCCTCTCTCTCTCTCTCTGCCTCTTTCTCTCTCTGTCGCTCTCAAATAAATAAATAAAAAATAAACAAAAAAATATTTTAAAATTTTTGGTTTCCTGAGGGCATAGATGGAGAAGCCTTATCAGAAACTTCTGGGGCAGGGGGCAGGGAGGCTGGGGGGATGGCTCAGTGGGCAAATCCCTAGCACGCACATCAAAGCAGGATGACGCAGCTCCCTTCCTCCCTTAAGTTGTTTCTTGTCAGGTATTTGGTCTCAGCAATGAGGGAAGTCAGTAATACAGGAGCCTTTGCTAAGGCCTGTGATGGAGGGGCCTTTGGGAGACAGTCAGAATTAGACAACATCATGGATGAGGAGCCCACATAATTGCATCCGTGGCTTTTGAAGAAGAGGAAGAGAGACCCATGTAACAAACTTGCTCTGTCACTCCACGTGATGTCCTCTTCCACCCTGGACCTCTGCAGCTGGTCCAGCAAGAAGCCTTGTACCAGGGCTGGAGAGATGGCTTAGCAGTTAAGCGCTTGCCTGTGAAGCCTAAGGACCCCGGTTCGAGGCTCGGTTCCCCAGGTCCCACATTAGCCAGATGCACAAGGGGGCGCACGCTTCTGGAGTTCGTTTGCAGAGGCTGGAAGCCCTGGCGCGCCCATTCTCTCTCTCCCCCTCTATCTTTCTTTCTCTCTGTGTCTGTCGCTCTCAAATAAATAAATTAATTAATTAAAAAAAAAAGAAGCTTTGTACCATATTTCAGGCACTGTGCTAGGTCCTGGTAATACCACAGCAAGCCCAAATGGACATAGTCTCCCCCAGAGCTCAGTACAAGACAGTCAGTTAAATCTTCACGTTAAAGAATGAGGCAAACCGGGCGCGGTGGCACGCGCCTTTAATCCCAGCATTCGGGAGGCAGAGGTAGGAGGATCGCCAAGAGTTCGAGGCCACCCTGAGATTACATAGTAAATTTCAGGTCAGCCTGGGCTACAGTGAGACCCTACCTCGCAAAACCAAAAATAATAATAATAATAATAATAAAGAAAGAATGAGACAAGGACTCTGAGAGAAAGACCTGTGATAGATAGCACTCTTCTCTGAAGAAGTATCCTGGATGTGAGCCCAGCTGTAAAGCCAACGAGATGATAGAGGCAAGTACATGACAGGCACATTATCAGCACCTTGTCTTAAGTCTCCCCAGTGAGGTTCCGGGGAGCAGAATTGTGACTTACAGAAAGATCTGGGCAAAGCTCTCAGAACCTCCAAGCAGGCTATAAAAATGCCAAGATGACATGCAAACCCGTAACTACCACGTGGAGACAGGGCAGTAGAGATCTGCTTACTTCTTTCCTCCCTGTACTCTTAGTGGGCACTTTGAAAGGGTCAAGATTCCTTGCAAAAGTTTAGGGGGTGTAAAGGTCAGGTAATGGGAGGTCACAAAGAAACAGGCTTGGAGAGTGGAGACGCGGGGGTGATTTAAGGACTATACAGATTTTGGACCCGCGGGCAGTCTTACAATTAGTTTCCACAAACCTGGTGGCTTGGTGAGGTGGAGCCAGACTGCCCTGGTGACAACTGTATAATCATCACTCAACTATTTAGTGATATCCAGTTAAAGTGGAGGCTCAAGATCAGTCATGGAGAGAATATTTATGCTGCAGAAATTGGCAGATGCTAAAGATTGGGCCTGGCATGGTGGCGCACGCCTTTAATCCCAGCACTTGGGAGGCTAATGTAGGAGGATCGCTATGAGTTCAAGGCCACCCTGAGACTACATAATGAATTCCAGGTCATTCTGGGCTAGAGCAAGATCCTACCTTAAAAGAAAAAAAAAATAAAAATCAGGGCACTCTCCACTTCCACCTTGAGAAAGGCAATTGCTAAAATTTTATTTTGCACCACTGGTTGAAAGGAATTTTTAACTTGCAAGTCCTTGACTGTGGAAATCTGGGCCAATCAGGTTAGGGCTCAGAGGGCAAGAGAAGGGATCTAATATAAAATCTCTGATGTAGGGAGAAGGGTAAAAGTAAGGATCAAGTAAACACACAGATTGAAATATCTTTTGATTCTGTCTGTCAGGAACCCGGCAATGGTAGGGATAGGTTGAAAGAGGTGAGACCACCACGGACAGCTACCACACTCCTTGGGCTCTCAAGCAGGTTACTTCTAGTTCTCAGAGTATTGCCTATGAAATAGGGTAAAGTTTTGTTTTATGACATGAGCAAGGAATTTTTAGAGTTCATTTTTTATTAAATATTTTTTATTTATTTATTTTATTTTCATTTATTTATTTATGATTTTTATTTTTTATTTTTTGGTTTTTCGAGGTAGGGTCTCACTCTAGCCCAGACTGACCTGGAACGTACTATGTAGTCTCAGGGTGGCCTCAACCTCACAGCAATCCTCCTACCTCTGCCTCCCAAGTGCTGGGATTAAAGGGATGTGCCACCACGCCCGGCTTGAATATTTTATTTATTTGTGAGAGAAAAAAGAAAGAGGCAGATAGATGGGGGGAGAGAGAAAGAATGGGCATGCCAGGGCCTCTAGCTATTGCAAATGAGCTCTAGACACATGAGCCACCTTATGCGTTTGGCTTTACGTGGGTCCTGAGGAATCAAACCTGGTTTCTTAGGCTTTGCAGGCAAGCATTTATCCACCGAGCCATCTCTCCATCCCCTAGAATTCTTTCTGGGTGTTAACATTTGTCACTCCACAAACATCCAAACATGAAAAGTTAGCTAACAGTATGAAAGGGAATGTGCGGGCACAGGACTGGTCCTGTCCACAAGCATGGGTAAGGGCAAGGAGAAATAGATGGATTTATTCATTTTTGCATTTCCAATTATTTTGGAGATCTGCTATGAAATCAGATCTTTCTATGCCTTGTGTATCATATTCAGAAATTTTTCTGATTCTACTCCCTCCCCATTTCTGCCTCTCCCCTCCCCTACTTGTGCCTCCAACAGCTGCATTGCAAGAACACCACAGGGTATGAAAAAACAAAGCCAGGTAAAGAGTCTGGAAGCCCAGTCTTTCTGATACTGCTATTTTCCTATCAATATCCCCTATCTCCCCAAGAGTGCTCCAAAATGCTTATGCAATTGAAGACTCTTCTGGCTTTATAATAATCCATTTTCTTTTTCTTTTAAATTTTTTAAAAATATTTTAGTTTTGTTTATCTATCTATTTGACAGAGAAGAGGCAGATAGAGAGAGAAAGAATGGATATGCCAGGGCCTCCTACCACTGTAAATGAACTCCAGATGCATGCACCACCATGTGCATCTGGCTCATATGGGTCCTGGGGAGTCGAACCCTAGGTTCTTAGGCTTTGCAGCCGAGCACGTTAACTGCTAAGCCATCTCTCCAGCCCTAGTCATCCCTTTTCCATCAACATCATGAAATGTCTGAGACAAACTAACCTCATGAAGAAAAGAGGCTATTTAGCTCAAGTTCTGGAGTTTCAAAGGCACGGTGCCAGCATTAGCTTGGTTATAGTGAAGGCCTCATAGCAAATGTTTGGAGTGCTTCTGAGAGGGGTCCTACACCAAACAGGAAGCCAAAGAGGCTGGTGTCCCACAACCCCTTGCAAGGGGCACACTCTCAGTGACCTGAGGACTTCCCACTGGGCTGTTCCTCTTTCAGGTTCTATCCCACCCCTACCCCATCCTTCCAACATACAAGACCCTAAAGGACATATCACACCCAAGTCACACTGGGCCTGAGTACACAGCAAACCATGTAAGTGTTCTTATCTCTGGATGAGTCAGGGCTGATGACCCCTGCTCCCGTGCTCCTGGTTGCTCTTTGCTGTCCCTCGGAGCCCCCCTCCCCCCCACACACACTCCCTGAGACCAAGCTCATTTCTCACAGAGGTAGCTAGCTTGCTAAGCCATTTTCTTAAAATGGCTTTTGTCCCTTCTGCATTTCACATATCCGTTCCTCTATAGATGTTTCCTAGAATCACCCGCCACATAAATAAGCCTTTTCCCTTGGAGTCGTTGTCTCTAGAAGAATCCAGATGGAAAACAGGATTCTAAAGGTGCATGCTTTCAGCAACTTGCTGGACCTTTCTGCGTTGTGTTTTTCTCCTCCATGAGGTAGGTTCCCACAAGACTGTCCCTACACTTCTCACAGGGAGGCTGTGAGGTAGACAGGGCACAAAATGCCAATAGCCTTCAGGTGAAAGCACCCAGTTCTTATGTTAGTCTAAAATGCCTGAGAGGTCTCTGGGAAATGTGCATTTACTTTCCTACAGAGCTTCTGGAAGAGTAAAGCTGAATTGACCTAATAAAGCTAGTTGGAACTAAGTCTTGTCCAAAGATGAGAGAACAGCAAGCAGGCAAGAAGGAAAGAAAGGAGAGAGGGAGGAAAAAAAAAACAGGGGCTAGAGAGATGGCTTAGTGGTTAAGGCACATGCCTGCAAAGCTAAGGACCCAGGTTTGATTCTCCGGGTCCCACATAAACCAGATGCACATGGTGGCTCATGCATCGGAATTCGTCTGCAGTGGCTAGAGGCTCTGGTGTGCCTATTCTCTCTCTCTCTCTCTCTAACAAATAAATATATAAAAATAAATCTTTTTTTAAAAATGTAACTAGGACTGGGGAAATGACTTAGCAGTTATGCATTTGTCTGCGAAGCCTAAGGACCCGGGTGTGATTCCCCAGGACCCACATAAGCCAGATGCACAAGGGGGCATATGTGTCTGGAGTTCGTATGCAGTGGCTAGAGGCCTTGGCATGCCCATTCTCTCTTTCTCTATCTGTCTCTTTCTAATAAATAAATAAATATATATATATTTTAAATGTAACTAGTTCCATTCTAGTCTGACAATTCAAGGGTCCATGGTGTTTCTGGACAGAGGAGTTAGAGAGGATCTAAAGGGCATGATGCTCAAGAAAGCAAATGGCACAACCTCCACGCGGAATTTAGAGTCTTCACTTCTCCAACTCACAGCACTGTAAGCACGTGAAGATGAAACTGATTGGATATATAAAGGTTGGCAAACGTGCCCTCTTTAAAGAGGAAAATCCCTCTTTACAACATTTGTTGGTATAACAACAAAGCTAAGGCAAGGACAAAAAATACATTCAATGCAATACTCTCTGGGTAAGGAAACCTCAGCAAAAGAACTGTGTGGGAGTCCCTGGTGAGTTCTCAGCTTACCCCATTGTTTGTGGGCTCTGTAGCCTGGCACATATGGTGTGTAATGTTATCCCAAACACCATCACACATGAACAAAGGGACAACCTCCTCCCGGTCCTGGTTCTGTGCCTTGCTTTTAATGCTTCGGATCTTTTTTAACGTTGTCTTTGTGCTGCAGGAGAAGAGGGAAGAGTGTAAGGAACGACGGTAAGGACACAGCTTCAGGCCCACCTCTACCCCACACGCTAATTATAATATGGCTTTATAATTAGGGCTGCACACAGCGCAAAGCTGCTCCCCAGAAAACGCATATGTCGCTGTACCCAGCTTCGTACAGCAGCGCGACAGTGCGTGGTCAGCCCGCCACCCGATCTAGTCCGATTTCTAGAAGACCTGCAGACTCGGACTCAGCAATGGACCTTGCTGTTTCGAGTCATAAACCTTCCCAGCAAGCTGCCTAGAATAGAAGAGTCAAAAAGTGCAGGAGTCTTCCATGATTTCCACCCTGTATTTTTTAATCCCTCTCTCTCTCTCTCTCCCTTTCTCTCTCTCTCTCAAAAGCTCACACGGAGCCAGAAAAGTTTTCACCCCATATAAATTCAGATGAACCCACACAAAGACCCCCAACCCCAGGAGATTAGCAATGGAAATGGCCACTGGCCCTTAACTACGGAGCCCAACGTGGCGCTCACAGTACATTATTACAGTGTCTGATTTGGAATTCAAATTCTCCTCAAGACAACAGCCCTTTATTACATTTCTGACACTCATTACCTTGCCCGCTGGCTGGCCATCTCCCACGGCTGACATATCCTGGGAGCCATTCTAACTCGTCACTCAAACACATGGAAAAGGTGACTCTGGCCAAAAGGAGCCACCAAAGAGAGGAAACTGACTCCCACCAGGCATCCCCTCCCCCACCTCTCCCCCGCCCTCTGTGGCCAAGTGTCTTTCTTCCCAGCCAGGAAACCAAAGGGAGAAGGGACCGTTGTTTCTGTGGCTGTACCGGGTACCTGTTGACCAGCATCTCTTCCCCACCCCCTCCGGAGCAAATCCGCCACCGCTGTCAGTGACACATGCTTCCTGGCTCGTGTGGGTGGCCCAGCCTCATTAGGAAGGGATTTGGTGCCTGTTAGTTAATTGAAGCCCCTTCCTGCCACCTGCCACTCGCGGGCCTCATCTGCACACTAACTGTTCCTAATTGTCGTCATACGGTGGCTCCCCGCAACAACTTGAGAACAGATCTTCAGCAGCGCGTGCAGGCTCTGGGACGGTCCAGGGAGCATTGGGCAGTGACAGTTTATCAGAGGCCAGAGGGTTGGAGAGAAAAGGCACCTTGTGCCCATGTCAGTGAAAGGCTCAGATACATTCTAGCCCTACTGTGTAAATGGAAGATACAAAGCCTTCCTTGGACTGAGGTAGACTCTGAGCCCAGATTGCACAGCGTGTAGAAATGGTTCTGTTGGGCTGGAGAGATGGCTTAGCGGTTAAGTGCTTGCCTGTGAAGCCTAAGGACCCCAGTTCGAGGCTCGATTCCCCAGGACCCACGTTAGCCAGATGCACAAGGGGGCGCACGCGTCTGAAGTTTGTTTGCAGTGGCTGGAGGCCCTGGTGCTCCCATTCTCTCTCTATCTATCTGCCTCTTTCTCTCTCTGTCTATTGCTCTCAAATAAACAAATATAAATTTAAAAAAAATTTAAAAAAAGAAAAGCTTCTGTTTATCCACAGCAGTATGCTTTTTAACTCTCCCTGGTGCAAAGCCAAGATGTCTTGGGTTGCTAAGACCCCGTCCCTCTGCTGTGTTTCAGAAGAACTAGGGAGGAAAGAGGCATAGAAGTGAGAGAGAGGAGCAGGGAAGGACATGGAATGTTGTGGGGGCAGAAAGTCAAACACTCATGGGGACAATAAGTGAAAGGCGTGCAGGAAGGTTCAGTCACTCTGAAGAGTCGGGAGGAACATTGGTGTCAGTACAAAATGCCTATCTAATGAGAAACAGGAACAAATTCCGAGGCACAGGTTGTGAGAGACTATGTAGCTACGAGGAGAAGTGCATCAGATGGAAAACTGCAGCGTCTGGAGGCTCAGAGAGAGACACACCCGTAAGGAATCCATTTCGACTCACTAGAAAGAAGACCGCGGGCAGTAGTATGATTAATTTTGCTTTTGCTTTGATTTGCTTTACTCTTTCCACTGTAAGCACACTCCCCAGAGGTTCTCAACTCCAAGGCTCTCTAGATACTTCGCGACCAAGAAAACTTGCCAGGCCTCCCAAGCCAGAACTGGGAAGTGGTTTTGCCTGGAGATTTCCAAGTGATATCTGATTTATGAGTCATTCCCTCTGGGATGAGGGTACAGAAAATGAAACAGGAAAAACCTACAAGATTCATAGAGTAGAGAATAAAGGAAGAGAGAAGAAGGGGGGAAGGAGGGAGAGGAAGAAAAGAAGGAAGAGAGGGAGGCATGAAGCATCCTTGACATGGGAAATGGCAGGCAGACACTTACAGAGGCTTCTGCTGTTACAAAATTTGCACCCCTAGCTCCAGAAAAGGGCCCATTTCACCAGTTCCCCACAGACAGACGTGGGGTGAAGGCAGTTGTAAACATCAACTGCCTCCAGAAAGCTGGGAAAGATACTGCCAGATACTGTGTCTCCCCACTCTGACACACCTATTCTTAAGGTTTCCTCCACAATCTAAGAGACTTTTAAGAACGTCGCTGTCTTTCACACTAAGTCGCCATGAGAAAGTCTGTACGTCTTCCCAGGGCTTGTGAGTCTCCCTCACCAGCCGGGTCTTTAAATGGCATCAGTAACGTCTGCCCACGCTGCACCTGTGCCCCTCGGAGCCCAGTTCTGCTCACGGAGCAAACCCCAAAGCCCCTCTCCTCGCATCCTGCCCAGCCGCTCCTGGCTCTCTGACTGCCCCTCCTCCACCCTTGGGTCCCCCCTGGATGTCACTCACCACCATCCCCACTTACTTCTTCCAGCCTGGGAACCCGAGGGGCCTGGTCTAAGCAGCTTCTGAAGCTGGCAGATTTCAGAGGAGAGGGGAAAAAAAAAAAAAAAAAGAAAGAAAGAAAAAGAGAACACGAGAAAGAATGGCAGTTTGACACTACGCTGTCACAGTTAAAACAGGCCCCGCGCGTGACCCAGGCTTGGACACCAAAGCCTCCTGCCCAATCACAGCTGAGGCTGCATCTGCCACGGTTCACGGCCGCCGCTCCATGCTGGGGGACCAGATGCCTCTGTTGATGCCGCTCTCCTCCCGGCCTTCTGCCGGACGGGCGGCCACAAGACAGAGCCTGGCGGCCCGTCACTGGACGTCATCTGTCTCCACAGCCTGCCTCTTCCATATCTTCTTCCCTCCACCCTTCTCTGTCCCCTCACCCAGGCCCCCCCGCAAGCAGAGGGGGTATTTCTTTTCTTAAAGTTTGACTCAAAGGAGCAAAGTAGAATAAAAGGCTTCCCAAGGGGACTTTGATTTCTGCCAGGTGCAAGACAACGCCTTGTTCAGAGATGGAGCCAGAAGGCCACCAGCACCGTGCTCTGTGTTCCCACCGTCTTTCTGTTTAAGTGTCACTGTGGTCGTTAGGAATGTTGACATCGGGGAACCAGGTTTAAATACTGACACTTAACCTTCTTAGTAAAGTGGACCTATTTTGTTGGAAGTTGGAGGGCGGGGGGAGGAGTGACTGAATTGAAGCTAGCAGCTCGCTGTCATTCCATAAGTGACCCCAAAATAGATTTTGTTTTAAGGAGGCTATCCTAGAAAGAACATCTTCTTTCTCCCTAACCCCAAGGCACATGACTCACCCACGGTGAATGTCTGGACATCCCTTCAGGACGTGTGAGCGGAGCTCAGCATGGACTGGGATTTGCCCTCAGAGTCCAGACAAACTCTTGTTTGCCCAGAGCCCACAGCAAACAAAATGCAGTGATTGCCCTATGTATTGGCCATAATGGTGGGAATGTATTGAGAGCTGACACCACCTACCATTCTGGGGCTCCCCAAACCCCAATTTGTCCAGAGAGGAGAGAAGGTTTCCACTGAGGTGCTCTCTGTGGTTGCCTAAGGCAATGGCTGTCCTCCACATGTCAATGGTTGCCCACACGGAGGACCCATATCTCATTGCAGGTCCTGGAAAGCGTCTCCACAAACACTGTAATTGCTCCCAGAGATTCACTTCCTCCGTCCAATTTCTCTTCCATCCCCTATCTCTGCTACTGGAGATCTCTCTGTCTAAGATTGAACTTAATAATGAGGTTCTGTCCAGAAACTACATTGCAATCAAGGAGAACATGTTGCAAGGTCCCCAGTACAATTGCTCTTTCTGAATGTCCCTTCACATCCCTTTTCCTGTGATATTTCTTTGAACCCTTCACAGCAATAGTACCAAGCCCTATATATGCTCACTTTTCCTATGAGTACCCATCAATGAAAAAGTATGTTTTATAAGGGATCATGCATAATGAGCAGCTAACAAGAAGTCATAATAAATTTAGAACAACTGGAATGCATGTTATTAAAGTAATTTAAAGCTAATAATTTATTATGGGAATTTTCCATGTAATTTTTTAATATTTCATTTTTATTTATTTGAGAGAAAGAGGAGAGACAGAGAGACTGGGTGTGCCAGAGCCTCTAGCCACTGCAAACAAACTCTAGATGCATGCACCACTTTTTGCATCTGCCTTACGTGAGTCCTAGGGGATCAAATCTGGGTCTTTTGGCTTTGTAAGAAAGTGCCTTAACCTCTAATCCATCTCTCCAGCCCATTCTATGTTTTCTAACCATGGTTGGCCATGAGTCACTGACTGAAAAAGGTAAAGCCACAAGTCTGGAGAAGTGGCTTCTTGATGCTCTGGAGTTAACCACACCCCAAGTTCTCTCACTTGTGGGCTGGCCCAAGCATATTGGGTGGGTTCTTAGGAATGTCCCATCAAATGGAAGAAAAGATTCCAGTACCACCAAGAAACAGCTTCCACTGGTTCACTGAAATGCACTTGGTGAGTGACATGCTATAACCAGTATGGGGATGCTGATTAGAGAGAAGGGACATCGTGCCTGGTGTTGAGAGGAAGGTTTCAAAGAGGGTGTGACATCTGTGAAGGCTTCAAAGAAATATCACAGGAAAAAGGGTATTAAGGGACACTCTGAAAGAGAGAAATTGTCATTCCCTTCACCCCTGAGGACGTACTACAAACCGCACATGGTAGTAGGTATTGGAGACTCAGAAATAAATAAGACTTTGTCCTTGCTAGTCCCCTAGTGAATTTCCTGACATGTAATAAAAGGTAGGCAT
This sequence comes from Jaculus jaculus, assembly GCF_020740685.1. Taxonomy (NCBI): domain Eukaryota; kingdom Metazoa; phylum Chordata; class Mammalia; order Rodentia; family Dipodidae; genus Jaculus; species Jaculus jaculus. The sequence goes on from NC_059106.1 coordinate 157,442,598, forward strand.
AATGATATTTTCATTGAGAAATAGGCAATGAATGCCTCATGGTGATTTAACAAATGAGGTTTTGAAAAACAACACATTTTTAATCTGACAGTTACCTAAATATAAATGTCAAATGCAGACATATAGTTTGTCACATTTAGTCCTTCAAGACTCCCTGGGACCAGCATGCATGCAACAAACAATTCAAAGAGAATATAATATTGATACTCTAAATATCACAATATATCACAATTATACTTGATGATGGAAGACAAGCAAGGTACATTGTAAGTGCATTGAGTGAACTCAGAAAGCACATAGGTTAGTAGATTTGTGTTTATGCAGGTCAATATAATATAAACATAACAATATAATGGATGATACAATGTTATATGCATTTTATATGACGTTGCTTTCCAAACAAGACCAAGCTCATAATAATAATGGTAATATTAATGGTAAGTAAATACTCATTACTAGTATTATTTATTTTTTAAAAATATTTATTTTTTTATTTGAGAGCAACAGACAGAGAGAGAAAGAGGCAGAGAGAGAGATGGAGAGAGAGAATGGGCATGCTAGGGCCTTCAGCCACTGCAAACGAACTCCAGACTTGTGCGCCCCCTTGTGCATCTGGCTAACGTGGGTCCTGGGCAATTGAGCCTTGAACCAGGGTCCTTAGGCCTCACAGGCAAGCGCTTAACCGCTAAGCCATCTCTCCAGGCCAACAAGTATTATTTTTTTTATTTGGTTTTTCGAGATAGGGTTTTGCTCTAGCCTAAGTTGACATGGAATTCACTATTAGTCTCAGGGTGGCCTCGAACTCATGGCAGTCCTCCTGCCTCTGCCTCCCAAGTGCTGGAATTAAAGGCGTGCGCCACCACGCCCAGCACAAGTATTATTTTTAAAAATATTTTTATTTGTGTATTTGCATGTGCAGGGGGGCGAGTAACACCAGGGTCCTTGTTCAAATTTTTGTGCATCTGGCTTTATGTGGGTACTGGGGAATTGATGGCAGGCTTTGCAAGCAAGCACCTTTAACTGCTGAGCCATCTCCTCAAGCCCCACCAGTATTATTTTAACAACTAAGACTCCATTCACACCTAAGAAAATACTTGAGGACTGCCAGCATCTTGAATGGGCACTGCATGCTAGTGATTTCCCTTCCCAAAGTAGCAGACAATCCTGTTTCTTCAGAGCAAGATGGAAAACAGAAAGCATCTCTTAACCTGGAAACAATTAAACTAGGAACAAAACTGAGCTATAAGCAAATGCAAGACAAGTTCTGTTATGTCTAAACACCAAGAAAAATGATGTATCAGAGGGTTTATTTGGGATTAACAAAACACACTTTTATCTGGTGCATATCTAAAAGTCTACAGACTTCATATTTTCTTTTTCTGCATATGTTTGTATGTGTGGTGTGCATATGTGTGTATGCATGTGGGCACAAGTGTGTATATAAGTGCCTGGTACCCATGCACGTGTGTGTGCATGCATGCGGACACCAGAGGTCAATGTTAGGATCTTCCTCAGTCACTATGCACCTTGCTCTTAAAGATAGGGCCTCATGCTGAACCTGTAGCTCATTGATTCAGCTTGACTTCCTAGCTAGAGAGGGCCAGGGATTCCGTCTTTACCTCCCCAACATTGGTATTACAGGCATGCACCACCATACCTGGCATTTGACATTGGTACTGGGAATCCAAACTCAGGTCTTCATGCTACCCACTGAGCCATCACCCCAGACCTAGTTTTATGTTTGGAAGGTGATTATTTTACAAAGAAAAACCATAGGGATGTGGGGGAGGTCCCTATGACATAGAAATCATTGAGATAAAATGTCACAAAACATTTGTCACTCCATGCTTTGTGCCTGGCACAGAGTCTGTGTTTGATAAGCGTTTGTTGAATGAATGAGCAAATGCACAAGTAGCATGATTCCTGATGTTTGATGTTAGGATGGAATGAATATAGTTGAATCAGCTTGAAGTGCAACAATGACTTTACACTATGGGTTTCTTCAGAGATGCCACCTGTACAAATTCAATTTAATCTAAAATATTTTAGGGAATAATAGTTGACATATTTTGTCAAAATGTCATTCATACAATTTAAAAGGCTGCTTTCTAGGAGTGGCATCCCATACGTGGGAAACCCACCACTCAGCAACCCCATCACTCACTTCCCTTCATGGAAATGACTTAGCTTATAAGTTACAGCTCCTTGTTGACATAAAGTGACTCCAAAAGAGGGCCACACGTGAACTAACTAATCTCAATGGGCACGGATGAAAGCCCTAGAAAGCTCTGATCAGAACGACCCCATTCACTGAGTAGAACAGCTTTTGAAAAAAATGTGATCATTTAAGACATCATTTCTCACTACTCCTGTAAGACACCCAAACAACACCCCAGTCAGTAACCTTAGTGTTTTCTCCCTCTCTCTCTCTCTCTCTCTCTCTCTCTCTCTCTCTCTCTCTCTCTCTCTCTCTGTGTGTGTGTGTGTGTGTGTTTCTCTTCAAAAAGCAGAGATATGAAGCTGGAGAAGTGACTTAGCTGTTAAGCATTTGCCTCCAAGGCCTAAGGACCCAGGTTTGATTCCCCAGGACCCATGTAAGCCAGATGCACCAGGGAGCACATGGGTCTGGAGTTCCTTTGCAATGGCTGGAGACACTGGCACACCCATGCTCTATCTATCATCTATCTATTTATCTATCAATCACCTATCTATCTCTGCTTGAAAAATAAATAAATAAAAATATTTTTAAAAAGCAGAGATGAGGGCTGGAGAGATGGCTCAGCAATTAAGGCACTTGCCTATAAAGCCTAATGACCGGAGTTTGAACCCCAGTACCCATGTAAAGCCAGATGCACAAAGTGGTGCATGCATCTGGAGTTCATTTGCAGTGGCTAGAGGCCCTGGCATGCCCATTCTCTCTCATTCTCCCTCTCTCTGTCTCTCTCACTCTCTTTCTCTTTCTCCTCTCTTCCATTGCAAATAAACAAAAAAAATTTTTTTTTAAATAGCAGAGATGTTCAGAGCTAAGATGAGCAGATGCTCAATAGATAAAGTCTTGGCAGGCAGTCATGGTGACCTGAGTTAGATCCCCAGCACCCATGGAAGCACTGGAGGGCTTAGAAGCCCTCAACCCTCAACCCATCCCCCATGATCCCAATACTCAAGGGGTAAGGACAGGCAGATCTTCGGGGCGAGCTGGCTAGCTACAGTAGCCAAATTGGTGAGCTCTGGCTCAAGCGAGATTGAGGAAAACTCCATTTCAAACCTCTGGCTTCCATATACACATGCACCCCCACACATGTAAATATGTACCCACACAATGTACACCACAGACAAATGCACACGCCAAAAAAGAAAACAGAGCAGATGTTATAAAGCATGCTGAGAAGTAGACGTTCTTGCGAATCAGCACCAAGGACACCACCCTTGCCTTTGGACCCTGCTATAGCCACTCTTTTATAAGACCACCAAGAAATCCAGTTCTCCTCAAAGCAAAGCACTGTACCCCCAAATCAAGAAAAGTATCCACCCAAACATAATTCCAATGACGACCATTATTTAATTATTTGTATTTCTTGGTATTGTATTGATGAATATTTAACTGGCTTTAATTAACTAATGTATCTGTCTTAAAAATAGGCCATAAGGAGCTGGAGAAATGGCTTAGTAGTTAAGGCAATTGCCTGCAAAGCCAAAGGACCCAGGTTCAATTCCCCAGGACCCATATAAGGCAGGTGCACAAGGGGCACATGCATCTGGAGTTCATTTGCAGTGGCTAGAGGCCCTGGCATACCCATTCTCTCCCTCCCTCTCCCTCTCTCTCTCTCTCTCTCTCTCTCTCTCTGCCTCTCTTCTCTCTGCTTGCAAATAAGTATAATAAATTTTTTTTTAAGATAGGCCATAAAGCTGGACGTGGTGGCACACACCTTTAATCCCACTCAGGAGGCAGAGGTAGGAGGATCACCATGAGTTTGAGGCCACCCTGAGACTACAGAGTGAATTCCAGGTCAGCCTGGGCTAGAGTGAGACCCTACCTTCCCACCTCAAAAAACAAGCAAGCAAAAAAGATAAGTCATAAATACTTGCTGAAGTATTTGCATTTATAGTGCAAATAGTATAGTATACTATAGTATAAAAATAAAATATAAAATAATAGCCACACATGTCCCCCCCACCTCTGCCAAATAGGAACAGATGAACATGTATTCATCATTTATAGGTAATCATTCCAGACTGTCAAGATAAGAGAGTCTGCCTGTAAGTTCATGGGTCAGGGACTCTGTTTTACTGACCACTCCCTTGTCTAAGTTTCACTCAAATATTAAGAAATAAGCTTTGTGCCCAAGTTTTTCCATTTCTCCTCTAAGAAGCTCTCCCCCATTGATAAGTGTTTTAATCAGTAGGGTTTCGAAAGAATATCTCTTTGGGATTTATTTCAAGTTAACAAATTACAGAACTCTTTCATTCCCTTCTCCCTACCCCACATCAGGTTCACTAACGTCTATGGTGGGTCCTCCTGTGGTTGTATCTTCACACACTGATTTCACAGTCCATAACTAGAGCAGGTGATCTCAACCGAATGTCCACAAATAGGCAAACAAATCCAGAAACACCTAAGTGCCTGTCCAAAGTCACCCACTTAATAGTAAAAATAAGGATTCTCATTTGTTCTGATTCCAAAATCCCCCCTACATTTCCACTGCCTCCCAAGAGTCATTAGCTGTGCATAGCTCATGCCTGAAAAACCTAGTTACCATCGAAAAAAGAAGCAAAAACACTAATTTTCTACTGTCTGCTACTTATGCATGTAGTGCATAAATAGCAATGCAGGCTCATTTGTTTGAACACTTAGTCCCTAGCTGGTGACACTGCTTGGAACCTTTACAGAGCGGGGCCTCATTGGAGGAAGTGGTTGGGGCAGGGGCAGTGGCTTACGGGTTACAGGTTGGCCCTGGTTTAGGCCGAGCTGTCTGCTTTCTGACTGCCAATGTGTTATAACCAGCTGCCTCCAGACTCCAGAGATAGTTGTTATGGCTGTGAGCCACTCCCACTGCCATCCCTTCTACACCATGATAGCGCCCTTCAGACCATGAACCAAAATAAATCCCTCCTCAAGTTGTTTCTAGAAGGTATTCCGTCACAGGGATGAGAAAAATAACTATACGGTGCACATTTTCTAAGAAGGTACCTAAACTTTCAGTTTCTAAAAGAACTGCCTGGAAAGTCTATTGTTACAGTCAGTTTTTAGTCTTAAGATAACTAATTATTTCTTAGAAAGAGCTAGACATGGGAAAGTTGAGATAAAGAGGATCCAATCATTTGGCATTAAAAAAAAAAATCATTATCAGGCCAAAGAGATGGCCCAGTGGTTAAGATGCCTGCCCATAAAGTCTAGTGACCCAAGTTTGATTCCCCAGTACCCACATAAATCCAGATGGACAAAGTGACACATGCATCTGGAGTTGGCTTGTAGCAGCTAAAGGTACTAGTTTCTCTCCCTCTCTCTCTTTCTCTCTCCCTCCCTCTCTCCCCCAGGTGTGGTGGTGCATACCTTTAATACCAGCACTTGGGATACCAAGATAGAAGGATCAATGTGAGTTCGAGGCCAGCCTAAGACTACATAGTGAATCCCAGTTCAACCTGAAAATCCAAAACCAAAACAAAATACTATGAGTGCTTTCAGTTTCCTCTGAATTGACACAAAAGATGGGAATTTTGTTGAAAGAACTAACCAGAGAAGAGAAGAAGTGGACAGGTCCCCATGGAGAAAATGGCAGCCAGTTGAGAAGGTAAGTGTTCTCAAAGTGGCCACATTTATACTTCCGTGCCTGTGTGCTCCTCCAGAATCATGGGACACTTCATCAAGTGATGGAAAAAGTTAGAAAACATGCATTTATTTCTGTTATATGGGACACTGAATTTAGGCATCTCTTTTTTTTATGTGATGCTTGGGGATTAAACTTAGAGCCTCATAAGTGCTAGGTGAGCACTTTTCCACTAAGCTGTATTCCTAGCCCTTCCAATTTTCTACTATCCTTTTCTAGGGTATAGTTCACATTATCATGACTCAAAACTGAGCTCCATTATCATGTCCGCATTCCAGGCAGCAGGTTGGAAGATGGGGGAAGATGGGATGAAGAGTCAGGGCCAGTTTCCTGTTAAGGAAGGAGTGGTGGTTAGAGTCAACTCCCAAACTCACTTTGAAATTTAATCCTCATTATGAGATAGTAGTAAGAGGTGGTGCATTTGAACAACACAGGCTATCGCCAATGCACTTGGTTGCCCACCTGAACTAGACAGTGGGACCCTATTGCTGAAGACACCATGTGTGTCATTTGCAGGACACTGAGAAATCAACCTGGAGCTGAACTGGAAGCTGCCTCCCTGCTGGCCAGCTGTCCCAGTCCTGAAAAGTGCTATGTAGGCTGCTTGGGAGAAAAGATCATCAACAGTTTGCACCAGCAGTGGACCCTACAAACAACACAAACAGCCAGGCAAGATGTGCCCACTGGTGCAATAGTGGCATGACTGTCTTGGGCGGTGGGGACGGGGAGGTAACCAGCTGCTCTCTGGTTGTATTTAAGGCCCACTCTGTAGGAGGGAATTCATGTCTGGTACTGAAAACCAGTCAAAGGCTCATGCTGGGAAGAGTCATAGATCCCAGTGCAGCAGCTGCTGCTATTGTACGGCTAAATTGATACGTTGTTCCCATCAAGTTTCCCTCCAATTTTTTTTAAATGTTTTTGCCCATAGATTATAGTGTTTTTGGCCAGAGAAACTTCTTTTTTTGCAGATGATAGTAACAACTAGGAAGACTCTTACCTGGTCAAAGCCCTGAGAGTAAATAAATGACTGTGGACTGCTCAGTGCTAAATGAAACATCTCTGTCACACCCTCTGAGGCTCAGGGGATACTGCGGAAGAGCTGTAGAAAGACGGTAAGAGTCAGAGGGCGTGCATGCATGACCCACCCCACAGCAGCTGCTGTGACTTACACAGTCTTGAGTCCATCAGTGTGCCATTATGGGTGACAGAGACATCACACTAGAAGAATTACCTGGAAAAGAAGAAGGGATTATGTGGAAAGGGTGGCCGGGTGTGGGGGGGGGAACCAAAGAAGAGAACGGGAGGGGATTGTGATCAAAATACATTATGTACATGTATGAAAATTATCAATTAAAGAGATGGAATAGGGGCTGGAGGGATGGCTTAGTGGCTAAGGGGCTTGCCTACAAAGCCAAAGGACCCAGGTTCAACTCCCTAGGACCCAAGTATGCCAGATGCACAAGATGGTACATGCATCTGGAGCTTGTTTGCAGAAGCTAGAGGCTCTGGCACATCCATTCTTTCCCTATATCTGCCTTTCTCTCTCAAATAAGTAAATAAATAATATTTTTTTAAAGATGGAATAAAAGGTGATCAAAACTCTAATGTATAAAGAACATTAATGCAGGCCAGGTGTGGTGGTGCATGCCTTTAATCCCAGCACTCGGGAGGCAGAGGTAGGAGGATCGCCATGAGTTCAAGGCTACCCTGAGACTACATAGTGAATTCCAGCTCATTCTGAGCTAGGGCATAACCCTACCTTGAAAAAAAACAACAACAACAACAACAAAAATACTTTACATATTACTAATGCTTTACATATTACTATGTTAATGGGTTATTTTGAGAGCCAGTCTGCCACAAAAGCCAGTTTAGCAAGGTCCCTCATGCTTCCTGTTCATTACCATGTAAAACCTTGAGTTGCTTCAAGAATCTGTCAGAAGCCAGGGGGGTGGTGGCGCATGACTTTAATCCCAGCACTCAGGAAGCAGGGGTAGAAGGATCACTGTGACTTTGAGGCCACCCTGAGACTACAAAGTGAATTCCAGGTCAGCCTGGACTAGACTGAGATCCTACCTCTAAACATACACACACACACACACACAGACACACAAAATCTGTCAGAAAGAAGCCCATCAGCAAATGCGATCCCTTGACCTTGAGCTAGAACCAGGAACCAAAGTAGATATCTTTCCTTATAACTTGCTCAGTCTGTGATATTGTGTTAAGAGGAACTGAAAGTAGTCTAAGAAAAGGAGGTCTTTCAAACCTGTTGCACTATTCTTGCTAGGTCCTGATCAATGGGCCCGATATTAGTCCCATGTGCACACCTGCTAGCAGGGGAAGCTGGGAAATGTAGTCTTAGTTCTAGGCAGCTGAATACCTACTGGGAGTCAGGAAATTCTAAGAGGGAAGAAAGGTTTTTTAGGTTGAATAGCTAATAACCTCTGCCCAGGTAACAGGAGATGTTGGTCAAAGCTCACAACAGGGGCCTGTGAAATACCCAGGTCATATTATACACAGGGCAGCTCTTAGCCACTAAATTACAGTTTGTGGTGCACCACACTCAAGCAAAAGTGTGTCTCTACTCATTTCCCACATTAGAAGTTTGGGGAAAATTAGTAGATAAGTGCCCAAATAGAACAGCTGATCTACTTGCTTCAAATCTCAAAACCTGAAGTTTGTATTGGAGAGATGGCACAGCAGTTAAAGGCACTTGCTGACAAAGCCTAACAGCCCAAGTTCAATTCCCCAGTACTCTCTTGCAAAGCCTAACAGCCCAAGTTCAATTCCCCAGTACTCATGTAAAGCCAGATGCACAAAGTGGCTCAATGCGTCTGGAGTCCATTTGCAGTGGCAGGTGGCCCTAGCACACCCATACTCACTCTCTCCATGTCTGCCTCTTGCTGTTTCTCTCTCTTTCTCAAATAAATAAATAAAATATTTTCAAAAAATAAAAAACCAGGCTGGGCATTGTGTGGCATGCCTTTAATCCCAGCACTTAGGAAGCCAAGGTAGGAAGATCACCATGAGTTCGAGGCTACCCTGAGACTACAGAATGAATTCCAGGTTAACTTGGGCTAGAGTGAGACCCTACTTTGGAAAACCAAATAAATAAATAACAAACCAGGCTGAAGAGATTGCTTAGTGGTTAAGACACTTGCCTGCAAAGCCTAGGGACTCATGTTTGACTCTTCAGGTCTCGTGAAAGGCACATGCACAACATGATACAAGGGCACAAAGGGACGCATGTCTGGACTTCAATTGCAGTGGCTGGAGGCCCTGGCACACCAAGTCTCTCTCTTTCTCTCTCTCTCTCTCTCTCTCTCTCTCTCACACACACACACACACACACAAAAGCCAGGTGTGGGATTTTCCCCTCACCCCGCACTCTCCGCAACTCGGGAAACGTGAGGGGAGAGCAGCAGCGAGCAGCGGAGGAGCAGACCGCGAGGTAGAAGAACACGTGGAGCAGCGAGAGAACCAGAGCAGCTGCGGCTCCCTCCCCTCTTTATGGCAAACATAAATACACACCTTTCAATAATATCTCTTAATATCAACGGCCTCAATGCCCCAACCAAAAGACGTAGTTTTGCAGACTGGGTTAAAGATCAGGATCCTACAATTTGTTGTGTCCAAGAAACTCACCTTTCTACAAAGGATAGACATTATCTTAGGGTGAAAGGTTGGAAGATGGTGTTTCAAGCAAATGGGCCTAGAAAACAAGCAGGGGTTGCTATCCTAATATCTGACAAGGTAGACTTTAGTCCAACGTTAGTCAAAAAAGATAAGGAAGGTCACTTTATATTGATTAAGGGCACACTCCAACAGGAGGACATTACAATCCTAAACATATATGCACCTAACATGGGGGCGCCCAAATTCATCAAACAAACACTAAGGTCACAGATAACACCAAACACAGTGGTGGTGGGTGACTTTAACACCCCATTCTCATCAATTGACAGGTCATCCCAGGAAAAAATAAACAGAGAGGCATCTGGACTAAATGAGGTCATAGAAAGAATAGACCTAACAGATATATACAGGACATTTCATCCAAATGCTGCAAAATATACATTCTTTTCAGCAGCACATGCAACATTCTCTAAAATAGACCATATATTAGGAGACAAAGCAAATCTTAACAAATTCAGGAAAATTGAAATAATCCCTTGCATTCTCTCTGACCACAATGGAATTAAACTACAAATCAGTAGCAAGAAAGGCTATAGAGCATACTCAAAATCATGGAAACTAAACAATACACTACTAAATGATGAATGGGTCAATGAGGAAATCAAAAAATTTATAGAGTCAAATGATAATGAGAACACAACATACCAAAATCTCTGGGACACAATGAAGGCAGTTCTAAGAGGTAAATTTATAGCCTTAAGTGCCTCTATTAAGAAATTAGAAAGGTCGCAAGTAAACGACCTAATGCTTCACCTTAAAGCCTTAGAAAAAGAAGAACAAGGCAAACCAAAAATCAATAGACAGGAAGAAATAATAAAGATTAGGGCAGAAATTAATGAAATAGAAACAAAAAAAAATCCAAAAATTAATGAAACAAAGAGTTGGTTCTTTGAAAGGATAAACAAGATTGATAAACCCTTAGCAAATCTGACCAAAAGAAAGAGAGAAAAGACACAAATTAATAAAATCAGAGATGAACAAGGTAACATCACAACAGATTCCAGAGAAATTCAAAAAATCATAGGGACATACTATAAAAGCATATTCTCCACAAAGCATGAAAATCTGAAAGAAATGGATGAGTTCCTTGATTTATATGACCTACCTAAATTAAATCAAGATTAGGTTAATCACTTAGACCTATAACAAGCATGGAGATCCGAACAGTTATCAATAATCTCCCAACTAAAAAAAGCCCAGTCCCAGATGGATTCACTGCTGAATTTTACCAGACCTTCAAGGAAGAGCTAACACCATTGCTTCTTAAGCTTTTCCAGGAAATAGAAACAGAAGGAATTCTACCAAACTCCTTCTATGAAGCCAGCATCACCCTGATACCCAAACCAGGCAAAAATAGAACAAAAAAAAGGAAAATTACAGACCAATCTCCCTCATGAATATAGATGCAAAAATTCTCAACAAAATATTGGCAAACAGAATACAACAATATATCAAAAAGATCATTCACCCTGACCAAGTAGGCTTTATCCCAGATATGCAGGGATGGTTCAACATACGCAAATCTATAAATGTAATACATTATATAAATAGCTTGAAGGACAAAAATCACATGATCATTTTATTAGATGCAGAGAAAGCATTTGACAAAATCCAACATCCCTTCATGATAAAAGTCCTACAGAGACTGGGAATAGAAGGAACATATCTCAATATAATAAAAGCTATTTATGACAAGCCTACAGCCAACATATTACTAAATGGGGAAAAACTGGAAGCTTTTCCACTAAAATCAGGAACAAGACAAGGGTGTCCACTGTCCCCACTTTTATTTAATATAGTTTTGGAAGTCTTAGCCATAGCAATAAGGCAAGAGACACACATAAAAGTGATACAAATTGGAAAGGAAGAGATCAAGTTATCATTATTTGCAGATGACATGATTCTATACATAAAGGACCCTAAAGACTCTACTAGCAAACTGTTAGAGCTGATCAAAACCTACAGCCATGTAGCAGGATACAAAAGAAATACACAGAAATCAGTAGCCTTCATATATGCTAACAATAAGCACACAGAAGATGAAATCAGAGAATCACTCCCATTCACAATTGCATCAAAAAAAAAATAAAGTACCTTGGAATTAACCTAACCAAGGAAGTAAAGAATCTCTACAATGAGAACTTTAAAACACTCATGTGAGAAATTGCAGAAGACACTAGAAAGTGGAGAAACATCCCTTGTTCCTGGATTGGAAGAATCAATATTGTGAAAATGGTAATCTTACCAAAAGCAATCTACACATTTAATGCAATCCCTATCAAGATTCCAAAGGCATTCTTCATGGAAATAGAAAAAATAATCCAAAAATTCATTTGGAATCACAAAAAACCTCAAATATCTAAAGTAATACTGAGCAACAAAAATAAGGCTGGTGGTATCCCCATACCTGATTTTAACCTATACTACAGAGCCATAGTAACAAAAACAGTGTGGTACTGGCACAAAAACACACATGTAGATCAGTGGAACAGATTAGAGGACCCAGATGTAAGTCCAGGTAGCTATAGCCACCTGATATTCGATAAAAATGCCAAAAATACTCATTGGAGAAAAGACAGCCTCTTCAGCAAGAGGTGTTGGGAAAACTGGATATATATCTGCAGAAGGATGAAAATAGACTCTTCTCTCTCTCCATGCACAAGAATTAAGTCCAAATGGATTAAAGACCTTAACATCAGACCTGAAACTTTGAAACTGCTACAGGAAAAAGTAGGGGAAACCCTTCAACATACTGGTCTTGGCAAAGACTTTCTGAATACAACCCCAATTGCTCAGGCAATAAAACCACAGATTAATCTCTGGGACCTCATGAAATTACAAAGATTTTGCACCGCAAAGGACACAGTGAAAAAAGCAAAGAGGCAACCTACAGAATGGGAAAAAATCTTCGCCAGCTATATATCTGATAGAGGATTAATATCTAGGATATACAAAGAACTCAAAAAGTTAAATAATAAGGAATCAAACAAGCCAATCAAAAAAATGGGCTATGGAGCTAAATAGAGAGTTCTCAAAGGAAGAAATATGAATGGCATATAAGCATCTAAAAAAATGTTCTACGTCACTAGTTATCAGGGAAATGCAGATTAAAACTACATTGAGATTCCATCTCACTCCTGTCAGATTGGCCACCATCATGAAAACAAATGATCATAAATGTTGGCGGGGATGTGGAAAAAGAGGAACCCTTCTGCACTGCTGGTGGGAATGCAATCTGGTCCAGCCATTGTGGAAATCAGTGTGGAGGTTCCTAAAACAGCTAAAGATTGATCTACCATATGACTCAGCTATAGCACTCCTAGGCATATATCCTAAGGACTCATCTCATTTTCTTAGAAGTACATGCTCAACCATGTTTATTGCTGCTCAATTTATAATAGCTGGGAAATGGAACCAGCCTAGATGTCCCTCAACTGATGAGTGGATAATGAAGATGTGGCACATTGATGCAATGAAGTTCTACTCAGTGGTAAAGAAAAATGAAGTTATGAAATTTGCAGAAAAATGGATGGATCTGGAAAGGATTATAGTAAGTGAGGTAACCCAGGCCCAGAAAGCCAAGCGCCACATGTTCTCCCTCATATGTGGATTCTAGTTACAGATGATTGGGCTTGTGTGTGAGAAGGAAAATACTTAGTAGCAGAGGCCAGTAAGTTAAAAAGGAGATAGATATAAAGGGAAGAGAAAGGAAGGGAGGAGGGTGCTTAATATGTTGGTATTGTATATATGTAAGTACAATGATTGAGATGGGGAGGTAATATGATGGAGAATGGAATTTCAAAGGGGAAAGTGGGGGGGGGAGGGTATTACCATGGGATATTTTTTATAATCATGGAAAATGTTAATAAAAATGTGAAAAGAAAAAAAAGTGAAAACGAAGCTGGAAAAAAAAAATCCCAAAATATCTCCAAATTCTTTAAGTGACCTAGCAAAACCAAGAAAATATTTTCAAGTCAGCGCTGGTGGCACACTCCTTTAATCCCAGCACTTGGGAGGCAGAGGTAGGAGGATCACCATGAGTTTGAGGCCACCCGAGACTACATAGTGAGTTCCAGGTCAGCCTGGACTAGAGTGAGACCCTACCTCAAAAAAAAAGAAAAGAAAATATTTTCAAAAGAAAATGTAGTCAGTGGAAAACATATATATGTATATATGAATGTATATATACACCTTGCATAAATATAAATCTTAGAAGCCTTTAGAAATAGGTAGGAATTCACTAACCAAATAACAAACAAGGATAACAATTCCACAGTGGTAGAAAGCACAGATTTAGGGGACAAGAAAATTCATTTAAGTCATTTATCCAAATGCCAACACACCTGATCATTTGAGATTTCCAGGGACTGTTTTGTCTCTTACCTTGTGAATTTTGATTTAGCCACCATTAACTAGGCTATAACATAATTTTAATTAAAACAAATCTTAGGAGAACTATACTTGCTAAAGTCATCAGTCTGCAAAGGTGGTAAAATCAGAGAAAGTCAAAAGCCACTACTTGGGCTGGAGAGATGGCTTAGCAGTTAAGGCACTTGCCTGTGAAGCCTAAAGACCCAGGTTCAATTCCCCAGTTCCCACATAAGCCAGATACACAAGTTGACACATGTATCTGGAGTTTGTTTGCAGTGGCTAGAGGCTCTGGCATGCCCATTCTCTCTATCTCTCATAAATTAAATTTAAAAAAATTTTAAAGCTACTACTTGATTGGCCAGAGCTGCTTTAGTGACACACCCAAATACACATATAACACACCCCCCACACACATGTACAAATAAATAAATTTTAAAATCAAAACAAAAAAGAAGTATGAACTGTCATGTGGGTGACTCTACCTAAGGCCTGGCCATTAGACACTGCTGTAGAGGCAGCCCAGGGTTCCATCAAGTGCATGACAATCCAGAGGCATCGGTGGATGCTACCCACACTTAGAAACAATGAGAAAAGGCTCAAGAATTTTAGACACTTCAGAGTTAAGTACCATTTTCAAAACTAGACGTTTTTGCATGATTTCTCTTTCCCTTGGGGTCACCTCAATCACCTATGGAAAAAAGGCCAGTGATAATTGAGAAAACATATCCCCGGAATAGATTAGCTAAAGTTAGGGCTTCTGTGGTTTGAATACAGTTGTCCTCATCAGAATTGATCCTGAGCCTTAAATCCCCCCCTCACCCCCCGGCCCCAGTGCATGAAGGTAAGACCTGATGAGAGGTGTCTGGGTGGTGGAGGTAGAATCTTCATGAACAGATACATGATTTTCTCATAGAAATGAATGACTTACAGTGAGGCTTGTCTCACTTCCCTATGTTTTGCCTGGACCCACTTACCTTTCCACACTCCAACCACGAAGCAGCAAGAAGCCCTCACAAGATGTAGCCAACTGGCCTTGAACTCCCCAGCCTCCAGAACTCCCCAGCCTCCAGAACTCCCCAACCTCCAGAACTCCCCAGCCTCCAGAACTCCCCAGCCTCCAGAACTCCCCAACCTCCAGAACTCCCCAACCTCCAGAACTCCCCAACCTCCAGAACTCCCCAGCCTCCAGAACTTCCCAACCTCCAGAACTCCCCAACCTCCAGAACTCCCCAACCTCCAGAAGTCCCCAGCTTCCAGAACTCCCCAACCTCCAGAACTCCCCAGCCTCCAGAACTTCCCAACCTCCAGAACTCTCCAGCCTCCAGAACTCCACAAACTCCAGAACCTCCCAGCCTCCAGAACTACAAGCTAAAAGCAACCTCTTTTCTTTATAAGTTATCCAGTCACATATATTATTCTGTTATAGCAACAAAAAAAGAATCACAGTCTTCATTTATTTCCACTCCTTTAATCTAAGTTATTAAAATGAAAGAATGGTGGGGGAGGTAAAATACTCTCAAGTAGCTGGACCTGTCCATGTGTCACCCATAGGAGCTCCCGGTGAGGTCCGGAGTGAAATAACACCCCACTCTCATCATTCTTTGCAGCCCACAGGACACATTTGTCGTCCCTCCTGCTCATTCAGACAGAATTGGAAGGAACTGCTGTGAATTTTACAGAAGTCATTGCGCTGTGACAAAGTTCACGGCTCCCTGCGCCACCTGCCTCTGATTCCCACCAGAAGCCATCATTCCTGATTAAAGCAAACGTTGTCAATTCGGCTGCAGCCCAGGCCATTCTAGTCCCCTCTGAAAACATTGCCAAACAGCTCTCTGATTGGGTCACCTTAGGTCACAGTAGCCATAGGTGGACAAAATGTAGTGAAAATTTTTATGGGCCACTTGAGACCTATTGGATGGGCAAGGAGCAAACAACGTCCAAAAGAGCACAGTTGGCTCCAAGTCCTTTCAGAAACTCCTCAGCATATGGAAACTTCCCCAAGACTTCTCTGGCCTCCTTGGCAGCCTGTGTCCCCACCTCCATCACTTTTCTTGTCAGCCCAGCAGGGCATACAGTCTCGCCTCTTTCACTCCATGCCTGCCTCGTGCTAACAAAGGAAATTTCAGAGTGGGTCTCTCTCTTTCTCTCTCCCCCTCTCTCTCCCCCCCTTCCCTCTCTCTTCCTCTCTCTCTCTCTCTCTCTCTTCCTCTCTCTCTCTCTCTCTCTCTCTCTCTCAAGCTCTCTCTCTCCTTTATTAGAAGCCCAGAGAGCTCTTCAAGGAATCCAGTGGAGTTGAGGGTGAGGAGCAGTGGCCTTTCTTTTTTTTTTTAATTTTTTAATTTATCTATTTGAGAGAGACAGACACAGAGAGAAAGGCAGATAGAGAGAGGGAGAGAGAATGGGTGCGCCGGGGCTTCCAGCCACTGCGAACGAACTCCAGATGCGTGCGCCCCCTTGTGCATCTGGCTAACGTGGGACCTGGGGAACCGAGCCTCGAACCGGGGTCCTTAGGCTTCACAGGCAAGCGCTTAACCGCTAAGCCATTTCTCCATCCCAGCAGTGGCCTTTCTAAGACTCATAATCTTGACCAAATGCCAGTGGGCCTCCAACAGGCATAGCTGCACTTGGAGGAGGGATCACTGCAATCATATAAGACATATGCATGCATCCTACCACGGAGGGCCTGGGGCATCCTGTAAGGAGATTTCGAGCTGACTTTGCTGGTACTTGGGAACCACTGAAGGTCTCTGAGCAAGAGAGCAAAGTGCTCTCAGCTTCCTGGAGGGTTTTGGATCCCTCAGCATCCAGGGGCGTCTGAACCTCACTTTCTCCCCAGTAAAGTGGGGAAAGGGGTTTGTTGCATACCCTTTAAGCAAAGTAAATGCACACGAGCAAACAAACATTACATGATGGCTGGAGGAATGCTACTTTATTTCACAGGTTTTCAAAAGAGAGACTTCCTAGCTCCTCAGTTTTTAGTGGGAAGACTTCAAATCCTTGAGAGCTGTCAGAAGAAACACAGCTTCCCTCGCCACTGACAGGCATGGGATATACTGTGTCTATCTATCCAATTACATGTAATTATTTACATTTACAGTCATTCACTTATAAATATAATGTTATAATGTCATTGTATATGCACACATTGCCAACGATGGCTGAGGAACCCCTCCCATTCCACATGTTCTCCTATAATGGACTCCTTCTGCTTCCATTGAGAGACGTGGTATCTATGCCCATTCGCATTGAATCTAAGCAGACTTGTGATGCATTTGTTCCCAACAGTCTGGGGTAGAAGAAGTGACATAGCATGACTCATGAGGCTGAGTAATAAAAAGTGGTGAAATTATATTTCCCTTAACATAATGAAATATAATATAGTGAAATGATATCTCACTTAATAGAATACATCCTGGCTAAAATGTGGATGGTGGAGTGACTAAAACAGGAGCAAAAGCAAGCCAATTAGTAAGATGAGAGGCGGTGAGGCTGGGAATCAGGGAGATCGTACTGGAAGAAGGGAAGAAGAGGAGGCTTGAGGGGTGTCTTAGGCTAGACTTCCTCTAGGAATGGGCCTGTGGCAAGAGCTTATCTGTGGGAAGTTCAGGGGGTAGCGATGCAGGGTTGGAGGAGTGGGAAAGTGAGCTGGACAGTCCAAGGCTGGTCAGCACAAAGCATAGCTGGGACTGGCTCCCCTGGAGCACCTGCAAGAAGTGTGGAGAGAACGAACCTCAGAACTGTCCCTTCAAGCCGTGGATGGAGGCCCAGGGAGACGCTCACTGGGTAACATGTGCGTGAGCAAGTGTGCGGACCTGCGATTGGACCTCAGGAAACCACATAAAGCCCCACCCACTAGCACCCATCTATAACCCCCCAGCACTTTCATGGCAAGACGGGAGGTGGAGACAGGAGAATCCTCTAGAAGCTCTCAGGCCAGCCAGCCTGGAGTACGCAAATGGGAGGAGCAGAGACTCTACCTCAAACACGATGGGAGGTCAGGACTGACAGACCAAGTTGTCCTCTGACCTCCACATGTGGACCGTGACACATGCACATCTATACTCACACACAGGAACGCTTATGTGCACACACACACACACACACACACACACACAATGTTGAGGTTTTTAAGACATGGACAGGGGAATTTACCCTTCAGCTCCTGCCTCTATTAGCCAAAATTTGTTCCAGGGAATGCCACTTTCTTTCTTCCAAGTTGACACTCAAACCAGAATGGCTAACCAAGTCTCCGTGTGCTTGGGAAGAAATTCAGTGATGGCCAGCCACCGCTGATGGCAGACCCCCACCTCTAGAGCTGGTTGCCATAGCAATCGGAGCCAGTTGGGGACCCAAGCCTAAGGTGGGACAGGACGGGAATGAAAGGGGGACAATCAGACAGAAATACAGCCAAGTGACCAGCTTCCTGGACAGTGGCGCTCCATCCACATATAAACAGAGGACAAGGAAGAGAGGCTGAAAGATAAGAGGCCTCGTGTGGGAAGGGCTG
This sequence comes from Jaculus jaculus, assembly GCF_020740685.1. Lineage (NCBI taxonomy): Eukaryota > Metazoa > Chordata > Mammalia > Rodentia > Dipodidae > Jaculus > Jaculus jaculus. The sequence continues at coordinate 157,461,000 of NC_059106.1, forward strand.
TGTTGAAAAGCGGATGGTGGAGGTCAGGATGGCCCCATGAAAGCAACATGGAGCAAGAAGTGACAGCGAAGGTGAAAAAACTTAGGGGTGGGGACCAAGGAGATGGCTCACTGACAAAAATGCTTGCCACTGGGCAGCAGTTACCTTTTCATTGCTGTGACAAAATACCCAACCAGGCCTGGAGGGATGGCTCAGTGGTTAAGGTGCTTGCCTGCAAAACCAGAGGACCCAGGTTCAATTCCCCAGGACCCATGTTAGCCAGATGCACAAGGGGCCACATGCATTTGGAGTTCGTTTACAGTAGCTGTAGGCCATGGCGTGCCCATTCTTCTTTCTCTAACAAATAATTTTTTTAATCTTTAAAAAGAAAAAAAAAAACACCCAACCAGAAGTGGTTTAAGGAAGAAAGGAGTTTATTTCCTGCTTACGGTTTTAAGGGGAACTCCATCATGGCAGGGAACACGGAAGAAACAGGAAGATGGGTGCCACAGCCTCAGATCAGCAGGGCAGAAGTAGAGAAGGCAATGATTGTGAAACTAGCTTTCCCCCACCCCTTCCTGTAGCAAATCCCCCCACGGACATGGCCAGAGATTTGTTGCCATGGTGATTCTGGATCCTGTCAGGTTGACAACCAGAGACTTGCCGCAACACCTTGCAGTATGAGGTCCTGAGTTTGATCCCTATTTTTCCCACATGACGATGTCGCACGGAGACATGCATCTTAAGTCTCAGCGCTGGGGAGGCAGAGACAGGAGAATCCCTACGGCACAATGGCTAGCCAGTCAAGCCTCACAAGTGAGCTTCAGGCCAATGAGAGACATTGCCTCAGAAAGAGGTGGCCCCCAGCTAGCCCACCTCCACCCAAATCCTTGTCTAAGGCTGTGCGTTCAAGAGGACATGACTGGGATACAAGGACCACCTGAGGTTGGGGGAAAGGAAAGCACCCCAGACTGTGATCGGTGAATAGAAGGTCCATTCAGTCACCAGTAGGAGCTGTGTCCTGGCCTTGTCCTTCCTGCCACCTGTCCCTACCTGTCCAGCAGGAAGGTTTAGAGATAAACCTAGACCAGTGACAACTGATTGGTGGCTCCGCGGCAGGCTCTTAGGGCAGGGTTCTCTCCAGGGACAGTCGGCAGGGTGGAGGGGAGACTCTGCCTGGTCCGGGAGACAGCACAACATGCTGGGAACAGATGGGCTTCCTGGGCACCAGTACTAATTAACCAGCTCTGCCGCTCAGGGCCTGGACCCCAGATTGTGCCCAGAGCCCCCAGGGGCTGCGCACACATGGCTGCACATAGGCAGGGGCTCACTGAGCAGTAGTCTAAGCTGGAGACCCCAGCCCTAAGAAAAGGAGGAGGAGGAGGAGGGAGAGGGGCCATCCTAGAATGAGCCGTCTCTCCATCTCCAATTCAGCAACCATTGCAAGAGAGCAACAGTTTCCATCACAATCGAGGCTCCTTAGGCTGCAGGTACCAAGGGCCCAAGGATGATCCAAGGGGAAGGAGTACTGGGGAGAAAAATGAGAGACTCCACCTGAGAAGGTTGCCACCACCACCCACCTGCCCTAGATCAATGAGAAGGACTTCAGATGATAAATATGAAATTTTCAGAGACTGAGACAACCTGCATGTGTGTGTGCGCATGTGTGTGTGTGTGTGTGTGTGTGTGTGTGTGTGTGTGTGTGTGTGTGTCACAGACACTTGGCATCTTTTCAGTTACTTCATCTTCCAAACCAGGGTGCTGGTGGCACTTTCCACCACTCAGAAAGGCTCACAGGGACCTGGTCTTGATGTCTGCTTGCAAGCGTCTGGCCCACCTCTTCCCAGCCAACCCTCCTGCATTTCCTGGCTATCTTGGACTTCCCTTGTTCCCAAAAATAGAATCCATTGTTCCTAACCCCAAGCCAGGGGTAACATGTACTAGGATGGGAAGTAACTTGGCAAGGAAGCAATCAGCCTTTTCCTTGGAATCTCATGCATCAAGAAAGGCATCTCAGAACTGGAGAGATGGCCCAATGGTTAAGGCACTTGTCCTAAAAGCCTAAGGACCCAGGTTTGATTCCCCAGTACCCACATAGAGAAAGATGCACAAAGTGGCACATGTATCTGGAGTTTGTTTGCAGTGGCTAAAGGCCCTGGTGCACCAATTCTCTCTCCCTCTCTCTCTCTCTTCCTTCCCTTGCAAGTACATAAATAAAATATTATTTTTTTAAAAGAAAGGCATCTTGGTCAGTCAGTTTGTTTGTTTGTACCTACAGTCACTTAAAATGAGCTATATATGTCCCAAATTAATTCATAATCAACACTTGGAATTTGATTAGGATCCAGGTGGGGTGTGTGTGTGTGTGTGTGTGTGTGTGTACAACTCAGGGCCTTGTGCATTCTAGACAAAATACTGTACCACTGAGCAACACTTTCAGCCAAGGGCAGATTTTAAAATTATATGCAAGTGAAAGAAATTACTCGGAGTGCAACTGTGTACACCCCAACTGCACAGTGCCTCAAGCAGCATTGTTGTTGGGGGTGTTTGCTGGTTCATGTTTACAAGGGTCACCGTTGTACCCAGGCCCTTGGGTGTTCTAAGCCAGCACTCTATATTAAGCTACACCTCCCACCACTGGGCACATATTTGTTTTGACCAAGGCTGATTTTCTGGACTTTTCCCCCAGCTCGGGTGTTCTAGTTCTGACTACCCAATGCATAGCACATCCCTGGCTGGTAACATTACCAAATATCTGCTGAGTAAATAAATTCTCTTTTTTAAAATACAGTCCTGAATCATAGGAACAGAATAGTTAATATGGATGTACAAATTTGTTGGACGGGGCCTGAGCTCCCAAATAGCTAGTCATAGTGATTATGAAATAGCTCTGGATATCACCCCTCTGCAAGCCAGGATCCAAAACAAATTGCCTTTGTTCTATACGGATATGTGTTTTTAAAAAAAAAATTCTTTCATTTTCTAAGGTATATGTTGATAAAACAAGATAAAGGCTGGATTTATTTCAAAATACAAGCAGGCTTGGATTATAGATGAGACAAAAGCTTGCTGGTGGGAACCTAGGATTTCATTTAAAAAAAAACATTCTCTCTACCCTATTTGAGAGAGAGAGAGAGAGAGAGAGAGAGAATTGGCATACCACGGCCTCAGCCACTGAAATCAAACTTCAGACACTTGTGCCACCTAGTGGGCATGTGCAACCTCATGCTTGCCTTACCTTTGTGTATATGGCTTACATGGGATCTGAAGAGTCAAATATGGGACCTTAGCCTTGACCACTAAGTCATCTCTCCAGCCTCATTCTCTCTACCTTTAAAGTGAGCATTAGCATTGTTTCAAAATTGTTCCACTAGAAAATAAGTTCTTACTCCTTTCATAAAAAAAAAAAAACAGTAATTGAAATGAAACAAAGTTCTCAAGAGAAATGTAAGTCAACACATGACAACATGGGCATATCTATTAGGACTTGGATGTTGGGCCAAGGCTCCCAGCAATAGAACAGGGGAAAATGTTCACAGAACCTCCTCTGAGGACCTCTATGTTGATCTGCAAATACACAGTCTAAGCCACCCAAAAGAGCAATAGTACATTAGTACCCAATGCTAAAGACATTGTTTCAATGTGTGGCTGCTTTGGCTTGACTAAAGCTCTGTTGAAATTTAATCCCTATGGTGAGATGCTAAGAGGTAGGACCAGGTGGGACCTTTAAAAGGTGATTAGGCCAGGCGTGATGAAACACGCCTTTAATTCCAGCACTCGGGAGGCAGAGGTAGGAGGATTGCTATGAGTTCAAGGCCACCCTGAGACTACATAGTGAATTCCAGGTCAGTCTGGCCTACAGTGAGACCCTAAGTAAAAAATAAAAAAGAAAAAAGAAAAAAACAAAACAAAACAAAAATAGCAGTGATGAGGTCAGGCCAGGTCTACCTTCATGAATGTATTAATCCATTCATATATTAAGAATTGCCAGGTATGGTGGCTCACCCCTTTAATCCCAGCACTCGGGAGCCAGAGGTAGGAGGGTCGCTGTGAGTTCAAGGTCACCCTGAGACTCCATAGTGAATTCCAGGTCAGCCTGGGCTAGAGTGAGACTCTACCTCGGGGGGGGGGGGGGGGAAGGGGAAGAATTAATAGGTTCTCTTGAGAGTCTCTTATGGTCACCATGTGGGTCTGTCTGCTATGAGCACCAAGGCCATGTGATGGCTCCACTGTAGTGTGATATAGCACTCGGCTCTCAGCCAACCTCCCAGAGCCATGAGTCAAATAAGCCTCTATTCTTTTTAAATTATCTTAGGCTGTGTATTCTGTTATAGCCACTGACAATGGATGAAGACGAATCTCTCAAGAAACGTTTTTCAGAACAGAAGGGAAGACGTTCACAGCAATGGCTAGCAAAGGTCCCTGGCCTTGGGCCTCGTGTGTGAAATGTGCAGCAGAGGGGGGATCGCACACGCTCTGCTTTCGATGGCACGTCTCCGTGCAGAGCAGCTCCGTGTTTGGGCTTGGAGGACACTCAGTGCTGGTCATTTGAGTACTATGCCTTTCTTGGGCAATTTGGAAATTCAGTTGTAAAAACAATTGAAAGTATTTGGGGGATTGGAGAGATGGTTCAGAGGGTAAAGGCACTTGCATGCAAAGCCTGATAGCCTGGGTTCAATTTTCTAGTACACGCATGAAGCCAGATTTACAAAATAGAGCACATACCTGGAGTTTGTTTGCAGTAGCAAGAGGCCCTGGTATATTCCCTCCCTCCCTCCCTCTCTCCTTCTCTCTATTTCTCTCTCTCTCTCTCTCTCTCTCTCTCTCTCCTTGCACATAAATAAATAAGAAGTATTGGGAATTGTGCTGGAGAGATGGCTTAGCCACTAAGGTATTTGCTTACAAAACCAAAGGACCTCAATTCAATTCCCCAGGACCCACATAAGCCAGATGCACAAGGTGGCGCATGCATCTGGAGTTCGTCTGCAGTAGCTGGAAGCCCTGGCACACCCATCCTTTCTCTCTCTCTCTCTCTCTCTCTCTCTCTCTCTCTCTCTCTTTCTCTCTCTCTGAAATAAATACTTTTTTAAAAAAGTATTGGGAATTTAAACCTTGATTGTAAATGAAAAAGAAAAATAGCTTTTGCCTAAATATTAACTATCTAATAACGTCCAGATAGGTGCCTTTCATCTGAAGGCAGTGATTCAGCATGTTTGGATACTTTAATGGGTGCCGCCCAGAGTGTCTATCAAAGAAATCACCAGTGGGTTCCCAGAAGAGAGCATGCCACACTCTAGCACACTCTAGCATCACCTCTCTGCAGCCTGGGATTTGAGCAAGCAAAGCCATGTCATGAATGCTGAGACTGTATTTCCAAGTGAACTCCAAAATGACCTTGGGAAGAAAATGCAATGAATGTAATATTTTTGAGAAGGAGTAGCTGGGCTTAACAGAAAATGCCACCAATGTACATTTTACCACTGAGACAGAGAAGATACAGGAAGAGAGAGCTCAACTTCAAAGGACCTAAAGTTTAAAGTAGCTTTTAATTATCCATTACGTCAACAAGGTATATGTGTGGGGATCTATGTACACGCATTTATAAAGAGCCATAGAAAAATAATATTCCTTTTTTGAGACAAGATCTCCCTATGTGGTCCAAGCTGGCCTGCAACTCACTATCTAGAGTAAGATAGCCTTGAACTGACAGTCCTCTGGCCTTGGTTTCACAAATGCTAGAATTACAGGTGTGTGCCACTATGCCTGGTTTAAATATTCTTATTTTGCCAAACACAATTGTTGAACACAAATATTTACAAATACAACCATTTATTGAATGTAAATATAAATTACCTCATTCAATCCTCCTCCTTGCTCTCTCAGAATATGTTGATATTATTTTCACTTTAAGGTAATGGAAACTGGGCTGGAGAGATGGCTTAGTGATTAAGCACTTGCCTGTGAAGCCTAAGGACCCCAGTTCAAGGCTCCATTCCCCAGGACCCACGTTAGCCAGATGCACAAGAGGGGCACATGCATTTGCTTACAAAGCCTGACAGGCAGAGTTCAGTTCCCCAGTACCCACATAAAGCCAGATGATAAAGTGGTGCATGCATATGGAGTGTGTTTGCAGTAGCAAGATGCCCTGGCACACCTATACACAAACATACTCTCTGTCACCAAATAAATAACTGAGATATTGGAAAGATGGTGGAAACTAAAACCTAGAAAGATCACATCATGTAACCAAGGTCATGCCACTCCCCTCAGCTCCCAATTTAAAATAATCTGAAGCTGGAGACACAGCTTAGTGGTTAATGCATTTGCTTGCAATTCCAAAGGACCCTGGTTCAGTTCTCCAGGACTCATGTAAAGCCAGATGCCCAAGGTGGAGCACGCGTCTGGGTGGATTCGGGGGGTTTTGCAGCAGCTAGAGGCCCTGGCGAGCCCATTCTTTCTCCTCTTCCTCTCTCTCTATCCCCACCATCTGCCTCTTTTTCTCTCTTCTGTCTCTCCCTTTCAAATAAATAAATAAAATAAAATATTAAAAAATGTTTTCAACTGATCTGCTATGGGGAAGCCTAGAACTTTTACCGTTATTTCAGTGTACGTCTACTTATGAAAAGAGCTCACCATGAAACAGCATGCCAGAGTTCACGTGACTCGGTCCTTCCTGAAGGCTACAGCCTCCACTACAAGTGCATGGGGAATTCAACTTCAATGGGAATTTTGGAGGAGACATAAGCCTTTGCATCATAAAGGGATATAAATATGATTTCTTATTTGACAATGGTATTGATAAAGAGTATTTATCATGTCCAAGCCCAAAACCAATTGTTACTAAAATCATATCATTCACTCTTCACAGCAATGGTGGGAGTGGGGCACTCTTATGCCCGCGTTGCAGATGAAGAAACTGACAGACACATTAAGATAACACAGCAGTACTGTGAGTTAGTCCAAACTACACCAGCTCCTCCCATGCAGTATATGGAATTCCACTGCGTCACCCAAACATCAACTTGCTACCAGATCCACCGGTAAAGGGACCAGCTCACCGCATGGTCACTAGGGCGTGGTTTGCAGTTAACTGAGCATTTATGGAAGTCCTCATGTCCCTGTCGATTCATGAGCTTTGTGTCAGTCACATTTCTCACCATTGTGACAAAATACCTCACAAAAGCAACTTATGGGGGAAGGGGGGGTAATTTTGGCTCATCAAGGTGGGAAAGGTGTAGTAGTGAGAGCATGAGGCAGCTGGTCACGTTGCACCCAAATCTGGAAGCAGAGAGAGATGAACGGTGAGGCATAGCGGCTTTCTCCTCTTCATTTGGTCTGGGATCCCAGCCCGTGGATGGTGCCACGCGCCTTCCAGGGTGAGTCTTCCCTGCTCAGATAAACCTCTCGGGGAAACATTCATGGACACTCTTGGAAATGTTTCCATGCCGATGCTAGCTCTAGTTAAATCCAATTCTACTATTGTTCATTGGCTCCAAATTTGCTGCCGCAGGGCAGCTGAGAGTTGTTTTCTTCGACGTTCTGGGGACAAGCTCTTGTTCACTGCATTTTACCTGGGTTTACCTGTGGACGCATGAGCCGCACCCTCCCCAAGCCCCTCCTTCTGTGGTTGGTAGCTGCTAAGACCCCATCTGCGGCATGCATTCGTCTCAAAGCCTCAGTAGGCGCCCTGGGATCCATTTCCCACCCACCAGCCTGAGCCCCATCCCAGCAGAATGAGAGCCTGAACTCAAAGCTCTGGGACGTCATTCTCTGACACACAGACACCTTCACTGAGCTTTAGGTGGTGAGCCCCTGGCTGTGTGTTTGGGCGCTATCCATGGCTTTTCCTCTGGGCTGTGGCCCCTCGGACCCAACCTCAGACTCCCCAGCCTGCATTGCACTTTTCTGGCAAGTATCTGCTGCGCACCTCTGAGCTATCCCACATGCAGGCAATTAGGTGCCTAGCAAACCCTTTGCACTGCCTCCGCTGCTGCTGCTGATGATGATGATGGTCACAACAGGGAGGAATTGAATGAAATGAAACAGAGGGGTGTTAAACGAAATGTTACAATCACCCCAGGATGAAATTTACAGAACTCACTCCTCCCTGGGCTGGCTGGAAAAAACGTCCCCTCCTGTTCCCCCCCCCCCCACACACACACACAATGGATCCCTCCGTATGTGTAAGGGTATTCTAGCCCGGGTCACTAAGCCAAGGAAAAGGTTTTAGAAGAGGTTGCTAGCAGAGCTGGGGAATGTGGAAGCCATACTTATATAGCCATTGTATCTGTCAGGTTCAGGGTTCGAGGAGGACAGAAGACAAACTGTTTCTTTAGCCCAAGATTTTCATTTATTACCAGAAAAACTGAAAGGATTCAGAGGGTAGGAGGAAGGGAATGAAGGGAGAGAGAGAGAGAAACTCCAGACCCTGGGTTAAAAAAAGGGGGGGGGGGGCTGGAGAGATGACTCAGCACTTAAGACCCTTGCCTGCAAAGCCTAATGATCCAGGTTCAGTTCCCCAGTACACACATAAAGCCAGATGCACAAAGTGGCGCATGTGTCTAGAGTTCATTTTCAGTGGTTGGAGACCCTGGTGTGTGCCCATTCTATCTGTGTGTGTGTGTGTGTGTGTGTGTGTGTGTGTGTGTGTGTGTGTGTCTGCTTGCAAATAAATAAATAAATTTTAAAAAGAAAGGGAAATAAGGGGTTTTAAGAGTTATCAGGGAAGAGATGGGAACTACACTGTGAGGGTGGGGCCTTCCTTGATGTGACTGATGTGTGGGACAGGGGAGGAGGGATGCGCGCCTCTCAGTCCAGGTGTATTCAATTATCAGAACAGTAGACGATTCCGAAATCCCAAATCTAGTGTGAGCATGGCCAAATGGTGGCTGTGCGCATGTCAGTTGCGGGGAAGGTGAGTGAACCGTGCCCATGCCCGTCCTCTGTGGACGAATGGAGGCTTTTTAACCAGTGCTGTGTATAGAGTTGCTTTGGCCAATAAGATGCGGAGGTGGCCTTGTGACACTTCCAGACCTAGAGTCTATGGTGCTCCGGCCACACACAGCTCTCTTGACTCCTGTGAAGGGCCTTTGCAAATCCTGCTCACTGCTGCTGGAGCAGTCTACCTCCACCACTAGTTTGTTCATAGGCGTTCAATGTCACCTCCCTGGGACACCTCCCCCAACTCCATCCCTCCTCAGGGGTAGATGTACCCCCTAGGCTCCCGAAGTTTCCCTATCTCCATCCTTTCCACACTGCTCTGCTAACCTCACTACCTCCTGCACTCTCACTGGGCTGTAAAGAGAATGCCGGGAAATACACCGCTATCCCTTCACCTGACCAATGGGAGGTGCTTGTTTACATCTGTGAGTTTTTGTTGACTGAATGAATAACTGACTTGGCTAGGAGAGGTCTATGCGTGTGCCTCCAGGAGGAAGCCAGTGTAGGGTTTGAAGCGGAGGCTTTGCAATGAAAATGGACTTGGGTGCACAGTGTGACCCCATCCTATTCATTCATATAAAACAATAGCAACCACTCCAAGGAAACCAGGACAGATGGGGTACCTACAGCATGCCCTCTGCACCAGTGCCACCAGAGCCAAAACCTCACACTGGGGAGAGGGTTCTGGGGTGGCTTACGCAATAGCTGATAACCAGACCAGCCGCCTCATGGCCAAGCACATGACTCCAAGACGACCTCGGTGAAGATTCCCGGGGCCTCTCCTCAGACCCCAAAGTTCAACCATGGAGGTAGGACAACACAGTCTGTATTGGACTTCTGCCACTGTCGCCACTGTTGTGGCCCTGAGGAGAAGGAACAGAGGGTGGTGAGGTCACCCAGGAGTGCACGCGCTAGCTGACTGTGCATGGCCCGCTCTCCTCTTGGGCGTGAGCATGGATTTCTCCTCTCTGAAGCAGGTACCACCAGCACTGGTACCCAGTTCATGACTCAGGAGGAACAGACGGATGGCCGGAAGTGATCCCACAGTCCTTCCCAATGAGGCTTTGGTTATTTCCTATGTTAGCTCCCCATCACTTCCTCCCACGGGATACTCTCTTCCGGGACCTCAGCAAGACATATGGACGCACTCGCCGGTTGGCTGTCAGATTGATGGAGGGAACAGATCTCCTCTTCTGTCCCCGACAACCCAAGCGGGACCCATCATTCCCTGGGGGAGCTATGACCAGGCCTCGGAGAACATAACTACAAACAGGATGCAGTGAACACTGAGGCTCGCAAGAGGCTCACAGAGCCACGGGGTTTTCCAGGGAAGAGTGGTGCGTCAGTTGTGAGTTCTAGGAGAGGTTTGGAGAAGAGACGCAGGGAGGAGGTATCCCAGGGATTAAAGATCTCAAGAGGTGAAGATGTCATGGAGAGTGAGTGGGAACCAAGGCCTGAGATTCTTGGGACTGGCTGAGACCATTGTGACAGTCATCCTGTGTGTGTGTGTGTGTCTCAAATAGTTCCAAGGTCTCATACATTCTAATTCTCTGTCAGCACCTCTGGGCCAGCAGCTACCGCCTGGTACTTCTCTGTGAACTGGGACTGACTGCTCCATGGGACCACCCTGGTGGCTAGAAGATTTCCAGTGATTTTGATTCTTTGGCTTTCTTTTTTTTTGTTTTAAGAATGTAAAAGGTGGGCTGGAGAGATGGCTTAGCGGTTAAGCGCTTGCCTGTGAAGCCTAAGGACCCCGGTTCAAGGCTCGGTTCCCCAGGTCCCACATTAGCCAGATGCACAAGGGGGTGCACGCGTCTGGAGTTTGTTTGCAGTGGCTGGAAGCCCTGGCGCGCCCATTCTCTCTCTTTCCCTCTATCTGTCTTTCTCTCTGTGTCTGACGCTCTCAAATAAATAAAATAAAACAAAATAAATGACCAAAAAACAAAAAAAGAATGTAAAAGGTAGGGCTAGAGAGATGGCTTAGCAGTTAAGGCACTTGCGTGTGAAGCCTGAAGACCAAGTTTCGATTCCCCAGAACACACATAAGCCAGATGGCATGGTCTGCAGCTCCTCTGCATGTTCCCTGGCATGCCCATTCTCCCGCCCTCTCTCTCTCTAATAAATAGCATGTAAGTATAAAAAAGAATGTAGGTAGAGATGGGATTTTTATTTCTAAATTGTAAAGAGATGGCTTACCTTTAGAGCCACAAGACTCCCCAAACTTTACTGGCCGTCAAGAGTGTTGATCATTGGGAGCATTGAAGAACAGACTAGAAATGTCTAGTGTGTTTGCTCCTGTGTCCATACGTCACCTTTAACACATCAAATATAAAAAAAAAAAAAAAAAGGGCCTTGGGGTGAAGAGATGGCTTAGCTGTCAAAGATGCTTGTTTGCAAAGCCTAATGGCCTGGGTTCAATCCTCTAGCATCCAGATGCACAAAGTGGCACCTGCGTCTGAAGTGCCCTTGCAGTGCAGGAGGCCCTGGGGCTCCCATACATGTTCATATTCTCTATCTCTCTCTGCATGCCAATTAAATAAATATATAAAGGTTTTGACATTATGTAGAAGGCAGTGCTGGTACCAGCTTCCTTGCCCAGGACTTGGAATATTGTAGCCAGTGAGGCAGAAAGCCACCTTTTCATCATGTGATTAATCCACAACACGTGGCACAAGTCAAAATAATTACCTGTAAACGACTGTGTATGTTTCTTTCATCTAATGAGGTAATCTGCCCAGGTGTTTAGCACCAAGTCCTCTATGCTTTAATTGGAAAAAGTCAAGGACAGAAACTAATTAGCAGCCCTAATCCTAACCAGAAGTCTAATGATATTAACCACAAGTCACCATTGCAATCAGGGGCCTTTATTCTAAACTCACTTTCAAAATAGATGAGGGTGGGACGAAAGCGGAGCGTTTTTCAGTGTTAGTTACTGACTTCCAACCATTCATTCCAGGCAATTTGGGCCCACTGTGTCTAAGATCACAAGGCATTATAGACTGAGTTGACACTTCATGTGCTCTCTCTCTTTCTTTTCAGACGGGGTGTCACTATGTAGCTCTAGTTGGTCTTGAACTTACTACGTCTCCTGGGCTGACTTTGAACTTGTGATCCTCCTGCCTCGGTCTTCTGGGTGCTGAAATTTATGGGTACGCACCTCCATGCCCTCTTTCAGGAGTCAAGAAGTAATTGGATATCACCCTAAATTCAGTAGGTCAATTCTATTCAGACATTCTTCCTCAAGTCCCTCCTGAGGCCCCCTCCAACCTACATCACATGAGCCTGGAACTTTCCAAAGGGGCAAATGGACTTTTGTGACCTGAAATCTCTCTGACATTTCTCCTAGATTTATTCCAATATTTTTTTTTCTTTCAATGTGAGTAAAAGCAAATTCCGTAAGAAAAATTGCTAATTCTAAAATGGCTTCTGAGCTGTTGGGTTAGCTTGTAGTTTTATCTGATACCCTGCCCATTTTCATGTTCATCTCTTTTCCAGGAGTTTCCATTTCCTATGGCATTTAGTTAAGAGAATTGGTGGATTGAAAACACAGGAGGAAATGGCGCAGAGTTCGATTTTTGTTTTGTTTTTCACTAATGTGCATCAGCACTGGAGTTTAGATCCCTAGCCCTCTAACATTTTGAGTGATCAGGTAAAAGTTCAATTATATGAAGAGCTCGGCTCAGGCTTCAGTGAGTGACAAAAGAGACCACCACTGAGGAGCAAGGGGGCTCCCATCTTTCCTAATTTACTGCAACGGTGTGGGCTTTTTCTATCCCTTCTCTCCCTCGGAAACTCGGGTTTTGTTAGTGCTGCTGGCCAAATCCCCCAAGGTTCGCGCCAACTATCTTAAACTCGGGCCCCACCAGGCAAAGGAGCTTCAACTGTCATTGTGAGATCAGAGTCTCCTGTGACTTTCTGTTCCTTGTGCCCCACTTTCACTACCTCTCAACCCCCAACCATTCAGAAGGAGGCAAAAACAAAAAGAGAGAGAAAGAGAGAGAGAGAGAGCAGGGCGTGGTGGTGCACACCTTTAATCCCAGCACTCAGGAGGCAGAGGTAGAAGGATCGCCATGAGTTCGAGGCCACCCTAAAAATACAGAGTGAATTCCAGGTCAGCCTGGGCTGGAGTGAGACCCTACCTCGAAATACCAAAAAAAAAAAAAAAAAAAAAAAAAACCAACAGCAAAAAATCAATTAATTAATTAAAAAAGAAAGAAGGAAGGAAGGAAGGAAGGAAGGAAGGAAGGAAATTTTTCAAAGAATGAAAATCTACCAGTTTACATAAATCAGAATTTTGCATCGTTTCAGACAAATATACATGAAAAACAACAGGGTTTTTCAGTTCTTCTCCCTCTAGAATGTTTTAAAGGGATACTGCCTGGTGAGAACATACCTGGGTCCCCAACACTGGGCCTTGAGAAGTGTGGCTTAGAAACCAGAGAGTGTATATAAAACCTTATGTGTATGGTAATTTTCCCCAGCAATTGCTTTGGGAGGTTCTGCTGTTTGTTTATGTAATTATGTAATTTTTTTCTTACTCTCTTTGTTTGACACTGGCAGGTTTGTTTGTTTTTTTTTTCCCAGACATTACCCACGTTCAAGGGTTAAAATAATGGGGTCAGAATGGGGCTATTCCCGAGGAACAGGCCAAAGGGACCCACAGCAGACTCGCTGCAGCTGTTAGGAGCCACTGCCCGCCACCAGGGGAATTGGTTTATTTCTATATCCCAGTCTCCCACCTTGAGAAAAGAGGCAAAAAACACACCCATTGCATTAGGGCCCTGTACTAAGAATATTGATTGGCCCTTGGGGACTCGGCTGAATTTAAAAACTGCAGACTGAAATCCCAGCTGACTGAGCTTGCGAGATTGCTGCTTATTTGTGACATGTTCCTATGTTTAAACTTATCTGTGAAAACCGTGAAATTAATATCCTCGCATTGAGGACAATATGGTGAGTCGCCCTGGTGAAGCGCACCGCTATTTTGGTTCTGATTGTTTTCCACGCAGCTGCTTGGTCTCCACCCTGCTGGAAATGTTTCTAAAAGCAAGCCAGGCCACATTTGCTAACTGGCATCTCACGTTCTTGTGGTTTTCTACGTCTTCCTTTTTGGTGGGCTGCGTAAAGTTTTGTTTTGTTTTGTCTTGTTTTGTTTGTGTGTGTTTGTTTTTTCACCTTCTGCTAAGCACTGGGTTGGGTTCCTAACCGGATTTCGACCCCTGGGCCTCTGGTTTGGGTGTGAAATGACAGTGGCCTTAGCTTCTGCCTCCTGCAAGGTTGAAAGCTAAACATTTCTTCCCACAAGAAGGAAATGCCCTCACCGCGAAACCCGTGGTTCAATAGGGAAGTTCACGTGTGTCCAAGATGACAATTTCAAAGTTTTTTTTTTTTTTATTTTTTTTTTTTTTTAATTTGAGAGCGACAGACACAGAGAGAAAGACAGATAGAGGGAGAGAGAGAGAATGGGCGCGCCAGGGCTTCCAGCCTCTGCAAACAAACTCCAGACGCGTGCGGCCTCTTGTGCATCTGGCTAACATGGGACCTGGGGAACCGAGCCTCGAACCGGGGTCCTTAGGCTTCACAGGCAAGCGCTTAACCGCTAAGCCATCTCTCCAGCCCAATTTCAAAGTTTTTTAAAAAAATTAATCACAGCTTTAAAAAGAACAAGAAAAGCTGAATGTACTCACTCTTAATCAAGCAGAAAGGGGTTTTTAACCCACGCACATACCCAAAATAAGTATGTGTGTCTCTGCTGATGAAAATTTCACAGAATTCTGGGCTGTCACACCAGCCAGATTAAAAACACCAGAAAAAGAAAAAAAGAATTTCAATTCTGATTTCAGCCTGTCCAGACAGCCTTTGAATATTATTATCACAGTGCTTGCAAAATCTCATCTTTGCCGGGCATGGTGGCGCATGCCTTTAATCCCAGCACTCGGGAGGCAGAGGTAGGAGGATCGCCATGAGTTCAAGGCCACCCTGACACTGCATAGTGAATTCCAGGTCAGCCTGGGCCAGAGTGAGACCCTACCTCAAAAAACCAAAAAAAAAAAAAAAAAAGTAAGATGACTTGTAACCCTCCTGTACAAATTACATGTGATTTCCCTTATAAATCATCTAATGTGGAAACTATAAACAAAAACATTAATATCACCATTCATATGCAACCTTAAATTTTGTATTTAAACAATTCACTTTATTAGCCGGGCAGAGTGGCACATGCTTTTAATCCCAGTACTTGGGAAGCAGAGGTAGGAGGATCGCTATGAGTTCAAGGTTACCCTGAGGTTACATTGTGAATTCCAGATTACCTGGGCTAGAGCGAAACCCTACCTTGAAAAAAAAGAACTCACTTTATTGCTCAGTTGTTCCAACTTCTTCCTAATATATCCCAGGAAGACATTCAAATGCAGGTATTTTGGTTTCTTTAGTGATTGGCTAGTTTCATTTGCATATTGACAGTAAGTTTCTTTATTTTTTATTGAGAACTTTAATATATGAACATATAGTAATTTGATCATGTTCTTGTCCCTTTATCCTCTTTTTATTTATTTATTTGAGAGAGGGGGGCAGGCAGAGAGAGAGAATGGGTGTGTCAGGGCCTCCAGCGACTGAAAATGAACTCCAGACGCGTGTGCCCCCTTGTGTATTTCTTCAGCCCTCATCCTTTAATTTTTTTTAAAATTTATTTGAGAGAGAGAGAGAAAAAGAAACAGGCAGATAGAGATAGAATAGGCGCACCAGAGCCTCCAGCCACCGCAAACAAATTCCGGATGCATGCACCACCCTGTGCATCTGGTTTATGTGGGTACTAGGAAATTGAACCTGGTCCGTAGGCTTCACAGGCAGCACCTTAACCACTGAGCCATCTCTCCAGCCCCTTTTATCCTTTTTAATTTTCTGTTCCTCTACCTCCCAATTCCCTGAGAAACTTCTAGGTAGTCCTTCCTCTGTTTTGTTATCTCATTCCTTTTGTCCTCCACCATCCTCCATGTCTAAATGTTGATGGCTCAGAACCACTCTGGTCTGGTGGGGGCATTGGTAACCACTGTGGACACAGTCCCCCCCCCCACACACACACAAAGAACCCCTATTCATCCTGTGCTACTTGTATTCCTTCTGCCCACTCTTCCACAATGTTCCCTGAGCCTTGGATGGTACGGTAAAAATCTCCATTAGTGTTGAGCTCTTGACAGCTTATTATTTTCAACTTTGACAAGCTTTGAGTCTCCTCAGTGTCGACCACCATGTCCATAAAAGCAGTTGTCTGGCTGGCAGTGAGAGCAGCACTCATATTCTTCCCTCAACTACTCCTGCAGTGTGCCCTGAGCCCTGGCCGGTGGGGTAGAGATGATGCACCCAGCTCTAAGCCCTGGGCCTTCTCTTTCTCTTGCCATTTTGGTGAGTCTTGAGTCTCCCTGGTATTTGTTGCCCTATGTAAAAAGGTTCTCTGACCAAGAGTAAGAAGAGCATAAATCAAAGGGCTTAAACATACACACTTAGTATGATTTCTGATGGCATAGCATCTCCACTTAGCCAAAGAATAGTGGAAGCTTCCATCTAGGACCTATGACCTTCCAAGCCATAAAATTTTGACTGAGAGCCAGATGTGGTGGCACACGCCTTTATTCCCAGCACTCGGGAGTCAGAGGTAGGAGGATTGCCGTGAGTTCGAGGCCACCCTGAGACTCCATAGAGAATTCCAGGTCAGCCCGGGCTAGAGTGAGACCCTACCTCAGAATAAAAAAAAATTTTTTTGACTGAGTTTTCATCACCAAGCATGAATTCCTTCCCACTGAGGGGGCTTCATGTATACAAATCAAAGAACAGTTGATTACCCCCATAGCTTATGTGCCATTATTGTACCCATGGGTAGGTACATCTTGCCTGGCTGGTTGATTTTGTAGCTTGCACAATTCAGACTATAGAAGACGTTTCTCACCCGACAGCTCACATAGCACCTTCCAGCATTACAGAAGCTATCCAGCAGGCAGATGGTTCATTGCAGCTTGATTTCTCAATGGCCTGCAACCATAGCCTGTGATATCTTCAGCAACAGGGACTTATCCTCTCATTCTGGTGGGAAGCCAAGTGCTTTGGCAATGGCCTGTGTTATTTTGGGGGCCTTCTGAGCCTCTGTGACCAATAACTGACTTATTTTTTAATTTCTATTGACTTTTTGTTTTGGTTTGGTTTGATTTAGTTTGGTTTTTCGAGGTAGGTTCCCACTATAGCCTAGGCTGTGTAATCTCAGGCTGGCCTCCAACTCACAGTGATCCTCCTACCTCTCTGCCTCCCCAAGGCTAGAATTAAAGGTGTGCCCTGCCATGCCCAGCTTTATTGAATATTTTATCTTGTTATGATCATCCAAGGTTTCAAACATAGGGCATGGGTTTGAAAACTATGAATCATAGCTAAAAATAAGAAAGCCTATAGAATGTGGAAAATACAGATTAATATACTATACCTTGTTTCATGGTCCTAAATTTTAAAAATAGTTCTTAAAATTGCAATTTACTCAGTTCAACAAATGTGATTTTACTGGACTGGAGCAAAGCCGAAAATCATTCTGAAGTCTTCTCTTCAAGGTCATCTTTGGCTGTACAGGAAGCTGGAGGTGAGCCAGGGCTACCTGATACTCTTGTTTAAATAAATAAATACATAAATACATGTATACCTCCTTTTTATTTATTTATGTATTCAAGAGCAACAGACAGAGAGAGAAAGAGGCAGATGAGAGAGATTGAGAATGGGCACGCCAGGGCTTCCAGCCACTGCAAACGAACTCCAGACACGTGCGCCCCCTTGTGCATCTGGCTAACATGGGTCCTGGGGAATTGAGCCTTGAACCCTGGTCCTTAGGCTTCATAGGCAAGCGCTTAACCACTAAGCCATCTCTCCAGCCCAACCTTCTTTTTTTTAAAGAGGCGTTATTCATTTATTTGTTTGAGAGAGAGAAAGAGGCACAGAGAAAGAGAGACAGAGAGAATGGGTATGCCATGACCTCCAGCCACTGCAAACAAATTCCAAACGCATGCACCACCTTGTGCATCTGGCTCATGTGGGTCTTGGGGAATTGAACCGAGGTCTTTTGACTTTGCAGGAAGGTACCTTAACCACTAAGCCATCTCTCCAGCCCTATATGCCTTCTTTATTGAGTCCACAGTGAAGTCTTCTGGTTGAACTATAAATTAACCTAAATAGCAGCTGAATGTATTTTAAAATAGGCCTCCCCGTTTCTACTGAAAACAGACCATAAGAAACGAAGATACCATATGGTGCTAATTGCTCATGAAAAATGTGAATGACAAGGATATTTTAGGACCAATGTATTTGAAACTGTTTTGTCTACAGACCTGACATATAGCAAGGTGGCTAATAACTATGTGTTGTATCTCGAAACTTGCTGAAAGCACATCTTAAATATTAGTACCACACAGAAAATAGTAACTTATGTGAAATGATGTATTTGTTAATTAGCTTAATGGTGCTAATTATTCGCTATGTATGTATACATCAAATGATCACATGCCTCCAGATGTGGTGGTGCACACCTTCAATCCCAGCACTCAGGAGGCAGAGGTAGGAAGATCACAGTGAGTGTGAGGCCACTCTGAGTCTACATAGTGAATTCTAGGTCAGCCTGGGCTAGAGTGAGACCTTGAAAAACCAAAAATATATATATAATAATAATAAATAGTAATAACAATAACCACATCCTCTACCATTTTTGTCAATTATTCTCCAATAAAGAGGGATATTTTTAAATAATGTTCCAAAAATAGAACAGGGTTGTTTTTGTTTTTATTGTTTTGGGGGGAGGGATATTTTGTTTTGTTGCTGTTGTCTATATGGTTTTTGTTGTTGCTATTGTTGTTGATGTTGTTCTTTTTGAAACAGGGTCTCACACTGTAGCTTAGGCTGGCCTGGAATTCACTCGATAGCCGAGGCTGGCATTAAACTTGAAGAGGTCCTCCTGCCCCAGCTTCCCAAATGCTGGAATCACAGGTACGAGCCACCATGCTGAGTACAGTGTTGATCTAACTTGTGAATTTTTTTTTTTTTTTTTTTTTTTTTTTTTTTTTTTTGCTACAAGCTATCCTCTTATCCAGTCCACTCCAGCTCCACCCAACAGATAAAAGAGCCACATTTTCACCATCGTACCTGCAGACTCATTGCAACAGGCTGCCCCCACTGCCGCACAGGGAGGTTCCCATCACCAAAGGGGCACTATACCTCTAAAACCAGCTGTAACCTCCCATTGGGATGTGTTCTCATTGAGAAATACAATGACCATTTGCTTTATTAGGTATCATTAACGTTTTAGTGTATGATCACAGGTTTTGGAAGCAGGAGAGAAGACACAGACCAACACATCAAGAGGTCTTGGCTGAGTCTAACAGTTTATTTACCGTCCTCATTTCTCTGATTGTAAAACAAAAAGGCCTTGCGTTCTAGAGCCTTCTGTTGACTCTGGGAATTACAAGAGATAATTACCAAAAATTAACCAACATCACTCTGTTGCTACTTCTCTCACACAACCTTGAGAGTGGGTATGGTTTAAAAAAAATGGTAAAGGAGGGCTGTGGATATAGTTCAGCATTGGATCACTACTGATAATAACAATAGGTAGTAAAACTAAAAAGAAGTAAGGCTGGAGAGATGGCTCAGTAGTTAAAAGTGCTCGCTTGCAAAGCCTGCAGGTCTGAGTTCAGCTACCCAGTACCCAAGTAAAGCCCAATGCACAAAGTGATAAGAGGCTCTTGCACACACACATACTCATTCTCTTCTCCCCTCTTCCCTCTCTCCTTTCTCTCAGAAAGAAAGAGAGAAAGAAAGAAAGAATAGAAGAAAAGAAGGAAGATTTTTAAAAATTATTTTTTTTCTATTTGACAGCAACAGACAGAGAGAGAGAGAATGGGTGCACCAGGGCCTCCAGCCACTGCAAACGAACTCCAGATGCATGCGCCCCCTTATGCATCTGGCTAACGTGGGTCCTGGGGAATCGAGCCTCGAACCAAGGTCCTTAGGCTTCACAGGCAAGCGTTTAACTGCTAAGCCATCTCTCCAGCCCAGAAAGATTTTTTTGTTTTTAAGAGAAGCACGGTGTCTCCTATTTATATTTGGCAGATCAATGGCTTCACAAACACACACACATTGTCAGGTTCTACCTAGAAGAGTCAGTATCTTAAGGAAAGTTTTAGTATTTACAACAAAGGTACAAGCCCTGCTTTTTTGGTGACCTTGAATTCTATAAGGTGGGCTCCAACCCCCACTGGCCACACGACCCCATCTACCAAGAGAAAACGAATGTATTTTCAATTTCCCGAGCACTCACCATCTTCTCAAAATAAGTATTATTCAGTGTTTAAACAAACAAACAAAAACAAAACCTTATTCTCAGAGCAGACACCTCCTAAAAGATGGATTCAGATTCAAGCCACACCTGTGGGGCTCCGCTGGCCATGCCCTCTCCCTGGTCGGCTCTCCTTTCTGTGGAGAGTGGGGAGTCCAAGATGGCCCCTTGGAGGCTATAGCTCACTCCAAGTCTTCCTAGCAAGCAAGATACCCTGGGCTTAATTCTCAGTACCAAAACTAAATTAATCAATCAATTTATTTTAATTAATTAATTTATTTGTGATATACATATACATACACACACACACACACACACACACACACACACACAAATAGGCAGTTAGAAAGAGAATGGGCACACCAGGGCCTCCAGCCACTGCAAACTCCAGATGCATGTGCCCGTTGTGCATCTGGCTTACATAGGTCCTGGGGAGTTGAACCTGGGTCCTTTGGCTTTGCAGGCAAGTGCTTAACTGCTTGTTGGGAGGGAATTTAGCAGGAGTGGGAGGTGGGTGAGAGAGGGTAACAAAGGGGAATATAATCAAAATACACTATGGGGCTGGAGAGATGGCTTAGCAGTTAAGGCACTTGCCTATGAAGCCTGAGGACCCAGGTTCAATTCCCCAGTACCCATGTAAGCCAGATGCACAAGAATGTACATGTGTCTGGAATTCGTTTGTAGTGGTGGTGTGCCCATTCTCTCTATATATCTGCCTCTTTCTCCCAAATAAGTAAATTAATTTAATTTAATTTTTAAAAAGAACCTATAGCCGGGTATGGTGGTGAACGCCTTTAATCCCATCACTCGAGGCAGAGGTAGGAGGATCACTATGAGTTTGAGGCCACCCTGAGACTACTTAGTGAATTCCAGGTCAGCCTGTGCTAGAGTGAGACTCTACCTCAAAAAATAAAAAAAAATAGCTGGGTATGGTGGCACACGCCTTTAATCCCAGCACTCAGCAGGCAGAGGTAGGAGGATTGCCATCAGTTTGAGGCCACCCTGAGACTCCATAATGAATTCTTCAGGTCAGCCTGGGCTAGAGTGAGACCCTACCTCAAAAAAACAAAATAAAATAAAATAAAATAAAAAATTAACATTGGGAATATATGTTTAGAATTTTAAAAATACATTACTTATGTGTATAACTCTGCCAAAAAATAAATAAATAAATAATTTTTAAAAACTTTAAAAGTGGGAAGAAGTGACAGGAGTAATCAGCACTGCAATATCTCTATCACACCTTCCAAGGCTCAGGGTCTATTGCAGAAGAGGTGGCGGAAAGAATGTAAGAGCCACAGGAAGGGTAGGACTCCTTACAACATGCTCCTCCAGACACAGAATGGCCTGGATATCCATGACCTCACAGTGCCTGACACTACCTACACAAGACCATCATAATAGGAGGAAAAGATCCTGACATCAAAATAAAAGAGAGACTGATTGAGGGGGGGAGGGGATATGATGGAGAATGGAGTTTCTAAGAGGAAAGTGGGGGGAGGGAGGGCATTACCATGGGGTATTTTTTACAATCATGGAAGTTGTTAATAAAAAAAAATTGAGATAAAAAACTTAAAGTCTGTGGACATAGCATATGCATAAAACATTGAGTTCAAATCCCAGCAACAAAAGGTAAAATTAAATTTAAAAGTTTTAAAAAAAATTTTAAAGATGACTGTCCTGGAGTCATTTTCATTTCTAAGATCCTACCCCTGAGGCCCCTCTAAAGCCTGTATGTTCCTCATGTGTGATCATTAAAACAGGAAATTTAACTCTGTTTAATTTTACCTGCATTTCATGGAAAACAGTGTAAAATTTGATGTCATCTATGCACATTAGTTTTCATCATATGAAACATATGAAAAGAGGAATTAAATCATCCATTAAATCACAGATGATATTTAAATTCTACTTTATACTAAATTATAAAAAACTTGAAGTTAGTTCATGATGGAGAATAATAGACATTTGAAGTTCAGTAACTTAATTCCTTAAAAATATCATCAGCAAGCTGGAGAGATGGCTTTACGGTTAAGGCACTTGCCTGTGAAGCTTAAGGACCCAGGTCTGATTCCCCACTACCTCTGTTACTCAGATGTACAAGGTGACACATGTGTCTGGAGTTCATTTGCAGTGGCTAGAGGCCCTGAAGCATCCATTCCCTCTTTCTCTATCTGCCTCTTCTCCCTCTCTCTCTCTCTCTTTAATAAATAAATAAAGTAAAATGCTAAAAAAAAAAAAAAATCACCAGTTTAGGTATCAAATGAGTCATTCTGTTTTCTCTTACACATTCCTCAGTTGGCAAAGTGCTTGCCCTGCAAGCATGAGAATCTGAAATCAATCCCCAGAACCTGGGTTTAAAAAGCCGGGTGTGGTGACATGCACTTAAAATCCCAGTTCTGGGGAGGCAGACAGGTGGGTCCCCAGGACTTGCTAGCCAGCCAGTGGAGCCTGCTTGGTAAGCTGCAAGCTAGTGAGAGAACTCTCTCAAAAGAGATGCATAGGGCGGTTAAGGCGCTTGCCTGTGAAGCCTAAGGGCCTAGGTTCAATTCTCCAGGTCCCACGTTCGCCTGATGCACATCATGGCACATGTGTCTGGAGTTCGTTTGCAGCGGCTAGAGCCCTTAGCGTGCCTATTCTCTCTCTTGCGCACTCTCTCCCTCTGTATCTAATAAATAGAACAATAAAAACTTTTAAAAAAAAAAAAGATGCATAGCGATGACTTTGTGCAAGAGTCTTTTAATTTTATTATTTTATTTTATAATCGCCGGGTCTCCATGTGTTACCTGGAAAATGAGGAATTGATTCCAATCACCTGGCTGAGTCTCTCCACCTGTGTTCTGAGATTCACACTTTAAAGCCACAGCAGCCTCTCCTGCCTTTTTCCTTGAGAGACAGCGCCACCTTCAGGTCATAACGACCAAAGCAGTGGTCAGGGGAGATGTTGGACGCGGGAGCAATTCATTCTGGTTCAGCCATCCTTCCTCAGGGGTCCCTTGAAATGTCCTCGCACACTTGTGAATCTGCTGACGGGGGTTAAGAACAGTGTTCATGGACGTTGGCGCCAACTAGCTCAGACGAACAGGCCCATTACCTTGGACCCAATTACCTAACAGAGCTGACCCCCAGAATGATTCTCTGTGGAAGCCGGAAGTGAATGAAAGGAAGCAAGAAATTGGCCAGATTAACTAAGACCCATAAACCATAATAGACAAAACCCATCTGTGAGTCCACTTGGCACGGTTTCCACCTGTTCTTGTTGTGATAAAATAGTTACTTTTGGAAGCCGGGTGTGGTGGCACACGCCTTTAATCCCAGCACTCGGGAGGCAGAGGTAGGAGGATGGCTGTGAGTTCAAGGCCACCCTGAGACTACAGAGTTAATTCCAGGTCAGCCTGGACCAGAGTGAGACCCTACCTCGAGAAACCAAAAAAAAAAAAGTTACTTTTGGAGAAATATATATATATATATATATATATATATATATATATATATATGTATATGTATATGTATATGTATATGTATATGTATATGTATATGTATATGTATATGTATGTATAATTTATTAAGTCTCCTCACTTTGTAGCTCAGAGTGGCCTCAAATGTACAATCCTCCTGACTCCACCTCCAGTGTTCTGGGGTTACCCTTGCAAGCCACCACACCTGGCTCTGTGTAGACTATTTGTAAGGCAAGTTATATAGCAGACTCTTAAATAAATATGTAGCTTTGGCCCAGCAAATACTTGTTAAGCAATCACTGCATACCAGCCGAGTTCTAAGAGCTCTCACAACATTGTTGTTATTGAATTTTCCGCAATGCCCCTTGGGAGGCCGGAATGAATATTCCCACTTTTCAACACAAGGAATCTGAGACTCCAGCCCAAAACTGGCAGAGCTGACCCAAGCTTGATCATGCACGTGCCCATACACACAGAGCTCTCCGCAGACAAGACAGCAACTGCCTAGGACGTGAAGTCTTACCTTTCAGTGCAGTGTTACAATCAGACATTTGCAAGCAAAGGCAGTTGGAGAACCCCACTGGTTTCATTGACATGTGATCTACATGTCAAAAAAAAAAAAAAGAAAAAAAAACAACTCTATCTTTGGCAGCAGTACCATGAGCCACTGCGTACAGAGCTGTGTATGCCATGATACAGAAGTTCACTACCAGGTACCACTGTTTCCAAGGGATGACTTTTCTTCTACACCCAGTAGAGAATATGCAAGACAACCCCTTTGACAATGATCTAAACACCACGGGCTTTCTTGGTTGGGATGGAGCAGATGTTAGTGCCTGGGCATGCATCAGATCTGGACACAGCCTTGTTTCCTGAGCATCAAAGGGGAAACATCTAGGCAGCCCTTGCTCTGCCCTGGACCATTCTGAACTATCTCACTCATTCCTTTGACTCTACAGACTTAGATTCTCTGGAAGAGAAACTGGGTTTTCTGTTCTGAGTATCTCCTACGCCATGTTACACTGTACTAGTACGTAAATAGGAAGTTACTAAGTATTTATAGATGTGCTGGAAAAAAATATATACATAGCCTACATGTAATAAACAGAAGCTTCGCAAGCTTCTGGGCAGACATAGGAAAGACTACATGTAGCAGAATTACTTTGGGACAAAGCCCAAGCAAGGAGAGTGCCCAACAGTGGGGGAGTGACCCCACGGGCCTTTAGCTTATGGGTGGATGGAAGCAGGACCAGGTTCATATGGAACAAGATGCCAGAGTGACTTGACCTTTTGCAGAAGAAGAAATGATTTCTGAACCACAAGGCAAGGTGCCAGAAGACAAAAAAAAAATAAATAAATAAAAATAAATAGATTACATAAAGCGGGACACTTCTCCATTTCAAGCATTCTCTGCCCAGAGGAAATGGCTACTTCGGGCTGAGTGATCGCTGAGTTGGCTCAAGAGAAGACCAGAAAGAAACAGGTGGCATCAGTGAGCTGGCTGTGAACCCCATCAGAAAGGGCTGTGTCAGCTCTGTGGCATCTCAGAAGCCGAGACAGGAATGAGAAGGAGGAAGAGGAGGGCTCCACCCTGGTCATGCCACAGAGGCAACTGCCCAGGGTGGAGTGCAGCAGAAAAGCAGAAGCATCGACTGGTATGCGCCCCTGCCACGTCGTGAAGCAACGACGCAGCAGCAGCCACGGTGGCGGCAGCAGAGGCCGAGCTGAGCCTGACCATAACCTGGTAAGACCCTCCCAAGACCCTTTCTGAGAGGACGGTGTTCTGTTAGCAATCACGTGTCAACATTAGCCACGTCTGCACCCTGCTGACCTCTCTCATCCATCTACCCCACCCTCAACTACCCGTGGCTCCTTTTTAATATTTTATTTTTATTTATTTATTTGATGGGTAAAGTGGCAGGGAGAGAGAGAGAGAAAGGGTGCACCAGGGCATCCAGCCACTGACGCATGTGCCCCCTTGTGCATCTGGCTTATGTGGATCCTGGAGAATGGAACCTGGGTCCTCTGGCTTTTCAGGCAAGAGCTTTAAATCACTAAGCCATATCTCCAGCACAGCGTGCCTCCTTTTTTTTTTTTTTTAATTTTTTATTTCTTTATTTGAGAGCGACAGACACAGAGAGAAAGACAGATAGAGGGAGAGAGAGAGAATGGGCGCGCCAGGGCTTCCAGCCTCTGCAAACGAACTCCAGACGCGTGCGTCCCCTTGTGCATCTGGCTAACGTGGGATCTGGGGAACCGAGCCTCGAACCGGGGTCCTTAGGCTTCACAGGCAAGCGCTTAACCGCTAAGCCATCTCTCCAGCCCCCGTGCCTCCTTTTTAATGGGTTCTAACCTGTAGGATGTTAAGGCAACAGAGAATCAAAAGTTATTATTGGGTGTAAAAATAAGCCAGATGCACAAGGGTGCACATGCATCTGGAGTTCGTTTGCAATGGCTAGAGGCCCTGATGTGCCCGTTCTTTCTCTCTCTCTCTCCCTCACACACACACACACACACACACACACAGACACACACACCGTCATAAATAAATTTTTTAAAATATTTTTAAAAATTTGAAAAAGACAATCTCTGGCCCACTATGCAAGTCAGGTGGGTATGAAAAGCTCAGCACCTTCAGGGCCATGGAGTAAAACCCTCAGACTTCAGTTCCTGCAAGCCATCCTCCATCCCCGCTCAAGACATTTGTTTACATAGGTCGTTCTGTCTTCCTGAAATGTTCTCACACATTGCCACCACCTCAAGTGTCACCTTAGAGATGACAGCCTTCAGACAACCACGCCAGCCCCTGGCCTGGAAGGCGCTCCCTTGATTGTGCTGTGAACTCGTCTCTCTCCCCCATGAGAGAGCCCCAAGAAAGCAGGGTCCGTGTCCCCCGAATCCACTGCCACCTCCCTGCCCGTGCCCTGTCCCACACAGAACTGAATGACATTTACGTCAGCAGCCACTGTCTCTGCTCTGTGCAGCCCAGACACGCCAGGGCCGTCCCTGCTCACCAAGGACACTGGCCCGGCTGGCCTCCATCCACTTTCCCCTCAGGCCGACTTTTCTTATGTGTCCAGCAGAGGGTGATCCTTATCTCTTCACAAAAATGTGCCGGGCGTGGTGGTGCACGCCTTTAATCCCAACACTCCGGAGGCAGAGGTAGGAGGATGGCCATGAGTTCAAAGCCGCCCTGAGACTACATAGTGCATTCCAGGTTAGCCTGAGCTAGAGTGAGACACTATCCCAAAACCACCCCCCACAGCAAAAAAAAAAAAAGAAAAGAATGTGCCAGGTCCTAGCACAGGAGGCCAAAATGGGCATTTTCTAAAGACTGTTGGGACAGTTGAATGATACTCATATTTGGGACTCGGCTGTGTTTCCATTTCATATTGTCTCACAGCCATTCTCTCATCCAGAAAGCACTGCTCAGGTACGTTCTACCAAGCGCTATTCAAGGGGCTGCTTTTTCCATTCTCATGGTTGGTTGGTTTGCTCGCTGTTTATACCAGTAACATGAGGCTGACGACAGGGTAGTGGAGTTTAGCGATCTACCCGAAATGTACTCAACGTGATCTCCAGATGTGTTGGGTTCAGGGCCTTGGCAACAGGCCTTGACCTTCAGGAGGGCCATGAGGGTGGTAACCTTAACCCACTAACAACAAATTCTTGCTGAATCGTGATAAGCCACAGCGGGACTATAGTATTCTGCCGAGAAAAAGTGTGTTTGTGGACAACTCCTAGAAGCAATAGCCTAGGTTAAAGATTTGCAGGTTCTCACGGAGGTACGAGGGCGGAGGTTTTATTAGACGACCTCCTGATCTTCAGCATATGGCTATATCTTCCATCCAGACTGTTTACTCTTCTTTTTGGGGGGTCTGTTTGTTTTGTTTTGTTTTTTATTTTTCAAGATAGGGTCTCACTATAGCCCAGGCTGACCTGGACTTCACTATGTATCCTCAGGATGGCCTTGAACTCATGGTGATCCTCCTACCTCTGCCTCCCGAGTGCTGGGATTAAAGACACACACTACCACACCCGGCTCTCCCTTTATTTTTAAAAACATTTTATTCATTCATTCATTTATTTGAGAGAGAAAGAGACAGATGCAGAGAGAGAGAAAATGGGCATGCCAGGGCCTCTGACCACTGCAAACAAACTCCACATGCATGTACTGCCTTATGCATTTGGTCCTGAAGAATTGAACCTGGATCCTTAAGCTCCACAGCCCTGATTCTTCCTTTGTAATTGGTGCATAACTACATTCCTAAGTGACCCCACGTCCGTCTTCCCACGCTACGCTGTTCACATTTCTGTCCACAAGGCCACCCCGGCCCCTCTCCTGGCAGTCCAGAATCCCCAAGGTTAATGCCAGACACAGCCAGGAGCCTTCTCAGTTGCTAATCACGGTTGTCCTTTGAAGGGATTGGTTCCAGAATGTCCAAGGATATCAAAATCCTCAGACGTTCAAGTCCCTTGAACACACATGGTATTTTCACACATACTTGCGATGCCTGATATGAAAGAAATGCTAGATAAGTGGTTGCCATACTGCATCGTTTGCGAAATCGTGGCAAGAAAAGAAGTGGATGTTTCGATACAGATGGGGGGCTGCGTGCATGTGCCTTTGCATAGGGTACGCGTGGTGTGCTCTGTGGCGTATTCACGAGTGTGTGCAGGGGCATGTCCGCGTGCACAGCAGAGGTCAGAGAGAGCGTCCAGTTCTCTCTTCTATTACTCATTCAGGGCTTCCTTAAGGCAGAGTCTCTCCCTCACCCTGGAGTTGCCCACTGTAAGTCCTTGAGCCCCAGCGACTCCCCGGTGTCTGCCCCATGTGTGACTGCGCTTACAGACATGTGTAGCCATGCTAGAATTTTCTGTGGGTGCTGGGGATCCAACTCATGTGGTTTGGGACCCTCTCAGGCCTTCATGCTTATGTGGGAAGTGTACTGTTCTCTGAGCCATCTCCTAACTCCCACAGATGCAGTTATATATATAATTTTTATTTATTTGATAGAGAGAAAGAGGAAGAGAAAGAGAGGCGGGGCTTGCCAGGGCCTCCAGCCACTGCAGATGCGCCACCTTGTGCATCTGGCTTATGGGGGTCTTGGGGGTATCGAACCTGGGTTCTTTGGCTTTGCAGGCAAGAACCTTAACTGCTAAGCCATCCCTCCAGCCCCCAGATTCAGTTTGTTTTTTTAACAGTGCTGCGAGTTGAATCCAGGGCCTTCTGCTTGCTAAGCAAACACTCTACCAACTGAGCCTCACCTCCAGCCCTTCAGATGCAATTTTAAAATATTTTCTCTCTGAGATTTTTTTTTCAAATACTTTCTCTCTGAAGTCTGGAGAGATGGCTGAGAGAGAGGTTAAGGCACTTGCCTGCAAAGCCTAAGGGCCCAGGTTCAATTCTGGCTAGATACCCTGGCACATCCATTTTCTCTCTCTAATAAATGAAAATAAACCTTAAAAAATATTTTCTCAGCCGGGCATGGTGGCGCATGCCTTTAATCCCAGCACTCGGGAGGCAGAGGTAGAAGGATCACCAAGAGTTTGAGGCCACCCTGAGCCTACATAGTGAATTCCAGGTCAGCCTGAGCCAGAGTGAGACCCTACCTCAAAAAAAAAAAAAAAAAAAATCTCTCTGAGATAGGTTGAATCTGCCAGTGAGGAAGAGGAAGGGGACCAATTGTGTTTTAATACCTGATTGTGGATGAAGAAATGCATAAAGCATTCTATAAAGATGTTACAGTCTCTATATAGATCCCATAAAGGATTCTGAACTTTCTAGAGGTTTTGTCCTAAATTCTAGACAGCTCACACATGAAATTCATAACATAAATGTCCAGCTGAGGGCGATGTTTCCTAACATAAAAGGAGCGGCGGTGCCCAGAGAGAAGGCCTCTGTATGATTTCTCTAGGATTGCCCTGAGAGAGCACAACAGCCCAGTAGCTTACATTCTCTCCCAGATCCCAAGACTGAAAGTGTATGAGGAAGGCATTCCCCCCTCTGAGTAGCTGGGTCCTGATTACTTCTAATTTAAAAAAAAAATGGGCGTGGCAGCACACACCTTTAATCCCAGCACTCCGGAGGCAGAGGTGGGAGGATTGCCACAAGTTCAAAGCTACCCTGAGACTACATAGTGAATTTCAGGTCAGCCTGCCCACCTCTGACTGTAAGCTAGGGAAGAGTTCATCAACATCTGCGCTAGTCAGCTTCACGTTGCTGGGATGAAGCTCCAAACCAGGCACAGTTTATGGGAGGAGCAGGTTTATTGAGACGGGCAGATCCAGGGAGGCTCCATAACAATAGGAGGAGCTGGGGGCCCCACTCACACGTCCACTCAGAGGGACATGCCAGCACCACAAGCGAGCACACTCCAGGAACCCCAGGTGCAGCTCAAGCACTCTGGGTGTGGTAGGCTGGGATTCAGATCCAGCCCCCAACACACCTTAGGGCTGGACCCTAGGATACACCCATAGTGACACCTCCTCCAGCCAGACAGCTGGAGATAGATCGTAAGTGACAAGCTTTAATAAACTCCTGAATCTGTTGGGGGACATCCATTCAAACTACCACACCATCCAACATCAGCCTCTGTCCCCCCCCACACACACATGCAAACAAACACATATACAAGCACATACACACATACACTCACATATACATACAAAATGTATTGTCCACATTGTTTTGAGTCTCAGAATGATTCAGCATACCGCTACGGCTACAGTCAATGGTGTGGTCAGATGAAGAGGAAGCCAGACCTGGGCCCTGCTTGGGAAGATCTGGCTAGGTGATATATCTAAAGATACAGAAAATTCGGCTGAAGAGATGGCTAAGCGGTTAAGTGCTTGCCTGTGAAGCCTAAGGACCCCAGTTCAAGGCTCGATTCCCCAGGACCCACGTTAGCCAGATGCACAAGGGGGCACACGCTTCTGAAGCTCCTGTGCAGTGGCTGGAAGCCCTGGCACACCCATTCTCCCTCTCTCTCTCTCTCTCTCTCTCTCTCTCTCTCTCTCTCTCTCTCTTTCTCTTCCTCTTTCCCTGTCTCTCTCAAATAAATAAAAATAAACAAAAAAAATTAAAGCTACAGAAAATAAAAAGTGAGCCAGGCATGGTGACACATCCCTTTAATCCCAGCACTTGGAAGGCAGAGGTAGGAGGATCACTGTGAGTTCGAGGGCAGCCTGGGACTATAGAGTGAATTCCAGGTCAGTCTGGGCTAGAGTGAGACACTAACTCAAAAAAATAAATAAATAAAGACAAGTGGAACTAAAACAGTGAGGCAGGACAGAAACAAGTGGCCGGCAACCCTATCAGTGGCAGCAGATGCAGCGTTATCACATGAAGGAAGGTAGACGTGAGGGCCAAGAGAGCAGGAGTCACCGCAGACTTCCCCAACACCAGCCTTACGGTGGTCTGACTCTCTCCCTCTGGCTTTGCGCCTGCCAGGCAGGGGCAGACATCTGCACTGGGGACAGCCACCTGGAGGAGGTGACAGTTAAGCTGTCTAAGAGGGAAAAGAAAATCTGGGAAAGAGGTGGAGAAAGGTCTTCCAGGAGACACGCACAGCAAACCTGTGTGCAGAAGGCAAGGAAGGATGCAAGGGCAGGAGGTTAAATCAGCAGACCAGAGGCAGGGAATGAATGAGTGAACCCAGAGAAAGCTGAAAGAGGACGAGTAGATAAGAAACAAGTGGTCCTAGAGGCCCGGATGATGAGTCTTTATTTATTTATTTATTTATTTATTTATTTATTTATTTATTTATTTATTTTGCTGACGACCATAGGAACCTGGTGAGGTTTGAGCAAGGGGTGGGTGTGAACTCCAAAAGTTGGCCTGCCTGCTACATAGGAAGCAAGGAACATGGAATTCTGAGAACTTTCCAGGCTTGGCTATTCCCCACAGGAAACAAAGCACAGGCTAGCAGGAACAGGAGCAGACCCCTGGAAAGAGACATGTGCCTGCCTACGTCTTACATGAGACCGCCCCCCGCCCCCATCCATGCGTATGATCAAGACGTGGTCTCCAAGGCAGAACTGTTGGAAGGTGACCAAACTTGAGAGCATGCCCCTCCCCCAAGGGAATCATGGGACACCAAACTCATCCTCTCTTGATTGCTTCCTGACTCATGAGAGAGACAGCTTGCTTCTCACACAGTCCTGCCAGGACCTGTTGCCCTCACCAGAGGCCCAAGGCAAAAGGTACTACTTGATCTTGGACTGGAAACCTCTAGAATCATGAACCAAAATCAATCCTTTCTCTTTAGCATAAGTTAGTTATCTTTGCATTTCGTCATAGTGATCGAGAGCTAGTACTGCATTCTTTTTGTTATTGTTGTTGTTTTGAGGTAGGGTCTCACACTAGCCCAGGCTGACCTGGAATTCACCATGGAGTCTCAGGGTGGCCTCGAACTCACAGCGATCCTCCTACCTCTGCCTCCCAAGTGCTGGGATTAAAGGCGTGCGCCACCACGCCGGGCTCCTTCTTTTTTTAATTTTTTTTGTTATCTATTTATTTATTTATTTGAGAGTGACAGAGAAAGAGGCAGATAGAGAGAATGGGCGCGCCAGGGCCTCCAGCCACTGCAAACGAACTCCAGATGCATGCGCCTCCTTGTGCATCTGGATAACGTGGGTTCTGGGGAATCAAGCCTCAAACCGGAGTCCTTAGACTTCACAGGCAAGCACTTAACCACTAAGCCATCTCTCCAGCCCATTCCTTCTTTTTAAAAGTGTGTGTGTGTGTGTGTGTGTGTGTGTAAAACAGAATGTGTGTTAATACATGAATGTGTAGATCAGAGGACAATTTTGGGTCCATCCTTGCCTTCTACCTCATTTTGAGGTAGGGCCTCTCACTGTTCACTGCTCCAGGAAATTCTCCTATCTCCACCTCCTTCTCACCCTTGTTCACTGGAATTCCAGAAGCCCTCCAGAGCTTGCAGCTTTTACGTGGGTTCCAGAGTACTTAGAGTTATGCAGCAAGTGCTTTATTGACTAAGTCATTTCCCCAGTCCCACCACACCCCTTCTCTAAGAAAAATAATGTAATGGGCTGGAGAGACAGTTTAGTGGTTAAGGAGCTTACTGGAAAGACAAAGGACCTCGGCTTGATTCCCCAGGACCCACCTAAGCCAGATGCATAAGGTGGTACACGTGTCTGGAGATCATTTGCAATGCGCACACATTATTTCTCTCTCCCTCTCTCTCTTCCTCTCCCTCGTTCTCTCTCTCAAATAAATAAATAAATAAAATTTAAAAAGAATGCAACAATACAGCATTCAAATACCAAATTAGGTACAGAACTTTACAAGGAGATGTGGCCCTGAAATCTGAGCTCCATCTCCTTCAGGTAAGGCTACTTCTCTCTTTTTTAAGGTAGATATTTATTATTTATTTACTTGAGAGAAATAAGAAGGAGAGAGAGAATGGGTGCACCAGGGCCTCCAGCCACTGCAAACGAACTCCAGGCGTGTGTACCCCCTTGTGCATCTGGCTAACGTGGGTCCTAAAGAATCGAACCTGAGTCCTTCGACTTTGTAGGCAAACGTCTTAACTGCTGAGCCATCTCTCCAG
This sequence comes from Jaculus jaculus, assembly GCF_020740685.1. Taxonomy (NCBI): domain Eukaryota; kingdom Metazoa; phylum Chordata; class Mammalia; order Rodentia; family Dipodidae; genus Jaculus; species Jaculus jaculus. Next base: position 157,494,308 of record NC_059106.1, read on the forward strand.
CCCCCAAAGCTACTTCTGATTAAATCCCAATTCACACAAACACACCTCCACACACCACATCCCACACACCACATATACCAATCAGTGGCGGCAGGAGACACAGCACTGTGCTATCGGCTGCAATCTGAGACGTCCCTCCCCCGTAGAGAAGTCACATATGGCTGGGCTCTTATGCCAAAGAAAGAATGTCAGCATGAGTCAGTATGAAGCAAAGTTGGGCTGATTAAGTAAAGATAAGAGAAAAAGAGAGCACACCGAAGTATCTTAAACACACACACACACACACACACACACACACACACACACACACACAATTTCATGGCTTTTGAGGTCACATTGCTAGAAGAATATCATTTGCAACCAGACTCAAAGATTAACCAAAGTTTTAAAATGAAGTAATAGATGTGAACTTTTTGCTTATTTCTCTTATCACAAATATTTTCCTTTTGTAAATTACAGAAGTTACAGAGCAGTTTATGAAGTGCATTGTTTAGATGTAGGAATAAGAGAATGAGAGAAGGGTATTGACAAGAGTAAACTCAAAGGTCACATGCAGTTTGGCCTTAAGCAAGCATATTTCCTGGCTGTTTCAACACTCCCATTTAAAATACATCTTAGAAAAACAAGTATTGGATGAGAGAATGGTTAAGGTGGTTAAGAAAGGTTAAGTGGTTAAGGTGCTTGCCTGCAAAGCCTAAGGACCTGGGTTCAATTTCCCAGGACCCACATAAAGCCAAATGCACAAGGTGGTGCATGCATCTGGAGTTTATTTGCAGTGGCTAGAGGCCCTGGTGCACCCATTCTCTCTATATGTCTGCCTCTATATGTCTGCCTCTCTCTCTATCTCTCATAAATAAATTAATTAATTTAAAAAACAAGTATTACCTTTCTGCAGGCAATCTTTACAAGGTCTTGTTATTAGAGTTAACTGTATCAAAACCCCCTACTGGGCCTGTAGAGGTGGCTTAGCAGTTAAGGCACTTGCCTTCAAAGCCTAAGGTCCCAGGTTCAATTCCCCAGTACCCATGCAAGACAGATGCACATGGTGGCGCATGCATCTGGAGTTCATTTGCAGTGGCTGGAGGCCCTGGTGTGCCCATTTTCTCTTATCTATCTGTCTCTCTCTAATAAATAAAATGTATTTAAAAAAAAAAAAAAAACCCTTCACCCTCAGCCAGCAAGAAACACAAGCTAGATCCTGGAGTGAGGGGATTCTTTTCCTTCCCACGTCCCCTTAATGTTCCCTATCTTTGTATCCTGCCTCACACCAAATTACTATGCCAATACCAAATACACACAACACATATGCCACATTCCCTTGTGATAAACACTTATAGCACACATACCACAAAAGAGACACTCGACTTTACATGTGTCACATCATGACATACCATGCATGTCACAAACATCACACATACTGAAAGCAAATTTATATATATATGTTATATTTATATATGTATACTATATGCTCTTATTATGTGCTCCAGTCTCTTCTAGTCTATTTCCTCTTTCTTTCTCTCTTTCCTTCCCTTCCTCCCTACCTCACTTAATGATGCCTGAATTTATGTCACAGTCTTGTGCAAAGTCTGGAAAACACAGACTTAGAAGGAGACAGGAAATCCACTGTAAAAGGGAGCTTTGGTCTGTGGTCTTCCCTTTACTTCTAAGGCAAGTGACTGCCTTTGGGTGATACCCTGGCCTGAGACACAGCAAAACCAAGAGGTTTCCTCACCTGGCCAGCTGTGCCAGCCAAGAATGAAAGAGGAGAGCCCCGCAGCCTCCTGGGCACCTACAGGAGATCCCTTGCATGTTTGCACATTTCTTTTTACCTAGGAAACCCCCTCGCTGATTTCTGCTCTTAATCATCTCTTCCTTTCATATGGCCTGTGTGTTTCCTTGGTCTTTCTCCACATCATTATTTGCCAAACACACAGCTGAGTCATGAAACAGATGCAGTCAGCTCTCTGCGACTGTGAGTTCTGAATCCTCACACTCAAAAATCCTAGAAAAAAAACCTAGATTGCAAATATTCCTGGGTGGGGAGGGAAATGGGTTATGCCAAACATGGGTAGACCCTTTCCCTTGTCATGATTCCCTACACAATGCAGTATAACTGCTCTTTACATGGCAGTGATATAATACTGACGTGACATAGAGCTCTGAGAGGGATTAGAACTCCCAAATCAGTGGCTCTCAAAACTCAACTTCTTATTCCTGTTTAGCAAAGAATTGAAAAGCATTGACACGAGGGGGAAATTACTGAAGCTTTGTTTTAAGAAAGGATATAGGTAAGAGAAGAGAAGTAAAGCTTCCAAACTGAGGGGTCCTGAACAGATTGCCAGTAGTAGCCTGAAATGGACTTCCTCATACCCTTGCAAATGTAGAGCGGGCACTTAATTGGGATGTGCCTACCCCATCAGGCGTAGGTGTATTGCAAAGATCCTGATTGGTTGGTGGGCACACTGGAAAGGAATGAAGGTTTAGGAAGAGCCTAACAGCCTAGGAGGGAGCGTAAATACAGATTCTGAGAAAGCATCCAAAATTCTTGGGATGAAGGACCAGGGAGCTGCTCCTGACAGCCATCTTCATTCAGACAGAACTTTCTTTCTCATCTGGCCAGAGCTGGTTAGCATCCCTCACTGTATATCTATATTTAAAGAAACCTATCTTACAACTATTTTTTTTAATTTTTTATTTATTTATTTGAGAGCGACAGACACAGAGAGAAAGACAGATAGAGGGAGAGAGAGAGAATGGGCGCGCCAGGGCTTCCAGCCTCTGCAAACGAACTCCAGACGCGTGCGCCCCCTTGTGCATCTGGCTAACGTGGGACCTGGGGAACCGAGCCTCGAACCGGGGTCCTTAGGCTTCACAGGCAAGCGCTTAACCGCTAAGCCATCTCTCCAGCCCTCTTACAACTATTATCTGTCAGTATCGGGTATTAAAAGTAACCTGGAGTGTACAGTAGCTGTGTATGTGTTACCTGTAAATACCATGCCAGCTTCTACCAGAGACTTTGTGGGTTTTGGTATGGAATGGAAGGCCCTGAGACCAGCTCTCCATGGATACTGGGAGATGACAGAAGTGAATTCAGACAGCATTCAGAAATTCAAGTGGGCTGAGGTGTAATGGGATGAAGTGGAGTGGGATGGGATTAACTTTGACCAAGTCCATGGCATGCAGTAAGAAAGAGTGCCGGCTTGGTAAGGGTAGGTGTGTAGTGAATTTTGACTTTTCTTCAACTACCGATCCAGCTGATTCAATACATGAAGGTATAAAACACAAGACAGAAACAGTCATGTCTGTGATTCAGACCCTGGAGCACAGAATGGAGCAACTTTGGAAATCACTGAGACATGCAAAGACTTCCAAAAACACATAGCACATGGGTGACCTGGCTGGGAGATAGATGATTCAGTGAGAAATCAGGAGTTTAATCATCCCAACCATTTTTTTATTTTTTCTTGGCTAATGTTCAGTCCAGTCATTCCTTCTGCTGCAAGTGAGCTCAGAGGAAGGCCGAGGCCTCCAAGAGAGGGTGAAGTGGTCACTCTCCCTTATGGGATTTTTGGTTCATTTGACTATGGCGCTGCCTAGGCTGAAGTCTGCAGAGCAGGCTGGCCAGCTGGAGACCCGGGGAAGGGTTGATGCAGAATCTTGAAGACATCTGGAGGCCAAACTCCCTCTTCCTTAAAGAACCTTAGCCTTTTCCTCATGAGGCTAATTCCACATGGCCTGTGCCAATTACGGAAGCGAATCTGCTGTACTGAAAGATGACTGACATGCATGTTAACCATATTTCAATGTTGCCTTAGCAGCAACATCTAGACTGGTGTTTTACAAAACAACTGGGCGCCACATCCTCGCCAAGTTGATGTGTAAAATGAACTGCCCTAGAACCATTATAGGAAATCTAACACATGCTTAATCCAGGACCCTGGGAATTAGCCTTTAAAAAAAAATGAGGGGCTGGAGAGATGGCTTAGCGGTTAAGCACTTGCCTGTGAAGCCTAAGGACCCCGGTTCAAGGCTCGGTTCCCCAGGTCCCACGTTAGCCAGATGCACAAGGGGGCGCACGCGTCTGGAGTTCGTTTGCAGAGGCTGGAAGCCCCGGCGCGCCCATTCTCTCTCTCCCTCTATCTGTCTTTCTGTGTCTGTCGCTCTCAAATAAATAAATAATAATAAAAATAAAAAATAAAAGCGTGTGCCACCACACCCAGCTCTTTTAAAAAAAAAAATGAGGGCTGGAGAGATGGCTTAGTGGTTAAGCGCTTGCCTGTGAAGCCTGAGGACCCCAGTTCGAGGCTCGATTCCCCAAGACCCATGTTAGCCAGATGCACAAGGGGGCACACGCATCTGGAGTTCATTTGCAGTGACTGGAGTCCCTGGCGCGCCCATTCTCTCCCTCTCTCTCTCTTTGCCTCTTTCGCTATCACTCTCAAATAAATAAATAAATAATACCAAAAAAAAGAACAAGTAGAGTGGGATCAACTGAGTTATTCTTTAAAAAAAAAAATGAGAGAGAGAATTGGCACGCCAGGGCCTCTACACAATCAAACTACAGACACATATGCTACCTTGCGCACATGTGAGACCTTGCTCATGCGTCACCTTGGGCGTCTGGCTTATGTGGGATCTGGGGAGTCAAACATGGGTCCTTGGGCTTCGTAGGCAAGCGCCTTAACCGCTGATCCATTACTCCAGCCCTGCCTTGTTTTCTAATGCCATCGTAGCCACACAGCCAATCGAACGCCAAGTTCTATTTACTCATGTTCCAATCAATTTCTAAACCATCCCACTACCAACATCTTGGGATGGGCAGAGATTCTCCAACAGGGCAGACATCCCCCAAGAAGCGTTTGGAAAGCTGAGAGGCCACACTGGTTTCAGGAACATGGTTAAGTGCTACCAACATTTGGAGGACAGAAGCCAGGGGTTCTGTACACTGTAACTTCACATCTTTTTTGTTGTTGTTGTTGTTGTTATGTGGTAGGGTCTTGTTCTAGTCCAAGCAGACCTGGAATTCACTATGTAGTCTCAAGGTGGCCTTGAACCCACAGTGATCCTCCACACCTGGCTTAATTTCACAGTCCTTTATGATGGAAGTGGATCTAAGCACTTCAACACTCTTAAATCCATGGCTGAACCTATGAAAGGTGAAACCTTGTTTGTAGGGTTTTTTTCTTTTTTACTTGTATGGATGTGTGTATTTAATGTGGTGTGTGTGGTTGGTGGTATATGCATGCGTTTGTAGCTGGGTGGTACCCATGTGCTCATCTGGGGTGTAGGTAGGGAGGTGCCCACAGTGGCCAGAGCAGAACATCAAGTGTCCCACTCTATACCTCTACCACCTGGCCTTGTTTGAGCCAGTCTCTCCTTTTTTTTTTTTTTCCCCCTAGTTTTTGTAGCCCAAGCTGACCTGGAATTAGCTATGTGGTTTCATGGTGGCCTCATGGTGATCCTCTTACTTCTGCTTCTCAAATACTGGGATTAAAGGTATATGCCACCATGCCCAGCTTTGATTTTTCCAGAGAGAGAATTGGTATGCCAGGGCCTCAGCCACTGAAATCGAACTCCAGAAGCTTCTGCCACCTGGTGGGTATGTGCGAACTTGCGCTTGCCTCACCTTTGTGCACCTGGCTTACGTGGGATATAGGGAGAATCGAACATGGGTCCTTAGGCAAGTGCCTTAACTGTTAAATCATCCCTCCAGCCCATGCCCAGCTTTTTTCTTTTCTATTTTTTTTTAATTAATTGATGCCAGAGCTTGCTGCTTTTCAGTATTCTCTGGTCTCTGTCACAGGCACACATAGTCATGCCCAGCTGTTTACATGGATCCTGGAGACTCACACTGGGGAAGTTTCAGGCTCCCTCATGCATTAATACTTGTGCAGGAAGCATGCATAACCACTGAGTCATCTCACTAGCCCATAATTATTGTGAGCTTAGAATCTATCTCTTTTTTCTATTTAGACTTACTTTTTGACACATGACTGTATTCTCAGCCCTAAATCCATATGTTGCTGTCTCAGTGTGACCACACCTGTGATAAACACCTTTCCCGTGAACTTCCATCCCCGACTCCAGTACTACCCTATACCTAGATCCACTCTCAAATCATGCATCTTAGCTCTTTGGCCAAGACTCCCTCCCATGGTGTTTCCATGCCAATCCTGCACCACTGCTACTCATCCTGAATCCTCCCCCTCATTCCTGGAATTGTCAGGGTCAAAGTCTAGGCTCTGGCAGCGCTACAAGCAAGGCTTTGTCAACCCTCCCCAACATGCCAATGAAGCAGACAAGGTATAGTGACAGGTGGAGAAAGATCTTTTTTCAGCGTGGCCACACTGAAAGAAGAATCAGATAAAGGGGTCCAGTGACCCTCACATGACCAACTTCAGGGCACTAACCTAAGGTCTAGGCTTTAAACAGAGGGCCAGAGATACGCAGAGCTACTGGTCACGGGATGGACCTGCCCATCGTGGATCCATCCTTGTCTTGACTCCAGTCTGCACTGCAAAGTGTGCTAAGTTGCCAGAACCCTGTGAAACTTCTTCTTCAGAGAAAAACTTCCCTTCCAGCAGGCGCTGGGGCTTCAGTGTTTCCTCTCTCTTGTATGACATTGCTGGAGGCCCTGACACGCCCATTCTCTCTCTCTCTCTTCCTCTTTCTGTTAAATAAATAAAATGAAAAAGAAAGAGAAAGAATGAAAGAGAGAAAGAAAGGAGGGAACAAAGAAAAAGACCATTGTGTTGTCTTGCCTCAAAAAAATTTTTTTAAAGAATATTTTCACTCCTGCCAAGATGTTTCATATTCCCGCAAACATTTCATTCTTATTGAATCCTTTTTTTTCCCCTGACTTTACTGTTCCCCTCTCTCTCCTCCCAATTCCCACATCCAATCCAATAGGTCCTTTATCTCTGACCAAGCAATTAATTAAAAACAAAATAATACAATTTGGGCTCCAAACCCAAAGAATTAGTGGCTATTGTGTGCAAACAAATGCAATCCTCACTTTTCCTGACCACGTTGCTCGAGAGGTAGACAGGAAGGGTCTGGATAGCACTGAAGCAGTCCTGGAGAGTCGAGAGCAATGCCCTTCCACTAGGAGGAATTATTCCAGCCCCAAGTCCAAGGCCTTTCTCTTCACAGCTCCTCTGCACACCCACAGAGAATGCTCTAGCTTTAGAGTTTGGAGAGATTCCACAAAGCCATCTGTTCCTGCAAGTACTGAGCCACACATTCAACCAACTTGGATTGACAATATTTGGGGGTGAGGGGGTGAACAGGATCCATGCTTAACATCAACATACTTCTTCATTACTCCCCTGACAATATAATATACCAACAATCTATCACATTTACATTGTCTTACATATCAAGCTTTAAGCTTAATCAATCTGTTATGGTTTGAATCTGAAATGTGCCCCACAACAGGTACATGTTTTAAACACTGGTGCTATCGTGTTTAAATTTTTTTATTTTTAGAGAGCAAATGAGGGAGGCAGAGAGAGAGAGAGAGAGAGAGAGAGAGAGAGAGAGAGAGAGAGAGAGAGGGAGAGAGAATTGGTGTGCCAGGGCCTCAGCCACTAAAATCAAACTCCAGACGCTTTCGCCACCTAGTGGGCATGTGCGACATTGCACTTGCCTCACCTTTGTGCTTCTGGCTAACATGGATTCTGAAAAGTGGAATGTGGTTTCTGATGCTTCCCAGGCAAGTGCCTTAACTGCTAAACCATCTCTCCAGCCTGCTATTGTGTTTTAAACAGCTTGTAGTACTATCTGAAAGGCTATAGAACCTTCAGGAAGGTGGGTCAGGGCCTGGCTGGCAGAGGTGGGTCCCTAGAGATTGGCCTTTTAATATAGGCCAGCCTTGGTTCCAGTCAAGCTCTCTGCTTCCTGATGAGAGGTCTCCGCCACACACCCCCGCTGCCACGGGCAGCTCTGCTCTTCTGTGTCATAGTGGACAGAAGTCACAAGTCAAGACAAACCTTCCTCCCTCACGTTGTTTCTATCAGGTAGTCTGGTCAGTGACCCCAAAGTAATTAACACAGTATTAACCTTCTCGCTGCTTTCTCTGTAGAAGACGCGGGCCAAGTTCTTCCAAGGGAGATGCTGGGTCCTTTGAGAGGTACTATGCTCGAGGCCATTCCTGCTTTCCAGTCCACCAGGTCCTAAGGCCCAGTCTAACACCTTGGTTAGCTCTTGCCAGCATCTTCTTTGTTTTCTTTTTGTCACCAACAGTGAGGAAGCCACAGGATGTTGTTGCCAGTCATATAACTTGAGGAGTCCCTCCCCAGAGTCTGGGGGGGGGAGGGGTGGAGGAGGGGGGGGGATTCCTGACTTATGCCAAAGAAAAGAATTTCAGGATGAGTCAGTCTGAAAACAAGACTGTGAGTTTATTGGTTAGGAGGGAAAGGACAGATGAACTTGAAGAGGATCAGGCACAGTCATCAAGAGAGAAGTAAACATGCCCAAGTGCTTCAGCAACAGCTGTATAAAAGATTTGTGAGGTTTCGTTGTTACTTCAAGGAGGTAACGTGTCACTAAGTTAGAGGAGAAAAAAAAAATACATTGGCTATCTCATTTCCTTATTAGAAGAGTTTTTATAAGTTACAAGGTGATTTATGAGGGGACCAGGCAGCTTGTATATGAGAAAGGGATGTGGTTTATAAAAAACATGGATCAAAAAATTTTAAGTAATTTTATCTATTAATCACACAATGAGATTAAGACAAGGGTTTTTGGGGTGGAGAGATGGCTTGGCAGTTAAGCACTTGCCTGTGAAACCTAAGGACCCTGGCTCGAGGCTTGATTCCCCAGGACCCACGTTAGCCAGATTCACAAGGGGCGCACACGTCTGGAGTTCGTTTGCAGCTGCTGGAAGCCCTGGTGCGCCCATTCTCTCTCTCACTATCTGTCTCTCACTTGCGCTCTCTCTCTCTCTCTCTCTCTCTGTCACTCTCAAATAAATAAATAAAATTGACCTAAAATAAATAAATAAAAAGTCAAGGGTTTTTAATTTCTTTATCTTTTGGCTTTTTAATTTTTTTGTATCTTAGTTTTTTAAGAATATTTTTATGGGGCTGGAGAAATAGCTTAGTAGTTAAGGCACTTGCCTGTGAAGCCTAAGGACACATGTTCTAACTCTCCAGCTCCTACATAAGCCAGAAGCACAACGATGAGGCAAGTGCAAGGTTGCACATGACCACTAAGTGGTGCAAGTGTCTGGAGCTCAATTAAGAGAGAGGATAGGGGCTGGAGAGATGGCTTAGCGGTTAAGCGCTTGCCTGTGAAGCCTAAGGACTCCGGTTCGAGGCTCGGTTCCCCAGTTCCCACGTTAGCCAGATGCACAAGGGGGCGCACGCGTCTGGAGTTCGTTTGCAGAGGCTGGAAGCCCTGGCGCGCCCATTCTCTCTCTCTCCCTCTATCTGTCTTTCTCTCTCTGTGTCTATCACTCTCAAATAAATAAATAATAATAAAAAAAATTAAAAAGAAAAGAGAGAGGATAGTGGCTGGAGAGATGACTCAGCAGTTAAGACACTTGCCTGCATAGCCTAAGGACTCAGATTCAATTCCTCAGTACCCATGTAAAGCCAGATGAACACAGTGGTGCATGCATCTAGAGTTTGTGGTGGCTGGAGGCCCTGGCGTGCCCCTTCATTTTTTCCCTCTCTCTCCTTATAAATAAATAATTTTTTAAAAGGAGTGTATGGACACACCAAGACATCTTACCACTGCAAACTCCATATGTATGCATCTGGCTTTATGTGGGTTCTGAGGAATCAAACCCAGGCCAGCAGAGCAAGCACCTTTAATTTGAGCCATCTCTCCAGTCCCCTGTTTTGGCTTTCTGAGGTAGGCTCTCATACATCCCAGGGTGATCTTGAACTCTTGGTCCTTCTACATTGTCCCCACTTTCCAAGTGCTGGAATTACAGGCAGGTGTCATCCACTTGACCAAATGTATGTTTTTCTAGTTCAGTAGTCATCTTAATAATCGTGTTTGTGACACTTTTAGGAAAGGAGTATAATTTCTGCTCACAACTTCTATGCAGGGCAGCCTCTAGTCAGCTATCCCAAAGCTCTGGAGACAGCTAGCTTAGACAGAAGTCAGGTCCAGGTGGGTGATGGTTAGGGGCTCTTTCTCTTTCTGTGTTCTCTTTTCCTGTCTTTCTATCCTGCCTCACATGAAGTGACTCTTTTGGGCTGCTCTCCTGGGAAAGAGAGAACTCCTGGGAAGGTATCAGATTCTCTTCTCTGCACATACGTCTCCTAGACTGCCAGCCACTGTCAGACCCAAGTTAAGAGAGAAACAGTTGGTGAGACTTGGATTTGGGTTTTATTTAAAAAAAAAAACAACAACTCTGTTCTTTGCTTATTTATCTATCTAGCTGTGTTTGTGTATATGTGTGCATGGGGGAGAGAGAGGGAAAAGAGAGGCAGATAGACAGAGAATGGTGCACCAGGGCCTCCAGCTACTATAAATGAACTCCAGAAGCATGCACCAGCTTGTGCATTTTGTTTAGGTGGGTACTAGAGAATTGAGCCTATGTCTTTAGATTTTGAAGGCAAGCACCTTAACTGCTAAACCATCTCTCCAGCCCTGTTTTTTCTTTAAGTTAATTTTTTAAATTTATTGCAAGGAGGGAGAGAGAGGCAGGGAGGGAACATGGGCATGCCAGGGCCTCCAGCCGCTGCAAATGAATTCCTGACGCATGTGCCACTTTGTGTATGGGCGGAAAGTGCATGGGTGGGTACTGGGGAATCAAACTCAGGTCATTCGGCTTTACAGGCAAGTACCTCAACTGCTGACCCATCTCTCCAGGCCTTGTTTTGTTTTTTAAAATTTTTTTTGTTCATTTTTTATTTATTTATTTGAGAGTGACAGACATAGAGAGAAAGACAGATAGAGGGAGAGAGAGAGAATGGGCGCGCCAGGGCTTCCAGCCACTGCAAACGAACTCCAGACGCGTGCGCCATCTTATGCATCTGGCTAACGTGGGACCTGGGGAACCGAGCCTCAAACCAGGGTCCTTAGGCTTCACAGGCAAGCGCTTAACCGCTAAGCCATCTCTCCAGCCCCCTTGTTTTTGTTTTTTTTTTTTAATTTTATTTATTTATTTGAGAGCGACAGACACAGAAAGAAAGACAGATAGAGGGAGAGAGAGAGAACGGGCGCGCCAGGGCTTCCAGCCTCTGCAAACGAACTCCAGACGCGTGCGCCCCCTTGTGCATCTGGCTAACGTGGGACCTGGGGAACCGAGCCTTGAACTGGGGTCCTTAGGCTTCACAGGCAAGCGCTTAACCGCTAAGCCATCTCTCCAGCCCCTTGTTTTGTTTTTTAACGTCTACACTTCCATAATAATTCACTGGTTGAGATTCAGCACCACCATTATCCTCATGGAAAGACACTCTTTTTTGTTGTTGTTGTTGTTGTTAAATGCTTTTAGACAAGCCCAACAGACGGCAGACTGGCCCTTTTCTATGCAAGAGAGAGAAGGAGAGGGAGGGAGAGAATTGGCACACCAATGCCTCCAGCCACTGTAACCGAACTCCAGCAACGTGCACACCTGGTGCATCTGGCTTATGTGGGACCTGGAGAGTTGAACATGGGTCCTTAGGCTTTTTTAGGCAAGTGCCTTAACCACTAAGCCATCTCTCCAGCCCTGGAAGAGGCACTCTTCCGATGACTTCTTTTTCACGTTGCTCCGGGTAAACAACTCATATTTTGGTCCGCTCTGTTGCGTAGGCGTTGGCTCACTCCCCAGGAGAAGGATGGTAGGGTGAGCATACCCGCACAGCCAAGGCCCAAAGAGTGAAAGGAGGAAATGAGTCACGGTGAGACCCAAAGGTGAGGACGCGGGGAAGGATGTGGCCAAGTTCCTGAGTTGAGGTTGGGGGTAAAGTGGGCAGCTGCCTGTTGCTCTGTCAAGTAAGACCAGGAGTCTGCTCCCCACAGTTTCAGCACCCTGCAAGCAGAGAGAGCTTGAAGCTGGAAGGAGAAGCCCACCGTCTCCACTCCACTTTCTCCGTGTGCTGGGCTAAGGAGGGAAGTTACGGAGGGGCTTGGGAGTCAAGAGACTTAGTGAAGGAAACGGTCCCCACCGGCCTCGCCCATGCAGGGTGGAGGGTAAGGTCACAATTCCAGATGGGTGCCGCCATCTGAAACTTCAGCTGGCACCTACTAAGACACTGGAGCTGAGCATTTGCCCTCAGAAACAAACTTGACCCGTGGTGTGACCACATGAGTCTTGGGACCAGATCTTGTTCCCCAAACTCTAAGGGCAAATGAGAAATTGCTGGGGTATGGGATTTTATGGAGAGAAGCATCAAGCCCACATTAAGAGGGGCGAAGGCCAAGAGAAATGCCTTCGCTGAATTCTCTTCTTCCATCAACCCTCTGATACACGTATGCATCCTCCACCTAGAATGTTCTTTCTCCACAAATCTCTTACTCGATCCTTGTCACACACTTTCTTCTTGGCAAATAATATTGTCACATACTTCCTGGAAATAAAAAAAAAAAAAGCAGACATTGCCGGGCATGGTGGCTCACGCCTTTAATCCCAGCACCCGGGGAGGCAGAGGTAGGAGGATGGCCGTGAGTTCGAGGCCACCCTGAGACTATATAGTGAATTCCCAGGTCAGCCTGGGCTAGAGTGAGATCCTACCCCAAAACCAAAAAAAAAAAAAAAAAGCAGACATTGTCAATCAGTGACTCACTAACGCCCCCCCTACATATATACCTACCCGTCTTTCTTTCCTGTTACAAAGATGAGAATCCTGCTTCTGCAGGAGGCCAGCCCTTTGCTCTGTCCCTCCACCTCCATCTCAACCACCTCATCGTTTTAAAAATCATTTATTGGGCTGGAGAGATGGCTTAGCGGTTAAGCGCTTGCCTGTGAAGCCTAAGGACCCCGGTTCGAGGCTCGGCTCCCCAGGTCCCACGTTAGCCAGATGCACAAGGGGGCGCACGCGTCTGGAGTTCGTTTGCAGAGGCTGGAAGCCCTGGCGCGCCCATTCCCTCTCTCTCCCTCTATCTGTCTTTCTCTCTGTGTCTGTCACTCTCAAATAAATAAATAAATAAATTTTAAAAAATAAAAATCATTTATTTGCATCTAAATATTTACTTATTTATTTATTTGCAATCAGAGGGAGATTAGAGAGAAGAGATACAGACAGAATGGGCATGCCAGGGCCTCCAGCTGCTGCGAACAAACTCCAGATGCATGTGCCACTTTGTGCACCTGGCTTTCCACGGGCACTGGGGATTCCAGCTCCAGTAGTTAGGCTTGGCACGCAAGCACCTTAACCTCTAAGCCATTTCCCCAGCCCTCAACCATCTCATTCTTGCTTTTATCTGCTCTATTCCACTTTACTAATCTATTCTATAGTACCATTCTCAATATTCTATGGGCATGCATAATAATCTCTCATCAGGAAGCTCCCCACTGAGACAGTAAGCCAAAAAAAAAAAAAAAAAAAGATGACGACGAAGAAGAAACCGTCTCCCATCAGCTGCTTTTGGTCGGGTGTGTGTGGGTTATCACAGCAACATGAAGACAACAGAGATATTTATAAATAAAACCAGGAAGTGAGAGAGCTAGAAGAGAAAAACCCACCTCTATTTGTGCATTCCTAGAACGTGGCGCATGTTGGGAATGCGTTCGACCACTACACTCCATGCCTAGACCTTTTTACCTTTTTCTACTTTTTATTTTGAGACAGGCCCTCCCTTCCTATGTTGTCCAGACTGGCCTTGAACTTGCTCTGTCGGCAGCTCTTGAATTTGTAATCCTTCCACTTACGTTATTTTTTAAATTTAATTTAATTTAATTGAGAGAGGGGGAGAGGCAGGAGAGAGAGAATGGGCGTGCCAGGGCCTGCAAAGGGAACTCCAGATGCATGCGCCGCTTTGTGCCTCTGGCTTACATACTGGGCAATCAAACCTGTGGGTCCTGAGGCTTCACAGGCAGGAGCCTTAACCGCTGAGCCATCTCTCCAGCCCCGTCCCACACATTTTTATTGGAGTAAAGCAGGAGTCAACGATCGCTAGAGAAGGATCCAATCCGGTATCCCGCCCCGCCCCGGCCCGGCCCGGCCCCGCCTCGCCTCCCTCCCCGCCGCTGGGAGGCCGGCGCGCGGCGCGCACGCTGGGCGGCTGGGGACCGCGCGAAAGCCTGCGGCGAGCCCCGGACTCATCCCGCGGCCTCGCAGCCCGCTTTCGCCCCGGAGCAGCCTCGGTCGGCCCGGGTCCTGCAGGGTCGCCGGCCGCCACGGCCCAAGGGGTCTCCAGCAGCGCGGAGTCCGGCTTCGGGGTAGCGCCCGCTGGCGGGGAGCTGCGGGACGAGATGCCCAGGTAAGGTGAGGATGGCCCGGGGGCGGCGGGGCGGCGGGCCATCCGCGTCCCCGCTGACTGTAGGGCAGAGACCGCCAGTTCCCGGAATCCACCCCCGTCCTCCGCCCCCCGCCTCTCCTCCACCCCAGACTCCGCCTCTTCCTGCCTGGCTTCCCTTGTTCTGGGGACCATCCACCCGGCCCCCCGCGGGCTTGCGCCCACACCCTGCCCCGGGGGAGTCCTCCGTTCATCCGCCCTTGCGGCCCGGTGTCCCCATCTGCCCACATCCACCTGTCACCTGCGCAAGGGACACCTGGACGCTAGCCACTTGGCGAGATCAGGAGGTAGGCTGACCCGCTCGAGCCTAGGGAGGGTCAAGGTCTCCAGCCTGGCCTCCCCCACAAAGGGACGCCCCAGAACCGACCATCCTTGTTGGGGTGCGCGAGGTCACCGGAGGGCAACAGAGCCCCGAGCGCCCAGCGCCTTGGCACATCACCGCTGGGAAGGTGGGAGGGCCGAGGGAATCGAGGCAGCGGTGGCCGTGGGGTGGACGCGGGATGACAGTCACGAACACTGTCCCAATAAGCGTTTCTGTTCTGAGCAAACCAATCGGTTACGTGAAGGAGCGAGTTTGCTCCATCGACCCACGTTAGCATGCTAGCGGTGATTTTAGTGAAAAACTGCATGTCCTACCAAGTTTTGTGTTTTCATGTGTGTTTGATATCGTTGGCTTTTTGGCCAGAAGTCTTAGGAACTGATAGGCCTGAGCGTGGCTCTGAGCCTGGCAGAAGTGCTGGGACAAACATCAGTGGGTTTGTCCGCCCTGCGCGTTCCCAGGCCCCTGTCCGCCAGTCTGTCTGCACAGTGGCCCTTGTCTGTCTGCACAGCACTAGCAAATTGGGCTGTTTGATAAGGTTTAATCTGTTTGTGTCAGGAAGTGGCTTGAACTTTTTTTTTTTTTTTTAACTTTCATAGCTCACAAGTTGTTTTCTTTTCGGTTTTAAAACATCAGAAATAAATGGGCATGGGGCTGGAGAGAGGGCTCAGCAGTTAAAGGGCAACGTTGGTGTGCGCAGGTTCCATTCTCCAGCACCCATGCTAAGCCAGACCCACACTGTGGTGCATGCATCTGGGGTTTGTTTGCAGGGACAAGAGGTCCCAACCCCTCTTATTCTTTATCCCTCTCTGGTGGGTGGGTAGGTAGGTAGGTAGGTAGGTAGACAGACAGACAGACAGACAGACAAAAAAATGGGCATGACTTTATTCTTACCTGTCTTTCCTCTGAAGTTTTCCATGTTTTTTTTTAATTTTTTTTTTGTTCATTTTTTTATTTATTTATTTGAGAGCGACAGACATAGAGAGAAAGACAGATAGAGGGAGAGAGAGAGAATGGGCGCGCCAGGGCTTCCAGCCACTGCAAACGAACTCCAGACGCGGGCGCCCCCTTGTGCATCTGGCTAACGTGGGACCTGGGGAACTGAGCCTCGAACCGGGGTCCTTAGGCTTCACAAGCAAGCGCTTAACCGCTAAGCCATCTCTCCAGCCCATTCCATGTTTTTAAAAAATTTTTTTTTTTCTTGGTTTTTCATTCTAGCCCAGGCTGACCTGGAATTCACTCTGTAGTCTTAGTGTGGCCTCCAACTCAGTGATCCTCCTACCTCTGCCTCCCATGCACCGCCACACCTCTGTGTGTTTTAAAACTTAAAGAGAAGCTACAGAGATCTCTCAACAGTTAAGGCGCTTCCCTGCAAAGCCTAATGACTCTGGTTTGAATCCCCAGGACCCGCATAAAGCCAGATGCACAAAGTGGCACATGCATCTGGAGTTCATTTGCAGTGGCTAGAGGTCCCGCAACGCCCATGTTCATTCATTCATTCATTCATATTTTCTCTTTGTGTCTGTGTGCATGTGTGTGTTTATCTCTGCTTGCAAATAAAGTTAAAGAAGGGTTGGGAGGTGTAGTTTAGTATTAAACCAATTGACTTACTTACTGAAGGCCCCTGAGTTTGACTTCCAAGTCTGAACAACAAAAAGTTAAAAAAAAAAAAAAAAGTATATTCGGGTAACATAACAAAGGATGTTAACTTGAAAAAAAAACAAAACTAGGAAGGCCATCGTTGAAGCAGTACTGTCTTAGAACTGATACCTCTTTTTTATTTTTTTTTTTTCAAATGCTGAGTACCAAACCTCAGGGCCTCACATATACCAGATTAACACTTTATGACTGAGCTACATCCCCAGCCCAGAAGTAAAACTTTTATTCATATATATGTATATGCATATATACAAGTAGCCAGTGTGGTGGTCCAAACCTGTCATCCCAGCACTTAGGAGACTGAGACTGTAGGATCTTGAGCTAAAGGTCAACCTAGCCCGCAGCGGAAGATCCTGTCTCAAAAGAGCAAGAAGCAAACCGCAAAATCACAAAGCCCCACTGGTCTGTTTTCCTGTCGCCTTATAAGTCAACAACCTATTGAAATCAGTGATATATACTTTATCAGTCTTTGTGTTTTAACAAAACCAGCTCCCAAACTAAAACGCCATTGACTGTAAGGTGAATATCTGAAGTGTAGCTAAGAATGAAAGTCATTCATGTGGTCAGGCCTGACTTCAGAAATGCCCAACTGCCAAAAGAAAAAAAAATGCTTTTTGTTTGTTTGTTTTCTTTCTTTCTTCTTCTTCCTTTTTTTTTTTTTATTTTGTTTTAGTTTTTTGAGGTAAGGTCTCACTCTAATCCAGGCTGACCTGGTATTCACTATGTAGTCTCAGGCTATCCTCAAACTCATGGTGATCCTCCTACCTCTGCCTCCCAAGTGTTGGGATTAAAAGCATGCATCACCATGCCTGGCTTGAAAAATGCATTCTGTCATTCATGAAATACCAGTGAGCCAGAGCACAGCCTGATGGTTTAGTCGGTTCTTCTTATCTGTGGTCTTCACATCTGTAGACTTAACCAGCCATCTGTACTGAACATGAATAAGTATTTTTCCTTGTCACCATCTCCTATACAACACAGTACAGCAACTATCTATATTGCATGAGGTATCATAAGTAATTTAAAATGATTTAAAAATCTAAGGGAGGATGTATGTGGCCTTGCAAAAATATGCCATGTTGGGGCTAGAGAGATGGCTTAGTAGTTAAGGAACTTGCCTGCAAAGCCTAAGGACCCATGATTGACTCTCCAGGTCCCAGGTAATCCAGACACAAAAAAGTGAGGCAAACGCAAGGTCACACATGCCCACTAGGTGGCACAAGCATCTGGAGTGTGATTACAGTGGCCGAGGCCCTGACGTGCCAATTCTCTCTCTCTCTTCTCTCTTTCTCTAAAAAGAAACTTTAAAAATTAAATTTTTAAAAAATGCCATTTTGTGTAAGGGACTTGAGGGATTTTGGTTTCCTGGGGAAGTCCTAGAACAAACTTCCAAGGGATACCCGGTGACCACTGTCTTTTTTGAGGTCTTTTTCTTCCTTTGTTCTTAAAGAGTGAAGCTAAATGAGACTGGGTGCGGTGGTGCACACTTGGAATCACTGCACTCCCAAGAATGAAAGAAGGGGATTCCTTATAGTTTGAGCCCAGCCTGGGCTACCTATCAAGTCTACCAAATACCATGTCAGCTGGGGCTGGGGAGATGGCCCAGTGGTTAAGGTGCTTGCCTGGAAAAAACCTACGGACCTGACTTCAGTTTCTCCAGTTCCCACCTACCTAAAGCCAGATGCACAATGTGGCACATGCATCTGGAATGCATTTGCAGCAGCCCTGGTGCCCCCATTTTTTTCTCTCTCTCTTTCTCTGTCTGCTTGCAGATAAATAAATAAATAAATAAAATTATTTTTTTAAATGCTGGGTGTGGTGGTACACGCCTTTAATCCTAGCACTTGAGAGGCAGAGGTAGGAGGATCACCATGAGTTCAAGGCCACCGTAAGACTACATAGTGAATTCCAGGTCAGCCTGGGCTAGAGTGAAAAAAAAAAAACAAAAAACCCTACCTCAAAAAAAAGAATAAAACAAGTGCTGTGCAATCCAGGAAAAATAAAGAAAAGATAGAAGTTGGCTGAAGGGAGAGGTGGAGAACAGAGAAGTAAATGGACTGGAAAACAAGTGGCTGGTAGACACTGAAAGTTTTCTCTGTTGTCAGCAGGAAAATGAACACCCTCGTTTACGCAGAAGTCAGGGTTTTACACACTGGATATCCTTTAGGCTTTAAGTTGGTTTCGTTTTTATATTCTGAGGCTCTTAAAAATACCAGTAAATTTTAATCTTGCTTCGACCACTGGAAAGTAGTCTGGTAAGTCAACAAAAATTTCAAACATTTTCATAATCAACAGCAAAGAAGCTACGTTGAATCCCTTGCCAAGGGTAGGTAGCTGTCTCTTTTTCTGACAGGGGCAGTGGGCCTTTCATGCAGTGGATAGAAGTGAGGTGGTCTGCCTGGGAACCTCCAAATTCTTCAGGTCATAAGAACAGCCCAGAGAGATGGCTTAGCAGTTAAGGCACTTGCCTACAAAGCCTAAGGACCTAGGTTCGATTCCCCAGAACCCATGTTAAGTCAGATATACACAGTGGTGCATGTGTCTGGAGTTCATTTGCAGTTGCTGGGGGCCTTGGTGTGTCCATTCTCTTTCTTTCTCTCAATAAGTAAACAAATAACACCACTGGCCTCTGTCCTGGTGACTGTGCGTGCCAGACAACAAAATCTCACAGGAGAAAGCAGGCCCAGGTTCCGACAAAGACTGAGCTCGCTCTTTCCTCACCCTGTTCCCCCATCCCAGCACCAACCCTTTAGGGAGGCCCTAGAGGCTGCCCCAGTTTTGGTCAACAAAGTAGATGAAGGTCAAGTTGTAAAAAGGAAGTCATGATTTCAGTTCACTGTGTCGCAGGAGGAGATAGCAGATGCTGTCGGAGTACAGTAGAGCGCTGCCTTAACCCTGCACAGGGTCTGAGTTTGAGCCCCAGACAAGCATTGCATAAGCTGGGTGTATTAGTCAGGGTTCTCTAGAGGAATAGAACCGATGGAATGACTTGTATTAAAAGGGAGTTTATGGGACTGGTTTACGACAGTCCAACAACAGCAGGTTACAGGCCCAAGAGTCAAGGAACCTGGTAGCTGCTCAGTCCACGAGGCTGGATGCCTCAGCTGTCCCAATCCAGGAGGTCTGGAGGTGGCCTGGAGAGACGCTGCTCTTGCCACAAGCATCACCGGCAGCCAGGTGGGAAGAGAGGAGAATACCTTTCTCCCCAGAGCTTCCCTCTTTTTTTTTTTTTTTTTTTTGTTTTTCAAGGTAGGGTCTCACTCTATCCCAGGCTGACCTGGAATTCACTGTGGAGTCTCAGGGTGGCTTCGAACACACGGCAGTCCTCCTACCTCTGCCTCCCGAGTGCTGGGATTAAAGGCGTGCGCCACCACATCCGGCCTCTTTTTTTTAAAAAATATATTTTTTATTTATTTATTTGAGAGAGAAAAAGAGAGAGAGAGAATGGGCATGCTAGGTCCTCCAGCCACTGCAAACATACTCCAGATGCATGCACCCCCTTGCACATCTGGCTTATGTGGGTCTTGGAGAATCAAACCGGGGTCCTTTGGCTTTGCCATCCCCCCTCCCCCTCCCTGTCAGAGCTTCTTTTGCTAAAGCCTCCCCTCCGAGAGGGGCCGCCCACTCTGGGGGAAGGACTCACGCTGGGGAAAGGATTCCTCCTTTAGGTAATCCTTCCTGGAAGCAACCTCTGAGACCTACTTATTGAGGAATGTCTGTGGGTGGACTGGTGGATTCCTAAACAGATCAAGTTGACACAAATTTAACCATCACACTGAGCATGGTGCTGCCCCATATAATCACTCAGGAAGCAGAGGAGGCAGGATCAGAAATTCATGGTCTTTCTTAGCTATACAGCGAGTGCAAGGCCAGCCTAGGATACATGACAACCTGTGTCTCTGCCTGTCTGCCTGCCTTCCTGTCTGTCTGTCTGTCTATCTATATCTTATCATCTATCTATCTGTACATTTATGTATGTGCATATGTATATTTGCCCTATAGCTAGGACCTGGAGAGATGGCTTGGCAGTTAAAAGCACTTTCCTATATAAGCAAGTTCAAAACCCAGGACCCACATAAACAGCTGGGAAATGACCACACATTTCTGTAAGCTCAGTCCCACAGGACAGCAGAGACCGCAAAATCCAGGCTATTGAAAAGGCCCACGCTCCAGGATCAGTTAGAGTCACCAGCTCAGGTAAGAACAGGCAGAAAAGCCATGGAGTGGGACGCTGGCCACCACAGGCAAGTGAGCCCCACCTCAGGCAAGCGCGCAGGGTGCCACATGGGCGCACGCACCAGAACATCACCCAGTGAGGTTACACACGCACAAAACAGTTGATAGATATGTACATCTATGTATCTTGGACCAGAAGAAATTCCTTATACCTTACAACTTGATTAAAAAAAGAATTGAATTCAAAAAAGCCAGGCGTGGTGGCGCACGCCTTTAATCCCAGCACTCGGGAGGCAGAGGTAGGAGGATCGCCGTGAGTTCGAGGCCACCCTGAGACTAGATAGTGAATTCCAAGTCAGCCTGGGCTAGAGTGAGCCTCTACTTTGAAACCTGCCCCCCCCCCAAAAAATTGTATTCAACCCAACAAACAGATGAGAAAAAATTTAAATGGACATGAACATAGGGAAGGTAGAAGTAAGGGAGGAAGTTAAAAGCCATAAGGACACAATTACAGAAGCAGGAAGCCAAAGAAAAGAATAGGAATACTGATGAAAGTAAGAATATTTTAATAGCAGAAAGGCTTGATGTAAGCCCAAATAAAAACAGATGAAAGAAAGCCGGGCGTGATGGTGCACGCCTTTAATCCTAGCATTCGGGAGGCAGAGGTAGAAGGATTGCCTGCAAGTTCGAGGCCACCCTGAGAACACATAGTGAATTCCATCCAGGTCAGCCTGGGCTACTGCGAAACCCTACTTGAAAAATCAAGAAAGAAAAAAAAAAGCAGATGCAAGAGACAAAGATTAAATCAACTGGGGAGGGGGGCAGGAAATAACCTGGTACAGAAGACAAACAAAACACCATCAAGTGTTTAGGATAATTGGAATCAGATAGATAAAATAAGTGCAGCAGAAAATGAAAGTAAAGTAGGACAAAAGAAATACTATTTTTTTAAAAAAAAGAAGAAAACAAGCTCTGTAAGCCCTTAAAAAATACTGTGGGGGAAAAAAAAGTCAATGGGAATAGTCAGCTCCAAGATATCTTAAGTGATTTCAATTCTAAGAGAAATCATCTAATCAAGAATCCAGGAAGGAAAAATAAAAGCGGGGAGCGGGGGTTGTGAGACAAGCTGACCTCTGACCTAGCCAGAATCCAATTCTTCGGAGGGCCAAGTTCTAAGAGGAAGTACCCACTGGGGTACTTTGTACTGACTCTCAATATGTCCTTCAAGTTGAAAGTGGAGGGCAGACTTCCTCAAATGCGAAGAGCAAGGGGAAAAATATCTGGAAAACAAAAATCTAGGAAATAACAAATTATCATAAACAAGGTTAAAATAAAAGCAAGGGCATTTTGTTTGTTTATTTTTATTTATTTATTTGAGAGCAACAGAGAGAAGGAGGCAGAGAGAGAGAGAGAATGGGCATGCCAGGGCCTCCAGCCACCGCAAATGAACTCCAGATGCGTCTGCCCCTTGTGCATCTGGCTAACGTGGGTCCTGGGGAATCGAGCCTCCAACCTTAGGCTTCACAGGCAAGCGCTTAACCACTAAGCCATCTCTCCAACCCAAACAAGGGCATTTTAATCCAGGGTGCAGAAGAGATAAACCAGGTGGCCCCACCTAATGAAGTGGAAGCCTTTACAAGGAAGTGAGCATTCTTCAAAAGGCAGAAGCAAGATCCACAAATCTAGCAGTTGGAAACTGACAATCACCAACTTTTGTAAATATCCATGAGGCCTGCTTGGAGCTCCAGAGTGAGTCCCACATCAGCCTGGCCTAGACTGAGACCCTGCTTCAAGAAAAAAAAAGAACCAAAAACAAAAACTGGTCATTCCAGTATTTCTCAAACCTTGAAAGGTATTGTTAGATCCTAGACAATGGTTTTCTCCAGCGGGTTAAGTTACTGACATAATGTCTGGGTAGCAAGTTACTTCTAACAGAAAAATCTCCAAGGATCACAGAAGGGTTTGTGCTTTCTTTGCGACCATTTTGCAGCCATTTTGATTTTGCTAATATTTATTTATTTATGTACTTGAGACGGAGAGAACAAATGAGAATGGGCGCACCAGAGCCTCCTGCCCCTGCAAACGAACTGCAGCTGCATGTGCCACCTGTGTATCTGGCTGTACACAGGTGCTGGGGAATTGAACCCCGCCCCTCAGGATTTGCAAGCAAGCACTTTTAACCATTGAGATTTCTTTCCAACCCCCATGGTGATTTTTTTAAAATACTTTATTTATTTATTTATTTGACAGAGAAGGAGGGGGAGAGAGAGAGAGAAAAGAGAGATTAGGTGGACCAGGGCCTCCAGCCACTGCAAACTGGCTAATGTGGGTACTGGGTAATTGAACCAGGGTCCTTTGGCTTTGCAAGCAAACACCTTAGCCGCTAAGCCATCTCTCCAGCCACCTTTTTTTTTTTTTTTTTTTAGTTTTCCGAGGTAGGGTCTCACACTAGCTCAGGCTGTCCTGGAATTCACTATGTACTCTCAGGGTGGCCCCGAACTCACTGCAATCCTACCTCTGCCTCTGCTGGGATTAAAGGCGTGTGCCACCACACCCAGCTCCATTTTGATTTTTGTTGTTGTTGTTAAAGAGGATCCTGGGAGGGGTGGGTAGGCAGTACAGCTCTTCACAGGTGCCAAGGGCAGGGTGGAACTTCTGCCTTGGTGACTCTAGGCACGAACGCATGGGGGCTTCCCATGCTAGCTGCCCTCAACCCCATTCATAAGGAGCCACCATCCCATGGCGTCCTGGCCACGTCTCTAAATCGCTGTTCCAAACGTGCTGGTCCTGGGTTAGGGGTGACCTAGGGGCTTAGCCCCACCAAACTCAATTTGCGGCCAGCTGTGCCGTGGGATAGAAGAAACCCGGCCAGCCCAGAGAGGGAAGAGCCTGCGCCCACCCTTGTCCTCCATGGCAGGGCTGAAGCACCCAGCCACGACCTCCAGCACCCAGCGCCAGGAGGGCTCAGTGGAACACCGGGATGCTGCTGCTGTGACCTACTTGGTGCCCAACCGAAGGGCAGCAGCAGTCGCGGGGCCTTTCCCACTGGGGAGTGGGGATAGTCCAGGTATGACCTGGGCTTCCAGCGCAGAGAGCGCCTCTGCCCGTCAGCCTTCAGGAACAGAGCCCAGAGTCAAAGCTAAAACTGTTGAGAACGCTAAGCAGCCGCGAGAGAACTCGGAGCGAAGGTGGGACCCTAACGCGTGCAAGGCCCCGGGGACTGGGATGTCCCAGAGGAGCCACACTGAGTTCTTCAGGAAGATGAGCTGTTTGGCGTCAGGAGGAGTTTGTAGGGGTCCATTAGCAATTCAGGCAGGACTCCAAGACGGAAACTTAGATTTTACAGACAAGAATCTAGTCATTCATAAGGGGCTGGGGAGATGGCTTGGAGGTTAAAATGCACTTGTTTGCTTGCAAAGCCTGCCAGCTATGGCTTGATTCGCCAGCACCCATATAAAGCTGGACGCAAAGTGGTTCATTTGATGTTCGCAGGGACAAGAGACCCTGGTGTGTCCACACACCCCACACACGTGTAAATAAAGACATAAATTTTAATTGAATAAAAAGAGGACTGGCGGGCTGGAGAGGTGGCTTAAACAGTTAAGCGCTTGCCTGTGAAGCCTAAGGACCCCGGTTCAAGGCTTGATTCCCCAGGTCCCACGTTAGCCAAATGCACAAGGGGGCGCACATATCCGGAGTTCGTTTGCAGTGGCTGGAGGCCCTGGCGCACCCATTCTCTCTCTCTCTCTGCCTCCTCCTCTGTTGCTCTCAAATAAATAAATAAAAATAAACAAACAAAATGCCCTTGCTTTTATTTTATTTTTATTTAACCTTAATTGACTAAAAAGAGGACTGGCTCAATGATTAGAAGTGCTTGCTTGCAAGCCCAGGTTTGACTCCTAGTATGAAAAGCCAAATGCACAAAGTACTACGTGCATCTGGGGTCCATTTACAGAGGCAAGGGGCCCTAGCATGACCCACCTCTCTCAAATAAATAAACAAAACTATGTCTTAAAAAGAACCCAGGGGCTGGAGAGATGGCTTAGCGGTTAAGCCCTTGCCTGTGAAGCCTAAGGACCCTGTTTCAAGGCTTGATTCCCCAGTATTCACGTAAGCCAGATGCACAAGGTGGCACATGCATCTGGAGTTGGTTTGCAGAGGCTGTGGTATGCCCATTCTCTTTCTCTCTGTGTCTGTTGCTCTCAAATAAATAAATAAAAACAAAAGTTAAAAAAAAAAAAAAAAAAACCTAGGGCTGGAGAGATTGCTTAGCAGTTAAGGTGCTTGCCTTCAAAGCCTAAGGCCCTGGGTTCAATTCCCCAGTACCCACCTAAGCCAGATGCATAAGGTGGCTCATGCGTGTGGAGTTCATTTGAAGTGCTAGAGGCCCTGGCATGCCCATTCTCTCTCTATCTGCCTCTTTCTCTCAAATTAATTAATTAATTAATTAAGTTTTAAACATATTTTTTAAGCCGGGTGTCGTGGCACACACTTTTAATCCCAACACTCGGGAGGCAGAAGTAGGAGGCTCGCCATGAGTTCAAAGCTACCCTGAGACTACAGAGGGAATTCCAGGTCAGCCTGAGGTAGGGTAAGACTCTACCTTGAAAAACCAATATACATACATATACATATACATATACATATACATATACATATACATATACATATATATATGAATCTAGTGATAAGATATGTGACTCAAGGTAGAGTAAGGCTCACCAGGAACAACACAAGTAGAGGTGGTCTTCCCTAACCCCGAGTGGGAAGAGGTGCGTGTGCGCGCATGTTTAGGTCGACAATGAGAACAAAGATGCATCACCATCAGGAAAAAAAAATCAAAACATCAGAGGGACCAAGGGTTCCGGTCAGACATTCAGGTATGAGGGAGTCACCTCCGGTGCAGCGTTCTACCACGTGGGGTGTCCTGCACCTCGAGGCCTGCTCTGGCCTGCAGCGCCTCTGCAGCGGAGTCTTGCTGGGAGGCGACAGCACAGATCACCAGCTGCCCTGCCAGTTGCTCCCACGGGGTTCAGGATTGTAAGATACGCTGTGTGTTTGGGGAGGATCTAGATAATTCTGTAGCACAGGTGTGAGATTTGACTTGGAATCTCCTGAGTATCTCTAGGAGATTCCATGGGTGGACCAGACCCAAGGCAGTCAAAAGGACTTTCAAATTGCAGTCAGCTGTAACTTAAGCTCAGCCTGCCGTCTCATGGTCCTTTTTTGTTTCGACCTGGGGCTTAAAACTGCTCTAGTGTCTGGAGGGACAGAAGCTATCCAGAACCTATAAGCACCTGGCAGCAGACAGCTTCAGGTTCGCTGAGATGAACTTCCAGACGAGGCACAGTTATGGAGGAAAGGATATTCAGTGAAGTTTACAGATCCAGGGGAAGTTCCATAATGGCAGAAGCTGGCCCTGCTTTCATAGGTCCAAGCAGAGAGAGAGAGAGGAAGAGAGAGAGAGAGAGAGAGAGAGAGAGAGAGAGAGAGAGAGAGATAGAGAGAGAGAGAGGAGGCACAAGCCAAAAGCCACACGACACAGCATACTTCAGGATCTCCAGGCAGAACTAGGCACTTTGCATATTTTTAGACTGAATTTTAAACCCACCTCCACACCTGAAGATCTGCCCAGTGACACCTCCTCCAGCCAGCTGGCTGCACATCCAAACTATGAACTCATAAAACACTGAATATATTGGGGACCATCTATTCAAACTATCACAGACCTCATTGCTTGTATAAAGAAAAAAGTTTGAGAGAGAAAAAATAAAATCCAGTGGTGCTGCTGAAAATTCTTAAATTTTAAAATGTTGGAATCTTGGAGAATGTGTGAGCCAGATGAGCACACAGCGTTAGGGAGCACGCGTGCAGAGCGGGCGGGAAACCGTTCCCAGCGCAGGCTTGAGGAGGAAAAGGCAAAGACAGCGGTGAAGTCTGAAAGGGGAAAATGTCGTGTGAGGAGCTGTGACACAAAGCTCAAAGACACTTGCAGGCCTCGGGGAGGGAAGAATAAATATCTGCCCGCCTGCGCATCCTTCTCTTCTCGTACTCGGGGCTCCCATCAGCTCAACCCAACCAGAGGCCAAAAGGAATTAATTCCAGTAGTGGGGAGGCTGAGATAGGAGGATCGGTGTGAGTTCTAGGCCAGCCTGGGCTAGAGTAAGACCCTGCCTCGAAAAACCAAAACAAAGCAAAAAATTATGACCTTAATGAATTCTTGTCTTGGGGCTAGGGAGATGAAGTGGTTAAAGGTGTTTGCTTACACGGCCTGCCAATTCCCCAGCACCCACACAAACCAGATGCATAAAGTAGGGCATGTGCCTGGAGATTGTTTGCAGCAGCAAGAGGCTCTGGCATCTTCTCTCTCTCTCTCTCTCTCTCTCTCTCTCTCGCTTTCTCTCTCTCTCACTCGCTTGCTCAATCTCTTTTTTCTCTCTATTTCTCAATCTCTCTTTAATTAATTAATTAACTTTTAAGTTATTTAATATTTGACAGAGAGAGAGAGAATGAGAATGGGCATGCCAGGGCCAATAGCTGCTGCAAACGAACTCCTGATGCATGTGCCGCCTCGTGTATCTGGCTTAGATAGATCCTGGGGAATTGAAACTGGGTCCTTAACTTTGTGGGCAAGTGCCTTAACTGCTAATCCATCCCTCCAGCCCCTGATTAGTTATTATTATTTTGTTTGTTTGTTTTTTCAAGGTAGGGTCTCACTCTAGTTTAGGCTGACCTAGAATTCACTCTGTAGTCTCAGGGTGGCCTTGAACTCATGGTGATCCTCCTACCTCTGCCTCCCAAGTGCTGGGATTAAAGGTGTGTACCACCATGCCCTGCTAATGAATTAATTTTTTTTAAAAAAATTCTTGCTTAACTGGGCATGGTGGTTTATACCTTTAATTCCAACACTTGGGAAGCAGAGGTAGGAGAATTACTGTGAGTTCGAGGCCACCCTGAAACTATATAGTGAATTCCAGGTCAGCTATGCCAGAGACAGGTAGGGACTTTGAAAAACAAATAAACAAAAAACTCTTGTCTCATCTTGGAATGGGGACTTATAACCCAGAAGTTAAGAAAGTAAATACAGTTATCCTTTGACATCCTTGGGAATTTTCAAGAAGGCGTCTACAAGTCCAAGGCCAGCCGGAGTCTGCTAGTAAGATTGTATCTCAGAAGCCCAGAAATTTTTAAAGTGGCCCAATTTACACACATCCTGCTGTAAACTTAACTCATATCTAAAGGGTATTACACACCTACTACAGTGCAAATGTTATAAACAGTTATCATGTCTTTTTTAGGAAATGTTGAAAGAAAAAATACTGTATACAATCCAGTACATGCAATGCCTTTTGTAGTTTGTAGTACTTTTTTTGTTTGTTTGTTTTGTTTTTTGTTTTTCGAGGTAGGATCTCACTGTAGCCCAGGCTGACATTTGTAGTCTCAGGGTGGCCTCGAACTCATGGCGATCCTCCTACTTCTGTCTCCCGAGTGCCGGGCTTAAAGGCAAGCGCCACCACGCCCAGCTTGTAGTGCTTTTGTCACGTCAGCTAGTTGAGGTGACTGATGTGGAACCCACAGACCTGGAGTCCAGTGGCAGCTTTCTGTCTCAAAGCCTAGAACTCAGAAACTTGTGAAGTTGTTTGAAAACAAAACAAAACAGAAGCAAATCAAAAGGCAGGTGACAAATTGGAGAAGGCCAGTTTCCTCTTACTTAAAAATAAAAAAGTACCTGCAAAAGAAAAAAAAAATAACTCAGTACAAAAATGGTCAAAGACAGAAACAGACAGTTAACAGGAAGGAAATACGAATAGTAGGTGTCCCCCCACAAACTTAGGTGTTCTGAATGTGAGGTTCCCAGCTGATGGACATTTGAGCCTGAGTCCTTAGGCTTCACAGGCCTTAGCCTTAACCACTAAGCCTTCTTGCCAGCCCCAAATTCATGACTCTAAAAATAATTTATTTCTTTAGATTGTGTGGGGGGTGGGGGTGGCGTACGCATGTCCACGTGCCCTGGTGGCGTCCCACACACTCGCCTGTGGTGGCCAGAATGGATCATAGTAATGGGTCATTCTGGTGGGAATTTGGACAACCAGAATGCTGACAGATACACAAAATGTAAAGACTGTGCTCATGACATTTCAGAGGGGAACACGTACAATACTGGGAAGTTGGCTGGAGACCATACGTGTTATTTGCTGACAGGGGATCTAGCTGCATCCTGAGAACTTGAGTAAGGCTGGATTCAAAACCTTTTTTTTTTTTTTTTTTCTTTTTTGAGGTGGAGGTTTCAAGACGGGATAAAAATTTTAAATACCTTAAAAAATTCTCAACTCGTGCTTTGCTTCGGCAGCACATATACTAAAAAAATTCTCAACTTAAGGCCATGAATTTAGCATTCTAGATCTCCTGTAATCTAACATCTCTAAAATCTTAGCACACAAACCACATGCTCAAGTTTGCCATTTCTCAGTGCCAGTCTTCTTTATTTTTACTTCTCTTGTTACTGTGACTAATACTTGACAAGAAACAAGTCGCGGGAGGAGAGGTTCCCATTGGCTCACTGCAGGAGAAAGAATGGTAGGGTTCATGGCAGCCAGCGTCTTGGCCGAGAGTCTTCGCATCTCCCAGAAGCAGAGGGAAGAGAATACTGGCATTCTCCATTTCCCCTTATGATTCTGCCAGGGTACACAGCCCACTGGATTGGTCTTCCCTCCTTAGTTAAACCTCACTGAAAACATTCTCCCAGCCAAAGATGATCCTCAATTCCATCAAGTCAACAATGAAAACTAATCTTCACAGAACCATATTGATGCCTTCTTCCCACATCATAACATGCTGGGGAATGTCACATAGTGAAAAAGCTAGCCAGGGCCCAGACTTCCTTTTGTAATAACCCACTGTCTATAATGGACCTACTTCCTCCGTGCCCGTCTATATTCTCAAGGGTAGAACACTATGATCTAGCCAGTCTCTGTAGGTCCCACTTGTTAATATGCGAGAGAAAACATTCATGATCTAATCACATCTTCAAGGTCCCACCTCTCAGCATAGTTACGTTGGGGATGGAGTGTCCCACACATGACCTTTGTGGAGACTGTATTCAGACCATAGCACCTAGAGATCCTGCATCTGAAAATATGCTTACGTGTAGGCCTGTGCATATGCAAATTGATATATGCTCAAGAGAATGCCGTGCAGAAAATATTATAAACAATTCAGATGTCCACTACAGGCATTAGTTTCATAAATGATGCTATACTCACAGAAGGAAACACTATGTAACTATTTTATTTTTATTTTTTTGGTGTTTTCGAGGTAGGGTCTTACTCTAGCCCAGGCTGACCTGGAATTCACTATGTAGTCTCAGGGTGGCCTTGAACTCATGGCAATCCTCCTACTTCTGCTTCTCGAGGGCTGGGATTGAAGGCTTGTGCCACCACGCCTGGCTTATACAACTATTTTAAAGAAAATTTTCTTTTCATGGAGACAAAATGAAGGTCTCCCAATGTATTTTTATCTGGAAAGGCTCTCCCAAATAACAACTCTTGCCTAAAAGAAGAGGTAAATAATAAATGTTTGGCCTCAGGCTGGAGAGATGGCCTAACGGTTAAGGTGCTTGCCTGCAAAGCCAAAGGATCCCAGTTCGATTCTCCAGGACCTATGTAACCCAGATGCACAAGGGGGTGCATGCATCTGGAGTTTGTAGTGGCTGGATGCCCTGGCATGCCCATTCTCTCTCTCTCTCTCTCTCTCTCCCCTCTTTCTCTCTCCCAAATACATAAATAAAATACGTTAAAAAATAATGTTTGGTCAAGTATGGTGGAACATATTTGTAATCCCAGCATTTAGGAGGATGAGGCAGGAAGATCTCCTGAGTTCAAGCCATCTTGGGCTATATAGCCTGTCTCAAAATTTTTTTAAATTCAATTTAACCAAATGACAATTACCTATTCAAAGGTTAGATGTAACATTTCTCCATGACTAAGTAAGAGTTTGTTACAAGCAGCTGAATGAAGGCTGCTTGAGTTAATGGTCCAGCTCTAGGGAGGGCAAGATCAGGTTGGAACCAGAAATTTGACAATTCTTGCAGGATTTTTGTTGTCTGTTTTTCAGTGTTTTTTTTTTTTAATAACTTAATTAGGTACTTCAAAATTTTGATCACCTTGTACTAATTTCTTTCAGGTGTGAAAACAAAGAAAGGACTTAAATGCTGACGAAGATGCCTTTGAGCCTCAATGCTGTCGCCTTTGGGTTACTTAATTTGTGTTTTATGGGTAGGTGCTCCTTTTTCTCCCAGCCCCTAGAGGAGCAAGCCTGTGGGGCGGAACAGCAAACTATGTCCTCAGCTGCAGGACTCACATTATTCTGCCCAGTGTCAGATATGTCCCCTAGGAAGTAGATAGGAAGTCTGTGCCAATGATCAGAATTCAGTCTGGGTTTCTTTCTTTTTAGCTTTGCAAAAATAATATAAGGCACAAAAATGTTGGAAGAATATTCATGTGTGTAATTTAAAGAGTGACCGCTAATTCCCAGTCTAGTTTATCACCCTACTTCTATATAGAGTGTACGGGTGTTATATGTGTATACATGTCTGTATATGCATCCGTGCGTGTGTGCATGTGTGTGTGTCTCTCTCTCTCCCTCTTTCTCTCTCTCTCTCTGTATAGGCCAGAGGTTAACATGATAATCTTCTTCATTTGCTATCTACTTTATTTATTTATTTTTGTTTATTTATTTGAGAATGATAAACAAGAGAGAACGACGCAGGTAGAGAGGTGGAGAGAGAGAGAGAGAGAATGAGCACACCAGGACCTCCAGCCACTGCAAACGAACTCCAGACACGTGCGCCCCCTTGTGCATCTGGCTAACGTGGGTCCTGGGGAATAAAGCCTCGAACCGGGGTTCTTAGGCTTCACAGACAAGTACTTAACTGCTAAGCCATCTCTCCAGCTCCTATTTATTTATTTATTTATTTATTTATTTATTTATTTATTTATTTGGGAAAAGGGTCTCTCATTGAAGCTGAGATCACTGATTGGTTTAGACTAGCTAGCCAGCAAGGCCCAGGCCTCCTCCTATCTCCACCTCCCCAGTTCTAGAATTAAAAGTGCATGTCACCACACCTGGCTTTTTGCATAGGTGCTGGGGAATCCAAACTCAGGTCCTTATAGACAGAGTCACCTGCCCAGCCCATGCTGCAGAACTTGGGAAGAGGCCAAACTCCTTATGCACCAAGTTGAGAGTTTGTCCCTGAATTTTGGCTAATTCATTTCATTGACTCTTGGTCCTTTTCTCTCCTTGTTCCCTCTTCCTTCCTTTTGACTACATTTCAGTATCTCACTCTGTGTTACATTATATATTACACTACACATCACATCACTCTGTGTATCACACACCCCATGAGCCATACGATGCATCACATTACATATCACACTGTGCCTCACATATCACATTTCGCATCCCACTACGTACATTTCATACTGTGCGTCACGCTTGTGTATCCAGCTGCATACATATCACTACGTAACACTGTGCATCACACTACATGCATGTCACACTAAGTGTCACACTAGGCATTACCCTACATATCTCGCCACATACATACCACACTATGCAAACTACCACACTACGTACATGTCACTCTGCGCATCACACTTCGTATCGCGCTGCATACGTGACACAACGTGCATCACACCATGCGTCACATTACACACCTGTCATCTGGTCCAGTCTGTCAGGAGGGGAACAGACCCAGAGGTGGGAGCGTTGTCTCGGTGTAAGAATCCATGAATAATGTATAACAGCACCCTTGACCTCCACCTTCTAAAAACGTTGGGAATACTACCCTCCCTAAAGGCATTATGACATCCTGGAACAGATGTCCCCACCCATGCCTACTCCAAGAGGGTGAGCCTCACCAGTTTCCATCACAAATATTCATCCTTCCTCTGCCACCCTCAGCAAATGCCTTTCCCTTTAAAGAGTATTCATTGGCAACGTGCTTATTTATATACTGAGGAAGGTTTTTATTTTCTGGTAGACAACTGCTTCGTCCCCCAACCAACCCAACCCTTGCTGTAAGCACTAGTTCCCCAATAGATCTCATTTTTGATCCACTCAGAATACAATGCGGATGGCACCAGTGTCTACTAAAAGCGTCATTGTTCTGTGTGCATAGGGGTGAGGGCATACGTGGGTGGAGGTGAATATGCACGAGTCATCCATGTGAATGTGGAGGTTGGAGGTCGACTGTGGGTGTCCCCCTGCATCACTCTGCACATTATTCTCTGAGGCAAGGTGTGATGGTTGAATCCAGAGCTTGCTGATCGGGCTGGGCTGGCTAGCCTGCTTGCCATGGCTTCCCCACTTCACCTTGTGAGTGCTGAGATGATAGCCACAGCCTCCACCTGGCATGTATGTGGTGCTGGGGATCCAAACCTTGGTCTTCTGCTTGCATGGCAAGTGCTTTTCCACTGAGCATCTCTGCTTCCTAGAACGTTTTTGTTCTCAGCCTATCTTTGTTAGCACAAGAGAATCTCAATTCAGTGTTCATAACAGCAACAAAAAATCCTTGTTGCTTCTCTAACTTATTTTTTTTTCCTATAGTCAAGATACAATACTTTTTTATTTTATTTATTTTTTTCTCAATTTTTATTAACATTTTCCATGATTATAAAAAATATCCTATGGTAATACCCTCCCCCCCCACTTTCCCCTTTGAAACTCCATTCTCCATCATATTCCCTCCCCATCTCAATCAGTCTCTCTTTTATTTATTATTTTTTTTTTAATTTTTATTTATTTATTTATTTGAGAGCGACAGACACAGAGAGAAAGACAGATAGAGGGAGAGAGAGAGAATGGACGCGCCAGGGCTTCCAGCCTCTGCAAACAAACTCCAGACGCGTGCGCCCCCTTGTGCATCTGGCTAACATGGGACCTGGGGAACCGAGCCTCGAACCCGGGTCCTTAGGTTTCACAGGCAAGCACTTAACCACTAAGCCATCTCTCCAGCCCCTCTCTTTTATTTTGAAGTCATGATCTTTTCCTCCTCTTATGATGGTCTTGTGTAGGTAGTGTCATGAGGTCATGGATATCCAGGCCATTTTGTGTCTGGAGGGAGCACATTGTAAGGAGTCCTACCCTTCCTTTGGCTCTTATATTCTTTCCGCCACCTCTTCCGCATTAGACCCTGAGCCTTGGAAGTTGTGATTGAGATGTTACTCAGTATTCCAGTCACTTCTTTCCAGCAGTATGATACCTTTTGAGTTATCCCAAGTCAGTGCCATCTGAAAAGAGAAGATTCTCTACCCCAAGTGAGAGTAGCATTAATATAAGGGTATGAATATTAAGAGAAGTGCTTACTGGGCAGTTTGATAAGCATAGTATGTACATTTTTCCAGACATCAGCAGATGTTACACCCCTAGGGCTCATGACTACCCCTGTTTTAAGGTTTCAGTATCAGGGATGTATTCTCCCCCGTGGAGCAGCCCTCCAGTCCAATTGGAGGGCAGTTGGTTTCCACCATGACAGACGTGCCACTGTTGCACCTGTTGGCTCATCTGGCCTGGCTGGCCAGTTATGAGGCTTGCAGTGTCCACTGTTGAAAAATACAATGCTTTAAAAAAATATATTTTTTAAAAATGTTAACTTGAAAATATAATGTTTAATTTATTGTTAATTTGCCTGGCTTGACTCCTGAGGCCAGGCCATTTTTATTGGTTCTAACTTATTTTTCTTCCTCCTAGTGTACATAAGCCTACTTGGTGCTTCACCTGATTGTGATGGTAAGAGATGTTCTTAGTTTGACGAAATTCAATTCGAGGGTCAAAATATTAGGGTGAGCATTTATATAGGGAAATATAGGAAACTTGAATTCAAATCCCAAATCTGCTGGAA
The DNA here is from genome assembly GCF_020740685.1 of Jaculus jaculus. NCBI lineage: Eukaryota > Metazoa > Chordata > Mammalia > Rodentia > Dipodidae > Jaculus > Jaculus jaculus. Next base: position 157,528,759 of record NC_059106.1, read on the forward strand.
TCCTTTGTAAAAGCAGCTAAGATTAGCTAACCCTGGTCTTCATTTTTTTTGTGTGTCTCACAAAACTATAAGAAATTAATACTAAAGATTGTGTTTAAACCTCTTGAAAGAATATTAGGACTCTTAATCTTCTCTGTCCCGGATAGAAGCATAAGGAGACGCTATGCCAGACAAAAAGTGGTCCAGAAATAATTACTCTGTCGTTCTTTTCTTTCCCCACATGTTGGTTTCAAATAAGGAGAAAATATTATTTTTTTTTTTTTGCTGATTTAAAAAAATATTTTATTTATTAATTTATTTTTAAAAAATATTTATTTATTTATTCAAGAGCAACAGAGAGAGAAAGAGGCAGATAGAAAGAGAGAGAGAGAGAGAGAATGAGTGTACCAGGGCTTCCAGCCACTGCTCACAAACTCCAGATGAGTGTACTCCCTTGTGCATCTGGCTAACGTGGGTCCTGGAGAATCAAGCCTCGAACCGGGGTCCTTAGGCTTCACAGGCAATTGCTTAACTGCTAAGCCATCTCTCCAGCCCTTATTTATTAATTTATTTGAGAGAGAGAGAGAATGGGCATGCCAGGGACCTCTAGGCACTGCAAACAAACTCCAGACACATGGTTGCCCCTTGTGCACCTGGCTTTTGTGGGTACTGGGGAATTGAACCTGGGTCCTTAGGCTTCACAGGCAAGCTCCTTAACTGATAAGCCATTTCTCCAGCCCTGAAAAATATTTTTTTAAATGAAACCTCCCACCTATGTGTGTGTGTGAATCTATCCACAAAACCTGACAAAACATTATTCAATGTGTCTTTGGCCTTCTGATGAACAGTGGGGGCGAGGAGCCAGCAGTAAAGAAGCAAAAATGAGTCTTAACCACGGGGAACGTAAATTGCCTTTAAATGATTAACAACTTAAGATAGGATTTTGACAAGTTGGACATTAGAACCTCATTTACCAAGGCCACTTGCCACAGTGTATAATCTCGTAGTCAGGGAAACTGGTGTACAGTACTGATCTCAGCGTTGTCAGGGGCTTGCTGCCCAGAAAGGGCCAGTCTGGATCCACTGCCACTCTTCTCCTTCGTGTGACCAGGGGAGTAAAAGTGAGCACTGTGGGGAATGAAAACAAGGCAAGTCTGCAGTCGGTGGAGCTGCCTTTGTAGCAGCCGAGAGAATGGGGTGTGGTGGAAGTATACCATGTTGCCCAGAATAAACTAGATTTTTTTTTTTTGAGTGAAAGATACAGAGTTGGGGGCTGGAGAGATGGCTTAGTAGTCAAGGTGCCTGCCTGCAAAGCTTAAGGACCCAGGTTTGATTCACCAGTACCCATGTAAAACCAGATGCACAAGGTAGCACATGCATCTATAGTTCATTTGCAGTGGCTGGAGGCTTAGAGCACCCATTCATGCTCTCCTCTCTCTCTCTCTCTCTCTCAAATTAATAAATAAATAACATACTTTAAAAGAACGAAATACACAGAGTTAATAATGATTGGGGAAGCCCTTTGGCCCAGGTATGTTTACAGGGTGCTGAGTTCCTATTTGCTAAACTTTCCTGCCCTGACAGTATGTTGTCATTAATTAACCAAATTACTTTATTTCCAGTAGACTTCCTGTGTTTTGCAGACCCTGGGCTCTCTAGGGTGCTTCTGTGCTGGACATGTGGGTCTAAGGTTCCTAGGGACAGATAAAACATGTAAAACAGATGTAAGCCTGGATTTCTGATGTCATTGCCTTTTCCCTCTCCTCCTATTCTCTTTAGACATTTCAGAAGAACCTTGCAATATACGTATGACATTACGAAACTTCCGGCTAATTTTATCATGGGAATTAAAAAACAAATCCATCACACCAAGCCACTATACATTATGGCAAACAATCATGAGGTTGGTTGTCGTTTCATTTTCCCCTTACTAAACACATTATCTTTCTTTTTTTAAAATATTTTCGTTTTATTTATTTATTTGAAAGAGAGAGGCAGACAGAGAAAGAGAGAATAGGTGTACTAGGGCCTTCAGCCACTGTAAACAAATTCCAAATGAATGTGCCACCTTGTGCATCTGGCTTATGTGGGTCCTGGGAATTGAACCTGGGTCCTTTGGCTTTGCAGGCAAGTACCTTCACCACTAAGCTATCTCTCCAATCCTCAAGCAGTCACTAAGAGTTATTAATAAGTCATTGCTTTAGCCTAGTAGATCCTTGGAGGGTGTGTGTGTGTGTGTGTGTGTGTGTGTGTGTGTGTGTGTGTGTGTGTTTTACTAGGTGTTGAACTCACAGCCTTGCACGTGTTAGGCAAGCACTCTATGACAGAGCTACATCCCTATCCCTGAGAAATCCTTTAGTTCATTGTTTATTTGGCCTCCAGCTATTGCCACTGACCAGGAGAGGGCTTCATGAGAGTTTCCCTTTGGCCCACTAAAATCTTAATGTTTCTCTTTACATTAAGTAGTCACATGTATCATCTTCTTACTTATCTTTCTTTCCCAAGCTTGGTAGACCAGATGTCTGTGTTGTCCCTAAAGTAGCACAGGGCTGGTTTGTAATTGGACCCTGTGGTTTTCAGTCAGAGGGAGAGGATATTTCAGGGGAGTTGGTCATGATAATGTTAGAGTGGGAGGAGAGCTGAGACCAGACCAGGAAAACCCATGGTTCATGGATCGATTCACCCAGAAGACACATACTGAGAACTAGCACGTGCCGAGGAATCCATCCATGACACAAAGACCCTGTATCTAGTAGCAGATGTTCTGGAAGTAGGTGAGGACATTGTTAAACAAATAAAGATACAATATAGTAGTTGGAGGTAAACCCTAGAAAGGAACAGGGATTGAGAGTGTGAGGGATAGGGAAGATGTGAAGTGTGCAATTTTAATGTGCAAAGATGAGGGAAGGCGATTGGATTTGGTGACATTTGGCCAGAGCCTAAAGGAAATGGGGAAGGGAGGCATAGAACATGGATTCTCATGGCATACATGCCGAAGTTTTCCCTTTTCCATTTCTTTCCAAAGTAAGCAGGAAGACCTGGAGATTGTTGAGAACTGTACAAATATCACAAGACCATTTTGTGACCTGACAGATGTGTGGGGAGAAATGCATGAGAACTACATCTCCGTCTTGGAAGTGTACAGAGAGAACTTGCTATTGTTCTGCTGTGGGAAATCTATCTTTGCCACACAAAGTGAGTAGGTCTCTGGGGTTTTTTTTGTTTGCTTGTTTGTTTTGTTTTGTTTGTTGTTGTTTTGGTTTAGTTTGGTTTTTTGAGGTAGGGTTTCACTCTAGTCTAGGCTGACCAGGAATTCACTTTGTATTCTCAGGGTGGCCTCGAACTCCCAGCGATCCTCTTACCTCTGCCTCCAGAGTGCTGGGATTAATGGCGTGCACCACCATGCCCAGCAGATCTCTGCTTTTTAGCCTTATTAGGACCATTCTTACTTGTTCGGTGATGAGCTAAGAAGGCCTGAAGAGGTGTTTAGTTTCAGAGCTGGGCTTACTCCTGGCCTAGCTGTATAAGAGGGTGTAGGTATTAGGCTGCCCTGAAGCTCAGTTTTTTGATCTGACTAGTGGAACCATACCCTGTTCTGTGCAGGCTAATGCTGAGTGCCTGTGCAAGACAGATGTTCAGACCTGAGTAGTTGGCTATTTTTTTAAATTTTTAATTTTATGTTACTTATTTGAGAGAAAGAGGCAGATAGATAGAGAATGAGCATGCCAGAGGCTTCAGCCACTGCAAATGAACTCCAGATGCATGCGCCACCTTGTGCATCTGGCTTACATGGGACCTGGGGAATCGAACCTGGGTCCTTCGGCTTTGCAGGCAAGCGCCTTAACCGCTAAGCCATCTCTCCAGCCCGAGTTGCTGTGTTTTGTTTGCTTTACAGCCTGACAGAAAGCAGTTAGTGGGCTGGAGAGATGGCTTAGCGGTTAAGCGCTTGCCTGTGAAGCCTAAGGACCCCGGTTCGAGGCTCGGTTCCCCAGGTCCCACGTTAGCCAGATGCACAAGGGGGCGCATGCGTCTGGAGTTCGTTTGCAGAGGCTGGAAGCCCTGGTGTGCCCATTCTCTCTCTCTCCCTCTATCTGTCTTTCTCTCTGTGTCTGTTGCTCTCAAATAAATAAATTTAAAAAAAAAAAAAAAAAAAAAGAAAGCAGTTAGTGAGGCCCTACATTTGTTTGGGCCACTGTTTCCATTACCACCAGAGAATATAGCCAGTGGCTTCACATGTGAGCTCTCAGGTGTACAGACACCTAGATCCTAAAGATCAGAGGCAGAAAACTGGAGCCCTGGAGTGGACTGACCCCTTTGACAGCCGCTTCTCCAGGCACTTGTTTTAACAGCATCAGTTCCAGCTCCATTACCCTTTCAGTTTCCCAGGAAATCATTGAGCTTCAGCGCCCTGTAATGTACTGTGTGGGTGTGCTCACATATAAACATCCTTTACAGTAATCGTGATAGCTGGATCCCACCATGACAGGTTTAAGATAAACACAGATGAAAAGTATGCTTGGAAGCCATTTTGGTGGTGCACATCTTTAATCCCAGCGTTTGGGAGGCAGAGGTAGGAGGAGCACCATGAGTTCGAGGCCTCCCTGAGACTGCATAGTGAATTCTAGGTCAGTCTGGGCTAGAGTGAGACCCTACCTCAAAACAAAAAAAAAAAAAATAAAAGTATACTTGGGGCTGGAGAGTTGGCTCAACAGTTAAGGCTCTTGCCTGCAGAGCCTAAGGGCCCAGGTCCGATTCCCCAGGACCCATGTGAAGCCAAATGCACAAAGCGGTGCCTGTGTTTGGTGTTCATTTGCAGTGTCTAGAGGCGATTCTCTCTCTATCTGCCTCTTCCTCCCTCTCTCTCAAATAAATAAATAAAAGTATATTTTTTAAAGTGTTTTTAAAAAGTAAGGGAGAGAGTTAGAAAGCATCTAACATGTGACAATGCAAAAATTTAGCTCTGAGAGCATTGAATGACATCATAAATATTTGGGGACATTAGATAGAGCAATTTAGTTTGTTTAAAACTGTGCTTCAGTTAAAGTGTAGGTCAGAGATGCAATAGATTTGAATTAACCATGAAGAAATCGTGAAGTAAGTCAGGGATCTATAAACACTCCAAAGTGATCCAGAGGGAAAAAAATCCTTTAGACTTTGTAGACCACATATGGTCTCTTTCCCATTTTATTCTTTATATTTTCTTTTAGAATCAACAAGCAAGTTGTGTAACAGTAGTTCAAGGGACATAATTTTGTAGCCCTTGAACAAGCCAGTTGTGCAACAGTCCAGTTCAAGGGCATAATTTTCTAGCCTGTGATGTAGTTAAGTATATAATTTTATCAAATGTAGTCAGATAAGCCAGTCATGGTGGCACATGCCTATAATCTTAGCACTCAAGAGGCAAAGGCAGGGAGATTGCAAATCGAGGCTATATAACAAGACCGTTCCAAAAAAATGTAGTCAAGTCGAGCCGTCAATCCCAGCACTTGGGAGGCAGAGGTAGGAGGACCGCCGTGATTTCAACGCCACTCTGAGACTACATAGTTAATTCCAGGTCAGCCTGGGCCAGAGTGAGACCCTACCTCAAAGAAAAAAAAAATGTAGTCAAGTAAAATTATATGCCATGCAGAAAACTGTGGTTTAGAAGGATTTAATTTCAGTTTGTGGCCAGACAGGGTAGTGTACACCTTTAATCCCAGCATTTGGGAGGCCAAGATAGGAGGATCGCCATGAGTTCAAGGCCACCCTGAGACTATACAGTGAATTCCAGGTCAGCCTGAGCTAGAATGAGACCCTAACCCCCGCAAAAAATAGTTTGTGTGTATATGTGTGTGCACACATGTAAATATGTGTGTGTGTGTATATATACCTATACATGTATATGCTGTATTTAGTATTTGTGAATATGTACTTATGTATAGTGTATAGGAAAGTTAATTATATTCAGGGAAAATTGCCTATTTTTCTACAATGATTGTGTATTATTATTATTACTATTATTATTATTACTATTGTAACATGAAAATAAGTCATTTTATATTTTATATTTAGGATCCAATCTGAAAATTGGAAAATTTCTTTCAACCCAAAATCTATCTTCAATGTGCCATAGAAATGTTAAATGAATCATTTAATTGTTTTTAATCTCAGTTTTTATTGAGCGTATATGACTGGAATTCCAAGCAGACTAAAAAGGAAGTTGTTTTTCTTTAAGAGAAATGAGACTATGTCTGACATGGAAGACATTATCATGTGTCATGGACTGACATTGGGGTTTGTTTCTCACTATGTTTGCTGAACAGTTCATCTTGAGCCACCAGAATTTGGCATCATTGGCTCGACAGACCACATCAATGTGACAGTGGGATTTCCACCAGTCACCCCCAAGCTATATGGGAAAGAAATGCAGTATTCTGTATCACTTGTCATCAAACAGCTGTCAGAGGGAATTATTAATGTGGTAAGTGTTCTCTAGTGCTTGGATGAAAACAGTTATGAATTGGCAGTGGATATACTTGACTCTTTTCAAGAAGAAATACATAGAGCCAGACATGGGCTACATGAGATACTATCTTAAAAGAGAGAGGCATGTAGGGTTAAGGACATAGCTTGGTAATAGAGCACTTGCATGTTCAAGTTCCTGGGTTGCATCCCCAATATTGAGGAAGAAAGGGAAAAGGAAGGAGGGTGGGAAAGAGAGAAGGAAAGGAGGAGAGAGGGAGAGAAGAAGGAGAGAGGGGAAAGGGAGGGATGAAACAAGGAAAAGAAATAAGAGAAAGGAGGGAGAGGAAGGGAGGGAAGGAAATGAGGGAAGAAACAAAAGAGGGAAGAAGAAAGAAAGGGAAACAGGAAAAGGATGAGAGGGAAGGAAGGAGAGGGAGAAAAAAGAGGAAAGAAGGAAGGAAAAGGAGAGATGGATAGAAGGAAGGAAAAGGAGGGGAAGAAGAAAAAGTAGGGGAGGAAAGAAAAGAGATAAGGAGGAAGGGGAAAAGGAAGGAGGGAATGAAAAGAGGGAGGTGTCGAACAGCTAAGAAGTCTGGGTTTTGCTGTGGCTTGAACTTAGGAAAGAAGTCTCTTTAGCCCACTCGTTGCAGAAATAATGTTGATTTAGATAGACATAACTGAACGTCAGTAACGTGAAGGTGACCCTGGTGTCATACAGGCTTGGCTCTTCAACTCCTTGTTGTCTGCAACCTTCAGAGTGCTGGAGCGTGTGGAAATGGGAAGCTACACTTACCAGTGGCCACCCACACTGAAACAGCCTTTTGTTTGTAGAATCCAATACCTTCCCGTTTGAAAACCCTTGCGTACCTGGCGTAAGGGCACGGGCATTCCACGCAGAGAGCCATGACGTCCGAGTGCACATGGCGGGTTCAAGAAACAGCAGAGAGGGAGAGGTGTCTGGAGCGCAGAAAGGCAGGAAGGGGAGCGAGCAGAGAGGGAATAAGGCCAGACATGTTTGGGTCTTGGTGGAAGCCACTGGAAGCCTGGCTAGTGTGTTACATAGACTAGAGGTAATGTTGAGAGGCCAGGTAGCACTATAAGAATGCTAATCACCTCATACTAGCATATTGTAGAATCATTACTAAAATGAAATACCTGAGGTCATATACTTTATAAAGGACATGTACTTTGGTTCAAGGTTCTGGAGGTCCAAGGCTAAAGGGTCATATCTAGTGATGGCATTCTTTTTTTTTTTTTCTTTTCTTTTTCTTTCTTTACTTCTTTCTTTCTTCTTTTTTTTTTTTTCTTTTTGCTTGTATGTGTGATTGGTGGATGTGCCTGTGCGCCTGCCTACAGGAGGGTGGTCAGGGGTCTTCCTCTTTCTGTCATCCATGTGTTTCCTTGAAACTACAAGAACTTTCTGGGGACACACTCAAGCGATATCCATATAGTGGGGGGAGGGGCTTGATGCAGTCTTTGCTTCATGAAACAGGACGTTAGCATTACTGGCTTGCACAAGACCCTGGGGATCCCAAACATTGTGCCTTCAATTGTCATACTGCCATTCAGCCATGAGGTAAAGGACTTCCTGCCATGCTCTGTCCTCACCTGTCCTCCTTCCTTCTTCGTCTGTTACTTTCACACAGGAGGTTCTATTTATTTATTTATTTATTTCGGGAGTTTCAAGGTAGGGACTCACTCTAGCCCATGCTAACCTAGAACTCACTCTCTAGTCCCAGGCTGGTCTCAAACTCAGTAATTCCTCCTGCCTCTGCCTCCCAAATGTTTGGATTAAAGGCATGTGCCACCACGCCCAGCTTCCTGAGCCTTTAGTCTGTTGGGTCGTGTGTTGGTTCTTTTAAGTGACGCCCCCTCCCCAAACTAAACTGGTAATGAAAGGCTATATTTGGACTGCCCGATATCCTAATCTAGAAAGTTGTTACTGAGGATGTATTTGGGACACTGTAAAAGGAGAATGGTTTTAAAGTTGTTAGTCAGGAAGAAGCTTCATCTGATCTTTTTGTTGTTGTTGTTTTCGAGGCAGGGTCTCACTGTAGCCCAGGCTGACTTGGAATTCACTGTGTGTTCTCAGGGTGGCCTTGAACTCACGGTGATCCTCCTACCTCTGCCTCCCGAGTGCTGGGACAAAAGGCATGCATCACCACGCCCAGCCATCTGATCTTCTTATCCCTGAAATGGAACAGAACTCCAATGGAAGGAGAGTTGGGCAGAGTATAACTAGCAGTCTAGCCTCTGCTTCAGACGAATTCTGTAGCCTTAGAGAAATTACTTGGTGGCTTGTACCTTCAGCTTCCTCTACTAGAGAAGAGAAATAATGCTACATGGTTTCAAAAGTCAAAGAGGCTAGTAGACATGAAAGCCTTTTTTCTGAATTGTCAACTAGATACATATTGTCAATGAGAAAGGATGGTTGTAGAGGTGACATCGGGGGGCTGGGGAGAGAGCTCAGTCAGTAAGCCGCTTGCCTCTCAAGCACGAGGATCTGAATTAGATCCTCGGAACCACGTAAAAATGATAGGCACAGGCTGGCAACATGGCTCCGGTTTTAAAGGTGTTTGCTTGCAAAGCCTGCTGGCCCAGGTTCAGTTCCCCAGTACCCATGTAAAGCCAGATGCACAGAGTGGTGCAAGCATCTGGAGTTTATTTGCAGCTGCAAGAGGCCCTGGTGTGCCCACATTCTTCCATCTCCCTCTCTCTCTCTCTCCTCCCAAACACTTTTTTTTTTTTCTTAATGGTTTTCAAGGTGGAGTCTCACTGTAGCCCAGGCTGACCTGGAATTCACTATGTAGTCTCAGGGTGGCCTCAAACTCACAGTGATCCTCCTACGTCTGCCTTCCAGGTGCTGTGATTAAAGGCGTGCCTGTAATCTCGGTGCTAGGGAGGCAAACAGGTGGATAGCTGGGACTTGCCAGTCAGCTAGTTTAGCCCAACTAGCAAGTTCCAGGCCAGTGAGAAACCCTGTCTCCAGAAAAGGTGGATGATGTTTCTGAGGAACAACACTGGAAGTTGTCCTCTGGATTCAGTATGTATGCACACACGCACACACACACGTAAAAGAAGATGGCATCCTGGAGACCTTGACTCGTCTTTGGAACTCTTTCTTCTCGCTTGTAAAATGGAGTTGATAGACTTTTGTAATGTGGGTACATATGTGTAATTGCTTATAGTCTTTTGATAAATTGCTTGGCCCAAGTGACTTATAAACGCTTTTGCTTGCCAAAGCCTGCAATACTTTTCACTGTGTTTAAGATTTGAAGAGAGGAGCTCGGTGAGGGTGACACACACCTTTAATCACAGCACTTGGGAGGCAGAAGTAGAAGGCTCACTGTGATTTTGAGGTCAGCCTGGGAGTGAGTTCCAGGTTAGCCTAGACTAGGTGAAAGACCCTGCCTCAAAAAAAAAATAAATAAATTTAAAGAGGGGATCCTTAGGGCCTACCTCTCATCAGTGTTACTGATTTTTTTTTTTTCTGCTTCTTTTCACAGCATAGAACTAAAATTCCAAGAGGCCTCCATGGAAATTTCACCTATGTCATTGACAATTTAATTCCAAACACAAACCACTGTATATCTGTTTCTTTTGATGGTGGTAATGTGGGAAAATCAATAGAGCCTCCCTTAAAATGCACACTTCTTCATCCTGAGCAGGAGTCAGGTACGGCTGGCTTTTAAAACGTCATGCTTTTACTTTGATGCAATGCCTATTGAAAGGAAAAGAATCTGAAATTCACGGTGCGCTAAATGTACTTCTTTCAATAAAGACACGTTACGGACATATTTCCTGCTGGCCTGTCTGTAAGATCTTGTGGTTGTGTTCTTGACAATCAGGTGTCTGTCATTTGGAAATGGAAATGCCTTTTATTTCAGGGGGCTGGGATGAAATTCAGCGCTGTGTGCGCTTTGGTTGGCCATTGTTTGTGTCTTTTGCTAGAAGCAGCAGTTACTTGAAGTCGCGGTGTGCAGGGGCCTGGCAGGGCATGTGGTGGGAGCTCGAGGGAGCATTGGCTCTCCTTGTAGATGAAAACAGCCTGTGAGTTTACTAATGAAGCAGAAAGCCCTTCCTTTGTGGTAAAGTCAGAAACACTCAACACTGTTCCTGAACCTTCTCTGTCTGCGCCAATGCGCGGCAAGGAAAGTTGAGCGTTAAGCTTGGTGGTGTTTGCTTGCCTATGTGCTCAGCCCTTTTGGGGGACCAAGGCAAAAGGATTGTGAGTTAAGAGGCCAGAGTGGGCTACATCATCAATTTCAAGTCCAGCACGAGCTATGGAAAGAAGGGGGAAAGGAGAAAGAGAGGGAAGGAGGGAGTAACAGAGATTGAGAGAGAGAGAGAAATTGAGTTTAAGGAGCCTTCCCTGATAAGTAATCTCCCAGAAAGTCACTAGATCTCTAGAGCTGTTTCTCCCTCAAAGAAGTCTTTCTTTCTTTTCTTTTCTTTTCTTTTTTCTTTTCTTTTCTTTTCTTTTCCTTTTTTCTCAACCCTGGAGGAACTGTCTTAAACATTTTCAGTCATAATAAAATTGAGGTTGGATTTACACGGACATGGCTTGAATCTGAATTGTCCTCCGCAGGCTCATTCTGAGCAGTTAGCCTCCAACTGGCAGTGCTGCGGTGGATCTTTCTGGAAACTCGGGCAGGTGGGCTTAACTGGTAGAAGTAGGTCACTGGGGATGGGCCTTTGAAGGCTACCCCTGGTCCCTGATTCCTGCTGTGCCCCATGTTTTCTGCTTCCTCATCCAATGTGATGCGGAGATGCTTCCAAGACACACTTCTGCCACCTTGAGCTGAACTGCTTCACCATAGCCTCCCCACCGCGATCATCTGGAACAGTGAGCCCAGGGAAACCCTTCCTCCACAGATTGCATCTGCCAGGCATTCTGTGCCAGAGGAACAAAAGTGGCACAGTTCCTTGTGAAGTCAGTGAGCTTCACCAGATAGCAGCAATGCTACTGGTGCTCAGTGACAGGGTGTGATTTCGTGTCTCCTGTTTCTCAACACCAAAGATGCACAGAACGATTTTCAAAGAAGAAGTATCCGCCACTGTTAGCACAAGGTGGCACATACATCTGGAGTTCATTTGCAGTAGCTAGAAGCCTTGGCACACCCATTCTCTATCTATCTCTCCCTCTTTCCCTCTCGCAAATCAATAAAATAAAATATAAAATACAATACGCAGGCTGAAGAGATGGCTTAGCAGGTAAGGCACTTGCCTGTCAAGCCTAAGGACACAAGTTCAATTCTTCAGTACCCACGTAAGCCAGATGCACAAAGCCGTGCATGCGTCTAAAGTTCGTTCGCAGTGGCTAGAGACCATGATGCGCCCATTCTCTCCCTCCCTCCTTTCCTCTCTCTCTCTCTCTCCCTCTCCCTCTGTCTGCCTGCCTCTCTCTCAAATAAATAAATAATACTTAAAATACAATATTCAAAGTAACAGTAAGATCTATGGAGAAGAATTAAGTGGGAAGGGAAGTGAGATGGCATGAGATGGAGGGGTACGTTCCTCACTATTTTAAATAGAGCCGTGTTTTGCACATTTTCTAGTTTACTGGAATGGGGATTCTTGCTCAGGTGTGACTTACTGGTGGGGCGGAAAGCCGCAGAAGAAGGGAGAGGAGGCAAGAAGTATACGTGAGGAAAGAAAGATTAAGCAAGTGAGTAGCCTCAGCTGAGCCTCACTGGAGCCTGTGGCCCTAAAGTCTTCTCTGGAAGGTGTCTGACCTTCAGTCAGTGTGGCAGTTATTAGCACTGGGTGGCATAACCTCCAGGCAGGGCAGCTCTGCCAGGGGCAAGTCCTTAGAGAAGGAGTAGCTCAGATGTACCAGTCAGCCACGCACAGCAGCCCTGTGGATGTGGGCAGGGCATGCAGTCCATCATAGATGGTTCTTCCCAAGAAAGGACCCAAAAGGAGTTATGATGGGCAGAATCATGGTACTCAAAGTTAGCACATCTTAATCCTGGGTGTGTGACCACGCTACTTTTGGTGACAGAAGAGACTTGATGGTTGTACCTTCAAGATAAAGATAGGGAGGTCAACCTAGATCTTCCACTAGGCCCTCCTGTGAGCACAAATGTCCTTTATAAAGCAAAGGAGACGGAGATTCTGGATGAGGAGAAGTAATGGCCCACAGAGACCAGAGCCTGAGAGACTGGGAGATAATTGGCTCTGAGGCTGAAGGAAGGGAAGCAACAAAGAGCAGAGAAATGGATCTTCCCTGAATTTCTGGAAGAGTTGTCATCCTGCCAACACCTTGATCTTTATCCCAGTGAAACTCATTTTGGATTTCTGACCTCCAGAATTGTAAGATATTCTAAGTTCCGGGACTAACTTTGTGGGCTTTTTGTCACAGAGATAATGGGGAAGGAACAAAGGAGAGCGGGCTAGTCTCGCAGATGTACCAGGGGAGAAAGTACCATGTGGCAGATCCAGTAATGCCAAGGCCCTGAGATAGGACTGGCTTGGTGAGGCATACCAGAGGTAACTGAGCAAAGAAGAAAATAACAGTTTATATCAGAGAGGTTGGAGGACCCTAGATGATATAAGAGCTTAAAAGCCATTAAGAGAGATGGGGACCCCAGTAGTCCCTAAGGAGCTCTGACTTAGGATCTGACATGGACATCTGTAGACCACAAGATGGTAGAGCCCAGTTACTCGTGAGCTGGCATGGCGGGACTCCAGAGGGAGAAGCAGGAGATGAATGCCAAGAAACTAACATTAATCATCATCAGTATTCTCACAGAGTTCTTGTTCTTGTCCATTAAAGATAATAGTGATCATGATCAGAAACGACTGTCCTTGCTGCTCAGCTCAACCGTCTGCTTGTGAGCGCCCATGTTTCAAAACTCTCAACAATGAATCAAGAGAAAGATGATGTTCATCTAAGACCAACTGAAGATAAAATCTAGTCCCAAGATGGTTGACCTGCCTGCTTTTATTAAAAAAAGCAAACAAACAAAAAGAAACCAACTAACTCCAGATGTGGTGGCACACGCGTTTAATCCCTTTAATCTACTTTCTGAGTTGGAATTTTGTTGCGACTCCACTCTTTCAAACAGGATTAAGTATCATATTAAATATTATGTATGTATCACATGACCCCCCCCAAGGAAATTCATGTTTGTTAAATTAACAGTAAGCTAAAACCAAACAAAAATGTCTTAGGTTTTTGTTTGGATTTAAAGACCTGTGAAACTGTTTACAGTTCCCCAGTGTGACCTTGTTGATTGTAATTTGCATACGTTGTTTTGTGGGGTGTTTCTTCTAAGTAGATTGCACGTAGAGGGAAGGGGCTTTTGTCTCTATTCTCTGGAAAGTTGGATGTGGCCTTGATTATCTCAGTGTCTGAAAGGTGTCCTCGTGTGGCTAGACCTGGTTTAAGAACTGTCATTCATTCACTCTGAATGGATGTGAAACTAGGCTCTTGGATCCTGTGGTACCCACCAATGCCAGGGTCTTGACTGCGTTTGTGTTTGTTCATTCCTACGTTTTAAAAAATATTTTATTTACTTATTTGTGTGTGTGTGTGTGTGTGTGTGTGAGAGAGAGAGAGAGAGAGAGAGAGAGGTAGATACAGAGAGAGAATGGGCATGCCAGGGCTTCTAGCCACTGCAAACGAACTCCAGATGCATGCACCACTTTGTGCATCTGGCTTGCATGGGTGCTAGGGAATTGAACCTGGGTCCTTCAGCTTCACAGGCAAGTGCCTTAACCATTAAGCCATCTCTCTAGTCCCATTTCTTAGCTTTTTAACAAACTTGAAAGTATGTAATCCACTACTGTTCCCATTTTTCTCTTCTAGGTCTGTTTTTCCTGAGACTTTGTTTTTTTTTTTTTTTTTTTTTTGGTTTTTCGAGGTAGGGTCTCACTCTGGCTCAGGCTGACCTGGAATTCACTATGTAGTCTCAGGGTGACCTTGAACTCACGGCGATCCTCCTACCTCTGCCTCCCGAGTGCTGGGATTAAAGGCGTGCGCCGCCACACCCAGCTTTTCCTGAGACTTTGGATAGAGTTACTGCTAATGAAGATATTTTTAGAAATTTAAGAGAATTTTATATGTAACTAACCATTTCTTTGCAGTCCAGATGTACTTATGGTGGGGCAGGGGAGAATATTTTTTGGCTCAAAGTTGAAATTTCACAAAAGGAATTTTAATAAGAGGCTGAAGGGACGTCCTCAACTCCTCTTACAGAACAAAGCCACTTTCAGAATTCCTGCTGTGTCCAAAGTTCAGCCTCAGAATGGCCCAGATGGTTTGTCAGATAGGCTGTTTTCCCTTCCTCCACCTCTTCCCCTTGTGTGTCACACAGGACAGGTGCCTGTGGGTATTTGTGACATGGCCCCATGGTGAAGACACTGGGCTGCTGGTTCTGTTTACTTTTTCTCATTTAATTAACATCCATAGCTGGTGACCAAAATATTGCAGTTCTAGAACATAAACTGATTTTTTTTCCACTTTGAAATTCTAAATATACTCAATTGTTTAAAATATACACACCTGGGCTGGAGAGATGGATCAACCCTTAAGGCACTTACTTGCAAAGCCTAATGACCAGAGTTCAGTTCCCCAATACCCACATAAAGCTGGATGTACAAAGTGACATTTGCATCTGGAGTTCATTTGCAATTGCTGGAGACCCTGGCCTTCCCTCCCTCCCTCCTTCCCCCCCTCCGTCTCTCTCTTTCTGTCTTCCTCTCTTTTTTTTCTCTTTCTCTGTCTGTTTGCAAATAAATAAAAATAAAAAATATTTTAAATATACACACTTGAGTTACTCTTTATTCTTTTGTACTTAGCAATATAACCTTTTCAAACTTTTGCTTCCTCAATACCAACTTCTGACACCAGACAAGTGTTCATTTTTTTCCCCCATCCGCCACCATTTTTTGGACTTTCATTTGAAATAAAGCCACTTATCTTTTCATTAACAGGATCATCAGACTCAACCATAATAGGAATAATTCCTGGATTTTTGATAGCAGTGATCTTCGTAATCATGCTCGCATTGAAACGGATTGGTTATATATGCTTAAAACACAATCTCCCCAAAGTCTTGGTATGTGGTTTTCATTTCTACATTTTTAATTTTAACTGAAGAATTTTTATTGTGTGCTTAAACATTTTTACAGAAGAGAATCTCATTTTGCAAAAACATCAATGAGTTTCATCACAGTGGTGTTTTTTGTTTGTTTTTTCTTCATCCATGTAGATGTATACTTGCCAGGCTTAAGTATAGCAGTGCATTCTGTAGTTCCTGTTTATAGACTGCCTACCTTTTACTTCTAATAGTTAAATAGAGTTCCATTATGATCAAGGTATCATTTTTAATCATTTCCCAGCTGTCAGACATTTGGAAGGTGGATTTCATTTTGCCTTTCTCTCTTTATTATGGATAGTGCAATGGGGATTTTTATATAGATTACTTTGGATTACTTCAGTGGAACATATCTACACAATAGATTTGTCTTATCAAATGGCATAGAGCTCACTTATAATGCTAATGGCAATCTGTGTATCTCCAGTGTGCCACAGACTGATTAATCATGTGGACTACTGTGCACTGTTGCATGTAGCGCTGATCACAGTTTGCTCACCTTTTGTTAGTGATGAAAACAGCCATTTTCATGTCTTGGTTTCTTCTGTGTTTCTGCCTGTGTGTTTACAGTCTGAGCATGGCTCTCACATCTTCCTAAAACGTCAAGCCTTGACTCAACTGCTCTTACCTGCCTTTTATCATTTTCCCGATGTCATTGTACTTTGTAGATTACTTCTGCATTTCATGTAGAAATTTCTTATTTTTTTAATTTTTACTCATTTATTTGAGAGAGAGAGAGAGAGAGACAGAGAGAGAATGGGTGCACCAGGGCCTCCAGCTACTGCAGACAAACTCCAGGTGCATGTACCACCTTGTGTATCTAGCTTACATGGGTCCTGGGGAATCAAACCCAGGTCCTTTGGCTTTGTGTCTATCTACTGTTTGTCTGTTAAAACTGCTGATAAAATATATAAAATAAGCCGGGCATGGTGGCGCACACCTTTAACCCCAGCACTCGGGAGGTAGAGGTAGGAGGATCGCCATGAGTTCAAGGCCACCCTGAGACTACATAGTGAATTCCAGGTCAGCCTGGACTAGAGTGAGACCCTACCTCGAAAAAACAAAAAACAAAAAAAAACTATATATATATATATATATATATATATATGTATGTATGTATGTATATATACATATATATGTATGTATTATATATATATAAAACAGCAGTTTTAACGGAAAAAATCAGGACACTCTAGACCTGGTATGTTTGTGTATGCTGGTTTAATCAAGAATAGATGTTTATGTTTAGGTTTTCTTTGTGTGTGTGTGTGTGTGTGATGCTGGGATCAAATTCAGGGTCTTGAGCATGCTAATAATTGTTTAAATATTCACGTGTGCTTTGTATGTGTGTGTTTATGATGTATGTATGGGCATGTGAATGCCACAGCACACACGTGAAAATCAGAGGACAAGCAGGGAGTGCTGTCCTCTCCTACCTTGTTTGAGACAAGCCCTCTCTTGTTTGCTGTGGGGAAGGCCAGAGTGGCTGGTTTGCAGCTTCGGGAGTCTCCTGACTCCTCTCATTGCTGTAGACACATTGGGTTACAGGTGTGTGCACCACATTGTGTCCATCTTCACATGGGTGCTGAAGATCTGAGCCTCAGTCAACAGCCTTGTGGAGCAAGCACCTTTAAGCACTGAGCAATCTCCAGAGCTCAAAACAGCTTATGTGGTGTCTTTTCTTTATTTAGTTTGGCAAGTATTCATTGAACATAAGTAAATATTATTGTCTACTACGTGTCCATACATTCTTGGTGTTAGCGATACAGGACATAAGAAACAAAAAGCCCTCCCCTCAAGGGCTTGAAGTTTGAGGCGTGGGCTAGAGAAAGTGCTAGATCAATAAAATTGGTACAATCATTGCATATATAATGAACAGCATTTAATTAGAAAACTAGGGGCTGGGGAGATGGCTCAGTGGCTGGGTTCAATTCCTTAGCACCCATGTACAGCATGTTTGTGCAAGGGGCCCAGTTGCACCCACGCCTCACACACACATGCAAACAAATAAATAAAATTTTAAAAGCAGAAAACTGGTGTAACATTTTTAACATCCAAATACAGTACGTACATTCTAAGTAAATTTTCCCAAACTGAACTCACCTCTGTAGTATGTCCAGCTCAAAAAAAAGAGAAAAAGAAAAAAGAAAAAGCCACCTTCAGGTGCTAATCCTCACCAAGGATGACCATTGTCCCAATTACTAACTGCACAGGTTAGTTTTTCCTGGTATTGAACTTTATACAAATGGAATAGCATTTACAATAGCAAAATGCAATTATAATAGCAACAAAATGTTTTTTATTAATATTTTGTTTTTTATTTATTTGAGAGAAAGAAAGAGGCAGATAGAAAGAGAGAGAGAGAGAGAGAGAGAGAGAGTGGGCACTTCAGTGCCTCTATCCACTGCAAATGTACTCCAGACACATGTCACATGTGCCACCTTGTGTATCTGTCTTACCTGGGCCCTGGGGAGTTGAACCTGGGTCCTTCGGCTTTGCAGGCAAGTGCATTAACTGCTAAGCCATCTCTCCAGCCCCAAAATGTTTTTGAAACATTTAAGGAATCAACAGATGATGACATGCCTGTCACTGAGGAAATCTTGTCAAATGAGAAGCCCATAAGCATGTCTATATGTATGGAAATGTGATGAATGACAGCAGGTGTTGCCAATTAATAGGGGAAAGATAGTGTTATCTGCACTGAAGAAAATGATAGTAGATCCCTACCACACACCACACAATACCACACACCACACAATACCACACACCACACAATACCACACACCACACAATGCCACACACCACACAATACCACACACCACACAATGTCACACACTACACAGTGCCACACACCACACAATGCCACACACCACACAGAATAGCCAGTTCCAGTTAAATTTAACTGTGGGGTGAAAGTCAAAACTAAAAGGTTTTAGGGCTGGAAAGGTGACTTAGCAGTTAAGTGCTTGCCTGTGAAGCCGAAGGACCCCAGTTTGAGGCTTGATTTCCCCAGAACCCACGTTAGCCAGATGAACAAGGGGGTGCATGCGTCTGGAGTTCGTTTGCAGTGGCTGGAGGCCCTGGCGCACCCATTCTGTCTCTCTGCCTCCTTCTCTCTCTGTCTGTCGCTCTCAACTAAATTAAATAAATAGATAAATAAATAAAAACAAAAAAATTTAAAAATAAAAAACTAAAAGGTTTTAGACAATGAACATGGGCCCCGACTAAATGAGGTTTCAACTAATGAATCTTTAAATATACAGTGGTGTGAAAATAAATAAGCATATAGCATAAACCATACTTCAGTTTTTAAACTGTGATTTTTTAAAAAGCACTTTATCATAGCATAGGCTATATGCTAGATGATTTTTCTTCACCTGTAAGCCAAAATGTTCAGAGCTAACTGAAGTTAGACTGAACTGTGATGCTCAGTTGATAAAGGGTGTTAACTGCACTTTCTTTCTTTTCTTTTGTTCATTTTTATTTATTTATTTGAGAGCTACAGACAGAGAAAGAGGCAGAGAGAGAGAGAATGGGCGTGCCAGGGTCTCCAGCCACTGCAAATGAACTCCAGACACGTACACCCCCTTGTGCATCTGGCTAATGTAGGTCCTGGGGAATCAAGCCTTGAACCAGGGTCCTTAGGCTTCACAGGCAAGCACTTAACCACTAAGCCATCTCTCCAGCCCTGTTAACTGCATTTTCAACTTACAGTGTTCTTAATTTTCTGTGTGTTTAGAAGGCTATAACTCCTCGATAAGTCAGAGTTGCGGATACCTTCCTGTTGTTGGGATAAAAAACCTGATCAAAAGCAGCTGATAGCGGGGAAAGATTTATTTTGGTTACAGCCTTGAAGAAAAGCTTCATGATGGCAGGGGAGTGCACAAGCAGAGGCTGATGTCACTCCTTGCAATAATAGGTGAAAACAGCAGCAGGAAAGTGAGGTAAACTCTGGCAAGGGAAAGCTGGCTATAACACCCCTAAGCCCACCCCAGAAACATACCTCCTCTGGCAAGGATCCGCCTCCCAAATGGCCACCAGCTAGGGTCCACCATTCAGAACACAGGAGTTTATGGCAGACATCTCATTCACACTACCATACTCAGTAAGCACCTGTATAAGAGATTCTGTATGACTTCGGAGTTAAGAAGGTTTTATAGAAAGACAAAGCAAAGACCATAACAGAATCATATTGATAAATTTTCTTACCCTATGTGCATATATTAAAGTTCCCAATAAAAAAATTAAATTTTTTTTATTATACTGAAATTCAGAACTTTTTAAAGTAAGTTTTTATTTATTTGTTTACTTGCAAGCAGACAGAGACAGAGAATGGGCACTCCAGGGCCTCCAACACTGCAAATGGACTCCGGGTGCATGCGCCGCTTTGTGCATTTGGCTTTACATGGGTCCTGGGGAATCAAACTCATGTCATTAGGTTCTGAAAGCAAGCATCTTAACCTCTGAGCCATCTCTCCAGCCCTAAAATCCAGAATTTTTTCATCACATGTCATCATAGAGTAAAATGATAGACCTCAGACTGTGGGAAACATGTGTGTAGTTGGCTACTTTGTGTGCCTGACATAATTACATGAAAAACTGAGTCACTAAGAAAGAAAAAATTAATTGACCAAAAGGCTGAGTCTGGGTAGAGTAAGGTAGGAGCAGTTTGCCACATGGACAGCTGGTGCAGGCGCAAGAGCAGAGAGCGAGACGACGCAGATAAGGACCCCAGGTCCCCAGGTCTAGAAAGTTGTCATGACTGTCATCTTCTCTGATGATTCCATTCTCTCCACCTGACCTCAGGATCCTTCGTGAGGGTGAGCCTTGGCCTGCGTCATTTTCTTGTTAGCTCACCCCACTTGGAGATGTTTTCTTCCAAAGACTTGGATGGGAAAAGACTGGGATGGCCATGTTTTCCCACCTCTGAATCTTCAGGGATCATCTGCATCTTTATGGGCCTCCAGTCCTAGGGGCTTTGTTTCCCAGAGCTTTGACCCTGAGACCATCAGCCCCCTAGCGTCTTTCCCAACCCACAGTCTCTTGACACCCTGTAGAAAGCCTTGGCACAGACCATGGTGGAAATCTGTGCAGCTGAATGGGTGACTTCCCCGGAAGGCAAGAAGCACTCAAGCAAGAGGAAATTAGGATGAGTGAGGCAGGAAATATAACCACTGCTGCAGGCTGCCTACCTGATTTGAAGTAGGGGCAAGTGTTTTAACCTCTCTGCACCTTACTTTCTCATCTGTAAAATGGGTCTAAGAACAGCACACAAATCCTAGGGGCCAAGGAGATGGCTCAATGGGTAAAGCATTTGTCACACAAGCGTGGATTTGGATCCCCAGCACTCACGTAAATGCCACACAGGTGTAGAGGCCCACTTGCAATCCCAGCACTCAGGAGATGGAGACAGGGTATTTCTAGGGCAAGTTGGCTAACTAGACTAGCCGAATCAGTGAAGTCTGGGTTAGAGTGAGACCCTGTGTCGATAAGTAAGATGGAGAGCGAACAAGGAAGACACCTGATGGCAACTCTGGCCTTCACACATGCGCACATGCATACAAATACATACTCACATGCATGCAAAAAAAATTTTAAAAAACTTAGCATGCCTAGGGGCTAAGTGTAGCTCAGTGGCATAAGATGTGCTTAGCACACACAAGGCCCTAAGTCCAATCCCCATGGCGCACGCAAGAACGCACGCACACGCAAAGTAAAACGAGCCAACTTCCTAGAGCATTTATGAGAATGAAGTGACTAACAATTGGTCTTCCACATCCACAAGTTCCATCCAAAATAGAGATCAGGGCTGGAGAGATGGCTTAGCAGTTAAGCGCTTGCCTGTGAAGCCTAAGGACCCCGGTTCGAGGCTCGGTTCCCCAGGTCCCACGTTAGCCAGATGCACAAGGGGGCGCACGCGTCTGGAGTTTGTTTGCAGTGGCTGGAGGCCCTGGCGCACCCATTCTCTCTCTCTCCCTCTATCTGTCTTTCTCTCTGTGTCTGTCCCTCTCAAATAAATAAATAAAATAAATAAACAAAATAGAGATCAAACTATGTGGGGGAAAAAATGTCTATCCAGACTTTTTCTTGTCATTATTCTATAAGCAATATAGTACCAACTATTTGCATTGCATTTATATTGCACTGGGTACTGTAAGTAATTGGGAGATGATGCGGGAGAAATAGCATAGGTTATATGCAAATGCTTTGTCATTTGATGCAAGGGACTTGAGAGTCCTTGCGTCTGCAGGCCAGCAACCTGTACATAGTGCTAAGAGCGGTCACCATACAACTGTCAGCGTCTGGAATTGTCATCACCACCTCCCTCATCAATTGCCTGTTTATAATAAGTTTTATTATCTCAAAACGAAGAGCTGATGCAAGTTGGTACGGCCTCCATTTCACTCTCCTCTCTCTATCTCTCTCTCTCTTCCTAGAATTTCCATAACTTTTTAGTTCGGATATTTCCAGAACCACCGTTGTCAGAAGTAGTGGATGTGGTAGAGGTCATTCACATCCACAGGAAGAAGAAGCTGTGGAATTACAATTATGATGATGAAAGTGACGGTGACAATGAAGATGTCCCCAGGGCAAGTGCCGCTGGTTATACCATGCATGGACTGACGAGCAGGCTTCTGAGCCAGACCCCTGCCTCCTCCTCGGCCAACTCGCAGGAGTCCCCGGATGAAGACGAGGAATCTGAGGGATCTGATGAGCCTCTGGTAGGGGCTGAGCCAGAGCCCCCCAGTACGTTGGAGCCCAGCCCCTGGCAGACAGAAGGCACCAGTGAACTCTATGAGAAGAGAGAGAGTCTGCCCCAGGACGCCTTTCCCAGGGATGACAGCGGCTCCACGGAAGGGCCTGGGGACAGAATCGCTTTCAATGTGGACTTGAAGTCTGTGTTTTTGAGAGCTCTCCACAGTGACTGGGAAGAGGCCTGTCAGGTATCTCCTGCAGAAGACACGGTGGGTCTCGAAGACCATCCCCGTAGAACAGAACCAGGCCTCCTGGTGGTCACTGAGGAAGGGACACAGCCGCTCCACCCAGGCCTCTCTGCTCACTGTCTGTGGACTGAAGATGACGTGTCATCTGATAAAACTGACACTTCGGACTCTGAGGCTGATGCTAACCTGGGAGATGGCTATATCATGAGATGACTCCAGAAGCAGTCCATTGACTTCTACTGAGAATCTACGGGGTTTTCTCCCGACGCCTTGACTTCACACCCTGTGGTCTGCAGGCATCTGTGGGGGAAGAGCCTAGAGAACTGTGGAACCCACCAATTCTCCCCGTGATCTTCCTATGCAGATCCCAGCAGGGGAGCATCGCATTGCTCAGTACACTGTTTACAAGCTCAAAGTAATTCACTTTGAAGGGAGCACACTCTGCTTGCCCCTCCCTTTCTGTGAATGGCCTGGGGTATACAGTTCGTGTTTCCTAGGGAGCTTGGGTTTGATGTGGCTTCCTGAAGCTGTTCCTGTGGTATTTCTAGGAAATGATTAAATTGAGCCAGCTGGGAGGTAAGGAGGGAAGAGGGATTCTAGAATGCAGTAGGAGCTGTGAGCTGTGTTTTGCAGGGAGACACCCTGCCTGAGTCAAGCAGGTTCAAGAAAGACCCTGCCATGAAGCAGGTGGAGAGCAGGAGACCAGCACACTAGGAAAGAACCTAGGAAGGAGCCAGCTAAATTTCCATGCTTTCTGAACCTCTCTCAGATGTCCGATTCTGTGGCCTCTGCTCTGAGAAGTCTACTCCCAGCTACTCCCCAGCTTAAGTGGGAAGACACCACATTAATAATTCCAGTATACGGCAGGTGGCTGATAGAGAATTGCCAGGACGGGAAGGAAGGGATAAAAAAGCAGTGCCATATTTTTAAAATTTTTTAATATTATTTTTTATTGACAACTTCCATAGTTGTAAACAATATCCCATGGTAATTCCCTCCCTCCTCCCCCCCCCCCACTTTCCCTTTGAAACTCCATTCTCCATCATATCCCCTCCCCATCTCAATCAGTCTTGTTTTGATGTCATGATCTTTTCCTCCTATTATGATGGTCTTGTGTAGGTGGTGTCAGGCACTGTGAGGTCATGGGTATCCAGGCCATTTTGTGTTTGGGGGAGCACGTCGTAAGGAGTCCTACCCTACCTTTGGCTCTTACATTCTTTCTGCCTCCTCTTCCGCAATGGACCCTGAACCTTGGAAGGTGTGATAGAGATATTGCAGTGCTGAGCACTCCTGTCACTTCTTCTCAGTACCATGGTGCCTTCTGAGTCATCCCAAGGTCACTGCCATTTGAAAAGAGAAGCTTCTCTAACCAAAAATGAGAGTAGCATTAATATATGGGTATGACCATTAAGAAATGTGTTTTCAGTACCATATTTTTAAGATTTAAAAAAAAAAAAAAAACAAAGAACAAAAGCAAGGGTGCTTTAAGGTCTTCAGAAGAAATAGTACATTCAAGTCTTAAAGTCCCTGCTTCACAGGTTTTCAAGTGCTTCATGTGCACATTCTCCAGTCCCTGTGTTACGGGATACTGAGGCATACACAACGGGCACCAGAGACTGAGTGGGGAATCGGGATAAAAGTTGATTTTTCACACCAGCGTGGGCCCCGGGGAATCTCTTCCAAAACCTGGACCCTGATTCTTGGTGGTGAAGAGCTTTATATACCTTAACTGCTCTCCTTATTGTTAAGTCTCAGAGCTCAGAGCTCTGGCCTAGTGCCCGAGACCTTGAGTATGTGATAAGCAAGTTTTACAGAAAACAGAAAAAAAAAAAAGAAAAAGAAAAAAGACTAGTTAGCAGACAGATGCCTGCAGCTGTGCTATGGTGATAAAAAGAAATACAAGATGATTTGTAAGCCTAACCAGTACAAAGGACTATACAGTACAATAGTCTTAGACATAATAATGCATACAAAAGTCTGTACAGGAGGTAACTTTGGGGCAGGGGCTTCTGATGTAAATCTCCTTAGCACAATTTCCATCTCGCCTATATGGGATTCCAGTTGCTATCGTATGTCTGGGGGGGGGGGGGGGAAGTAAGTTCCCACATGTCCCAGTGCAAGGCCTGGGAGCCAGGCATATGGTGCTGGCACTTGGCCCTGGACACTGGCTCGGCCTACCTGGACTTCAGCTGCTTTGTTTTTTGGAAATAAAATGGACTAGGTGGTCGCCATGGGAGCTAAGAAGATGCAGGGTTAGAGACTCTGGTAGAAGAGCCGCTGTTTGGGCAAAGTGTCCCCCCACCCCCCGGAGTTGGTAAGGTGTGGGACCCTCCCATCGTATTCCCCTCATCTCCTATGCCCACACACAAAGGGAAAACGGAAAATTATGTGAGTCCTAGTTCTAAGGCTTGAAGTAGATTCCTTGTGTAATTGCCCTACAGAGATGCAAGAGAAGCTGTGAGGCAAGAGGCCTTTGCTTAACGACCTGGCGAAATCCCATAAGAAAGACCTTATCACCCAGGAGCCATTTCTCTGACTTCTGAACGCATGTACCATAGAACCAGATCTTTTGGCGCTCACACACTTTTTTGACTTTTTGTACAATGGTTTGAGGTTGGCAAAGGATCATGCTAGAATGCTTTTTATTTTCATACTTACATGTTTTTAAATTTTGTATAATGTTTGCGGATGGTCAAAGGGTAATACAAGAATACTTTTTCTTACAAAAGCAACGTGGTCTTTCGAGGCGTTTCTCTCTAGAATGCGTCTATGCAGCAGATTTGTGGTTCCCCTGGCATTTCAGGATTGCACCAGCTTCCTGTGACTGCGGTGCCCCACAGACATGGGCGCCTCCGCCTCACGTGTGGCCTGTTCTAATGTATGTAGACATTTCCCCACATTTCGCCTGACCCTGGGTTTTCCCATGTCGCCTCCAGTTAAGTTTAAGAAGAGGAAGTTAAAGCTTTCTCAACCGAAAGAAACAAGGTACTGAAAAACGAGTGACTTGGGGGCAAAGGGAACGAAGACTCCTCCTCAAGTTTCCTGATGAGGTCCTTTAAATGCCCTTATATTTAGGGAGAAGGCATTATAGGCGTGCTGCTTTTATGAGGAAAATAAATGGTAATAGAAAAAAAAGTTACAACCAACTGGGTGTGGTGGCACCGGCCAGTGATCTCAAGAATAGGGAGGCAGAGGCAGGTGGATGGCTGTGAGTTCTGGGCCATCCAGGGCTACATAGCAAGACTTTGTTTCAACAAAAAAAAAAAAGAAAAAGAAAGAATGAAAGATGAGGAATTAAGGGAAGGAAGGAGGAGAAAGAGGGAAGGAAAGAAAAGATCACAGCCTATAACTCCATCATCCAGATAGAAGCCCCGGGCTGGCGATTTAGTGCATGTATTTAGCTTGAGGCCACCTTCAATGTCCAGGTCCTCCTACCGTACCCCCAAGCGGGCCTCCCGGGAGTTCCTGGGGTGCAAGGGGTGGGGGTGAGCCGGGCTGGGGGCGGGGCCTGCAGGGGGCGTGGCCACGCCGCTCGGGTTCCCGGAAGAGCGCTCGGGCTGGCTCCGGGGCGCCCGGGCGAGCGTCCCGCGCTGGCGCGGCCATGGCACGGAGCGTGGCGGGGTGGCTGGGCGGCTGCCTGCTGGTGTCCGGTGAGCGGAGGGCGGCAAGGGTCCGGGCAGGTTGGGCTGCAAGTCCCCGGAGCCGGGCTGCGGGGACCCGAACTCGGAGAGGGATCGGGCGTGATGTGCGGGGCGGTGACCTCTCCGGGAGGGGCAGAGTGGAAGCGTCTCCAGATGCCACCCCGTGGGCGCCCGGAAAGCGGAGGGGTACAGTGATTTGACGACCCGGGCCCACTGTGGATGGATAATCGTGCCACGAGGTAGGATCCCCCCCCCTCCCCACCACCACCACCACCCATCACCCGGGTGACCCGACTGTCTGGACGGTCAACCCAAGGCGGGGCTGGGGAGTGGCTTCGCGCATCTTTGCCCGGCCCCTCTCCGCAGCCTGGGGGCACGGGGGTGCCCTTACTGAGGGCGTTTTCCAGGAAGACCCGCCGCATAGCGACTGGGACTGGCTCCGACTCACCTGGAATTCCCCCCGCCCCCGGGTCTGGTGGAGGCTTTCACAGACCCTTCAATCACTAGCTCCCTCCCACCCATCCCACGCGGTCCTCCGTTCCCCTTCGCTGCCAGATGTTCCCCCCGAAGTCCCTCCGCCGCCACCGCCTCCACCTCCCCACACTTTTCAGACGCTGGCTCCTCTGCGCCCCAGCTCCAGGGCTTCTCGGATCTACATCCTGGGAGACTTTTCCTTATAGGGTGAACTCTGCACTGGCCCTGGGGTCTCCCATTCTCAGGGTTCACTCTCCCCCCCCCCCCCGCCCCGTCTCTCAGGCTGTTACTGCTTGAAATCCTCCTCTGCCTGGTCCTCTGATAGCTGAGTTCCCTTGAAAGCTTTCTTCTCTTCTTTCGTCACGCTGTGGCTTTGAGAGATTCGGCGGCAGTCTGACATCAAATAGGTCCAATGCTGTCATATGTCTGTCTGTCTCTCTTGGCACCAGATGAGTGATATAGGTGGTTTGTTATGCACTTCTTGTATATGCTTTCAGGTTTTTTTTAATATTTTAAAATGTTTTTTTTTTAATTTATTTGACAGAGAGAGAGAGAGAGAAAGAGGCAGAGAGAGAATGGGCGCGCCAGGGCCTCCAGCCACTGCAAATGAACTCCAGGTGCATGGGCCCACTTGTGCATCTGGCCTACGTGGGTCCTGGGGAATTAACCCAGGATCCTTTGGCTTCGTAGGCAAATGCCTTAACCGCTAAGCCATCTCTTCAGCCCCTGCTTGCAAATTTCTATTTAAAATCTGAAAAGGGGAGCTGGAGCAATGGCTCAGCAGTTAAGGCTCTTGCCTGCAAAGCCTACCTATCCAGAGTTCAATTCCCCAATACCTACACATAAAGCCAGATGCACCTGGAGTTCGTTTGCTGTGGAGACCCTGGTGCGCCCATTTTCTCTGTCTCCCTTCTATCTATCTCTGCTTGCAAATAAATAAATAATTTTAAAAAATAAAGCTTAAAAATAAGACTGGAGAGATGGCTTAGTGGGCAAAATGGCTTGCTGCAGGGCAGGCCTGGGTTCAAACCATGGAACCTATAGAGATAACAAGAGGATCCCCAAAGCTTGACAGGCTAATTAGTCTTAACAGGTTCAGTGAGATAGATAAATAGACAATAAAGCCGGGCGTGGTGGTGCACGCCTTTAATACCCAGCGCTTGGGAGGCAGAGGTAGAAGGATCACTGTGTGTTCAAGGCCACCTTGGGACTACATAGTGAATTCCAGGTCAGCCTGGGCTAGAGAGACACCTCACCTCAAAATTAATTAATTAATTAATTTAAAACTAGATACTAAGATAGATAGGATTGAGAAAAATTTGCATTTCTGCCTGTACACATAGGAACGTGTATACTTGCTTACCACATACACATGCAAAATTTAAAAAAAAAAACTTAAAAATAATTTCTATCTATAGCTCAAATCTGTCCGTCTGTGTGACCTCCCGTTCCATGGTCCATCTTCATGTCTGTCCAGCATCTCCAGACTTCTGCAGCTGTAACAGGTCTCCTGGGTTACCTGTCTCAGCCTCAGTGAGGGCAACAGGTGCTTAAGCCTGAAATAGACATTAACCTGGACTGCTTCAAGTCTATAGAGAAGTGGAGAGTTGAGACGTTTGGAAATGTATCTGAAATCTTCACGGCCCCCTCCCCCCCTCTCACCTTCCTGCTTCTGCTAGCGCTGCGCTATAGTTATCTTCTCCTGTCCCCAATTCACTCTCGCTTCTCACCTCCAAAATTTCTTCTCATGGTGCTTCAGACAAACTCCAGGTTCCTCAGAACAGCTAATGTGTCCCGTGTATGTGTGTGTGTGTGTGTGTGTGTATGCATACAGTGTTGGATGTGGACATTTTCTCCAGCAATCTTTTTTTTAGACTTTTTGATTCTTTTTTATTTTATTTCTTTATTTGAGAGAAGCAGAGAGAGAATGAGCACACCAGGGCTTTCAGCCACTGCAAACGAATTCCAGACGCACGCACCACCTTACGCATCTGATTTATGTGGGTCCTGGGGAACTGACCCCAGGTCTTTTGGCTTTGCAGGCAAGCGCCTTAACCACTAAGCCATCTCTCCAGTCCATCCAGCAATCGTTTTGAAGTAAAAAAAATTGCAATTCCCCCCCCCCTTTTATTGTTACAGCATTGGGAATGGTACCACCTCCTGAAAATGTTCGGATGAATTCAGTTAATTTCAAGAACATTCTACAGTGGGAGCCACCTGCTTTCCCCAGAAAGAATCTGACTTTCACAGCCGAGTACCTAAGGTGGGTCTAATGGCTCTTGACAGGAAGGTGCCAGAGAAAGGTGATGCTGGGTTGGACTCACCACAGGAGGGAGGGAGTCTTGACTGCTTGCATGATCATGACCGCCTCTCTGCTGCTCCTGTGCTTTCCGTGCAGGGAGTTCTTGTGGTCATCTCTTCCTCTGGATGAACGATTCCTCCCTTTCCCTCTTTCTCTGCCTGCTTTTGCAGGTAGAGGGACACCCGTGCCACCATACCGCCTGATCTGCCCCTATGGGTTCTAGTAGCCTCTACTTGCCCTACCTGCCTCTTGCCCTGTCCCTGGTGAAGGAAGTACATGCCAGCCCTCTCCTGGCAGCCTGCCCTCACTGGCCACAGTCATCCTTGACTCCAGCAGCAGAAGGCCCAAGGCTGATAAGCTGGCACACCTGCTTCCCATATGATTCAGAAACAGGACAGACAAGCCCTTCAGTGAGGAAGGGGCATTCCCTTCCCAATCTCACTGACCCCACCCTCTTTCACATGCAATGCTTGTCTTACATATGTACCCAGCGTCTGAGAAGTAGAAAGAAGAATAAAATAATCCTCGCCCACACATTGGGCTTCTTAAATGTTTTTCTTCAGCTTGAAATCATTTCACACAAACCTAACATTCCGAGAATTTGAGGATAATAGTAAGAATTTCCAAAGAGTGCCTACATTGAGATTCACCAGTGTTTGCAAGCAAGTACCTTAACTGCTGAGCCATCTCTCTAGCCCCTCTCCAGTTTGTAATATTTACCTTGTTTCATTTCTCCCTACTTTCTTTCTTTTATTTTGGTTTTTCCAAGGTAGGGTCTCACTCTAGCCCAGGCTGGCCCGGAATTCACTATGGAGTCTCAGGCTGGCCTCGAACTCACAGCAATCCTTCTACCTCTGCCTCCCAAGTGCTGGGATTAAAGGCATGCGCCACCACGCCCGGCTCTTTCTTTTTTTTTAATTTTTTTTTTTTTTTTTTAATGAGAGAGAGAGAGGAGAGAGAATTGACACGCCAGGACCTTGAGCCACTGCAGTCAAGCTCCAGATGCGTGCACTACCTTGTGTGTGGGCCTGATCTCGTGCGCATGCATCCCTTTGTGCATTTGGCTTACGTGGATTCTGGAGAGTTGAACCTGGGTCATTAGGCTCTGCAGGCAAGCACCTTGACCACAAAGCCATCTCTCCAGCCCACCTGCTGCCTTTTTTTTTTAAATTTTTTTTTTAATTTATTTAAGAGTGACAGACACAGAGAGAAAGACAGATAGAGGGAGAGAGAGAGAGAATGGGCGCGCCAGGGCTTCCAGCCTCTGCAAACGAACTCCAGACGCGTGCACCCCCTTGTGCATCTGGCTAACGTGGGACCTGGGCAACCAAGCCTCGAACCGGGGTCCTTAGGCTTCACAGGCAAGCGCTTAACCGCTAAGCCATCTCTCCAGCCCCACCTGCTGCCTTTCTTTGCCTATGAATCTTTCAGTGTGTGTTTCACAAGAACAGTGTAACCTTTGCATCACTGTACACGTACATGAGCACTAATACAGTACTTTCTTCCCACCGATAGTCTAGAGTACAGTGATTAAAGAAGGGTCATTCTGCAACAGCTTTTCCTCAGATGTATTCCAGTTACTGTCTGGTTGTGTTATTTCATCTCGAGGAAACAAACAAACATCTTTTTCACTGAAGGGGGGGATATCTTCTTTCTTGTATCAATCAGTGTTTTGTTGTTATAATAGAATACCTGAGGCTGGGAATTTTATAAAGGAAGTTGGTTCATTTTGGCTCACAATTGTGGAGGTCCAAGGCTGCATGGGTTGATGCTGGCCTCCTTGTTGGCATAGCCCTGAGACACACACAGTATCACAAGGTCAATGTTTAAATTTTTTTTCTTTTTTTTTTTTTTGTTTATTTTTATTTATTTGAGAGCTACAGAAAGTGAGAGAGAAACAGAAAGAGTGAGAGAGAGAGAGAATGGGCGCTCCAGGGCTTCCAGCCTCTGCAAACAAACTCCAGACATGTGCGCCCCCTTGTGCATCTGGCTAACGTGGGTCCTGGGGAATCGAGCCTCGAAGCAGAGCCCTTACGCTTCACAGGCAAGCGCTTAACCACTAAGCCATCTCTCAAGATCAATGTTTATATTGGTCCCTCTATTCTAATAAAGCCAACAGTACTAAGTGACAGGCTCCACCCTCATCTAAACCTGTTCACCTTTGGACTGCTCCACCTCCAAACACCATAGTCAATTAAGTTTCCACCCTCTTACCCTCTATAATTGCCCACAGTGAGATTAAATTCCAACCTGAGTTTTAGAGGAGACTGACCTCACTTTTGGTCTCTCTCCCCTGTCATTTCTTTGCTCTATGCTGAGCTTTCTTACCATTGTAGCAGGGATGGTTGATACTAGGTGACAGTCTTTTACCTGTGAGTTCCTGGTAGCCTTGTGAAGGTAGAGTGTGAGGGGTAGTTTTTACCTGTGTTGTTTGAACGTGTGTCTGCCGTAGACCCAGATGTTGAAATTGAACTTGTAACTTGGATCTCTAGCTACCTGGCTGGAGGAAGTGTCTCTGGGGACAGATCCTGGAGTCCAGTCCTTAAGGTATCACTGAGGGTAGATCTGAGTTCTAGCCTAAAGGTGTAAGAGAGAAGTGGGGGAGGGGTCTGATTGCTGTTGGCTCATGATTGTTGCGTGTGTGTGTGTGTGTGTGTGTGTGTGTGTGTGTGTGTGTGTGTCACTGGCTGCTGGTGGTTTTTCTCTCCGCTTGGATCTGTGAAAGGGAGCCAGCTTCTTCTGCCATTGATGAAACTTCCCTTGGATCTATAAACTGAAATAAATCCCATTCCTCCCCCCAAACCGTGTCTGGTTTGGATGTTCATCCCAGCATTGTGGAACTGAGTGCTATAAAAGGTGCCCTCTCTGCAGAGCTATAGATGGGGAGCATGCATGTCCTTAGGGAAGAGATGGATCTTGCAAGATCTGCTTATCTGGCTCCATAAAAAGCCCATTTTGAGTTCAACCCAAGCAGGCACATTGCATCAGCTCTCTGTTATACGGGTGCTCTGGGTTCAGAGTATCCAGAAGTAGAGCACTTCGAAGGGTAAATTGATGGAAACACCGAAAATTTGATGCAAAAAGGACAGTGATTACATTGTCTATTGAAAAGGGAGAAATTATTTGTCAATAAAAATAAACAGGGAGTTGGGCGTGGTATAATAGTCATCAAAATTAATGATTAAAATTTTACCTGGTGCCATAGTGGACACTGAAATCCCAGCACTTAGGAGGCAGAGGTAGGAGGATTGCTGAGAGTTCAAGGCCAGCCTGGGACTACATAGTGAATTCCAGGTCAGCCTGGGCTAGAGTGAGACCCTACCTCAAAAAACCAAAACAACAGCAACAACAACAAAAAAAAAAAAAAGTGAAAGAGAAGTTTTATTTCAAAACAACTTTTGAAATA
Organism: Jaculus jaculus; assembly: GCF_020740685.1. NCBI lineage: Eukaryota > Metazoa > Chordata > Mammalia > Rodentia > Dipodidae > Jaculus > Jaculus jaculus. Next base: position 157,561,053 of record NC_059106.1, read on the forward strand.
CAGTGCGTCAGCCAACTGATGTATTCATTTAAGTGAAGGAAATGGTCACATATAAGAAACCTCCTTAACGAAATGACCCCAGATTTCCAAATAATAGAATGTGAGCCATCCATGAAGCATTGATTGATTAACAAAATATTTGGTGCTGGAGAGGGTGGCTTAGCAGTGAAGGTGATTGCTTGTGAAGCCTAAGGACCCAGGTTTGATTCCCAGCACCCATATAAGCCAGGTGCACAAGGTAGCACACATGTCTGGAGTTCATTTGCAGTGGCTAAAGGCCCTGGCATGCCCATCCTCTCTCTGGGTCTCTCTCTGTCTCTCAAATAAAAATAAACTATTTATTTATTTATTTATTTATTTATTTATTTAAGAGCGACAGACACAGAGAGAAAGACAGATAGAGGGAGAGAGAGAGAATGGGCGCGCCAGGGCTTCCAGCCTCTGCAAACGAACTCCAGATGCGTGCGCCCCCTTGTGCATCTGGCTAACGTGGGACCTGGGGAACCGAGCCTCGAACCGGGGTCCTTAGGCTTCACAGGCAAGCGCTTAACCGCTAAGCCATCTCTCCAGCCCAATAAACTATTTTTTAAAAAAATTGTGGTATTCTAAGTAGAAAAGGGACACTGTAAAATACTGTGATCTCACTTGTCTCTTCCTACTTTTTGCAAAGCTCTGGACAAAGTGACGAAGGGCAGTGTGGTCCCTAAGAGTCACCAGGCATAAGTGTGTCTGGGCAGGTTTCCTAGGCTCCAGGCCTAACCCCAGGCTCTGTTGTTGTTGCTTTTATTATTACCATTATCATCATACCATCATCACTTCTGAGGACTGCCAAATTGGCTTTGACACCTAGATGGGAAGGAGGAGTGGGAACCAGTCAGACAGCCTCCTCACTTACTGGAAGGAGTATTTCCTTCAGCCAGGTGGAGCTAATTACCCCTCCTAGGGCTGTTGTGGTAAGCTACAGGAATTCTTCAACTTGCTTCAGCCATCTCCAGCAGTTGTCATTGGAGCTGGGTTTCGACTGAGATGAATGGGTTGTTTCATGAAATTTCCAGAATCGCAGTGCTCGTCATTTTGTGTGAAGTCATCTTAGATCTTAATCTAGTTATTCTGTGTGTGTCAATATCTCACAAGTCAAGCCTTGCTGCTTTCAAAAATACATAGTGAAGGGCTGGAGAGATGGCTTAGCGGTTAAGTGCTTGCCTGTGAAGCCTAAGGACTCCATTCAAGGATCGATTCCCCAGAACCCACGTTAGCCAGATGCACAAAGGGGTGCATATGTCTGGAGTTCATTTGCAGTGGCTGGAGGCCCTGGAGCACCCATTCTCTCTCTCTCTCTCTGTTGCTCTCAAATAAGTAAATAAAAATAAACAACAAAAACATAGTGAAGGAAGGAAGCTTTCTCGGTCAAGTATGTTGAATATCCAACCCCAGTTTGAGAGCATTGCATGCTTATTAAGGCATTAAAATCTATGTTGCTAAGAGACCTAATCTTGTTTGACTAAGTATCCTTCTCCAAATTACTGGACCATTGGGTGAATTGTTTTTGACATGCCTTGTGATATCCCAGGGATCATTAAGGTCTCAGGAAGTAGTTTGAAAAATGCTAATATTAATTGTGTATACTAGTCATGAAAATTGATGATCAAAAATTTACATCATGGGCTGGAGAGATGGCTAAGTGGCTTAGGCAGTTGCCTGTGAAGCCTAAGGATTTATGTTCGACTCCCCAGGTCCCACATAAGCCAGATGCACAGTGATGCAAGTGCATGAAATCACACATGCGCGCAAGGGGGCGCACACGTCTGGCGTTCGATTGCAGTGGCTGACGGCTGTGGTGCGCCAATTCCCTCTCTCATTCTCCCTCTCTCTCTCACTCTCTTTTGCATTAAAAAAAAAATGCGGTCTGTTGGGCTTGTTGCACAAAAAGACATTTACCCTGTGCGGTAGTGCATGCTGAAATCCCATGCTTGAGAGGGTGAAGCAAGAGGATCTTGAATTAGAGGCTGCTTGGGCAACAGAGGAGGAGCCCATCTCAAAAACAAAGCAAGATTAGCTTTTTTTCTCTTCATCACCCTCCATTCCTATGTGGGAGCAGTAGCGGGCAGCCTCACGCTGCTGGGATGACCCTCCAAACCAGGCACAGTTTATGAGAGGAGGAAGGGATTTATTTGAAGCTTGCAGATCCAGGGGAAGTTCCATAATGGCAGAAGGAGTTGCCCTGCCCCCCCCCCACTCTTTCACAGGTCTGAACAGAGAGAAAAAGCCACCACCCACACCAAAAGCAAGCACCCTTCAGGACCTCCAGCACTTTGCATATCTTAGGCTGGAACTCAGGTCCACCCCCAGTGACACCTCCTTCAGATCTAAATTACACCTCCTCCAGATCTACATTACAAGCTTTAATAAACTCCTGAAATCAGTGGAGGGACATCCATTCAAACTACCAACCACAGTAGCAGAGGGAATGAAGTACCAGCCAGCCTCAACGGCTGAAGATAGTCAGAACTCTGACCATTTTTGTCTTTCTGATCATGTAGTTATAGGAAATTCCAGGAAGTATGCAAGAACACTGCCGCCACGGAATGTGACTTCTCAGTTCTCTCTAAGTACGGCGACCACATCTTGAGAGTCAGGGCTGAGTTTGCAGATGAACATTCAGACTGGGTAAAGATCACCTTCTGTCCTGTGGACGATAGTAAGCCATTTGTTTTCCATTTTGTTGTAAACGTTGTCATCTTGCCTTGGTTTTTCCCCATTGGTTGGTCCATCGACAGGAATTCTTTTGAGTGCCCACAAATGAATGGCCTTGCACATGAAGCGTGGGGGATATAATAAAGAGGTTGTAGCCTTAAAGAAATCCATGGGTGAGGAGCTAGCAGGATAGCTCAGTGGGTAAAGTGCTTCCTCACCAGCATGAGGATCTGAGTTCAATCCTCAGGGCCCACATAAAACAGTGTGTGAATGCTAATAATCCCTGTGCTGGGGAGGCAGAGATGGGAGGATCTCTGGAGGCAGCTACTCTAGCCAGAAAGAGACTCTGTCTCCAAAAACGAAAAGCTGTCTGGGCTTCCTGAGGATGACAGCCAAGCTTATCTTCTGACCTCCATGAACACATATGGGTACACGTGTGTGTGTACATGTGTGTGTGGCTGAGACAGGAGAGAATGTACATGCCTCTAGTAAAATAAATTGTTTAATTAAACTTCATTGTCACAAACTGGTGAATGAGTTGGGGGTGGGCCCCCCACTCTTAAGGACAACTGGAAGTTTAAGAGCAACCACTAAAAATATTAGTGATATCACCTGTAGCTTTCAGCCTGGAAAATCCAATTCAATAGACAGCAGAAAACAGAGAAAGGAAAGAAAACAATTAAGTGAAAAAATATTAAAGTCATTAGGGCTGTGGAGACGGCTCTGTCAGTGGCATGTGTGCCACACAAGTATAAAAAGCTAAGTCCAAGCCGGGCGTGGTGGCGCACACCTTTAATCCCAGCACTCGGGAGGCCAAGGTAGGAGGATCTCTGTGAGTTCGAGGCCACCCTGAGACTGCATAGTGAATTCCAAGGTCAGCCTGGGCCAGAGTGAGACCCTACCTTAAAAAAAAAAAAAACCACCTGCGTTCAGATCCCCCCAGAACCCACATAAAAGCTGTAGTTGTGGTATAGACACGTAATTCAGCTCTGGAGAGGCAGAGACAGGAGGATCCCAGGGACTTGTAGCCAGTTTATCTAGCGGAATAGGGAGAACTCTGGATTTAGTGAGAGACTCTGCCTCAAAAAAAAATATAATAATAATAATTGAAGAAGACACCTGACATTGACCTATGGCCTCCACCCACATGCGCACCCACACACCTACGAACATGTATACTTACACACATGCCACACACTTACACATTTGCAAAAAGCAAGTAGTCTTTATGCCAAGCATGGTGGCACATGCCTATAATCCCAATACTTGCAAAGCTGATGGAAGAAGATCACAAGTTCACGGCCAGGCTAGACTACATACTGAAACCCTGTCCCTCTCCCATTTCACCCCCCTCAAAAAGAAAAAGAAAAGGAGGGATGGCTCAGAGGTTATGGCGGTTGCCTGCAAAGCCTAATGACCCAGGTTTGATTCTCCAGTACCCATGTAAGCCAGACACACTAAGCAGTGCATGAGTCTGTAGTTGGTTTGCAGTGGCAGGAAGTCCTGGTGTGCCCATACTCATTCTCTCTCTCTCTGATGAGTTATAAATAAAATGTTTTTAAGAATTAAAAACAAACTGGATGTGGTGGTGCACGCCTTTAATCCCAGCACTCGGGAGGCAGAGCTAGGAGGATCGCCATGAATTCAAGGCCACCCTGAGACTACATAGTGAATTCTAGGTCAGCCTGAGGTAGTGTGAAACTCTACCTTGAAAAAAATAATAATAATAATTTTAAATGAAAAGAAAGATAATGTTGGCAAATAATGTAAAATAATAAAGTTGGAATAATTCTAAATATGTGGGAAATTACAGTAAATATGAATGAGTAGCTTAATCGAGACAAAGGTTATCAGATATTTTTAAAAGAAACAAAATCTTTCTTAACCATGTCAGTCAGTATCATAACAATGCCTGCCAGAGAGCAGTACTATTCAATAGACTAGTTGTTCCACATACTATCAAAGATTAATGGTCAAGTAAAGTTTTTAAAATGTGATTTGTAATGATACATTTGTTTTGTTCTTACTCAGCTATTATTGGGCCTCCTAGAGTGCAGATAGAACCGCTTGCTGATTCCTTACACCTGCGTTTCTTAGCCCCCCACATTGAGGGTGAACCTGAGACGTGGACCATGAAGAACATCTATAACTCTTGGGCTTACAATGTACAGTGTTGGAAAAACGGGACTGATGAAAAGGTAAGCTTGGCTTATCATGTGCGTTTCATGTGTGCGCCCACGTTCTGTGCTCCATTTTGGTTGGCCATGACGCTAGAGAAAAAAGACCTTACCAGGTGAGGGCACGTAGGATCCATAGGGTCTAAGGTCTGCTCCTCTGCAATCCAGAAGCCCCCCACCCCAGGGCAATTATAAGGAGTAGACCTCCAGGGTGAAGTCCAGGGAGTGATAGAGACCTTCCTGTCCCTGAAGAGAAGTTACCGGAGAAGCAGAGCTGTGTCAGTAGCTGGTTGGGGGAAGTTGGAGTCAACTGAAGCAGGTGATCATCTAAATGACACTGTGTCCTGGCAGCCTCGTTCCCTGGCCCACACATATGCAGATCAGCGGAGGCTGAGTCTGAGTTGAAGGCACGACCCCCACTGCCCCTCCAGAGGAGCTGTGGGAACAGTGCCAATTTTGTTCATATTTCTTACCCCAGCTTTGGCTGTTCCTCTCATCTTCAGGGGAACAATTATTTTACAAACATGTCTCGAAGCCAGAAATATATGGTTGGAATATTGCCCCTGCCATCATGTGGCTGTGGTCAGACCCATGACCTTAACTTCCTCAGACCCACAAAATGGACACCATAACCTGCTTCACTCACAAAACAGGGTGGGTAAGCCATTTTGCAGGTGTGTTGGGGAATTTAATGACAAAAAGAAAAACATAAACTTGTCCCATTGCCTGGAAGTACATGAGATTCTGTTCCCTTGTTGTAGACATTTTCATTCATCCCTCATCCAACGGAATGCTTCTGCACTGAATGTTGTTTGTGGTCCTACGTAGATTCACATGAATGCTCTATCTAAATTACATTATTTACTGCTTAATCCCCAAAAGTTGGAAAGGAAGAAATCACTCATGTTTATTGGCTTAGGATAATATAATTAAGTGTGTGTGTGTGTGTGTAAGTGTGTGTATGTACACTGCAGAGCCGAAAACAGATCTCAAGTTAAATTTTTTACCCAAATAATGAGTAGTGAATAATGATGATGTCGTGCATTAGGCTGCCCCTGATGCTGTAGCAGAACATTACAGACGAGGTAGTTTGTAAACAGTCGTCTGGAGGCTGGGTAGTCCAGGGGAAGGTGCAGCAGCAGAGCCAGCGTCTGGAGAGCATCTCTAGACAGACTGAGGTGAAGGGCAAGGGGGGAGGAGCCCCCTCCACCTCTTTGGCTCAATCGCTGATGGTATTCATGGGGCTCTTGCTCATGACCTAAAGACCCCTCCTCTCAGAGCCGGGAAAATGGCTCCGAGAGAAAAAACACTTGTTGTGCAAGTGAGACAACCTAAGTTCAGACCCCAGAACCCACATAAAGCCAGACATGGCGGCAAGTGTCTATGATACCAGCGCGTCCATGACAAGATAGAAGGCAGGGACAGGAGGGTCCCTGGAAGTTTGTGGGACAAGGATCGACGCTCAAGATTGTCTTCTTGGGCTGGAGAGATGGCTCAGTGGTCAGGCACTTGCCTGTGAAGCCTAAGGACCCCGTTTCAAGGCTCGATTCCCCAGGTCCCACGTTAGCCAGATGCACAAGGGGGCGCACGTGTCTGGAGTTCGTTTGCAGTGGCTGGAGGCCCTGGCACGCCCATTCTCTCTCTCTTATCTGCCTCCTTCTCTCTCTGTCTGTTGCTCTCTAATAAATAAATAAAGATCATCTTCTTGCCAGGTGTGGTGGCGCACGCCTTTAATCCCAGCACTGCAGAGGCAGAGGTAGGAGGAGCACCTTGAGTTCAGGGCCACTTTGAGATCACATAATGAGTTCCAGCTCATCCTGGACTTGAGTGAGATGCTACCTCGGGGGGGAAAAAAAGATTGTCATCTTACCTCCACATACAAGCTGGGACTCATGCATGCCCCCCCCACACACACACACAAAGAAAAAAAAGATTACAACTCTTCATACTGCCACTATTAAGTTTTTACACAGGCATCTCAGAAGACAAATATGTTTAAACACAGTTTATAGGCAATCTGATGTCACAGAGGAGTCAATTTTGTTTACAGTCAAGACCTCAGGAAATGTATGTATACCTGAAAAGCGAAACACAACATCGAGTTTCATAATCACTCATCAGTGCAAACGTCTCTGCTAACGTCTGGAACCCAAAGCTAATACCCCAGAGGTTAGTAGCACCCGCTCATTAAAGACCCAGCTCCAGGCTGGAGGGTTGGCTTAGCAGTTAAGGCGTTTGCCTGCAAAGCCAAAGGACCCAGGTTCAATTCTCTAGGACCCACGTTAGCCAGATGCACAAGGGGGCGCACACGTCTGGAGTTCGTGCCCTGGCACACCCATCCTCCCTCCCTCCCTCCCTCCCTCCCTCCCTTCCTCTCTCTCTCTCTCTCTCCTTTCTTTCTCTCCTTTCTTTCTCTGTCAAATAAATAAATGAAATTTTCTATTAAGAAAAAAAAAAAAAGACCCAGTTCTACAATCACCAGGGGCTGAGTGTCTCCATCGCCAAGCATGACATGCAAACCCATTTTACATTTAGCTTATCTAGAATATGTCCCCAGCACTGGCATCTGGCCTCTTGCTTCACTCTGGGAGCTCCCCCTTCACAGATGTCACCCTCGCACCAATTGATATCATTCCCTTCCAAGCAACATCCCTGAGATTACCGGAATAGTTCCCAAAAATAGTAGCACGAAGGACTATTGGAAATTCTATCTCCTGATGGGAGAATGAAACCAGGAATTTCCCAGAAGTGAAAAAGACAGGGGCTAGAGAAATGGCTTAGCAGTTAACTGTTTGCCTGCAAAGCCGAAAGACCCAGGTTCAATTCCCCAGGACCCACCTAAGCCAGATGCAAAAGATGGTGCATGCGTCTAGAGTTCATTTGCAGTGGCTGCAGCCCCTGGTATACCCATCTCCCTCCCTCCCTCTCTCTCTCTCTCTGTCTCTCTCTCTCAAATAAATAAATAAATTAAAAATTTCAAAACAATAAAAAAAAAAGAGAGAGAAAACCCCTAAAGAGATTTGTGACAGACCCTTCACGTCTGCCAGTACCTTGCCCCTTACTGTCTGAGCTGCGACAGGAAAAGAAGGTCCCACTGTAAGGTGTTAGAGGCCTTAGACTCTTAGACTTTTAGAAGTAAAAGGTAGTAAAAGGTAGGAGTTTCTGTTGGCTTTGTTTGGGGCACTTGTTTGTTTTATTTACGAAGAGTGACATGAGTCTCTGCTTGCATTCAGTAGGCATTCTCTACTTCTTGCCTTCAATGAGGCTAACCTCTCATGTAGGAAAAGGAATATTGACAAGCTATAGACAACCCCAACCCCTCAGGAAAAATCAACAATTAAGAAAGTAAAACTTCAGGGCTGGAGAGATGGCTTAGCAGTTTAGGCACTTGCCTGCAAAGCCGAAGAACCCAGGTTCAATCCCCAGGACCCACGTAAGCCAGATGCACAAGGTGGCACATGCACCTGGAGTTCGTTTGCAGCAGCTAGAGGCCCTGGTGTGCCCATTCTCTCCCTCTCCCTCCCTTCCTCTCTCTCTCTCCCTCTCTCTCTTTAACCCCCTCTAATAAATAAAAATTTAAAAAGTGAAAATTCAGCACTCACTTTAAATGCTCTTTTATTTCCCTTTATTTTGCCAGGAACAATTTCAGTTTCTCAATTTTAGAAAAATATCATTAACTATGATATCTTTTGTTGTTGTTGTTTGTTTTTGTTTTTCAAGGCAGAGTCTGGCTTTATCCGAGGCTGATCTGGAGTCCACTATGTAGTCTCAGGGTGGCCTCAAACTTACTGTGATCCTCCTACCTCTGCCTCCCTAGTGCTGGGACTAAAGGTATGCACCACCATACCCAGCATAATTATGATATCTTATATTCAGATTAAAATGGCTTGAGGAACTCCAGCTGCCAGAGCAGAGGCAGACCATAATATGTGCCCTAAAGAGAGGGAGCAAGGGCTGGAGAGATGGCTTAGCGGTTAAGCTCTTGCCTGTGAAGCCTAAGGACCCCGGTTTGAGGCTCGATTCTCCAGGACCCATGTTAGCCAGATGCACAAGGGGGCACGCACACGTCTAAAGTTCGTTTGCACAAGGTGGTGCCTGCATCTGGAGTTTGTTTGCAGCAGCTAGAATCCCTGGTGCATCCATTTCTTTCTGTTTGCCTCTTTCTCAAAAAAAAAAAAAAATGAAAATAATAAATAAATACATCAAATGTATTGTCTTAACATCTCTGGAGCCTTGAGAGTCCAAGATCCATGGGACTGCCAGGCCGCACTGCTTCTAACGATGGGAGATTCACTCGCTCTGTGCCTCTTCCCCCAGATCCTGTGGGCTTGCTGGCAGCCCTTAGTTTTTTTTGGCTTTCAAAAGCATCTCTCAGATCTCTCTGCCTTCCTCTTCACATGGCTTTCCCCCAGCCAGCTGCCCATCCATGTCTAAATTTATCTTCTTCCTTATGAGGACATCAGACATTGGATTAGGGTCTCATTCTCTAAATCTTATTTTAAATTGATTACCTTTATAAAGATCCTACCTCTAAATAAGGTAACATGGACATTACCTGGAGATAGGACCCTTTAACATATGAATTTTTATGCAGTACAATTTAATCCATTAAAACATTTCTCTCTCTCTCTCTCTTTGTCGAGGTAGGGTTTTACTCTGGCCCAGGCTGACTTGGAACTCACTATGTAATCTCAGGGTAACCTTGAACACATGGTGATCCTTCTACCTCTGCCTCGTGAGTGATGGCATTAAAGGCATGTGCCACCATAGCCAGCTAAATATTTTTCTGGGGGGGAAGGGTTCTTTTTCTTTTTCTTTCTTTTTCTTTTTATTTATTTTTAATTTTTTTATTTTTCTGAGGTAGAATCTCCCTCAAGCCTAGGCTGTCCTGGAATTCACTATGTAGTCTCGGGGTGGTATTGAACTCACAGTAATCCTTCTACCTCTGGCTCCCTAGTGCTGGGATTAAAGGCATGTACCCAGCTTTTTTGTTTAGTTTTTCTTGAGGTAACATCTCACTGTAGCCCAGGCTGACCTGGAATTCACTATGTAGTCTCAGGCTAGCCCTGAACTCATAGTAATCCTCCTACCTCTGACTCCTGAGTGCTGGGATTAAAGAAGCGTGCCACCATGCCCAACCCTTCCCCCTTCTTTATTTTATTTATTTATTTATTGTTTTTTCCAGGTAGGGTTTCACTCTAGCCCAGGCTATTCATTCTATTCTCAGGGTGGCCTCGAATTCACAATGATCCTCCTACCTCTGCCTCCTGAGTGCTGGGATTAAAGGCGTGTGCCACCACTCCCTGCTCCCTCTTTTTTAAGGAATGCATGATAGTGTAGATGTCAGAATTTAGGTAATGGGATCACTTCTCTTATTGTTGTTTTGGTTTTTGTTTTTCAAGATAGGGTCTCGCTCTAGCCCAGGCTGACCTGGAATTCACTGTGTAGTCTCAGGGTGGCCTTGAGCTCATGACAGTCCTTCTACTTCTGCCTCCCAAATGCTGAGATTGTAGGCATGCACCTCCATGCCCAGCAAGATCATTTTTTGACATCACAGTAAGTCTTACCTCGTCCCCTAGGACAGTGTCAGGATCCTCAGGAGAGACTGGGAGAAATTCTGGCCACCTGTTCTTTCCTATTTTAAGTCTGAAGCAGAAATTCTAACTGGTAGGGTAAAAGGAAAAGAAGAAAAGATGATGCTCTTTCTCTGCTGAGCCATGTTCCTATGTGTGTCTCGTTACCAGTTTCAAGTTACTTCTCAGTATGACTTTGAGGTCTTCAAAGACCTGGAGCCATGGACAACTTACTGCATTCAGGTCCAAGGGTTTCTTCCTGACCGAAACAAAACCGGAAGGTGGAGTGAGCCTGTCTGTGCCCAAACAACCGAAGACGGTGAGTGGGTTGGTACGCAACCTGTGATTCTGCTAGCTGTGTGAGCCCACCCATGGGTCCTGGTCATCATGGTCCTCATGTTTGGAGTACAAGCAAGGGAGAGAGGCAGGCGAAAGACGTGTAATTTCTCCCTAGCTTCTCCCTAAATACAGACACCCTATTCATCCACCCGCCCATTTATCCATCCATCATGGAGCCAGGCACTGTGACAGATGCATTCACATGCCTACAGATGGCTGCAGTTGATGGTGCCCAGGCCCAGCACACTGGTCAGGGATCTCTGACCTTCTGTGTCTGTGAGTTGGCATCCCCCGCTCCACCCTGCAAACAGTCCCTTTCAAAATGATTTGCTCTGAACAGGCAGGGTTGGTTTTGTAGCCTCTCTGGCTAGCACATGCAGAGGGCTTTGTTCATGAGGGTATGTGCTTGGCAGGGTTGAGCCCAGGCAGCCAGGGCAGCTGGTGTGAATGAGGGGTTGGGGGCTGGGGCCCCAACTGCCCAGGGTGACCTCCAGGATGTTGTTAGGAAAACAAAGCAGGATTGTTGGTTAAAGCAGTGTAAAACCAGGCTTTGGGCTGGAGAGATGGCTTAGTGGTTAAGTGCTTGCCTGTGAAGCCTGAGGACCCCGGTTCGAGGCTCAACTCCCCAGGACCCACGTTAGCCAGATGCACAAGGGGGCGCAAGCATCTGGAGTTCGTCTGCAGTGGCTGGAGGCCCTGGCGCGCCCATTCTCTCTCCTTCTCTCTATCTGCCTCTTTCTCTGTCTGTCACTCTCAAATAAATAAATAAAAATATTTTAAAAAAATTAAAACCAGGTTTTGCTCAGTATGTAGCGGCTGAAGGACGGAGAAAGCTCCACTTGCAGAGTCTGGGTCCGAGAGGAGAAAGAACCGAGTCAGAGATTGGGTGGGGGGGAGAATGACTCAATTCGAGTAAATGCTATTGCCATTCGGTCATCCGGAACTTCCAGTGACATTAGTCAGTCAGCCTGCTGCTGTTCTCTGGGAGAGACTGTCTTTGCTGGTGACTTCAAAGGACTGGCTCTTGGTCCTGGAGGAAGACAGGCTGGGGTGTAAAGTGACGTGTATTTCCCAAAGAGACAGAGGAAACTTCACAGTGGGAAGATTCTTTTAGAAAGTGATCAGGGGCTTGTGGCCAGATGTTGGCTGGTGAGCACACTGTGTACCCCACGCTTGGCTCTAGTCAGGGCCCTCCCAGGAAGCTGAATTGTCCCCAAAGACAGCCTCAAGGGGCTAGTAGCCCCAGCTGGCTCTCAGATTGCTCAGCCCAGGGATTTGCATGGAGTCATTCATGTGAAAGTTCTTTCCCTTTTCTTTTTTTCGGGGTGGGGGTGTTGAGGGGTTTCTGTGTGTGTGTTCAAGGTAGGGTCATGCTCTAGCCCAGACTGACCTGGAATTCACTACCTACGTAGTCTCAGGCTCACCTAGAACTCACAGCATCTTCCTACCTCTGCCTCCCACGTGCTGGGATTAAAGGTGTGCGCCACCACGTCCAGGATTTTCCCTTTTCAGTACCAAACACTGCTGTCCACTTCCTTCCAGCTCTGTCTGCTGCTCCAAGGCCAAAGAAAGTGCTCAGAACAGGGAGGCTCATTGTCACTCTACAGGCAGCTAAGCTGGGTCAGAACTCCTGTTTAGTATTCAGTTGATGTACTCCATCAACAGTGCTGGAAACTGCTGGGGATGGGTGGAGCAATATGTCTCCTTCCACATTCCCTCTAATCCACAGCAGATCTTGATTCTTACACTCCCAAATAAGAATTCCCATCCAGAGGCTGAAGAGATGGTTCAGCCCTTAAGGCGTTTACCTGCAAAGCCAAAGGATCCTGGTTCCATTCTCCAGGAAACATGTGAGCCAGAGGCACAAGGGGGCGCATGCATCTGGAGTTTGTTTGCAGTGGCTGGAAGCCCTGGCACGCCCATTCTCTCTCTCTCAAATAAATAAATAAAATATTATTTTTTAAAAATTTCCCACACAGGGGCTGGAGAGATGGCTTAGCGGTTAAGCGCTTGCCTGAGAAGCCTAAGGACCCCGGTTCGAGGCTCGGTTCCCCAGGTCCCACGTTAGCCAGATGCACAAGGGGGCGCACGTGTCTGGAGTTCGTTTGCAGAGGCTGGAAGCCCTGGCGCGCCCATTCTCTCTCTCTCTCTCCCTCTATCTGTCTTTCTCTCTGTGTCTGTCGCTCTCAAATAAATAAATAAAATTAAAAAAAAAATTTCCCACCCAGGGCACAGGGAGAGCAACAAGGTTTGTTTTAACAAGCAAAAGCAGAGAGTCAGTATGTCCTCTAGAATGGGGGGCACGCTGAGCCCAGGTGCAACAGCAAAGGGTTACCTCTGCTGTCTGGACTTACAATGCTGGCTCGACCACTTATCTTACTCTTGCCTACTTCTGGGGTGGTCCGTGGTGGTCCCTTCCTGCAGTAGGTAGACATGTTCTCATAAGCCCTTTGAGGGCTGGAGAGATGGCTTAGCGGTTAAGCGCTTGCCTGTGAAGCCTAAGGACCCCGGTTCGAGGCTCGGTTCCCCAGGTCCCACGTTAGCTAGATGCACAAGGGGGTGCATGCGTCTGGAGTTCGTTTGCAGAGGCTGGAAGCCTTGGCGCGCCCATTCTCTCTCTCCCTCTATCTGTCTTTCTCTCTGTGTCTGTCGCTCTCAAATAAATAAATAAATAATAAAAATTAAAAATAATAAGCCCTTTGAATTCCCAACTGAGCAGGAATACATGATAGATAGATAGATAGATAGATAGATAGATAGATAGATAGATGGATGGATGGATGGATGGATGGATGGATGGATGGATGGATGGATGGATGGATGGAAGTATGCATACAGTTGAGAAGTTTATTAGGGAAAGGGCAGCAGAGACTTGAGCATGCCCCTCAAGGGGCCTTCACGAATGTTGGCTATGGAGACTGGATTTGTGGTTTTTCCCAGAGCCCTGTTCTTATTTACCTTCCCAGTGTTCTCCAGTCCCACTGTTTTAACCATAACAAAACTACACTGCAAGCTGGGCATGGTGGTGCACGCCTTTAATCCCAGCAGTCAGGAGGCAGAGGTAGGATTGCCAAGAGTTCGAGGCCACCCTGAGACAATATAGTGAATTCCAGGTCAGCCTGGGCTAGTGCGAGACCCTACCTAGGAAAAATAAAACCTACACTTTAGGACTAGAGAGAGGGCTCAATGGTTAAAGGTGCTTGCTTGCAAAGCCTGACTTCCTGGGTTCAATTCCTCAGTACCTACATAAAGCCAAATGGACAAAATGGCACATCTGTCTAGAATTCACTTGCAGTGGCGGGAGACCCTAGCACTCCCATATTTACTCTCTCTCTCTCTCTGTATGCCTCATTCGCTCTTGAATGAATAGGGTTGGAGAGATGGATTCATGGTTAAGGTGCTTGCCTATGAAGCCTAAGGACCCAGGTTCAATTCCCTGGTACCTACATAATTAAGCCAGATGCACAAGATAGTGTATGCCTCTGGAGTTCATTTGCAGTGGCTAGAGGCCCTGGTGTGCCCATTCTTTCTGCATCTGCCACTTTCTCTGTCTCTCTCTGTGTGTCTCAAATAAATAAATAAAATATTTTAAAATAAAATAAATGTTTTTAATACCACACTCTGAAGAAGATTCAGGAAAGCGGTGAAGCTCACTGGAAACCCTTGGGTCTTCCAGCCAGCTGCTGTGTTTCGGGCTGCTATGAACAGATGGGCCTGTTTTTAGAGATTGCTGCGGGAGCACAAAAGCTATAATGGAATAAGACCGCTGTGACTCGACTTGTGGGTGGCAAGGATCTAACCCCGCGTTGTCCCCGGCAGAAACAACCCCTTCCTGGATGGTGGCCCTCATGCTCATTGGTTCGGTCTTTGCCGTCTTCCTGGCCCTGGTCGGATGCTTCGCCTTGTTGTGGGGCATTTATAAGAAGACCAAGGACACCTTCTCCTCTGGGACTTCGCTTCCTCAGCACCTGAAAGAGGTAGGCGGGATGGCATGCGATGTGAGTTCGAAAACCCCTGTCGGAAAGAGCCTCTGTCCACGGTCAGGACTGCACAGTGCCAGGCAGCATGTTGTTCTGGGAGAAGGAGACATGGATCGTATGCCGGTCCATACCCATGCACCAACGCAGCCAAGGTCTCTTCCAAATTCCCCCTTTCTACACAGATCAAGTCCTCTTGGCTTAGAAACGCACTGTTCTCCAGAACAATCTCATCTTAAATAATTGCATCTGCACTGATCTTATGTCCAAATAATATCCCATTCTGAAATAAAGAAGGTTAAAAGTTCAACATATAGTCAGGAATGGTGGTAAACACCCATAATCCCAGCACTCAGGAGGTGGAGGCCGGAGGATCAAGAGTTCAAGGCCATCCATGGTTACATATTTACAGGCCAGCCTGGGCTACATGACACTCTGTCTCAAAAAAAAAATTTTCAGCCGGGCATGGTGGCACATGCCTTTAATCCCAGCACTCTGGAGGCAGAGGTAGGAGGATTGCCATGAGTTCGAGGCCACCCTAAGACTACATAGTGAACTCCAGGTCAGCCTGAGCTAGAGTGAGACCCTACCTCAAGAAATGACACAATAAGAATTTAAGATTTTTTTTTTTTTGAGGTAGGGTCTCACTCTATCCCAGGCTGACCTGGAGTTCACTATGTAGTCACAGGGTGGCCTTGAACTCACTACAATCTTCCTACCTCTGCTTCCCAAGTACTAGGAGTATAAACATGTGCCACCACACCCAGCTTATGTAAAATCCTTTTCAGCACAGAAAGTAGAAAGGAGAGAACTCGGTAACTAAGTGTCCTTTCATTCCTGCCGCAGTTTCTTGGCCACCCTCACCACAACACGCTACTGTTCCTGTCCTTCCCACTGTCTGATGAAAGCGAAGTGTTCGATAAACTAAGTGTCGTCACAGAAGACTCTGAGGGCAGCAAGCGGGATCCTGGTGACCGCAGCAGCCTTGGGGCCCCCTCTGAGCCAGGACTGTCAGAGCTCTGTTCCAAGGATGAAACCCAGTCAGCTGGACAGAGTGACCCCTGCTTCTCACATCTGCCTCAGGAGTGTTATAAGAATGCCCACTTGTGAGAAAAAAGCAACAAGTCTAGGACTTTCTGGCACTGGATTTATCGAGGCAACAAAGGAGCTAGTTTTTAAAGACTCAGATGATAAAATTCCTCCATGTGGGGAGCTCACTGCTTTATAAAGACTTCCATCATTTAGAGGCTGGGCTTGGGGCTCAGCTGGCCCCTGCCTACTATGCCCAAAGCCCTTGGTTCTACAGCTAGCACACTTGTAACCTCAGCATCCAGGAGGCGGAGGCAGGAGGATC
Source organism: Jaculus jaculus (assembly GCF_020740685.1). NCBI lineage: Eukaryota > Metazoa > Chordata > Mammalia > Rodentia > Dipodidae > Jaculus > Jaculus jaculus. The sequence continues at coordinate 157,577,167 of NC_059106.1, forward strand.
CGGAGCTCAGCAGCATCCTCCGTTACATAACTGGTTCTCAGGTAACCTGGGCTACATGAGACCCTGTCTCAGAAAAAGAGACTTTAATGCTTTTTTTTTTTTTTAATGGCAACAGAAAAATAAATGGCTTCTGAGAGTGTAATTTTGAGCCTTTGTGCTCACAAAAATAAGGATCATGTTTTAAATTGTGAGAAACAAACATTTTAGGTAAGGGATAAGTGTAGAGATTCCATGAAATCCTAAGAGTGCCCACAGTCCAGAAAATCCAGCGTCATCTCAGAAGTGGTCAGCACGCTACCTACACAGGACGTGCGTCATAGGAGGGAGAAACGGACACCAACATAGAAGAGTAGGAAAGAAGGGATTTAATGGAGGGGGAATTCAGGAGGGAGGAAAAGAAGAGTGATGGGAGACGATTATGGTCTTTGTATGCGCTACTTTGAATTAAGTATCCCCCATAAACTCATGTGTTTTTGAATACTTGATCCCTAACTGATGGCGTTTTGGGAGCTGGAGCCTTGCTAGAAGGGGTGGGCTTATGGGGGTTAGAGGCAGCTCCCCTTGGCTGGAATCCAGCTCACTCCCCTCTACTCTTTGCCACCTGCTGTGGCAAGGAGGTGATGCCCAGCTTCTGCTCTGCTGCCTTTCAGTGCCCCTTGAGGCTGTAAGCCAAAATGAACAACTTTCCTCCACCAGTTGTGCCCGCAACAAGAAGGTAACTGTAACGCGGTATATTGTCTTTCTGTATATCTAGGCTGTCAATAGGTATATTTTTTTAAGTGGTCAGCACCACACTGGACAGGAATGGACTTTTTGGACTCTCAGACTTCAAAAGGATTTATTTTCCATGAACCTCTGGTGTCCTCTGGAAGCTTTACCCTCTACTCAGTCTGTGTGTGTGTGTGTGTGTGTGTGTGTGTGTGTGTGTGTGTGTGACAGCTTTCCACTGTTGCGACAGAGTGCCTGACATAAATAAAAGGAAGAAAGGTTAATACAGGCTTGTGGCTTCAGGTTTCTTCAGTTTTGGGCCTGGGGTGGCACCATACATCATGGTGGGAGTGTGTGGCAGACACGTGTTTACCTCATGGTGGCCAGGAAAAAAGAAGTCATGATATTATATATAATAATAATAATTGTAAATAATATGCAATATTGTGACATTTACTGAGCTGAAGTCCCAATATCTCCTCAGGCAGGGGGACTCCTCCTTTGACGTAACTTCTTCCAGCTAGGTTCCATTGCCTTCCATTAGCACCACCAGCTGACCACCGAGCCTCTAGTATACGGACTTCAGGGGACATTCAAGATGCAAGCCATTGGAGTGCCCCACTTGGGTAATTATTAAAGTAGTGCCTGAGGCTGTAGTTTGCCACTTGATGCCCATTCCTTTGACAAGTCCTCACTGCTGCTCAGAGTGTGGGCACGTGCTGGGGCCAGCCTCCTACCGTTGGATCCGAACTCACATTCCAAGAAGTCTCAAAGAACATTAACGCCCTGAGCTCTATCCAGCTCAGACACTGGTCTGTAAGCATCTTCGTTTTAAGGAATGGACATACAGATATAAGGAATGCCTAACTCAGAGCCAGCATGGAGCAGTCAATTAATGGTAGCTGTACTTACCGACCACGGTGTCTCATACTTAAGACATCCACAAACATAAGCCTGTACCACAGTCCCTTCCCTCTGGGACACAGTGCCCATAACGCCTATCCATCAAAGGCCTCCAAATAGAAAAAAAGAAAAAGAAAACACACCATTTTACTTTTTATTTTATTATTTTATTTTTTTTTAATTTATTTTATTTTTGAGAGACAGAGGAAGAAAAAGGCAGAGAGAGAGACAGTGGGCACACTGGGGCCTTTCAGCTGCTGTGAACAAAATCCAGATGTGTGCGCCCCCTTGTGCACATGTGCAGCATTGCGTGCTTGCATCACTTTCCCGTCTGGCTATGTGGGACCTGGAGACTTGAACATGCATTCTTTGGCTTTGCAGGCAAGCACCTTAACCACTAAGACATCTCTCCAGCCCAAAGAACCCTTTTTGGAATTGTTTGACATTGTACGGGAGATGTAGCTCAGTGGCAAAGCACTTGCTGACCATGATCAAGACCAAAAAAAGAAGTGACTACGTTAAAACATTGAACTTTGTTTTTCCTTAAAATATCCAGCTTAGGGGCTGGGGAGATGTCCTAGTGGTTAAAGGCATTTTCTTGTAAAAAGCCTGTTGGCCTGGGTTCACTTCCCCATTCCCATATAAGCCAAGTGCACAAAGTGGCTCATGCATCTGCAGTTCATTTACAGTGGCAAGAGGCCCTGGTACACCTATACATTCTCTCTCTCCCTCTCTCTCCCCCCACCTCTCTCTCTCTCACACACACACACACTAATTAAGTAAGAAAACATCCAGGCCACACTGCTGGGGATAGGCCTTCAGGGTGGCAACTTAATTACCAAGACTAATGACCACTTGGGCAATGTGCTCTCTTTGGTCTGTTCACCTCCCATCTGCACACATACCTGGCTCCCACCCCTGACCAGTGTTTGCCTCATGCTAGAAACTACATATTCATCACCTCGCTACAAGGATGACCACTCTGAGGCAGTAACAAAATAACTGAGGCTGGGTACTTTAAGGAGTGAAAGAAGCTTCTTTAATTCAATGTTCTACTGTTTCGAGATCAGTTCTGGTGCCATCATCTTCCTGGCTCTGGTGAGGACCACATAGCAGATGGCATCTCAGTGGCTAGAAAATGGGAAGAAGGGAGAGTCAGGGAAGGTATCAGGCTCACTTTTTAAAAAAAAAATTTATTTATTTATTTATTTGAGAGAGGGAAAGAGGAAGAGTGAGTGAGAGAGAGAATGAGCACACCAGGGCTTCCAGCCACTGCAAATGAACTCCAGACACATGCACCACCTTGTACATCTGGCTTACGTGGGTCCTGGGGAATCAAACCAAGGTCCTTTGGCTTTGCAGGCAAGCATCTTAACCACTAAGCAATCTCTCCAGCCCCCATCACGCTCACTTTTAACATCCCACTCTGGTGGAGGTGAATCCATATGCTTGACCCAGTTCCACAAACCAACATTAGCCAATTCATGAGGGCGGAGTGCCCATGGCCTAATTACCTCCCACTAGACTCTGCCTCTTAAACCTCCCACTTCAACATTGCCTTAGCAGAGAGCAAGCTTCCAGCACGTGAAGCTTGGGGAGCAAACCACATTTAAGTCACAGCATCCTTTCAGCAAGTCAGCTCCTGGACCAACTCTTCAGCAGTGGATCTCTGTGCTCCGGCATGTACGTGCTAAGAGGATGCTGCTATCATTTGCTTGGCAAACCCCTGAAATGTTAATGACCGAACACAGGCCTGCATGTTCTGCAATATGACTGACAGGCAAATCGCTGGCCCCCAGAGGAAATAAACTGAAGTGCTGGATATAACAACTTTTAAGATGTTTCATAGGACGGGCATGGTGGTGCATGCCTTTAATCTCAGCACTTGGGAGTCAGAGGTAGGTGGATCACTGTGAGTTCAAGGCCAGCCTGAGACTAATTCCTGCTCAGTCTAGGCTAGGGTGAGACCCTACCTCAAAAAAAAAATAAATAAATAAAACAGGGCTGTGGAGATGGCTTAGCAGTTAAGGCGTTTGCCTATGAAACCTGAGGACCTAGGTTCGATTCCCGACCACCCATGAAAGCCAGGCAGCACATGTGTCTGGAATTTGTTTGCAGTGGCAGGAGTCTCTGGTGTCCCCATTTGCTCTGTCTCTCTATCTGCCTCTTTCTCTCCCTGTCTTTCTCTCAGATAAATAAGTAAAAATATTTTAAAACAAAAAGCGAAGGATATTCAGTAAAATAAATAAATAAACAACAAAACACAGAAATTGACAAGGGCCACCTTTCACCTCAGAGGTATTTGAGACTTCAGCCATTCACGGGGCCCAAGGACTACCTAGGTGGAGCCTAACAGAGACCCCAAAGAGCAAGGCTGTCTCTAAAGGGTGAGCCGGGAATAGATGAGTCTCCTTTCCCTAGATACCCATTTCCTAGGGCTGCTAGAGTCCGTTGTCACTTGCTTGTCAATTTAAAGCAGCAAAATATATTTTCAGAGTTTGAGAATCCAGAAGTCAAAAGTCAGTATCACTGGGTAGAAATCCCAGAGCACAAAGAATCCACTCCTGGCCTGTTCCAGACATCATTATTCTTTGACCTGTAGCCACAGCAGCCCCTTCCTCTGCCTCTGTGTTTACGTCCACCTCTCCTGTTCCTGTACCCCTCTGCCTCTCCCTTATAAGGACGCTTATGACTGCGTGAAGGCTCACCCGCCTGATCCAGGGTAACTCAGGGTGGCCTCGAACTCGCGGTGATCCTCCTACCTCTGCCTCCCGAGTGCTGGGATTAAAGGCGTGCGCCACCATGCCCAGCTCCAAGATTCTTAATCACATTTGCAAAAACCCTGTTCCCTGAAATAGTCACAGGTGCCTGGCTCACAGACCTTATTATCTTTGGACTCGTACCGCCCACCCAACTGTAAGGAAATCATTTTGATTTTGGTTTTGGTTTCTGAATCAAAGGACAGAAATCTATCTTTCCCAAGATGCTATAACCTCAGGATGGGCCTTAAGCTGGTTTTCAGTCCCAAATCACCCTTCCTAGGTGGCCAAACAGAACTTCTGGGTTAACCTTGGAGGTCACAAAGCCTAAAGCAACCATGAGCAAGTATCCATCCAGACCCACAGAGACTCCAAGGGGTGGCGCAAGTTCTCAGAGGATGGGCAGAGCATGTGTTCAGTACCTTTCTGTGGAAAGAGGCACTGATAGTGTGAAGAAGACAAAGACAGCATTGTCCAGCCCTGCCAGGCTAACAACAGACCCTGACTCTTGGTGGCTTTCGACAACGAAGCCTTGTTCCTTGCTCACGTTAGGACATGAGCCGGAGGACAGCTGGGGGGGGGGGGGGTCTTCACTAAGCTCAGTAGCGTCATTCCAAGATCTAGGTTCCTCAAAGGGAAAATGAATGTCACTTCCTGCAGTGGTCATTTGTATTGTTTGTACTTCTGCTTTATAGAGTCAATGACATCTGTCCTCATACCTCCAGGGTCAGAAATGCAGCCGAGTTCAACGTGAATAGAACGGGGAAGCCTGTTCCTCCCCAGGGAAGAACGGCAAGTCCCACAGCAACAACAGGAATGTGTAACTTCTATACAAGGAAGCAGAAAATAATTACAATCTTCTACACTAAGAAATGATTGAACAGATGGTTGGGGCTAGGACTGCACCCAGAAATTCTGTGTGTGTGTGTGTGTGTGTGTGTGTGTGTGTGTGTGTGTGTGTGTATTCAAAACCTCAGAGGACAGAGTTAGAGGCAGGTTGGACAGAGCTAAGAGAGAATGCAAGGCCTGAGTAGAACGGGGAGTGTAGTGTACTGGTCACAGTACCCCCACAGTAACGTTCAGACTAGTATTCGCTGTGTGTGTATAGAAATACAGTTGTTTTGGGCCGGAGGGATGGCTTAGCCATTAAGGCGTTTGCCTGCAAAGCCAAAGGACCCTGGTTCGATTCCCCAGGACCCACGTTAGCCAGATGCACAAGGGGGCGCACGCATCTGGAGTTCGTTGACAGTGGCTGGAGGCCCTGGCATGCCCATTCTCTCTATCTCTCTCTCCCTCTTTCTCTGCCAAATAAATAAATAAAATATTTTAATTTTTTGTTTATTATTTTTATTTATTTATTTGAGAGTGACCGACAGAGAGAGAAAGAGGCAGGTAGAGCGAGAGAGAAAGAATGGGTGTGCCAGGGCCTCCAGCCACTGTAAACGAACTCCAGATGCAACCCCTTGTGCATCTGGCTAACGTTGGGTCCTAAGGAATTGAGCTTCGAACCAGGGTCCTTAGGCTTCACAGGCAAGCTTAACTGCTAAGCCATCTCTCCAGCCCAAATAAAATATTTTTTAATGAAAAGAAATACAGTTGTTTTAAAATTGTTTCTTAACCACGTGTGGTGGCACACGCCTTTAATCCCAGCATTTGGGAGACAGAGGTAGGACGATCACCGTGAATTAGGCCAGGCTGAGACTACATAGTGAATTCCAGGTCAACCTAAGCTAGAGCAAGACTCTACCTCAAAAAAAAAATAATAATTTATTAAGACCTTATTAAACTTAGTGGGTTTTTCTTTGTGGGGGGGTGTTCTTTTTGTTTTGTTTTGGTTTGGTTTGGTTTTGGTTTTGCGAGGTCACTATGTAGTCTCAGGGTAGCTTTTAACTCACAAGAATCCTCCTAGCTCTGCCTCCCAAGTGCTGGGATTAAAGGTGTGTGCCGCCACGCCTGAAAAATTTTGTTTTTATACAATCCTTAGAGTTTCTGTGCAAAAATTACATTGTCTGAATAAACACCATTTTATTTTCAAAAAGTGATTTTTCCAGGGCTAGGAAGATTGCTTAATGATTAAAGGTATTTGCTTACAAAGTCTGTTGGCCTGGATCCAATACCCTACCCCATGTAAAGCCAAAAAGCCACAAAAAAAAAAAGTGCCCCATGAAGCCGGGCATGGTGGCACACACCTTTAATCCCAGCACTAGGGAGGCAGAGGTAGGAGGAACACCATGAGTTTGAGGCCATCCTGAGACTACATAGTTAATTCCAGGTTAGCCTGGGCCAGAGTGAGACCCTACCTGAAAAAAAAAAAAGTGCCCCATGAAGGCTGGAAAGTTTGCTTAGTGGCTAAGGCACTTGCCTGCAAAACCAAAGGACCCAGGTTTGAGTCCCCAGGACCCACATAAGCCAGATGCACAAAGTGGCACATTCATCTGGAGTTCATTTGCGGTGGCTGAGGTGTGCCCATTCTCTCTCTCCCTCCCTCCCTCCCTCCCTCCCTCCCTCCCTCCCTCCCTCCCTCCCTCCCTTCTTCCTTTCTTCTCTCTCTCTCTGTCTCTCTCAAATAAACAAATAAACAATATATTTTTTTAAAGTGGCCCATGAATCTGGCATTTATTTGCAGTGGCAAGAAACCTTGGCACACACCCATGGGCACACACACAATAAGTAAGTAAGTAAATAAGCAAACAAATAAAGTGAAAATTTTAAAAATGATTTTCCATGGCAAAGTACAGAAAAACAAAAAGATGGAAACCATGACTAGTTAAAATCCAAGTCACATAAAAGACAGAATGAGAAGATCTGCTCTGTCCCTGAAGGAGAGGTAAGAAGGAATATAGCAAAAGTAAAATGGCGCCAGGCATGGTGGCGCACGCCTTTAATTCCAGCACTCGGGAGGCAGAGGCAGGAGGATCACCATGAGTTCGAGGCCACCCTGAGGCGACGTAGTGAATTCCAGGTCAGCCTGCGCTAGAGCGAGACCCTACCTCAAAAATGGTGGCGTACACCTTTAATTCCAGCACTCAGTAGGCTCAGGTAGAAGGTTCTCTGTGAGTTCAAGGCCAGTCTGAGGTAACAGAATGAGTTCCAAGTCAGCCTCAGCTAGAGTGAGACCCTACCTGAGGGGAAGGAGGGGACAAACAAATAAACAGAATGTAGTGAAACAGTGTTTGAATAATAAAGATGAGTGACGATTAAAAACACTCACCTACAGATTTAGGAATCTCATGTCTCAATTTGTCCAATGTGTAAAAATAAAGAAGCCACTTCAAGAGTGAAACTGCAGAACACCAAAACAGAGAATATGGATTATCTTCAAAGAAGATAGAATCTCACAGATGTCAGGAAGGAGTGGAATGCCTTCCACATACTGTTGACACTGAAAAACAAAAAAAGAAAAAAAGAAAAATCTTTCAGGAAAAGCAATAAAATAAAGACTCAAACAAACAAAGCTGAGATAGTTGGCTATCAAAAGACTGTTATTAAAGATCTTAGGGATTGCTTTGGGCAGAAGGAAACCCTCACAGATGGAAGTCTTGGTAATAAAAACACAGGAAAAGGGCTGGGTAAGAGTGCTTCCCACAGGAAAGCATGAGGGCCTAAGACTGCCTGACTTCAATTCCCCAAGACCCACATAAACAGTCCTGTGGGAAGCAGAGACCAGAGAATCACTGAGGCTCCCAGCAACTGAAACCTTATGTTCAGAGAGAAACTCTGGCTTATGGAATAAGTGGATGAGTGATAGAGGAAGGACCCCTGACGTTCCCCTCTGGTCTCTGAATGCCCATGAATGCATCTGTGCAAATGCCATACACACACATTGCAAACACATACACACACACACACACACACACACACACAGAAAAAAAGCCATGCTGCATGCATTTCAATGGGAGAGAGAGAAATTACCAGTGAAGATACCCAACAGTTGACACTGCAAGCCTTATATTTGGCCAGCCAGGCCAAATGAGCCAACAGGTGCAATAGTGGCATGTCTGTCATGGTGGAAATCAACTGCCCTCTAATTGGACTGGAGGCCTGCTCCATAGGAGGAACACATCCCTGATACTGAAAACTTAAAACAGGGGTGGTCATGAGCCCTAGGAGCATAACATCTGCTGCTATCTGGCTAAATGTATATACTATGCTCACCAAACTGCCCAGTAAGCACTTCTCTTAATGTTCTTACCCTTATATTAATGCTACTGTCACTTTTGGTAGAGAATCTTATTTTTTTCACATGGCAGTAACCTTGGGATGACTTACAAGGCATCATGGTGCTAGAAAGAAGTGACTGCAGTGCTCAGTACTGTAATATCTTTATCACACCTTCCAAGGCTCAGGGTCTAATGCGGAAGAAGTGGCAGAAAGAATGTAAGAGCCAAAGGAAGGGTAGGACTCTTTATAATGTGCTCCCCCCAGACACAAAATGGCCTGGATATCCATGACCTCACAGTGCCCTACATAAGACTGTCATAATAGGAGGAAAAGATCATGGCATCAAAATAAAAGAGAGACTGAGATGGGTAGGAATATGATGGAGAATGGAGTTTCTAAGAGGAAAGTGGGGGGAGGGAGGGTATTACCATGGGATTTTTTTTTTTTTTTTTTTTTTTTTTTTGGTTTTTCGAGGTAGGGTCTCACTCTGGTCCAGGCTGACCTGGAATTAACTCTGTAGTCTCAGGGTGGCCTTGAACTCATGGCGATCCTCCTACCTCTGCCTCCCGAGTGCTGGGATTAAAGGCATGTGCCACCACGCCCGGCTTACCATGGGATATTTTTTATAATCATGGAAGTTGTTAATAAAAATTTGAAAAGAGAAAAGAAAAGAAAAATGGGAAGCATGGAAAGCTCTTAATGACTCAAGCCCCCACAAGCAACAAGTTAGAAAATCAGATCCAGAAAATGGTGGTGTAGGAACCACTCCAAAGGGGAGAAAAGAAATAATAATAATAATAATTGCAAAAAACACTCTTCCACTGAAAAGTGAAGCTGTATAAGAAATTATCAACCAGCCAGGCATGGTGGCGCACACCTTTCATCTCAGCACTTGGGAGGCAGAGGTAGGAGGATCACCATGAGTTCAAGGCCACCCTGAGACTCCATCGTGAATTCCAGGTCAGCCTGGGCTAGAGTGAGCCCTTACCTCGAAAAAAAACAAAACAAGAAATTATCAAGCACAACAGAGAAGTAGGAGACATCCAGATCTAGAGACCACAGAGGCAGGTACAAGCAGCTCCAGCCACAGGGGCACCGGGTTCACGCAACAGTGAGGCTCGGCCTGAGACGCAGGAAAAGCCAGGTGAAGGGATTTTCTGCTGACACAGGCCTGCTCACAAACTCAAGAAATGTGAAGAGGAGGGCAGCAGGGACCAGCTGAGCAGCTAGTGAGGAGGAGGATCATGAGGACCAGCAGGAAAACTTCAGCCACCATCCACAGCCTCCCCTCCCCCACCACCAGCACAAGCGCCAGAGACCTGGGGAAGGGAGCTTGCCTACTCAGCACCTGGCACAGGCGATCAGAACAGTGACCCAGCCAGCCTACCTGAAAGCTGGAAGAAGCAAAGAGCGCAGCAAAGAGGGACCCAAGTGGGCACAGAGCATAATGGAGACCAAAGCCATCCCAAAAGGTAACTGGGATTATACCAGGTCAGTACCTGCCAAATAAGCCTGGTGTATAGGCTTGCATCGGAAGTGCTAACTGCACCTTCCATGTCAGGGTCAATTGTATGTTAAATCTGATGGATGGTCGGATTTGCCATTCTTAAATAAGCTATATTTTGTCATTTGTTGCTTCCTGATTTATGGTGCCTTTGTCTCCTCTTCTGGAGAAGGGAAGGGTCTCAGGTGGTCACAAGTTGACTTCGGAACCCTCTGCAGAGATCTCAGCCTCCCAGTTCACAGGATTAAGGGCCTGGGGCAACACACATCCTTAGGGACTGTGACTTTGTTAGAGGATCTGTTTATTGTAATACCTACTCTTGCATAAATACTCTGCTGTTTTTCATTGAATGTGTATATTGTGTAGTTAAATTTTAGAAGTTGCCTGTATTTTGTTCCACCCAGCTACCAGAACACTCTCATAGCAGGCAAACTCAACACCTAGGGTCACTTTTGTTTTGTTTTGTTTTTTGAGGTAGGGTCTCACTCTAGCCCAGGCTGACCTGGAATTCACTCTATTCTCAGGGTGGCCTTGAACTCAGGGTGATCCTCCTACCTCTGCCTCTTGAGTGCTGGGATTAAAGGTGTGTGCCACCATGCCTGGCTACTCTGAGAGTCTTAAGTGCCACACCTGCCACTTAAGATCCTATTCTGAAGATATATAACATAAGATTGATTGATACATCTAACAATACTGCAGATAATTAGAAAATCTAAGCATTAAATTAATCCAAGATGCAAAAATCTCTATATTATAATACAAGAAACACAAAAAACCAAGACAAGGAAAAATTAGGGTAGACACTTCAATATATTGGTCTTGGCAAAGACTTTCTTTATATAACCCCAATTGCTCAGGAAATAAAACCACAGATCAACCACTGGGACCTTATGAAATTACAAAGTTTTTGTACAGCAAAGGACATTGTGGATAGAACAAAGAAGCAACCTACAGAATGAGAGAAAATCTTTTCCAGCTATACATCTGATAGAGGATTAATATCTGGAATATACAAAGAACTCAGAATATTAAATAATAAGAAATCAAACAACCCAATTAAAAAATGGGCTATGGAACTAGAGAGTTCTCAAAAGAAGAAATACAGATGGCATATAAACATCTAAAAAAAATGTTATACATCCCTAGCCATCAGGGAAATGGAGATTAAAACTATGTTGAGATTCCATCTCACTCCTGTCAGATTAGCTACCATTATGAAAACAAATGACCATGAATGCTGGCGAGAATGTGGAAAAAGAAGAACTCTTCTACATTGCTGGTGGGAATGCAACCTGGTCCAGCCATTGTGAAAATCACTGTGGAGGTTCCTGAGACAGCTAAAAATAGATTTACTATATGACCCAGCTATACTGCCCCTAGGCATATATCCTAAGGACTCGTCTCAGGACCTTAGACTCAAACATGTTTATTGCCACTCTATTCACAATAGCTAGGAAATGGAACCAGCCTAGATGTCCCTCAACTGATGAGTGGATAATAAAGATGTGGAACACTTACACAATGGAGTTATACTGAGTGGTAAAGAAAAATGAAATCATAAAATTGGCAGGAAAATGGATGGATCTGAAAAGGATTTTACTTAGTGAGGTAACCCAGCCCCAGAAAGCTAAATGTCACATGTTCTCTCTCATATGTGGATTCTAGCTACAAATGGTTAGACTTCTATGAGACTAGGAATAAACTTCAGTAGCAGAGGGCAGTAAGTTCGAAAGGGGATATAAAGGGAATACAAGGGGGGGGGAGAGACTTAATAGGATGGTATTGTATATATGTAAGTAGAAGAACAGATTAATGGGTGTTAAAAGGCCCAAAGTGAGGTCAGGGGAAGAGACTGAGTAAAGGAAAGGTGGAGGGAGGGCTAATCAAAATCTAAGAGGATATAAATAAGTCATATGGAAACCTACTTTTTTGGACAATAGAACACTCAGAAGCCATAGATTGTTCCTAGAAAATTTTCAGTGCCAGGGATGGGATGCCTGCCAGTGAGTTGTTGGCCAGGGAGGTCACTAATATCCCCAAAACATTACAGGCCATTGCCAAGGCTCTGGTTTCCCACCAGGAATAGATGGTAAAACCCGATTGCTGAAGATTCCACATACTTGGCTGCAAGGTCACTGATAAATCTTGCTGGAGCTGAGCTGAAAACCTCCTCCATGTAGACCAGTTTACAGAAAGCTGGAAAAAAGCTACACTGAATGCAGTTTGATGGGAGAGAGAGAAATTGCCAGTGGAGATACTCAACAGTGGACACTGCAAGCCTTAAATTTGTCCAACCAGGCCAAATAAGCCAATAGGTGCAATGGTGGTATGTCTGTTATGGAGGAAACCAACTGCTATCTAAGTGGACTGGAAACCCACTCCATGTGGGGGAATACATCCCTGATAGTGAAAACCTACAACAGGGGTAGTCATGAGCCCTAAGGGTGTAACATCTGCTGCTATCTAGCTAAATGTATATATTATGCTCACCAAACTGCCCAGTAAGCACTTCTCTCAATGTACATACCCATATATTAATGCTACTCTCACTTATGGTAGAGAATCTTCTCTTTTCAGATGGCAGTGACCTTGGGATGACTCAGAAGGCATCATGGTGCTGAGAAGAAGTGACAGAGGAGAGCTCAGCAATGAAATATCTCCAGCACATCTTCCAAGGCTCAGGGTCCATTGCAGAAGAGGTGGCGTAAAGAATGTAAGAGTCAAAGGAAGGGTAGGACTCCTTGTGCTCCTCCAGACACAAAATGGCCTGGATATCCATGATCTCACAGTACCTGACACTACTTACATGCAACAGACAGCTTCAGGTTCGCTGAGATGAACTTCCAGACCAGGCACAGTTATGGAGGAAGGGATATTTACTGAAGTTTACAGATCCAGGGGAAGTTTCATAATGTCAGAAGAAGCTGGCCTGACTTCACAGGTCCAAGCAGAGAGAGAAGCACAAGTCAGAAGCCAGGTAGCGCAGCACACTTTGCACATCTTTAGATTGAAATCTTAAAACCATCACCACACCTTAAGATCCGCCCAATAACACTGCCTCCAGCCAGGTGGCTACAGAGGCAAATTACAAAATAATAAAAAACTGAATATATTGGGGGCCATCTATTCAAACACCACATTCCGCCCCTGGCCCCCCAATAGATTTATAACCATCACACATTATAAATTATACTCAGTTTAATTTCAAAGGTCCCCACAGTCTTGACTAATTTAAAATAGTAAGTCCTGTAAAATCAAATAAGTTAAATACTTCCAACATATAAAGGCACAAAATAAACATTTTCAACCAGCATAAGGCATAGCAAGGAGAGAGTAAAACAATGCAAACTCATCCAACATCAAACTTCACAGTTCAAGTTCAATATAACCAGAGACTGCCAGTCTCCAGATTTTCCAATTCTGCCCCTCCAGCTGGGCAGAGTAGCCAGGGAATACTTCCATCCTAGGCCAACAGTGCACTCCATGGTAGTGAAAGGCCCAAGAAGCCAGGAGCCTAGAAATACTATCACGCTCCAAAAGGAGCTTTAGCGGGGCCCTGCATACCTCAAATTCCAGGCCCTACTCTCTGCTAGAAAGTCAGTAAAAAGTCACTCTTCTCATTGTGTTAGAGTCCACCTTCGCTATAAAACTAGGTAAAAGGGCATAAGATAGGCCCTTGAGGATGGGAAGTGAGTAACGGATTAAACCGCTTATCTGGCTTCTGTAAACTGCTTGCACCATAAGCCCTAATAGCCTGTCTTAACCACACTTTGTCACCCCCACCCAGGAGCCCAAGCAAATGCTGACCTCCGAGGTTATAGGAAACTGATTGGTCCACAGAGCGTGGGCTTAAGTAATTTAAAATGATTGGCTTAGAAACTATGGAGTGGCATAAATTGACTGGCCCGCACTGCGCAGGCTCCTGATGCTAAGAGATGATTGGTTTAATGCACAGGCTTTGTTAGAAATCATATAAAAGTTGTCCCGCTCCTGCATTCGGGGCTCTGCAGTCCTATACCCCTGCGTGGTGTACGACTGTGGGCCCCAGCACGTTTGGAATAAAAATCCTCTTGCTGTTTGCATCAACACCATTTCTCGTGAGTGATTTGGGGTGTCACCATTTCCGGGCGGAGCATGGGGTCCTCGTTCTGGGGGTCTTACAGTAGCCCTTGCATAGTCCTGATATATCCAAAATGTCTTCAGGTCTTCATGCAAACCACGGTCCATCTTCCAAAGGCTCTTTCAGCCTATCAGGGCATCAGGCCCTGCCTCATGCCACATCTCAGCAGCAGCTCCTTGAACCGTGTGCAATTCACGGGCACTCCTTGCATTTTGTATGCTTCTGAAACCAATACCAAGTGTGCAGGACACAGCCATATTCTTAATCCAGGGATGAAATAAATCCTTGAAAAGCAGGTTCCTTCTCCAGTCAATTCTTTCCAAAAGAGTTTGCATTTATATGATAGTCTTTCCTCAGGCATCTTTCCATTATTGTAATCTAAAGGAGTCAGGCCATTTTCTTTAAGATTCCTAATGTGTTTGACAATAGCAGGTTCAGTAACTTAAGACCAGATTCAGTGCCTGTAATTTTAACTTGTTTGAGGTTTTCCAGCTTAAAACTCTTAAATCTCTCAGTCCAATTATTCTTAGCCAAGCATATCAGTCCATTACTAATTTAACCTTGATTGAACTCTATGGGCCTGGGCAGCAGGATGCAGGCAGCCCTTATACCAGCAACCCAGTTTCAAAAGTTCTCTGCAGTCTTTCCTTCCCCTTAGAAAGTTCACAAGCCAAGTCTCGAAGTTCAATACTGTCTGCACTTAGCATTTTCAAACTCTCATCAGAATAGTCCATAAAATGTGGCTTACCACTCCAGAAGGCATCTTCAGTTGCAAGCACCAAGTCCATGACTACTCCTCCAAAACAAAAGCTCCAAAAGATCAACATCCACATGGTCAGGTTCATCTCAGCCCACTCCTCAGTACCAACTTCTGTAGCAGACAGCTGCAGGTTCCCTGAGATAAACTTCCAGATCAGGCACAGTTATGGAGGAAGGGATATTCATTGAAGCTTACAGATACAGGGAAGTTCCAATTTGGCAGAAGAAGCTGCCTTCTTTTACAAGACCAAACACACAGAGAGAAGCACAAACCTAAAAGTCAAAAGCTACACAGCACACTTCAGGAACTCTAGCTAGGCATACTTTGCATATCTTTAGACTGAAATCTGAAACCCACCACCACACCTTAAGATCCACCCAGTGACACTGCCTCTACCCAAGTGGCTGCAGATGCAAACTCCAAACTAATTAAAAAAAACCCTGAATATATTGGAAGCCATCTATTCAAACTGCCACCCTACACTAGACCATCATAATAGGAGGAAAAGATCATGACATCAAAATAAAAGAGAGACTGATTGAGAGGGTGCAGGGATATGGTGGAGAATGGAGTTTCAAAGGGGAAAGTGGGGGGAGGGAGGGAATTACCATGGGTTATTGTCTACAATTATGGAAGTTGTCAATAAAAAATAAAATAAATTAGATTCAGGGCTGGAGAGATGGCTTACTAGTTAAGGAGCTTGCCTACAAAGCCAAAGGACCTAGGTTGAATTCTTCAGGACCCTTGTAAGCCAAGTGCCCATTATGTATCTTATATATCATATATATGAAATAATAATAAATATATAATTAGATCCTGCTTGAAATCCTCAGACACCAGAGATGAAAAAGAAGCAAATAGTCATCTTGGTGGGCAAGTTGTTAGCTCTTTATATTTGATAATTGCAGGGAAAACAACATGGACCATATAACCAAAGCCATCAAATCAAAAATGTGGAAGTGAATATGAAAGATGAAGAGGGCCAAGCTCCACCCCGCGGGGCATGTGACTGGGGACATAAGGAACCAGCCACAGTCCCTCTATACTATACGCGGACATTAACTGTCAGGACAGTGACGCTCAGACGGCTCTTCACCATGCCACTGCCTGCGAGTTCGCGGGATCCATGGAGCTCCTGCTGCAGTCTGGCGGTGACCCCACTCTGAGCCCAACACGGCTGCCTGCTGGAAGAGGCGACAGAGCCAGCAAGCTCATTAGTAAGGAGACCTGAAACCAGGGCTTCAGGGATGAGAGAAACAGCAAAAATAATAATACTTTTTTTTTTTTTTTTTTTTGGTTTTTTGAGGTAGGGTCTCACTCTAGCCCAGGCTGACCTGGAATTCACTATGTAGTCTCAGAGCGTTCTCGAACTCATGGCAATCCTCCTTCCTCTGCCTCCCAAGTGCTGAGGCTAAAGGCGTGCACCACCATACCGGGCTCATAAAATAATGCTGCTTTCGCCGTATCTTTGGTATGCATTGGCTAATAAAATCAGTTCTGAGGAACTGGAAAAGAAAGAAATGAAAGCCCCAGGCTATGGAGATTGCTTAGTCAGTAAAGTGCTTGCCAAGCAAGAGTGAGAACAGGAGTTTGAGCCCCTGTCATGTATATAAACAGCACCAAAGTCCAAAGTAAACAGACCACAGGACCCAGCAAGCGACAGGATTGTCAGACCATGTGTTTTTAAATAATCATGACATTTTACCTTTTTTTTTTTTCAGAAGACCTACCCAAAAGATAAGGATACCAAAAACTTGGAAGTGAAAATGGGGTAAAAGACACAAGAAAAAAGTTAATCCTTATACACTCATTGCTTCAAAGTAGCTCAAAATTAACAAACCCATGATGAGAACTAGAAAGTTCACCGTCATCTTAACGCAACAATAACTGAAATGTATGTGTCAATGATGGTGTGGTAGACACCAGCCCCCATATTTACAGTCCTGTTACCTATTGACTAGAGATGGCATCAGTTATAAAATATATTGCTAGTATCATCACCACTGGGGAAAAAGAAAATGTTAGCATGTATTGCTGGGTATCCACTGGGAGACACGTCTAAATGTCAGATTATTCAGGTGTTTATGTGCGTGTGCATGCGTGTGTCATGTGTGCTCAAAGGACAATGTGGGGTGTTGGTCCTCACCATCCACCTTGTTTCAGGCAGGGTCTCCCATTGGATCCCATGAGTTTGCCAGGCTAGCTGGTCTGCAGGCTCCCGGGGACTTCCCCATCTCCACCTTGCATCTTGCCATAGGTGTGCTGGGATTACAGCTGCTTCCAGCTCCTTACACGGGTTCTGGGGAGCTGAGTGTGGGTCCTCATGCTTGCATGGCAAGTACTTTATACACTGAGCCATCGCCCCAGCCCCAGAGAAGTTTGTGTGTGTGAGGGCAAAGTAAATACTACAGAGTGTTAACGGCAATGCAGATGAAGGGGTTAGCTCTAGAGGGTTCAACATTTTTCAGTGTAAAAAAACAGGGAGAAAAGGCATAATTAAAAGGCAAATGCCGAGGGCTGAAGAAATGGCTAAAGGGTTAAAGGCACTAACTTGCAAAGCTTGACTGTCCGATCCCCACGTAAAGCAAGATGCACAAAGTGGTGCAGGCATCTGGTGTTCGTTTCCAGTGGCAACAGGCTCCAGAATGCCCATTCTCACTCTCTCTTTCATCTCTGCTCATGCCTTTAATCCCAGCACTCCGGAGGCAGAGGTAGGAGAATCGCCATGAGTTTGAGGCCACCCTGAGACTACATAGTGAATTCCAGGTCAGCCTGGGCTACAGTGAGACCCTACCTTGAAAAACCAAAAGAAAAAAAAAAGTACATACACATAGGAGGAGTCAAACGCGTATTGGAACGATGACTATCTGTAAACATTTGCATTTTATTTATTTAAAAATGGCTTTAATTGATTTATTAATATTATTATTATTAGTTTTTTGAGGTAGGGTTTCACTCTATCCCAGGCAGACCTAGAATTCACTATGTAGTCTCAGGATGGTCTCAAACTCATGGTGATATTCTTACCTCTGGCTCCTGAGTGCTGGGATTAAAGGCATGCGCCACCACAATTGGCTGGCCTATTGTCGTTTTTATAAGTATTTATTTTGTTTTTATTTTTATTTATTTATTTGAGAGCAACAGACAGAGAAAGAGGCAGATAAGAGAGAATGGGCACGCCAGGGCTTCCAGCCACTGCAAACGAACTCCAGACACGTGCGTCCCCTTGTGCATCTGGCTGACGTGGGTCCTGGAGAATCGAGCCTGGAGCCAGGGTTCTTAGGCTTCACAGGCAAGCACTTAACCGCTAAGCCATCTCTCCAGCCCCTTTTGTACTTTTTTTTGAGGGGGTGGGGGTTCGAGGTAGTGTCTTACTCTAGCCCAGGCTGACCTGGAATTCACTATAGAGCCTCAGGGTGGCCTCAAACTCATGGTGATCCTCCTACCTCTGTCTCCCGAGTGCTGGGATTAAAGGCGTGCGCCACCACGCCCGGCCCTGCTGTACTTTTTAATAACTGGATATTAGGTCTTCATGTCACATGAAAACTTGTTCAAGCTTTCCACATTTGTTGTGCTGCTTACCCTAAGGAATTGTTTGTCCCAGTAGTTTTCCAATAGGTAACATTTCTACCCCAGAATGACCAGGAAGTGTTGGGAGGGGGTCATCCTCTTGAGACCGACATTGCCTGCGCTAATAAACAGCTCTGCAAATAGCTCAGAAACTGTCTGCATCTGTGCCAGTACTGGGAGACCTGCCTTCTTGGGGCTCACTTAGAGACACAGAACGGGGGTGGGGGGCTGATGGCATTCACTTACTCTACATCAGGAGGACGGTGGAGACCTGGACTCTGTTGTGTGGTGGCTTGACTTAGGTGTCCTCCATAAACTCATGTGTTCCGAATGCTGGGTTCCCAGCTGATGGTACTTTGATAATTGGGTGCTTCCTGGACGAAGTGTTTTTTGTGGGTGGGGAAGGGTGGGCATGAATCATATGACCAGCTTCCCTTTGCCAGTGTTTGGCACATGCTCCTGCTGGTATTGTCCACCTGATGTTGGCCAGGAGGTGATGTCCAGCCTCTGCTCATGCCATGGGCTCCCATGGAATCATGAGGCTTCCCCTCGAGTCTGTAAGCCAAAATTAACCGTTTCCTCCCACAAGCTGCTTGGTTAGGGGCTTTGTGCCCACAACAAGAAGGTGACCACGACAAGTTGATTCACTATCCCAATGACTTCCTTTGCAATTCACAAAGCCAGGTCAGACACTTAAAAGCCTTCTGTCCCCAGAACTGCTCAAATCTCTGTTTCTATACCCGCAGGCCCTCTGAGGTCTCAGAAATTAAGACAGGAGTTGATTTCCTCATGTATGCACTTGGATTTTTTTATTTTCTTATTTTTTGGCTTTTTGAGGCAGGGAGGTAGGGTCTCACTCTAGCCCAGGCTGACCAGGAATTCACTATGTAGTCTCATTGTGGCCTTGAACTCACGGTGATCCTCCGACCTCTGCCTCCCAAGTGTTGGGATTAAAGGTGTATGCTACCATGCCCTGCTTGAGTCTTTTTTTTTTTTTAAAGAATTTCCCAAAGCATCATGCATTACATATTTGTTATGTACTGGACTTTGAGGTAAAGGCATCCTGTATATGACCTCATTTATTCTGCATGGTTGACCCTCCAACGTTTATAACAATAGACAAGGTAGCCTGCCCTGCGAGCCACACCAAGAGTTCATCACATGTGGCAAAAGCTAAGGAGGATGTGGCACCCAGGTGGCGAGGCTGCAGGCTTTGCAAGGAGGAAGTGAAGGAAGAACTCCATGTACAAAACAATGCTCAAGCACTCCAGGACCAGAGGAGCTACAGCTGGTCATCCTGTGAGCCACCAGTAAGATTCTCCAGCAGAAAACTTGTCCCATTGCTGAAGTTCCCGTGAGCGGGAGCGAGCAGGAGCCATATGCATCCTCACCCCCTCCTTCCCTCTGGCTGGCTTGAGACCCTGCCTCAAACAAAGTAGAAAGTGAGTTCTCACACCCGAAGTTGCCCACTGACTTCCATATTCACAGACAGCATGGTACATACATGCCCACAGTCACAAACATGAGCACACACACACACATCATCATCATCATCATCTGCACATACATGTTCACCAAACAAATAAGGTAAAGAGTAATCAAAGATACCTGAAATTGACCTTTGACCTCCACATACATGTGCATACACATGCACACACACATATACACACATATGCTCATAACCCGCAATAACAGATATGCACACGATCAGTGTGCCTTTGTCTAGAATCACAGCACTCCAGTCTAGACAGTATTAGTATTATTGTTTTGTTTTGTTTTTCGAGATAGGGTCTCACTATATCTCAGGCTGACCTGGAATTCACTCTGTAGTCTCAGGGTGTCCTCGAACTCACAGCGATCCTCCTGCCTCTGCCTCCCGAGTGTTGGGATTAAAGGTGTGCGCCACCACGCCCGGCTTAGACGGTATTACTATTATTTTTAATGACAAGAAATCACACTTGTCAAATCAAATGAAAGGATCCATTCTTGGCTGCTTTCCCAAAGCAGCTTCAAGGCTGATCTCAATGCGCAGCCCCTGCACAAACCAGACACCACAGCCTCCAGGAAGCTCACCCCGAATGCTCAAGCTACATTATCATTCTCCCCCCTCAGACCTGCTCTGGCATCCTGTGACAAAGTCAATTTTAGCATCTGAGAAAAAAAAAAAAAAAAAACCACAGTAACAGCTTTACTAGGAAATAAATCAAAAGCTGCACAACTCACCCATGCACAGCATATAACCTGTTCTTAGTCCATTTACAAAGTTACAGAGCCATCACCTCTATCTCCTTGCAGAACCTTCGTCACCCCAAGGAAAAACCTCTACACATGAGCATCCTCTGTCCACACACTTCTCACTCCTTCGAGCCCCAGAACCACCAGGCTACTGAATTTGCCTCTTCCGGACAGTTGGTATAAAGTGGAACTAAGCAAAATGAGTTCCTTCATGCCTGGTTTCTTTCACAAAGCAACGTCTTTGAGATTCATTGGCAGTAGCATATGTCAGCGGTGTGTTTGTCTCTATTGCTATATGATATTCCAGTCTACAGATGAGTCACACTTTTATTTTAATTTTTTGTTTATTTTTTTAATTTTTTATTTATTTATTTGAGAGCGACAGACACAGAGAGAAAGACAGATAGAGGGAGGGAGAGAGAATGGGCGCGCCAGGGCTTCCAGCCTCTGCAAACGAACTCCAGACGCGTGCGCCCCCTGGTGCATCTGGCTAACGTGGGACCTGGGGAACCGAGCCTCGAGCCGGGGTCCTTAGGCTTCACAGGCAAGTGCTTAACCGCTAAGCCATCTCTCCAGCCCTTTTTTTGTTTATTTTTATTTATTTATTTGAAAGTGACACAGAGAGAAAGAGGCAGATAGAGAGAGAGAGAGAGTGGGCATGCCAGGGCTTCCAGCCACTGCAAACGAACTCCAGACGCATGTGCCCCCTTGTGCATCTGGCTAACGTGGGTCCTGGGGAATCAAGCCTCGAACTGGGGTCCTTAGGCTTCACAGGTAAGCACTTAACCACTAAGCCATCTCTCCAACCCATGCACTTTTATTTTTTTAACTCATCAGGCAGTTGTTTTTATTTTTATTTTTATTTTCATTTTTATTTATTCATTTTCTTTTTAAATTTTTTTTAAAATTATTTTTATTTATTTGGGAGTCAGAGAAAGAGGCAGGTAGAGAGAGAGAGTGAATGGGCACACCAGGGCTTCCAGCCACTGCCAATGAACTCCAGATGCATGTGCCACATTGTACATCTGGCTTACATGGGTAGTGGGGAATTGAACCTAGATCCTTGGGCTTTGCAAGCAAGTGCCTTAACCTCTAAGTCATCTTTCCAGCCCTATTTATTCATTTTCAATACAGAGAGGTACACACACACACACATAGAGAGAGAGAGAGAAAATGGGCATTCCAGAGCCTCTAGCCGCTGCAAATGAACTCTAGATATATGTGCCACTTTGTGCATCTGGCTTTATGTGGGTACTGGGGAATTGAACCTAGGTCATAAGACTTTACAGGCAAGCACCTTAACCACTGAGCCATCTCTCCAGCCCAGTTGTTTTCATTTTTAATGAGTAAGATGATGACTGATGTTACCTCCAGGCTTTGGTTGGCTGGTTGGTTGGTTTGGTTTTTCAGTGCTACAGAGGATTGAATTCAGGGTCTTAGTGCATGCTAGGCAAGTGCTGTACCACTGAGCTATACCCAGCCCCTCGTATACAGGTTCGGGTGTGGATATATGTCTTCATCTCATGAGTATATACTAGGACCAGAATTTGTGACTCACACAGCAATCTTCTATTGAACTGTTGAGGAACATCCAGGCTGTTTTCAATGGCAGTTTTGCACCTTTCAACACTGTTTTCAAAGCATCTCATCCCATGCTTATTCACCAGAGCAGTGGGATCATATTCCAGGCCTATCCTTGCCTCCCCAACACTTGCAAGGACAAAAATACTGACGTGTCTGTACAGACTCTGCCAGCTTCAAATTCCCCATTCCTCTGACTTTAATATCCTCTGTGAGGCAGGCCTTTCCTATTAACGTTTGAACTGCCATGACTGCCCACACCCAAGCCACATCTAGTCATCTATTCCTGAACAAGTCTCCTCGGTCACCATCTCTGTTGTCACACGTGGTAGTTTGAGCAGATGGCCCCCAATATATTCAGTGTTTTATTAGTTTGCATCTGCAGCCACCTGGCTGGAGGCGGTGTCACTGGGTGTATCTTAAGGTGTGGTGGTGGGTTTCAGATTTCAGTCTAAAGATATGCAAAGTGTGCCTAGCTAGAGTTCCTGAAGTGTGCTGTGTGGCTTTTGACTTTTAGGCTTGGCTTCTCTCTTTGTGTTTGGTCTTGTAAAAGAAGGCAGCTTCTTCTGCCAATTTGGAACTTCCCCTGAATCTGTAAGCTTCAATAAATCCCTTCCTCCACACCTGGGCCTGATCTGAAAGTTTATCTCAGGGAACCTGCAGCTGTCTGCTACAGAAGTTGGTACTAAGGAGTGGGCTGAGATGAACCTGACCATGTGGATGTTGATCTTTTGGAACCTTGTTTTGGAGGAGTAGTCATGGACTTGGTGCTTGCAACTGAAGATGCCTTCTGGAGTGGTAAGCCACATTTTATGGACTATTCTGATGAGAGTTTGAAAATACTAAGTGCAGACAGTATTGAACTTTGAGACTTGGCTTATGAGCTTTCTAAGGGGAAGGAAAGACTGCAGAGGACTTTGTTGGAACTGGGCTACTGGCATAAGGGCTGGCTGCGTCCTGCTGCCTAGACCCAGAGAGTTTGATCAAGGTTAAATTAGTAATGGCCTGATGTGCTTGGCTGAAGATAATTGGACTGGGAGTTTTAAGATTTTTAAACTGGAAACCTCAAGTAAGTTAAAATTACAGGAACTGAGACTGGTCTTACCCTGCTATTGTCAAACACATTAGCAATCTTAAGGAAAATGACCCAACTGCTTTACATTAAAACAATGGAAAGGATGTCTGAGGAAAGACTATCATAGAAATTCAAACTCTTTTGGGAACAGTTGACTGGAAAAGGAACATGCTTTTCAAGGTTCTGATTTATTTCGTCCCTGAATTAAGAATATGGCTGTGCCCTGCACACTTGGTATTGGTTTCAGAAGCATGCAAAATGAAAGGAGTGGTCATGAATTACACATAGTTCCAGGAGCCGCTGCTGAGATGTGGCTTGAGGCAGGGCCTGATGCCCTGATAAGCTGAAAGAGCCTTTGGAAGATGGACCATGGTTTGCATGAAGACCTAAAGACATTTGGATATACAAGGTCTATTCAAGGGCTACCATGGAGAGCATTGTTGGTCTAGGATGGAAGTGTTCCTGGCTACTCTGCCCAGCTGGAGGGGTGGAATTGGAAAATCTGGAGACTGGCAGTCTCTGGTTATATTGAACTTGAACTACAGAAGTTTGATGATTGCTTGATGGTGGCTGAGTTTGCATTGTTTTAGTCTCTCCTTGTTATGTATTATACCATGTTTGATTTTATAGGACTTACTATCTTAAATTGGTCAAGACTGTGGGGACCCTTGAAATTGAACTGTGTACAATTTAAAATGTGTGATTGCTATGAATGTATTGGGGGCCAGGGATGGAATGTGGTAGTTTGAATAGATGGTCCCCAAAATATTCAGTGTTTTATTAGTTTGTAGTTTACATCTGCAGCCACCTGGCTGGAGGCAGTGTCACTGGGTGGATCCTAAGGTGTGGTAATAGGTATGAGATTTCAATCTAAAGATATGCAAATGTGCCTAGCTGGAGTTCCTGAAGTGTGCTGTGCTGTGTGGCTTTTGGCTTTCAAGCTTGTGCTTCTCTCTCTCTGCTTGGACCTGTGAAGACAGACAGCTTCTTCTGTCATTATGGAACTTCCCCTGGATCTGTAAGCCTCAATAAGTATCCCTTCCTCCATAACTGTGCCTGGTCTGGAAGTTCATCTCAGCGAACCTGAAGCTGTCTGCTATACCAGTCCTTGGGCTACATCTGCATCTGCCTAATTTGCATCTGATCACTAGAGAGATGCCCTGGAAGGTTGCTTTAGTCAGCTTTCTGTGACTGTCACAAATATCTGAGATAATTAACTTCTAAAGACAAAAGGGTGATTTGGGCACACAGCTTTTGAGATTTCAGTCCAGTGATGGTTAGCCCTGTTGCTTTGGGGCCTGCTACCAGGCAGCACATCATGGTGGGAGTGTGGTGAAGAAAAATGCTCACCTCATAGCTGGAAAGAGGAAGGAAAAAGGAAAAGACTCATTGTCCCTTGTCTTAAATTTTATTACATTTATTATTTATTTGCAAAGAGGGAAGGAGAGAGAGAGAGTAGGTGTGCCAGGGCCTCTTGCCACTGAAAATGAACTTCAGATGTATGCATCACTTTGCATCTGGCTTTATGTAGGTACTAGGACTTCAAACCTGGGCCATCAGGCTTTACAAGCAAGTGCAAGTGCCTTTAACTGCTAAACCATCTCTCCAGCCTCCCCGCCCCCCCAATCCCTTTTAAGGGCACATTCACAATTCCCTAAAGATGTCCCACTAGGCTCCACCACACCCAATAGCACCAAGCCAGCACCAAACTTTTTAAAAAGTGTTTTGTTCATTTTTATTTATTTGAGAGTGACACAGAGAAAGAGGCAGAGAGAGAGAGAGAGAATGGGTGCACCAGGGCTTCCAGCCACTGCAAACGAGCTCCAGATGCATGCGCCCCCCCACCCCCCTTGTGTATCTGGCTAACACGGGTCCTGGGGAACTGAGCCTTGAACCGAGTTTCTTAGGCTTCACAGGCAAGCGCTTAACTGCTAAGCCTTCTCTCAGCCCGAGCACCAAACTTTTAACACATGGGCCTTTAGGAGCATTCCAGGTCCAAACTCAGCAGAGGTGTAGGTAAAAAGATCTATGTCCAGATTCCTTAGAGAAATAAGGAAGAGAAGGAAGGGATGAAAGAATGTTCAAAGATTGAGTCTAGTCGATTCAAGAGATAGAAACTTATATAGCCATGCATAGTGGCGCATGCTTGTAATCCCAGCACTTGGAAGGATAAGAGGACTGCCATGAGTTCATAAGTTCTAGTGTTAGCTACAGTGTGAGATATTGTCTCAAAAATAAGCAGAGACTGACTTATGATTCTCCTCTAAAAGGACAGAGGGGGAGACATTCAGAGAGGAGTGGATGGTTGGATGTTTGAAAAGGTCAGTGTTTGCCAAACCTCCCTATGGCCTTTCATTGCACAGCCTCCTGCCCCAGAAAATCTGCCTACTGTTCAACATTATCCTCTGGGCTGCGTTTAACAAGTTTCATACATTATGAGTCAAAGTAGAAGATTTAGTGATGAGGGACCCCGATCTGCTCTACGGTTTTTGGAACTTTGATTACCCTCACACTTCTTGGCACCATGACCCCTGTTTTGATTTCCCACTCAGCATGTGGTTTTGTGTGTGTTTTTTTTTTTTTTTTTTTTTTTTTGGTTCCTTTCCACCTGACCAATTCCTTTGATGGGGAAGCCAAGAGCAAAAATAGCAAGAGAATGGTTTCCTTTTAGCTCTCAGTTCACAGAACAACTTCTACCCAAAGTGGAAGGCCTGCACCTTTGTTCCCCCCGCCCCAGCTGTGGCTTCCCAGACTTGACCAGCGCCGGCTGTTGGCATGTACTGAGCTGTCGCACCGCACCCCGGCAGCATGTCCTGTACAGGTGAGCAAAACAAGCTCGCACGCAGTCTCTGTGGTAGCCCTCTTTGATTTTTCTACCTGCTCTGAGCTCTGAGTCTTGCCTTTTGCTGTGTGCCCACTTTCTTTCCTTTAGAACAGATCTCTCTTTCTGTTTTAAACTTTTTATTGACAACTTACATAAATACAGACAATACACCGTGATCACAAGCCCCTCTCAATATTCCCCTTTCCCAGTCCCCAATTCCACCTCCATTGAACCCAATCTTCGTTCCAACTAGTTAGAATGTATCTTTTTGTTTGTTTTTTTATTTATTTATCTAACAGCGACAGACAGACAGAGAAAGAGGCAGATGGAGAATGAATGGGCGCACCAGGGCCCCCAGCCACTGCAAACGAACTCAAGATGCATGCGCCACCTTGTGCATCTGGCTTACATGGGTCATGCCTATTCCTTTTGCTATTACTAGTTAAAATTTAATGCCTTCCTCTTTATTATCTTTACTCTGGGTAGGCTGCCTTTATTTGACAAGCCGTAGTGGGGCACTAAGCTAACAAGTTCTTACATCAGAGCTGCCTCCCAGGACTGAGCCTTTAGGGAGGAGAAGGTAAAAAGATGGCATATGACCCCAGTGCTGCCCATAGGAACACGGAGACTTGCGAGATCCAGAAGTTTGCCAAGGATCTGCGAGGTTAAAGGCACTTGCTTGCATAGCCCGCCCAGGTTCAATGGCTAAGCCACCCATATGCCCAATGCAAAAAGTGGTGCAAGTGCCTGGCATTTGTTTGGAGCAGAAAGAGGCCCTTGTTCACCCAGCCCCCAACCCCCCCCCCACACGTAAATAAATACAATTTAAAAATAAAAAAAGAGGGCTGGAGAGATGGCTTAGTGGTTAAGGGCTTGCCTGTGAAGCCTAAGGACCCCGGTTCAAGGCTTGATTCCCCAGGACCCACGTTAGCCAGATGCACAAGGGGGCGCACGCATCTGGAGTTCGTTTGCAGTGGCTGGAAGCCCTGGTGCGCCCATTCTCTCTCTCTCTCTCTCTCTCTCTCTCTCTCTCTCTATCTATCTATCTATCTGCCTCTTTCTCTCTCTGTCACTCTCAAATAAATAAATAAAAATGAAAAAAAGTTTTAAATAAAATAAAATAAAAAAAGAAAAGGACATGCCCATAAGAGCTTGGAGGTGGCCCACAACGATGGCATGAGCATCCAACCCAAGGACCACGCCCATTGCGGAACCCACAGATCTCTGCCTTACAATTGGGACATTGGCAGAACTTACTCCATGAGCATTAGATATTGAAAAGAAACGTGAAAGAAAAACCAGATCCAGCCATACACTTTATTTTGCCATGATTTCAGCTCAGCGGCCTACCACTAAGTCCTGAGACAGATGACATTTATGCCACTTTGGACGAGTTAAAAACTTTAAATAGGGCTGGAGAAGTGGCTTAGCGGTTAAGCGCTTGCCTGTGAAGCCTAAGGACCCGGGTTTGAGGCTCTATTCCCCAGGACCCATGTTAGCCAGATGCACAAGGGGGCACACGCATCTGGAGTTTGTTTGCAGTGAGTGGAGACCCTGCTGATCCCAATTTCTCTCTCTCTCTCTTTCTGTCCGTCTGTCTTTCTCTCTGTGTCTGTCGCTCTCAAATAAATAAAAAATGAACAAAAAAAGTTAAAAAAAAATAAAAACTTTAAATAATAAAAATCGTAAAAAGAGGAAGAGGCTAATTTTCTGACCTGAGGTGAGGCTGAGCTGCCTGTGATGATGTCCAGGACCCATGGATGGGATCCACACAGCTACCCACACTCCAGAGAGGCAGAATTACAGGATATGCATCTCCCTACGTGGCTGTGCGCTCACAGACAGGCTGGCTGCACTCCTTGGCGCTGTGCTGATCAAGAAGAAGCCCTCAAGGCTGGGGAGATGCCTCAGCAGCTAAGGGCACTTGTTTGCAAAGCCTGATGGCCTAGGTTTGATTTCCCAGTATCCACATAAAGCCAGATACACAAAGTGGCACGTGCATCTGGAGTTTGTTTGCAGTGGCAGGAGCTCTGGTGAACCCATTCTCTCTCTCCCTCCGTCCCTCCCCTCTCTCTCAAATAAAGAAATGACAATCATTCATGTTGTGTTATTTATTGATTTATTTATTTATTTATTTATTTATTTATTTATTTATTTGAGAGAGATAGACATACAGACAGACAGAGCATGTCAGGGTCTCCTCCCACTGCAAACGAACTTCAGACAAATGCTTTGTGCCTCTGGCTTTATGTGGGTAATGGGGAATTGAATCATGGCCGTCGGGCTTTACAAGCAAGTGCCTTTAACCACTCTCCAGCCCACTATTAAAAAGAAGAAGAAGAAACCCTTGAACTTGAATATAGTAAGTTGGCTCCAGGTGCCTGAGGACCTCAAAGTCACACCGACAATTGACTTGAAACTAATAGTGAGACCCATGTAAGACAGCTCAGCAATGATGGACACCATCTTTTCTTCTTTTCCTTTTTCACTTATCAGTTACAGTTTCTGCTTCAGACTTGAAATAGGAAGATGTAGGTTGCAGGTGCTCTTCTTGGCTCTTCCAGGAAACCCTGACACTGTTCTAAGGGTGTAGCGAGACACCACCATGTGCACAAACCATCTCCTTTTGAGAAAAAGCTCTAAGGCGTACAGCGTGGACCATTCCTGTAATACCAGTACTCAGGAGGCAGAGGCAGCATTGTGCATTTGAGTTCACCTGGGTTACATAATGAGACCCTGTCTGGAAAAAATAAATAAATAAATTCTAGAACTGGGCACAATAAGTTCTCTCTGGATCTAAATTTCTGATGACTTCAGAGACTTTCATGAGAAAAGATGTACACCTATAAAGATGAAGTTGTGAAAATGTTTCATAGTTGTACTGGTTTATATAGTAACCCCATCAATCATTTCTACCTGAAACCTCAGAATAGGATATCATGTGAAAATGGGTATTTGACTGACATAGTTAATTTAAGGTGCAGTTATAATAAGCTAGGGTGAACTCTAATTGGGTGACTAGTCTGTGTGTATCTGTTTGTTTGTCTGTTTATTTTTAGGTAGGGCCTCACTCACTATGTAGTCCAGGCAGGTCTCAAACTCTCAATTCTCATGCCTCAACCTCCTGGGTGCTGGGATGACACATTCATCGGACTGGCATCTTTATCAGAAGAGAAACAAGGCTAGAGAGACAGCTCTGCAGTTGAAGGTGCTTGTTTGCAAAGCCTGCCAGTCTGGGCTCAATGGATTCCCCAGTACCCATGTACAGCCAGCAGTACAAAGTGGCACATTCATCTGGAATTAGTTTGCAGCAGCAAGAGGCTGTGGCACACCCATAGTCTTATTCAACTTTCTCTTTCTCTCTCCCTCTCCCTCTCCTTCCTCTCTTTCTCTAGCTGTCCAATAAGTAAAAAGTTTAACTTTTTATACAGCTTCCATAAATATAGACAATATATCATGACCATAACCCCTTTTAATCACTATGCTTTTCCTGTTCTCATACCCCTCTCCAGTGAATCCCTTTTTTCCCCCACTAGCCTCTCTTCTATTTTAATGTCATCATTTCTTTTCCTCCTGGTATGGTCTTGTGTAGGTAGCATCAGCCACCGTGAGATCAGAAATATCAAGGCCACTCTGTGTCTGGAAGACAGTATTGTAAGCGCTCCTCCCCTTTCTTGGGCTCTCACATTCCTTCCTCCACCTCTTCTTCAATAGTCTCTGAGCCTTGAAGGGTGTGGCAGAGATGTCAGTGCTGAACACTCCACTGTCACTTCTCAGCACTACAGTGAGTTTTGAGTCACCATAGTGGTCACCACTATCTGAAAAGAGAAGCTTCTCTAACCAACAATGAGAGTAGCATTAATATATTGGCATAATCATAAGTGTACACCGGACAGTTTGGTTGGCATAATATATCCATTCAGCCAAACAACAGGAGTAGTTTCCCCTCTAGGGCTTTTGACCTCCACAGCCATAGGCTCTTGACTAGGTTTTCAGTACCAGTCATGAATTCCCACCCATGGAATGGGCCTCAAATCCAATCAGAGAGCTATTGGTTTACCCCAGTTGGCCTGGTTGACCAGCAATAAAGCCTGCAAAGTCCACTGCTGGCTAAGAGCACTGAGGAATTTTCTTGTTCCAAAGGTTTTGTGCTGCATCGCTCTTCCCAGCATCCTGACAGCTACTTAACAGGAAGGAGGCTTCCAGCTCAGCTCCAGCTCAGTTTCTCAATGTTCTGCAGCCCAAGCACATGGAGTTTTCAGCAATAGGGTTTTACCATCTAGTTCTGGTTAGTGGGGCTGGAGAGATGGCTTAGCGGTTAAGTGCTTGCCTGTGAAGCCTAAGGACACTGGTTCGAGGCTCGGTTCCCCAGGTCCCACGTTAGCCAGATGCACAAGGGGACGCACGCGTCTGGAGTTCGTTTGCAGAGGCTGGAAGCCCTGGCTCGCCCATTCTCTCTCTCTCCCTCTATCTGTCTTTCTCTCTGTGTCTGTCGCTCTCAAATAAATAAATTAAAAAAAAATTTAGTTCTGGTTAGTAACCAAGAACCTTGGAAATAACCTGTAATGTTTTGGGTCCATCAGAGGCTTCCCTAACCAACAACTCACTGGATGCTATGTCCCCCGTAGCACTGAGATTTTTCTAGTAATAATGTATGGACTCTGGGTACAATAATTTCCACACTCACAGGATACTTCTGCCCAGACTCTTTCTTTTTTAACATATATATTATTATGTAGTAAAGAAGTAGGTTTCCACATGGCTTATTTGTAACTCCTTAATTTGTTTTTCTTTTTTTGCTGGCCATGGTGGCACATACCTTTGTGTGTGTAAGAGAGAGAGAGAGAGAGAGAGAGAGAGAGAACTGGTGCACCAGCGTCTCCAGCCACTACAATCGAACTCCAGATGCCTGTGTTCCCTTGTGCGCATGCACAACCTTGCACATGTGTCACCTTGTGTATCTGGCTTATGTGGGATCTGGGGAGTTGAACATGGTTCCTTAGGCTTCGCAGGCAAGTGTCTGAACCGCTAAACCATCTCTCCAGCCCACATCTTAAATCTTGATTAACCCTCCTCCCACCTCCTCCTCTCTCCCATCCCCTCCCCTGACCCCACTTAGACCATTCCACCCCCATAATTCTGCCCCTCTCCTTACATATCTGCTATATACGCCCCTGAAGGTCTCCCCTCTCCACCCTCCCTCATAGCTTCCCTTTCCTCTACTACTGACTTTCATTCCGACTCACATACAGATCAAAAGTATTTTTTTTAATTTTTTTTATTTGAGAGTGACAGAGAGAAGGAGGCAGAGAGAGAGAGAAAGAGAATGGGCGTGCCAGGGCTTCCAGCCACTGTAAAGGAACTCCAGACGCATGCATATCTACATAACGTGGGTCCTGGGGAATCGAGCCTTGAACCAGGGTCCTTAGGCTTCACAGGCATGCGCTTAACCGCTACGCCATCTCTCCAGCCCCAAAAGTATTTTTTTAAGAAGAGAAACTAAGATAGAGACGCAGGCAAACAGACACACACGCAGGAGGAACTTAGAGCTGCAGAGATGGGAGCAACTCATCGAGCCAAGGAATGCAAGGTTGGCACATCAGTGCCAGAAGCTGGGAGAGGAATGGAAAATCCCTCCCTTAGAGCCTGGAAGGCATTGTGGCCATGGGGCTACCTTGATTTGTGGCTTTTGGCATTAAGAACTGAGAGAATAAATTTCTGTTGGATTAGATCATTAATTTTCAGTTAATTTGTTAGAGTTCCTCTGAGAAATTTAAAATAGCAGTGGAAAAATCCATTGTTTTCTCCTAACTAGTTACAATCCCTTCTAGGTGTCTGAAACAGGAAGGAAGAACCTGGACTAGCCTGTCCTCAGCCAGGGACTTACCTGCAGGGTCTATTCCCCTGTGTGTTGACCCAGTCTCATTTCCTGAACTCTAGTTCAGAAAATTAGGGGGAAAAAAATCTGTCCTGCAACCAAGATTTTAAGTGGATTCCTTCCTCAGTTAAGTTCATGGTTCCATCACCTGGCTCCCGCATCACTCTTGGTGGGACCAAACAGACACTACACCGTGCTTTTGTTTCTGTGCCTCTCCAAAACCTTCATTAAAAGCTACCAACTAATGGGCTAGCACTTTATGTGGCCAGTTTTATTGCACTTGGTTTTGAATTAAAACATCCCCAGGGAGACCTGTGGGAGTTTTATCTATGAGCAGGAGAAATCATGACAAGGGCATATTTTGAAATTGGATGGCAATTCCATTAAAAAAAAAAAAAAATCTAGCAACCACCGGGCCTGGGGGCGCACACCCTTAGTCCCAGCAATTGGGAGGCAGAGGTAATAGGGTCTCTATGAGTTCAAAGCCTGCCTGGGACTACAGAATGAGTTCCAGGTCAGCCTGGGCTAGAGCAAGACTCTTCCTCAAAAAAAATAAAAATAAAAATAAAAATAAACCCAGCAACCATGAGTAGCTACAACCATGAGTAGCTACAACCCTTCTCATGTCTTGAGTCTTCTCTTCTGTCTTGGGTTTGTACCATTGGCAGAGCTACCATAGAAGGATGCCATAGTCAACCTTTATTTGTGCTACTTTCTATGTGCAAGTCCTATCCAAAACACGTTTGCAGTTTTATTTTTTTCTCCAAC
Source organism: Jaculus jaculus (assembly GCF_020740685.1). Taxonomy (NCBI): domain Eukaryota; kingdom Metazoa; phylum Chordata; class Mammalia; order Rodentia; family Dipodidae; genus Jaculus; species Jaculus jaculus. The sequence goes on from NC_059106.1 coordinate 157,610,013, forward strand.
AACCCCAGCAAAGCAGATTCTATTATCTTTTTTGCTCTCTCTCTTTTTTTTTTTTTTTTTTTTTTTTGAGATAGGGTCTCACTCTAGCCCAGGCTGACCTGGAACTCACTCTGTAGTCCAAGGCTGGCCTCCAACTCATAGAGATCCTCCTACCTCTGCCTCCCAGTTGCAGGGGTTAAAGGCATGCACCGCCACGCCAAAGTATATTCTTTGTTCTCCACAGAAGGAAATAAAGGGACAGAAAGGGAAGTAATTTACACACAGGCAATAAGTGATGATGAAGACGAGGGACTTCTGGCCAAGATGGCGTCTGTCTAGCTGCGCTGCAGATCCTGGGGAAAGAAAGATAGATGTAGATCCTAAGGAGAGAGCCACCTCATCACACCTCAAAAGGGCCCCGGCTGAAACTAAGAAAAATTGGTGAAACAAGCAAGGGTGCTGTTTTCCTGATGAACCAGATACCAGCACAAAGGTGAAGGAGATCAACACAGAGAAAAATCAACTCCTACCAAATCAGAGAGCCAGAGACCCAGAGGCCTCCAACACCTCAACACTGAAGCAGACCCAAAATGAACCCAACATGGCTTACGGAAATTTCGCAGAAGAGGGGGTGGAAAGAATGTCAGAGCCACATGTTGGGTCATGATATGCAGAGACATTTATCCTACCCATAACTGAGGGCTAACCCCACAATGCATGACCCATATACATCAACAAGGAGGGGCCAAGGGGAGGGGATAAGTCACGGATGAGCCTAATAATGGTAGAAAACTGACGTGTATTTGCTGAATACAAAACTAATTAATAAAAAAAAAGAAGTGATGAAGACAAGGTCAGACCAAGTGGTTTGGCTCCAGCATATGTGACAGACGGGATTTAAGATGGCCACCCCTGATACCCCCCACCCGGTAGACATACCTCTTGAGAAACCTCCCTTTGACTCGCTTCCAACCTATGGAATGGAGCGAATGTGCTGGAATGGAACATGCATGTTTAGTTTGCTATGAGGTGCACCTTGCTAGAAGACTGTTCCCGTCTTGGGTAGCATACTTATGGCATACTGGCAAAGCAAACTGCTGTGTTAGAGAACCTGAAAATGCCTCTAGCTAACAGACAGCAAAAAATAAAAAATAAAAAAATAACCTGAGGTCTTCCATCCAACAACCATCAAGGAACCAAATTCTGCCAGCAACCACACGAGCTTACAAGTCGATTCTTTCCCGGGTCAGCCTTCACATGAGATCCTACCACTGGCCAACACCTTGAACATAGTCTTGGGGATGACCCTAAACTGAGGGATCAGCTAAGTGTCTCTGGACTGCTTACACCCCAGAAACTATCAGGTAATGAATGTGTGTGTGGTTGCAGAGAAGTTTGGGACTAATTGTTACACAGAAATAGATGGCTAAGACATCCCCAGTAGGGTTTGAGTTCCAGCTTGGCCACCAACTTGCTCATCAGATCCCATCCTGGGCTTCAAGTTCTGTGTCAACTTGAGATGGATTTGCTTCATGCAATCACTTGATAACTTTTCTTTCAATTTTTTCTTTCTTTCTTCCTGTTTTCTTTTCTTTTTTTCTAAGACATTCTCAGGCTGGAGTGATGGCTTAGTGGTTAAAGGCACTTGCTTGCCAAGTCTGAAGGCCTGAGCTCAATTCACCAGTACTTATATAAGCCAGATGCATAAAGTGAACCATGAGTCTGGAATTCGTTTCCAGCACCAGGAGGCCTTGGTGTGCTCATCCACTCTCTCTCTCTCCCTCCCCCTCTCTCTCTCCCTTGTGTGCTCTCTCTCTCTCTCTCATAAATAAATAAATAAATATTTTTAACAGATATTCTCTAAGCCAGTGTGGTGGTGCATGCCTTTAATCCCAGCACTTGGGAGGCAGAGGCAGGAAGATCCCCATGAGTTCGAGGCCACCCTGAGACTAAAGAGTGAATTTCAGGTCAGCCTGAACTGGAGTGAGACCCTACCTCAAAAAAAAAGATATTCTCTAGATCCACAAGAGAATGAGACAAAGAGTACTTGCCCTCTTGGGTCTTATGTTATGTTATATTTTGTTTTGTTTTTTCAAGGTGGGGTCTCACTCTAGCTCAAGCTGACCTGGAATTCACTATGTAGTCTCAGGGTGGCCTCAGACTCATGGGGATCCTTCTGCCTCTGCCTCCTGGGATTACAGTTATGCCACCACCAGGCCTTGCCTCTGGGTCTTTATTTTAATGACAGGAAGTAGACAATAGGTCAACATGCAAATGTTGGATGGTATGAAGAGCTTTTAACCTATTAAGATAGGGACTTACCAAGAAGCAAGAAAGGGGTCAGAGGTAAAAAAGAAATTAAAGAAAATCAGAAAGGAATATGAAAAAACAAAAACTTACAGACTCAGAACTCATCAAAGTGCTAAGAACAGGTGACTGTGGAGCACTCAGTGATAAATGGGACATCTCTATCATGCCCTCCCAAGGCCCAGGACCACTGTGGAAGTGATGATGGAAAGAATATAAAAGCCAAAGGATGGGGATGAGTGTTTTGCAATGTTGTCTTATAGACATGATGTGGCTATAGCATTCATAACTTCACAGTAACTATAATTATTTGTACAAGACTAGCACAATATTGGGCCCATCAATATTCCATCATGGATGGCAGAAGGCAAAAAAAAAAAAAAAAAAAGGAAAAGTAGAAGAAGAGGACTGATTGGATTGAAAAAGAGATGGAGGACCCAGGAGTGGGGACACCAGAAGGTAATGACAGGAAATTATTATCAAAAGCATTTTAGCCAGGCATGGTGGCACACACCCTTAATCCCAGCACTCGGGAGGTAGAGGTAGGAGGAACACCATGAGTTCAAGGCCACCCTAAGACTACCTAGTAAATTCCAGGTCAGCCTGGGATAGATTGAAACCCTACCTCGGAAAACAAAACAAAAAATCCAGTTTAGGGCTGGAGAGATGGCTTAGCGGTTAAGTGCTTGCCTGTGAAACCTAAGGACCCCGATTCGAGGCTAGGTTCCCCAGGTCCCACGTTAGCCAGATGCACAAGGGGGCGCACGCGTCTGGAGTTCATTTGCAGAGGCTGGAGGCCCTGGCACGCCCATTCTCTCTCTTTCCCTCTATCTATCTTTCTCTCTGTGTCTGTCGCTCTCAAATAAAAAAAAAAAATCCAGTTTATACATCTATGAAAATTGCCAATAAAGGGCTGGAGGGATGGCTTAGTGATTAAGGCTCTTGCCTGCAAATCCAGAGGACCCAGGTTCAATTCCCCAGGACCCACATTAGCCAGATGTACAAGGGGGCACAGGTGTCTGGAGTTTGTTTGCAGTGGCTGGAAGCCCTGGTGTGCCCATTCTCACTCTCTCTCCCTCTCTCTCTGACTCTAATAAATAAATAAAAAGAAAAAGAAAATCTTAAAAAAAAAAAAGGACATAGAAAATTGCCAATAAAAATGTTAGGGGACTGGAGAAATGGTTTAGTGGTTAAATGGACTTGTTTTCAAGGCCTGATGGCCTAGGTCCAATTCCCAAGGACCCACATAAAGCCAGATGCACAACATGGCACATGCATCTGGAGTTCATTTGCAGTGGCAAAAGGCCCTGACATGTCCATTTTCTCTTTCTCTTTGCTCTCTCTGTCTCTCTCTGTCTCTCTCTCTTTCTCTCAGATTGCCCAGAAGTAAATAAAAAATATTTTTTTTTTTTAAGTTAGGACCAGGTGCTGGAGAGATAGCTTAGCAGTTAAGGCAGTTAAGGCAGTTGCCTATGAAGGCTAAGGACCCATGTTCAACTCTCCAGATCCCACGTAAGCCAGATGCAGGTGAGGCAAGCACAAGGTTGCACATGCCCATTAAGTAGCACAAGCATCTGGAGTTCGATTGCAGTGGTTGAGGCCCTAGCATGCCAATTCTCTTTCTCTCTCTCCATCTCTTTCTCTGTCTGTTGCTCTAAAAAGAGCTAGGACTGGAGAGATGCCTCAGTGTGTAGAGTTCTTCCCATACAAGCAAGAGGGTTGAGGGCCTGAGAATGCACACTTAGTTTGATTCCCTAGCACCCGTGAGTGCGAACTTTTGCTTTTGTAAAATTTCCTCCCTTCTTTCTTTATCTCATCTTTGAATTCTTTCTCTGGTGGTGATGATAACTTGGCAACACTGAGTGAAGGCATCTGTCTTCTCTCTCCCTCAATCAACCAACAGCTCTCTCCTCCATTCTCTTTCTAGCTGTCATCCCACCAACAATACAAGGAAGCATAAAACAAAGGTTAAAGATTTTTAAAAATATACTGGGGAGAGGTCAGGAAAAGGATCAAAGGGATAGCATTGGTAAAAATAACAAAAAATAAATAAACCAACCAAACAAACAAGACCTGTCCAAAAGACCTGAAGTGGGTGAAGGAGCAAGATTGCAGATATGTGGGGAACCTCATTTTCAACAGAGGGGGGGCTCAGACACTATATGGGGTCATGGCTTGCAATGATCCTGGACTGACACAGGATCCAGTATGGCTACAGTAGAGGACTTGGGAAGAGAGGGACAAGAGACAAAGAAGGTTTTCAATGGGGCTGGAGAGATGGCCTACCAGTAAAAGACTCTTGCCTGCAAAGCCAAAGGACCCAGGTTCTGTTCCCCAGGACCCATGTAAGCCAGATGCACAAGGTGGTACATGTGTCTCAAGTTCATTTGTGGTGGCCAAAGGCTCTGGCGCACCCATTCTCGCTCTCACCCATAGTCCTGGCAACTCCGCTGGGTCTCTGTCGCAACCCACAGCTCATCCTTATGGTTCTATCAGGTCTCTACACAGGTAACCCAACAAGTCTGCTTTACACTGCCCATGGCCATTTCCAAAATACAAGACTGTGTTGCAAATTCAATGACCTTCTCTTTCTTGCATTTCTTATATATACTCCATAATACCAGGTGGGCTGCCAATTTATTAATCTAAAGGGAATAAAGCAGACTTTGAAGAGTGGGACACATCTTGAGCATTCAGGCCCTTTCAAAAGACCCTGCATTATTCCTGTTGTCTCAATGCAGGTCAGCTGGCCCAATCTCAAAGGTTGTAATTTCTCAAACAATTGCAGTTGAGCAGGCAGCAGTTTCAGCCCAAATATTTTATTTTTTATGTACCATATTTATCTGTTCACACCAGTCAGTTTCTATGCAATGTAACCCTGCACAAAGTCTCAGGACACAGGCATAACAGCAAGCCTCTCACATAAACTGCTTCTAGCCCAGTCCAGGCAAAGCTCTTTCTCACCCTCATAAGTCATACCTCACAATCCATAGTTCTTACTTCATTCAGGTCCTTCAACTCTGACCAGAATAGTCCATCAATCTGTACTTACAGCACTACAAGGCATCTCTTATACCAAGGTTTAAAATCCTTCCACATTCCTCTCAAAAATCAGGTCCAAAGCCAAACAGTCAGGTATCTAGTAGCAAGAACCCTATTCTTGGTACCAACTTTACTGTTGTAGTCAGGTTCACATTGCTGGCAGAAATCATCAGACCAAGAGCAGCTTGTGGGGAGAAAAGGGGGTTTATTTTGGCTTACACACTCAGGGGGAGGCTCCATGATAGCAGGAGGAAATGATGGCATGAGCAGAAAGTGGAAATCACTTCCTGACCAACATAAGGTGGACAATAGCAAGAGGAGAGTGTGCTAAATACTGGCAAGAGGAAGCTGGCTACAACCCTCTAACAGCCCTTCCCCAACAATACACTGTCTCCAGGAGGCATTAATTCCCAAATTACCATCAGTTGGAAACCTAGCATTCAGAATACCTAAGTTTATGGGGGACACCTGAATCAAACCACCACACGTTGTTGTTGTTGTTTTTCTTTTTTGCAGGAGAATGTTCGGGACTGATCTTTTTAAAAAATAAAAATAAAAACTTTATTTATTTGAGAGTGAGGAAGAGAGAGGAAGAGGGAAATAGAGAGAGAGAGAATGAGTGTGGATATGCCAAGACCTCCTGCCACTGAATATAAACTCCAGACACATGCATCACTTTGTTCATCTGGCTTTACATGGGTACTGATGAATCAAACCTGGGCCATCACTTTGCAAGCAAGTGCCTTTAACCACTGACCCATCCCTACAGCCCCTGGGACAGATCTTTATTTGGACTTCTCACAGTGGTTAGAGCCACTCTAAGAACAGGCAGAGCACAGGAAATGTCCCTGAGACTGCCCAGAAAAGTCTTAGCAGCTGAATATTGTTGCTTAAAATACATATATTCACAATAACTGGCAAACGGTGATGTGTCTCACAGAGGACTGTGTCGGTATTTGCAAATCTCCCACTTACAGCACAAACCCCTTCCTTCTAGCTCACCTGGAGCAATAGACTCAGTCAAGTCTCCCTGAACCCAACTCTTCTTTCAGCTCTCTATTTCCCATGCTCTCTCTGAGCAGGAAGGTAGCCTAAAGCAGCAGAGTCCAGACTGTGGCTTGGCCATCACAGTCGGACACTGCTGTAAATCAACAGTTAACTCTCAGGCCAGCTCCCCACTCTACCTGGGGAAAGAAAATTGAAAGGGTCTAACCTCCTCTCTTTACATTTTTTTGATTCATTAAAAAAAGAAAAGAGGGCTGGAGAAGTGCTTTAGTGGTTAAGATACTTGCCTGCAAAGCCAAAGGACACAGGTTGGATTCCTTATTTCTCTTATCTTAAAGATTTTCCTTTTTTAATTTTAATTTTATTTATCTTTTATATGAAAGAGAGGATGAAAGAGGCAGATAAAGGAACTGAAGAGATTGCTTAGTGGTTAAGGCGTTTATCTGCAAAGCTAAAGGACTCAGGTTCAATTCCCCAATTCCCATGTGAGCCAGATGCACAAGGTGGCACATGCATCTGGAGTTTGTGTGCAGTGGCTAGAGGCCCTGGAATGCCCATTATTTCCCTCTCTCTCTCTCTTTCTATCTGTTACTCTGCCTCTCTTAAATAAATAAGCAATAAATAAATATACCCCCCCCAAAAAAAAAAGAAGGAAAAGAAAAGAAAGAGGCTGTTCCTCTCCATTCTTCTGGGTCCTGTGTGTGCACCATGTGGTTAGGCTTAGCTGATGGTCTTCTGGGACATTCATGCTGAACACATCTGCCTTGGCCTCTATCCTTTCCTTTCTCCAGAGCACTCTGATATTAATGTTTCCACTTCCCAGGAACTCTTCAGCCTGTGAATTCCTCCGGAGACCTCGTTGGTCATTCAGCTGCATGTGCTACCTTGTGCATCTAGCTTTACACAGGTACTGGGGAATCAAACCTGGGTCATTTGGCAGGCAAGTGCCTTAACCACTAAGCAATCTTTCCAGCCCCCATAGTTGAACTTTTAACCTACACTACTCCTGCCTTGCTGGCACAATGCTAATCCCCCACAGTAGGTACATTTTATTCATCTTATGCATATTATCTTCATATATTCACTGCTGTTCTGCCTTCTTTTGAAGCCAACATGTCTGCCGCCTCTGCACACGCTATGGGCATCTCTAACTCTAACTCCTCTCTGCTCTTTCCCCAGATAGGATAAGTTCAATATTCTCTGTCAAGTGTAAACTCCTTTGATGATTAGACTTTACACATGGTCATCAGATGTGCTTTCTTTAAATTCCTTAATTAGTTACCTACTACTTGAACTTTTTTTTGTTTTGTTTTGTTTGTTTTTTTTTTTTTTTTTTTTTGAGGTAGGGTCTCACTCTGGCTCAGGCTGACCTGGAATTCATTATGTAGTCTCAGGATGGCCTTGAACTCTTGGCGATCCTCCTACCTCTGCCTCCCGAGCGCTGGGATTAAAGGCGTGTGCCACCACGCCCGGCTGCTTGAACTTTTTTAACCTATAACCTTGAAAGTAAATTTTTTTCCTAATAAATTTTTTTTCCCCTTTCAGCTGTATGCTCCGGATGGAGTTCACCCTGTGAGGTTGCTCAGTTACAAACTCTGTTTGTTTGAGATTGTGTTTTTGCGTCACTGTCCCATAAATCACTCCCAGGTAACTGCCGGGAATCCCTCTTCTTCTGTAGCTGAGGCTCACTCATCAGCCAATCTGAGGAAAAAAACAAACAAACAACAACAAAAAAATACAGTGAGCTCCAGGTTCAATGAGAGTCTCTATGAAGGAAATAAGATGGAATAGCTACAAAAGAGGTCAATCGGTGTCTTCCTAGAGGCTACCACATATGTGCATATAAACACCACATACTACTCACCCAGAAAATCCAAAGAGGCTGGGCTTGATGGCACATGCCTGGGACTCCAGAATCCAGGAGGCCAAGGCAGGAAAATGACTGTAAGTTTGAGGCTAGTCTTTCTACATAGTGAGCTCCAGGTCATTCAGCATTGAGGCTTTATCTCAAAAAAAAAAAAATTAAAATTTTTTGAAAAGAAAAGAAAGGAGGTTTAATTGGCCCACATGTTTGAAGTTTGAAAGCCCAAGACCAGGTATTCCACTGGCCTGGCCTCTGGTGAGTGGTGGGTGTCTCGATGGCAGGAGGGGGCATGGAAGAACAGCTCGCACGGACACCCAGGAGGCTTTAGAGCCACGTGAGCTAGGGCAAGGCTTCTATAACAATCCTCCCTGAAGACAACTAACTCAGGGTCCCACGAGGCCCTCCTTAGCCTCTGTTAGAGCAGTGTCTTCAGTGACACTGACCTCCCACTAGCCCCCACCTCTTGAAGGTCCCTCTAGCACACTGGACAAAGCCTCTGTATTCATTACTTTCATCATTTCCGTGACCAAAGACCTGTCAAGAATCAGCTGAAGGGGCTGCAGAGATGACTTAGCTGTTAAAACGCTTGCCTGCAAATCCCAAGAGCCCAGGTTCAATTCCCCAGAACCCACATAAGCCAGATGCACATGATGGCACATGCATCTGGAGTTCATTTGCAGTGGTTGAAGACCCTGACACACCCATTATCTCTCTCTTTCTCTCTCTCTCTCTCTCTCTCTCATAAAGAAATAACTACTTTAGAAAAAAGCCAGCCATGGTGGCGCACACCTTTAATCCCAGCGCTCAGGAGGCAGAGGTAGGAGGATTGCTGTGAGTTCGAGGCCACCCTGAGATTCCATAGTGAATTCCAGGCCAGCCTGGGCTAGAGTGAGACCCTACCTTGAACTCCCCCCCCAAAAAAAGAATCATCTTGGGCTGGAGAGATGGCTTAGCGGTTAAGCGCTTGCCTGTGAAGCCTAAGGACCCGGGTTCGAGGCTCGGTTCCCCAGGTCCCACGTTAGCCAGATGCACAAGGGGGCACATGCGTCTGGAGTTCGTTTGCAGAGGCTGGAAGCCCTGGCGTGCCCATTCTCTCTCTCTCCCTCTACCTGTCTTTCTCTCTGTGTCTGTCGCTCTCAAAAAAAAAAAAAAAAAAATTAAAAAAAAAAAGAATCATCTTAAGGAAGGAAACAGTTTATTCTAGATTAACAATTTTTTTTTGTTTGTTTTTCTAGGTAGGGTCAATATATTTGGATGTGTTAAGTATTATATCTGAAAAGAACAAGACACTTGCTTCTGCTTAAAATGAAGTAAGTTAATATTTTATAATTGAAGCTGGAAACATGGCTTAGCAGTTAAGGTGCTTGCCTGCAAAGCCAAAGGACCCAGGTTCAACTCCCCAGAACCGACATAAGCCAAATGCCCAAGGTGGCATATGTGTCTGGAGTTCACCTGCAGTGGCTGGAGGCCCTGGTGTGCCCATTCTCTCTCTATCTGGCTCTTTCTCTATCCCTCCCTTTCAATAAATAAATAATAAAACAACTTTTTTAAAATAAATTAACATTTTATAACTAAGTAAAGAAACTGCTTGTGTGACATCTACTAGTTAAGACACTAACCAGGTAGAAAATTCTAAATATCCTAGCAACACTAATGAGAAACATTGTGTACACGTTACAATGTAATGACATGTAAACCTTTGTGTAATACATTAGATCACATGAAAGGAACAGTGACTTTAAGAGTTACAATTGTCGGGCTGGAGAGATGGCTTAGCCACTAAGCACTTGCCTGTGAAGCCTAAGGACCCGGGTTTGAGGCTGATTCTCCAGGACCCACGTTAGCCAGATGCACAAGGGGGCACACGCATCTGGAGTTCGTTTGCAGTGGCTGTTAGCACTGGCGTGCCCATTCTCTCTCTCTGCCTCTTTCTCTCTCTGTCTGTCACTCTCAAATAAATAAAAATAAAGAAACTGAAAAAAAAAGTTACAATTGTCTAAGCTGGTAATGGGAAAAATAATTTTTCTTCAAGCAGTGGTTCCCAAAGTGTGTTCCCTGGACCCGCAAACTCAGTACCACCTGGAAAGTTGTTAGGAATATAAACTCTGGGAGCCTGGGGAGCCTGAGTAAAGTGCTTGCTGTGCAAATATGAGGATATGGGTTCTAGGACCCATGTAAAATGCTAAACGATGTGGCATACAACTACTATGGAAGTAGAGACAGGAGGGCTTGCCAGATAGCCTGCCCAGCTCCATCAGTGAGCTACAGGTCCAGTGAGAGATCCTGTCACAAAAAGTTGGGCGGAGAGCCATGAAGTAAGACACCTGACATTGACCTCTGGCCTCCACGTGCTTATACACGTGCACTCCACACATACAAACATGCATGCTCACACTCAGGCACACACCACGCGCATTCAAAGAGAAGAAAAGAAATGTAAACTCTTTGGTCCTAGCCCAGACTTGGCTCAGAACAACTGGGTCTACATTCTGCTCTGTAATATAGCAGGTCTGTGATTCTGATGAACATTAATTAACTTTGGAGAACTTGGGCTGGGGAGATGGTTTAGTGGTTAAGGCACCTGCCTGCAAAGCCAAAGGAATTAGGTTCCATTCCCCAGAACCCACATAAGCCAGATGCACAAGGTGGTGCATGTGTCTGGAGTTCATTTTCAGCAGCTGGAGGCCTTGGCATGCCCATTCTCTCTCTCTCTCTGTCTCTCTCTCTTTCTGCTTCTCTCTCTCTCAAATAAATAAAAATATTTTTTTAATTGAAGAACCATTGTCTTAAGTCATTAAGTACAAAATGTGCACACTGACTCTGGTTATTGGAGTTACTGCAACCCTATTTCTGTAGAAGTAGAAAAGTGCCCTACATAAGCAGATACAAAACTCCAACGCCAGCACAAGAGGCTCTTTATAGCAGGCGGAACATGTTCATACAGGCTTGTTGTCCAACAGCCTTAGAGACAAATCTGTCACCTTCTAGGTCTCTGGTTTCTACCCAAATTCTGAAAAGGATAAAAAAGCACATGTTAGGGCTGGAGAAATGGCTTAGTGGTTAAGCACTTGCCTGTGAAGCCTAAGGACCCCCGTTCAAGGCTCGATTCCCCAGGACCCCCGTTAGCCAGATGTACAAGGGGGTGCATGCGTCTGGATTTCGCTTGCAGTGGCTGGAGGCCCTCTCTCTCTCTCATTCTCTCTATCTGCCTTTCTCTCTCTATCTGTTGCTCTCAAATAAATAAATAAAAATGAACAAAAAAATTTAAAAACACTTTTATTTTATTATTATTTTTGTTTTGTTTTGTTTTTTTGAGGTAGGGTCTCACTCTAGCTCAGGCTGACCTGGAATTCACTATGTAGTCTCAGGGTGGCCTTGAACTCACGGTGATCCTCCTACCTCTGCTTCCCAAGTGCTGGGATTAAAGGCGTGCGCCACCATGCCCGGCTTAAAAACACTTTTAAAAAGCACATGTTAGGAAACAGAGGAGCAGAAATTTGCCCCTCCTCACTAGATTCTCTTATTGACTTTTTAAAGGTGGAAGTGGGCCTTTTGATGTGAGGAGAGGGTGACAGAGGTGTCCCTTTGGATCCATATTGCTATCTATTGTCATTTGATTCCCCGTCCAGGAGATTCTAAGTGAGGCTCAGAGAGAAAGGACAACACCAGGGCACAGGGGAGATGGCACAGGAAGAAGAGCTTTCTGATAAGCAGCTCCCAAGAGTGGGTGAATAACTCATCATCCTATGGGAGGTTTCAAGAAGACTGACATGTGTAGTCACATAAAGGAGATCAGGAGGGTCATGGAGGGTGCCCTGGTGGCATTGTTATATTCAAGGCCAGATAGCCATGTCTGCTCCAAGTCTTTTTTTATATATATGTAATTTTTTTTTTAATTTTACAGAGAGCAAGCAAGAGAGAGAAGGAGAATGGCATGCCAAGACCTCAGCCACTGCAATCGAATACCAGATGCTTGTGCCCCTTAATGGGCAGGTGCGGCCTTGCATTTGCCTCACTTTTGTGCATCTGGAGAACCGAACCTGGGTCCTTAGGCTTCGCAGGTAAGTACCTTAACTGCTAAGCCATCTCTCCAGCCCTGCTCCAAGTCTTAAGAATGGCAAACGAGAGCAAACGGGGCGTGGTGGTGCACACCTTTAGTCCCAGCACTTGGGAGGCAAAGGTAGCTGGATTGCTGGGAGTTCAAGGCCATCCTGAGACTACATAGTGAACTCCAGGTCAGCCTGGGCTAGAAAGTGAGATAAATGACAAATGAGGACTCTTGACCTACTTAGCAGAACAGGATATTTATTTTTACTTAAGCCTGAAGCAGCAAAGCAGTTTTGTGAACATGATCAACACAGGATAAGAAGCAGGTGAGAAGAGATGACTCCACCATCTCTCTAGGAGTCATAGTCTCCATTCTGTGGCCTCAGAGGTTGCACAAAGAAGTCAGAAGAGCCTACCACTGTGGATCTATAACCATGTATTATCCTCAACACAGAACAACTTCTACTACTCAAAAATCATCTTGGGCTGGAGAGATTGCTCAGTGGTTAAGGCACTTAACAACCTGGGTTTGATTCCCCAGTATCCATGTAAAACCAGATGCACAAAGTAGCATACAAATCTGGAGTTCATTTGCAGTAGCTAGAGACCCTGGCATATCCATTCTCTCTCTCTCTCTCTCCTTGAAAATATATAAAAGAAATAAAATTTTCAAAAAGAAAGAATCATCTTAAGGGTGTTTTGAACTAAAAACAAACTAATGAAAAAGATTTTGACCTGTGTATAATATAAACAGGTTATCTCCTTCAAATCAAAAGCCATAGGCAGGGCTGGAGAGATGACTCAGCAGTTAGTCACTTGCTTGCTAAGCCTACTGGCCCAGGTTCAATTCCCCAGATCCCATGTAAAGCCAGATGCTCAAAGTAGCCCATGTATCTATAGTTTATTTGCAGTGGCAAGAGGCCCTGGAATGGTCATAATCTCTCTCTTTCTCTTTCTCTATCTGTCTTTCTAATCTCTTTCTTAAAAATAAATAAATAATATTTGGGGGCTAAAGAGCTGTCTCAGGAGTTAAAGGTGCTTTCTTGCAATGCCTAAAAGCCCAAGTTTGACTCCTCAGTACCCACATAAAGCCAGATGCACAAAATGGTACATGCATCTGGAGTTCATTTGCAGTGGCATGACACCCTGGTGGACCCATTTTCTCTCTCTCTCTAATATAAAATAAATTTAAAAATAAAACATTTTTAAAAGCTATAGGCCTATCATATCCCTTCAGTGTTACCATTTCCTAGATATTGCTCCTGTGCATTGTTCATTCATGCTTTCTGCGCCTTGTAAAATATAGAATGGCAGCTTAATTGCAGTTCCTCCAAGTTGCCACCTCTACCTGTTCTCATTGCATATTGCTTGTTAATATCAGTGCTTCACAGTGGATATGTTATTGACTGTTATTGACCGAAGCACACACAGAAAAAAAGGTGGGGGGGGAGAACAAGGAGAGAAAACAAGAAAGAAAAAAAGAAAAGATTCAAAGAAAGGAAATGAGAAAGGGAGAGGAATTACACCAGTCTGGGAACCTTCCCACGCTTACTGAGACAAAGCATTTTGCCATCTTGGCAGCCGCTGCTCCTGCCCTGTGGTGACTAAGCCGTCTGCTTACCAATCCTACAGCAATGGTCCAAGACAAGGCCAACCTCAAACACAGATGCTATCATTTTCTGAGGAAACTCTGTTTACACCAGCTGCCTAGGGAAAGTGCCCAGTGTTCACCTCTTAAATATGAACAAATACCCCAAGATGACCAGAAATGAGTAAAGCTGCTCACAAAACAGAGGAAGACAAAAACAATCAGAAGCAACTGACTTGGAAGAAATAAAATATTGAAACTAGAGAGAATGCCGTAAAATCCCAATCCTAAAAGATGTCACGTGTTGGTGCAGCTATAAATCAAGCAGAGGAAAGTGTCTCCGTGTGTGTGTGTGTGTGTGTGTGTGTGCGTGTGTGTGTGTGTGTGTAAAACAGCAAAATTCAAAAGGACTTTTGAAAATTAAACACATAATTTTAGAAATAAAACAAAAATTCACTAGAAATCGAGTAAACCTCTGAGGACCAAGGACAAAAAAAAAAAAAAAAACAATACAAAGAAGAAGAAACTAGAGAAAACAGAATGTGGGACAGTAGGGTCATTCCAGGAAGGATAGTTTTCTACTAATAAGAGTAGTCAAGCCAGGTGTGGGGGCGCACGCCTTTAATCCCAGCACTGGGGAGGCAGAGGTAAGAGGATCACCACCCTGAGACTACATAGTGAATTCCAGGTCAGCCTGGGCTAGAGTGAGTCCCTACCTTGAAAAATAACATAACATAACATAACATAACATAACATAAAATAACATAACATAAAATAACATAACATAACATAACATAAAATAACATAAAATAAAATAAAATAAAATAACATAACATAAAATAAAATAACATAAAATAAAATAAAATAACATAAAATAAAATAACATAAAATAAAATAAAATAACATAAAATAAAATAAAATAACATAAAATAACATAACATAAAATAACATAACATAAAATAAAATAAAATAAAACACCAATAAGAGTAGTCAATAAAATAGAGAGGAGAGATTACTTAGAACAATACAAGGAAAGCACTTCTGCTCACGACCACTTCAGATTTACTCTCTGGCCTTAAACTCCTAATAAGTTTTAGATTAACAAGATGGTTGGGGTGTAGGTAGACGAACTGAGTGGTTGATTGATTTTAGATATGACACGATGACAACCTCAGGATGGATGGATGGATGCAGGTGAGTTCTAAGTCTTGGTGATGGAGAGCTAAGACCTCATTTGGGGTTTTCTGTATTTTTTTTAATGTTTTTAAATTGTGTGTGTGTGTGTGTGTGTGTGTGTGTGTGTGTGCGCGCGCGCGCCTGTGCACACACACACATGCATGCACCAGAGTCTAGTGCCCCTGCAAACGAATGACCATCTGGCTTTACTTGGATGGCTGCAAAACTGGACCTGGCTGGCAGACTGCGGGCAAGCCACTTGTGGTGGTTTGATTCAGGTGTCCTCCATAAACTTAGGTGTTCTGAATGCTAGGTTCCCAGCTGATGAAGATTTGGGAATTAACACCTTCTGATGGCAGTGTATTATTGGGGGCGGGCTTATGGGTGTTATAGCCAGTTTTCCCTTGCCAGTGTTTGGCACACTCTCCTGTTGATATGGTCCACCTTATGTGGGCCAGGGGGTGATGTCCACCCTCTGCTCATGCCATCATTTCCCCCGCCACCGTGGAGCTCCCCCTTGAGCCTGTAAGCCAAACTAAACCTCATTTTCTCACACACAAGCTGCTCTTGGTTATTTCTACCAGCAATGCGAACCTGACTGCAACACCACTTTGACCACTTAACCATCTACCCAACTCATGGATTGTTGTATTTTTTTTTTTTAATAAAGTAAAAGCTGGATGGGTGAACATCTGTTGAAAATGAGAGAGGAAGTGGTGAGCTTGGGTTTGAGATGAGTGCAGGATTAAGTTTCAGTCCAGTTGAGGTTGGAGACTGAAGTTCTTGCTTGCTTGGACTGTGGTCCTTCACGTTCAGAACTGTGGTGGCCAGGGGTGTAGCCAGAGTTTATGGAGGGCTATGCAGTGCACTAAACTCTCCGCAGGCATTCGTTAATTTAGACCTCATCATGCCACTATGGCAGAGACACTGTCATGTTCCCCATCGGGAAATAAAGTTCAATAATTTTCTCTAGGGTTCTAGACTTAAAGAGCTGGGAAACCAATTACACTTGACTTTAGTACTCATACCCTTAACCAGTAGAACCAGTGTTTGCTTTGGGGCTATGTGGTTCCCACTTGGGAAGGGGCTTGGCTGTACATGATATCACTTGAAAATCACCCTTTTCTTCAGTTTGCATGGAGTATGGAACCATCCACAGTCGTCCCCCCCCCCCCCCGCCAAGCTATACTGAACACAGGCCTTCAAATACGCAGTTCCAAGTGCTCAGAACACCATGTTCTTTTCTCTTCCAATCTCTGCTCTCACAGCCCACATTAATACTTGCTACTCCAGGTCCACATTCCACCCATCAAAGTAACTGAGTAGTCTTGATGCCCCCCTAATTGTTATTTTCATCTGCTTGTCTTCCTGCTGGAATGCACAAAGCACCAAGGAGAAGGTAACCAGGCTGTGTCCAGATGTCTGTCCCAGCATCCTGGAGCTGTGGTCTGAGCCTCCTGCAGTGCACTGCTGGGCTATGTCCACTAGCAACTGCACAATCCCCACCAATCTCTCTGCCCAGGAAAAAGTGAACCCATTCTTCTGGAAAGTTCTACAGAAATGGTTTCTAACCTGTGGAAATACCAATAATGGGTTTTATGTTGAAATAAAGGGTCCATTGAGGTGCAATGAAATTGTATTTGTGACTAATATTTGACATATAACCCAGCACCTACATTTTCATTCAGTCCAAATGTCAGCAGATCACATGTCACCATGACACAGTGAGAGATGTGAGATGCACCCCAGAGCAAGGTAAGCCCTCTGGGTAGAAATGTGCAGCCAGGTTTCTGCTTAGTCCCCTTTGGAGTACATCACAATGTCTATTTGTTTACTTAGCCTGGGTAAGTGTTTTTACATGATAGTTATTTTTTAAGTAACCTAATGCTAACATGATAGCTATGACAAAATTTCTGGAAATATATTGAAAATTAAATGTAACATGGTTAACTCATAAATTAAGATAATGGCAGCTAGCCAACAACTGCTGTTGTCTGGATAAATGCATATATTGTGCCCACCAAATAAGTACTTTATGTTTATACCCATATATATTTATGCTGCCCTCACGTTTGGTTACAGAAGCTTCTCGTTTCAAATGGCGGTGACCTCTGGGATGATTCAAAAGTCACCATAGTGCTAAGAAGGGACAGTGAAGTGTTCAGCACTGAGACATCTCTATCACACCCTCCAAGGCTCAAGGTCCATTGCAGAACAGGTGGCAGAAAGAATGAAGAGCCAAAGGAAGGGTAGGACTTCTTACAACACAATCTTCCAGACACAAAATGGCCTTGATGTTCATGATCTTGCAGTGTCTGACATTAGCTACACAAGGCCTTCATAATAGGAGGAAAAGATTATGACAGCAAAATAGGAGACAAATTGGAAAGAAGAGGTTCAATGGAGTGTGGATTTAGGAGAGAGAAAACGGGGGTGGTGGATGGGAAATGTTGGGGTTTATTGTCTATACTTATGGAAGATGTCAATAAAAAGTTTTAAAAAAGATAATGTTAGAACTGACCCTTTTCTTACTGCTTACATATTTTATATGTTGAAATATTTTTAAAAATGCCAAGTTTATCAGACCCTTCAAGTAGTCAGGGAAAAAAAATCACCACAGACTAAGAAATGCATTCACACTTGTCATTAACCATCCAACTCACCTACATTACAATGCGTCTTCACACAGTAGCTAATTACAGTATAAAGCCATTATGTTAGGAAGGCATCTTCCAAAAAGAGGAAACTTCTACATTTTTATTAAGAATTTTTAGCCGGGCATGGTGGCATACACCTTTAATCTCAACATTCAGGAGGCAGAGGTAGGAGGATTGTCATGAGTTCAAGGCCACCCTGAGATTACATAGTGAATTCCAGGTCAGCCTGTGCTAGAGTGAGACCCAACCTCGAAAAAATAAATAAATAAATAAAAGAATTTTTAGTCACATAATACTCACTTGGTTTTATACAAAATTTCCTAACTGGTGATAATATTTATAGGTTGCTTTTCAGGTTCTTCATATCAAAGACAAAAAATAGTCACAATATGGTGATAAGCTAAAACATATTCTTAGTCAGGAGCATTTTTCAGATATCTAAGAAATATGGATTAAGATCTGAAGAAAAATAGTGTCAAATTTCATAGTGATGACTTTGATAGCTAGCCATACCATACAGGGTAGCTGCTTCCAACATGCTCTCTGTTCAAAAGCAAAACACATAAATCAAAAAGGTGACACACTCAATAAGAACTCGTTGCTTTAAAATTAAAAGTTGTGGGCTGGAGAGATGGCTTAGCGGTTAAGCACTTGCCTGTGAAGCCTAAGGACTCCGGTTCGAGGCTCAATTCCCCAGGACCCACGTTAGCCAGATGCACAAGCGGGCGCATGCGTCTGGAGTTCGTTTGCAGTGGCTGGAAGCCCTGGCAAGCCCATTCCTCTTTTGCTCTCTGCCTGCCTGTCTGCCCTCCCCTCCCTCCTCCATCCCTCTCTCTCTGTCACTCTCAAATAAATAAATAAATAATTTTTAAAAATTAAAACTAAAAGTTGTAGTGACCATGCCTTGGTTTCCACATATAAACCCTATAGGAAGAAACCAGTTCCCCTTGGAGAAATGACTGATTTCTGAGCTGGACAGTAAAGGCATAAGATGAACCTGAAATAGCTTGTGCCAGAAAATAAGGAAGTAGTGAGGGACTGGGAATGTAGAACAGTGGCAGAGTACTTGACTAGCTTGTGCAAGGTCCTAGGTTTGATCCCCAGCACAGTGAGAGGAGGGGAGGAGGGGGAAGAGGAGGGAAGAAGGAAGAAGAGAAAGGGAAGGAGACAAGAAGGGAGAGAGGGAAGGAGGGGTGAAGAGCTCACCGAAATTTGCAAGAGCCAACTTGAAATAACTACTCTTAACAAACTCTGGGACAACTGAACATTGAAATATCATGGAGAATGAATTGATGGAGCCCAGGAACTATGTATGGCAGTGAAGGGTTCTATATGGTACTAAAATGGGGAATACCCAACCTTATGCACTTGGCAAACCTCATAAAAATCTTATAACCAGGGCTGGAGAGATGGCTTAGCGGTTAAGCACTTGCCTGTGAAGCCTTAGGACCCCCGGTTCAAGGCTCCATTCCCCAGGACCCACGTTAGCCAGATACACAAGGGGGCGCACACGTCTGGAGTTCGTTTGCAGTGGCTGGAGGCCCTGGCGCACCCATTCTCTCTCTTTCTCTCTCTCTGCCTCTTCCTCTCTCTGTCGCTCTCAAATAAATAAATAAAAATTTTTTAAAAAAATAAAATAAATCTTATAACCAAAAAAAAAAAAAAAGAGAGAGAGAAAAGAGCCTGCATTAGTCAACTTCTCATGGCTGGTACAAAATACTTGGCAAAAATCAGTTTAAGGAGGGAAGGGTTTGTTTCAGCTTCCAGTTCCAGGTTACAGTCCGTCTTGGTGGGGGAGGGTGGCGCAGCGGCAGGAGCTGGTCACACTCAGTTCACAACGAGGAAGCCGGTGCCCAGCTAGCTCTCTTCTTTTACACAGCCCAGGACCCCACCCATAGTTGAGGTGCCCACTTCAATTAAACTATTCAAGATAATCCCTCAAATGTGATTCTGGGTTCTTTCAAGATTCTGTCAATGAGTATAAGCCATCACAGAACCTTAATTTAAATTATAACCTTTAGTTAATAGTTTATCAGTATAGGTTCACCAATTGTAAGAAATGTACTACATTAGGCCAGACGTGGTGGCGCACGCCTTTAATCCCAGCACTCGGGAGGCACAGGTAGGAGGATCACTGTGAGTTCGAGGCCACCCTGAGACTCCATAGTGAATTCCAGGTCAGCCTGAACTAGGGTGAGACCCTACCTCGAAAAAACAACAACAACAACAAAATCTTAAGTCAAGCTGTTCGGGGGAATCCATACGTTCAGCGACATGGGTGCCCCCAGCGCCATGCCAAGGCGTCAGCTCGCTCGACCTCGCCGCAGCCCCGGCGCTCGCAGCCTGGGCGGCTTCCTCATTCCAGCGTCCTTTCACACTGCGCCCCGGGAAAGTCCCAAGGCCACGTTCTCTGGTCCCTGAGTCATGGACACCTCGGGCATAGCAAACCCACGCGCTCCAGGGCTCAATAACAGGAAGCAGAGGGAATCCGGAGGGGGCGGGGGTAAAGGAGAACTCTGCGCAGGCGCACGGGCAGCGCTCGCGTCACTCCCAGACCTTCAGGCGGAGCCTTCCCGGAAGTGCTGGGCGCGCGGTGATCGAGATGTCGCGGGCTGGAATTAGGAGGCGCTAGCGCGCTGAGGGCGGGGCGTCCCCGGAAGGGGCGGGGCGTCCGCGAAGGGGCGGGGCGTCCGCGGGGCGGCGGCGCGTGCGTAGGGCGTCTGCGCGTGCCTGTGAAGCCGCGGCGCGTGCGCGCTGGGGCGGCGCGTGCACGAGGAGGCTGGGGGCCGGTGAGTTCCAGGCGGGGCGGCGCTGAGCCGCTATAGAAGTATTCGAGGATGTGAGTGACCGGTCCCGCGGCCACCCAGCCGGGGACGTGCGGACGATGCTCGCGGTCCTGGGAGCGATGGCCCTGGTGCTCGTGGCCGGGGCGCCGTGGGTGCCGCCCGGAACGACAGGTGAGACTCCGGGTCCCGAGGTCCGGCTGAGGCTGGGCTGCTGTGGGAAGCCTGGGGAGGGGGACACGCTGCCCCTCGGTCGCCAGCCTGCCTGCCACGCCTGCGCAGCCGTGGTTTGGGACGCGAACCTGCGAAAGCGGCGGTGGGGGGTCGTGACGCCTTCCCGCGCCGCTCCTTGGCAGCGGTGGCTGGTGAGCCGGCCGCGAGCCTCGGGCTGAAGTTGGCAGCGATCTGGAAACTCCCCGTGGCGAGGCTGGCCCGCCGGCTAGCCAGCAACGCTGTGCCTGAAAACACATTTCCTCGACTTAGTAAACATGTTGTTTGCGGGGAAATCAGCGTACGCCCTCAGTCCAATCAAACAGCCATTAATTTAAAAAAAAATTTTAAAAATAGCTGTAAGATGGCTTAATAGCAGTTAAGGTGCTTGCCTGTGAAGCGAAAGGACCCAGGTTCAATTCCCCAGGACCCATGTAAGCCAGATGCGTCTGGAGTTCGTTTGCAGCGGCTGGAGACCCTGGTGCACCCATATTCTCTCTCTATCCCTTTCTCATAAATAAATTAAAGGGCTGTAGAGATGGCTTAGTGATTAAGCATTTGCCTGTGAAGCTTAAAGACCCCGGTTTGAGGCTCAATTCCCCAGGACCCACGTTAGCCAGATGCTTAAGGGAGCGTCCGCATCTGGAGTTCGATTGCAGTGGCTGGAGGCCCTGGCGCGTCCATTCTTTCTCTGTCTCGCCCTCTTTCTCTCTCTGTCACTCTCAAATAAATAAATAAAAATAAAAAGTATTTTAAAATAAATAAATTAAATAGCTATAAAGCAAGCCAGAAAGCCACTAGGCTTGTTCGTTGCAGTTCATACGTGGCCGGGTTATCAGAATGGCTACTTATTGTAAGGTTGGTAGGTCATATGGTAGTGATCAGGGAGTACCCAAAGACAGACAGTCTCGCATCCCAGTGCAGAAACCCAGGTGCTCTGTAAGACTGCTAGTTGGGCTCAAAACAGCTTGTCTTACACCTGTGTGGCACATGATACCCTATTTCTCATTCTGCAAGTAGTGTAACTATAGCAACTGGGGGCTAGAATGGTGGTACAACACTTAGTGTTAAGTTCTCTGAAGCCCTGTGCTCATGGAAAAATTATGTTAACCTTGTGCTTTCTTCAATGTAAAAAGCAAAAAGAATTTTTATGTACAATTGACATTCCAGGGGGATGTACATTAAAAAATTAGTTTGGGCTGGGCGTGGTGATGCATGCCTTTAATCCCAGCACTCGGGAGGCAGAGGTAGGAAGATGGCCATGAGTTCAAGGCCACCCTGAGACTACATAGTGAATTCCAGGTCAGCCTGAGCTAAAGTGAAACCCTACCTCGAAAAACAACAACAACAAAAAAAATTAATTTTGGCCGAGTGTGGGGACCCACCTGTAATCCCAGCCTTTAAGAGGCTGGGGCAGGAGAATTGGGAATGCTAAGCCACCCTATGCTGCATAGTGAGGTCCTGCCCAAAAAGCAAAAAAAACCACAGAATTTTAAGATAGATTAGAATTTTCAAAACATTAAGTATTTAGTTCTTAACTATATGTCATTTACTGTTTGTTTATTAATTAATTACTAGCAGAGAGAGAGGAATGAAAATGGGCCCACTTGGGTCTTTTGCCACTGTAAACAAATTCCAGATACATACATCACATTGTATATACACTTTGGCTCTGGCTTTATGTGTGTACTGGAGAATTGAACCTGAGGCTTCAGGCTTTGCAAGTAACTACCTTTAACAGCCAAGCCATTTCCCTAGCCCTCACTAAGTGTTTTAAAGATATAAGCTCCCTTAACTTTCAGAACTCCCATAGGCGCTGTTATTCTCATTTTGCAGATGAGGAAAATGAGACACTGAGAGATAAATAATTTGTGCAGCTCCTGGCTGAGTGAGATGCATACCTTCCGAGTCTGTCCTCAGAGCCTTGTACTAAACTGGACTGTTTTTGTTGTTGTTTGAGACTGGGATTAAGGGCATGACGCTGTTTTCTTAATGGAAATACACTCAAAATTCTTTTTTTTTCTTATACTGAAAATTCTTGATCAGCCACTTACATAGTAAAGACCTATTTATCAGTTATCTTTCAGTTTATGGTTCTTTTTCCCCCAAGAGAATAATATTCAAAACTAAAGAATATGTTAACCAAACTTGAGATTTTAATATTGGTCCATATTTCAAAACAAGTAAAAAATATTCATACCTTTTAACCTAGTATGAGTCAGTCTGAGGTCCTATACTAAGAAAATCTTCCAGCCTAAGAGAGATTTTAGTTCACATTTGTATGATGTTTGTGCATTTATACCAGACTTCAAAGGACAGTAAACTCTGCTGCCATTAACATACACATGAAAGGTTAGAATCAACCAAAAGGTGTATAAATAAATGCCCCTTTATAAATGTTGCATGCTAAGAGAGAGAAATAAAGTGTTCAGGAGATAGCTGAAGAGATGGCTTAGTGGATAAGGCACTTGCCAGCAAAGGCAAAGGACCCAGGTTCAATTCCTCAGTGTCCACGTAAAGCCAGATGCACAAGTTGGTGTCTGCATCTGGAGTTTGTAAGTTTGTTTGCAGTGGCTAGAGGCCCTGGCATGCTCATTCATTCTCTGTCTCTCAAGTTAACAAATAAATGAAATATTTTTTAAAAAATTAAATAAATGGAGATGGAAACCGGGCATGGTGGCTCACGCCATTAATCTCAGCACTCAGGAGACAGAGGTAGGAGGATCACTGAGTTCAAGGCCACCCTGAGACTACAGAGTGAATTCCAGGTCAGCCTGGGCTAGAGCAAGACCCTACCTCAAAAGAGAGAGAGAGATGGCTAATATTGACACAGCAAAATCTGTGAAACCTAAAATCCTGCTTGTTAACTCTCATTTCCCCATCCCGTTCACTTACTCATTAGTGATGCCTCAACATCAGGAGACCCTTCCTTTAGCAATAGAAAGATTGCATCCCTGAGGAGGTCCCTGGCTGTGCTCCCTCAGAGTGTTCCTTCCTTTCTCGGTTTCTGCAGTTTCTTCAGTTAGAATGTTATGAGCAGAGCACTGTAGGTGCTGCAAATGCTATTGGATCTCTTGTTAACCCTCTCTGCACAGATCTGGAAATTCCAACATATGGGATGGGAATCTAGTTAAGATCAGAGGTAAGAAATACATTCTGGCTCTTTTCCGGTTGGAACCATGGAGGGTGCCGAAGAGAAGAAAAAGAAGGTTCCTGCTGTGCCAGAAACTCTTAAGAAAAAGCGGAGGAATTTCGCAGAGTTGAAGGTGAAGCGCCTGAGGAAGAAGTTTTCCCAGAAGACGCTTCGGAGGGCAAGGAGGTAGCTTATCTATGAAAAGACTGAGCACTACCACAAGGACTACAGGCAGATGTACAGAACTGAGATCCGCATGGCCAGGACAGCCAGGAAAGCTGGAAACTTCTATGTACCTGCAGGACCTAAACTAGCCTTTGTCATCAGAATCAGAGGTATCAATGGTGTGAGCCCAAAGGTCCGCAAAGTGTTGCAGCTTCTTCGCCTTCACCACATCTTCAATGGCACCTTTGTAAAGCTCAACAAGGCTTCCATTAACATGCTGAGGAATGTGGAGCCATATATTGCATGGGGCTACCCAAATGTGAAGTCAGTAAATGAGCTAATCTACAAGCGTGGCTATGGCAAAATCCGTAAGCAGTGAATTGCTTTGACAGATAACGCTCTGATTGCTCGATCTCTTGGTAAATATGGCATCATCTGCATGGAAGATCTGATTCATGAGATCTGTACTGTGGGGAAACACTTCAAGGAAGCAAATAACTTCCTGTGGCCCTTCAAGCTGTCCTGTCCACGAGGTGGAGTGAAGAAAAAGACAACCCACTTTGTGGAAGGTGGAGATGCTGGCAACAGAGAAGACCAGATCAATAGACTTATTAGAAGAATGAACTAAGGTATCTACCACGGTATTTTTGTACTCTGGCCAGTTAATAAACATTGACTGCTGTCAAATTGAAAAAAAAAGAAAAAAAGAAAAGAAATGCACTCTGTTCAGAGAGTCAAGGGGAGATGTGCTGAGTGGTGGTGGGGTGCTTAGCATATGCAAGGCCACAGGTTCAGTCCTCAGCTCTGAGAGAAAATAAGTGGGAGGCCTAATAGATACCTCCCTATAGTTAAAAGAGAAGTTTTCAAGCCGGGCATGGTGGCACATGCCTTTAATCCCAGCACTCGGGAGGCAGAGGTAGGAGGATTGCTGTGAGTTCGAGGCCACCCTGAGATTACATAGTGAATTCCAGGTCAGCCTGGGCTAGAGAAAGACACTACATTGGAAAAAAAAAAAAAAGTTTTCTCAGAAAAATGTTTTCAATAACATAACAAAACAAAGTTCTATAACCTTTAAAGTCTATAAGGAATAACTTGATTACCGGAATCAGAAGTAAAAGCTAGCAATGCTATAGAACCAGAAATAAACTTAAAAGCTGGTCCTCAGGGAGCAGGTAGGGGACAATTTTTCTAATGATTCTTAAAAAGTATAGCTGGGGCTATAGCTCAGTGGCCGAGCTCTTCTCTACAATGTGTAAGGCCCTGAGTTCTGTCCTTAGCCTAACAAAAAAAGTGCAGCCTACCAAAATACTAACCAGCTACTTGTGATGCGTGAGAAGTTCTGATGAACCCACCATTCTGCTGAAAAACACAAGACTACAAGACTACACCCCTAAGGATCTTGCGGTCAGGCTTGAAATCTCCACATAACGTGCACACTTCCCCACAACACACAATAAAATGAAAATAAAAAATAAAAAACATAGCAAAGGGTTTGTTGTTGTTGTTGTTGTTGTTGTTTTTGGAGGTAGGGTCTCACTCTAGCTCAGGCTGACCTGGAACTCACTATGCAGTCACAGGGTGGCCTTGAACTCACAGCGATCCTCCTACCTCTGCCTCCCGTGTGCTGGGATTAAAGGCATGCACCACCACACCTGGCTAGAAAAGATTTTTTTAAAGCATCTTTTTGACAATTCTAGAAATATGACTGGAGAAGAAAGATCTGGACTCTCTCCCCACCTAGACTCTAGTTGCACTGGCATGACTATCTGATGTAATGACTTTGGAACTCTTTGGAGTCTTTTGTAGGCGTACACCTTCCAGGGGAAGACTCAGATGAGCAAAGATAGTAATATACGAGATATTAATATCTAACAAAATATAGACTTAAGCTGATGCTGACCCCAAAGAATGTCTGTGCTTTAGAAGAAATGGAATACTGGAGAGATGGCTTAGCGGTTAAGGTGCTTGCATGTGGATCCTAAGGACCCAGGTTCAATTCCCCAGTACCCATGTAAGCTGGAGGCACAAGGTGGCACATGCATCTGGAGTTAGTTTGCAGCAGCTAGAGGCCCTAGCACACCCATTAATCCCCCCCCCCATCTCGCTCTCTTTCTCTTTTTTTCTTTTTTTTTGGTTTTGTGAGGTAGGGCCTCACTCTGGCCCAGGCTGAGCTGGAATTCACTATGCAGTCTCAGGGTGGTCTCGAACTCATGGTGATCCTCCTACCTCTGCCTCCCAAGTGCTGGGATTAAAGGCGTGCGCCACCACACCCAGCTTATTTTATATATATATATACATCTAGTACTTTATGTTGTCACTTTTTGGACAAAACACACAAAAAATATAAATGAACATGGGTAAACATTATACAAACACATAAATTCTAGGTGCACCCCAAGAAAGTAAAATTAAGTGAAGAGTTTCTATCCCCTCTCTTTGAAATGTAAGGCTCAGTAACAAAATCAAAGGTGAAGATTGTTACATAGATTTACAGAAGATAATTACTCACGTTTTTGAGAGCTAAAAATAAAAAGGAAGTTTTTTGTTCTTGTTTTTTTTTTTTACAGGTGGAAATGACTTAGTATTGTGTCTATTTTTTGTCTTGAAAGTTAGCACAATCTTTCATATTTAAAAAAAAAAGAAATAAAATACTTCATTCTGAACCAGATATGAATGCCAAAGACTCGGGTACACATATCCCATTTCCTTAAATGACATATACTATGGAAGGGGTTACATAAATTTTTATAACCACAGAACAAAAATAAGTCCTAAGACAATATCATTTACACAGATAAGTAAGGTAATGATATGTTGGGGGGCGGGTTGGATCTGACCAGCAGACCGAGATGTCTGACTGCATTGTAGTGAGAAATTTGGCTTAGTAATTTCTTCTGCTTAGCTGTCACAAAAATGCTAGGTCACATTCAGAAAACAGAAGTAATGGCTTCTCTCTAAAGGTCCTGGAGTACCCTTTATCCCAAGCTTCCTATTGTCTGATGTAGGCAGACAGGCCTGTTTTTTGACTTCTCTTAGAAGAAGAGGCCGTCTATCTACGTTTGCATCTTACTTGCAGAGTTCTAGTATAGTATTATTTCTTTGAAAATTTAGCTAGTTTCACACACAGCAAAAAAAGGTTACAAGAGGGCTGGGAAGATGGTTTAGAGGTTAAAATGCTTGCCTGCAAAGCCTAAGGACCCAGGTTCAATTCCCTTGCACTCCCATTCTCCCTCTCTGTCTATCTGCCTCTCTCTCTGTCAAATAAATAAAAAATATTTTTTTTAAAGGCTCAATACAGGGCTGGAGAGATGGCTTAGCGGTTAAGCGCTTGCCTGTGAAGCCTAAGGACCCCGGTTCGAGGCTCGGTTCCCCAGGTTCCATGTTAGCCAGATGCACAAGGGGGCGCACGCATCTGGAGTTCGTTTGCAGAGGCTGGAAGCCCTGGCACGTCCATTCTCTCTCTCTCTCCCTCTATCTGTCTTTCTATGTCTGTCGCTCTCAAATAAATAAATAAATAAATAAAAATTTAAAAGGCTCAATACAGCAAGAAGAGAGAACAGTTACAGAGATTCACATACCTCAGGACAGACCATTAGAATGTCTAAACCAAAATAGAAAATGAAAGGGAGAAATAATAACAGTTGAGGGACTGAGGAGTTTGCTTAGCAGTTAAGGCGCTTGCCTGTGAAGCCTAAGGACCCAGGTTTGATTTCCCAGTATCCATGTAAGCCAGATACACAAAGTGGTGCATGCATGCATCTGGAGTTTGTTTGCAGCAGCTAGAGGCCCTGGTGTGCCCATTCTTTTTCTGTCTGCCCCCCCCCAAATATATAAATAAATAAAATATTTTTAAAAAAATAAATGAGTTCAAGAATGGTTGGGAGGCTTTAATAAGGCCCCTCCCTGCCAGCCCTGAAATGGCTAGAAACCAAGATGGAAATAAAGATGCTACTAACAAAGGAAAAGCAACACGTAGAAAGGGAGAGAAATATTTTTAGATCATATATCTGATAAGACCTAATAGTCAGGGGCTGGGAAGATGGCTCAGTGGTTAAAGACGCTTGCAAAGCTGGCTAGCCCAGGTTCAGTTCCTAAGCCACTCACAGAAGCTGGTAGTGTCCGATGTTTGTTTGCAGAAACGAGACCCTGACTCACGTGCACATGTGCAGACACACACAAAAATAATTCAAAAAGCTAGTAGTCAATATCTAATATTTAGTCTAGAATACATAGAGAATTCTCAAGACTCAGTATAACAAAACAACCCATTCAAAACTACCCAAAGGCTGTGTGTGGTGGCGCACATCTTTAATCCCAGCACATGAGAGGCAGAGGTAGAAGGATCACCATGAGTTCGGGGCCACCTTGCGACTACATAGTGAATTCCAGGTCAGCCTGAACTAGAGTGAGACCCTACCTCAAAAAAAAAGATTAAAAAAAAAAGTAAAACAGAAAACACTTGATAGAATCCTCCATGCTGAAGAAAAGGAAAAGCACACATATAAGGAATCTGGGTAAAAACAAGCAATACTCAAATACTAGTTAACACAAGAGAGCAAAGGTAGAACTGGAACCACCAAAAAAAAAAAAAAAAAAAAAAAAAGGCAAACATAAATGCACACCTTTCAATAATATCAATGGCCTCAATGCCCCAGCCAAAAGACATAGTTTTACAGACTGGGTTAAAGATCAGGATCCTACAATTTGTTGTCTCCACGAAACTCACCTTTCTACAAAGGATAGACGTTAATTTTAGGGTGAAAGGTTAGAAAATGGTGTTTCAAGCAAATGGGCCTAGAAAACAAGCAGGGGTTGCTATCCTAATATCTGACAAGGTAGACTTCAGTCCAACGTTAATCAAGAAAGATAAGGAAGGTCACTTTATATTGATTAAGGGCACACTCCAACAGGAGGACATTACAATCCTAAACATATATGCATCTAACGTGGGGCTCCCAAATTCATCAACCAAACACTATTAGAACTAAGGTCACAGATAACACCAAACACAGTGGTGGTGGGTGACTTTAACACCCCACTCTCATCAATTGACAGGTCATCCCAGGGAAAAATAAACAGGCAAAAATATAATAAGCAGACTCCATGTGCTCAGTGTGATACAAGAGTCTAGGCTGGGGGCTGATGCTGGAAGTCCCAGCAAACCAGGCTTGGCTACTCACCTCAGTCATCAGGAGATAACTTAGTGTCAGCAAGGAGGGGAATTTCTCCTCAGTGTGGCTACACCAGGAAGACAAAACTAAGGACTGTCCTGCAGGGCTGTATAGGGAATAAACAGCGGTGACAGTTGACAGGGTTCAATAGTGATCTTGGTCAAGTTCTTTTCTGGTTGATCATTACCCTGGGGTATGTCATAGTCACGAATACCAAGGAAATAGCCACTGTTGGGGAGATTTCAGTTTCTCTCACAGGATGTTATCTTTCTGAACTGTGATCCTGAAATTCCAGCCAGGGCTTATGTCTGACTTAAGAGTCCTAGAATTTAAGGTAAACTGAGGAAGGAAATAACTCAGAAGAGAACAAGTCAGGAAAAAGTGATCAGATTCACCTTCAAAAGCAATCTGAGAATTTTGGCTATCTTAAATACAGCAAGTCCACCTATCCACATTTGTGTTTTCCAGTTTCACTTACCCGTAATCACCCATGGTCTGAAAATATTAAGTGGAAAATTCTAGAAATAAACAATCTGTAAGTTTAAAATTGTACACTATTTGGAGTATCATGATGAACTCGCTCTCCATCTTTCCGGGGACAGAAATCGTCCCTTAGCCCATGTTGTCCACATTGGACTGGTGGAGTGTTGAATGCAGTGTTTGTGTCCAAGGGGCCCTGTTTTTACTTAGCAACAGCCTCTAAACACAAATTGTTACTATTATATATTGGTATAATTGTTCTGTTTTTTATTAATAATTTGTGGTGCCTAATTTATAAATTGAAATTTATAATAGCTCTCTATATTTTTTATAGAAAAAGTCTGTATAGGGTTTGTATCTGCCTGCATTTTCAGGCCTCCCCTGGGGGTCTTGGGGGTGACTCCCACAGATAAGGAGACTGCTGTGTACTTTGCTGTGTTTGAACACATGCACTCTCATCATCAGTGTTAACAATGTTTGATGGCATTGCATAATCATTTTATTTCTTGTTGCCTTTGTAGATAGAGAAGATCTCAGACCTCCTCAGGATGTGGAGGTCTACATCATGGACAATGACTTTGCCCTTCTGTGGAGCAGGAACCACGAGTCTGCCAGCAATGTGACGTTTTCAGCAGAGTATCAAACGTAGGTGACTCAAATTGGTTTGTTAGAATGATATGGATAACTTTTGTAATTTTATTGCCATGATTTCAGATATGGGAAGCATTTATTTTTTCCATTTATTGGAAATTGTATATCTATATAGTATTTGTAATTTCAGTAAATACCTAATCAAGTTCATTGGAAGCTGGGTGTGGTGGCGCATGCCTTTAAACCCAGCACACGGGAGAGAGAGGTAGGAAGCAGAGGTAGGAGGATCGCTGTGAGTTTGAGGCCACCCTGAGGCTACATAGTGAATTAGCCTGGGCTACAGTGAGACCCTACCTTGAAAAAAACAAAGGAAAGAAATTTGGAGATAGGGTAGTAGACAGCTATTTTCCATATCTTCCCTTGGATATCCCAGAAACCAAAGCCTATCTTAAGCATAAGGGAGAGAACCCAAAAAGACCCGTCAGAGGCCTTGGAACAGTCCTTCTCTCTATAGTCAGTTCTTATCACCACCATACACAGTATTTGACTTTCAGATACACTTTATAAATGTCAATATTTAAACCCTCCATTTGCAGACAGTGTTTTTGTAGTTCAGTGCCTCTGCCTCAGGGCCAGCTCCCTTCTCTACCACTGTGAACAGCGTAGGTAGGCAAGGGGTTGCAGGAGACAAACTTCCTGAGGGCTCGCAGCCCAGAAGTGCAGCCTCAGCCTCCTATGTGCAAAGCTCGGCCCTGTGTCCCAGAAGGAGCTGGGAGTGAAGGAACAAGGTGTTAGAACTTCCACAGCCAAGGTCCCACACTCTGCCACTGTTTTCCATTTGCTGTTCAACCTAAAATATTGAAAATACTAATCTTACAGCTTCAGTTTTATGTGTCTCCATATATCCCCATATATGCATTTTTAATCTTTAGAAATTTATTTGGTTGGGTCTCACTCTAGTCCAGGCTTACCTGGAACCCACTGTGTAGTCCCATGCTGGCCTTGAACTCTCAGCAGTCCTTATACCTCTGCCTCCCAAGTGTTAGGACTAAAGGTATTTGCTTGTGACAAGATCTTGCTGAGTAGCCCAAGAGAATCTCAAACACTCACTGTTAGCCCAGACTTGTCTCAAACATTTTTTTAATATCCCACTTATTTATTTGCAAGCAGAGAGAGAGAAGAAAGACAAAGAGACTAGTCATGCCAAGCCTTCCAGGCACTGTAAAAGAACTCCAGGAACATGACCCACTTTGTGCATCTGGTTTGATGTGGGTACTCAGAAATCAAACCTGGATCCTCAGGTTTTGCAGACAAATACCTCAACCACTGAGCCATCTTT
Organism: Jaculus jaculus; assembly: GCF_020740685.1. Classification (NCBI taxonomy): domain Eukaryota; kingdom Metazoa; phylum Chordata; class Mammalia; order Rodentia; family Dipodidae; genus Jaculus; species Jaculus jaculus. Next base: position 157,641,550 of record NC_059106.1, read on the forward strand.
CTCCAGCCCCTTGTCTCAAACATTTTAATACTCCTGCTTCAGCCTCTTTGGTGCTAAGACACACATATGGATCACCACATCCAATCCTTGTCCCCTTCTTAAAAGAAGACTTTTAAAAATATTTTTACTTATTTGCAAGCAGAAAGAGATAGAAGAGAGATAAACAGAGAGAACAGGCATGCCATGGCTTCTCACTGCTGCAGACAGACCCCAGATGCATGTGCCACTTTGTGCATCCGGCTTTATGTGGGCACTACAGAAGTGAACTATGGTTGTTAGGCTGTGTAGGCAAGCTGCATAGTCACTGAGCCATCTCTCCAGCCCCTTAAGTGCACTTTCTGTTTACTAATATTCTCTTAAAACATCTTCATTCAGTGCTGAAGAGATGATTCGGTGGTTAAGGTGCTTGCCTGCAAAATCTAACGACCAGAGTTTGATTCTCCAGTTCCCATGTAAAGCCAGATAGATGCACAAGGTGGCGCACGTGTCTGGAGTTCATTTGCAGTGACTGGAGGCCCTGGCGCACCCATTCTCTTTCCCTCTTCTCTCTATCCCTCACTGCTTGCAAATAAGTAAGTAAAATTAAAAAAAAATAAATAAAGTGTGCTTAACACTGCTATTTTTGCTTCTGCTTATTGACCACTTTTCTTTTAACTTAAAAGATCTGAAATGGATTACTGGGTAAAATTGCCTGGATGTCAAGATATTGTGGACACCAAATGCAACTTTTCCTCACCCAAACTAGATGTTTATGAAGAAATGAAATTGCGTATAAGAGCAGAAAAGGGAAACCACACTTCTTCATGGAATGAGCTTGACTCATTTATACTGTTTGACAAGGGTAAGAAACAGTGGCTGGCTGAGTCTGGTGACACCTTCAGTACTGTGGCCACACCACTTTGCTTTCCAAACCCACTCATTTATCTCCCTCCTGCTACGGCCCATTGTTCTGATTTCCCACAGTAGTGTTTCTCTGTGTGTGGTCACCAAGACCCTTTGAGGAGCGCCATATAGACAAAACTATCTTCGTAATCATTCTGAGACTTAATTGCTCTGTTTGTTTGGGTTTTGTTGTGTACGTATATGCAGTGGAGGCAGTTGGACACGTGATGTCATAACTGCAGTGTAACTATGGGATAGTGTCGTTATTGTTTTTACTGAAATAATTAACATTTTATAATCTCATCAGTTTTAATGGTTAACGTGCTAAGCAGCAAAAGACATAACCCATATAAATAAAAGCCCTTTGAGTCTTGATAATTTCTTTGAAAGTGTAAAGGGATCCAGAGATGAAAACAATCCAGAAACACCTCCCTGTCCCCAAATACCCCTCTTTCTGTCTTTTTTCCCCATTCCTTGCTCACCCCTGTCCATTCTCTATTCAAGCGTTCTTCCTCCTCACATGCTACCCTAAATCACTACTTAGATGTTCAAAGTCCTCTCACGTTTAGTGAAAGCTCTCAGTTTCCCTCTCAAAACCTCTCTTCCTGCATCCTCACCATCATTGGAAATGACATCAGCTGGTCATTGCTCAGGCCCAGAGTCTGGATTTATCTTTGGTATTTTTTTCTTACATCCCACATTTACGTTCATGCATCTGTCTGAGCCATCGTCCAGCTGTGTCTGAGACTTTCTCACTTTTACCCTCGTGCCAAGCCATACACATACCCTTCAGTTGGTTTCTTGCTGGTCTCCATGCCTCCCATCCCTTAGCCAGGTCGATCTTTCGGACGTCTTTGGATGTGGCACCCACCACCCTCAGCCCTCCAGGTGCCCTCGCACTGCTGACTGCAGAGTCCGTCCTTCCTCGAGCCACTTCTCTGACCCCCCTCTCCGGCCATCTCTTCTGACAGAGTCCAGGAGGGACTGTGCTGTTTTCCCATGCCCAGCACACATTCTTTATTGTTCCTGTTTTGCAGTTGTGTCACTAAACTTGTCCCGTGATTGTTTGGCCTTTGGCAGCTCGTGTGGGGCCTCCAGAAGTCCATGTGGAAGCTGAAGACAGGGCGGCCGTGATACACATCTCCCATCCTGGGAGAGGAGGCAGCATGTGGGCCCTTGACAACTTCAGCTTCAGATATTACATCTTGATCTGGGAAAACCCTTCCGGTGTGAAAGTAAGGACCTGTTTCTACCTTTGCTTGAAGGGAGAGAAAAATGAAGTGAATCTGAAATTGTTGTTGTACATCTCTGGATTTCTTTTTTCTTTCCTTTTTTCTTTTTACAGAAAACTTTCAGTACTGATAATCTGACAGAGAGGATTTTTGATCTACTACCAGAGACTACTTACTGTTTGGAAGTTAAAGCAGTACTGGTTAGGGAGAGGAAACATGGTGCCTATAGTCCAGTGGTCTGTCTAAATACCACAGGTGAGGAGAACCTTTTATTTTAGATTTAGCAACTGTATGTTGGCAATATATTGTTATTTTATTAATATATTGGCAACATAATGTAACAACAGTATATTAATTGTCATTAATCTACCATTTTCCTATAGTTGCTGAGCCATTTTTTATATTTTATTTATTTATTTGAGAGAGAAAGAGGCAGAGAAAGAATGGGCATGCAAGAGTCTCTTAGCCACTGCAAAGGAACTCCAGATGCATGCACCATCTTGTGCATTTGGCTGTACATGGATACTTGGGAAATGAAGCTGGGTCCTTGGGCTTTGCAGGCAAGCACCTTAACCATTGAGCCATCTCTCCAGCCCTTGCTGAACTATTTCCACACGATGAAGCTTTGTTACGGTTTAATAGATACTGAAAAAACAGTATTGGGCAGTAGATACAGCTAGAAGGAAGAACTCTTGCCTAGTATGCACAAAGCCCCTAAGTTTAATCTCTAGTACTGTAAAGGCAAGGGGTATTATAACAGCACTTTTTGAGATTTTTGTCTCAATATTGATTAAAATTAATCCTACATAAAAGTTCGGATTTTTTTTAATGTCAGAAACCCTTTTTTTTATTATTTTTAAATTTTTATTTATTTGAGAGAGAAAGAGACAGATTGAAAGAATGGGCACACTGGGCATCCAGCCTCTGCAAACAAACTCCATATACATGCACCACCTTGTGCATCTGTCTTACGTGGGTCCTGGGGTGTTGAATCTGGGTCCTTTGGCTCTGCAGGCAAGCGCCTTAACTGCTGAGCCATCTCTACAGCCCAGAGACTCTTTTTATTTCTTCATTATCTATTAAAAAAAAAAAAAGGTAGGTAGTGGCCAGCAGAATAGTTACCTTCCATAAGCCATCTTCTGCAAGTGGAATGTTAAGTATGAAAACAGCCCATCACAATTAGTCACGAATGACTTGCCAATCGTTTGGGCCAAGGGTGGGAGGTGGGACTTGTTTATTATTTTAATTGTAGTTTGAGGATTTTTATTTCTTAATGTTGAGAAGGCTCACTAGTGTTAAGATGTATATATTTTAATATATTCTTTGGCTTCTAGTGGAAAACATGGTACCTGCACCAGAAAATGTACAAGTGTATACGAAAAACAGCAACTTTGTTCTGAAATGGACTTACGCGCCTGCAGACGTGACCTTTAGGGCTCAGTGGCTCCCGTAAGTTCTTTTCTTTTTGTTTTGTTTTTCTGAGGTCGGGTCTCAACTCTATCCCAGGATGACCTAGAGTTCTCAAGAGTGGCCTTGAACTCACAGCACTCTTCCTGCCTCTGCTTCCCAAGTGCTGGGATTAAAGGTGGGCACCACCATGCCAGGCCTCATATGTTCTTTTCAGATTGTTCTTTCCCCAGTTTACTTGGATGTGCTTTCACACGCTATCTTTGTGCAATTTCTTGCATGCAGAACGGATGACTGAGAGGTGAATGAGATACATTGGAAACTACAGAAATTTGGTTGTGGTCTGTTGCAGTCAGGTTCACATTGCCGGCAGAAATCACCTGACCAAGAGCAGCTTGTGGGAAAAGAAGAGCTTATTTTGGCTTATGGGCTTGAGGGGAAGCTCCATGGTGGCAGGGGAAAATGATGGCACAAGCAGAGTGTGGACATCACCTCCTGGCCAACATCAGGTGGACAATAGTAACAGGAAGAGTGTGCCAGACACTGGCATGGGGAAACTGGCTATAACACCCCCAACAATACACTGTCTCCAAAAGGCGTTGATTCCCAAATCTCCATCGGCTGGGAACCTAGCAGTCGGAACATCAGAGCACCTGAGTTGATGGGGGGCGCCCTGGTCAAAGCACCACACGGTCCTAGCTGTCCTCCCGCTCGTCACCTAACCTCCGTGAGCCTCAGCTTCTTCATTTGTAATCAAATACATGTGTACGCATCTGTCGGGTTTTAACTGGATCTCCTTTAAATGTAGAAAGCTGTAACTAATTTTATGTTACTATGTCACGCAGTCTGGACTGCTCAACTTTGATCCTGACCTGTTGTTTAAAAATGAGTTCTTTCATAATTTTTAAAAATTTATTTTAGTTTTTTAATTTTTATTTATTTATTTAAGAGAGAGTGGGTAGAGAGAGAGAATGGGCATGCCAGGGCCTTAAGCCCCTGCAAATGAACTCCAGGCGCATGTACCCCCTTGTGCATCTGGCTTACATGGGTCCTGGGGAATCAAACTAGGGTCCTTTGGCCTTGCAGGCAAATGCCTTAACCACTAAGCCATCTCTCCAGCCCATAAATTCTTGAAATTATCCCAGTCCACTCACTCTTCACTTGACAAGCATTTTTACTGATGACTTCAATGAGAAATTAAAGTGAAGAGAACAGAGTTCTATATAGCTGTGTAGAGACTGAGTAGAGACCAGTCACATATAAATGAACTCTCAGTACTGCACAAATGAAAGATCTGTATGTACTGTCTATGGGTTGAGAAGTCATGGGAGATGAATAGACAGGGAGAAGGGAAGCGGGGCATGGTGGTGCACGCCTTTAATCCCAGAACTCAGGAGTAGGAGCTGGAGGAATAGCTGTTAGTAAAGTGCTTGCCTGGCAAGGACCCAAGTTCAACCCTCAGGGCCTGTGTAAAAGAGCAGAGTATGGTGGCTCATGCTTGTAAAGCCAGAACCAAGGAGGTGGAGACAGGCATATCTCTGTAACTTGCTGGCCAGCCAGTCTAGCCTAGTTGTTGAGTTCCAGGACAGTGAAAAAGACCTTGTTTCAAAAAAACAAAGTGGAGGGCTGGGGAGATGGCTCAGCTGTTAAGAGCATTTGCTTCACAAGCCTAACGATTGGAGTTCTCATCCCCAGCACCCATGAAAAGCTGAAGGAAAAGTGTCACATATCCCAACATGCCTATGGCAGTGGATCTGAAGTCAGGAGAATCCCAAAGCTCACAAGTCAGCCAGTCTGGCCTCCACAGTGGCAAAACAGCAAGAGAGACTCTGTCTCAAACAAGGAAGAGGGAGAGGAACAACACCCCAAGGTTGTCCTGTGACCTCCACACGTGCACCATGGCACATGCAGACACATCATCATCATCATCATCATCATCATCATCATCATCATCATAATATGGCCAGAGAGATGGCTTAGCAGTTAAAGCACTTGCCTGGGAAGCCTAAGGACCCATGTTTGACTATACAGATCCCACATAAGCCAGATGCACAAAGGTGAAGCAAGTGCAAGGTCACACATGCCCACTATGTGGTGCAAGTGTCTGGAGTTTGACTTCGTGGCTAAAGCCCTGGCATGCCAGTTCTCTCCCTCTTTCTCTGTCTCTCTAAAATAAGTAAATAAAATAATAATAATAATAATAATAATAGAGCTGATCATGGTGACACAGGCCTTTAATCCCAGCACTCAGGAGGCAGAGGTAGGAGGATTGCTGTGAATCCAAGGCCATCCTGAGACTACATAGTGAATTCCAAGTCAGCCTGGGCTAGAGTGAGGCCCTACCTTGAAAAACCAAATAGTAGTAATAATAGTATCACCAAGATGGACAGCACCTCAAGACCAGCACCCAAAGTTGACCTTGGGCTTCCACGTGTGTACATGTATACACACGCATGTGTGTGCATGCACACACACACACACAAAGATGATAAATAAACCTCTGTATTCCTCTTAGAGCTTCTTTGTCATGCCAGGCATGGCTCAGTGAGGCCTTCGGCCAACAGCAGCCAGGTGTCAGTGAGGCTTGTTCCAGCCAAAGTTGCAGTCCCCCTGCAAGTTCCCACAGTGTGGGAAGAGCTCACTCCTTGCAGCTGTAGGATGCATGGTGGTATCTTGGAGGGCGTGAGGAGCCCACGATGCTAACTCTAGTGTAAGGCTTCTCTGAGAGGCAGACCCACCAAGGAGTGTGCTTAGATTCAGCCTAGTTATATCTCTGACCCTTCTCCGTCTATATCATGTACCTGGTCAGGGAAGAGAATTCCCACTGTATTTTCAGGTCCTGCCCACACTCGAGGGAGGCCGTTGTGTGGGATGTGTACACCAGAGGGCAAGAGTCTTAGAGCCCTCTAGAATACTGCCTGCTTCTAGAGGAACAGGACATCTGGGCATGGAGAGGCAATGAGAAAAAAGGTTGAGTGAACAGGATAGGAGGTCAGGCTTAGCCCTGGGCTGTCTTACAGGTATCTAGCCGTAGGATGCCTGAGGTCTGTGTTTGAGAAAAAGGTGTAGTGGCTGGCCTGTATGTGGGGCACTGGGCTCAAGAAGTACCAGAGGTGAGGAAATCAGTCAGGAAGTTCTTAAACTGAGAGGTTTGAAGCTGTCGGTCTCTGAGCCAGTTGCTTAGCCTTTCCAGTTTCGGCTGTGTACCCTGGTGTGGCTTAGCCTTGCTGCACAGTGAGGTAGCAGTGGCAGCCACGCACTTAGTGCAGTGGTGTGCTGGTATTTCAGAAGCAGCTTTCAGAAGAGTAAAGCGCCATCTCTAGTGGCTACCGAGTTTTCAGACAGAAATATTCCCACCATGGCCACTCTGAAGCTACCAGCCCAGTGTCTCAGAATGTAGACCCTGGATTGCTAGAGAATGTTTTCACCCTGTGATAGGTAAAAGTGACTCCAAAAATAGATGCTACAACATAACCAGGACAAAATGAGTTCTGAGCTTTGATTACCTTTGACTTTAATAGAAGTGGTTTTTTTTTTAAATTTTTAAATTAATTTATTTATTTTAGATACAGAGTGAGAGAGAGAGGGAGAGAGAATGGGCACATCAGGGCCTCTAGCCACTGCAAATGAACTCCAGATGCATGTGCCACGATGTGCATCTGGCTAATGTGGGACCTGGAGAATCGGACCAGGATCCTTAGGTTTCGCAGGCAAGTGCCTTAACTGCTAAGTTATTTCTCAGTTTTTATTATCAACTTTAGTTCTGGCTGTGTTTAAAAGCCCGCTTGTCACATTCCCAAGAATTGTAACACTCACTGAACATACTGACTGGATTAATGCATTTGAATTTGTAAAATTTTGTCTCCAAAGTGCCTATTCAAAAAGGATTCATAGGGATGACTCAGATAAATGGAAACCCATACCTGCCTGCGAAAATGTCAGAACCACACACTGTACCTTTCCTCAAGACGCTCTCGCGAAAGGAAATTATTTCATCCGTGTGCAAGCATCCAATGGAAACAACACGTCCTTCTGGTCCAAAGAGATAAGAATGAATTCTGAACAATACAGTAAGCCAAGATTTTTTTCATTTGTTTGTTCTTTTTTTGTTGCTTTGCTTGCTTGTTTGTTTGTCTGCTTGTTTGTTTGTTTTTTAATGAGGCCGGGTCTCGCTCTATAAGAGCAAGCTCATTTAAAGTCACTGTATAACCCAGGCTGCCTCACAGTCCTGGAACTGTTCCTGCCTCGGCCTTCTGAGTGCTGAGACTACTGTGTGAGCCACTGTGCCTGCCTTAAGCCAAGGTTTTCTTGAAATTACAGTTCTCCAATTTGGTGTAAGTTCTTAAAAGTTGTTTGAAGATGTCTAAACGGAGCTTTATGCCTTTATAAATCTTTTCCAGTTCCTGTACTTCCTCCAGCCATTGTCATGAAACCCTCTAGTGAGTCACTGCATGTCTCTGTCAGTTTCCATGATTCCACGAGCAACTTTCACTCATTAACTTATGAAATTATTATTTGGAAAAATACTTCTAATACTGAGGTAAAAGACTATGTATTTTAACTTTATGAGTTAGTTATAACAGTGATTGGGTAGATAAAGCTTGAATTTCATTTTTTAAATATTTTATTTATTTGAGAGAGAGAGAGGAAAAAGCAGATAGAGAGAAAGAGAGAATGGGCACGACAGAGCCTCTAGCCACTGAAAATGAACTCCAGACACATGTGCCCCCTTGTGTATCTGGCTTATTTGGGTTCTGGGGAATTGAACCAGGGTCCTTAGGTTTCACAAACAAACACCTTAACCACTAAGCCGTTTGCCCAGCCCAAGCTTGCATTTAAAATTGGGGTGGGACTTTGAAAATTTGAAGGTGGTGATTATTTGCAATATGAAAAGTATCAGTATTTTTCCATGTTTTGTGTTGTGGAGTTACAGATCACCCGAATCTTGTCCCCAGTTTGCTTTTAAAATAGATTCCTGAGCCTTTGGCTGCTGAAGTAGAACCATTTTAACGTGCTTCCCAAGTACACTAAGCCAGGGTTTCTTGGCACCTGTTTACGAGCTGGGTGGTTCTTGTGGTCGAGCTGTCCTGTGCACCCTAAGATCGTAGGCACCTCTGTGCACCATGCTAAATGCCAGCAGCGCTCCCTCCTGGTTGTGACCACCAGAAGCAGCTCCCTGCATTGTCATTGGCCCCTTGTAGCATCTCTTAAGGGAACAAAATTGGCTTTTAAAGGGCAAAAGAATCTTAGCTACTATGATAGTTTTAGGCCACAAAAAGAAAGAATGACTTCAAAGTTTAGCTCCCCATGGGGGAAGAGGAATTAGAAAAAAAAAAAAAGACCTAAAAGTCACTTCAGAGGAGTTGAAAACACTGGTGTAGACACTGTAATCTCCTACATCAGATATTCCACATGATTCCTTGTGGAGTTACAATCAAGGAACCAACCTTAAGAAATCTTAGGTAGTTGGGTGACTAACTTCTGTATCTTTACTTCATTGTCTGCATATTCCAAAGGTTTCACTGCTTCCATTTTGGCTGCCTGACTACCCTGTGACCGTCACATAGTCAGCCCTTTGATACTCACCATACAGGCCACGTGTATCCACACTTATACACGGCAGCAGTATGTGGCAGCATGATTCACTGCTTTTTTTGTTTGATTTTTGGTTTTTCAAGCTAGGAAAGTCTCACATCAGGCTGACCTGGATCTCATTCTGTAGTCCTTGGCTGGCCTCAACCCCTGCCCCCCTCAACACACAGACAAATAGAAATAATTCAGAAAATATCTGTTTCCTATGTGATTGCATGAAGAACTAAATTCAATCCATGGTGGGTTTCATAGAGAAGGATTGTGGAAAGAAGCCCCGAGTTCACGATTGCTGACCTGCAGCCACTGACTGTGTACTGTGTCCGAGCCCGAGTCCTCATCGAGACCTACAGCTGGAATAAAAGCAGCGGGTTCAGTGATGCCATGTGTGAGGAAACAAAGCCAGGTGAGGCCTTTATTACCAGTTTTAAAATGTAACCTGTGAATAAAAACGTTACATTGAAAATGGGAAAGTGTTTCCTTCGCCCCATTAGAATATTTCCTTCATGAACCATATGAGCCTACAAGCTCCATCTTCAGTTTTAGAAAATGACTTTGGTGCTTAGCTGAATTCAGTATTTTTTGCTTGCCCCATCTTTCATTGAGTATTCCCATAATTAGGTTCCTTAGTTGCTGCTCTTTGACATTCAATAGCTCTAATCATTTAATATTTTATCTTTTTTAAGATTTATTTTATTTATTTATTTATTTGAGACAGAGTGAGGGGGAGAGAAAAAAAGAGTGCGAATGGGCACACCAGGGCCTCTAGCCACTGCAAACGAACTCCAGACGCATGTGCCACCACGTGCATCTGGCTTACATGAGACCTGGAGGATCGAACCAGAGTCCTTAGGCTTTGCAGGCATGCACCTTAACTGCTAAGCTGTCTCTCCAGTCCATGTTTTATCTTTTATCATTTTTAATGACTATATGGAAGTCAGTTCATTTTCTTAATATTTATTTATGGGGGGGGGAATGGCATGCCAGGGCTACCTACAAACAAAGTCCAGATACATGTGCCACCTTGTGCATCTGGCTTCATATGGGTCCTAGGAAGTCAATCCCAGGTCCTTAGGCTTTACCATAACTGCTGACTTTTTTTATGTACAGATGGGTTAGTTTTCTGTATTTTGTATTTTATAGTTTTTAGTAGAGACCTTAGTCACAGAATGTCTTTCAGATTTTGCCAGTTGAGTGCTGTAAAGTGCTGGAGAAAACTTAGCTATTGGGACCTCCATACTGACACTGCACCCTGCTCAAAGAATGAAATGTTACTGCCCATAGTTACGTACCCAGTGTCACATAAATATTTGTTAATTTTTTTATTTTTACTTATTTGAGAGAGAGAGATAGAGAGAATGGTGTTCCAGAGCCTTCAGCCACTGCAAAAGAAATGCCAAATGCATGCACCACCTTGTGTATCTGGCTTACATGGATCCTGGGGAATTGAACCAGGGTCCTTTGGCTTTGCAGGCAAGCACCTTAACCACTATATATGTTTGGTATTTTATATTTCCTTTCACGTGGCTACTCTCATGCTAATACATCTGTTGTCTAACCACATGTTGACGTGTCACCTCCGGTGTATTTTTAGGAGGCTCTCCCGCAGTCTGGATTGCAGGTGGACTTGTCATTGCGTCTCTTGTCATTCCACTTGTTGTGTGTGCCTTGAGAAGCCTCCTGAGTTGTCTCAATTACGTGTTCTTTCCGTCACTCAAACCTCCTTCTAATATTGCTGAGGTATGTGTCCTTTTTTTATCAACAGCTGGGAAATGGGGAGGAAATCTATCTGATTTCAACAGAATATATACACTTTGTGATATCCAGAAATGAAAACAGACTCATAGAGCTGTTTTCTTTGAATTTTCAGTGAGTTAATGTTGGAAACCAGGTATGGTGGCTCATAATTATTATGTAATTATAGCAGTTGGGAAGTGGAGGCAGGGCCGTCCTTAAGCAGCGTAGTAAGATCCATCTAAAGGAAAACTAGAAACAATCATTTGATAGAGCACAGTACAGTAAAGTTTGCCCCTAACCCATTTTTCTGGCAACTACCATTTGTTTTACCATTTAAAGATATGTGATTTTGTAGTACATACTGGAAAACTAAATCATTCTGCGATGCATCTGTCCGTCAGCCTCTTCCCCGGATGGAGTCACACTACTAAATCATGAGCTTCCTTTCATGACAAGGTCTTTTCTCAGGACTGCTATGAGGCTGGCATCTTACATAAAGGCACTAAATGAGTAAGGTGTGCTGATGGGCTTCTGTTCACCCAGGGCAGGGTTCAAGGTGGCCTTGCGAAGTAGTCAACAAGAGGTCAGGCTTTAAAGGTGGAGACCTACACATGAGCGGTTGCTGACCTGAGATGGATTTGTACTTGATGACTGTGTGAAATTGAGCAAGTCACGGAAGTGCCTTTGGGCCGTGACCTAGAGCCCGCGATACAGCAGTGTTCCAGCAAAGTTGTAGGCGACACGCTGAAAGCTGAGCGCTGTCAGAATGCTCAGTGAATATTAACTGCTTTATATTCCAGAGTTCTCACATACCGTTCTTCTGTAATATTCCAGCTGTCACCTAAACTAAACAAAACTGGTTGCAAGAGCTAGTTAAACAGGAAAACATTAATTTCTCATTTGTCTTCTGGGTATCTATGGACTGGATATAACATTCTGTATTATTTCAAAATGCCCACTACACAGTGCCTCCCCTTCCAGCCTCTCCCTGTGATCCAGGCCCCCAAGCCCTCCCCTGACAGCACAGTTGACTGTAAGTGTTCTTCATGGACCTTCCAAAATTGCCCTTAACATGGGAAAACCCAGTCTTAACTATATTCTGAATCTTACGGCACAGTTGGTATGTTTGTGAGCTGATCTTTGTAACATGTGCCAAAAGGTAGGTTTTCTAAATGTCAGACATAAGAAGGTGAAGAACTATTAGAACTAGAAAACTCTTTTTATCATTTGAAATTATCTGTATTTCTTTTCTTTTTAAATTAGTATTTCTCTGAGCCATCTTTGAAGAATCTTCTACTTTTAACTACCGAGGAACAAACTGAAAAGTGTTTTATCATTGAAAACACAGACAGTGTTTCTGTGAAAGAAAGTACACAGGCTGAGGACGAGCACAAGACATACGCTTCCCAGACGAGTCAAGACTCGGGGCACTATTCCAACGAAGATGAGAACGCTGGCAGTGAAACGAGCGAAGAATTTGTGCAGCAGCAACGGGGTCACCACACATGAACCCTTTGGTTTATTTTATTTTATTTTTTTATTTTTTTGGTTTTTCCAAGGTAGGGACTCACTATAGCCCAACCTGACCTGGAACTTACTCTTTAGTCCCAGGCTGGCCTTGAACTCATCTCAGTCCTCCTACCTCTACCTCCCAAGTGCTGGGACTAACGGCATGCGCCACCAGTGAACTCTTTGAAACCATAGCTGCTGTGGGGGAAATCTGCTGGAACAGAGACTCCTTACTCCTGTCGGTAAATGTGAAGAGGAAATTTGCTTTGGGGAAAGAAAACAGTATCTCCAGATCACAAGCCCTAAAATATAGGCAAACACCTACCTGTTTAAACATGAGATTCCAGAAGCCTGCAGAAAAGTCCTTCTACATTCCTGTTGTCAGCTCATCTCTGTGAGATGCATCAAGTGATGATGGCTTAAGTGCCTGGGACTGTGCCCACTGCTCCAAGCCACATCTGCAGCTGGTTATTGCACATGTCACCTGCTTGTTCTCCATCCCCAGCGCTATGTCTTTCTGTTTTCCAGAAGGAAAGGGAAAAACAGAACAAGGAAAAAAACCTGTTTTAGTTATGAAAGCTTTCTAAAAGCACCAATTGCTTATTTAAAATTACCATTTAGCATTTGCTTTTTTTTTTTGGAGGTAGGGTCTCACTCTCACCCTAGAATTCTGAAACTCACCATGTAGTGTCAGGCTGGCCTCGAACTCACATCAATCCTCCTGCCTCAGCCTCCTGAGTGCTGGGATTAAAGGCGTGCGCCCTACACCTGGCCTGTTTAGGATTCTCAAGGTAAAAGGGTCTTATATCAGTTGTTGTACTTGGACAGTGGGCCTGATGGGGCCCTTAACAGTCACCAAGGCCAGCCTTTCTCATGAGGTCACATCGGTGTTAACCTTCCTGGTGGAGGGGCGCCTCTCTACGACACCACACACGCCTGACCCCGGTGCAGAGCAGAGGTCCTTGATGTGACCCACCTCCTGACTGTAGACACACCTCTTGGTCTGTCAGCATCAGAGTCAGCTCTGCAGCACAGCTTCTGAATTTGCCAAGCATTGTCACTTTTTTTATGACGGGCCAAGATATGCCCTAGTCCCCCACCACCATTGCTTTTCATGCTGAGCCACATTGTGATCCTGCCCAGCACTTCTGTCCACGTGTTACAGGGGAAAAGCCCCTTTGAACAGGACAGCCTAAAAGAAATGCCTTTGTAAGACACAGACATTAACATCAAGACAGCAGAGGAATTGTTAGGTCCCCGAGAACATGTGTGAGAGCATGCCTTCAGGTCAAGACATGAAGTCACTGACGGGGCACCTGAGCCGCGGCGGCAAAAGGAAGAGGGTCACTGTGGACCAGCCTCTGGACAGACAAAGGCCGCACTGTTCACCCTTCCTAGCACGGCGTGGTGCTTACTCATGATGCACTGCTGACTTTTAAGGGAAAAACTATTTTTCTGAGTAGCCATTTGTACTGAGGACACCAGTAAACTGCTGAGAGTCACAGTGTTGGTAGTTCTTGGAAGCTAAGTATGATCTAAGAATCCACATAAAAGACCTCCTACATAATATGTATATGTAATAGTGACAGACCACACTACGTCTGTATATAGGTCCGCACGTGCTCACACATGTGATGTGAATCATATCCTTTCAGCGTGGACATAAAGCACTTACTAAAATAGATTCTAAAAAAGTAAAATAAAGAATTAATTTTAAAGAAACAAAATAGATTCTGAAATTATAAATGCCATTCTGGATGGGGAAGAGAGAATTATTGGGAGGAGTGGGATCAGAACACATTGTGCACATGTATGAGAGTCAGAAATAAAAGGCTTTTTTAAAAAAAAATGCCATTCTGAAGTATAAACTTTAAAAGTCTGACCATAAATTTATAATCTATAACAAAAATAGTTAAAAAAAGTATTTGTAAGTAAAACCTTTAGCTGCTAAGCCATCTCTCCAGCCTGAAAAATATTTGGACTGGGCACAGTGTCATACACTTGTGGTCCCAGCTACCCAGAAGTTCAAGACCAGCCTAAGCAGCATAGCAAGACCCCATTATGAAAAGATACTTAAGTGTGGCTGTGTATGATACAAGTGTATACAGGAGAGGCTATAATATTTAAAACAACCTTTCATTTCTCTTGAAGAGTTGGGGGCTTGTCACAGAAGCTGCCTCCATCCCCACTCTGAAATCCTGTGACTGGCTGTCATGTTTATTTTCTTTGATTTCTGTCTTCCACACTAGAGCAGCAGCTTTGAAAACAGGGATTTTTTAATTCGTAACTGTCCCCGGTATCTGGGACAGCGCAGTACTTTGCACATAGATGCTGCTCAGAGAATAACAAATGAATTACATGCGGCACTTGAACCAGGTGGATATTTCTGATCGTGACTTTATGTCTATTTGTAGAAAGAAATCTTTGCAGTGTTTCTATGAAACGAGTTTCTATCTTGTTACATTTGTATTTTTGTTTTAAACTTTACTGTTGTATGATTTTACATAATAAACACTAGAGCCAAGAGTCTGTCTTTCTGCTTGTGTGTATATAGGCATGTAAAATGTGAGAGAGATGGGCCGTGTGTGTGGTTTATGCATGTGTCCGTGCCATGGACTCGCCTTGGCGGACTGCACTCACCTCTGGGGGCTACCAAGCAGAACATTCATGCTCCATTCCACTCTTCCACCCATTCATTTTTGTTTGTTATATTTGTGTTTTTGGTAAGCTCCCCTTCCAGTGAGCAGGAAAGGAAATAATATTTTTTAAATAGTTTATCTTATTTTTATTTATTTATTGGATTGAAAGAGAGAATGGGCATACCAGGGCCTCTAGCCTCCAAACACATGCACCACCTTGTGCATCTGGTTTACGTGGATTCTGGGAAGTCGATCCTTGGTCCTTAAGTCTTCACAGGCAAGCGCTTTAATCGCTAAGCCATCTCTCCAACCCCAGAAATAATACTTGATCTTTTATGCTAAGTAGTGTCCTGGGACTGAAGAGATGGCTTAGCAGATAAGGCGCTTGCCTGAGAAGCCGAAGGACCCATGTTTGACTCTCCAGATCCCACTTAAACCAGACATACTAAGGTAAGGCAAGTGCAAGATCACACGTGCCCACTAGGTGGTGCACACGTACAGAGTTTGAGTGCAGTGGCTGACAGGCCTCGGTGCACCAATTCTCTCTCTCTAAAAATAAAGATTTAAAAAATAAAAATTTAGTCAGCTGTGGTGGTGAACACCTTTCAGCACTTGGGAGGCAGAGGCAAGAGGATCGCTGTGAGTTCAAAGCCACCCTGAGACTCCATAGGTCAACCTAGGCTAAAGTGAGACCCTACCTCGGAAAACCAAAAACTAAGTAAGTAAAATAAAAATAAAAATTAAAAAAAAAGAAAGAAGCGTCCTTTAGTGACAAATATCAGTAACATCCACCTTTTTTTTTTCTTTTTTGAGGCATTTTTGTTCCTGCCTCAAGCCCTCAAGTGCTGGGATTACAGTCTGTTGCATGACTTTTCCTAACAATGCAAACAAATTCCATTCGCCCCAGACAGGGCATCAGTGACAGATGAAAGAAATGAGTCCACCCATGTCTAAACTTAGAGAACCAGAGAGCTTTTCTCAGGTCATTCCAGGAGCATAGGTGACTCAGGCAGCTGGGGCACCAGAGGGCACACCACGGTGTGGGCGGCGACTCACCAAAACTGGACATCTAGAACTCTCTATCCACCTTGCACACAGCCCCACTGAAGCTTTCTGTGCCCTTTTACAACCTCAGGGAGGGACCTCGAAAACTTGTAGCTTTCTAAGCCTTGTATGTTACATGAACTTCCTTAGTCCAAGGTGTAACCTTCACCCGCCGCCCCCTTCTCTCCTCCCTCCTCTCCTTCCTTTAATCTCAGCTCTTGGGAGGCAGAGAGAGGTAGGAACATCGCTGTGAGTTCAAGCCCACCCTGAAACTACATAGTAAATTCCAGATCAGCCTGGGCTAGAGCAAAACCCTACCTTGAAAAACCAAAATAAATAAATAAATAAAAATAAAAGAAATAAATAAATTGCTTTGGGCTGGAGAGTGTTTGCCTGCAAAGCCAAAAGGTCCTGATTAGATTCTCCATGACCCACATAAGCCAGATGCACAAGGGGCCATGGTGTATGTGTTTGGAGTTCGTTTGCAGTGGCTGGAGGCCCTGGCGTGCTCATTCTCTCTCCTCCCTCTCCCTCTCCCTCTCTTTCCCTCTCCCTCTTTCTCTCTCTCAAATAATAAAATATTACTCCATAGCTGGTTAACATTTAAAAAGTAGACCCAGTGTGGTGGCACATGCCTCCAGTACCAGCCCTCAGGAGGTAGAGATAGAAGGATCTCTGAGTTCGAGGCCAGCCTGGCAATACAGAGTGAGTTCCAGATTAGCCTGGGCTAGAGTGAGATCTTACCTTAAAAAAAAATAATAATTTTTTTTTTTTTAAATTAACACTCACCTGGCAAGGAAGATACATCATCAAAAATCGAGAACTTCTTGGGCTGGAGGGATGGCTTAGCAGTTAAGGCATTTGCCTGCAAAGCCAAAGGACCCAGGTTCAATTCCCCAGGAACCACATTAGCCAGATGCACACGGGGGCACACGCATCTGGAGTTCATTTGCAATGGCTGGAGGCCCTGGTGTACTCATTGTCTCTCTCTCTCAAATAAATAGATAAAAATATTTAAAATAATAAAAAAAATAAAAGAACAAAGAACACCTTTGGATATATCATTTGAACTATGTTTGATTTTTCAGATGTTTTTTCAGGTATTTCTCAAATATCACATGAGATCTACATTTGTTTTATTGTATCATGTTTTGAATGCACTAGCATTTTAGTTATAAAGAGATGATTATGAGAATTTCTTCTTTGAAATATGAACTACTTCTGCCATGTAAAATAGACACAAACAGGGACTGGAGAGACAGCTCAGAGGTTAAAGGTGCTTGCTTGCAAAGCCTGCTGATGTGAATTCCATCCTCCCCAACACCCATATAAAGCCATAACTTTTAAAAAGATACATAAGGAAATCCCTAAATTCTTATTTTTTCCCAAAACAATAAATTACAATTTTTTAAAACCATACATAGTTGATTCCTTTGTTTAATAATTGCAGGGAGAGCCGGGCGTGATGGCGCACACCTTTAATCCCAGCACTTGGGAGGCAGAGGTAGGAGGATCGCCATGAGTTCGAGGCCACCCTGAGACTACAGAGTTAATTCCAGGTCAGCCTAGACCAGAGTGAGACCCTACCTCGAAAAAAAAAAAAATTGCGGGGAGAAAACACATAAAGTTTATCATTTTAACATTTTTTTGTGGTGGTTTTTAGTTTTTTTCAAGGTAGGGTCTCACTGTAGACAAGGCTGACCTGATACTCACTCTGTTGTCCCAGGCTGGCCTCGGACTCACAGCAAACCTCCTACCTCTGCCTCCCGAGTGCTGGAGTTAAAGGCGTGCGCCACCACGCCCAGCTAATTCTAACCATTTTTATATGTAGTTTGCTAGCCTCAACTATATTCATGCTATTGTGCAACTAGTCCTCAGAACATTTCTATCTTTTAAAACTGAGATGGTGAGACTGGAGAGATGGCTTAGCGCTTAAAGTGCTTGCCTGTAAAGCCAAAGGACTCAGGTTTGATTCCCCAGTACCCACGTAAAGCCACACACACAGGTGGCACATGCATTTGGAGTTCCTTTGCAGTGATTAGAGGCCCTGGCATGCACATTCTGCGACCCCCCCCCCCACCACCGCCTCTTTCTTTTGCTCTCAAATAATTAAATATTTTTTAAAAAAACTGAGATTGGCCCAGAAAGCCAAGCGCCACATGTTCTCCCTCATATAGGGATCCTAGCTACAGATGACTGGGCTTCTGTGTGAGAATGAAAATACTTAGTAGCAGAGGCCAGTAAGTTGAAAAGGAGACATAAAGGGTGGAGAAAGGAAGGGAAGAGGATACTTAATAGGTTGATATTGTATATATGTAATTACAATGATTGTAATGGGGAGGTAATATGATTGAGAATGGAATTTCAAACGGGAAAGTGTGGGGGTGGGGAGGGAGGGAATTACCATGGGATATATTTTATAATCATGGAAAATGTTAATAAAAATTTAAAAAAAAAAAAAAAAAAAACTGAGATTATGTACCCATCAACTAACTCTCCAGTTTTCCTTCTCCCACATTCTAGAAACTACTGTCCTGTCTCTATGAATTGACTGTTTTAGGAATCTTGTATAAATAGATTATTATTTTTGTTTTTGTTACTGGCTCATTTTGTTTATAATTCCCTCAGGCTTCGTAGACAAGGTTCTCCTTGTTTTTAGGGCCAAACAATATTTCTTTTTTTTATTTTTTTAAAATTTTTATTAGCATTTTCCATGATTATAAAAAAATATTCCATGTTAATTCCCTCCCTCCCCCCCACACTTTCTCCTTTGAAATTCCATTCTCCGTCATCTTACCTCCCCATCACAATCATTGTACTTACATATATACAATATCAACCTATTAAGTACCCTCCTCCCTTCCTTTCCCAAACAATATTTCATTGCAGGTATCCACCACTTTTTCCTTAACTGCCCATCCAGCAATGGACACTGGGACTTCAGTTCCCAAACTGCCACCAGCTAGAGATCTAGCAAACAGAACACATGAGCTTACGTGGGACACCGAATTCAAACCACCACACCCAGTGTTGGGAAGGTGGTGACAGGTGCTCCCTTGGGTCCTGCTAGCCAGTAAGTCAGTCTACCCTACTGGCAATCTCCAGGCCAATGAGGAAACCTGTCTCACAAAAGGTGGATAGTGTTTCTGACACATGAGATTGCCCTCTGGCCTGCATGCACACAATCATGCATGTGCACCAACACAAACGTGACCATACACATAAACACACATAAGAAATAGATCTAGATATCCCAAGATTGAAGGCTAACAAATGAAACAAGAAAAGTACAGTTTTAATTTTTTTTTTTTTCTATTTAAGCCAGGCATGGTGCCACACACCCTTAAGCCCAGCACTCAGGAGGCAGAGGTAGGAGGATCACAGTGAGTTCAAGGCCACCCTGAGACTACATAGTTAATTCCAGGTCAGCCTGGGCCAGAGTGAGACCCTACCTCAAAAAAAAAAAACAAAAAAACAAAATATTTATTTGCAAGCAGAGAAAGACAGAAAGAAAAGAGGCCGAGAGAATGGGCACGCCAAGACCTCCAGCTATTGCAAACAAACTCTGGATGCATGGGCCACGTTGTGCATCTGGCTTTATGTGGGTACTGGGGAATGGAACTCAGGTCGTTAGGCTTTGCAAGAAAGTGCCTTAACCACTAAGCTATCTCTCCAGCCCAACAGTACAGGTTTTGATTTTTTGTATTTATTTAGTTTTGGTTTTTCAAGGTAGGGTCTCATTCTAGTCCAGGCTGACCTGGAATTCACTATATAGTCTCAGGGTAGCCTTGAACTCATGGCAATCCTCCTACCTCTGCCTCCCGAGTGCTGGGATTAAAGGTGTGCACAACCACACCTGGCTCTGGCAATGTCTTTTTAATATTTATTTTTATTTGAGAGCAACAGACAGAGAGAGAAAGAGGCTTAGAGAGAGAGGAGGAGAGAGAATGGGCATACCAGGGCCTCCAGCCACTGTAAACGAACTCCAGATGCATGCACCACCTTGTGCATCTGGCTTACGTGGGTCCTGGGGAATCAAGCCTCAAACCAGGGTCCTTGAGCTTCACAGGCAAGGGCTTTACCGCTAAGCCATCTCTCCAGCCCCTGGCTATTTTTTTATTTTGTGCAAGAGAAAAAGAGAGAGAGAATGGACATGCCAAGGCCCCTAGCCACTGCAAACAAACTCCAGAAGCATGTGCCACCTTGTGCATCTGGCTTTACATGGGCACTGGGGAATCAAACATAGGTCTCTAGGCTTTGCAGACAAATGCCTTAACTGCTGAGCCATCTCTGTAGCCCCCAATTGTACAGTTTTAACAAAAAAATATTTTTTATGGATCCACTAAGAATTTTTATTTATTTATTTATATTTTTAAATTTATTATGTTCAGTAACAATTTCCATGATTGTAAACAATATCCCATGGTAATGCCCCCCTCCCCTCTCTTTCCCCTTTGAAACTCCACTTTCCATCATATACCCTCCTCCTCTCAATCAGTCTCTCTTTTATTTTGATGTCATGATCTTTTTCTCCTATCATGATGGTCTTAACAAAAAAAAAAAAAAGAAGTATTTATGGGCTGGAGAGATGGCTTAGTGGTTAAGAGCTTGCCTGTGAAGCCTAAGGACCCTGCTTCGAGGCTCGATTCCCCAGGTCCCACGTAAACCAGATGCACAGGGTGGTGCATGCGTCTGGAATTCGTTTGCAGTGGCTGGAGGCTCTGGAGCACCCATTCACTCTCTCTCTCTCTCTGCTTCTTTCTTTGTCTGTTGTTCTCAAATAAACAAATAAAACAAACAAAATTTTTTTTAAAAAAATGGAGAATGGAATTTCAAAGCGGAAACTGTGGGGAGGGGGGGAATTGCCATGGGATTTTTTTTTATAATCATGGAAAATGCTAATAAAAATTAAGAAAATAATAATAAAATAAAATAAAATATTTAGGACAGATTTGTACTGACCACTTCCTCTTTGGTACTTCATGCATTAATTCCTGCTTTCCTCTACAAGGAGTCTGCTCTCTTATTTGTCAAACTTTATCCAGAGTACAAATATGAACATGATTTTATTATAAGCTGTATAGACCCCTATTTAAAGTGAGTGTGCAATATTCCTGTAGGCCTTTATTAAAATGTCAATATAAAATGAGTATTTCCCCATTGCTCTTAACCAGTGATGGAGCAAGAATGTAAATATTTACAGAGAAATAGAGCAGCTGAACTGGAGATAATATAAATTTAAACATGCTTTAAACATTCTATTCCATTACTCCCTAAAATAATATGATAAATTAATGTGTTCCTTTACATCTTAATTAACATCTAAATGGTTCTTGAAAGGTTTAAAGAGTTGCAAGTCTGGACTTTCCAATGGGTTATAAAGAACATTCTTTAAAATTTTATGTATTTATTTATTTGGGAGAGAGAAAGAGGCAGAGAGAGAGAGAGAGAGAGAGAGAGAGAGAGAGAGAGAATGGGCGTACCAGGGCCTCCAGCCACTGCAAACAAACTCCAGATGCATGCACCCTCTTGTGCATCTGGTTTACATGGGTCCTGGAAAGTCTAACGGGGATCCTTTGGCTTTGCAGGCAAACGCCTTAACTGCTAAACCACCTCTCCAGCTCATAAACAACATTTTTAAATAAGGTTGTTTTATACTCTTACAACTGCTTCCAATAGACTCTAATGCTGACCTGGAACGCACTCTGTAGCCTCGTGGTGGCCTCGAACTCACCATGATCCTCCTACCTCTTCCTCCCAAGTGCTGGGATTAAAAGTCATGCTCCACCACGCCTGGCTCTCTTTTAAATTTTCTATGATCATAGTCCATAAACGTTAACATATAAAACAATTTTCTTTGATTGAATCATCATTGCTGTTTATTAGTAAGTATTCAGTTAACCAGAACAAATATCTCATAGCTTTGGGTAATTTTTGAATTACCTATTTCTTTTGTGGGTGAGATAGGTACCAGGGTCTCCAGCCACTGCAATGAAATGCCAGATACTTAATGCCATGTTTTGTGTCTGGTTTACGTGGGTAGTTTGGGACCCGAACTCAAGCCCGTGGGCTCCATAAGCAAGTGCCTTTAACTGCTGAGCCATCTTCCTAGTCCACTTTTGCTAATTGTTAAATACAAAATAAAATGTCACTGGAAATACATCTTCTTAAAAAATGTACTTTTTTTTTAATTTGAGAGAGAGAAAGAGGGAGAGAGAGAAAGAGATAGAGAGAGAGAGAGGGAGAGAATAGGCACACCAGGCCATCTAGCCACTGTAAATGAACTCCAGATGCATTCCCCCTGTTGTGCATCTGGCTTACATGGGTCCTGGAGAATTGAACCGGGATTCTTTGGCTTGTAGGCAAACACCTTTACCGCTAAGTCATCTCTCCAGCCCAGAAATACATCTCTTTATTTTTATATTTTTAATTTTTTAGTTCATTTATTTATTTGAGAGAGACACAGAGAAAAAGAGGCAGATAGAGAGAGAGAGAGAGAGAATGGGCACGCCAGGGCGTCCAGCCACTGCAAATGAACTCCACATGCGTGCGCCCCCTTGTGCATCTGGCTAAGGTGGGTCCTGGAGAATCGAGCCTGGAACTGGAGTTCTTAGGCTTCATGAGCAAGCACTTAACTGCTAAGCCATCTCTCCAGCCTAGAAATACATCTCTTAATGAACTGAATGGAGCTTTGAACTCCCTCCTTTTTCCTTCCTTCAGTGAGCATACCTGTTGGTGAATGGTCCTTGACAGATGGAGACAGGAGCCAATACCTCCCTTTTCTGGCTATCTGTGTTTTGAGGTAAAGATTTGTAATGGGCCTGGAAGGAGTTTATAATTATTATTATTAATCTATTTGTTTATTTATTTTAGATATAGAGAGTTATAAAGAGAATGGGTATGCCAGGGCCTCCAGCCACTGCAAACGGACTCCAGACACATGCACCACCTTGTGCATCTGGCTTGCGTGGGTCCTGGAGAATAGAACCTGGATCCTTAGGCTTGGCAGGCAAGCACTTTAACCGCTAAGCCATCTCTCCAGCCCTGGAAGGAGTTTTGATGTATCTCTTCCAATTGAGTCTGAACCTTTCTGAGTTGTGGGTCAAAAGCTACTTCATGAACCTTCACAAAAAAATTGTTTGCATGTGCTGGATGAGGTGGGGCATATCTGTAATCCCTGCACCTCCAAGGCCTGAGGCAAGAAGATGGGGAATCCAGGGACATCCTGGGCTATAGAGTGAGTTCAAGGCCAGTTTGGACACATACTTATTTTACCAGCATCAAGCAGAGGAGGTGACAGAACTCTGGAAAGGGAAGACACAGGTAAGTCCAGAAGTTTGTGCTCAAACCCCCAAGGGCACAAGAGACTTCAGTCTCCACAGATGACGATTCAGGAGAAGGTATGTGATGTAATCATTCAGTTTCAAACGCCATGATACAGAAACAATGACTGATACACGGGAGCCTGAGCTGAAACACTGGCTGGAAGATGTGCAGAGGAGACAATGCTTGTCTGTGAACTGAAGGATCAGGCGGGAAGATGCTGTTCCTTCCTTATGACTTTTTTTTTTCATTAAAAAAAAAGGTTTAGGGCTGGAGAGATGGCTTAGCGGTTAAGCGCTTGCCTGTGAAGCCTAAGGACCCCGGTTCGAGGCTCGGTTCCCCAGGTCCCACGTTAGCCAGATGCACAAGGGGGCGCATGCGTCTGGAGTTCGTTTGCAGAGGCTGGAAGCCCTGGCGCGCCCATTCTCTCTCTCTCCCTCTACCTGTCTTTCTCTCTGTGTCTGTCACTCTCAAATAAATAAATAAAAATTAAAAAAAAAAAAAAGGTTTAAAGATTGGCTTTGCTGTTGTTCATCAGAGCTGAGAAGTGGGTTCTGGTGGCATATTGTGGCTATTCTTTCTAATTTTAGGAATATATAAAACTTCTCATGCCAGACGTGATGGTGCAAGCCTATAATCCCAGCCCTTGAGAGGCAGAGGAAGGAGGATCACAATGAGTTCAAGGCCAGCCTGAGACCACGTAGTGAATTTTAGGTTAGCCTGGTCTAGAGTGAGACTCTACATTAAAAAGAAAAAAAAACTTCTCATAATAAAAATTAAAAATAAAAATCGTAAAAACAATTATTGTTGGCTGGGCGTGGTGCTGCACGCATTTAATTCCAGCACTTAGAAGGCAGAGGTAGGAGGATCATCAAGAGTTTGAAGCCGCCCTGAGACTCCATAGTGAATCCAGATCAGTCTGAGCGAGGGTGAGATCTTATTACAAAACAATAAAATAAAGCAGGGCGTGGTGGCGCACGCCTTTAATCCCAGCACTCGGGAGGCAGAGGTAGGAGGGTTGCCATGAGTTCGAGGCCACCCTGAGACTCCATAGTGAATTCCAGGTCAGCCTGGGCTAGAGTGAGACCCTACCTCAAAAAAATGAAAACAAAACATAATAATGATAAGTGTTGGTAAGGTGGAGATCCCTGGGACTCACTGCCCAGCTAGTCTAGCCTAATCGGTGAGCTCCAGGACAATGCGACACCCTGTCTCAAAGGAAGTGGATGATATTCCTGAGGAAGACACCCGAAGTTGTCCTCTGACTCCATACACATGTGTACTTGCACACGCACATGCACATACACACATGTATACACATGCACACGCACACACCAGGTACACATGCAAAATATTAAAATAATGATTGATCAGTCAACAGGCAATTTTTATTTTTTGGTGGGGGGGGGTTGCAGCCAGGTTCACACTGCTGGCAGAAATCACCCAACCAAGAGCAGCTTTGGGGGGTTAAAAGGGTTTATTCTGGTGTACAGACTCAAGAGGAAGCTCCACAATGGCAGAGAAAACGACATGAACAGAGGGTGGACATCACCCCCTGGCCAACAGAGGTGGACCATAGCAACGGGAGAGTGTGCCAAACACTGGCAAGGGGAAACTGGCTATAACACCCATAAGCCGGCCCCAACAATACACTGCCTTCAGGAGGCATTAATTCCCCAATCTCCATCAGCTGGGAACCTAGCAGTCAGAACACCTAAGTTTATGGGGACACCCGAGTCACGCCACCACCGAAGGTGTGAAGGGTGATGCTGGGGGGACAGTAGAGACCCAGCAAGAGGACTCAGTGTTCTAATTTAAATTTTTTTTTTGTTTGTTTATTTATTTGAGAGCAACAGAGAAAGAAGCAGAGAGAGAGAGAGAACAGGCACACCAGGGCCTCCAGCAACTGCAAATGAACTCCATCGCTTGTGCCCCTTGTGCATCTGGCTAACGTGGGACCTGGGGAACCGAGCCTCCAACCGGGGTCCTTAGGCTTCACAGGCAAGCGCTTAACTGCTAAGCCATCTCTCCAGCCCTCAGTGTTCTAATTTTAGAAGCTGTCCCACTCCCTGCCTTCAGGGCTCTATCCGAACATGTGAGAGGTTTGCTTCTCCCCAGGCTCTTTGTATTCACAAGCTCTTGTATTTTGTTTTATCAAATTTATAAATAAAAAATGTTTTCTTAATTATAGTCATTTGTATTTCTCTAATTCTGAGTGATATTCAATGACCTTTGTTTCCTCTCTCTCTCTCTCTCTTTTTTTTTTTTTTTTTTTGGTTTTTCGAACTAGGGTCTCACTCTAGCCCAGGCTGACCTGGAATTCGCTGTGGGATCTCAGGGTGGCCTCAAACTCCCAGTGATCCTCCTGCCTCTGCCTCCCGAGTGCTGGGATTAAAGGCATGAGTCACCACGCCCGGCCTTTTTTCTCTCATGTTTTAAAACTATCTTTTCATACATTTGGGACCTGTTCGTATTTCCTTCCTGCTAACTGTCTGTTTCTATCTTTGTCCATTTTTGTACTGAGTTTTTTTTTTTTCTTTTGCAGGTACTTTTTATTTTTTTAAGTAAGAGGAAAACTGGCCTTCCCCAATTTGTCACCTGTCTTTTGATTTGCTTCTGCTATTTTGTTTTCAAACGGCTTCACAAGTTTCTGAGTTCTAGGCTTTCAGATCAAAAGCTACCATTATCCTCCAGGTCTGTGAGTTCCACATAGTCAACTCAACTAGCTGAAGTCAAAAAAAGCACTATAAACCCAGCGTGGTGGCACATGCCTTTAATCCCCGCACTTGGGAGGCAGAGGTAAGAGGATTGCGGTGAGTTCGAGGCCACCCTGAGATTACGTAGTGAATTCACATAGTGAATTCTAGGTCAGCCTAGGCTAGAGCAAGCCCCTACCTTGAAAAACAAAACGACAACATCAAAAAGTACTATAAAAGGCATTACATGTACACATAGTTTTTCCTTTCATTATTTCCTAAACAAGACTTGTAGACGTCGTCTAGCCAATTCCCAAGGATGTCAAAGGATGATTATCTTTACTTTCGCAGCTTCTGGGTTTTAGGTCTCCATTCCAAGATGAAGTAAGATATTTGTTGGTTAGTTGGTTGGTTTTTTGTTTTTGTTTTTAATTTTCTGTTCATTTTTATTTATTTATTTGAGAACGACAGCAGAGAGAGAAAGAGGCAGATAGAAAGAGAGAGAGAAATAATGGGTATGCCAGGGCCTCCAGGCACTGCAAACAAACTCCAGATGCTTGCGCACCCCTTGTGCATCTGGCTAACGTGGGAACTGGGGAATTGAGCCTCAAACCAGAGTCTTTAGGCTGCACAGACAAGTGCTTAACCCCTACATTTTTCCAGTCCCAGGTTGGTTTGTTTTTTGAGGTTCCTACCTGGTTCTGGTACAGCTGACTTGGAATTCACTACATAGTCTCAGGGTGGCCTCGAACTCATAGCGATCCTCCTACCTCTGCCTCCCGAGTGCTGGTATTAAAGGCATGTGCCACCATGCCTGGCTAAGACAAGATTTTTTTTTAATTAATTAACTAGGGGCTGGAGGGATGGCTTAGCAGTTAAGGCACTTGCCCACAAAACAAAAAGACCCAGGTTCAATTCCCCAGGATCTAGGTAAGCCAGATACATGAGGCAGCACATGCATCAGGAGTTTGTTTGTAGCAGTTATTGGCCCTGGCATGCCCATTCTCATTCTCTCTCTCTCTGCCTCTTTCTCAAATAAATAATATAACTTAAAAAAAATAATTAATTGGGCTGGAGAGATGGCTTAGCGGTTAAGCGCTTGCCTGTGAAGCCTAAGGACCCCGGCTCGAGGCTCAGTTCCCCAGGTCCCACGTTAGCCAGATGCACAAGGGGGTGCACGCGTCTGGAGTTCGTTTGCAGAGGCTGGAAGCCCTGGCGCGCCCATTCTCTCTCTCTCCCTCTATCTGTCTTTCTCTCTGTGTCGGTCGCTCTCAAATAAATAAATTTTTTAAAAAATTAATTAATTAGTTTGAGAGAGATTGAGAAATACAGAGAGAAAAAAAGGAGATTGAGCAAGCAAGTGAGAGAGAGAGAGAGGGAGAGAGAATGCCAAAGCCTCTTGCTGCTGCAAACAATCTCCAGGCACATGCCCTACTTTATGCATCTAGTTTGTGTGGGTACTAGGGAATTGCCAGGCCGTGTAAGCAAACACCTTTAACCACTTCATCTCCCTAGCCCCAGAATTTATTTATTTTTTTAATTTTTAAATTTATTTTTTGTTTTTCTTTTTTTTTTTAATTTTTTTTGTTCATTTTTTAATTTATTTATTTGAGAGCGACCGACACAGAAAGACAGATAGAGGGAGAGAGAGAGAACGGGCGCGCCAGGGCTTCCAGCCTCTGCAAACGAACTCCAGACGCGTGCGCCCCCTTGTGCATCTGGCTAACGTGGAGCCTGGGGAACCGAGCCTCGAACCGGGGTCGTTAGGCTTCACAGGCAAGCACTTAACCGCTAAGCCATCTCTCCAGCCCTAATTTTTAAATTTTTATTAACATTTTCCATGATTATAAAAAAAAAAAATCCCATGGTAATTCCCTCCCTTCCACCCCCCCCACTTTCCCCTTTGAAATTCCATTCTCCATCATATTACCTCCCCATTACAATCATTGTACTTACATATATACAATATCAACCTATTAAGTACCCTCCTCCCTTCCTTTCTCTTCCCTTTATGTCTCCTTTTTAACTTACTGGCCTCTGCTACCAAGTATTTTCTTTCTCACACAGAAGCCCAATTATCTGTAGCTAGGAACCCAGAATTTTTTAAGGTCATTATTTTTTGTTTTGTTTTTTTGAGGCAGGGTCTTACTCTAGCCCAGGCTAGCCTAGAACCCACACCGATCCTCCTATCTCAGCCTCCCCACTGCTGGAATTAATTCCTTTTGGCCTCTGGTTGGGTTGAGCTGAAGGGAGCCCCGAGTAAGAGAAGAGAAGGACGCGCAGGCGGGCAGATATTTATTCTTCCCTCCCCGAGGCCTGCAAGTGTCTTTGAGCTTTGTGTCACAGCTCCTCACACGACATTTTCCCCTTTCAGACTTCACCGCTGTCTTTGCCTTTTCCTCCTCAAGCCTGCGCTGGGAACGGTTCCCCGCCCGCTCCGCACGCGTGCTCCCTAACGCTGTGTGCTCATCTGGCTCACACTTTCTCCAAGATTCCAACATTTTAAAATTTAAGAATTTTCAGCAGCACCACTGGATTTTATTTTTTCTCTCTCAAACTTCTTTCTTTATACAAGCAATGAGGTCTGTGATAGTTTGAATAGATGGTCCCCAATATATTCAGTGTTTTATGAGTTCATAGTTTGGATGTGCAGCCAGCTGGCTGGAGGAGGTGTCACTGGGCGGATCTTCAGGTGTGGAGGTGGGTTTGAAATTCAGTCTAAAAATATGCAAAGTGCCTAGTTCTGCCTGGAGATCCTGAAGTATGCTGTGTCGTGTGGCTTTTGGCTGTGCCTCCTCTCTCTCTCTCTCTCTCTCTCTCTCTCTCTCTCCCTCTCTCTCTCTCTGCTTGGACCTATGAAAGCAGGGCCAGCTTCTGCCATTATGGAACTTCCCCTGGATCTGTAAGCTTCACTAAATATCCTTTCCTCCATAACTGTGCCTCGTCTGGAAGTTCATCTCAGCGAACCTGAAGCTGTCTGCTGCCAGGTCCTTATAGGTTCTGGATAGTTTCTGTCCCTCCAGACACTAGAGCAGTTTTAAGCCCCAGGTCGAAACAAAAAAGGACCATGAGACGGCAGGCTGAGCTTAAGTTACAGCTGACTGCAATTTGAAAGTCCTTTTGACTGCCTTGGGTCTGATTCCAAGTCAAAATTCACATCTGTGCTGCAGAATTATCTAGATCCCCCCAAACACACAACGTATCTTACAATCCTGAACCCCGTGGGAGCAACTGGCAGGGCAGCTTGTGATCCGCGCTGTCGCCTCCCAGTGAGACTCCACTACGGAGGCGCCGCAGGGCTAGAACAGGCCTCTAGGTGCGGGACACCCCCACATGGTAGAACACCGCACAGGAGGTGACTCCCTCATACCTCAATGACTGACCAGAACCCTTGGTCCCTCTGATGCTTTGATTTTTTTTTCCTGATGGTGATGCATCTTTGTTCTCATTGTCGACCTAAACATGCGCGCACACGCACCTCTTCCCACTCGGGGTTAGGGAAGACCACCTCTACTTGTGTTGTTCCTGGTGAACCTTACTCTACCCTGAGTCACATATCTTATCACTAGATACTTTGAACTCATGGCGAGCCTCCTACTTCTGCCTCCTGAGTGTTGGGATTAAAAGTGTGCGCCACGACACCCGGCTTAAAAAATATGTTTAAAATTTAATTGATTAATTAAATAATTTGAGAGAAAGAAAAAGAGGCAGATAGAGAGAGAATGGGCACGCCGGAGCCTCCAGCACTTCAAATGAACTCCACACGCATGAGCCACCTTATGCATCTGGCTTAGGTGGGTACTTGGGAATTGAGCCCGGGTCCTTAGGCTTTGATGGCAAGCACCTTAACTGCTAAGCAATCTCTCCAGCCCTAGGTTCTGTTTTTTTTGTTTTGTTTTGTTTTTCTTTATTTATTTGAGAGCAACAGACATAGAGAGAGAGAGAGAATGAGAGAGAATGGGCATACCACAGCCTCTACAAACCAATTCCAGATGGATATGCCACCTTGTGCATCTGGCTTACGTGGGTACTGGGCAATCAAGCCTCAAACCAGGGTCCTTAGGCTTCACAGGCAAGGGCTTAACCGCTAAGCCATCTCTCCAGCCCCCTGGGTTCTTTTTAAGACATAGTTTTGTTTATTTATTTGAGAAAGAGAGAAAGAATAGGCATGCCAGGGCCCCTTGCCTCTGTAAATGGACCCCAGATGCACATAGTACTTTGTGCATTTGGCTTTTCATACTAGGAGTCAAACCTGGGCTTGCAGGCTTTGCAAGCAAGCACTTCTAATCACTGAGCCAGTCCTCTTTTTATTCAATTAAAATTTATGTCTTTATTTACATGTGTGTGGGGTGTGTGGACACACCAGGGTCTCTTGTCCCTGCGAACAGCACATGAACCACTTTGCGTCCAGCTTTATATGGGTGCTGGCGAATCAAGCCATAGCTGGCAGGCTTTGCAAGCAAACAAGTGCATTTTAACCTCCAAGCCATCTCCCCAGCCCCTTATGAACGACTAGATTCTTGTCTGTAAAATCTTTCAGTCTTGGAGTCCTGCCTGAATTGCTAATGGACCCCTACAAACTCCTCCTGATGCCAAACAGCTCATCTTCCTGAAGAACTCAGTGTGGCTCCTCTGGGACATCCCAGTCCCCGGGGCCTTGCACGCGTTAGGGTCCCACCTTCGCTCCAAGTTCTCTCGCGGCTGCTTAGCGTTCTCAACAGTTTTAGCTTTGACTCTGGGCTCTGTTCCTGAAGGCTGACGGGCAGAGGCGCACTCTGCGCTGGAAGCCCAGGTCATACCTGGACTATCCCCACTCCCCAGTGGGAAAGGCCCCGCGACTGCTGCTGCCCTTCGGTTGGGCACCAAGTAGGTCACAGCAGCAGCATCCCGGCGTTCCACTGAGCCCTCCTGGCGCTGGGTGCTGGAGGTCGTGGCTGGGTGCTTCAGCCCTGCCATGGAGGACAAGGGTGGGCGCAGGCTCTTCCCTCTCTGGGCTGGCTGGGTTTCTTCTATCCCAAGGCACAGCTGGCCGCAAGTTGAGTTTGGTGGGGCTAAGCCCCTAGGTCACCCCTAACCCAGGACCAGCACGTTTGGAACAGCGATTTAGAGACGTGGCCAGGACGCCATGGGATGGTGGCTCCTTATGAATGGGGTTGAGGGCAGCTAGCATGGGAAGCCCCCATGCATTCATGCCTAGAGTCACCAAGGCAGAAGTTCCACCCTGCCCTTGGCACCTGTGAAGAGCTGTACTGCCTACCCACCCCTCCCAGGATCCTCTTTAACAACAACAACAACAAAAAAAAAAATTAAAAAAAAAAATGGAGCCGAGTGTGGTGGCGCATGCCTTTAATCCCAGCACTGAAGAGGCAGAGGTAAAAGGATTGCCATGAGTTCAAGGCCACCCTGAGAGTACATAGTGAGTTCCAGGTGAGCCTGGGCTACAGTGAGACCCTACCTCCAAAAACAAAACAACAACAACAACCAAAAAGCCTAAGGACTCAGGTTTGATTCCCCAGTACCCATATAAAATCAGATGCACAAAGTGGCGTATGCATCTGGAGTTCATTTGCAGCAGCTGGAGGCCCTGGCATGACCATTCCCTCTGTCCCTCTCCTTGTAAAGAAAAAAAATTTTTTTTTAAATCAATAGATGAGAATATTGTAGAAGAATGTAGGAGCCAAAGGGTATGAAGATGTGCTTTGGAACACTGTCTTCTAGACACAAATTGGACATTGCAGGGCTGGAGAGATGGCTCAGCAGTTAAGGCACTTACCTGTGAAGCCTTAGGATACAGGTTTGATTCCCCAGAACCTGCATAAGCCAGATGTACATGGTGGCGCATGTGTCTGGAGTTTGCAGTGGCTAGAGGCCCTCATGAACCCATTTTTTTTCCTCTCTCCCTCTCCTAAATAAAAAGTGGCCATTGCATTCATGATCTCCCAGGGACTGTCATTACTTGTACAAGAACTGCACAATATTGGGCCCCATCAACATGTTATCATAGATGATGAAAGAGGGTATACAAAAAGATATCAAGCTAGGCATGGTGGCACACTACTTTAATCCCAGCACTAGGGAGACAGAGATAGGAGGATTGCCTTGAGTTAGAGGCCACCCAGAGACTACAGACTACAGAGTGAATTCCAGGTCAGCCTAGACTAGAGCCAGACCCTACCTTGAAAAACCAAATATCAATAGATAGATAGATAGATAGATAGATAGATAGATAGACAGATTCATTGATGATAGATAGATATAGATGATATAGATATATAGACATATAGATATTGGAAAGAGAAGGGAAACAAAAAAGGCAATAAGAGAGGATTATGATCGAATATACTTGTGTAAAAGTTGTCAATAAAAAAGAAGCAAAAGTAAGCCAGGCATGGAGGCACATGCATTTAATCCCAGCACTTGGGATGCTGAGGTAGGAGGATCACCATGAGTTCAAGACCACCCTGAGACTACAGAGTGAATTCCAGGTCAGCCTGGGCTGGAGTGAGACCTACCTCAAAAAAAAAAAAGGAGAAGGAGGAGGAAGAGGAGGAAGAGGAGAAAAAGCAGCAGCAGCAGCAAAATCGGGCTGGAGAGGTGGCTCAGCCTTTAAAGGCAGTTGCTTGCAAAGCCTGATGGTCTGGGTTCAATTCCCCAGTATTCATGTAAAGCCAGATAGCACTTGTGTCTGGAGTTTGCAGTGACAGGAGACCCCGGTGCTCCCATATACTTACTTCTGTCTTCTCTCTTTCTCGTACTTTCTCTCTGTTTCTTTCATAAATAAATGAAAACAAAAAAGAAGCAAGAGAAAACAGTGACTAAAAACCAAACAAACAGAAATTGGTTAAATAAAGCATTTCTCTTGCATATTTGCCTTCCTCTGAAGTTAAACTGGGGTTGTACCCCAGGGCTTTCTCTGCGACTGGCCCTGTATCAGCTTTGATTGGCGTCTGCTTCCTGTAACTCACATCCTTTTTTTGTGGTGGCAAGGGTTGAACCCCGAGGTCTGTTCACATAGGCAAGTGCTCTGGAGTGGTAACTCACTTTTTTTTTTTTTTTTTTTTTTTTGCTGATAATCATCAAAAGATCCGTTGTCATTTGTCATTTCAGGGAAAGCTAGTTGAAAAAACAGACCAAGTACCTCCATTCATCCCCGCAAATTTATGTGTGCACTGCATACCCTACATTATAGGTGATTTTTTTATTAGCCCATTCACGGAAAATTGACTTGGGCTAATTACAATACCAAATGTAAATGCTATTGTATTAGTCCTTCTATTAAATAATTTTATTCAGGGCTGGAGAAATAGCTCAGTGGTTAAGGTGCTTGTCTGCAAAGCCTAAGGACTTGGGTTCAATTCCCCAGTACCCATATAAAGCCAGATGCATAAGGTGGCACATGTGTCTGGAATTTGTTTGCAGCAGCTGGAGGCTCCACTATGTCCATATTCATATTCTCTCTCTCTCTCTCTCCTAGTAAATAAATAAATGTTTTCAAAAATAATTTTATTAGCCAGGTGTGGTGGCACCACCTTTAATCCCAGCACTCTGGAGGCAGAGGTAGGAGGATCACCGTGAGTTCAAGGCCACCCTGACACTATATAGTGAATTCCAGGTCAGCCTGAGCTAGAGTGAGACTCTACCTACAAAAGAAAAAAGAAAAAGAAAAAGAAAGAAAAGATAATGATTTTATTGTACTTAAATACACAGGTCTCTGATTCTATCTTAGTCTGTTGGCCTAGTGATCCACTTCCTCAAATGTCTGTTTTTTCTTTATGTTGAAATTTTCCCATTGACTAAGCAAGCAGTATCGCGTTACACTTCCTCTTCAATGCCAGAAAGCCTGTTTTCTTCATGTAAGGAATATAAAGAACAAACATTCAACTACAAGAAGGAAAAACAATTCCAAGTACTTCTTTTTGAAGAAGCCCGATGCCCAGTTCTGCAGGTAGGCACATGGCCATGTCTAGAAGGAACGGGGACTCTGGGATCTGCGCAATTCAAGTCCAAGCCCTGCCACCTACTAGCTGTGTGTAAGCAAATGGCTATGTAAGCTCGAAGAGCCTCACCTCCCTGTGCCAAAAGCCAAGAAATGCTCAGGAATCACAATGCAATAATAAACATTCAGTATAAGTATAAAATAGATGTGTTCATGCAAGTATCACAGACATGCTGTGAAGATAGGGGGTGATGGAATATAGCATGTGACACAATTAAAGTCAGTCCTTTTTTTTTTTTCTAGGTATGGTCCCACTCTGGCCAAGGATGACCTGGAATTCACTACATAGTCTCAGGCTAGCCTTGAACTCACAGTGATCCTCCTACCTCTGCCTCCCAAGTGCTTGGATTAAAGGTGTGCTCCACCATGCCCGGCAAAATGTCTCAGTACTTTCTAAAAGGTCCTAGAATTGGGGTGAGATGAAGGCTAAGCGGGTACAATGTTCACCGTGCAAGCACGAAGATCTGAGTTTGGACCCCCATAATCGTCATGAAAGGCTGAGTGTGGTGGTGTGCACCTATAATCCCAATGCTGAGGAGGCCGAGACAGGGAATTCCCGGGGCCGGCGGGCTGGATAGTATAACCAAAACAGTGAGCTCTAAACTAAACAGAGAGCTTGAGAGATCCTGTCTCAAAGAATGAGGGGGAGAGCCACCGAGGAAGACATCCAATACCGACCCCTGGCCTCCACCTGCACGCGCACCAGCACACACTTGCACAACACACGAATACAGGTGAAAAACAGGTTCTAGAACCAGAGGATGCAGACATATTTTCCTTCCTCAAGTCTTCCAGTGTAAAACCAGGAATGCTAGCTGAACTTGGTACTGTCACCTATAATCTCAGCACCCAGGAGGCTAAGTCAGGAAGGCCACAAGTTCAAGGCCACCCTAAACTACATAGTAAGACTCTTTCTCAAAGGAGGAAAAAAAAAATGGATATGATGTTAATTTGAAACCAGGCCAAACTGTCTCATTCTTCAATATTTTTCCATCACATTAAATAAATTCCTTTGTTCTACTTGCTAAGACCAAAAATCTTATACCAGGCATAATGCCTCCTCTCTCTCTCTCTCTCTCTCTCTCTCTCTCTCTCTCTCTCTCTCTCTTTCTCTCTCGTGCCCTACATTCTGGCAAGATATCCTGCCAGTACAGCCTCCAAAATGTTTCATATCTGACCTCTTCGACCACCTCCATGACTAAGTCAAGCCACTACCCAGACAGTTAGGGACACATTTTAAAAATACTGTCATACAGAAAGCTGGAAGAAGCCATTCTACATGTAGTTCAATGGGCGAAAGAGATACCACCAGTGAAGATACTCAACAGTGGACACTGCAAGTCTTATAATTAGCCAGCCAGGCCAAATGAGCCAACGGGTGCAACAGTGGCATGTCTGTCATGGTGGAAACCAACTGCCCTCCAATTGGACTGGAGGCCCGCTCCATGGGGGGGGGGGGGGAAACACATCCCTGATACTGAAAACTCAAAACAGGAGTAGTCATGAGCCCTCGGGGTGTAACATCTGCTGATGTCTGGAAAAATGTACATATAATGCTTATCAAACTGCCCAGTAAGCACTTCTCTTAATGTGCATACCCTTATATTAATGCTACTCTCACTTTGGGTAGAGAATCTTCTCTTTTCAGATGACAGTGACCTTGAGATGACTCAGAAGGTATCATAGGGCTGGAAAGAAGTGACTGGAATGCTCAGTACTATAATATCTCTATCATACCTTCCAAGGCTCAGAGTCTAATGCGGAAGAGGTGGCGGGAAGAACGTAAGAGCCAAAGGAAGGGTAGGACTCCTTACAATATGCTCCCTCCAGACATAAAATGGCCTCGATATCCATGACCTCATAGTGCCTGACGCTACCTACACAAGACTATCATAAGAGAGGAAAAGACCATGACATCAAAATAAAAGAGAGACTGATTGAGATGGGTAGGGGATATGATGGAGAATGGAATTTCAAAGGAGAAAGTGGGGGGGGGAGGGTATTGCCATGGGATACTTTTTATAATCATGGAAAATGTTAATAAAAATTGAGAAAAAAAATACTGTCATTTTAAAAATACTGGAGAGATGGCTTAGCAGTTAAGGCACTTGCCTGCAAAGCCTAAGGACCCATGTTGGACTCTCCAGATCCCACGTTATCCAGATGCC
The DNA here is from genome assembly GCF_020740685.1 of Jaculus jaculus. Lineage (NCBI taxonomy): Eukaryota > Metazoa > Chordata > Mammalia > Rodentia > Dipodidae > Jaculus > Jaculus jaculus. The sequence continues at coordinate 157,677,772 of NC_059106.1, forward strand.
CAAAGGTGAGGCAAGCACAAGACCACACATGCCCACTAGGTGGCGCAAGTATCTGGAGTTCAATTGCAGGGGCTGAGGCCCTGGCATGACAATTCTCTCTCTCTCTCAAAATAAAATAATAAAAAAATACTATCACAGGCTGGGGAGATGACTCAGCAATTAAGAGCATTTGCTACTTAGCATGAGGACCTGGGAAGTTCTGAGAACACCCGAGCCTGCGCAGACAGCTGGGCATGACCACGCATGTCATTAACCTGGATGTCCAGCCACGGGTGTGAAGGAGACTAGAGACTTGCTGGGGTTCATTGACTAAAAATGGTAGCTCCAGGTTGAGGGAGAGATCCTGTCTCAGGGAGATACACAAATGAGCAATAGAGAGGACACCTGAAGTTCTCCCTTTGACTCTGGACACACAGAACCACACCTGCTGTACACACACACCCACACAAAAATACTGTCACGCCGGGTGTGGTGGAGCATGCCTTGAATCCCAGCTCTCGGGAGGCAGAGGTAGGAGGATTTCCATGAGTTCGAGGCCACCCTGAGACTCCATAGTGAATTCCAGGTCAGACTGGGCTAGAGTGAGATCCTACCTCAAAAAACCAAAATATATATATATACTGTCACAGAAACATAATATGTCTTATCTCACAAAGGTAAACTGAAAACAATTTCTATTAAACATGGATGCCACTGAAAATGTCAGCTACTTCAGGAGCAAACTGTCTCCAGATTTATTCATGAAGTCACCTGTGTCCTGATGGTGGCAGTCTGGTACTCAAAAGGGCATCAGCATTGGGCTTGGAGAGACATCTAGAAAGAAGAACTTTATTTCACCTCAACTCATCACAATCAGAAGACAAAACCTTGCAGAAGAACCAGGCACCATCTGCTCACTTCTGTTTCCCTCCTCTTCTCTCAACAACCCCATCACTTCTCACCCAGCCCTTTCCCCCACGTCCCTTCCACCAGGACAGGGCTGCTTCCTCTGCTCCATCTAGCACCATGAGTTGTTACTGTTTTTACAGGAAATAGCCTTCTCCACTTACAGTATCCAATTAAGTTTCCCACTGCCATGGCAATCTCATGGCAATATTTTTTAACTTTATTTTTATTTATTTATTTAAGAGAGAGAGAGAAAGAAGCAGAGAGAGATAGAAAGGGCGCGCCAGGGCCTCCAGCCACTGAGAACGAACTCCAAATGCGTGTGCCCCCTTGTGGGTTACATGGATCCTAGGGAATAGAACCGAGGTCCTTTGGTTTTGCAGGCAAACGCTTTAACTGCTAAGCCATCTCTCCAGCCTCAGGGCATATTTTTTAAACAATACTTTTTAATTTTAATTTTATTTTAGACAAAGAGAGAACTGGTGCACCTGAGCCTCAGCCACTACAGTAGAACTCCAGATGCTTGCACCACCTAGTGGGCATGTGCGACCTTGCACTTGCCTCACCTTTGTGCATCTGGCTAAGGTGGGATCTGGAGAGTGGAACCTGGGTCCTTAGGCTTTGCAGGCAAGTGCCTTAACCGCTAAGCCATCTCTCCAGCCCCAGGGCAACATTTTGACAAGGCCAAGGCCACTGCATGCTCACCTGCTTCAGTGTGGTGCTGTTCTGAAAACCCTAGGTGCAGACATATATGCTCAGTCCACCTGCGGATGTACATGAGGCCCGAGGACCTTCCAGCACAAGCCCCACCTTCAGACCACAATTTCCACAAGGGATGCATGCTGGAGAAGAAAGCACGGCTCCTTTGAGAAGTGTTCCACACATGCAAGGTCTGCTTACCAGGCCAGGATGGCCGGGAGAGGGGCAGATGTCAGAGACTGTGTGAGAACATGCCCCACCTGGCCACCTCTGGTCTCTAGCAATCATTTCTGGCTGAAATAGAAGGTCTCTTAGTATTTCCCAAAGCCTGGCTGTATTTCCTGAGCTAATGCCATTCTAGGAAACATTGACAGCCATTCTAAAAGAACAAATGGGGTGCCCTGCTCCAGCATTTCAGAGTCGTTTTAAGATAGTCTTCCTTTGAAGGCTGGCCATGGGCGAGCCTTTAATCTCAGCACTCAGTTGGTAGAGACAATGAGAATCAGCAGTCCAGGGAGTTTGAGGCCAGCCTGGACTACATAAGACTCTGTTTCAAAAATAAAAAAAAATAAAAAAAATGGAGGTGGGGCTGGAACATAGCTCGGTTGGCAGAGTGCTTGCCTAACATGCACAAAGGCCTGGGTTTGATCCCCAGCACAACATAAAAGCAGACATGGTGACACAGTACTTAGGATCCCAGCACTTAGGAGGTAGAGGTGGTAAGATTAGGAGTTCAAGGTTATCCTTGTAGGAATTCCAAGTCATCCTTGACTATGTAGTGAAATCAGGCCACCCTGAGCTACATGAGAAAAAGGGAGGTGCATCCTGGAGTTAAAGGAGATTGCTTGCAAGCCTACTGGCCAGAGTTCAATTCCGCAGAATCTACTTACAGCCTGGTATGAGGTGCCTAAAGGCAATAGGAGGCAGAGCCAGGAGGACTGAGAAGCTCATGGGGCCTATTTGGCCTATTGAGCAGCAAAACAAAAGATACTCTATCTCAGATAAGAAGGTGGAAAGGAAAAGACTGAAACACCACAGTTATCCTCTTACCTCCACATGCATACATGCCAACACACACACACACAGAGAAAGAGAGAGAGAGAAGTGAAACATGAAACAAATTAAGTTTAAAAGTAAGCCAGGCGTGGTGGCGCACGCCTTTAATCCCAGCACTCAGGAGGCAGAGGTAGGAGGATCGCCGTGAGTTTGAGGCCACCCTGAGACTACATAGTGGATGCCAGGTCAGCCTAAGCTAGAGTGAGACCCTACCTTGAAAAGCTTTAAAAAAAAATCTAGTTATTTTACCATTTGGAGTAAATCTTTTCACTTACCTAACTTTAGTATTTCTCATTGACAAATGAGGCTAACTCGCTGGGCTAAATCAGTGCTTTTAAACCATGTTCCAGAAATTGATACTAAGATCACTTCTGAAGGTGATCAAATTAAAGCTTTCTTCTTAGGTGATTCCAGCCAATGGACCGAAATTAGTGAATCAGACAATTCACATTTCACACCTCCCAGTGGAATGCCATGGTGGCGCACGCCTTTAATCCCAGCACGCAGGAAGCAGAGGTAGAGGGATTGCTGTGAATTCGAGGCCAACCTGAGACTATATAGTGAATTCCAGGTCAGCCTAGCCTAGAGAGACCCTACCTCAGGAAAAATAAGAAAATAAAAAATAAACCTTTATGAAAAGTTGTTGAAGAACAGACTTTCATAGTGACAATCGTACTGATTGCTTACTAATGACAATGAGGGAAATGAACCTTTTTGATGGTCAGATCTGGATGTCACCACCTTAACCCAGAGGTCACTAAACATGAGATACCTAGACCTAAGGGGGAAACTGAGAAATTATCATGAAGTATTCTTTGCAGATGTTTAATTGAAGTAAACATTTATTCAAGGAACAGCTGAAGTTGTGAGGGACCTAAAACAGCATATGTGATTTCTCTGAAGGTAAGCTTAATATATACAATGTTGGACATGTTCTCTATACTACTTTTTTAATTAGAAAAATACAAAATTAGATACTAAGTACAGCAAGAAAGTAAAAGTAAGAATTACAAATTCCAGGCCAGTCATAGTGGCCCACACCTTTTTAATCCCAGCACTTGAGAGGCTAAAAGGCAGGAGGAATCACCATGAGTTCAAGACCAGGTAAGGTTGTAGCTCAGTTGGTAAAGTACTTGTCTAGCATGCAGGAAGCACTGACTGTTTAAACTGAGTGTGGTGGCACACGCCTATAATCCCAGCTCTCAATAGGTGGAGACTGGAGGATCAGGAGTTCAAGGTCATTCTTGGGTACACAGCAAATTTGAGAAGTCTGGATACATTAAAACATATGTTTATTTTTTCAAAAAGGGATTAAGGGCTGAAGAGATGGCTCAGTGGTTAAAGGTGCTTGCTTATAAAGCCTAATGGCCTGGATTTGATTCCCCATAAAATCACATAAAACCAGATACACAAATGGCATATGCATCTAGAGCTTGTTTGCAGTGATAGAAGGCCCTGGTGAGCCCTTTCTCTCTGTGTGTCTCTCTCTTTCTTTCTGTCTTTCTCTATTTCCTCTTTCTCATGTAAATAACAAATATCTTTTAAAGGGGTCATATGGGGCTGGAGAGATGGCTTAGCAATTAAAGCATTTGCCTGCAAAGCCAAAGGACCTAGGTTCAGTTTCCCAGGACCCATGCAAGCCAGATGCACAAGATGGTGCATGCATCTGGAGTTCGTTTGCAGTGACTGGATGCCTTGGCATGCCCATTCTTTCTCTCTCCCTATCTCTGCCCTCCCTTTCCCAGCCTTTTTCTCTCTTTCCCTCTCTCTCAAATAAATAAAAATGAAAAATAAAACAGGGGTCAAATGTTATGAACCTCACAGTGCCAGAAAAATACCAAAAGCTGCATTAATTAACTGCCTGGCACAATAAACTTTCCTTTCAACTTCTGGCTGCATGCTCTTTGATCGACTTGACCTATAAAAGCTATCATTTCTATAGAAATTTTCAAGATGTGAGTCCCTGTCACACACCAAAATGGATAGGTTCTAATAAATGGACCTGAACATTACTAGTCTGTGCTTTTCTAGAAGTTTCTTAAGTCCAGTGGCAGTGTAGGACACTGTTGGCCCAGCTCCAGGTCTGCCAAGCCCCATCAGTGACTGACTCTGACTCATAACAGGATGTTACCCATTGCTGGGCGGGACAGGTAGCCAAAACCCAGGACAACAGCCAACTCTGTGACCAAGAGACTCCTATTTGATGGTAGGAGGTCCTTGGGAACTTGATCTTCCTTCTGGCTGGGTCTTCCAGTATCCTCACGTCCCCTCCCCATGCCTCATTGCTCTTCCACTCAGAGCTGGCCCTCAGACACAAACAAGGTCATGAAGGAAGGTCCAGGGGTTAAGTAGCACGGCCCAGGGGGCACACTGATGGCTCATGTGACCCCAAGTGAGCAGCATCAGTGAGCAGAATGCTCAGTGCCCTTAGCAGTCACTCCCTTCCCCCGGCACCCAGTGTTGTCCTCTGTTGTTCTGAATGGGCCTATTGTAGATGTTTCACGCAGAGAGAATCTCACACAGTATGTGATCTTCTGTGACTGGATTCTTAAGCTTGACCTCAAGTTTGTAAGGTCCAACCATGGTGCAGCATGTATCTGTCCTTTTCTGTTTGATTATGCACAGAGGGGGGCGGGGGAGGGGCGGGCCTTCCTGGCAGCTGCTTGCCTCACCGTGGCCAGGATGTTGCTTAGCGGCCTGTTTCCTCTTTTCTAGGTGAATTTGGGGACGTATCTGTTCTCAGAGTCCTTGAGCAGCCCCAGCATGCTGCTCATACAAGGCTGTTATGGTGTGGATAGGGAAGGATCCCCCCAAAGGTGCACAAGTTGGGGTGGTGGGAACTTGGTCCCCTAGCTGGTGGTGCTGTTTTGGGGAACTCTGGAAACGTAGGAGACAGGACCTGCCTATACAAGTAGGCCATTAAGGCTACAGTCCTGGAGGCATCCTGTCTGGGGTCCCTTCCTGTCGCTTCCTCTGCTTCCTGCTAACTGTGTCTGGCCCTCTCCACCATGAAGGCCTGATCACACTGGAACCATGAGCCAAACTACATTTTTCCTCATTTAAGACTTCTGATTGCTTTGTGTTTGGAGAGATAGGATCTCATGTAGCCCAGACTGGTCTTGAACTCACTACATAGCCAAGGATGACCGCCTGGTCCTCTTGCCTCCACCTCCCAAGGGCTAAGGGGACAAACATGCACCACCCACCTGGCGCCTGTATGTCAGAAATTCACTCACATTGGGGCTGGAGAGATGGCTTAGCGGGTTAAGGCACTGGCCTGCAAAGCCAGAGGACCCAGGTTCAATTGCCCAGGACCCACGTAAGCCAGATGCACAAGGTAACACATGCATCTGGAGTTTGTTTGCAGTGGCTGGAGGCCCTGGTGTGCCCATTCTCTCCCTCTCTCTTTCTCTCTGTCTCTCTCCCACTGCCTATTTCTGTCTGTCTGTCTCTCTCTCTCAAATAAACAAATAAAAATAAAAATATTTTCAAAAATTCACTCACATTGAAGAGAAAACTAAGACACACAGAGGTAAAGCCGCACACGTGTCAGGCTGTGTCCAGAACACACGCATGCTCCGTGAGGTGCCAGCCATGATGGCTAAGCCTCAGCTTGCTCATATTCTTGTTCATTTTGGGGCCCTTGTGGAGACCCAAAAAAGCCATGGGGCAGCACAGACACACGGCCGCTACTCTTTAATGGCTGGCTGCTTAAGACTTCGGTTTTTATTGTCAAATGATTACCGTGATATGGACATGAAAGGCCCAAGAATTCAGAAGCTCAGAAATACTATCACGCTCCAAGGGGAGCTTAAGCGGGCTCCCTGCATACCTCAAACTCCAGGCTTTACTCTCTGTTGGAAGCAAGTAAAGAATCCCTCTTCTCATTATATCAGAGCCCGCTCCTAATATAAAACTAGGTAAAAGGGCATGAGATAGCCCTCAAGGATGGGAAATGAGTAATAAAGTGAACCACTTATTTGGTTTCTGTAAATAGCCTGCACTATAAGCCTTACACTATAAGCCTTAATAGCCCACACTGTAAGCCTTAGTAGCTCGCACCATAAGCTGTAACAGCCTGCCTCAGACCACCAAGGTCATAGGAGGCTGATACCACCTAAGGAATTGCACAAGTGCTGACCTCCAAGGTCACAGGAGACTGATACCACACTCTGCTACTCCCACCCAAGGACCTGCGCAAATGCTGACCACCAAGGTCATAAACTAATTGGCTTAGAAACTACGGGGTGGCACAAACTGACTGGCTAACACCCTGCGGGGCTCCTAATATTAGAAAATGATTGGTCTAATGCACAGGCTTTGTTAGAAACCCTATAAAAACTACCCCATTCCTACATTCGGGGCTCTGCAGTCCTCTACCCCTGTGCGGTGTACGACTGTGGGCTCCAGCGCGCTTGGAATAAAATCCTCTTGCAGTTTGCATCAAGACCGCTTCTCGTGAGTGATTTGGGGTGTCGCCTTATCCGGGCAGAGCGTGGGGGCCCCCTGCGGGGGTTTTTTCCTACAGACACACCATGCTGGGTTTATCCATTCATAAGTTGATGGACACTTGGGTTGTCCCGCTTTGGGGCAGTTACAAGTAATGCTTTACTATCTACATACCACTTCCCCAAAGTCACCCCCTAAAGTGTTGGTAACTGTGGTGATTTGAATCAGGTGTCCCCCATAAGCTCATGTGGTTTTGAATACTCCATCCCCGACTGATGACAATTTGGTATGTGGAGCCTTACTACTGGAGGAGTTGTGTTTTGGAGGGGGGTGGGCTTTCCAGAGCTTGGTTCACTCACTTTCTTTGGTTTTCTACCTGCTGTGGCAGGAGGTGGTGTCCAGTCTCTGCTCATGCCAGGCCTTCCCCTGCCATCATGAAGTCTCCCTTCGAGACTGTAAACCAAAATAAAAACGTTCCTCCCATCAGCTGCTTCTGGTCCGCTGCTTTCTCTAGCAGTGCAAAGGTAACTAACTACAGCAGCAACCGTGTCCATCACAGATTAACCCAGTCCAACACGCCTCCCAAGTGACTCTCACTCCAGGATCACCGCCTTTAGCTCCTGTAGAATTAGCCTTTATGGTCAACTTGACTGAATTTAGAATCCCCTAGGTGAGACTGGGAGGCTGTTTCCAGGGAAGTATTATAAAATTTGAAGTCTTTTATATAAAATTGACAAGACTTCAAAAGGGGAGAAACTATTGAAGGAATATCATATATTTAATGTTTCTAGTTTATGTTAGTTTAGATGGAATATAATCAATGTACCTGTAAGAAATGTTAATGTAGGGCTGGAGAGATGGCTTAGTGGTTAAGCACTTGCCTGTGAAGCCTAAGCATCCCGGTTCGAGGCTCGATTCCCCAGGACCCATGTAAGCCAGGTGCAGAAGGGGGCGCATGCGTCTGGAGTTCATTTGCAGTGGCTGGAGGCCCTGATGCGCCCATTCTCTCTCTCTCCCTCTTTCTTTCTTTGTCTGTCACTCTCAAACAAACAAACAAACAAACAAAACAGAAATGTAAATGCTCCTAGGACTTCCAGTGAAGTAATGTTGCACTCCCCTCCTCTGAAACTGCAGCAGGGAGATTACTGTGATGGTAGCTAACAAGAACTCTGTGACTCCGAGCCCAACCCCTTTGGACAATATATAACTACCTTATCTCAGGAGACAGCTGCCTGTACTTAATCTTATCTGACAGAACCCGACACTCATGGATGTAAATCTGCCCCCTCTCCAAGTGTGGGGGAGTGCAGACAAGGTCTGTAGAAGGTGTATGAGCCCAGCAGTCTGAGTTCAGGGCCTCTGTCGGTGTTTGGCGCTGGCCAGCAGCAGTCCACGCGTGAATAAAGGCTCTCTCCCTCTCTCTGAAGTGGATTTTGTCTGTTTATTCTCATTGACTCATTAATTCTTCAAACAGTATAACTGAAGAGGAAACACCCTGAGTGGGGGTAGCACTGTCCCATGAACTAGAAAAAAAAAAAGAAAAGAAAAGAGGAGAAAGGGCTGGAGAGATGGCTTAGTGGTTAAGTGCTTGCCTGTGAAGCCTAAGGACCCCGGTTCGAGGCCCGATTCCCCAGGACCCACGTTAGCCAGATGCACAAGGGGGTGCACACGTCTGGAGTTCATCTGCAATGGCTGGAAGCCCTGGTGCACCCATTCTCTCTCCCTCTTTTTCTCTCTGACTTTTTTCTCTCTGTCAAATAAATAAATAAAAATAAAACAAATAAAGAAAAGAAAAGAGGAGGAGGTGAGCTAAATGCCAGCGCTCCTCTCTCTCTGCTTCCTGGCTGCAGACACAGTGTGACCAGCCACCTCATGCCTGCCCCGCCATGACAGACTCTGTTCCTTCAAACTGTGAGCTAAACTGACCCTTTTAAAGTTGTATTTGTCAAGGGTTTTGTCAGGGCAGTGAGGAAGGTGACTAATACCGCCCAGACATTTGGCCCTGGGAGCGACTGGAGTCTCAGCTGTTCTGTCTTCCATTAGCCTCGGTCAAGCTCTCCCCACCCCCAGTCCATCTGCTGTGCACCAGAAACTTGAGCTCCAAAGCAAAAATAGAACCCCTTTCTCAGAATCTCTTCGATACGTCTGAAAATTAGTCATTCTATTTGTATCACCCAGATGTCGCGTCATGACACTCACCAGCGGCATCCAGCCCGAGCATCCTGCCCAGCTCCCACCACCCCCCCCATCAGCATGATTCTTATCAATAGTTGCCTTATCAGTACAGCTGAATGGGCCACCTGGTGTTAGCCCCTGGCCTCAAAATGAAACTTAAAGGAAATTCCAGTTTCTATTCTAAAAGTAGAAGCTGATTGCCACTACCCTAAATTATCCCAGATTCCCTGAGCTTCAAATCCAGTCTCCTACACGGCATGGTGATACACACCTTTACTCCCAGCCCTCGGGAGACTGAGATAGGAGACTCACCCGTGAGTTTGAGGCCATCCTGAGAATGCAGAGTGGATTCCAGGCTAGCCTGATCTAGAGTGGGCAAAAAACAAACAAGCAAACAAACAAATCCAGTCTCCTTCCTTAGCATACATCTTACACATCTCTGGCTACACTGATGGGGAGGGAAGACCACCTCAGGATGAGAGAGCATAGGATTGGCTACAAGGCCTGGAAAGGCCACAGCCTTTCACCGTCTGTTACCCGAGCATGAGATGAGGCAACCAGCTCATCCTGGCTGGCCCAGGACTTTCCCAGTTTCAGCACTGAAAGTCCCTCATCTGGGGAAACCCCTTGGTCTTTGGCAGGCCAGGACAGCTGGTTACCATGAAAAACATGGTTCGCTTTAGTCCTAGCGTTGGTTAAAGACTGAGCCAGAAGGTGAGGAGGTGTGGTGGAACACACCTAGAATCCCAGCAATCCAGAGGCTAGGGCAGAAGGATCATGAATGCAAGGCCAGCCTAGACTACACAGAACATTCCAGTAGACAGACCTAATGAGGTTATGTGATCCCGGATGTGAGAAGGTCTGCAGGAAAGCAACCCTCGGGGTGGTTAATCCATTTAACAGCTATCCAAATCTCCATTCTGAGACCAGTGGTGACTTGTCCATGATTTCAAGAGGCCAATAGGTGACAAATTCTGGGAGGGAGAGATGTGCAGTCCAGCAAGCGGCAGGGCCAGGCACCGTATCTCAGTCTTGTTTTAATTATTTAAGTTTGTAATTGTTTCACTTGATTGGACTGAGAAACACCTACAGATTAGCAAAGCCCCAAGGCTAGCCTCAGGCTTATGTGGCTCCTCCATGGGCACCACCACACCCAGTGTGTGACTAGTTTCTTTAACAGCATAGTGTCCCAGCTTCATCCGTGTTGGAGTGTGTGTCAGCATTTTGTTCCTTTCGTGGCTGAATAAAAATTTATTCAGGGCTGGAGAGATGGTTTAGCAGTTAGGCGCTTGCCTGTGAAGCCTAAGGACCCCGGTTCGAGGCTCGGTTCCCCAGGACCCACGTTACCCAGATGCACAATGGTGCACACATCTGGAGTTCGTTTGCAGTGGCTGGAGGCCCCGGCGCGCCCATTCTCTCTCTCTCTCTCTCTCTATCTGCCTCTTTCTCTGTCTGTTGCTCTCAAATAAATAAATAAAAACAAAAACAAAAATAATTAATCTATTTAATGGATAGACCACGTCTTGTTTATCTATCATTACTTTTTTCCTTGTATTGTTGGGAATATAATGCAGGACCTTGTGTATTAATAAGCGAGGGAAGTGGTCCAACCCTGGAACTACATTCCCAACTCTTTCTCTATAAGATATTAATATAGCCGGGCGTGGTGGTGCACGCTTTTAATCCCAGCACTTGGGAGGCAGAGGTAGGAGGATCACTGTGAGTTCGAGGCCACCCTGAGACTACAGAGTTAATTCCAGGTCAGCCTGGACCAGAGTGAGACCCTACCTTGAAAAACAAAACAAACAAAAAAAAGATATTAATATATCTTCATGGTCAAACAAATGAAAATCATAAAGCAATGGAACACCCCCACTCTGAATGTCCTGAACCATGGGCCAGGTCTCTTTATGGTCTGTGTAATCATCTCTGACTTTCTGTAATGAAATGCCTGAGGCAACTAACTTGACAACGAGAAAAGAGTGGTTAAGCTCACACTCTTGGAATACCAAGTTCAAGTTCAGATATTCGCTGGGCTCTGGTGAGGATGACAGGAGCACATGTATGGGCCACCGGTCACATCTCAAGCCTAAGAAGAGAAATGGAGGGCTGGAGAAATGGCTTAGCGGTTAAGGCACTTGCCTGAAAAGCCAAAGGACTCAGGTTCGATTCCCCAGGACCCACATAAGCCAGATGCACAGCGTGGTGCATGTGTCTGGAGTTTGTTTGCAGTGGCTGGAGGCCCTGGCATGCCCATTCTCTCTCTCTCTCTCTCTCTCTCTCTTTCTCTCTCTCATAAATTAATTAAAATTAAAAAAGAAGAGGAATGGAGGCTGAAGAAATGGCTCAGCAAAGCCTGACAGCATGAATTTGATTCCCCAGAGCCCAAATAAAACCAGATACACAAATGGCACATGCATCTGGAGTTTGGTTGCAGTGACTGGAGGCCCTGGTGCACCCATTCTCTCTGCTTCTCTTCTCCCACTGCTTATAAAAAATAATTTTTTTAAAAAATAAGAGAAATGGGGGGCAGTTGCCCATGAACCTAAGGATCCAGGTTTGATTCCTCAAGTACTCATGTAAGCCAAATGCACATGGTTGTGCATGAGTCTGGAGTTCCTTTGCAGTGGCTAGAAGCCCTGATATGCCTATTCTCTGGACGAGTTGGCGTGCGGGTTGGCGCTACTCTCAGGAGGGCAGGCTCCTCTCTCCTCTTGTTTTGCATTACTTCTGTGAACCAGCCTCACCAGGGCTTCCCAAGCATCGAAGATGGCCCATCAGGCCGTCCCTGCTGGTTTCTGAAGTGTGCCCTGGGCCATCCCACGTGGTGGCCCTGCCGTTCTTTATACCTGGCCTTTCCCCAGCTTAGTGGACCTGCTTCAGGAGGGCAGGTTCTGCCCACTGGACTGCCTGAGGTATGGGCTGGTCACCTGCACCAAGTGTCCAGGAAGGATGGTCCTTCAAGGCCATGGTTCTGGTCTGTCACCTACAAATGACTCGTTAGCCCAGGCAAATTCCCTAACCCTTCAAAGCCACAGCTGGATCTGGGGAATGTTCTCAGGGACTGGACACTTGCTCTCCTCTTTTTCCTGGCCCCAGCTGTGGTGACTGCCCGCAGCACAGCACCATGTCCTCGGCCACAGACTGTGACGCAGAATCTTGCCCTAACCCAGAAGCTGTCCCTGGCTGTTAGAATCCTGAATGGGATTTCCAGGCCATTCTCTACCATCATGGACAGCGAAACTGACCCCGTGGTTACACAGTGAGATGCGGTCCGGGAGGGTCTCCCGTTCCAGCATCATGCTTCAGTCCTTCAGTGGCTTTCTCCCCTTCCAAGAGACTGGGCTCTGCAGAGTCCTAGAAGTCACACGCCACACAGCTCTGGGGATTGTGCTGCCAGCACTGAGGCAACCAAACTGTGTCCTTAACTTGTGGGGAGGTCACCCACTCTGACATTCTGACCAGAGCCTGAAGGAAGAACTTCTGCTCATGGCTCCAAACCAGCCTGCTTCCTCAGAAAGGGTCAGGCAAGAACGGAAGTGCCAACCGTGGCAGAGCCTCGTCCCTGGTAGGCGGGGACAGGTGTGTCTATGTGTGTGTGCATGCCATGGCCTTTGGCTGCTGTGAACAAAGAAACACCAGACACTTGTGCCACTTTGAGCATGTGGCTTATATAGATAGCTTGGGAATTGAAGACAGGCTGCAAACTTTACAATCATCTTTAACTGCTGAGTCATCTTCCCAGTCCTCCCTCACAAGTCAGGTTTTTAAAATATTTTTTTTTTTTATTTGCAAGGAGAGAGAGAGAAGAGAGGTAGAGGGAGAGAGAGAGAATGGGCATGCCAGGGTCTCTAGCTGCTGCAACTGTGACTGGCTTTATCTGGGTACTGGGGAGTTGAACCTGCGTTGTTAGACTTTTTTCAGGCAAGTGCCTTAACCACTAAACCATCTCTCCAGCCCACAAATCAGTTTTTAAGCAGAATACTAAACCACCTCTAAAGGGTAAAACATGTGACCAATTTATTTTAATTTATTTATTTAAAGTGGTCTGAAAGAAACAAAATATAACTAACCTCAAACTTAAAAAAAAAAAAGGTAAATCAAACAAATATATATATCCTGTCATCCAGGAAAAAAAAAAAAAAACTACCCAGTTTAGGGCCTGGAAATATAGCTCAGGAACATTTGCCAAGCACATACAGTGCCTTAGGTTTAATCCTCAGCACCACGAAAGAAAGAAGGGAAGGAAGGAAAAAAGAAAGGAAGGCCGGGCATGGTGGCACATGCCTTTAATTCCAGCACTCGGGAGGCAAAGGTAGGAGGATTGCCATGAGTTCAAGGCCACCCTGAGATGACAGAGTTAATTCCAGGTCAGCCTGGACCAGAGTGAGACCCTACCTCGAAAAACCAAAAAAAAAAAAAAAAAAAAAAGAAAGAAAGAAAGGAGGAAGGGAAGGAAAGAAAAAAGAGGGGAGAAGAAAATGAAGAATATCAGTCAAGATTCTTTAAAGCATGGAGCCGATAGAATAAAGGTATATTCTACCAAATGGGGATTTATTGGGTGGGCTTGCATGGTGGGGACTGGATAGCCCAACACTGGCTGGCTGCACTCTGGAGTAGATGAAAACCCCGTAGCTGCTCGGCCCACAAATCTCAGCCCCCCCCACCCACGCAGTCCCCTGCTGGCTCTGATGCCCTGCAGGTTCCTGGAGATCTGCTAGTCCATGCTAGAAGGCCTAAATAACTTGTTTCTGCTGGCAGCAAAAGACAGTACCAGTGGCGTAGACCCACTCACCAATGAGAATTATTTTATTCTGTGAGCCTTGACTTTTTAATTGTTTTTTTTAATTTTAGAGAGAGAGAGAAAGAGAGAATTGGTGTGCCAGGGCCTCAGCCACTGAAATTGCACTCCAGATGCTTGCGCCATCTAGTGGCAATATGCAACCTTGCGCTTGCATGACCTTTGTGCATCTGGCTTGCATGGGATCTAGAGAGAGCTCTAACATGGGTCCTTTGGCTTCACAGGCAAGTGCCTTAACCACTAAGCCATCTTTCCAGCTCAGCCTTGACTTTCTAAAGGACCTTCCAACAGTAAACTGAAGAGTGACATATCCCATACTCAGTAGAGAACACTCTGGTCTTTGGGCACATTTTTTTTAAATTTTTATTGACAGCTTCCATAATTATAGACAATAAACCATAATTCCCTCCCCTCCCCCAGCTTCGCCTTCACAAATCCACCACATTGTTCCTTTCTAATCAGTCCCAGGGACCTTTGGCCAGAAGGCAAGATGAATCCCTGTTAGCATATGACATCAGTGAACTATAGGTCCAGTGAGAGACCCTATTGCAAAGAATAAGATGGGAAATAATCAAGGAAGACACTCAGTATTGACCTCTCACCTCCACATAAAAGGGCACACACTGCACAAGCACACACACATACACATATGCCTACACACAAACACATATACATACACACATACAAAAATATAGCAGTTCCCCATTATCTAAGAGGGATATATTTAAAAAACAAAACCCAGTGGATGCCTCAAACCTTCAATGTCATCAAGCCATATAAATTTACTGTTTTTTCCTATACATACATATCCATAATAACGTTTTGTTTATATTCATATAAACATATACTTAAAGCCGGGCATGGTGGTGCACACCTTTAATCCCAGCACACTCAGGAGGCGGAGGTAAGAGGATTGATGCCACACTGAGACTACATAGTGGATTCCAAGTCAACCTGAGCTAGAGTGAGACCCCCCCACCTCAAAAACCCAAATAAAAAAATATATATGTATATATATTTATATATTTATCAATTAGACACAGTAAGATATTGATAATAGCTAGTAATAAAGTAGAACAATTATATAAAATATATTAAAACAAAAGTTATGTCATCTGGTCTCTCATTCTCACCAAAAATATCTTATTGTACTGTGCCCATTCTTATGAAGATACAAGTGACACAGTGACTTTGACAGATGACAGGAGGTGAAAGACCTACGTAGGCATGGTGATGTGGCATGAGGCTACGAGGTGAGGAGGGGTCCTTGACACCATGGTCTGTAACCCACGCTACAACAGTCTAACCTATTTAAGTAACCTAAACAGCTACTGAATGAGTAGGGATATACAGTGTGGACGTGTTGGACAAAGGGATCAGAGGAGTAGGATCACATGGTTTCATCATAGAACTCATAAGGCCATATTGTTTCTAATTTAAACCACAGAAAGGGGGCTGGAGAGATGACTTAGCAGTTAAGTCACTTGTCTGAGAAGCCTAAGGACCCATGTTTGACTCTCCAGATCCCACATAAGCCAGACTCACAAAGGTGAGGCAAGTGCAAGGTCACCCATGTGCACTAGGTGGTGCAAGTGTCTGGAGTTTGACTGTAGTGGCTGAAGCCCTGATGCACCAATTCTTTCTCTTTCTCCCTCTCTCTCTTCTCTCTCTTTCTCTCTCTCTCCCTCATTCTGTCTCTACAAACAAAAACAAGAACACAGAAAAGCAAAACCATGCACCGGGGTGACTACTATACACACATTGGAACAGTGGGCCATACAGTATCTTTATTATTATAAGCTACTTTAGAATTAACTCTTGATGAGGGCAGGACACATGCATGATTTATTATTATTATTATTATTATTATTATTATTATTATTTAGCAGGTTCTAGCTAATTTTCCTAGGAGCTGACCAAGCTAATCCAGGCAACTGGTGTTATTGTGTTGCTATACCACACAAATCTCTTCCTAGAAGTCTCAATTTTGGAGTGAGCTCATCTTTGCAAGAGAAATACGTGTTCAAAGGCTTGTTTGAGCAGAGGTTAAAAGGATTAAATAGAGAAGCTTAATATTTCCCCGTAAACGGTATCTCTACCACAGATCTAATGATCAGCCCACTCCACCTAAGGTATTGCCTCACTGTTGCCTTTTTGTAACCAAAAAGCTGTCTCCTGGCACAGAAAGGAATTTACAGACTCCTGGAGAAGTGCAGCAGATGCTTTCCAGTCCTTTTTGCCCTAATTTCCCAGCCCCAGAAAAGAATTTTAATCCTTCCACTTGTTCAATTTTTTTTTTTTTTTTTTTTTGTGGGTGTTAGTTGCTTTTTGTTTTATTTTTGCAGAGCTAGGGATGGAACTCCAGGGCTGTGCATCCTAGGCAAGTGATTGAGCTATTCCCTCTTATCCAAGCATTTCCTCTCAAGATAGGCTTTGAGGGTGGCTAATTAACCAGAAAAATACCAATGTCAGTCCCAGGAAACATATCTTTGCCAGGACCATGGGCTACAGATGTGAGAAAGAGAGAAGGCTGTGCAGTGGACAGCCTGGGCTGCCAGGCTCAGGAGGAGCCTGCTTAGAGGAGAAGGGAAGATAAGCCTCAAGTGGAAGTAAGATAAAAAGCACTAGGAAGAGGTGCTGGGGTCAGCCCACCTACCTATTTGCTGTTATTTTGTGTGACCCCCTGCAATGGGCTGATCAATGAAACCTCCCAAATGTCTATGATATGATCTCCAATGTGTAAATATGTTAGTCTGATTTCCATTGCTATGATGGAATACCTGAAATAGGGCTGGAGGGATAGCTTAGCAGTTAACGTGCTTGCCTGCAAAGCCAAAGGACCCAGGTTCAATTCCTCAGGACCCACGTAAGCCAGACACACAAGGTGGCGCATGCATCTGTTCCTTTGCAGTGACTAGAGGCTCTGTCACTCTCATTCTCTCTGTGTCTCTATCTCAAATAAATTAATAAAAAAAATTAGGACTGGAGAGAGAGCTTAGTGGTTAAGGCACTTGCCTGAGAAGACAAAGGACCCAGGTTCAATTCCCCAGTACCCACATGAGCCAGACACACAAGGTGGCACATGCATCTGGAGTTCATTTGCAATGGCTGGAGGCCCTGGCATGTCCATTCTCAATCTCTCTCTCTCTCTCTCCCTCTCTCCTTATCTTTTTTTATTATCAGTATTTTTATTGACAAATTCCATAATTGTAAATAATATCCCGTGGTGATTCCCTCCCTTCTGCCACTTTCTCCTTTGAAACTCCACTCTCCATCATATCCCTTCCCTCTCTCCATAAGTCTGTCTTTTATTTTAATGTCATGATCTTTTCTTCCTATTATGATGGTCTTGTGTAGGGAGTGTCAGGCTCTGTGAGGTCATGAATATCCAGGCCATTTTAAATCTGGAGGAGCACGTTGTGAGGAGTCCTACCCTTCCTTTGGCTCTTACATTCTTTCTGCCACTTCTTCCGCAATGGATCCTGAGCCTTGGAAGGTGTGAGAGAGATATTTCACTGCTGAGCACTCCTCTATCACTTCTTCTCAGCACCATGATGCCTTCTGAGTCATCCCAAGGTCACTGCCATCTGAAAAGAGAAGCTTCTCTAACCAAAAGTGAGAGTAGCATTAATATATGGATATGAACATTAAGAGAAATGCTTACTGGGCAGTTTGGTGAGCATAGTATATACTGTTAGCCAGACAACAGCAGATGTTACAACCCTAGGGCTCATTACTACCCCTGTTGTAGCTTTTCAGTATCAGAGATGTATTCTCTCCCACGGAGCTGGCCTCCAGTTCAATTAGAGAGTGGTTTGTTTCACCCATAACAGACATGCCACTATTGCACCAGTTGGCTCATTTGGCCTGGATGGCCAAAGTTAAGGCTTGCAGTGTCCACGGGTGAGTATCTTCACTGATGATTTCTCTCTCTCCCATTGAACTGCATGCAGCATAGCTTTTTCCAGCTTTTGGTCAGCTGATATTACAGTCAGGTTCTCATTGCTGGCAGAAATCACCTAACAAAGAGCAGCCTGTGGAAAGGGTGAGGAAATGAGCTTTATTTTGGCTTACAGGCTCGAGGGGAAGCTCCATGATGGCAGGGAAAATGATGGCATGTGCAGAGGGTGAACATCACCCCATGGCCAGCATCAAGTGGACAATAGCAACAGGAGAGTGTGCCTAACACTAGCAAGGGGGAGCTGACTGTAATACCCATAAGTCTGCCCTCAACAATACACTGTCTCCAGGAGGCATTAGTTCCCAAATCTCCATCAGCTGGCAACCTAGCATTCAGAACAACTAAGTTTATGGGGGACACGTGAATCATACCACCACATTCCGTCCCTGGTCCCCATAAACTGATAACCATCCATGATGTAAAATGCAATGCATTCGTCTAGCTTTAAAAGTCCCCATAGTTTTTATCAATTCCAATGATGTTCATACATCCCCATAGTCCAAGATCTTTTAACTGAGCCATAACACCAAAAAAAAAAAAAAAAAAAAAAACCATACTGACAAAGAATAAACATTCACACTGCAAAAGATGGCATTGGGAAAAGCAAAGAATATTCAGTCAATACAAGATTTAAAACAACCAGGGAAAACATCAAACTGTGTAGCTTCAAGTCCAACAACTCTAGCCAGTGACAAGCCTAGAAGTCCAGTAATTCTAACCAGCAACAAGTCTCTGGCATTCCAATTCCGCCTCTCAAGCTAGGATACTCATAGTCCTGGAAAACTTCATTCAGGGCTGGCAGCTCTCCTTGGCCATCTTGTGTTCTTGGAATCTCCACTGGGTCTCCACTGCAATCTACAGTTCATCCTCATGGTCCCATGGGGTCTCCATGCAGGCATCCAGCAAACCTGTTTCACACTGCCTATGGCCATTTCCAAAACACAAGACCATGTTGCATACTCAATGACCCTCTCCTTCCTGCATTTCTTATACTCCACATTACCAGTTAGGGTGACACTTTGCTAATATAGGGTGGGGGGGGCAATAAATCAGACTTTGAAGAACAGGACTCCTTGAGCACTCAGCCCCTTCAAAAGCATCTACATTCTTCTTGTTGCCCCAGTGCAGGTCAGTTGGCCCAATCTCAAAGGTTGTAATCTCTCAATTGCAGCTGAATGGGCAGCAATTCACCCAAAGATTTTTTTTTTTTTTTCTGTGCCATTTCCCTCTGCTCACACCAGTTCATTTCTATGCAAAGAAACCCTGCACAACTTCTCAGGACATGGGTATAACTGTAAGCTTCTCACACAAACTGCTATCCCAGACCAAGCAAAGCTCTCTCTCCCCCTCATAAGCCAAACCTCACAGTCCACAGTTCTTACTACATTCAGGTCTTTCAATTCTGATCAGAATAGTCCATCAAGCTGTACTTACAGCACTGCAAGGCATCTCTTAGGCCAAGGTTTCAAATACTTCCACATTTCTCTTGAAAATCAGCTCCAAAAGACCAAAGCCACACAGTCATGTATCTAACAGCAACCCCACTCCTGGTACCAATTTCCTGTTATAGTCAGGTTCATATTGCTGGAAGAAATCACCCAACCAAGAGAAGCTTGTGAGAAAAAAGAGGTTTATGTTGGCTTACAGTCTCAAGGGGAAAGCTCCATGATGGCAGGGGAAAACAATGGCATGCATGGCCAATATCAGATGAACAATAGCAACAGGTGAGTGTGCCCAACTCTAGCAAGGGGGAGCTGGCTATAACACCTATAAGCCTGCCCCCAACAATACACTGCCTCCAGGAGGACTTAATTCCCAAATCTCCATCAGCTGTCAACCTAGCTTCAGAACACCTAAGTTTATGGGGGACACATGAACCAAACCACCACAGCTGGTCTACATGGAGGAGGTTTTCTGCTTAGCTCCAGCAGGATTTCCCAGTGACCTTGCAGACTAATTATATGAAGTCTTTAGCAATAGGGTCTTAGCATCTATTCCTGGTGGCAAACCAAGAGCCTTGGCAATGGCCTGTAATGTTTTAAGGGTGTCCGGGACTTCCCTGGCCAACAACTCCCTGGCACTGAACATTTTCTAGTAACAATCTATGGCTTCTGAGTGTTTCATTGTCCAAAAATGTAAATTTCCATATGACTTATTTATATCCTCTTAGATTTTGATTAGCCCTCCCTCCATCTTTCCTTTACTTGCCTAATGTATAAGGCATTGGCCTCCTCTCTCTCTCCTTCTATCTGCCACTCTTTATCTTGCTCAAAAATAAAGTTAAAACTAAAAGAAATACCTGAAATAAATTAACTTATGAGTGAAGGTTTATTTTGACTCTTCATGGTTACTTAGCACACACATCTAGAATTCATTTGCAGTAGCAAGAGGCCCTTTAACACCCATTCTCCCTCTCTCTCTCTCCTTACAAATAAAGAATAAATGAATAAGAATTTTTTAAAGGAAGAAAGACAAGCCCATGTATTAAGTAAAAGTACCTCTAGAAGCTGAAGCTTCTGGAAAGACTACAAGTATGCCAACCCATTTTGTATTTCAGTCATTCAGAACTCTAAGATAGTATATTTTTGTGTTAAACCATTTTGAGCTAGGGAGATGGCTCAGCAGTAGTATATATTATTTTTTATGAAAGAGAGAGAAATGGTGCACCCAGGCCTCCAGCCAGTGCAATCTGACTCATGTGCCACCCTGTGTACATGTACATTGCACATGCATCACCTTGTCCACCTGGCTTAAGTGGGATCCGGGGAGTTGAGCATGGGCCCTTAGGCTTCACAGACAATCACCTTAACCACTAAGCAATCTCTGTAGCCCGATAGTAGTATAATTTTGTCTTAAACCATTTAGTCTGGGCTAGGGAAATGGCTCAGCAGTTACAGGCACTTGCTTTACAAGCCTACCAAGCTGACTTTGATACCCAGAACCCATGCAAAGCCAAAGGTAAAGTGGCATGTGCATCTGTAATCCCAGCATACCTATAGCAATCACCACTCTCAATTTCTACATGGATGTTGGGAATGCAAACTCAGGTCCTCCTGCTTGTGCAGCAAGCACTTTACTGATGGAGCTATTTCCTCGACCCTCCAAGTCTTTTTGACTTGTGGCTTGTACTGTGCCTCTCAGTGTGGCAATGCACTTCTGCCCCAGAAATGCTGACTGCCAACTTCTGAGTGGTTATAAAACAGGAAGTGAGTTAGATTTCATCCACGCTGTATGCACAAGGCAGCGGCAACACTGGGGGACTTGTTTGAAATGGTTACTCTGGCTGTGGCCTAAGCAATCCTCATGAGCTGGTATAGAAGAAGCCATCCAGTCCTAACAACTCAACCCCATGAATGGACTCTTACACACTGGGATAGTCAAAGACCGAGACCTCTCCCACAATCATACACACACACACATGCAGAGACACTCTCCTTGCAGGAGAATAAAGGATAAACAAGATTTATGAGTAGTTCAAATACACTTCTCCCAAATACAAAGAATAATGTAATCAAATTAAAACACATGTTTGGGGGAAAATCATATATATTTAAAACAAGAGGAGACACAATAAACAAGGTCATGAATATATCTAAGGCAGTAGAAAGATGGCTCAGCAGTTAAGGCACTTACCTGCAAAGCCTGATGGCCTGGGTTCAATTCAATTCCCCAGTACCCACATAGAGCCAGATGCACAAAGTGGTGCATGTATCTGGGGTTTGTTTGCAGTGGCTAGAGACCCTGGCATGCTCACTGACACTCACTCTCTCTCCCAATCTCTCTCTCTCCTCTCCCTCTGCCTCTGTGTCTCTGCTTGAAAATAAATAAAAATGGGCTGGAGAGATGGCTTAGCGGTTAAGCGCTTGCCTGTGAAGCCTAAGGACCCTGGTTTGAGGCTCAATTCCCCAGGACCCACGTTAGCCAGATGCACAAGGGGGCGCACGCATTTTGAGTTCGCTTGCAGTGGCTGGATGCCCTGGTGCGCTCATTCTCTCTCTCTCTCTCTCCCTCTCTGCCTCTTTCTCTGTCTATTGCTGACAAATAAATAAATAAAAATAAACCAAAAAAAAGTAAGAAAATAAATAAAAATAAGCTGGCCATAGTGGTGCATACCTGTAATCCCAGCACTTGGGAGGCAGAGGTAGGAAGATTGCTGTGGTTTCAAGGCCAACCTGAGATTACATAGTAAATTCCAAGTTATCCTGGGCTAGAGCAAGACCCTACCTTGAAAAATCAAAATTAATAAATAAATATATTTTTTTAAAAATCTAAAAGGGGCTGGAAAATGGCTTAGTGGTTATGGTGTTTGCCTACAATGCCAAAGGACCTCAGTTCAATTTCCCAGGACCCATGTAAGCCAGATGCACAAAGTGGTACATGTGTCTAGAGTTCGTTTGCAGGGGCTGGAGGCCCTGATGTGCCCATTCTCTTTCTCTCTCTCTCTCAAATAAATAAAAAGAAATTTATATACATAGATAAAGAGAGAGAGAGAGATAGACAAACAGATAGATATCGGGTGATGCATACCTTTAATCCCAGCACTCAGAAGTAGGGGGAATCTCTGTGAGTTTCCTGAGACTACACAGTGAATTCCAGGTCAGCCTGGGCTAGAGCAAGAACCTACCTCCAAAAATAAAAAATAAAAAAAAACTTTAAAAATACAATAGGGGCTGGGGAAATAGATTAGTGGTTAAGGCACTTGCCTGAGAAGCCTAAGGACCCTGGTTCAATTCCCCAGAACCCACATAAGCAGATGTACAAGGGACACATGCATCTGGAGTTCGTTTGCAGTGGCTAGAGGTCCTGGAATACCCATTCTCTTTTTCTCTCTATCTGCCTGTCTCTAGAGCTCGAGCTCTCTCTCAAATAAACAAAATATATATTTAAAAGGGAATTCGGATGTTTGTTTGCAAAGAAAGAGAGCTAGAATAAGTATTTTGACATGGAGATAGAATAGGCAGTAGGGGGCTGGAGAGATGGCTTAGCGGTTAAGCGCTTGCCTGTGAAGCCTAAGGACCCCGGTTCGAGGCTTGATTCCCCAGGACCCACGTTAGCCAGATGCACAAGGGGGCGCACGCGTCTGGAGTTCAGTTTGCAGTGGCTGGAGGCCCTGGCGCACCCATTCTCTCTATATATCTGCCTCTTTCTCTCTCTCTCTGTTGCTCTCAAATAAATAAAAATAAACAAACAAACAAAACTTAAAAAGAAAAGAATAGGCAGTAGGAAGTTCTTTGATATTTTTGGTGTGTGTATATTATAGTCTGTATGCATGCATGTGGCCAGAGAATAACCTCAGGAGCACTGTCCACCTCTTTGTGAGCCTCTTACTGAATGGAGCTCACCAGCAAGGCTAGAATGACTAGGCCAGGGAGCCACAGGGAGCCACCTGTCTGTCTTCACCTCCCAGCACTGAGATTCCAAGCCCACTATCACAGTCCAGTTGTTTTGGTTTGTTGTTGTTGTTGTTGTTTTGCAAGGTTCTCAGGTACTCATGCTTGCACAGTGTTTTAGTTTGAACAGATGCCCCCAATATATTAAGTGTTTTATTAGTTTGTAGTTTGCATCTGCAGCCACCTGGCTGGAGGTGGTGTCACTGGGCAGATCTTAAGGTGTGGTGGTGGGTTTGAGATTCCAGTCTAAAGATGCAAAGTGCACCTAGCTGGAGTTCCTGAAGTGTGTTGTGCTGTGTGGCTTTTTTTTCTAAATTTTTATTAACATTTTCTTGTGTGGCTTTTGACTTGTGCTCCTCTCTCTCTGCTTGGAGCTGTGAAAGCAGGCCAGCTTCTTCTGCCATTGTGAAACTTCCCCTGTATCTGTAGGCTTCAATAAATCCCTTCCTCCATAACTGTGCCTGGTCTGGAAGTTCATCTCAGCGAACCTGAAGCTGTCTGCTACACACAGCAAGCGCTCTAACCTCTGAACCATCCCCTCAGCTCTTCATTTGATTTTTGTGGGCTGATTTCCTTTATGAAGAATTGTTGAAGAACAAGACATGTTGAAGGAACTTTGAAATGAATACTTTGTGATTTGGGAGCCCTTGAGGGTGTGGAGCGTCAAGGTATTCCCATTCAAGTTCTGTGAGGAGCAGTCTCTGGGAATGCATCTAACCCATGGAGTAGGGAATGGCAGAAAAGGTATGTGTGGGAGGGAGCGGTTAGTGGCCTTTCATCTGGGCAAGATGGATCGGGGCTTTATTTGGCTTTAGAATGTGGAGGTCAGGAGGCAGAGGTCTGATGGGGCTGTGCCAGGGAGGATGTGGCCCCTTCTAGAGGGCATCGTGGCCCCACTTTGTGTTTGAGCACTGAGTCTCTTAGACCCTTCTCAGCCCAGTGGTGTTGGGGTTTTGTGGACTCAAGCTTTTCTCTCCCTATTCTAGTCTTTTGGACTGTCCCCTCGGGTTTCCATCTTTTAAAAAAAAAAAAATTTCCATTCAAGATGCAGTTGACAGAAACTGAATAAAGTCATAAGACTTAAAACTCCTCACAGACAGCTCCGGTGGTTGAGAGATGCTGGGCATTCAGAAAACAAGACAAACAAGGGGTAGGGAGATGGTGCCATGTTTAAAGGTGCTTGCCTGCAAAGACTGTTAGCCCACTCAATTCCCTGGAAGCCACATAAAGTTGGACGCAAAGTGGCACATGCATCTGTGATTCCAACACATGATGGGAGGTAGAGCCAGGAGAGTGTGAAGTGGGCAGCTCGTCGGCAGTAGCAGGAGACTTGTGTGAAAGAAGACCATAGCTCCCTGCGTACACACACACACACACACACACACACACACAGTAAAATAGAAACAGCTGCTGTTTTCTGTAACAAGTATACAGCACAGGGTAGGCTCTTCATAAATGCAACGGCCTGTCTTTGAGGGTCACAGGCATAGCTGCTGATGGGGCCAGCAGTGACTCATCATGTGCTCCATGTGACAGCTCCTGGCTCTGCTCAGTGACTCAAGCAGCCACCACAAGCCTAAGCCCTCTCTGTTCAGGAACTGCTTTGACTCCTGCCTGATCTGCCAGGCTTTTCCTGGAAGCCAATAGGATCCCAGAGAACACTTCAAATACATACACAAGGTAGGACCTGATCTTAATCATTCCAGAAAACAGGATGAATGTGAGCTTCTCAGAATTACAAAATTCAAGAGGTCTCATGACACAAATCCTGCCCTCAGAAACCAGATTAAAAAACAAAAACTTCCATGCCTTCTCCTTCTAGATCCCACTTGTAGCTTCCAGAATTCCTGGACTTTTCCAGGTGTTGTCAGCACTTTCGTCAGCACCAGGAATGCTAACACTTCTACTGAGGGTGTCTTTCCTCTTCTTCCAGAGGTGAGCTGTCAAATGATCTCCCTTCTTCTATGCTCTTTTCTCTCTGACAAATTCTAGCATATATTCATTCCTCATGGATTTTTTTTTTTTTTTTTTTTTGGTTTTACGAAGTAGACTCTCACTCTAGCCCAGGCTGACCTGGAATTCACTATGGAGTCTCAAGGTGGCCTTGAACTCACAGCGATCCTCCTACCTCTGCCTCCCGAGTGCTGGGATTAAAGGCGTGCGCCACCACGCCCGGCTCCTCATGGATTTTTTAATTATAGTTATTTTCAAGCAGAGAGAGAGAAACAGAAAGAATGGGTACACCAGGGCCTCTTGCCACTGCAAACTTCAGATACATGCAACACCTCATGCATCTGGCTTTATGTGGGTACTGGGGAATCGAACCTGGGAAGTCAGGCTTTGCAAAGCACACTCCTTCAACTGCTGAGCCCTCTCTTCAGCCCTATTCCTTGTTTTAAGGAGAGATGAACTGTAGAGTAATAATACTTTGTAATAGATATTCTTGGGAGAGTTCCTCATAGTAGGAGGTAGAGGAAGAGAGACCAGGTATTTCTGAATGAGATTTTTATAGTGGGAAATAGGCATGCGACATTTGTAAGACTATGAAAGGAGAGAACTGTGGCCCATGAAAGAGAGTAAGAAAAAAGCTCATTTCCGGAGACCTGAGAGAACTTGTTCGTTTGTGGAAGCACTGTTGTGGTGTGGGTTGGAAATGTCCCTCCACAGTTGTATGTTTTGAGCCTTGGCTACCAGATAGTGGGGCCTAGCTCGGCCATCACAGGCCCTTGCTCTCGGCTTCTAGGTCCACTATGATGTGAACCGCTTCCAGCACATGCTCTTGCTGCCACGCCTTCACCGGCATGATGGCCTGAAACCCTCTGAAACCGTGAGCAAAACAAATCTTTCTCCTCTTAACATGGTACTGTGGTCACAGAGTGTTGCAGTTACCTTCTCGTTGCTGAGATCAACATCCGACCAGAACAGTTTATGGGAGGAAAGCATTTATTTCAGGCTGACAGATCCCAGGGAAAGCTCCATCATGGTGGAAGAAGCTGGCTCACTTCATCATGCATCCATAGCAGAACAACAGAATGAACAGCGAGCAGTCAAGCAGGCTCTCAACACACCTATAGGGCTGGACTCGAGATCTGACCTCAGTGAAACGCTTCCTCCAGCAGAGTTCTGCCTGCTGGATTCATAAGTAGGAAGCTTAATTCCTGAGGGAGACTGGAGAGATGGCATAGTGGTTAAGGCGCTTGCTTATAAAGCCAAAGGACCCCAGCTCAATTTCCCTAGGACCTATGTAAGCTAGAGGCACAAAGTGGCACATGTTATCTATCTGGAGTTCATTTGCAGCAGCTGGAGGCCCTGGTGTGCCCATTCTCTTTCTCTTTATCTGCCTCTTTCTTTCTCTCACTCTCTCTCAAATAAGTGAATAAATAATTTAAAAAAAAATCCCTGAGCCTATGGAGACATTACAGTCAAACCACCACACAGAACTACAAAAGTAACTAACACCCGAGCTAATGTCTCTGATCTTAATCCTGAGAGAGAAATACAAGGAACACATCAAGGCTTCATTTAACAATGAACAATGATTCAGCTTTCAGTTTAAATCTCTTCAAGCTCAATTTGAATGTATTGAGGGCGCAGATGGATCACTGACCTGTCTATAGAGGTGTCCACCTCCACAGAGACCAACGATGCCGCAAGACCAACGCAAGCAATGAAAGACGGTAACCGGGAAGGACCACAGAGTTCTCAGGAAGCGGAAGCTCAGACAGAAGAGTGAGCTTAGATGTTTTTAGATGGTGGGAACGAGGACAGGGGAAGAGGTGATGACAGGAAGAGGGCCAAGCACACGGGGCCACAGCGACAGAAGAAGTAGACAAGTAGGGCGCAGGTGACCTTCAAGATGCACAGCTCAGGGAGTCAGTGACTGAGTAGCCGGCTTGGGGTTGGAAATGTGGAGGACGTGCTAGGGCCAGCACAGGGCCTGGTTAGGAGGGACTGGAGAGCAGGATAAGTTGAATTCGGAATGCAAAGGGAAGTAGACAGGACCTACCTAAGCTCACTGGGGCCACCCCACCGCTCATTGATCATACGATGTGGGCCATGTTCAGCCAGACTTTGACCACAGGGGCAGAACTACTATGCAGGGGGTGTGGGTATGTGTGTGTGCGCGCATGCACGCACACACACTCACAAGTACTATGAGGATTCTTGACCTTATGCAACTGTAGGAGTTGGTCACAGTCTTTTTTGTGTTTGTTTTTTTTTTTTTAATCTCGAGCAGCAAGTTGAGAAGAGGAAGTGAACAGGAGTGGAGCAGGAGCAAGCTAGCATCTAAGGCTGAGCCGAAACCACCCCCAGCCCCCAAGCCTCCCTCCAGTGCCAAGCCTCCAGCTTGGATGGTCATGAGGGGAGAGCGCAGGAGAAAGTGGTGCCCTAGGCCATGGAGCAAAACTAAATGTGCACCTGACGCAGGAGGTGGGGAGGCTGTCAGAAAAGATAGATCAACGGGAGTTCAGGGCTGCCATCCAGGAGGCCCACAGTGAAGCGACACATTGTGAGCGGTGGTAAGGCCCCTCAACCAGCCCCACCTCATAAGCATCAAGGACTATGGCTGTACTGGCTCTTCCATATGCCAAGCCTTGAGCACACACAAGCCTCCCCAGGCCCCTGCAAGCTCAGCACGGCTCCAGGGAGGGGAAACCCCGAAAGTGTGGTCACAGTGTAGCCAAACTGTCACAGTACAAGCCCACCGCTGGTCACATGACCTCACTCACTCTGTAGGCTTGCCCATGGGTACAGTAGAGGCAGAAGCTTGGGGACCACAAGGACTGAGCCACGTCTATCTCCAGCCCCAGTGTGTGTTTCTTTCTGTAACCTTCATCCAGGCTTCAGAGGGAGGCGAGCGCATGCCACCCTAGACAATTAGCATGAAGAATAACTTGAGGAAGACCAACTGGTTGGAAGACTGTGAATCAATGGAAAAATATGGGAAAGATTCAGGCTTTGTAGGGATGAAGTTCACATGATGTGTGGGAGATAGCTCATAAAAGAATACAAAACCAATGCACAAAAAGTAAGCATTTATTTAGAATGAGAAAATAAACAACAGACTAAAATTTTTTTTCCTAATATTTTATTTATTTATTTATTTGAAACAGGCAGAGAGAGGGAGAGAGGGAGAGAGGGGTGGGGCGCCAGGGCCTCCAACCACTGCAAATGAACTTCAGACACATGCGCCACCTTGTGCATCTGTTTAAGTGGGTCCTGGGGAATTGAACTGAAGTCTTTTGGCTTTGCAGGTAAGCACCTTAACCACTAAGCCACCTCTCCAACCCATAAAAAAATTTTAAGCTTCAGGATACTACTAATGTCACAAAAATCCCAAAAAGAAGGTAGTATTATAACTTCTAGTTGTTCCTCTATAATTTTCTTTATCTGTACTATCCTCTTTGCTTCTATGATCATCTTTTGTAATATTTTCTATAGAATCCCGACTCCTGGGGGTTAGAAACATGGCTCAGTGGTTAAGGTGCTTGCCTGCAAACCTGATGACCCGGGTTCAATTACTCAGTACCCACATAAAGCCAGATGTACAATGTGGCATGTGAAACTGGAGTTTGCAGTGGCTAGAGGCCCTGATACACCTATTCATTCTCTCTCTCTCTCTCTCTCTCTCTCTCTCTGTCTCTCTCTCTCTCTGTTTGTGAATTTTAAAAAATCAATTAATTTAAAAAAAAGAAGCTGGGTGTGGTGGCACACCTTTAATCTCAGCACTTGGGAGGCAGAGGTAGGAGGATTGCCATGAGTTCGAAGTCAGCCTGAGACTACACAATGAATTCCATGCCAGCCTAGACTAGAGTGAGATCCTACCTCGAAAAAATAAAATAAAAAGAAGAAGTCTTAACAACTGTGCCTAAAATCTCCTACTTTGCAGAAGACCATGTTCACACAATGCCAGGAGACACTTTACAAAAGAAACAAGCAGAGGTTGAAACTTTCACTTGGTTCACAGTACATCTCTTTCCAAAGGGGAAACACAGCTGGAGGGAACTTGTCAGTGACTGACCAAAACAGACATCTTAAAGGTCAGACTCCTGTGTTAAAGCATCTTCAAAATATCTTTTCCAACTGGGTGTGGTGGCGCACGCCTTTAATTCCAGCACTAGAGGGGGCAGAGGTAGGAGGATTGCCATGAGTTCGAGGCCACCCTGAGACTATATAGTGAATTCCAGGTCAGCCTGGGCCAGAGTGAGACCCTATCTCGGAAAAAAAAAAAAAAAATCTTTTCCTTTATTTTCAGTTAAAACTTTATGGTACAAGCTGAATGCTCAAGGCATTTTGATCTATCAGTTTAACCCCTTTACTTATGTCCTCCATGACATTAAGCTAAGCATGTGAAAATATGTGTTTTACTATCTTTAAAAAATATTTCTATTTATTTCAGAGAGAGAATGGGTTTACCAGGGCCTCCAACCACTGCAATTGAACTCAGTCACATTGTGCATTTGGCTTTACCTAAGTGCTGAGGGACTGAACCCAGGCTGTCAGGCTTTATAAGTAAAGTGCCTCTAACCACTGAGTAATCTCTCCAGGCCCTCTATCTTTTTTTTATCGTTTGTGTGTTTTGAGGCAGGGTCTCACTCTAGCCCAGGCTGACTGGAAACTCACTCTGTAGTCTCCGGATGTCCTTGAACTCACAGTGATCCTCTTACCTCAGCGTCCAGAGTGCTGGGATTAAAGGCGTGTGCCACCACACTCAGCTTCACTCTTTTTTTTTTTTTTTTTTTTTTAATTTGAGAGCAACAGAGAGAGAAAGAGGCAAAGAGGGAAAGAAAAAATGGGCACACCAGGGCCTCCAGCCACTGCAAGCAAACTCCAAATGCATGCACCACCTCGTGCATCTGGCTTATGTGAGTACTGGGGAATCAAGCCTCGAACCAGGGTCCTTAGGTTTCACAGGCAAGCGCTTAACCACTAAACTATCTCTCCAGCCCCTTCACGGTCTTTTTCAAAATTATGACCACAGGGCTGGAGAGATGGCTTAGCGGTTAAACGCTTGCCTGTGAAGCCTAAGGACCCCGGTTCAAGGCTCGGTTCCCCAGGTCCCACGTTAGCCAGATGCACAAGGGGGGGCATGCGTCTGGAGTTCGTTTATAGAGGTTGGAGGCCCTGGCGCGCCCATTCTCTCTCTCTCTCCCTCTATCTGTCTTTCTCTCTGTGTCTGTCGCTCTCAAATAAAAAAATAAAAATAAAAATAAAAATTATGACCACAATGAGTAGTGGTTTATGCCCATAATCCTAGCACTCAGGAGGCTGAGATGGAAAGATTCCTGTAAATTCACGGTCAGTCTTGGGTTACAGAGTGAGTTCTAGGTCAGCTTGGGATAGAGTAAGACCCTACTCCAAAACAAAATAAAAATCCCAACTGAAGGCTGGGGAAATGGCTTAGTGGTTAAGGCACTTGCCTGCAAAGCCTAAGGACCCTGGTTTGATTCCCCAGGACCCACGTAAGGCAGATGCACAAAGGGGCGCACGCATCTGGAGTTCATTTGCAGTGGCTGGAGGTCCTGGTGTGCCCATTCTCTCTTTCTCTCTGCCTCTTCCTCTCTCTCTCTCTCTCTCTCTAATAAATAAATTGGTTAAATATCTTTTTAAAATCTCAACGGAACATGCTTAGGAACTGCCCTACTCCTATATGAATGCATGTAGGTCTCCGAAGTACCATGCCCATGTTTCCTTTGTGCTCTCTGGAGTCACACTGGGATGACTCCAGCACACTCTCCCCGCTTGCTGCAGACAATGAAACTTTCAAGACTTCCACTCACTCGTGTCTGGGCTGCGCTGATTTTGGCTTTGCACTCACCAAGATGCAAAACCAGCGCGTTGGGTTATAAGCCCCCTCAGGAGGTTATGTACAGTCATCAAGATAATGGTGTGAGGGCTGGAGAGATGGTTTAGCAGTTAAGCACTTGCCTGTGAAGCCTGAGGACCCCGGTTCGAGGCTCGATTCCCCAGGACCCATGTTAGCCAGATGCACAAGGGGCACACATGTCTGTCAATCTTAAAGAAAAATAAAAAAAAAATTAAGAAGGTAAACTACAATGTACACGCATAGTATCATGCTGTATCTTTTCAAATTAATTTATTTGAGAGAGAGAAACAAAGAGAGAGGGAGGGAGGGAGAGAGAGAGAAAGAGAGGGAGAATGGACACACCAGGGCCTGTAACCACTGCAAACTCCAGGTGTATGCATCACCTTGAGCATCTGGCTTATGTGGGTACTGGGGAATTGAACCTGGTCCTTAGGCTTTTTTTCAGGCAAGTGCCTTAGCTGCTAAGCCATCTCTCCAGCCCTCACACCATTATCTTTTTTTTTTAGACGTTTTTGTTTATTTTTACTTATTTATTTGAGAGCGACAAAGAGAAAGAGGCAGAGAGAGAGAGAGAGAGAATGAGCACACCAGGACCATCAGCCATTGCAAACGAACTCCAGACGCGTGCACCCCCTTGTGCATCTGGCTAACGTGGGTCCTGGGAAATCGAGCCTTGAACCGGGGTCCTCAGGCTTCAATGGCAAGCACTTAACCGCTAAGCTGTCTCTCCAGCCCCAGTTTACCTTCTTGTTGCTGGGACAAAGCACCCGACCAAAAATGCCGCTGGGAGGAAAGGTGTTCATTTTGGCTTACAGTCTCAAAGGGAAGCTTGGTGAAGGCAGGGCAAAGGGTGACATGAGTATGAGCGAACTGTCAGGAATGAAACCATTCTCTCCACCTTTTGGGGGTCTGGAATTGGATCCATCCCCAGCGGCACACCCCCTGTAGCAGGAATCTGCCTGCTAGGGGCTGAAGTTGCAAACTCAATTTTAATAAAGCACCTGAGTCTATGGGGTCATACCTTTACACTATCACATTCAAACTATCATACCTCCCCTTAAGCCCTCCCATATCCTGCCTCAAAAAAATATAAATAAATAAAAGGAGACCATAATCTTAGCCTCCATGGGATTCTGACCTGGTTCCCAGTTCCAGCTGTGGATTCCTTTCCACCGAGTAGATCTCTTAGCCAATCAAAAAGTCATTGGTTACCCACCACCAAGGCTGTGTGCCACCATTGCATAGGTGTGTACGTCTGGTCTGACTGGTTGCTTTGAGTAGCTGTGACCCCTGTTTGATCACATAACCTTTGGCCAAAAGAGGGGCTACATCCATCGAAACCTCACTAAATTAGCAATGCTTTATCCCAGTTAACCTATGCTGACTTCACTCTCTGTAGGAGACTCCGTTCTTCTTTTACGAAAGGTATCGAGACCTGAGGGATAAACCACCCCTCACACTTCAGTCGAGGCCCAGGTGAAACCACAGAGGAGCTGGGGAATGCTGCCCCCATGGTGAGCCTGACAATCTGCACCAGGGTGACTGAGACAGATGCTGAGGATACTCAACACCTACCAAAGCAGAGATCCAGAAGCCTCTGAGAGCTTAACACTGAAGTAGACTTAAAATACTCCTGTAGCTCAGGGAATTTTGTGGAAGAGAGGGCAGAAAGATTTTAAGAGCCACAGACACCAGAAGCATTCCCATCCCACAATGACTGACTCTGCTCTCACAACACATAACCTATAGCCCCATGGGCAATACCAGCAGCCCCACTGAGGTGGTCCCTCAGCAGATTGAAGCAGGGAGAAGGGAAATGATGGTACCAACACATGATGTGTCCACACAAAGCATATTATTAATAAACAAAAATTCTGGAGAGGGCTGGAGAGATGGCTTAGCAGTTTAGGCACTTGCTTGTGAAGCCTGAGGACCTAGGTTTGATTCCCCAGTACCCACGTAAGCCAAAGGCACAAGGTGGTGCATGCATGTGGAGTTTGTTTACAGTGGCTAGAGGCCCTGGTGCACCCATCCTCCCTCCCTCTTCGCTCCCTCTCTCAAATAAATAAAATATTTTTTAAATGGTGGGGATACTAGCTAAGAGGGTGCATTCATTACTTTCTCACTGCTGAAACACAATAAATACTTAACCAGAAGCAGTTTATGAGGGGAAATGGTTTTGGCCCACAGTTTCAAGGCGGAAGTGTAAGCAGGGCAGGAGCAGACAGCTGGTGTCACATCTTCACGTCAACAGGGAGACAGCACCAAGTGGGACTGGACTATAAGTACCCCACAGCCCACCCCCAGTGACATACCTCCTCCAGCAAGGCTCTATCTCCCCCAAATCTCCACAAGCTTTCCACACAACATCACCAACTAGAAAGCAAGTATCCAAGCACATGGGTCTATGAGAGACTTTTTTTTTTTGTTTTTGTCTATGTTATTTATCTTATTATTGATTTGAAAGAGAGAGAGAAAGAGGCTGTGGTGGTTTGATTCAAGTGTCCCCTATAAACTTAGGTATTCTGAATGCTAGGTTCTCAGCTGGTGGCAATTTGAGAATTAAACCCTCATGGAGGCAGTGTATTGTTGGGGCTGGGTTTATGGGTGTTATAGCCAGTTTCCTCTTGCCAGTGTTTGGCACATTCTCCTGTTGCTGTTGTCCATCTGATGTTGGCCAGGAGATGATGTCCACTTTCTGCTCATGTCATCGTTTCCCCCTGCTATCATGAAGCTTCCTGTTGAGTCTGTAAACCAAAATAAACCTTTTTTCCCCACAAACTGCTCTTGGTCAGATATTTTCTGTCAGCAAGGTGAACCTGACTGCAACCAAGGCAGAGAGAGAGATAGAGAGCGAGAATGGTGTGCCAGGGCCTTCAGCCACTATAAATGAACTCCAGATGCATGTGCACCAAGCTTACATGACTCCTGGAGAATCGAACATGAGTCCTTTGGCTTCACAGGCAAATGCCTTAGTCACTAAGCCATCACAGTGGGAGAAAACGTGGGAAAGTCTCAGCTACAGGCCTCAGATATTATCTCATTACATTTTTAGTGTTTAGGTTAGCAGAAGCTAAGGGGTCTGTTTGTACATTCCCAAAAGGATTCTACCTGATAGTCACAGGGATGTTCAATCACAGGGGTGGGCCTTAAAAAGCTATGCGGCGGGGGGGGGGGGGGGAGGAAGAGGGGAGCTGGAAAGATGGTTTAATGGTTAAGGTATTTGCCCACAAAGCCAAAGGACCTCGTTTTGATTACCCAGAACCCATATAAGCCAGATGCACAAAGTGGCGCATGCATCTGGAGTTCGTTAGCAGTGGCTGGAGGCCCTGGCATGCCCATTCTCTCCTTCCCACCCTCTCTCTCTCTCTCTCTTTCTAAATAAATAAATAAATAAAAAGTTTTTAAAAGGCTATGTAGGAAACTAAGATAACCTAAGATAATGTGGGTCCCAACCTGCAACCTTCCAGCTCTCCACAATCATGCAAGGTCTAATCAAACAGCGGTGTTGAATATTTAACACAGGTGTGGCTTTTTTTTTTTTCCTGAAAACTTCTGTTCATATCAGATAAGTTTCACAGCGCTATCAGCTAAAATCTTCCAGACAGGAGGAACAGGAAAATGGAATGCCACCCACTGAGCTGGCGAACCAAGGTGAACTTCTGTAGGCCTATAGGGCTGGAAATGACTACTGGCATTAGGGACACTGTATGATCAAGGTGGTGGATCGATGCCAATCCAAGGATTGCTTTTAGTAGTGTGCCAAGGACTTCTTAGTGTTAGTTTTCTTAGTTTTCCCAGAAAAGAACTCCGGAAGGAGAGTCTCCCAGGTGGGGGAAGAGAAATGCTCCCAGTTTTCCTATCCTGGGACAAGACCACAGGCTGTGTAGGTAGGTGTCCCTAAAACCAACTTCAAAGGTGGTCACAAATCCTTCCTGACCTCAGCTGGGGTAGTCCCACATTTGTCTCTAAATGACAGCTCCATATTATAAAAATAAAATTTGTCCAGTGAGAGGGGGAAAAAAAAAGTTTAAAAGCAAGGAAATAGTTGTCATTCACAACCCACAACCTGTGGGCTGGATTTTATTTCATTTCGCCATTTTCAATGCATTCTGTCAGAAAGGATTTCAATGTATACTGTGCTGTTTTCACTTAGCATCTCTGTGCCTAGAATATCCGAGGCATAGTTCAAATATTTGCTAGATGTCCCATCACACATTCAATAATGGGTCAATTTCAAAAGCCCCCCAAGAAAAATTAATAAATAGCTGTTGGGGAGGTGGCTCAGTCATTAAAGGTGTCTTGCAGAGCCTGCAGGCCTTGAGTTCAGTTCCTCAGCACCCACATAAAGCTGGACACAAAAAGTGGTGAATGCATCTGGCGCGCAAACACACACACACACACACACACACACACACACACGGGCAAATAAATAAGAATATTTTTCAAAAAAATCAATGAATGAATGCCAGGTATGGTAGCATACAACTTTAGTCCCAGCACTCAGGAGGCAGAGGTAGGAGGATCACTGTTGAGCTTCAGACCAGTCTCAGACTACCTAGTGAATTCCAGGTCAGCCTGGGCTACAGCCAGACCCTACCTTGAGAGAAAAAAAAAGTCAAGGCCAGCCTTGAATACATACCAAGTGTGAGGCCAGCATAGGCTACAGAAGACAGTCTCTCAAAACAGAGTAACTTAATGAATTTTATATGTAATTGTCGGGAGCCATAGAGCAAAAGCCTCTCCATTTTGCCTGGGTCTGCTCATAAGCTGACTCATTATTTAGAAAGCTGGTCCATCCAGCTTTCTGTTAGGTACTTCTGGAACGTTGGTCAGCAGACTGCCTACAGAATCTTACCTTTTGCAAAAGGCCAGTTTATGGTCAGGATGTGAAGCCTGGTGCAGTCAGGATGTTAAGCCATTGAGGCAAGATTAGATGAACACCTAATTACATCTCCTCTAGGTTTCCTGACAACTCCTTGCCCTGGCCACGTCCCCTTCCCCCTACAACCCTATATAAACCTGTGTAAAAAATAAAGACTCTGAGGCCTCGACAAACATCTAGCATGGTCTCCTTGTGTCTGTTTGCCTTTTTTCATTCGGGTTAATTTTCCCCTCATTTCCTTGTTCGACTCCCCACTGGCCACTGCACATAATAAAGAAATACAGGGAGCCAGGCGTGGTGGCGCACGCCTTTAATCCCAGCACTTGGGAGGCAGAGGTAGGAGGATCACTGTGAGTTCGAGGCCACCCTGAGACTCAATAGTGAATTCCAGGTCAGCCTGGGCTAGAGTGAAACCCTACCTTGAAAAACCATTAAAAAAAAAAAAAAAGAAAGAAATACAGGGAGTCCCAAAGTGAAAGCTGCCTACCACTGCCTTGCCAGCCTGCTGCACAGGTCCAGCCCTGACCCTAATGACCCTCTTCTCTAATTCTCCACTCATCCTCCTCGCTGCCCTTTCCTCAGAGCTGAGCTATCTTTAAGGGCCATCTCAGGAGAATGCGACCAGTTCAAACTCCTCTCCCAACAGACTTGGCGCTGGGAGAGTTGAGGAAGTGGGGGGGGGGGCACCAGAGAGCAGGCCCTTTACTCCCCAGCTCCTAAAGTTACTTCTTAAACCTCACAGCCTGGCACAGTGCCAAACCTGGTACTATGAAGAAATGTGGGAAATTCCTCCCTCTCCTTCCTCATTGCTCTGAGGCACTATCCCCCACTCCTTCCCTTAACGGTCCTCTGGAGTCCTTTTCAGAGAAAGTTAAATGCTTAGCGTTTTCTTTTGAGACACAAAGATTAACTCATAACCCCATGGTGAATACCAGTAACCCCGCTGAAAAGGACCCACAGTGGAACAGGGGCGGGGAGGAGAGGAATGGTACCCACACACAATTTGTCCATTCAACAAAGTTTCTAATCAACAACAAAAAAATTATTTTTAAATGGCCGGGTATGGAAAAAAGGGGGGCGGGTATGGTGGTGCACGCCTTTAATCCCAGCAATGGGAGGCAGAGGTCGGAGGATCGCCATGAGTTCGAGGCCACATAGCAGGTCAGCCTGGCTTACAGTGAGACCCGACCTCGGAAACAAATTTTTTTTTTTTTCCCTAAAGGAAAACTGAAGAGACGGCTCAGCGGTTATGGCATTTGCTTACAAAGCCTAACAACCGGGGTTTGAGTCCCCAGTACCCACGTAAAACCAGACGCACAGTGGCACATGCATCTGGAGTTCGTTTGCAACGGCTGGAGGTCCTGGCGTGCCCATTCTCTCTCTCTCTCTCCTTACAAATAAAGTCTTTTTTAAAAGCAAATGATAACTGAGTTGGTGGCACACGCCTTTAATCCCAGCACTCGGGAGGCAGACGTAGGAGGATCGCGGTGAGTTCGAGGCCACCCCGAGACTCCATGGTGAATTCCAGGTCAGCCTGAACTAGGTTGAGACCCTACCTCGAAAAACCAAAATAAATTAATTCATAAATAACTGAAGCTTAACTTGAACGGCTGGAATTGTACCATCGGGCATCAGGGCCGCGGAAGTCAAAACAGGGGTGGAGTGGGGTTCCATTTAACCCCAGCCCCAGTTCAGCTCATCCGGAGGGGTGGGGGAGGGGTGGTTTTTCTCACTGTCTTCCAGAAAGTTCTTGACCTCCCGATCCCCCCCCACACACACACACCCCCACGTAGCAAGGTGGGTGTCTGGACAGGTTTCCTCCGGTGCCACGCGGGCTCTGCGCCAGGCCCGTGGGCCTCCGGTGGGCGCGAGTCCGAGCGCGGCTGGAGAGCTCGGTTCCCGGGAATTCCCGGGAAAGCCCCGGGCTGGGCGGAGCTGGGCTGGGCTGGGCGGGCGGGGCGGAGCGGCGAGCGCCTCCGGGGACGGCCGGGAAGGGGCGGGGAAGGGGCGGGCCCCGCGCCCGGCGCTAGCCATGGCCTCCGTGGCCAACTGAGCCGCTCCACCGAGCTCCGGCAGCGGCCGGGCGGGCGGGCGAGCGGGCGGCGCCCGGGGGCATGCTGCCGCCGGTGTGTCCGCTGCTGCTGCTGCTGCTGCTGCTGCTGGGCGATCCCGGTGCCGCGGCGCCCCCGCCGGGTAAGACGGGCCTGGGACCCCCCCCCCAGGTCCCCGAGACGCCGTGCGGAGTGCTCCGATCTGCTGGGGGGGGGGGGCGCGCACTGGTGCTCCCGATAGGGTGGAGGGGTGCGCAGGGGTCCCCGGTCTCTGGGATCGCGCTCGGCAGGCAGGGCTCCTCGGGGAGCTGCGAGACCTGCATCGGGTGCCGGGCACCGCGGGGAGCCGCGGCGGGTTGCAGGGTGGCCGGCGGGGAATTCCAGGCGATGCGCTGGAGAGAGCCCGAGGGACGAGGGACACGACCTTCGCTGCCCAGCCTCCCGGGTCCGTGCCCCCTTCCCCACCCCAGAACCGGCACGTTCCCAAGCGAACCCTGGAAAACCGAAGGTCTGCTTCTGCCTGCACGGATTTTTTTTTTTTAATTTAAATTTTATTTTATTATTTATTTATTTTTACCATCCTGGCCTAAGTAAACTCAGTCCCTGCCTGCAATGTCCTCCCCCCAGGCCTGACCTGGAAACCCATTAGGACTCAGACCTTCTCAGCAGCAATGTCAGTGAGGTGTATGGTGGTGGTGGTGGTGGTGGGGGACCCAAATGTGGTTGTGGCCGGCCGGTACATGAAATGCACATAGTTCTTAGGGAATCTTATAAATGGAGAGCAAAAATGTTTGTGTTCCCTCCAGCTTTGTGTTTGTGGAATGGGGTCAGCGGAACCACACTGCCCTGCTCCACCCAAGCTAGCCCTTTACCCTGACTCAGCCTCCTGCTTCTAATACCAACGGGGCCTATTGATGCGCCAAACATCAAAAGTAAGGAAAACGAGAAAAGACCAAGGACCGTTCTCCCTTGTATTCTTTCCTATGTGGAGACCAGACCAAAGGTTGGATAGCTGTGGTATCTGCCTACATGCCTGTAGCACTAGAACTCGTGATGGGGAGGGCTAGGAGATCCCCAGTTTGAAGTCAGCCTGAGCTTCACACAGCCAGGCCTGTCCCACACAATCTCAATTATTTAGAAGTTTCTCCCATTTGAAGATGGTGTTTGGAAAAGGTTGGCTTACTTCTACTAGCTCCTCTTACAAATGCCATTAAGTACCGTGTCTCCTTAACAGGAGGGACGAAGCCTTGTCCAAGAGGATGGGTCGTGGTTACATGGTTAACTGTTTTTCCATGAGAGTTATGCACTAGGGTTTAAAATCTTTTCTTTACTTGCAAGTAGAGATAGAGGAGAGAGAATGGATGTGCCAGGGCCTCTAGCCCCTGCAAACAAACTCCAGATGCATGCATCACTGTGCATCTGGTTTTACCTGTGTACTGGGGAATCGAACCTGGGTCATGGGGCTTTGCAGGCAAGGGCCTTAACCACTGACCCATGTCTCCAGCCCAGACAATTGGGCAGCAGCTTATGTGGACATTCTGTCCAGTCCTCCTTCAGATAAGATCTGGTCATTGCACAAACTGTGTGATGGACAAGTAGTGGTACTTTGTTTCAGGGCTACTGAGGGTACAGCACTGACTAGGGCTAGCTTGTGAACCGTGTGTAATGCACCTGCTGGGAGTCCAGAGGTTGAAAAACGTATTTAGAAGCTTTACAATTTGACATCCAGGTGCATGCCCCCCCCCCCATTCATGATTAACTTTTATGGAATAGCACCAACGTTGGGTCTGTGGTTCATCTGCAATGGGCTGGATCTCACAGACCCTTGGAAAAGTAATGGCACTGGATGTGACTCTCTTAGTCAGCAGCCTACACAACTCTTATTTGTGAGCAGAGTGGGACCCTATCTCGAAAAAAAAGAAAAGTATATAAAACAAAAAGATTAGGTGAGTAAGCTGGGCGTCGTGATGCACACTTTTAATCCTGACACTCATGAGGCTGAGGTAGGGGGATTGCTGTGAGTTTGAGGAGTTTAAGAATGAGTGCCAAGGCTGGAGAGATGGCTTAGCGGTTAAGCGTTTGCCTGTCAAGCCTAAGGACCCCAGTTCGAGGCTCGATTCCCCAGGACCCACGTTAGCCAGATGCACAAGGGGCGCATATGTCTGGATGTCCTTTGCAGTGGCTGGAGGCCCTGGCGCACCCATTCTCTATCTATCGGCTTCTTTCTCTCTCTGTCACTCTCAAATAAATAAATAACAAAAAAAAATTTTTTTTAAAGAATGAGTGCCAGCTCAGCCTGGTCTAGAGTGAGACCAGCTTCAAAACAAAAGATTAAATGAGTCACATTAATTGTATTTTATTTCATTATCTGTGCAGTGTGTTAAACCAAACTACGCTGGTCAGACCCAAGAGAGCTTTTGTTTGGGGAGGGTGGGAGAAGGTATAGCATGTTGTGATGTGGTGTGGCCTGTGTGTATAAATATGCACACCCATGTGTGTACTTCTTTATTGCACTTTCAAATTATTTCCTGGAAACTGAGTCATGTTGGGGTTACAGGTGTGCACAACCATGCCTGGCCTTTTATGTAGGTGGATAAGGATCAAACTCAGGTTCACCTGCTTGCTCAGCAAGCTCTTTTAACTGCTGAGCCATTTCCCTAGGCCTTTACTAGTTGTTTGGGACAGGATTTCATTGTAGCCCAGGTTGGTCTCAGAACTCTCTTCACAGTTGAGGATGACAGATGACCTTGAACGCCTGATCCTCCTGCCTCCACCCTTTTAAGTGCTAGGGTTACAGGCCTGTGCCTGGCTAGCCTATTCCTTTGTTGTTATTTGACTTGTTTAGCAGTGCTGGGGATTGAACTCGGGGCCTTGTGGAGACTAGGCAAGTGCTTTCCCACTGAGCTACATCCCTAGCATGGCTAGCCAATTCTTAAGGGCATATGAAGTCTCCCAGGTAGATCAGGCGTCCATGAGTTGGGGCAGAAAGGTAAAGTAGATGGAGCTGTGACAATGAGGTGCAGAGGTCACAAGTCACACAAGGTACACCCAGCTTATCTCTTCTTGCCATTCGTGATTCGTGACTCATTGTCCCGAGGACCACGAAGAAGGAAGGTAGAGCAGAGCTTTGCACACCCTGGAGAGCCAGGGAGGTTTTACGTGGTAGGAGCTCTACAGTGTCTTTGAAACTGCGGTGCCCACACCTGGGGACTGTGTTTGTTTCCTGTCATTGCTACAACAAATGCCCATCAACTTAGTGTCTTACAGCAGTGGACTTACTCTCTTAGTTGTGGAGTCGGATGGGAATCTCCCGGGGCTAGGCGTCACGGTTCTAGATGGGAAGAAGAGTCCATCCCTTACCTTAGCCAGCATGTAGACAAACGCTTTGCAATTTCACTGGACCCGCCAAGACATGCCAAAATTGTCTCCCTAAATTGAAGCCATCTGACTGGAACCTAAGGTTGGGGGGGTGGTTGTTATTTTGGTGTTTTGACGTAGAGTCTTGCTGTAGCCCAGGCTGACCTGGAATTCACCATGTCATCTCAGGCTGGCCTTCAACTCACAGCAATTCTCCTATCTCTGTCTCCCAAGTGCTGGGATTAAACTTCTGCGCCACCACGCCTAGCTGGTTGGGTTTTTTAAAGCTTTCAAGTTTTATTATAGCTATAACTTAAGAAGAGGAAGAGGTAGAGATGGCCCACTGGATAAGGGTACTTTCTTGCA
Organism: Jaculus jaculus; assembly: GCF_020740685.1. Classification (NCBI taxonomy): domain Eukaryota; kingdom Metazoa; phylum Chordata; class Mammalia; order Rodentia; family Dipodidae; genus Jaculus; species Jaculus jaculus. Next base: position 157,719,675 of record NC_059106.1, read on the forward strand.
AAGCTTTCCTGCCTGGGTATGATTCCCCACTACCAACATAAAGCCAGACTCTCAAAGTGGCACATACGTCTGGAGGTTGTATGCAGTGGCAGGAGACCCTGGCACGCCCCCTCTTTGTCTTTCTCCCTCAATCTCTCTCAAATAAGTAATAATAATAATAAATTTTAAGAAAAAACTGGGCTGGGGCGATGTCTTGGTTAACGGAGCTTGCTTGCAAAGCCTAATGACCTGGGTTCACTTCTCCAGTACCCACACAGGGCCAAATGTAGAGAGTGGTGCATGCATCTGGAATGCCTCTCGAACACATGCATACATGCTCTCCTTGCAAATAAATAAAAATGGTTAAAAATAAAAAGTAAACTCAAGAAAAGGGAGGAAGGCAGAGCTCTTGCCAAAGGAAGTAAGAGCAGGTTTGAGAAACCCACCTAGAGAGCCAGATTGGAACTTTTTCTAGGTTTTGGGTGGAGGCTGAATTTACCAACCCAACAGGTTTCTGGGTGGTATCTCAGGAATCTCAATCTTCCAGGAAGAGTGTAGCCTTCTCAAAAGGGGTAAATTGTTTTGTTCTGGGGAGTAACTTCTTTCTAGGGAGGGACTCAGGTTGAGTTAAGAACTGACAGATCAGGCTGGAGAAATGGCTTAGTGGTTAAGGTGTTTGCCTACAAAGCCAAAGGACCCAGGTTCAGTTCCCCAGCCAGTTGCACAAGGGGCACATACATCTGGACTTTGTTTGCAGTGGCTGGAGGCCCTGGCACACCCATTTTCTCCCTCTCTCTCTCTCTCTCTCTCTCTCTCTCTCTCTCTCTCTCTCATAAATAAATAAAGTTTAAAAAAAAAAACAGATCTAAGGAGGGAAGTCCTTACTGCAAGGACAGGCTCAAGGATATTACATACCTCACTTTTTTTAAAGATTTTATTTATTTACTTATTTATTTATTAGAGACAGAAAGAGAGAGAGAGAGAGAATGGGCATGCCAGAGCCTCCAGCCACTGCAAACGAATTCCAGGTGTATGCTCCCCCTTGTGCATCTGGCTTACGTGAGACCTGGAGAATCAAACCTGGGTCCTTAGGCTTTGCAGGCATGCGCCTTAACCACTAAGTCATCTCTCCAGCCCATGCCTCATTTTTATTTTAGGGGCCTTGTCACCCTAAACAGCCTCAGTCTCCCTCTCCCCTTTGAAGAAGTAACCCTAATTGCCAGTAGAATGTAGAGGCAATGATCAATCTGGCTTCTTCGAGCTGAGTCGAGTCATCTGGTGTGACGGGGTACTTCTTCAGTGAGTCTACCTAAGGGACCCCAAAAGTACATTGGTATAACATAGAAACACAGTTCCAGATAGAGGTTGAGGAGGAAGAATAAGATACAGGAGTTAGGGCTGGAGAGATGGCTTAGCGGTTAAGCGCTTGCCTGTGAAGCCTAAGGACCCCAGTTCGAGGCTCGGTTCCCCAGGTCCCACGTTAGCCAGATGCACAAGGGGGCGCACGCATCTGGAGTTCGTTTGCAGAGGCTGGAAGCCCTGGCGCGCCCATTCTCTCTCTCTCCCTCTATCTGTCTTTCTCTCTGTGTCTGTCGCTCTCAAATAAATAAATAAAATTTAAAAAAAAAAAAAGATACAGGAGTTAGGGGGAAGTGGGTACTGAGCAAACTGGAGCTCTTTAGGGTTCCCAGGCTTGTAGATGTTCAGGCCCTGGAGGGTGATGGAAGGGACCCAGGTAGAATTAGATTGTTACACCACCATCTGAGAGTGGTCTGAATATAACTGAGAGGAGAGAAAAAGCACACGAAGTCTAAAAATTATCAGACTACTACCATTGGCAATAGGCATATTGAATTCTCTTTTACCAGGAAGATCCAGAAATCCACTTTATTTTTCTTCAGTTTTTTTTAATTTATTTTTGTTTATTTGAGAGCAACAGACAGAGAGAAAAAGAGGCAGATAGAGAGAGAGAGAATGGGCGCGCCAGGGCCTCCAGCCACTGGAAACGAACTCCAGACACGTGTGCCCCCTTGTGCATCTGGCTAATGTGGGTCCTGGGGTTATCAAGCCTCGAACTGGGGTCCTTAGGCTTCACAGGCAAGTGCTTAACCAGCTAAGCCATCTCTCCAGCCCCAGAAATCTACTTTTAAAGCTGTAGAACCCAAGCTTTATCTGTAACTTTATTTTAAAAAAAAAAAATTTTTATTCATTTTTATTTATTTACTTGAGAGTGACAGAGAGAGAAAGAGGCAGATAGAGAGAGAGAGAGAGAGAGAGAATGGGCGCGCCAGGGCTTCCAGCCACTGCAAACGAACTCCAGACGCGTGCGCCCCCTTGTGCATCTGGCTAACGTGGGACCTGGGGAACCGAGCCTCGAACCGGGGTCCTTAGGCTTCACAGGCAAGCGCTTAACCGCTAAGCCATCTCTCCAGCCCTTATCTGTAACTTTAATTCCCCTTTGCTATGTAGCCTAACGTAGTCACAGGACCTTTGAAGACATCTTGGGGCGGGCGGGGCACACTAATCTGCCTATGGTAGGACACATCCGTTGAATATTGTGCCCAGCACAGGGCCATCTGTTGTTGGCCACTGCAGACAGTGTCTTGGGAGCCAGCTGGTCCCACGGCAGAAGCAATTATCCATTCATGGAGAACAGGGAGACTGAAATGGTTACATCTTTTAAATAACTGGCTGTAGTGCCTAGTTTGCCTTTAAAAAAAAAATTTTCTTTATTGACAGCTTCCATAATTATAGACAATAAACCATGATAATTCCCTCCCCTCCCCCTCCCAATTAGTTCTTTCATTTTGATGTCATCGTCTTTTCTTCCTAGTATGGAGTCTTTGTGTAGGTAGTGCCAGGCACTGCAAGGTCACATCAGGAAAATGGCATTGTAAGCAGTACTCCCCTTTCTTTGCCTCCTACATTCTTTCTGCCACCTCTTCTGCAATGGACTGAGCCTTGGACAATGTGATAGAGAGGTCTCAGTTTGATTTATAATCTTGCATTTGTGGGAGGTTGTATTAGTCAGGGTTCTCTAGAGGAACAGAACTGCTAGAATGATTTTAAAAAGGGAATTTATTGGATAAGCTTACAGTAGCCCAATAGCAGTTGCAGGCCCAAGAATCCCCGAACCTGGTAGCTGCTCAGTCCTCAAGTCCAGAAGCCTCAGCAGTCCCGACCCGGCACTGCAGATGCTGGAAAGCCTGGAGGCTTCCTGAGGAGCCGCTGGGTTTCGATCCACGCGGTCTTCAGTTGATGTTGGTCTTCAGTCCAGGCTGGTCTTCAGTCCACGCTGGAAGGTAGTGAGCAGCTCAGGCAGCCAAGTGGAAGGAAGGAGGGGACGGGAGGGGAGGGGAGGGGAAGGAAGGAATTCTTTTTACCCACAGCTTCCTTATATCAAGTCCCCCTCTGAGCGGGGCCACCCATTCTGGGGGAAGGGCTCATCCTGGGGGAAAGACTTCCTCCTTTAGTTGATCCTTCCTAGAAGCAACCTGTGGATTACTAAACACTTCAAGTTGACAACACCTTAACTATCACAGAGGTCATTTCTTTATTCATGAGGAAATTGAGGTTGGGGTGACTGGATATTGTGGCCATCAGCAGACCAGGCCTTTTTTTTTTTTTTTTTTTTTTTTTACATTTTATTTACTTATTTGAGAGAGGGAAAGAGTCTGAATGAGAGAGAGAGAGAATAGGCATGCCAGGGCCTCCAGACACTGCAAACAAACTCCAGCTGCATGTGCCACCTTGTACATCTGGCTTAAGGGTCCTGGAGAATCGAACATGGGTCCTTTGACTTTGCAAGCAAGCGCCTAAACTGCTAAGCCATCTCTCCAGCCCCAGACCAGGCCATTTGTCTCAAAACTCTTCTTTCCTACCAGGCCTTCAGGGCAGATGCTTCTTGTTATGGTTTGAATCTGAACTGTCTCCCAGGGGGTCATGTACTGAACACTTAAGTTTCAAGCGTGTGGTGGTGTTTTGAGAACGTTGGAGCCTTTAAGGGGTGGAGCCTGGCTGGCAGAAATAAATCAGTCGAGGCCAGCCTTTGAGAGTTACCTACCATTTTGTTCTAGCTGTTTGCGTCCTGGTCTGTCACCTTGTAAAGACCCACTGTTACTGACTCCATCTGCCACAGACAGCCATTTCCCTGTCCCTTCTCTGTTGTGATGGGATGAAGTCCTCTGAAACCGTGAGCCCTGATAAACCTTGCCTCCCTTGTTTCTGTCAGGTAAATTTTTTTTGTTGTTGTTGTAGCTTTTGTTTTTCGAGGTAAGGTCTCACTGTAGTTCAGGCTGACCTGGAATTCACTAGGGAGTCTCAGGGTGGCCTCGAACTCACAGCGATCCTCCTACCTCTGCCTCCCAAGCGCTGGGATTGAAGGCGTGCGCCACCATACCCAGCCCAGGTAAATTTTTAAAAATATTTTAGTTTTATTTATTTATTTGAGAGTGAGAACGAGGCAGAGTTGAGAGACAATGGGTGCACTTGGGCTTCCAGCCATTGCAAATGAACTCTAGACGCATGAGCCACCATGTGCATCTGGCTTACATGAGAGTCGAACCTGAGTTCTTAGGCTTGGCAGGCATGTGCCTTAACTGCTAAGCCATCTCTCCAGCCCTCTGCCAGGTTATTTTGTCATGTGATGCAATAGTAACAATTCTTGAGAGTCGTCCAAAACAGTTTTTGGCCCAGCATTGTCCAGCACCCCTGGCCCAGCCGGAGAGGAAGAGCAGGCTCAACCATAAAGCAAGGAAGAAAGAGAGAGCCTGCGCTTTGCATGGGGTTGAATGCAATGCTAAAGACATAGTGAATTGGCCGTGCCATCTTGGAAGTAGCACAGCCTTTTTTTTTTTTTTTTAATTTTTTTTAATTTTAGGTATGGTCTCCCTCTGGCCCAAGCTGTCCTGGAATTCACTATGCAATCTCAGGGTGACCTCAAACTCATAAAAATCCTCCTACCTCTGCCTCCCACGTACTAGGATTAAAGGCGTGTGCCATCATCCAGGCACAAGCCATTCTTTTTAATGTTTTATTTTTATTTATTTATCTGAGAGAGAGAATGTGTGTGTCAGGGCTTCCAGCTGCTACAAAGTCCAGACACATATGCCACCTTGTGCATCTGGCTTTATGTGGGCAGTGGGGAAATCAAACCTGGGTCCTTTGGCTTTGTTGGCAAGCGCCTTAACCACTAAGCCATCTCTTCAGCCCAGCACAAGCCTTTTTTTTTTTTTTTTTTAAACCACATCTTCTGTGCCAGCTATTCCAGGCCCAGGGGATAAAACTTCCCTAAACCCAGCACCATCTTGTCTTTTCATAGCGCACACTGTAGGGTTGAAAAGAGTCAGGCAGCTGCTAATAATGAGAAGATGCCAAGATGGAACGCTTCTGGTGGGCCAGGTCTGTTTTACTCACTAATTTTAACCATTAACTAACTCACGAATTCATTTGTTCCTCAAAACAACTCTGTGAAGGATGCAGTCACCGGACCCGCCTGAAGACACAGTTGTTTTGCCCACGGGCCTCCAAAGGCCACGGCAAAGTAGCTCAGGCAGTCTAGTTCTAGAATCTGTGCTCCTCGCCACCCCAGAGCAGAGGACTGGGTGTCAGCAGGAACAGTGACAGCAGGAAGCAGGAGTCACCCCCAGGGCTCTGGGCATTTTATTGGGGAGGCAGAAGTCATTCCGTTGAGCCAGAGTCTAAGCAGACATTAAGAGGGCAAAGTCCCAAGTAGGGCGTGTGCTAAGTGTTTCCCAGGGGGGCAAAGAGGAACCTTGCGGCCTGGAATGAAGTGGGTGGGGTTCAAGGCCTGGTCTGCTGAGCTTTTGAAGAGGGCAGTTCTGTAAGGTGTCGTCTAATGAATGGGCCACTTTTGGCTCTTCCCTGTGGAGTCCACAGTTTCAATTTCTTCTGTAAATATGGTAAGGTGAGGGTTCCCAAGTAACCCCTACTTAAGACATGAGTTCTAGCTCATAGCTGGGGAGGTAGAATGGAAGCTGAAGGTAATGGAAGACTGGTCTGAGAACGCCATCTTGTCAGGAATGTTCTTTGTCCTGTTACATTTATGGCCCAAGCCTGCTAGGTGAGCGCTCCGCCACTGAGCTACGTCCCCAGCCCTGATGGGGAGGTCCTTTGTCATCCCACCCAAGGGTAGAGCCCCCTTCATGTCAGCCACAGGTACCTCCACGCTGCCTTTTTTTAGCTGAATGTTTAGATTGTGAAGATGTGATTGATGCCAGGGGAGGGAGAAAATACTCCTGGTTCTTCCCTACACACGGGGGATGGTAAGGAGAGAGGTGTGATAGAAACTAGTGTGTGATTTGAGAGAAGTCCACACCCTAATCCCTGGACCGTGTACGTGACCTGACATGACAAAAGGAGCTTTGCTGATGTGATTAAAGATCCTGAAATGGGGGAAGTGGTGGATTTGTGGGCCATGTGGACCCCATTACAGGGGTCTTCGAAAAATGTAAGGAGGCAGAAAAGAGAACCAGAGAAAGGACTCATCCAGCCAGTCCTAGAGGGAGAGGCCTGTGGTAGTTTGAATGGATGTCCCCCAATAGACTCAGGAGTTTTGTTCAAGCTTTAACTTGATGTCACTGTGGGTGGGTCCTAGGGCCCAGCCCTAAGGATCTGAATTCCAGTCTAAAGGTGGGCGGAGCGCAGGAGCTCTGCCTGGGTTCCTGGAGTGCTCTTGCGTGTGGTGGTGGTGGCTTTTCTCTGTGTGTGTGGACCTATGAAAGGGAGCCAGCTGCTTCTGCCACTATGGAATGTCCCCTCGATCTGTCAGCTTCAAATAAATTCCCTTCCTCCCACGAGTGTGTCTGCTCTGGAGGTTCATCCCTGCCACGTGACGTGGTCAACGACCGGGCCACAGCCACAGGGGCGAAAAGGAGGCTCCAGAAGAAACAGCCATGCCGCCGTCTTGACGTGAAGCCCATTTTCAACCTCTGGCCTCTGGAGCTGTAATGCGACACATCCGGATGGTTAGAGCTCCTGAGCTCATGGTGATAATGTGAGATCAGCAACAGGAACCTAACACCAGGCAGTAAAAGCAGGTGCCTGAGATTCTCTGATGAGTGTCCAGCCCTAGCTGAGCTGCGCAGGCCTTCCTGGAACCGGTCTGTAGCTCAGTGTGAGGATATGCCACGTTCCTGCAACCTCGGTGAGCCAAGCGAGCCTGCCTCCTGCCCCTCCTTTGTCTGCCTGGCTTTGACCCAGTTCCCATGAGGCCTGCAGTGAGTGAGTGAGAAGTGTGGGTTAGCTGGCTGCATGGAGACCTAGAAATGAGGACAGCCAGCACTCACAGATGTGGAGGTTGGGGGGGGGGGGTGTGTGCTGTAAGTTAACAAACAGCGGCGACCTGTTGACCGTGTGCCCATTAGAAGTGCGGCTGTGACCTTGGGACGACTCAGAAGGTATCATAGTGCTGGAAAGAAGTGACTAGAGTACTGAGTAACATCTCAGTCACACCTTCCAAGGCTCAGGGTCTAATGCGGAAGAGGTGGCAGAAAGAATGCAAGAGCCAAAGGAAGGGTAGGACTCCTTACAACATGCTCCCCCCAGACATAAAATGGCCTGAATATCCATGACCTCACAGTGCCGGACACTACCTACACAAGACCACCATAAGAGGAGGAAAAGATCATGACATCAAAATAAAAGAGAGACTGATTGAGATGGGGAGGGGATATGATGGAGAATGGAGTTTCAAAGGGGAAAGTGTGGGGGGGGGGTATTACCATGGGATCTTTTTTTATAATCATGGAAAATATTAATAAAAATTGAGAAACAAAAAAAAGAAGTGTGGCTGGCCAGGTTGTAGATAGACCACACGCTGTTCTTCAGGGATGGATGCACTTGCTGAGAACCTGTGGTCTGAATTTCCTGCTTTGAACTCTAGAACAGTATGTTATTCAGCCTCTTTCTTTCCACCTTCTGGGTATTTGTCATTCATCTCTCGGTCAGAGAAAGTGTTACTGTGATTTCTCTTTAGAGAGGTTTCCTGTGTTTCCCATTGCTCACCCCATCTGCAGAGTATGTGTCCGAGAAGGTGGGTTAGAGCCGGTTTCTTCAAGGCTACTCCGAAAGTGGGGGAGGATTCTGATATATGTGGGGAGTATGTTATCCTGTTGGTTATAGTTCACAAGCTGTCCTGTGTCCAAACATCACTGAGAAGCTGGTGGTAAATGCAGGTCTCATGGCCTGGGGAGGTCGTCAGTAACATGCCTGCCTTGCAAGCATGAAGGCCTGAGTTTGATCTCCAGAACCCAGGTTAAAACAAAACAAATAAATAAATAAAGCAGGGGGGTGTGCTGGTGAAATGGCTTAGCAGTTAAGGTGTTTGCCTGCGAAGCCTAAGGACCCTGATTTGATTCCCCAGGACCCATGTAAGTGAAATGCACAAGGGGGTGCACATGTCTGGAGCTCCTCTGCAGTGACTGGAGGCCCTGGCGCGCGCGCACGCGCTCTCTCTCTCTTTCTCTCTCTCTCTCTCTCTCAAATAAATAAAATATTTTTTTAAAAACTTAAAAAGGAAGCTGGGTGTGGTGGTGCACACCTTTAATCCCAGCACTCGGGAGGCAGAGGTAGGAGGATCGCCGTGAGTTCGAGGCCACCCTGAGACTACATAGTGAATTCCAGTTCAGCCTGGGCTAGAGTGAAACCCTACCTCAACCCCCCCAAAAAAAACTTAAAAAGGGGGGAGAGTTGTGCATGCTTGTAGTCCTAGAGCTGGGGAGATGGAGACCTAGAGATCTCCGGGGCTCCCTGACCAGCCTTGCTTAATTGGTGAGCTCCAGGTCAGTGGGACCCAGATACGGGAAACAGAACTAGCACCAGAAATTTTCACACCAGCGTGGGCCCAGGGAAATCTCTTCCAAATCCCGGACCCTGACTCTTGGTGCATTCAGAACTTATATACCTTATATCGGATGAGTCTTAGGTATTAAGTCTCAGAACCCAAAGCCCTGGCCTAGAGCCAGAGACCATGCAATGGGCGAGTTTTACAGAAACGGGAAGATGGTTATTTAGCAGACAGATGCCAGCAGCTGTGCTTTGGGGCTAAAATGAAGATAGGATGGTTTACAGTGTGGGATAGCTGCAGTGCAGACCGTGGCCTTGAAACAACACAAAAACTAAACTACAGTGTTTGGCTTAACCAGCACAAAAAACTATACAGGACAGGACAGGACCGATACAAAAGACTGGACAGGACAGGACATAACTGATACAAAAGTCTATACAGTACAGGACGGGACCAATACAAAAATCCAATAATGGAGACACTCTGGCCCTTCCATATCATGTGCCTTTCTTTGGGCCTGGCCAACCTGACTTGGGATATTCAATCCATGTGGGCATGCAGGGTTACTACTCCCTTGGTACCGTATCAGAGCTAATGCGTGCCATATGCCCAGCGACATAGCCCTCACCCCTGCTGTACAGGGTGTTATCGAACCCTTATTCCTGGACAAGAAACTGGGACTCGGACAATTTAGATTCAAGCACCGTTATGGATGGCAGACCTCCAGATCAGTCATCCCAGAGCCCGCCCCCGCCAGCTTGCACCTGCAGGAGAGGCATCCGTAACACTTCTTTTTTGTTTTGTTTTGTTTTGTTTCTTCAAGGTAGTGTCTCACTATAGTGCAGGCTGACCTCAAACTCACAGTGAGCCTCCCACCTCTGCCTCCAAAGTGCTGAGATTAAAGGCATGTGATACCACATCCAGCTATGCTTCTTTTTCTCCTGATCACCGTCAGTAATGTCATCTTTGTAGTCCCAAGCAGGGAGGGGGTGTGTCCAAGGGTGAGAGGTAATACCATTCCTGCCCTTTAACAAGAGTTGAGTTGAATAAATGACTTCAATAAGGTGTATTGAAATACTTTCATGCTGGGCGTGACGGCGCACGCCTTTAATCCCAGCACTCGGGAGCAGAGATAGGAGGATTGCTGTGAGTTCGAGGCCACCCTGAGATTACATAGTGAATTCCAGGTCAGCCTGGGCTAGAGTGAGACCCTACCTCGAAAAACCAAAAAAAAAAAAAAGAAAAGAAATAATTGAAGTTTGAATCCCCCTTTGTCTTTTTTTTTTTTTCTTTTTCCTCCTGTCCTTTCTAGATTCCCTTTCCCAGCTGGCCGCTCCTCAACATGTGAAGATTCACCTGTATAACGCCAAGCAGGTTCTGCGTTGGGACCCGTCCTTCCCCAGCAATGACTCACGACCCGTGGTCTACCGGGTGCAGTATAAATAGTAAGCTGGTGTTTCTGCTATCCTTGCTGGAGTTGTGGGCAAGTCAGAGGGAGTCCTCAAGCCAGCTTCGAGCACCAGCTCTTTAGGAAGACTGCCATCAGAGCTTTGGGAGGCAGTTACTTCTCTTGTAATTTTATTTATTTGACACAGAGGAGGAGAGAGAGAATGGGCACACCAGGGCCTCCAGCCACTGCAGACAAACTCCAGACACATGCACCACCTTGTGCATCTGGCTAATGTGGGTCCTGGGGAATCGAACCTGGGTCCTTTGGCTTTGCAGGCAAATGCCTGAAACGCTCTGCCGTCCCTCCAGCCCTCCTGTGCTTTTAAAAAGCTCCAAGGGCTGGGCATGGTGGCGCACGCCTTTAATCCTAGCCCTTGCGAGACATACGTAGGAGGATCACAGTGAGTTCAAGGCTACCCTGAGACTACAAAATGAATTCCACGTCAGCCTCAGCTACAGGGAGACCCTACCTCAAACAAGCAAACCAAAAAAAGCTCCAAAGAGCTGGGCATGGTGGCTCATGCCTTTAATCCCAGCACTCGGGAGGCAGAGGTAGGAGGATCACCTGAGTTCGAGGCCACCCTGAGACTACATAGTGAATTCCAGGTTAGCCTGAGCTAGAGCAAGACCTGACCTGACGAAAAACAAAAAAAAAAAAAAAAAAAAAAAAGCTCCATAACCTCCCACTCACCCCACTTACATAAGCCTGGCAGTCAGAGAACTCTGTTTTCTAACCACAGGATGTGCCACTTTGGTGGTGAAGTTTATTCTTTGGCTGGTTTTAGACCAGGGCTTGACTGCCCATCTTGGCAGCTTTAGGGTTAAAATCAGATCTGTTTAACTTCATCACGGCCACATTTTGCCTGATCAGGAGTTCAGCCAGTGAACTCTCAGGTTCTCAACTGGTTTTCTGCTTGGAATGTATTCTTCTGACCGCTCATTCTGCCTCTCACGTCCTTTTCTTGTTTTTCTGTTCACTAACTGTACAGAAAGAAGACAGGTGAAACACAGGGACTCAGTGATTATTTTCAGTACATTGAAGGTGAAGGTAAAAAAATCACTGGCCACATCATTGTAGCCTCCCAAATTAGCAAAGTGAAAAGAATGCTCATGATTAGTGCTTCTGAGGCAGTGGTTGGGAAGGGGGTTCTGTACCCCTGAACAGCCTGCCACAGTCTTGATTGGCATCACCCTTTTAGAAGGAATTCTACATTTACTATTGATCTGTTTCAAGAAAGACTGAATGGGGCTGGAGAGATGGCTTAGCCGTTAAGGCGGTTGTCTGTGAAGCCTATGGACCCACGTTCGGCTGTCCAGATCCCATGTTAGCCAGATGCACAAAGGTGAGGCAAGCGCAAGGTCACACATGTCCACTAGGTGGCACAAGTGTCTGGAGTTCGGTTTCAGTGGTGCCAATGCTCTTCCTGTTTCTCTTGCTCTAAAAGTAAAATAAAATAAAAAAGATTTAGTGGAAATGGAAAAATTGCATTTACTCTGAGTGCATAATATAGGTCTAACTCATGCTTGCTGCCTTCCAGACACACTACTGCATTCACAAAGATTACTGAGGTGTATATTCAGATCTCTCTCAGCAAGAAACTGGCAAGTTGTGGGCATGCCAACTTATGGTTGACCTACCAAACAACCACCAAAACAGATCATTCATGTGATTGGGTAGAAGTTGCATCTGTGTAAATTTGAAATTTATTCATAAAGAACAGGAGCCAGGCATGGTGGCACACACCTTTAATCCTAGCACTAGGGAGGCAGAGGTAGGAAAATCACTGTGAGTTCGAGGCCAGCCTGAAACTACATAGTTAATTCCAGGTCAGCCTGGGCTAGTGCAAGACCCTACCTCGAAAAACCAAACCAAAACAAAACAAAACCCATTTGTTGACTAACACTCCTTAGCCCTGAATAGTGAAGTATATGTGTGTATTGACCAGAGGAATCAACAACATATACATCCTTTACTGATTTTTTTTTTTTTTTTTTTTGAGACTGTGTCTCTGTATTGTCTTTGAACTAAAGATCTTCCTGCCTCAGCCTCCCCAGTACCTGGGCTTTTAGGCCTGTGCTTCCACATCTGGCTCTTAATGTTTTGTTTAAAAAAAAAAAAAATAAAATAAAATAAAAGGGGCTGGAGAGATGGCTTAGCGGTTAAGCGCTTGCCTGTGAAGCCTAAGGACCCCGGTTCGAGGCTCAATTCCCCAGGTCCCACGTTAGCCAGATGCACAAGGGGGCGCACGCGTCTGGAGTTCGTTTGCAGAGGCTGGAAGCCCTGGCGCGCCCATTCTCTCTCTCTCCCTCTATCTGTCTTTCTCTGTGTGTCTGTCGCTCTCAAATTAAAAAAAAAAAAGTCTTGCACAGAGTTTCATAATTATAGACCAACTTGTTTTCTTCCTTTTCTTTTTGGAAAGCATCTTCCAGATTATTTCTTCAGGAGTAGAGGTTGTTTTCAGTTAAAGAAAAAGTAGAAAGGTCACTAAAACCAGAAACTGATTTTTTTGTAACTTTGTGATAGAGGAGGGTCTTTGTTTTTGTTGTTCTTGCAGATAAATTTGTGTTGAGAATTTTAGTAATTATGAGGCTATTGAGACTTAAAGTTGTGTCTCCCTGTGGGAATGCTATAATTATCTGTAAATGAAGGTACCTTTGTTTTGCTTTGCTTTGTGTCCTCTAAGCTGGCTGACCTGGGACTCAAGATGATCCTCCTGAATGCTAGTATTTTATTATCTGTTTGTTATTTAATGGCAGTCACAATATCAAAGCCAAACAAGGGAGAGCACTTTATGGGAGAATTTCAAGTTTAAATACCAAATAGTGGCCTATAACCTGTTTTCAGTTCCTACCCAACATTAGGAAATCTGAAGATTTTTTGCACGGTGGCCACAAGGCACTTTTCAGGTCACTGCCCAGCTGGCTTACTGCCAAGTTCACTCTCAGATGTTCCTTGCCCTGTCTTCTCAAAACATTCGTCCTCCCCCACATAGATTTTTAATACATGTTCCTTATAGAAAATCCAGAAATGTAGCAAGAATAAAATCGGCTTATTGTTCTTTGCGTATCATAGTGAACACTCATGCCTAAAACCCTAGCAATGGAGAGCAGAAGCCAAAGGACAGAAGTTTGAGGCCAACCCGGGCTACAAGATGAAACTCCGTCTCAGAATTCAAACGGAGGGCTGGAAAGACAGCTCAGGATTTCAAGGCAAAGCCTGCTGGCTTACTTGAGTTCTCAACCACCCACATAAAGCCACCCATGTAAAACTGGACACAAAAATGGCACACATACCAGGCATGCGCCACCACGCCCGGCTTATTTTATTTTTTTATGAGAGAAAGAGAATTGGCATGCCAGGGCCTCTAGCCACTGCAATTGCACTCCAGATTCATGTGCCACCTTCTGCATCTGGCTTATGTGGGTTCTGGGGAAACCTGGGTCCTTAGGCTTCATAGGCAAGCACCTTAACCACGAAGCAATCTCTCCAGCCTGTGAGCATCTTTTTAATATAATTATTTCAGTGTAGACATTTTATCACATGTTTAATTATAGGCAGTATTGCATGTGGTAGATCTAATTTTTACCTACTTTTGCATGTAGGTAGTTGACAGCCAGTGATTGATTATCTTAAGTCGTATCCTTTTACATAAATCATCTCTGTTTTCTTACATTTCTAGATGGCATGTTGCTGGGGAGAGGGGACAAACTCAGTTAACATTTTGTAAGTGGCTGACAGGCGCTGTATAGAACTCTTGTATTGCACTTGCCCAATGCTGGGAAAAGACTATAAACCATAAGTGGCCAAGGGCGTCAGGGAGCCCTTGTGTGGTGATGGCTGCCTCACTGTCACTTAGATTGTGGTACAGGGTGGGTTGTGCCTCACAGGTGGGGTCACAGTGTTTTTAGAGAGTCCTTCCAGTTTCTAGGCACATGGTCTTGTGGTACTGTCCCCCGAGGGAAGGCAAGACTTCTGCGTGTGTGGATTTGGGCCAGAAAGAAAACAATTGTAGTGATGTGTTGGTCAGAAGGAAGTCATCCACAGGCACTTCTGGTTCCCACCACAGCAGTTCTGGTTCAGGAGCGTTTCTGGTCCTGAAAGGTCAGAGCAGGGTCCACGTGGAATCGCAGTGTGCAGAATAAGGAAGCGGGGAGGAACTCGCAGAAAACCTGAACGTGACTCAGATCCTGCCTCGCGGGTGGAAACAGGAACGTACCCATTTGACATGCACCGAGTCCTGGCCACTGCTCCACGTTCTTCCCTTACATCTGCTCTGTCTTCTCGATAAATCCAGGAGGTGGCCAACAGTTGAGCCCTCTCTTATAGCTAAGGAGATTGAAGAACAGACATGTTAAGTGACCAGAAACTGAACCAGGTAACCTGGCTTCAGATTCACAAAATTAAATTATTACGTGGTAGTCCTTCTCACAGAGAGAAAAGAGCAGACTTTCTGGCCAAGATGGTGACACATGATGTAATTCCAGCACTCAGGAGACAAGAACTGCCCTTTCCAAGACCAGCCTGAACTATCTCACAAAAGCTTGTCTCAAAATCGAACAAGGGCAGGAGAGATGGCTCAGTGGTTAAGGGTGCTTGCAAGACCTAATAGCCTGATTTAATTCCTCAGGACCCACATAAAGCCAGATGAATGGAGTGGCATGTGCACGGAGTTTGTTTCAGTGGTGGGAGACCCTAGCATGCCCATTTCTCCCCCTCTCTCTCTTTCCTTGTGTTGCAGTCAGATTCGCACTGCTGGTAGAAATCACCCAACCAAGAGCAGCTTCTGGGGAAAAGAGGGTTATTTTGGCTTACAGGCTCGAGGGGAAACTCCACGATGGCAGGGGAAAACGATGGCATAAGCAGAGGGTGGATATCACCCCCTGGCCAACATAAGGTGGACAATAGCAACAGGAGAATGTGCCAAACGCTGGCATGGGGAAATTAGCTATAACACCCATAAGCCCACCCCCAACAATATGCCACCTCCATGAGGCGTTAATTCCCAAATCTCCATCAGCTGGGAACCTAGCATTCCAAACATCTAATTTTATCAGGGACACCTGAATCAAACCACCACACCTTGCAAGTAAAAAATATTTTTGCAAGTTAAGCAAACAAAAAAATACAAGTGGATTTTTTGGCAGTAGCAGAACATGTCTTTAACTTGCAAGGTGCCTAGGGTCTAATCCCCAACACCAAAAAGAAATTAGACAGAAGCAATCCAGAAGAGGTCAACGCAGAAAGACGCCAGAGTGACTTCCTGGTAAATAAATTTAGATTGGCTGATTTGGCAGGGGCTGGCGATGTGCTTGGTTGTGTAACTAATGCGTTCATGTTGATATTCCTTTAAAAGGAACCAACATATTGCCTTATTTTTACCCTTTGTAAACAAATGGGGAAGCAGCTACCTTTCCTGTTCTTTCCCCCAAGACTCTTAGACTCTTATTCTCCCTTAAACCTGTTTTCTGAGAACCTTTTTTCTTTTTCTTTTTTCAGGCTACAGCTTAGAAACAGCCTTTGGGTTTCAACACAGGCACTCAGGTAGCATTGGGTTCATGGTCATCATATAGAATGGGAGAACATAATTATAAGCCATGTATCTGATAAGGAACTTGAATTCACAGCATGTTAAGAACTCGTACAGATCAACAACTAAAAGACTCATCACTTAATTTAAAAATGGGCCGGGCATGGTGGCGCACACCTTTAATCCCAGCACTCAGGAGACAGAGGTAGGAGGATCACCGTGAGTTCAAGGCCACCCTGAGACTACAGAGTTAATTCCAGGTCAGCCTGGACCAGAGTGAAACCCTACCTCGAAAAAAAAAAAAGAAAAGAAAGAAATGGACAAAGAGGGCTATGGAGATGGCTTAGTGGTTAAAGGGAAGGGGCTTGCTTACAAAGCCTGCTGGCCCCAGGTTCAATTCCCCAGCCACCTACGTAAAGCCAGACAGGCATTTGTTTGCAGTGGCAAAAGACCCTGCCACACACCCCCAACACACTCACACTCACGTGCAAACAAACTTAAAAATGGGTAAAGCAGAGCTGGGGAGATGGCTCAATTAATGGCACTTGTTTGTAAAGCCTGGTATCTCAGGTTCAGTTTCCCAGCAATCCAGGGAGGCCACATGCAGAAAGCACAAGTGTATAGTGCTGTTTCTTCAGCAGCCAGTGGCCCTGGTGAGCACACACATGCGTGAATACACTGTGAGCAAATAAGAACGTTAAAATTAAAAACGGACAAAGGTTTAGATGTTCTCTAAAGAAGACGCTCAGTTGTTTTTTAAAAAAAAAAAAGCCTCATGAAGAGGTGGCAAGTGTCATTTTTCATCAGAAATCTGCAACTCAAACCACAGTGAGCTACACCCCCTGTGTGCCCATGCACGGAGATGTATATTAGGACAGCTGTGATCAGAAAGGCTGATATAACAAACGCTGGTGAGCATAGGAAGCACCTGGAACTCCCCTTCACGCTGGTGGGAGTATATAGTATAAATGGTATGACAGGACCTCAGAAAGTTAAATATAGAATCGGCACATGACCTAGCAGTTCTAGGTTTATACTCCAGAGGACTGTAAGACTTGTATATTCATAATAAGTGAAAGGCAAAAATGAGTCATATATCTGTCAATTGATGAGTGAATATCATTCTGTCTGCCTGTCTCTGTTTCTCTGAAAGAAGTTCTTTCTCACTGTGTGGGCCAGGCTGGTCTAGAACCCACTATGTAGTCCAGGCTGGCTTCAAATTCATAATCCTTCTTTCTGCCTCTGTCTCTAGAAGCTGGGATTACAGCTGTGTGCCACCACACTAAGATGCAGTGGAATATTATTTGATCAAAAAATAAATAGGGGGCTGGGCGTGGTGGCACATGCCTTTAATCCCAGCATTTGGGAGGCTGAGGAAGGAGGATCGCTGTGAGTTTGAGCCCACCTTGAGACTGCAGAGTGGATTTCAGGTCAGCCTGAGCTAGAGCGAGACCCTGCCTCAAAAAAATTAAATAAATATTTTTTATAATTATAGAAAATGTTAATAAAATTTGTGAAAATAAAAAAAGAAGAGAGACTAGTTAAAGAGAAGAACGGGCTCACTGAGAGGGAAATGGAAGAAAGGAAATAAAAGAAAGTAACTGGAGGGGATTATGAACAAAGTACATGATGAAAAACTGTCAGTACAAACATTTCAAAAGAAAAAAGGTGTTGGAGAGATGGCTTAGCAGTTAAGGCGTGGGCCTGCAAAGCCTAAAGACCCAGGCTCAATTCCACAGTACCCATGTAAACCAGATGTACATTCATGTGGAGTTCATTTACAGTGGTTAGAGGCCTGGTGCACCCATTCTCTCTCTCTCTCAAATAAATAAATACAGACTTTGAAAAAAATTAAATAAATATAAATGAATAAATAAACAGAAGAAGAAAAGAAATATGGGGCTGGAGAGATGGCTTAGCAGTTGAGATGCTTGCCTACAAAACCTAATGACCCACGTTCAGTTCTCCAGTACCCATGTAAATCCAGATGCACAGAGTGCATCTGGAATTTGTTTTCAGTGGTTGGAGGCCATGGGGCATCCATTCTCTCTCTCTCTCTCTCTTATCTCTCTCTGCTTGCAAATAAATAAATAAAAATATTTTTAAGGGGGTTGGAGAGATGGCTTAGCAGTTAAGGTGCTTGCCTGCAAAGCCAAAGGACCCAGGTTCAATTCCCCAGGACCTATGTAAGCCAGATGCACAAGGTTATGCATGTGTCTGTAGTATTGTTTGCAGTGGCTAGAAGCCCTGGTGTGCCTGTTCTCTACCTGTCTCTCTCTCTCAAATAAACAAATAAAAATAAAATATTTTAAAAAAATTTAAAAACGAATTAAAAGCCCAGCATGGTGGTTGGTACATGCCTTTAATCCCAGTACATGAAAGGCAGAGGAAGGAGAATCACCATGAATGTATGACCAGCCTGAGACTATATAGTTAATGCCAGGTAAGCAAGCCTGGGCTAGACCAAGACCCTACCACAAAAAGAAAAGAAAAGGTACATGCTATAACATGCATGGACTTGCCACACACGGAGCTAGTAAAAGGCACCCATCACAAAAGGCCATTATGTCCTATGACTATTAATACTGCATCATCCCATTTAGAATGAGGAGATCTGCAGAGACAGGAATACATCAGTGGTTTCCTGGAGTCGGGAGGAAAAATGGACAGAGACTAGTAATCATTACAAGATTTTTCAGGGATGATGAGCTTATTCTAAAAGCCATAGTGATGGTTGTATTACTTTGAGCATATGCTAAGACCATTGAATTATATACTTTAAAATAGGCATGGCATGTGAGTTCTCGATGAAACAGGGTTTTTTTCTGGGGGGCGGGGCATTGTTTTGTTTTCTTCCAGGTATGGTCTTACTCTAGCCTGGGCTGACCTGGAATTCACTATGGAGTCTCAGGATGGCCCAAACTCACGGTGATCCTCCTACCTCTGCCTCCCGAGTGCTGGGATTAAAGGCGTGTGCCACCACGCCCGACTAAAATAGTTTTTATACTGACGTTTGACAAAAGGCTAAGAAATGATGGTTAAGTAGTTTTGAAAAACACATTTCTAGGGATACTTATACATGAAGAAGAGAAGATTCTGTGAATTAACATCTGTTTTTCTTCCCAGCACCATTGGTCAATGGCATGATGTCACGCTCGAGCACCCAGGGGTGAACTGTACAAAAATCACAGCAACCATATGTGACTTCACGGCTGGCCCCTCAAAGGGCTTCTTACCACACTTCAATGTTTCCTTACAAGTTCGAGCTGAGCTGGGAGAACTCACTTCTTCCTGGGTGACAGTGCCTTGGTTTCAACACTATCGTAATGGTAAGAGAACTTGAATGTAAAACTTCCTCTACAGTTCCCATATTTTCTTTTTTTATTTAACTCCTTTTTTTTTTTAAGGTAGGGTCTCACTCTGGCCCAGGCTGACCTGGAATTCACTATGTAGTCTCAAAGTGGCCTCGAACTCGTGGCAATCCTCCTACCTCTGAGTGCTGGGATTAAAGACATGTGCTCCTCACGTGACTCTTAATGAGCAGTGTTGTCCCCTCCTAAGCTATGGTCCCACTGCAGACAAATAGGTACCTGGTCAGACCCAAACCCTGGACCTGGGAGACTGACACTAAGGACGTGTAATTTTGCCAGACCAAGGTCCAAATTTGGCCTACCACCTGTTTTTGTAATTAAGTTTTGTTGGAACACAGTTACGGGTAATCTTTTTTAAAACTTTTTTTTTTTTTGTATTTTATGTATTTATTTGAGCATGAGAGAGAGATTGGCAGATAGAGAATGGGCACGCAAGGGCCTCCAGACACTGCAAATGAATTCCAGATGCATGCACCACTTTGTGCATCTGGCTTTGGTGGCTCCTAGGGAATCGAACCTGGGTCCTTAGGCTTCACAGGTAAGCACTTTAACCACTGAGCCATCCCTCCAGTTCAGTTAGTTTTTTTTTTTTTATTTTGCTTGGGAACCCAGGGCCTCATACCTGCTAGGTACACACTCTGTCGCTGAAGTACATCCAGAGCCCACATCCATCTTACTCTGGCCCTTTCCTGGGAAGGTTTGCTGACCTCTGTGTTAGGTGGGGTGCAAGTATATTGGCTCTAGTGATCACGTCTTGATCTGGCACAACTAATACTAGGTTGAAGAAAGGCTTTCCTTCAAGCTCAAACAGTGCCTGGCACATTGTAGATACTCACAGGTGTTGGCTGAGTGATTGGATGAAGCAGAGGGTTCCCCGGGTGTTTGGGAGCAGAAGCGCCCTCGGACACTGTACTTACTGCATTTTTCTCCAGTCAGCCACGCTGGACGCTCCCTGGGGGCTGTGGTTTATGCACACACACAGCGTGACACTTACTTGGATCCTGACTGAAACAAACAAGTAGAAAAACTGCTGAGTAAGTTTGCCCCTGTCTGACATGGGACACTGTGATAAGTAGCTGATATTCTTCTACTTTAGGGGTTATCGTGACGTTTCGGTTATGATTTTTCAGGGGATGTGGTTATGTGATGAAGAATTTTATGTGTATTTTGCCATAGAAAAAAATGGAAGAATAAAAGGCCGGGCGTGGTGGCGCACGCCTTTAATCCCAGCGCTGGGGAGGAAGAGGTAGGAGGGTCGAAATGAGTTCAAGACCACCCTGAGACGACATAGTGAATTCCAGGTCTGGACTAGAACCCCTACCTTGAAAAAAAAAATGGGAGAAAAAGAAGAACCTTATGTTTTAGAGATACTTACTGGTATTTGCAGATGAAAAGATATGCTGTCTGTAATTCATTCACAATAATCCAAAAGAGCCGGAGGGTCAGGGCTAAAGGAGTTGCGTTAAACAGATGAATTCGGCTGTAAGCTGATGGGTGATGAGGTTCTGTGGTGAGTACATGAGGCTTTCTTATGAATTTTTCCTACCTCTCCTTTCTGTGTATTTAACATTTTCTGTAGTAAAAGATTTAAAAGGGGGTGCGCTGGAGAAATGGCTCAGTGGTTAAGGTACTTGCCTGCAAAACCTAAAAACCTAGGTTCAGTTCTCCAGTACCCACAAAAAGCCAGATGCACAAAGTGGTGCATGTGTCTGAAGTTCATTTGCAGTGGCTAGAGAACCTGGCATGCCCATTTTCCCACTCACTCTCTCCTTGCAAATAAATAAATAAAAGAATTTTTTAAAAATCAATTATTTGTGCTAGGTCATGTAGCAGATAGAACAGAAAAGACAGGAAGTCTTTACTGGTTAGTCACCCACTGTGGATAGTTATTTGTTCTTGAGTAAAGAACTAATGACTCTATCCAAGTTGGAATTAGGAAAGGAAGGGAGGGAGGAGGAAAAAGGAAAGGAAATAAAAAATATAAAATATAAAATAAAATAAAGGTAGGCAGTGATAGTTACCGCCACTGTCCAGGAAACAAGTTAGTTCATGGGCTGGGGAAACAGCTCAGTGGTTTAGATGCTTTCTAGCAGAGCCTGACGGTCTGGGTTTGATTCCCCAGTACCCATGTAAAACCGGATGCACAAAATGGTACTTGTATCTAGAATTTGTTTGCAGTGACAGGAGGCCCTGGTGTGCTCATTTCTCCCCCACCCCTTGCAAATAAATTAATTTAAAAAAAAAAAATTTTAAGTGCAGCTCATCTGGGCATGGTGGCACACATCTTTAATCCCAGCACGCAGGAGGCAGAGAGGTAGGAGGGTCACCATGAGTTCAAGGTCATCTTGGAACTATCTAGTGAGTTCCAGGTCAGACTGGGCTAGAGTAAGACCCTTCTTCGAAAAAGAAAAAAGTCCATTTCATATCGCGGCGTGGCCATTTAGTGACTGTTGCTGTGGGCGAGCAGTATCCTCTCCATGCTCCCTTTTCTTCACTGGGAGGAGGACATAAGAGTCTCATGTATCCCAGTCTGGCCTGTAACTCACTGTGTAGCCAAGGGATGACCTTGGACTTCTGATACAATTGCCTCTTAAATGCTGGGATTACAGGCACATGCCACCACACCCAGCTGCAGGTGCTGGGAATTGAGCGTAGGGCCTTTGTCTTGAAATAACTGTGCATAACCTTCGTCGGCTGTTGCAGGCGTCTGTGAACACACAGGCACAGTCCACGCTGCCCCAAAGCCGCTTCCCTTGCTTAGCCACTGTCCCATCCTGCCCACCCTCCTTCCGATCATTCCCCTCCACAGAGGAAGCTTATCACAAGGACAGCCGATTTCAGACCTAGCTCTCTGCACACACGGTCTGTGATCATCATCCTATCTGCCATCACGTGACCTAATCATGGCTGCCGTCCATGCAGCCACTCCACTCCCATGTACATGGGCATGGGCACATCTAGATCCCAGGGGGTAAGAGGCCCACAGTCTGGGCTGGAGAGATGGCTTAGCGGTTAAGCGCTTGCCTGTGAAGCCTAAGGACCCCGGTTCGAGGCTCAGTTCCCCAGGTCCCACGTTAGCCAGATGCACAAGGGGGTGCACGTGTCTGGAGTTCGTTTGCAGAGGCTGGAAGCCCTGGAGCGCCCATTCTCTCTCTCCCTCTATCTGTCTTTCTCTCTGTGTCTGTCACTCTCAAATAAATAAATTAATTAAAAAAAAAAAAAGAGGCCTGGTGTCTCTATTCAAATAAAAAAGAGGCCCACAGTCAGCTTGCTTTCCCTTTCCTCGCTCCCTCGGCTGCACAAAAGGGGGCTGGAACACGTGTGTGCCAGTCTGTGGGAGCGCTTCAATGAAAGAGCGCTCTGTCACTCGCGGCCAGCTGAGCCTTACCGCTCGCCCTGGCTGACCCAGCACATCTGGGCACAGCACTTCCTCCAGAACTAGTGAGGTCAGAGGATGCAGAGCATGTGGGGACCAGTTACTTTTGCACAAAGACAAGCTTGGCCAGACTGTGCGCCTGTGACTTGCCAACCTGGAGTGCCCAGGAAAAGCATGGAAGCCAGAGGGTGCTCGGAGAGTCACAACTGTCCCCGTTGTGTAAGAAGTGCAGAGCTGGGTCTCTCATAATAAATGGATGTTACCTGTACTTAGATATGCATTCCCTGATTAATTTCAGCATCCGGTATGTCTGCTCAATAAACACAGCCACCTTTGTTTTATGGCGCATGAGTCATAGTCCTTGGCTGTCCTGTGAATTAAATACAAAGCCTTAGCAAACAGATTTACCCTAATAATATTTCTCAGTGAGTATGTACAAACTTACATGAACCTAGGGGAGGAGCTGGAGAGATGGCTCAGTGGTTAAGGTGCTTGCTTGCAAAGCCTGATGGGTTTGATTCCCCAGTACTCACATAAAAGCCAGGCACAAAGAGCTAAATGCATCTGGAGTTAATTTGCACTGACAAGAAGCCCTAGTGTGCCCATATTCATTCTCTCTCTCTCTAACTCTCTCAAATAAATAATATTTTTTAAAGACTTGAAAAATAAAAACAGGAGCCGGGCGTGGTGGCGCATGCCTTTAATCCCAGCACTTGGGAGGCAGAGGTAGGAGGATCGCCATGAGTTCAAGGCTACCCTGAGACTACAGAGTTAATTCCAGGTCAGCCTGGACCAGAGTGAGACCCTACCTCGAAAAACCAAAAAAAAAATAAAAAATAAAAAAAAAATAAAAACAGGGAAACATTAAAAAAAAACCTAGCCAGGCATGGTGGTCACACCTTTAATCCCAGCACTTGGGAGGCAGACGTAGGAGGATCAATATGAGTTCAAGGCCACCCTGAGACTACATAGTGAATTCCAGGTCAACCTAGGTTAGAGCGAGAATTTACCTTGAAAAACCAAAATATAAATAAATAAACATTTAAAATAACTTAGATGATTGGGTGTGGTGGCACATATCTTTATTCCCAGCACTTGAGAGGCTGGGGTAGCAGGATTGCTGTGAGTTCAAGGACAGCCTGAGACGTATATAGTGAATTCCAGGTCAGCATGGGCTAGAGTGAAACCCTACCTGGCAAAACCAAAAAAAAAAAAACAAACCTAGGAGACAAAAGTTTGTAAGTATAAACCAGGCACAGTGGTATATGCCCATACTCCAAACTACTCAGGATGCTGAGGTAAGAGAACCACTACTGTCTAGCAGTCGGAGACCAGTCTGGGCAACATAGTAAACAGACCCTGTCTCAAAAAGCTAATAATATAGGGACTAACGAGATGGCTTAGCAGTTTAAGGCATTTGCCTGCAAAGCCAAGTGACCCAGTTACGATTCCTCAGGACCCACATAAGCCAGATGCACAAGGTAGCCACATAAGCCAGATGCACAAGGTAGTGCATGGGTCTAGAGTTGGTTTGCAGTGGTTGGAGGCCCTGGCATGCCCATTCTTTCTTTTCTCCCTCTCTCACATGCACATGTGTGTTCTCATGCATATTCTCTCTCTCTCTCTCTCTCTCTCTCTCTCTCTCTATATATATATATATATATATATATATATGTATATATGTATAATGTATGTATGTATGTATATATACACACACACATATATAATCTGCCTCTTTCTCAAATAAATAAAAATAAAATTTTAATAATATAAAAAGAAAAAAGTGAAAAGAAACTAATAATATAGTAAATTCCACCTTTTGTTTATATTGGAATTTTGTGTTTTTACCTTTTGGTAAGGGCCAACAAATTTCTCCCATTTTAAGTGAAAACTTGACCTTTGGTTAACCTTCCAGTGCTTTTTCTTTGGTCTTCTGTAAAATGTATCATGTGATTCTGGCAGCATTACTTATGGTCAGCGATCCCTGATTGGAAAACACCAGTCTCAGTGGGGCCAATCACAAATGCCGGGGAGAGAGCTTTACTTTTGAGAGCTGCTAAATGCGGTGATTTTTGTAACCAGGCATGTCATTGGTGGAGGCCAGGAAGAAACTTCCATGGGATTGTTATGAGAGAAATGGCTGTGGTGACCTTTCAGCAGGGAGAACATACACCTGCCTGGTTTCGATCTCACCTACTTTGAGATTTCCTTTCAGAAAGTCTCATGCCTAGAGAGGCCGGAGTCCTGTGCCTCTGAGCACCACCTCACTGCATCTTCAACTATAAAACGTGTGTGTCTGCATGGATATATGCATGTGTGTAGTGTTTATAACATATACACACTATACATATGTGCAGTGTATGAGCATGTATATGTATTTAAATGCTTTTGTTTGTCATTCTCTTCCAGTTTCTGTTGGGCCTCCAAGAAGCATCTCCGTGACTCCAGGAAAAGGATCCCTTATCATCTACCTCTCCCCTCCCTTCGACATCTTTAACTCCAAGGCCAATTTTTTGTATTATGTCCATTACTGGGAAAAAACAGGAACCCAACAGGCAAGAGCACTTTCTCTCCTTTGTTTTGTTTTTTTCTTGTCTTTAGAGTTTCTGATTACAGAGAAGAAAGCGAACATTCACGGAGACCAGGGTCTCCTAGTGTCTCTCGGAGCCTATTTGAGTCCTGCTCTTCACTGTGCTAAGCCTCTCCACCCCCAAAAGGATCTGAGCCCCTCTTTGCTGTCCCCCATTCTAGCTGTCTGGGGCTAGACCTTGCTAGTGCATCTCCCTAGCTAGTGCGTGCCTAGGCTTTGCGAAGGTCTTACTGGGCCTTGTTTCCATTCAAACCATTTATACAATGAAGCTGGGCAGGCCGGCTAGCCTTGGAATTTCATGTCAGTTACTGTCAGGCCTCCAGAAACCATCTGGGTGATCCCAGGACAAGTCTCTCTGTCACCAGACTCTCCGCTCCCTTTGACATCAGCACCCTAGGGGCCATTTTTCATGTCCGTAAAAAAAATAAGGAACACAGCCCTGGTCTATAGGATTTGCTTAAATGTTCAAATGGCTTGAACACTTTGCAAAGAGGTCGTAAGTGACTAGATGAATCTCTGGAAAGAGAAAGAACATTTCAGGGAGAGCACGTGTAGGTAGGGGAAGGCTTGGCACACATGGAACATGTGCACACATTAGGCCAGGGTGTAAGCTATGTGACAAGGCATGTGGTCAGCACCAGACAATTGAGGTCGTGTTTCCTGGTGGCATAAATCTCTACGGTCATTTTGACCCACAGTGGGAAGAACCGTCACATTTCAGTTCAAACTAGAAGCGGTTTGGGAAATAAAGGAACATTATTTCCTGGAACATTTTTTTTCTCAAATTTAAGATACCTACATTACGTTAACCATGAAAAATAACTAACATGTTTTATATTTATATATATATATATCTTTTTTGTTTTTGTTTTTCGAGGTAGGGTCTCACTCTAGCTGAGGCTGACCTGGAATTCACTATGTAGTGTCACGGTGGCCTTGAACTCACAGCATTCCTCCTACCTCTGCCTCCCGAGTGCTGGGATTAAAGGCATGCGCCACCTCACCCAGCTAACATGTTAATTTTTATGCATTTTTATGTATATGTGCATGTTGGGGGGAGTGTGCATGTGTGCACACGTGTTTAAGGAGGCCAGAGGATAGCCTCAAGTGTCACCATTGGGAAGACCATTTAGGGCTGGGGAGGTGGCTCAGCAGTTAAAGGTGCTTGCTTCCAAAGCCTGTGAGCCTAGATTCAGTTTCCCAGCCACTCCCATAAAGCCAGATAGACATTCATTTGCAGTGGCAAGAGGCTCTGAAGCCCATACATACATATACACACACACCTTTTTTTGAGAGAAAATGAGTGTGCCAGGGCCTTTCAGCCACTATGAACGAACTCCAGGTGCCTGCGCCCCCTTGAGCACACGGGCAACATTGCACACTTGTATCACTTGGCGTCTGGCTACTGGGACCTGGAGATTTGAACATGCATTTTTAGGCTTTGCAGGCAAGTGCCTTAACAGCTAAGCCATCTCTCCAGCCCCAAAAATAATTTTTTAAAGAATACCACCAACTTCCTTAGAGATGGGATCTCTCATTGACTGGGAGATCACCAAACTGGCTAAACTGGCTACCTAGAGAACTCCAGGGACCCTCCTGTTTTTCTGCCTACCCAGTGCCAGGATTACAAACACATACTACCACACATAGCATTTTCCTTATTTATTTATTTTACTTTTTGGTTTTTCAAGATAGGGTTTCATTCTAGCCCAGGCAGACCTGGAATTCACTATGTAGTGTCAGGGTGGCCTAGAACTCTTGGCAGTCCTCCTACCTCTGACTCCCAAATGCTGGGATTAAAGGCGTGCACCACCATGCCCAGCTATATATTTATTTATTTATTTATTTGACATAGGGTCTCTCTCTAGCCCAGGGTGACCTATAATTCACTATATAGTCTCAGGCTGGCCTCAAACTCACAGTGATCCTCCTTTTGGCCCCTGAGTGCTGGGATTAAAGGCATGCGCCACCATGCCCGATTAATACCCAGCTTTTTAATATGGGTACCAGGGCTCAAACTCATGCTTTTGAGGCAAGCACTTGACTGAAGTGTCTCCCTCCCCCCTCCAAAAAAAAAACAACACTAAAGATGAAAATTTTATCCTAGAAATTAAGATTTGTTACATTCTAGCTGTTGCAATGGGCCCTCTAAGATCTCACAGGTCTGAAACCACCGGCATCTTTCATCTCTCTACACACCAATTTTCATAGGCAAAATCTGTGTCCTGCAAGCCAGTGAGTAAAAACAGCATCATGTCACTCAGAGTGTTCACACTGTGATTTTGAGAATTTTCACTGGAAAAAGCTAAACACAGCTTGGTCTTGTCTGTCCAGGTGGGTCGCATGTGTGACTGTGTTGTTGTTTATATAGGTCAAAGGGCCCTTCAGGAACAACTCCATTGTGTTGGACAATTTGAAGCCATTCACAGTCTACTGTTTACAAGTCAAGGCACAACTGTTGTGGAGACAAGAAAATCTCTCTAGACCCGGGAATTTAAGCGACACGTCTTGCTACAAGACAATAGCAGATGGTAAGCCATACCTTCATTCATCTGTCTCTTAGGTGCTATAAGGAGGAACACTGCTAAAACAGTGAAGTTAGGGGTGTTGTGGGGCTGCAGGTATAGGAAAAGAGAGGCCAGCAGAGAAGCTCAGAGCAGGACCTGCAACAGGAAGCCGGCTTCCTTACAGGACTGCTTTCCCTAGCTCTAGGACCACAAGCATACGCTCGCCAGGATGGTGGTGACCAGAAGTCCATCAGATTTGAGATTTTTTTTCCCCCACATTTTAGAATATTTGCATGTACATTATACGATGTCTTGGAGATGAGGCCCAATTCTAAACGCAAAACTTATATAGGGCTGGAGAGATGGCTTAGCTGTTAAAGTGCTTGCCTGCAAAGCCAAAGGACCCAGGTTCAGTTCCCTAGGACCCTCGTAAGACAGATGCACGAGGTGGTGCGCGCATCTGGAGTTCATTTGCAGTGGCTAGAGGCCCTGGCATGGCCATTCTCCCTCCCTCTCTCTCTCTCTCTAACAAATAAGATAAAAATAAATTTAAAAAAAGACTACCTAACCTATACTAACTTAAATAGTGGTAGGTGGAAAATAAACTGATATTCATGTCTTTCTTTTATGTCACATTTTTAGCTTCCACCAAGCTGCAACGAGACATCATGATCTCCTTGGGAACCTTTTCAGCGCTGCTGGTACTGGCGGGGAGCTGTTTCTTTCTGTTCCAGAAGTACAGAGGCCTAGTGAAATACTGGTTCCACACTCCCCCAAGCATCCCAGTAAAAATAGAAGAGGTCAGTGTGCACTTGTATCGTGGATGAAGCACGAGGGCCCCACTGCCCCCTCCTCACCCCTAAGACCGTAGGGGTCAGCAAAGCTGTACATTATGAATTTCAGGTCAGCCTGAGCTAGAGTGAGACCCTACCTCGAAAAACCCAAAAAAAAAAAAAAAAAGATACAGGGTTATTTGTACCTCTGTGTTCATAGAAGCAATACCAGGGATGTTTGGTAGGTGAATGTATAAACAAAATGTGGTAAGAATGTACAGTGGAATATTATTCCACCTTAAGGATTATAGCATGGATGAACCCTGGAAGTAAATAAATAAAAATAGGGAAAGGATGAGATGGCTCAGCAGGTTTAGTGGTTCCTGTGCAAGTGTGAGGTCTTGTGTTCAATCCTTAGCCCCTAAGTAAAAAGGATGGAGCCAGCACTCAGGAGGCAGAGGTAGGATTGCTGTTAGTTCAAGGCCAGACTGGGACTACAGAGTCAGCCCAGGCTAGAGTGAGATCCTACTTTGAAAAACATCAAAACAGGTCAGGCGTGGTGGCTCACGCCTTTAATTTCAGCACTTGGGAGGCAGAGGTAGGAGGATCACCATGAGTTCAAGGCCACCTTGAGACTACATAGTGAATTCCAGGTCAGTCTGAGCTAGAGCGAAACCCTATCTTGGGGGGGTGGAGAAGGGATCAAAACAAAAAAAGGCTGGGCATGGTCCTGCATGCCTTTAACCCCAACACAGAAGGTGGGGGTAGAGGGAAGAGAATCACTGGTGCTCACTGGTCAGCCAGTCTAAAAACAACAAAATCCGCTGGGCATTGGTGACACATTTCCTTTAATCCCAGCACTCAGGAGGCAGAGGTAGGAGTATCACCATGAGTTCGAGTCACTAGCCAGGCCTTAATCTGTGAGTTTACCGCAAGTCACTCCTCTGGGGCATGGATCTGTTTTCTGTATAATTTCTTGGGAAAGTGTGAAAATTATTCATCAAAGCTTGGTGAATTTACATATAACAAGTGAATCATGTTTCACTTCAGTTTCTCTGCCTGCCCTTGTGTTAGTGTTAAAGTTCTAAGATGTAAGGTAAACAGGTATGGAAGCATTAGAAATTATTTCAGTGATATTTCACCATTGCTTATAACACTGATTAAAAGCCCAGGACTGGGGCTGGAGAGATGGCTTAGCAGTTACGCGCTTCCCTGTGAAGCCTAAGGACCCCAGTTCGAGGCTCAATTCCCCAGGACCCACATTAGCCAGATGCACAACTGGGCGCAGGTATCTGGAGTTTGTTTGCAGTGGCTGGAGGCCCTGGCGCACCCATTCTCTGTCTCTCTCTATCTGCCTCTTTCTCTGTCTGTCACTCTCAAATAAATAAATAATAAACAAAAAAATTATTTAAAAAAAAAAGAAAGAAATTACTCCAGGGTTGGGTTTGTGTTAGCTGTAGAATGTGTGCTTAGCATATGCCAGAGCTTGGGTTCATTACCCAGCAATATAATAATAAATTTCATTGGTGGGCAGTATAAAGTTGCATTGAATAAATTATGGACATGCCAACTAAAACTAAAATAAAGTCCTAGTACGTGAAACTGATAGACTAATTATAGTTTTGGCTTTCAATCTTTTCTAGTATTTAAAGGATCCAGCTCAACCCATCTTGGAAGCCTTGGACAAGGACAGCTCACCAAAGGACGATGCCTGGGACTCTGTGTCCATCATTTCCTTCCCAGAAGAGGAACAAGAAGATGTGCTACAAACACTGTGAACCAAAGCACTGGCCCCTGCTCAACCCCGGACAAGGGCATTGAGAGCGCAGCTGCTCACATTTTGCCTGGACCCCACAGAAACCACCAGCACCCCAAACTGTTGCCTCAAGGAGGACTTCCAGTGTCAGGTGTCTCAGGAGGAAGACTGCTTAGTTTTGTTTTTTTTTTTTCTTAAACTAAAATTTTTCAGAATCATGTAAGTTTCTAGAATGATTCTACAGAAATACCGCAGAAAAAATTAAGGTTTCTCTTCAACACTAAAAAGGCTATGGCACACCTATGGTGTTTTCTTAGTTGTTGGCTGGCCCAGTTGCCAGGAAAAGGGTCCTTGCCTTAACTTTGGGGAGTTAAGTGTCCTGGTTGCCATCCCTACCTGCTACAGTAAGGGGACTTTAGCGCCCCCTTGTGTCCAGTCTGATGACTTAGCTATGGCTGATGCCAGGCTGAAGTAGCTCAGTGTTTGCCTAGTGTGCACAAGGTTCTGGGTTCTAGCCCCAGCATTACAAAGTGATTTCAGCCTCTAAAGCTTTTTTTTTTTTTTTTATCTTAAGTCTTTTTTCAGCTAGAAAAAAAAAAGTATATAAAATGAACTTTAAAAAAAAGTCTGTGTCTTCATTTTGACCTGTTCTCTACAAAGTATTGACTTTTTAAAACCATTGTATCTAAATTTGTGTTTCATATTTTTGTATTTATTTGAGAGATAAAGAGGCACAGAGACAAAGAGAGAGAACCGGTGCACCAGGGCCTCCAGCCACTGCAAATGAGCTCCAGATGCATGTGCCACCATGTGCATCTGGCTTACGTGGGTCCTAGGGGAATCAAGCTCAGGTACTTAGGTTTTTCAGGCAAGTGCCTTAACCACTAAGTCATCTTTGCAGTCTTGTAAAACAACTGAGAAAAGCAGAGGCTGTAAATTCATCTCAGTATGGAGACAACAGCACTGGCTTCTCTGGACCTCAATCCCCTGTGTAGTTAAAACATCTGTCAGGACCCAGGAGAAACTGCAGAGGAAGCTGCAAACAAATATTACTCTTACTGCTAGCCTGACAACCAGCCCCAGGGCTATGGTGACAGACAAAGTGATCAATCAAAACCCACCAAAGCAGAAATCCAGAGGCTACAGACAGCACAAAATCAGAAGGCCAACAGACCTGCCATGGCTCAGGAACACTTCAGAAGAGGGGCAAAAAGATTGTAAGAGCCACAGAGTGGGCAGGAATGCCCTGAGGCCCGCCCCACATGCCTGCTTTTTTTTTTTTTTTTTTTCCTCTTATGTAAAGCCTCTTAGTGGGGTGCTTAAAAGCTAATTATAACAATGTTAATCTGATTCCAGTGTTGCTGGGGAAATACACATGGAAGTGTTCAGTCTGTAACATACTGTCAAACAGGAGAGAAATCTAAAGCAAATGTGGCAAAGTTTTCACATTTAGATAATCTGAAGGTTATCCAGAATTTTCTTTGGTGAGAGGCAGAGGTAGGAAGATCACTGAGAATTCCAGGCTAGCCTAGAACTACAGAGCTCCAGGTCAGCCTGGGCTAGCGTGAGACCCTACCTTTAAAACAAAAAAAAATTAGCTGGGCATGGTGGCGCACACACGCCTTTAATCCCAGCACTTGGGAGGCAGAGGTAGGAGGATTGCCGTGAGTTCAAGGCCACCCTGAGGCTACATAGTGAGTTCCAGGTCAGCCTGAGCTAGAGTGAGACCCTACCTCAAAAAACAAAATAAACAATAATAAATCTTGGGCATGAGAGATGGCTTAGCAGTTAAGGTGCTTTCCTGCAAAGCCTAAAGACCCATGTTCTACTCCAAATCCAACATTAGCCAGATGCATATGACATGCCCACTAGGTGGCACGTCTGGGGTTTAACAGCAGTGACTGAGGCTCTGGCATGTCAACTGTCTCACTCCCTGTAAAATAAACAAATCTTAAAAAAAAAAAAAAAGAATTTGGGGGAGGGGCTGGATGGATGACTTAGCAGTTAAGGCATCCATCCAGACCCAGGTTCAATTCCCCCAGGACCCACATTAGTCAGATGCACAAGGGAGTGCACATGTCTGGAGTTGATTTGCAGTGGCTGGCCCTGGCGTGCCCATTTTCTCTTCTCTCTCTCCTTTTCTCCCCACCCCTCAAATAAATAAATAGAAATAAAATTATTTTTTAAAGAATGGTGGGGTTGGGCATGGTGGCACATGTCCTTTAATCTCAGCACTTGGGAGACTGAGGTAGGAGGATCACCATGAGTTCAAGGCCACCCTGAGACTACAGAGTGAATTCCAGGTTAGCCTGGGCTAAAGTGAAACCCTACCTCAAAAAAGAAAACACTATGTAGCATTCCCTCCTAAAAGCATATGATGCACATTTTATAAAGAGAGAGAGTGTGTGTGGGGGTGGGTGTACGTGTGCTAGAGAAATGGTTCAGCAGTTAAGGCACTTGCTTGCAAAACCTGATGGTCTGGGTTGGATTCACGAGTATGCATGTAAAGCTAGATACATAAAGAGGTGTATGCATCTGGAGTTCATGTGCAGTGGCTAGAGGCCCTGGTACATTTATTCTCCCTCCCTCCCTCTCCCTCTCTCTCGCTCTGTCCTTGCAAATTAAATAATTTTCTTTAATACAGGGGAAGGGCTGGAGAGATGGCTTAGTAGTTAAGGTACTTGCCTGTGAAGCCTAAGGACCCATGTTAAACTTCCCAGATCCCATATAAAACATGTGTGCAAGGCAGCACGTGTGTTTAGAGTTCGAGTACAGTGGCTGGAGGCCCTAGCATGCCAATTCTCTCTCTCTCATTGAGAAAAGGCCAGTCCATTGGGCCAGTGCAGTAGAGGCTGGGAGCAGGGCTGCAACACATGCCATTAAAGCAGCAAGAACCAAGAACCACCAAAATCTACAAGAAGACGAGGACAGCTGACTCCCTGCATGAGTTGAACCACCCACCCCTTGCACAGCCACCAGGACGCGGGTGAAAGCACAGAGGAACTGGCAAGATGAGCAGGAGCGCTGCTCCCACAGTGAGCCTGACAACCTGCGCCAGGGAGATGGAGACAGAGGGTACTAAAACTGCACCAAAGCAGAAATCCAGAAGTTGCTGATACGTCAAGCACTCCTGAGGCTCTTTCTCAAGGGATGTGGCTTGATACTATCACTCTTTCAGTAGTCCAAGTTTATCAAGTTGATGAATGCCATAGTCTTAGAAGAAAAAACACATATAATGGAAAAGTGTACATGGCTACAACAGAATAACCAGAGAATTCTCTGATAACAGGGTCCATACAAAAATAAAAGACATTCAGATTCAACAGTCTTGCACTTGTGTAATAGTAAGAGCTTTATTAAAAGAATCATGTGCATTTAGATGATTAACAGGATTCTACTGACTCACAGTATCTATGAGATACTAACATTATCTCTCTTTTAATGTAAAAATAAACAAAAGAAATGAATTCATTTATTCCCAATTCAAACAAAATTCACAGCAGAGTCATGAGCAGAAGCCACCAACACTTTCAGCTGGTCATCGGGGATGCCCGTCATAAACCTTTCTTGGCATTGCATGGCCTCAGCACATCACTTCTGCTCGTGGTGTGAGTACAAAATGCCCCTTTAATCAGACTTAATAATTGAATAACTGAAGAGTAATTGGCAAACTAATCTGTATGGCTCATTTTCTCCAGCAAACTTAACAATGTTCGAATGCGTGGGAAGTAGTATTTATTGCAACAGGTTACAAGAGTAGAAACATGGAGTTCATTTTGTAATTTGCTGGAGGACAGACAAAGCTGACCTTCCTAGGAAGAGATCAAGTCCTGAAGCGAGGCGCCTGTGGACGAAGGCACAGTGTCTGTCCCAGGCTGCTCCATCCTGTGCAGTCAGTCCTCGAGACAAGAGGAAGTTATGCAGAGTAAGGCTTGCATTAGAGGTTGCATATTCTACAATGGATACTACTGTTTTATGATAAAGTTCTATAAAATCCCTCTGGGAAAGCAAAAGTGGCAATAAAAGCCACAGGAATATACACAGTGCAAATACCATCCAGGGAAGGCAGTCTTCAGGAGATACAGTTACAGCAACTCCTCCCAAGGCTGGAGAGCTCGCGCAAAAGGAGACGTGCAGGTAGGGCGGCGGGGGTTCGGCCTGACCCTTCACTGGGCCCGGGAACTGCACCTCTTGCTCCTGCCGCACGCCTCCGCGCCTGCACGGCTCCCAGCAGCCGGCCGTGCCCTGTGCCATGGCGGACACGGGCAGCCCAGGAGAGGGTGAGGGCTGCTGCTATGGGAAGCACACTGCTAAGCTGCCTTGTGGTCTTTTCATATGAACCATAAAAAACCGAGTTGATTTGATCTAGCGTTATCCCTTCTCAAACAAAGTCATAGTAGAGGAATTCTTTTTAAAAGAGGCTTTCAAACTAGTCCTTTGGGCATTTAAAAAAATCTTCATATAAAAAGTTCACCTCTCTAATACATAAGGACAAACATTTTTCCTTTTAAAAAAATCTCATTTCTAAGCCAAAATAAAGTACAACTTGGAGAAATACCATTTTTAATGGTTCAATGCTTATTTCGGGTTATATGGAGCTGAATATTTTTTGCGTGTCTTCAAACATAAGAGATATGAGACAGTGTTTCTCTCTAAAACACTATATGACACAACCCTGGCTCAGGGAACCAGTAAATCCTTAAGCCTCAGGAAGAAAAAAAAACTGACACCATCCAACCTATACAGTCATGTAATATGTACATATTAACAGTCAAGTCAATGAAAAAGATAAGACAAACATTTCTAAAAGTATCTCAAAACTCAGGGTGTAAAAACATAAAGAATCAAAACATATGCCAGGTGTGGTAGCACACGCCTTTAATCCCAGCACTCATGGGACAGAGTTCAAGGCCACCCTGAGACTACACAGTCAATTGCAGGTCGGCTTGGGCTAGAGTGAAACCCTACCTCAAAAAATAAGAAAAAGAAAGAATCAAAACATTTAACGTAAAATATAATCTGTTCCATTTGGCAATGTGTAAATTATATTGAGATAAAACTTATCTATAAGTAGAATGTAACAAAAGGAAAGTGTGATTTAAGAAGTGATCAGGTCCAGAGTTCTTCAGTTCTTCCAAATTTGTAGATTAGAGTACTAGAAAGAGATAAATACAAATTATCAGGGGGAAACAGCCACAAGCAACATGGAATGAATTTTATTCTCTTCTTAAAAAGAATATTTTTATGGGGCTAGAGAGATGGCTTAACAGTTAAGGTGCCCGCCTGCAAAGCCTAAGGAGCCCGTTCAATTCCCCAGGCCCCACGTAAGTCAGATGCACAAGATGGCACATGCATCTGGAGTTTGTTTGCAGTGGCTCGAGGCCCTGGTATGCCCACTCTCTCTCTCTCTGAAATTAATTAATTAATTAATTAAAATATTTTATTTATTTATTTGTGAAAGAGAGAAACAGAAAGAGAATGTGCAAGAATGCCAGGGCCTCTTACCATTGCAAATAAACTGTAGACGCATGTGCCTCTTTGTGCATCTGGCTTTATGTGGGCACTGGGGAATCAAACGCAGGCCAGCAAGTGCCTTTAAGTGCTGAGCATCTCCCCACCCCCTAGAATTTATTTTCTAAATATGCCTTGAATGGCATCTTGCCTCTTTACCTCTTTTAGTACTAATTCCTTTTTTTTTTTTTTTTCCCAAAGTAAGGTCTCACTCTAGCCCAGGCTGACCTGAAATTCACTGTGTAGTCTCAGGCTAGCCTCAAACTCACAGTGACCCTCCTACCTCTGCCTCCTGAGTACTGGGATTAAAGGCATGTGCCACCACACCTGGCCTAATTTCTTTTAAAAAAAATATCTTATTTATTTGAAAGACAGACAGAAAGGATGAGGGAGGGGGAGAAACAGAGAGAGAGAGAGAGAGAGAGAGAAAATGGATGGGTATGCCAGGGATTCCTGCACATGAACTCCAGACACATGCACTGCCTTGTATATCTAGCTTTATGTGGGTACTGGGGAGTCAAACCCAGGCTATGAGGCTTTGCAAGCAAACCCTTTAACTACTGAACCATCTCTTCAGCCCTGAATGTATTTATTTTTTAAAAGTTTTGTTTATTTATTTATTTGAGATGACAGACAGAGAAAGAGGCAGAGAGAGAGAGAGAATGGGCACGCAAGGGCCTCCAGCTACTGCAAACGAACTCCAGATGCGTGCGCCCCCTTGTGCATCTGGCTAACGTGGGTCCTGGGGAATCGAGCCTCGAGCCGGGGTTCTTAGGCTTCACAGGCAAGCACTTAACCACTAAGCCATCTCTCCAGCCCGTATGTACTTATTTTATAAAGCAGTGTCTGATCTTAATTAAAGTCTATAGTTATGATACATAGGAAACTTCTCCAAGAAAGGGACATGTCTTATGGTGGCTTACTTGGGAGTCTTTTTTTAAATCTCTAGGAGTCTATTCTATCTTGTGTGTGTGTGTGTGTGTGTCTGTCTGTCTGTCTGTCTGTCTGTCTGTCTAAGGTAGTCCGGCTCTAGCCCAGGCTGACCTGGAACTCATTATGTAGTCTCAGGCTGGCCTCAAACTCACAATAATCCTCCCACTTCTGCCTTCTGGGTGGAGTGCTGGAATTAAAAGGCTACCACACCCAGGGAATTCTTCATTCCTTTAATAAATAATTATTGTGAGCTGAGTACTAGTATGCACCAGGCCTCTGGCTAAATGCTGGGATGAGACAGAATCAAACTGAACGAATTTGCTCTCTTATAGAACTAGGAATATTGTAAGGGAGGTGACCAAATCCATGTAAAAGTCCCATTGTAAAAATATGCTGTCGGGCTAGAGAGATGGCTTAGTGGTTAAGCACTTGCCTGTGAAGCCTAAAGACTCTGGTTCGAGGCTCGATTCCCCAGGATCCATGTTAGCCACATGCACAAGGGGGCGCACGTGTCTGGAGTTCGTTTGCAGTGGCTGGAGGCTCTTGCTCTCTCTCTCTCTCTCTCTCTCTCTCTCTCGCTCTCTCTGCCTCTTTCTCGTTCACTCTCAAAATAAATGAATAAACATAAACAAAAAAATTTTAAAATATATATGCTGTAAAACAAGTGGCATACAGTATTGTGAAGTGAAATGTAAGAATCTGACCTGGGAGAGTAAACAAGACTTTCCTGAGTAAGTGGTGACTGAACTGTGATGCAAGGGAAGAGTGGAAGTTATTTTAGCAAAGTGGGAAGGGCAGACAGAGAGCTGGGACACCAGTCCATGAGTTGAGTCGTAGGCGTGATAAGTGTGTCTAATGCAAAATGTCAACAACCCAAGAAGGAACATTAAATAGGACTCTGGTACAAGGCTTGGTCTGAACTAATGATAAGTAATATGTCTGCAACTTATTAGCATATAAGCAATAACTGAAGTGGGAGGATAATGAATTTACGGAAAGAGGGAAAAGTAAGGAGAAGAGAAAACAATGGCCTAGGACAGGGCCTTAAGAAACTTCCAAAGGTAATAACCAGGAAGTGGAGGATCAGCTTGCAAGGAAACAGCCAGGGAAGGCTGCACCCCAGGGTGGGAGAACAGGCCAGCACGTGGAAGCACAAGCTGTCTTGCAAACCTGCCAGCCTCTGGGCCAAGCTCCAAGCTACGGTGGCCGTCACTGTCCATCTGGGCCCCGTCTATGTTATACAAGGTTCTAGTCATTCACTTGTCACGTATGTGGCTTACCTAACGCCAAAGGCTGCATCTGAAATTAAATTTAATTCCAAAATTGCATTAAAAAATGCTTTCATGGAAATGTACTATATTCACCTGCCAAGAAATTTAATCACAAGATCCAAACATCTTTCATAATCAGGAATTCCCAGTGTGGTAAGAGGAAACCCAGATAGAGTGTGGTGCATTGGGGGAGGGTTGTCTTCCTGAGTTGACAGTTCACAAAGCCCGATGTAAAAGCTTCAACAAAGAGCACAGGAAGCAGCCCAGGAGAGCTACAGGGTGTGGGGTACCCCTGATTCAGTACTGAGGGGCCTGTGAAGAAATGATGCAAGGGTCTGGAAACAGCAAGTCCCAGAGCTCTGAAGGAGTGCAAGGTCTCATCATGGTGGCCCAGTTGGTCTCAAACTCAGTATATGGCCCAGGCTGGTCTCAATCTCATAATCCCCCTGCCTCCAGCCTCCTGAGTGCTGGAGTTATAGGCCTACACCACAGCCAGCAGAAGCTCCCGTTCTTACACAGTGGAGAGTCCTCCCAACACGTGGAACACTAGGGCACCGGATGAACATGCAGAAGGAACTGGTGTCATAGGACAGGGGACACATCAATCCTGGAATTAAGCTGTCCTTTTTCTGTCTCACAAAGCTCAAAAAACAAGACTTGATAATCAAGCTGTTTCCAAGATACCTGACTGTATCTATGAAGGAAACTCAGAAATGGTGACTAGGTTTAAAAAAAAACAACACTCACCTATGGTGGCAGCAGATTTGTAACACTGGCACTTGGGAGAGGGAGGCAGAGGCAGAAAGATCAGAAGTTCAGGGCCGTCCTCAGCAACATGATGAGTTTGAGGTCAGCCTGGGTTACATGAGACAATGTCTCAAAAACAAACAAACAAAAAAGCATCAACAGGGCTGGAAAGATGGCTTAGTGGTTAAGACATTTGCCTGCAAAGCCAAAGGACCCAAGTTCAATTCTCCAGTACCCACATGAGCAAGATGCATAAGGTGGCACATGCATCTGGAGTAATTTACAGCAGCTAGGGGTCCTGGCATGCCCAGTCTCTATTTCTCCTTCTCGCTCTCAAATAAATAAACAGCAAAAACTCCAACCTTATGCCCGCCGTGGTGGGGTGTGCCTTTAATCCCAGCACTCGGGAGGCAGAGGTAAGAGGATCGCTGTGAGTTCAAGGCCACCCTGAGACTACAGAGTGAATTCCAGGTCAGCCTGAGCTAGAGTGAAACCCTACCTTGGCGGGGGGAGGGGGGAGACTCAAACACTAAGTCAGGCATGGTAGTGCATACCTTTAATCCTGGCATTTGGAAGGCAGAGGTAGGAGGATCACCATGAGTTCAAGGCTACTCTAACTACATGAACCTCAGGTCAGCCAGTACTAGAGCAAGACCCTACCTTGGGGAAATAAAAAAAACAAAACACCACCACCACCACCACCATATGAAGCAACAACCAGGGAGAGAGCGCTAAACTGAAGAAAAACAGAACAGCAATAATCAACAGAAGGAAGCCAGAAAATGAAACAAGAACATAGACAAAGACACCAATATAGTTACTAATATAGTCTATACGTTCAAGAAAGCAGAACAAACATGAATGTGAAGGACAGACATGGAAAACTTTGATCAAAAAGACCTAAACCAGGACTGAGGAGATGGCTCAACAGCTGAAGATGTCGGCTCCAGCTCAATTCCACAGCGTTCACATAAAGCTGGGAGCATAGATACCTGGCGTTCATTTGCAGTGGCCATAGACCCTGCCACGTCCACCCTATCACCAACACATACACAAACATGTAAGCAAATAAACAAGTAAGTTAGTTTTAAAAACTCGAATCAAGGGCTGGAGAGATGGCTTAGCACTTAAGGCGCATGCCTGCAAAACCTAAAGACCCAGATTTGATTCTCCAGGTCCCACGTAAGCCAGATGCACATGGTGATGCATGTGTCTGGAGTTCGTCTGCAGCGGCTGAAGACCCTGGCATACCCATTATCTCTCTCTTCCCCTCTGTCTGTCTTAAGTAAATAAATAAATCTTTTTTTTGTTTTGTTTTGTTTTTTTGTTTTTTTCAAGGTAGGGTCTTACTCTAGCCCAGGCTGACCTGGAATTCACTATGGAGTCTCAGGGTGGCCTCGAACTCAGGGCGATCCTCCTACCTCTGCCTCCCGAGTGCTGGGATTAAAGGCGTACGCCACCACGCCCAGCTAAATAAATCTTTTTGTAAAAAAGAGAGAGAGCTGGAAGGATGGCTTAGCAGTTAAGGCATTTGCCTGCAAAGCCAAAGACCCAGGTTCAATTCCCCACGTGAGACAGATGTACAAGGGGGACACACGCATCTGGAGTTCGTTTGCAGTGGACAGAGGGGCCCAGGCATACCCATTCTCTCTCTCTCTCTCTTTCTCTGCCTATTTCTCTCCCTCTCTCTAATAATAAAATAAAATTTTAGAAGAAAAAAAAAAAAGACCTGAATCAAGCTTCTAGGGTTGAAGAAATGTGTTATCTGAAATTAAAATTTCACTGAGACACTAAAGTGCAGACAGTGAACTTAAAGACAACTGTAGAAACTCCCCAAACGGAAACATGGACAAAAAGCAGAAATGAAAAAAGGAACAGTCAGTGCACTATGTTAACTTCAAGAAGCCTAGTGCAGGAGCTGTGCACGGTGGTACCTACAGTCCCAGCAACTTGAAGCTTGAGGTAGGAGGATAGCTTAAGCTGGGAGTTCAAAGCCAGCCTGAGGCAGGTGGGGAGAAGCAGCCCGATAGAAATCTACCTGGAATCTCAGAAGGAAAGCAAGATAGAAAGAAAAACATAATTAAAGAAATAATGCTAAAAAGAACCCGAACTCTTTAAGGTTTGGAGAGACTTTATTGGATTAAGGAAAGAAGAGGAAGCAGAAAGAGCTCCCACCAGGAGGGAGGCAAGCAGGGTGACCCAGGCTGGGATCATTTAC
Organism: Jaculus jaculus; assembly: GCF_020740685.1. Classification (NCBI taxonomy): domain Eukaryota; kingdom Metazoa; phylum Chordata; class Mammalia; order Rodentia; family Dipodidae; genus Jaculus; species Jaculus jaculus. The sequence continues at coordinate 157,760,490 of NC_059106.1, forward strand.
AGATTCTGGATGGGGGCTGAGCTAACCAGCCATGATGCCAAGTTTTAGTATTATTTTACTTTTATACTTGCTTTTTTAAGAAATATTTTATTTTTATTTATTTATTTGACAGAGAAAGAAGGAGAGAGATTGAGAGAATGGGTGTGCCAGGGCCTCCAGCCACTGAAAATGAACTCTAGACGCATGCACCCCTTTGTGCATCTGGCTAACGTGGGTCCTGGGGAATCAAACCTGGGTCCTTTGGCCTTGCAGGCAAACACCTTCACTGCTAAGCCATCCCTCCAGCCCTACACTTCCTTTTTAAGTTGTCTTGAAGACTCATCAGAAAACTCAAATGCCATGAAATTTTGTATATAGCATGAATATTGTAGGTCAATTCTAATTTCCCCTTTTTAAAAATATGGGCACCTGGTTGTTTTTGTTTTTTTTTTTTATGATTTAAATCCCTAGTCTGCATTTACTAGCTTAATATCCTTAAGCAAGCCCTGAGCCTTACTTCCTCATCTATCAAGTAGGAATACTGTACTACATGACACATATTTAAAACTTAAATGGGAACTGAAAGGGTAACATTAAAAAGGCGGGGGGGGGAGGTAACATTAAAAAAAAAAAAAGAAAGCAGAGCAGAACCCCTGATGACAAGGCAACTTACCTGAAAAATATAAGAGCGTTTTGAAAAAACACAGCTAGTCCTGGATACACATCAGTGTCTGCACACACAAAGGAGACCACATTAGAAAACTGCAAAGACAGCCTGCGTAGGAGAGCACACTGCTTTCATGCTCAATTCTAAGACATCTGCAGCGAAATAAGAAAATGTCAACCTCATTCTCTAAAACAAAAGATTGTTCTTACACTGGAGAAAAGTCAATGAACTTACCACCAGGTTTTCTCTTTGTCTAACTGCTATGTCTCTGGCTATATCAAAAGTACTGAGACTTGGGGAACTGGAGAGATGGCTCAGCAGCTAAGACGCTTGTCTGCAAAGCTCAGTGCTCCAGTACTAACGTAAAGCTCGATGCACAGTGGTGCGTGCACTTGGAGTTCATTTGCAGTGGCTGGAGGTCCTGGCGTGCCCAGAGTGTGTGTGTGCCTACTCACAAATGAAGAAATAAAAAATGTTTAAAAGTAGCCAGGTATGGTGGCACATGCCTTTAATCCCAGCACTTGGGAGGCAGAAGTAGGAGGATCGCTGTGAGCTTGAGACCATCCTAAGAATAGAGTGAATTAATTCCAGGTCACCCTGGGTTAGAGTAAGACCCTACCTTGAAAAATCAAAAAAAAAAAAAAAAATTAAAAGTACTGAGACTGGGGCCTGGAGACATGGCTTAAGGTGCTTGCTTGCTTGTGAAGCCTAAGGACCCAGGCTCGATTCCCCAGTACCCACATAAGCCAGATGCACATGGTGGTGCATGTTTCTAAAGTTAAAAATAATAAGAAGATAATAAAAATATTATTATTAATATAAATAATAAAATTAAATAATAATAAATAAAAATGAGAATTTTTTTTAAGTTCTGAGGCTGAATACCTATGGTTCTGGCTGTTTGGGAGGCTGATGTAGGAGGCTCACCTCAGCCCAGGAGTTCAAGGCTAGCCTGGGTAACATAATGAAACACTGTCTCAAGGAAACAAGTGCCAAGGAAGCAATGTCTCACCCTCTGCAGTCTATGGCCTGTACAGTCATATAAAATATCAAAAAGAGGGCTGGAGAGATGGCTTAGCGGTTAAGCACTTGCCTGTGAAGCCTAAGGACCCCGGTTCGAGGCTCGGTTCTCCAGGTCCCACGTTAGCCAGATGCACAAGGGGGCGCATGCGTCTGGAGTTCGTTTGCAGAGGCTGGAAGCCCTGACGCGCCCATTCTTTCTCTCTCCCTCTATCTGTCTTTCTCTCTGTGTCTGTCGCTCTCAAATAAATAAATAAATAATTTTTAAAAATATCAAAATAGATTAATTAAATGCTTGATTATTTAACAGCCTTTTATTTCCTACTGGGCGTGGTGGCGCACACCTTTAATCCCACCACTTGGGAGACAGAGGAAGGAGGATTGCTGTGAGTTCAAGGCCACCCTGAGACTACAGAGTGATTTCCAGGTCAGCCCAAGCTACAGTGAGCCCCTACCTCAAAAAAGCAAAAAATGCTCTTTTATTTCCTTTCATGAACTCATGAGTTATACTGTACACACTGTGACAGATACAAAAGGAATCACTGTTAACTTACCACCCTCTTTTACTGACCATCCTGGAAGAACTATCACCACAGAAAACAAAAACTAATTAATTTTTAATTATTTACTTTTAAAATTTTTGTGAATTTTTCTGTAAAACTACAAATGTTCATTTAAAAATTACTGAAGGGTTGTAGGGATGGCTTAGCAGTTAAGGCATTTGCCTGCAAAGACAAAGGACCCAGGTTCGATTCCTCAGGACCCACATTAGCCAGATGCACAAAGGGGCACATGCATCTGGAATTCGTTTGCAGTGGCTGGAGGCTCTGGCGCGCCCATTCTCTCTTTCTCTCGCTCTCTCTCTCTCCCACTCCCTCCCACCTTCCCTCCCTCTTTCTCTGTCAAATAAATAAATAAATAAAATTGAAAAAAATTATTTAGGCAAGGCGTGATGGCATACGTCTTTAATCCCAGCACTTGGGAGGCAGAGGTAGGAAGATCACTGTGAGTTTGAAGCTACCCTGAGACTATATAGTGAATTCTAGGTTAACCTGGATTAGAGTGAAACCCTACCTCAAAAAAAAAAAAAAAAAAACTAAATAAATAATATTGAACAGGGCCAGGTGTGGTGGAGCAGGCCTTTAATACCAGCACTCAGGAGGCAGAGGTAGGAGGATTTCTGTGAATTGAAGGCCAGCCTGAGACTACACAGTAAATTCCAGGTCAACCTCAGCTAGAATGAGACCTTACCTTGAAAAACCAAATATATACATTTATACATATAAATTTACATATATTTGAATGGCAAGATAAAGTAACACTTGCATTTTTTACCTCATAACAGCAACAACAACAAAAGCAGCAGCCTGGTTAACTGATTAAGAGCTTCAGCAATGAATGAATGAAAAATATTTTTAATGCCTTCTGAAGTAAAGTAATTTACTTATTTTCCTTTCTGTATATTTTCTGAAGATTTTTTATATTTTTATTTATTTATGAATTTATGAACACACTAAGGCTTCCTGCCACTGCAAATAAATTTCAGACATATGTGCCACTTTGTGCATCTGGCTTTACATGGATACTGGGGAACTAAACCCAGGCTGTGTGGCTTTGCAAGCAAGCGCCTTTAATTAGAGCCATCTCTCCATTACCAAGATTTCTTTTTAAGCAGAGTCTCACTCTAGCCCAGGCTGACCTGTAACAACTCTGTAGCCCAGGATGGCCTCTAAGGCATAGTGATACCCCTAACCTCCGCCTCCCCAGTGCTGGATTAAAGTCGTGCACCACCACATCCAGCATCTTTTTTGGACATTTTTATTGAGCAGGGTCTCACTGTAGCCCAAGTTGATTATTCACTTTCTAAATAAAGCATATGTAATGTGCAATGCTGACTCAAAATCAAAAAGTTTCTCAAAATGTACTAGCTGCCAAAGATCAAGAAACAGCAATGAAAGCCGGGCGTGGTGGCGCACACCTTTAATCCCAGCACTCAGGAGGCAGAAGTAGGAGGATTGCCGTGTGTTCAAGGCCACCCTGAGACTACAGAGTTAATTCCAGGTCAGCCTGGACCAGAGTGAGACCCTACCTCGAAAAACCAAAAAAAAAAAAAAAAAAAGAAAGAAAGAAAAGAAACAGCAATGAAAGCTGGATGTGGTGGCACATGCCTTTAATCCCAGCATTTGGGAGGCAGAAGCAGGAGGATCTCCATGAGTTCAAGTCCAGCCTGAGACTAAAATGTAGGTTCCAAGTCAGCCTGGGCAAGAGTGAGATGTTACCTCAAAAAATATATATATGGGCCAGAGAGAAGGCTTAGTGGTTAAAAGCTTACCTGTGAAGCCTAAGGACCCCAGTTCAAGGCTCGGTTCCCCAGGACCCATGTCAGCCAGATGCACAAGGGGGTGCACATGTCTGGAGTTTGTTTACAGTGGCTGGAAGCCCGGGTGCACCCATTCTCTCTCTCTCTCTCTCTCCCCCCCCTTTCTCTCTCTTTCTGTCACTCTCAAATAAATAAGTATAAATAAATAAATAAATAAATAAATAAATAAATAAATAAATAAATAAAACAATGAGTAAATCCTCACACAGAGAAATAGCTGCACACTAACTACACTAAAGTTTACTCCAGGTGGGTGTAGACAGCAAAACCACCTGAATCCATCCTGTGAGGTAAAGGAGGCATACATACTTACTCTGAGTAACATATGCACCAAAAAGAATCCACATGGAGGCAATAAGTGACCCAAACATCAACATGAAACCAATGAAGAGCCAGACTCGAGCACCTGTGTGAAGAAGAGGATGCATGACTTTGCTCATCTTTGCAGGTCTAAGAGAATGGAACAACAGAAGGTCGACTTAGTACATACTACAATATGAGCCCTCTATAATATATAACTACATGAATATTCAAATGCAAACTAAAAAGGGTTAAGCTATATGGAAAGGGGGAATTATCTCTTTACTGGCTAGAGAAACTATTATCTGAGTAAATTAGGCAAACTTCATTGGCAATTATTGGAGCACTACACCCTAACTGAAAGGCACTGCTTGGTAAGCAGTGGCAAATGCATTCATCAGGCACCTCCAGGAGGAATGGAGACAGATGAACAGGACCCTCTGGACCAGGGTAAGCTTCTATAGCACATCCTCATTCAACATTGTATAAACCAGCCACTCACTAATTATTTTATTTGTTTATTTGAGAGAGAGGAAGAGGCAGATAAGAGAGAATGGGTGTGCCAGGGCCTCCAGCTGCTGCAAACCACACAGATACATGCACCACCTTGTGCATCTGGTTTACATGGGTCCTCGGGAATCAAACCTGGGCCTTTTGGCTTTGCAGCGAAGTACCTTAACTGCTAAGCCATCTCTCCAGTCCTAAACCAGCCATTCCTCAGAGGACAGTCAGACTTCCTACAGATAAGGCAGCCAGCCTGTATCATATTCCCTTGGAAAGTTTGGATGGGGAGATGGCTCAGTAGGTTAAACTTTGCTACAACATATACAAAAAGGAATGGGACTGGATCTCCAGAACACACACAAAATGCCAGGTGAGGTGGTACACACCTGTAACTGCAGCTCTGGGAAGACATAGACAGACAGGCAGATCTCTGGGGCTTGCTAGCCAGCTAATCTAGCTGACTCAGTGAGGTCTAGATGCAGTGACAGACCACCTCAGAAAATGAGGTGGAAGTAACTGAGGAGGACACCCCATGTCTACCTCTAGTCTCAAATATACATGCATGAGCACCCACATACACCCACACACATATGAACATGCACACATGCATGTATATGACACACATATTCACATGCCAAAAGAAAAGTATCCCTTTGGGGCTGAAGAGATGGCTCAGCGGATAAGCACTTGCCTGTGAAGCCTAAAGACCCCAATTCGAGGCTCGATTCCCCAGGACCCACGCTAGCCAGATGCACAAGGGGGTGCACGCGTCTGGAGTTCGTTTGCAGTGGCTGGAGGCCCTGGCATGCCCATTCTCTCTCTCTATCTGCCTCTCTCTCTCTGCCTCTTTCTCTCTTTTTTGTTCATTTTTATTTACTTATTTGAGAGTGACAGAGACATTAGCCAGAGTGCATCTGGCTAATGTGGGTCCTGGAGAATCGAGCCTCAAACCGGGGTCCTTAGGCTTCACAGGCAAGCGCTTAACCACTAAGCCATCTCCCCAGCCCTACACACGTACTTTTGATGGCACATTGAAGGGCTCACTCTAAAACTGCCCAGGCCACCCTACATGGCTTTGATTACTCCCGATGTTAGTGCACGTTCTCTGTTTACAAAGCATTCATGACCATCAGAAGACATTAGTTCACCATCCATGGCATCAGGACCTCCACAGCCACCATAGGTTTTCTCCTCTCCATCCATTATGTTCTTAGAAAACTGTATTTGGATTCCACAGAAACTTGAGCAGTTTCTAGTCAATCCCACAGCCACCACAGCCCCTACCCAGGGCAACCCCCACCCCAGTTGTCTACCCCAGTGAGTTCCAGGGCACTGGAAGGAATTACTTCTGCTGGGTCACCAATGTTTTTTTTTAAAAAAAAAAAATATTTATTTGAGAGAGAAGAAGAGAGGCAGATAGACAGAATGGGTATGCCAGGGCCTCTAGCCACTGCAGACAAACTTCAGACACATGAACCACTTTGTGCATCCAGCTTTACATGGGTACTAGGGAACTGAACCTGGGCCCTTTGGCTCTGATGGCTAAGCAACCTCTCTAGCCTCATCGATGATTTTTTTAAATTATTTATTTCAGAGAGAGAGTGTTGGTGGGGGGGTGCCAAGGACTCCTGCCACTGTAAACAACCCTGGTAGCATGCACCACTTTGTGCACCTGGCTTTACAGGGGTGCTGGGGAATCAAACCCAGACCATAAGGCTTTTCAAACAGGTAAGTTTTTTTAAAAAAATATATTCTATTTACTTATTTGAGAATTAAAGAGGGAGAGAGAGAGAGAATAGACACGCCAGGGCCTTCAGCCCCTGCAAACGAACTCCAGATGCTTACGTACCCTTGTGCATCTGGCCTGTATGGGTCCTGGAGAATCGAACCTGGGTCCTTTGGCTTTGCAGGCAAACCAGCCCAAACAGGTAACATTTTTAAAAGAAATTATTTTCAATGTGTGTGAGAGAGAGAGGAGAGAAAATGAGCAAGCCAGACCCTCTTGCCACTGCAAATAAAGTCAAATGCACAAAATGGTACATATATCTGGAGTTCAAGTGAGTACTGGGGAATTGAACCAGGGCCATCAGGTTTGCAAGAAAGTGCCTTGAACCACTGAGCAATCTCTCCAACCCATACAATGATTTTTTTTTTCACACCTGCTTCTTACTCTTCGTAGCTTTATTGAAGTCTCATTTACAGGGGCTGGAGATGGCCTAGCAGTTAAGGCACTTGACTACAAAGCCTAAGGACCCAGATTTGACTCTCCAGATCCCACATAAGCCAGATGCACATGGTGGAGCATGTGTCTGGAGTTCATTTGCAGTGGCTGGAGAGCCTGGCATGCCCATTCTCCCTCTCCCTCCCCATCCTCCTCTGTCTGGCTTTCTCTCTCATAAATAAATACTTTTTTTTAAGTCTCATTCACATTGTATTTACTGTTTTAATATTTTTGCGGGGAAGAGTAGAGATTGGAACAAGGTCTCTCTAGGGAGCCCAGGCTTGCCTTGATTTCATAATATTCCTGACTCAGCTTTCCCAATACTGAGGTCAAGTTTGCACCAAACAGAATTGAACAAGACAGCTGGGGAGAAAACTCAGTCAATGAAGTGCTTGCTTTGTAAGCAAGAGGACCTGAGTGCAATCCCCAATATCCACATAAATGCTGGGTGAGGTAACGTGCATCTGTAATTCCAGTGCTAGGGAGGCAGAGAGAGAAGGGCTCACAAGACCCACGGCCCCACCTACTCAGTGCTGCTTAGGCTCAAAAAGGAGTAGACCACTGGCCTGAGGATAATATCAAAGTCGTCTTGGCCTACACACACATATGCACCCAAATTGGGGAAAAAAAATTGAAGGGTGCTGGGTGGGGATTTTATCAGGACACACTGTATGTATGTTTGGAGGTTGTCAATAACAAGGTTTTAAGCAGGGGGTGGTGGCACGTGCACTCGGGAGGCAGAGGTAGTAGGATCTCTGAGCGTGAGGCCAGCCTGAGACTCCATAGTGAATTCCAGCCCAGCCTGGGCTACAGTGAGACCCTACCTCAGAAAAACAAAAATTAAAAAAGTTTTTGAAAAAGAACTGGGGGCTGAGAGATGGCTCAGCAGTTAAAGGTGGTAGCTTGACAGCCTGTGTTTGAGTGCCCAGTACCCACATAAAGCCTGATGCACAAAGTGGCACATGCATCTAGAGTTCTTGTGCAACAGCAAGAGGCCCTGGCATGCTTGCTCTCACTCTCTCTCCTCTTGCAAATAAATATATATATATAAAGAATTGAGGTCTTTCTCTCTCTGCTGTGGATGTATGATGAAGTGAGTCAGCGTTTTCCACCATGATGAAGCTTCCTCCAGAATCTGCCTTTCGTGAGGAGAGATCTTGGGGTACTTTCTTCTCTGTATATAGGACAGTGAAGAGGTGGGTGATAGTGTCAATACCTGTCTCCAGGACCTTGGCAGGGGAATCAAAGACTCCATCTGGGGCATTTGCACCAACTCAAAGCTAGATGCCCAATCTAGCTAGAGAGAGAAGAGCTGTGCCGAAGAAGGGCAAGTAGGTCGTGGCACACGGTAGAGCCCAGAGCACACAGCGAAAACGAGAGAGTGAGCCACGCAGTGTTAGCCAATGGTGGAGTATTGTGGCTCAGTTCCTCTTGTTTACCAAGCGTTTATTCCTGTGCTTCTGTCAGTAACAGCCCGGATCACTGGTGACCCGTAGGGATGTTCGGTTGTGGCTGGAGTTCTTCCTCACCTCCATGTCGGTGCTCTTTTGGGCGCTCCCTTGTTTGTGCTTAGCAAAGTTGTGAATGCCATTTGGTTCCAAGACATGGCTGACCTGGCATTTGAGGTGTCAGGGAGGAAGCCTCATGTGTTCCCCAGGTCAGCAAAATAACCGCTGGCATGCCCTCGACCCTCTGCTGCAGGCTCTGCTCCTGACCCAGGGGGAGTCTGGAGTCTCTTCCCCACCCGTGTCGGTCCGCTGTTAGTCTGCTGCATACGTCACTTTACTCGCTGTGCTGTTTTCAGTGTCACTGGCTCAATAAAGGTGCTGAAATGCACCAGTCATAGATAGGAACTGGCCTTCCTGGTTTGGCTTGGGCTGGCCCCTGGCTTTCCTCACAGCAGTGCGGTCCTCCGACATCACCAGGGGCTGCCTTTTCTATCCCGCTTCCCTCATTCATCATCAGCGCCAAGGAAGCAAAGACTCCCAGGAAAGCACCCCTTTTCCAGCTGCGCCTCTCCCCCTTGGTGGTCTTCTTGGCAACGGACACTCCACCAGACAGTCTCCCTGCAGTGAGCCCCGAGCCGCTGAGCCTCCGCAGAGAAGCGCCCCTCGCCGTGGCTGTCTCAGAAGGCCGCCGCAGGCCACCTAGCCCCCTGCTGTCCAGAGGAGATGGTGGGACTGCACGGAGGCTGGAAGGTGGGACCCACCACCAAGGGCCCTCTGCACATCCCCTTCCCTTTGAAGACCTGGAATCTTGTGTCTGGTGCATGCAGGCGGCATCTTCCTGACACCAGTGGGTGGGGTTTGACCACCACCGTGAGGACCACGGGTTTCCCAGCTGGTGTCTAGCATCTGGCAGCCCCTGTGCCTGGGCTGATGTGAACGCTTGGTTCTTCTCCCTGGGCTCTCAACCCTCCACCTCTCGCTCCTTCCAGCCTTCAGCTTTTGGCTTTTGTAATTCCAGTCGTCGTCTTCTGCGACACCGGCACTGGTTGTCTGTGAAGCACATGCACTGGGCATGGAGGTGAAGGAGCAGCTCAATGACTCATGCTCAGTCCCTTCCCAGTTTCTTATAACTCAGGTAAGGTTTGGGTCTTTCTTACTCTACTGCAAATAACAAAATAAAAATAAAAGCCAGGCGTGGTGGCGCATGCCTTTAATCCCAGCACTTAGGAGGCAGAGGTAAGAGGATCGCCGTGAGTTCGAGGCCACCCTGAGACTCCATAGTGAATTCCAGGTCAGCCTGGGCTAGAGTGAGACTCTATCTTGAAAAATAAAATAAAAATAAAAAGAGCCTATAAAGATGGGACAATCAGATTAACTGGATCCTGAGGAATAATTTTCTTTCTTCCCCTTGAAGGGGAAAAAAACATTTTTCACTGGTGCATTTAACATTCCCCAGCTAGAGAAGATAGCAATTCTGGACACGTGCCAATGAATACAGAATGCCTGGAGAATCTGAACTTTTCAACTCTGGAAGATAAAAACTAACTATGGGACACTCTGGGTCTGATTGGGTAAACTCGTTAAACCCACTAACCTGTGATTGATGATGGTTCCCTGTCATTTTATTTTATTTTTTTTAAACGAATGGTTTTTGTTTAATTGTAGAAACTGATAACATTTGAGGTTAGTGTTGAATAATATTAAAACAAACTGCACTACCCGAAGAGTCTCTGTACCAGAGAGGACTGTGCTAATATATGCTTCAGATCAATTTAGAGTACAACATAGGGAACTATGAACGCCAGCAGAACACAAGTTGGATCTGTGGCCCAGAGACGATGTCACATGAGGGCCATGTCCTTGTCATGTGCAGGATGGCGAGGACTGGCTGAAGACACAGTTCAGAACTGTAATAGTTAACCAGTCTATTCTGAGGCCTTCTTACTGACAGTCTGTTGAGATTGTTTTCTAGGATCAGGGTCACATGTCATTAGAGCTCACCGTTATTTTAGGAAGCTGCGTCTTCATAGGATTAAGATTTTGAGTTTGCAGAATGCAGTTAAGCTCTGTACAAAGATGATGTTGGAGTAAAATAATATAGGGAGGAAGACCTGAATTCTGCTTTTCCAGTAATATCTCCTCTTGGATGTCTACATGTGTGGTGTTATTAATGCAATTATTTGCTTGTGCATATGTCATATGTAACACAAACAATTGCTTTTAAAATGGGTTTTATTCTCTCTCACAATGGTATGGCCAGTAAAAATATGTAGTTTTTTTTTTTCATTGACTTGAGTAAATATAGCTTCATAACATAAAAAGATTCAGAGACTCCACGTTCTCTTTGGGGTAAAGGAAATAGTAGGGTCTTTTATATTTTTGATTTCAATGCTAAAGATCCAAGACTGCCAATTTTTAGCCTCACAGCTTATTCACTAAGATACAGGGCATAGAGAGGGGAAAGGATACGTTTCAACCTGTTCTCTGTCATTGTGGTCATGTCAACTCAGGTAGCTGCAAGATGGGTGAGGTAGCCAGTGGGTTTTCATTTGAGCCTTCAAGAGACACTATTTGTGTGAAAATATTCTTGGTCTTTGCCTATCACTCATTGCTATGGAAATAAGATTAAATTCATTAAATATTGCATAGGATAAGTTTTGAAGCAGAGAAAGTGGTAATAACACATTTTAACAGCTTATCTTTAAAAATATTCATTAAGAATGTCATTTAGTATGCAGCCAGCTGATCTTTCACTTGACTTTTGAAAGAACCCAAACTCATCCACGATTTTATGTTTTTTATTCTGAAGGCTTTCCAAGTGCCTGCTCCACCTGATCCTGGAACTTTAAAACTGGAGCAATGTGCCAGGCGTGGGGGCACATGCCTTTAATCCCAGCACTATGGAGGCAGAGGTAGGAGGACCGGTGTTAGTTCAAGGCCACTCTGAGAATACAGTGAATTCCAGGTCAGCCTAGGCTAGAGTGAGACCTTATCTTGAAAAGCACACAAACAAGCAAACAAATACAAAAAGTGGAGCAATGTTATGTACATACAGAGGTGAAATTCTCAAATATGAATAGACTTTTCCTGTCCTTAGTATGGATAATTTTAGCATGTATTCTTAAGTTTGGTAACTGTTATCATTTTACATTGAACATTGGTGAGAGACAACCGTGTGTATAATTGATAGTAGTTGACTTTCTGCTTTGATGAGTCAAGGTCAGTCAGTACTCTGAGAACACAGAGGCCGAATAAAACAACGCAAAGGAAAATACAAAATGACAGGTATACTTGACTGGGCATATATTTCCTACAATAAAGTAAATTTGAAATTTCACTAAGGATTTGTGGGATTACATTTATCTTACTGTAATTTAGAAATCGTATTAATAAATAATTTTTAAATTTCATTCCTTTATATATTTGGGGGAGCAAGAGAGAGAGAGAAAGAGAGAGAGAGACGGAGAGAGAAGACATATGGGGAAAGAGCCATCCAGGAAAGACAGGGAGAGATGGACATAGTATGAGATCACCTACGCCTCTTGCCACATCAAACATGTGGGTACTGGGGTATTGAACCTGGGCTGGCAGGAATTGCAAGCAAATGTCTTTAGCCATGGAGCCATCTCCCACGTTCTTTGTTGCTCTTTATAAGGAGTGAAGCTAGAATCTAATTTCTCTCTTTCTCTCACTCTTTTCTCTCCCTCACATTTTTTAATTGGTCATTTTTTCTTTTTGGGGGGGGGATTTTTGAGGTGGGGTCTCACTCTAGTCCAGGCTGACCTGGTATTCACTATGTAGTCTCAGGGTGGCCTTGAACTCATGGCAATCCTCCTATCTCTGCCTCCCAAGTGCTGGGATTAAAGGGGGTGGGGAGCAGGGCAGGAGAAAGAATTCTGCTCTATTGGTAATAGAGCTCCAGGTTCTTTCCATCATGAATTTCAGAGTCTCCCAGTGACACGTGGTGCTTAAAAATAGTGTACCACTTCTTAAGGACAATCTTGTTCCAACGGGTGGCAGTTTGAACTGCGATCAGTTTCTTAAGGTCCCCAATGGTGTCGTCGGTGTGGCACTTCACGCGGACTTCCTTCCCCAGACGGTCGTTGCAAACAACCTCGATCATTCTGACTGGAGCGGATGTCTGATCACAAATGCGAAGATGCTCACCAGCTACTGGCACAGACCACCAAACTCTGAGCCAGGAGCTTCTCTCTCCCTGTCATTTTAATAGATGAAACAGGGCTGGAGGGATGGCTTAGCAGTTAAGGCATTTGCCTACAAAGCCAAAGGACCCAGGTTCAATTCCCCAGGACCCACATTAGCCAGATGCTCTGGGTGGGGCATGTGTCTGGAGTTCGTCTGCAGTGGCTAGAGGCCTTGGCGTGCTCATTCTCTCTCTCTCTCTTTCTCTCTGTCTCTCCATCCCCCCTGTCTCTCTGCCAAACAAATAAATAAAACATTTTTTAAAAATAAAGCTTTAAAATATGAAATTGAGGGTGGGAGGGCTAATGTCAAAAACTTATACAATTTTAAAATATCAAATATCACTATTAAATGTGAGCTGGTTTCCCAAAAAACTGAATGTAAAAATCTATAATCCTAGCTTGAGAAAATGTCCATTATTGCCCTATTATTGTTCATAAGCAATATCCTCATAAGCAAGATTATGGGCCAGATTAAACCTATGATGCACTGATTTTGAACAGTCACATTCATCTATTCCATGGGCAACATAGCATGGCAAAAATAAGAGCATTAACTTTCTTAAAGACGTAAAGTTAATAGAAAATTATTTTCAAGTCAGGTGTGGTAGCATACGCCTTTAATCCTCAAGAGGAAGAGGCAGAAGGAACATTGTGAGTTCGAGGCCAGCCTGAGTCTACACAGTGAATTCCAGGTCAGCCTGGACTAGAATGAGACCCTACCTTGAAAAACAAACCAAAAAAAAATACAAAACTGTTTTTCTCTTGTCATTTCCAGTACTGAAAAAAAATGACCCCTTACAAGGTTTCGGATTCTCGGCTAACCAGTTCTCATTTTGCCAGCATCCATCAACAGCACAGAGTGACTTTACCTGTTCTTCCCAAACAGCCACTTTCATAGCTGTCGCCTCTCACCTGAGCATTGGACACAGCATTTATCCTAGAACAACACAAAATTAGGCAATGAGCTTTCATGCCAGTAAAACACTCATAGGTATTTCTATCATTTAGAAATGAAACAAACTACTTCCTAACCAAAGCCAATACTTAAAACAATTTTTATTTTATTCATTTATTTATTTGAGAGAGAAAGTAAAAGAAAGGCACATAAAGAGAATGGGTACATCGGGGCCTCCAGCACTACCTTGTGCATCTGGCTTACATGGGTACTAGGGAATTGAACCTGGGTCTTTATGCTTCACAGGCAAGCCCCTTAACCACTAAACCATCTCTCCAGCCCCAAAGCTAATATTTAATTATTTAAATTACACATAAATCCTAGTGAATACAAAGGATTTTTGTTTTGTTTTGTTTTTGTTTTTCAAGATAGGGTCTCACTCTAGCCCAGGCTGACCTGAAATTCACTAGGTAGTCTCAGGGTGGCCTTGAACTCACAGTGATTATCCTACCTCTGCCTCTTCTTCTTCTTTTTTATTTATTTATTTATTTATTTATTTGAGAGAGTGAGAGAGGGAAAGAGGGAGACACACACATGGAGGGAGGGAGAGAGAGAATGGGTGCCTCAGGGCCTCCAGCCACTGCAAATGAGCTCCAGATGCATGTGCCACCTTGTCCTGAGGTCCTGGGGAATTGAATGGAAGTCCTTTGGCTTTGCAGGCAAACGCCCCAACCGCTAAGCCATCTCTCTAGCCCCTACCTCTGCCTCTTGAGTGGTGGGATTAAAGGTGTGCACCACCATACCTGGCTTTACATTTTTGTTTCCCCCTAAAGTACACCCTAAGCAATATAAGTTGCTATTAATTTTAAAGTATTTTATTTTTCTTTATTTATTTATTTGAGAGAGGGAAAGAGGCAGAAAGAGAGAGAGAATGGTGCACCAGGGCGTCCAGCCATGGCAAACAAACTCCAGATGCATGTACCACACTGTGCATCTGGCTTACTTGGGACCTGGAGAGTTGAACCAGGATCTTTTGGCTTTGCAGGCAAGCGCTTTAACCACTAAGCCTTATCTCCAGCCCTAAGTTGCTATTAATTTTAAAGAGCAAAGACATGTTACTAGAACTCCAAGATACCACTGACTATAAGACTTATCCTGCTATTACCTACTAAAATGAAAAAGCATGCCTTCTGGGACCCACAAACATGGTCATTCAGGAGAAAAAGCACATGATAAACTATCAATGCCTGAAAGACTTTTTTTTTTTTTTTTTTTTTTTTTTTTAGGTAGGGTCTCACTCTAGCCCAGGCTGACCTGGATTTACTATGTAGTCTCAGACTGGCCTCGAACTCACAGGATTCTTCTGCCTCTGCCTCTCTCCCAGTGCTGGGATTAAAGGCATGCACCAACATGCCCAGCTGCTAGAAAGATTTGACAAAATTCAACATTTATTCCTAGCTATTAAAAAATAACCTGAGGGGCTGGAGAGATCACTTCGCAGTTAAAGGTACTTGTTTACAAATCCTGAGGGCTGGGTTCTATACCCCAGAACCGATGTAAAGCTAGATGCACAAAGTGGCACATGCATGCAGAGGCTAGAGGCCCTGGCATGCCTATTCTCTTTCTCTCTGTCTCACTCTACTTGTAAATAAATAAATAAAAATATTTTTGCCAGGCGTGGTGGCACACACCTTTAATCCCAACACTCGGGTGGCAGAGGTAGGAGAATCACCATGAGTTCAAGGCCACCCTGAGACTACATAGTAAATTCCAGATCAGACTGGGCTAAAGTGAAACCCTACATCAAAAAACAAAAATAAGCCAGGCATGGTGGCACACACCTCTAATGCCAACACTTGGGAAGCAGAGGTAGGAGGATCGCCATAAATTCAAGGCCACCTGAGACTACAGAGTGAATACCAGGTCAGCCTGAGCTAGAGTGAGACCCTACCTCAAAAGCCAAAAACAAAATAACCAACACACACATGCACATATATAACATGTATATAATATATATACATTAGATATATATTTCTTAAGAAAATAACCTTAGCCAGGTGTGGTGGCACACACCTTTAACCCTAGCACTCAGGAGACTGAGACAGGAGAATCACTGTAAGTCCAAGACCAGCTGAGTTATATAGGGAGTTCTAGGTCTGCCTGGGCTGCCAAAGTGAAACCCTGCCCCAAAACAAACAATAACAAAAACTCCTCAACCTTAATAAAAAAGGAAACAGGACTGGAGAGATGGCTCAGCAGTTAAAGGTGTTTGCTTACAAAGCCTCGTGATTTAGGTGTGGCTCCCCAGTCCCCATGTAAAGCCAAATGCACAAAGTAGCACATGTGTAGGGAGTTCCTTTGCAAGGGCAAGAGGACCTGGTGTGCCCATACCTACTCTGTTTCTGTCTGCCTTCTCTCTCTTAAATAAATATCCTATTTAAAAAAAAAAAAAAAAAGAGGGCTGGAGAGATGGCTTAGCGGTTAAGCGCTTGCCTGTGAAGCCTAAGGACCCCGGTTCAAGGCTTGGTTCCCCAGGTCCCACGTTAGCCAGATGCACAAGGGGGCGCACGCGTCTGGAGTTCGTTTGCAGAGGCTGGAAGCCCTGGCGTGCCCATTCTCTCTCTCTGCCTCTATCTGTCTTTCTCTCTGTGTCTGTCGCTCTCAAATAAATAAATAAATAAAATTATTTAAAAAAAAAGAATCCATCAATAAAATTTAGAAGTTATTCAAGAAAGAATTAAACATTAAGAATATTTCTTCAAAGAGAGAAGAGACACAAATTAATAAAATCAGAGATGAACAAGGCAACATCACAACAGATTCCAGAGAAATTCAAAAAATCATAGGGACATACTACAAAAGCATATACTCCACAAAGTATGAAAATCTGAAAGAAATGGATGATTTCCTTGATCTATATGACCTACCTAAATTAAATCAAAATGAGATTAATCACTTAAATAGACCTATAACAAACATGGAGATCCGAACAGTTATCAATAATCTCCCAACTAAAAAAAGCCCAGGCCCGGATGGATTCACTGCTGAATTTTACCAGACTTTTAAGGAAGAGCTAACACCATTGCTTCTTAAGCTTTTCCAGGAAATAGAAAAAGAAGGAATTCTACCAAACTCCTTCTATGAGGCCAGCATCACCCTGATACCAAAACCAGGCAAAGATAGAACAAAAAAAGAAAATTACAGACCAATCTCCCTCATGAACATAGATGCAAAAATTCTCAACAAAATATTGGCAAACAGAATACAAGAGTATATCAAAAAGATCATTCACCCTGACCAAGTAGGCTTTATCCCAGAGATGCAGGGATGGTTCAACATACGCAAATCTATAAATGTAATACACTACATAAACGGGTTGAAGGACAAAAATCACATGATCATCTCATTAGATGCAGAGAAAGCATTTGACAAAATCCAACATCCCTTCATGATAAAAGTCCTACAGAGACTGGGAATAGAAGGAACATATCTCAATATAATAAAGGCTATTTATGACAAGCCTACAGCCAACATATTACTAAATGGGGAAAAACTGGAAGCTTTTCCACTAAAATCAGGAACAAGACAAGGGTGTCCACTGTCCCCACTTTTATTTAATATAGTACTGGAAGTCTTAGCCATAGCAATAAGGCAAGAGACACACATAAAAGGGATACAAATTGGAAAGGAAGAAATCAAGTTATCATTATTTGCAGATGACATGATTCTATACATAAAGGACCCTAAAGACTCTACTAGCAAGCTGTTAGAGCTGATCAAAACCTACAGCAATGTAGCAGGATACAAAATAAATACACAGAAATCAGTAGCCTTCATATATGCTAACAACAAACACACAGAGGATGAAATCAGAGAATCACTCCCATTCACAATTGCATCAAAAAAAAAAATAAAATACCTTGGAATAAACCTAACCAAGGAAGTAAAGAATCTATACAATGAGAACTTTAAAACACTCAAGCGAGAAATTGCAGAAGACACTAGAAAGTGGAGAAACATCCCTTGTTCCTGGATTGGAAGAATCAATATCGTGAAAATGGCAATCTTACCTAAAGCAATCTACACATTTAATGCAGTCCCTATCAAAATTCCAAAGGCTTTCTTCATGGAAATAGAAAAAACAATCCAAAAATTCATTTGGAATCACAAAAAACCCCGAATATCTAAAATAATACTGAGCAACAAAAAAGAGGCTGGTGGTATCACCATACCTGATTTTAACCTATACTACAGAGCCATAGTAACAAAAACAGCATGGTACTGGCACAAAAACAGACATGTAGATCAGTAGAACAGAATAGAGGACCCAGATGTAAGCCCAAGTAGCTATAGCCACCTGATATTCGATAAAAATGCCAAAAATACTCATTGGAGAAAAGACAGCCTCTTCAGCAAATGGTGTTTTGAAAACTGGATAAATATCTGCAGAAGGATGAAAATAGATTCTTCTCTCTCGCCATGCACAAGAATTAAGTCCAAATGGATTAAAGACCTTAACATCAGACCGGAAACTTTGAAACTGCTAGAGGAAAAAGTAGGGGAAACCCTTCAACATATTGGTCTTGGCAAAGACTTTCTGAATACAACCCCAATTGCTCAGGCAATAAAACCACAGATTAACCACTGGGACCTAATGAAATTACAAAGATTTTGCACCGCAAAGGACACAGTGAAAAAAGCAAAGAGGCAACCTACAGAATGGGAAAAAATCTTCACCAGCTATATATCTGATAGAGGATTAATATCTAGGATATACAAGGAACTCAAAAAGTTAAATAATAAGGAATCAAACAAGCCAATCAAAAAATGGGCTATGGAGCTAAATAGAGAGTTCTCAAAGGAAGAAATACGAATGGCATATAAGCATCTAAAAAAATGTTCTACATCACTAGTCATCAGGGAAATGCAGATTAAAACTACATTGAGATTCCATCTCACTCCTGTCAGATTGGCCACCATCATGAAAACAAATGATCATAAATGTTGGCGGGGATGTGGAAAAAGAGGAACCCTTCTTCACTGCTGGTGGGAATGCAATCTGGTCCAGCCATTGTGGAAAACAGTGTGGAGGTTCCTAAAACAGCTAGAGATTGATTTACCATATGACCCAGTTATAGCGCTCCTAGGCATATATCCAAAGGACTCATCTCATTTCCTTAGAAGTACATGCTCAACCATGTTTATTGCTGCTCAATTTATAATAGCTGGGAAATGGAACCAGCCTAGATGTCCCTCAACAGATGAGTGGATAATGAAGATGTGGTACATTTATACAATGGAGTTCTACTCAGCGGTAAAGAAAAATGAAGTTATGAAATTTGCAGAAAAATGGATGGACCTGGAAAGTATTATACTAAGTCAGGTAACCCAGGCCCAGAAAGCCAAGCGCCACATGTTCTCTCTCATATGTGGATCCTAGCTACAATATTTCTTCAAAAAGTATCCTGAAGTGAGATTAAGGATTATGACCTTCATACTTACATGAAGAAAGCCAATGTGGAAAATACCCCACACGTGTGAAAAGCATGGTTCAACTGCTCAGGCTTGGAATACACCACGGCTGCGTCAATCATGATCCACCAGCCTGTAAAAAACTGAGAAAGAAAGAGCTTGAAGAGAATACCAAAACTTTTGCTTAACACAGCACCTGCTCTTCAACGCTTGCTTCCTTGCACATCACATAATGAAACAAAATATTTTGCGTTTTAAAAGATGCTAGAATACTGGGCTGGAGCGATGGCTTAGCGGTTAAGGTGTCTGCCTGCAAAGCCAAGGGAGCCAGGTGCAATTCCTCAGGACCCATGTTAGCCAGATGCACAAGGGGGCGCACAGAGTTCATTTGCAGTGGATGGAGGCCCTGGCGCACCCATTCTCTCTCTCCCTCTCCCTCTTTCTCTGGCAAATAAATAAACAAATAAAATGTTTTTATTAAAAAAAAGAAAAGAAAAATGAGCAAAAGATGCTAAAATACAAATGTAGGAATCCCCTGTTTACTTGGCCTTTGCAGCAGATGAGATGAACATATATAGTCAAATTTGAGTAAGATTCTGAAGTTCTGTTCTCACAGAAAGAAGAAAAATTGATATAGGAATGACTTGTTTAATTCTTCCACCCACCATCATTACATTAGCAGAAGCTCTCCTTAACTACCAACATAACCAACTCCCTGTCACCGACAGCCTTCTTCTCTCTTAACTATCTTTCCCCAAGCACTTTTGTTTTTTCTTAACAAGAATCACCTGTTGCAACTCCTAAACTATTAGCCTGCTATCCTTTTAGGTTATGTGATTTTAGTACTGTGTAAGTGAATGACGGTGAGTACATAAAATGTAATGGTTTTAGGTCAACCAAGCTGAACAGACCCAAAGTACAGAAGACAGTAAAAAGTTTCCTAGACAGCTTAAATGCAGATGGGCAAACACTTTTCTAAAATGACAAAATGGGCATAGTGTGCAACCTTAATGCTTAGGATACACACACACACATATGTATTCTCAGGGTGGCCTCAAACTCGTGGTGATCCTCCTACCTCTGCCACTCGCGTGATGGAATTAAAGGCATGTGCCACTATGCCCGGCTTGTTTAGGATATTTTTGTTTTGTTTTGTTTTGTTTTTTGAGGTAGGGTCTCACTCTAGCTCAGGCTGCCCTGGAATTCACTATGTAGTCTCAGGGTGGCTTCGAACCCATGGTGATCCTCCTACTCTGCCTCCTGAGTGCTGGGATTAAAGATGTGCGCCACCATGCCTGGCTTGTTTAGGAGATTTTTAAAAATGTTTTAAAACATCCACAAAAAGCTTCCAAACTCTTTTGTGAAGGGAAACAATTGATAAACTTGAAAATAATTTAATAGAGGAAAAACCACAGACCAATCTCATTAGAAACCAATCCTGCCCTTCCTTCAAATGTTAGCTAGCAGTCAGGGAGGAGGTGGGGAGGAAAGGGGAGGAATGACTGGAGTAGAACGTGTATCTAATGTGCTTGAAGCTCTGGGCTCCATTCTCAGCATCACAAAAGCCAGGCACAGTGGTACAGCCAAATAATCCCAAAACTGGGGAGGTGAATTAGGAATATCAGAATTCCAAGGTCATCCTTGGCTATGGTGCAAGTTCAAGGTCACCTTAGGATATATGAGACTGTCCCAAGAGAGAAAGAGGAAGGGTGGAAGAGCGGGTCACACCTATAATTCCAGCACTTAGGCCAGCCTGAGCTACACAGTGAGTTCTAGGCCAGCCCACACTATACAGGGTGATCCTGTCTAGGGAGGTGAGGGAGACCAGGTGTGCTATTACATGCCTGTAAGCCTAATACCTGTGGAGTAAAAGCAGGAGGGTCTCAACTTTAAACCAGCCTGGGCAATGTAACAAGGCCAGTTTCAAAATCCAAAATGAAAGAGGAGGAGAAGAGAGAAGATCCAAAAGAATTCTATACACAGAATTCTATAGTTATCTTTAGTTCCTACTGTACCTTATTTTGTTTAGTTTGGCCTCACTTTTCAGTTGAACTTTGAGTATAGAACTAGACACAAATTTTCAAAACATAAAAGATGCTGAGTCGGACATGGCAGTGCACACCTTCAATCCCAGCACTTGGGAGGCATAGGTAAGAGGACTGCTGTGAGGCCAGCCTGAGACTACATAGTGAATTCCAGGTCAGCCTGGGCTATAGTAAGACCCTACCTTGAAAAACAACAACAAAAACAAAAGATGCTGAAATTCCTTCCTTTAAATTTATTTTGAGAGAGAGAGAGAAAGAACAGGTGTGCCAGGACCTTCAGCCACTGAGAACGAACTCCAGGTGCATGTTCCCTCTTGGAGGCACATGTGCAACACTGCACGCTTGCATCACTACACCTGGTGATGTGGGACCTGGAGATTCAAACATGAGTTCTTAGGCTTTGCAGGCAAGTGCCTTAACCACTAAGCCATCTCTCCAGCCCTGAAATTCCTTTTGAAAAAAAACAAGCTTTCACTCTCAAATAAATAAATAAAACAAAAAAAGAGACTAATTGAAAGGGGAGGGGATATGATAAAGGGTAGATATGTAAAGGGGAAAGTAGGGGAGGAATTATCATGGTTTATTGTCTATAATTATGAATGTTGTCAACAAAAAAAAAAAGGTAAGGGATGAAGAGATGGCTTAGCAATTAAAGCAATTGATCTGAGACACCTAAGAACCCAGGTTTGAGTCCCCATTACCCACATAAGATGCACAAGGTGACACATACATTTGGAGTTCGTTTGCAATGGCTAGAGGACTTGGTGTACTCATTCTCTCTCTCTCTCAAATAAATAAATATTTTTTTAAGTTAAAAAAAATAAGAGCTGGAGAGATGGCTTAGCGATTAAGGTTCTTGCCTGCAAAGCCAAAGGACTTAAGTTCAATTCCCCAGGTCCCAGGTAAGCTAGGTGCACAAGGCGGGGCACGCATCTGGAGTTTGTTTACTGTGGCTGGAAGCCCTAGCGTGCCCATTCCCTCTTTCTCTCTACCTATTTCTTTCTCTATCCCTCTCTCTCTCTCAAATAAATAAATGAAAAAAAATTTTTAAGTTAAAAAAAAAAAACAAGGGCTGGAAGGTTGGCTTATTATGGCATTTGTCTGCAAAGCCAAAGGACCCAGGCTCAATTTCCCAGGACCCACGTAAATCAGATGCACAAGGTGGCACATTCATATGGAGTTCGTTTGAAGTGGCTGGAGGCCCTGGCATGCCCATTCTCTCTGACTCTCTCTCGCTCTCTCAAATAAACAAACAAATAAAAATTAAAGCCCTTTAAAAAAAAAACAAAAAAAAAACAAGCCAGGCATGGTGGCACACACCTTTAATCCCAATATGCTGAAGGCAGAGGTATGAGGATTACTGTGAGGTCAGCCTAGGCTAGAGTGAGACCCTACCTCAAAAAAAAAAAAAAAAAAAACAGCCCAGCATGGTGGCACAAGCCTTTAATCTTAAGCACTTGGGAGGCAGAGGATCATCAAGAGTTCGAGGCCACCCTGAGATCACCACATAGTAAATTCCATGTCAGCCTGGGCTAGAATGAGACTCTACCTTGGGAAAGGAAAGAAAAGAAAAAGAAAAAGAAAAAGAAAAAGAAAAAGAAAAAGAAAAAGAAAAAGAAAAAGAAAAAGAAAAAGAAAAAGAAAAAGAAAAAGAAAAAGAAAAAGAAAAAGAAAAAGAAAAAGAAAAAGAAAAAGAAAAAGAAAAAGAAAAAGAAAAAAGAAAAAGAAAAAGAAAAAGAAAAAGAAAAAGAAAAAGAAAAAGAAAAAGAAAAAGAAAAAGAAAAAGAAAAAGAAAAAGAAAAAGAAAAAGAAAAAGAAAAAGAAAAAGAAAAAGAAAAAGAAAAAGAAAAAGAAAAAGAAAAAAGAAAAAGAAAAAGAAAAAGAAAAAAAAAGAAAAGAAAAGAAAAGAAAAGAAAAGAAAAGAAGGAACACAAAAACAAAATTTAAAAATTGTCATCATTTTTGTTTCTGTCAAGCTGTATAATAACTATGCAAGGTACAGGAGGAGAGGGGATCTGCACAACTTCTCTACTCTTGTTTACACACTTAAAATATTTTTTAAAGTGTTTTATTATTTGCAAGGAAAGAGAGAGAGGGGAAGAATAATGAGCATACCAGGGCCTTTAGCTGCTGCAAATGACCTCCAGATGAATGTGCCATTTTGTACATCTGATACTGGGTACTGGGGAATCAAACCTGGGTTAAGCTTTTCAGGCAAGCACCTTAACTGCTGAGCCATCTATCTCTCCAGCCCACTTGATAATCTTTTAAGTAACAAAAAGTAAAAGCGAGATGGCTTAGTGGTTCAGGCTCTTGCCTGCGAAGCCTAAGGAGCCACGTTTGAATCCCCAGTACCCGCGTATGCCAGATGTACAAGGTGACGCATGCATCTGGAGTTTGTTTGCAGTGGCTAGAGGCCCTGACACACCCATTCTCCCTCTCTATCTGCCTCTTTCTCTCTCAAACAAATGAGTAATAGCAAAAGCTACAAGTGGATTTCCTGCTTCCTGTGAGCCCTTGGGCTGAGATGTGTAGCCACAGTGAAGATCTCTGGTGTGAGGCACCATGATCTGGCTGATATACGGCAGTCAGAGTGATATAAGCACCTAGAGAGGATAACCCGCAGCAGCCTTGGCCTAACAAGCTCTTCCCAAGACACGGCTGCTCTGTCTCCTTCAACTAGTAAGATTCGAGTTCTTTTCTATCCTGCCATACTGCGGCATCCGGGTTCACACATACCCACTGGCTGTTCTCAGTGAAAGCACAATCACATAGGATTTGGGGCAATTACGTTACACTGGCCACATTCCGGTGTCATGCTACATCAAAGATGGTTTCCCACTAGCTTTGTGATGAAACAGAGAGAGGAAACCGGGCATGAGTGTAAACGGCCAGGCAGACAGAGATGCTTGATGTCATCGGAACTTGAGCCCATGGAATCCAGCCAGGGGTGTCGGCAGACTGGATCATGAAAGTCAGAGTCCTTTCTATTCAGTGTAGGAATGGAGCTGTGCAGTCTGGATGGGGCAGGAACGCTCCGACCCCCTGCACTGGCTCTGGGGGCTTTCACTGCCTCTCCTCTCCGGAGTGGGGCTAAGGCTTGCAGAAATGTTCTTCGCAGAGAAAGGAAGGGCGGAGGATACTTAATAGGTTGATATTGTATATATGAAATTACAATGATTGTAATGGGGAGGTAATATAATGGAGAATGGAATTTCAAATGGGAAAGTGTGGGGGTGGGGAGGGAGGGAATTACCATGGGATATATTTTATAATCATGGAAAATGTTAATAAAAATTTAAAAAATCAGTTATCAGGAAGAAATAATAAAGATTAAGGCAGAAATTAATTAAAAAAATGTTCTTCGCCTTTTTTTTTTTTTGGTGATTATTTTCTTGAGGAAGGGGGCTGATCTGGACCCCACTCTGTAGCTCCAGACTGGCCTCAAACTCAAAACAACCCACCTACCTCTGCCTCCTTCACCACTTCTTGTTTGTTTTTCTGAAGTACGGTTTCACTCTAGGCCAGGCTGATCTGGAATGCACTGTGTAATCTCAGGGTGACCTCAATCCCGTACCTCTCCCTACCGAATGCTGGGATTAATGGCATGTACCACCATGCCCAGCTTCTTCACCTTGAGACTACACAGTGAATTAAAAGTCAGCCTGGGCTAGAGTGAGACCCTACCTCAAAAAACCAAAATAAATGAATAATAAAAATATGAGGTATAAATGTCACCTCACTTACCAATATGCCCGCAACCACAGAAGCAACAGCATTTCTTCTCTCGCTCCAGTCAATACACTCACATTCCGGCCATCGGAAGTTATCTAGGAAGCCTGCCATTTTTACTCCATACACATAGATTTTTCATCAAACACTATGCCCTACAAACAAAACACAAGAAATAATCAACCTAAGGAAATGCTTTTGAGGGGTAAAATATCTGATTTATTTCTTAAAATTTTAATAGTAAATTAACTTAAGGCTTATAACTGAAAAGAAAAAAACAAGTCCCTGTTAAAATGCATGCGTCTTGGACACAAGGGGGCGCTTACTGTCTGCTAAATAAGCACTGTGGTTTTGGCGCTAGTCTGTAGGGGCTGAATCTGCAACTCAGGGGTAGAGCTCATCCAAGCTGAAAGCCATGGGCTTGTTCACTGGGAACCCAAAACAAAACAGCAACCCTGTCCATAAATCCCTTGACACTCTTCTTCACTGAGAGGTGGGTCTATGTCCTAGCCCTTGACTTTAAATCGGATGACTAGAATATCTATGCTATATTACTTCTGCTACCCCTTCAATTTGAGTCAACAATAAAGACTGGCCAACCAAATGAGGAGGGAGTGCTATGAAACTTCTGCATGCAGCTTCCAATACTGGGTCATAGAAGGCAATGCCTTCAGCTTCCACTCAGTTCTCTGGACCACAAATGCTAGGGTCCTGAGGCACCTTGCAGACACCTATGCTACCATGCTGTGAAGAAACCATGTGTAGGCGTCCCAGCCACTTGCATTAACTGCCAGATGGGTGAGTAAAGACACTTCTAGGTGACAGTGGTTTGAGATATAGCATTCCTCTGAACTTTGAGCCATCCCAGCTAAGGTGCCAGACACAGTTATCTTGAAGGTTCACCATGAGTTTGAGGCCACCCTGAGACTACATAGTGAATTCCAGGTCAGCCTGGGATACAGCGAGATCCTACCCTCTCCCCCCCTCAAAAAAAAAGGAGATTTTTTTTTTGTTTTTTTCAAGGCAGCATCTCACTCTGTAGGCCTATGCTGGTCTCAAACTCACAGTGATCATCCTACCTCAGCTTCCTGTGTGCTGCGACTAAAAATATATGCCATTCTGTGGGGCCAGGCGGCTTTCTGAGAGGTAGACAGAAATTGAAGGAAATCTGACCTCGTGAGCAAGCAAACACAGTGACTGGGACCCACTGAGGAGCTCCCATGTACTCCCTCCCACCAAGGGGCTCACGGGGGACAGAGAGGCTAGAACTCAAGGAAGAGCCTTAGTGGCCTGAGATATCACAACAGCTGGAAACTGGAGTGATAACTCTCAGGAAGGATTAAGTTACAGACAGAAAACCCCAAACACACTATTTTTTTGTTGTTGTTGTTGTTTTGAGGTAGGGTCTCACTCTAGTCCAGACTGACCTGGAACTTACTATGCAGTCTCAGGGTGGCCTTGAACTCATGGCAATCCATCTACCTCTGCCTCCCAAGTGCTGGGATTAAAGGTGTGCGCCACCACGCCCAGCTAGAGATTTCTTTACAGCAAAAAAAGGTACTGATATATATGTTAAAATAATTGAACAGGGCTGGAGAGATGGCTTAGCGGTTAAGTGCTTGCCTGTTAAGCCTAAGGACCCTGGTTCAAGGCTCGGTTCCCCAGGTCCCACGTTAGCCAGATGCACAAGGGGGCGCACGCGTCTGGAGTTCGTTTGCAAAGGCTGGAAGCCCTGGTGCGTCCATTCTCTCTCTCTCCCTCTATCTGTCTTTCTCTCTGTGTCTGTCGCTCTCAAATAAATAAATAAATAAAAATTAAAAAAAAATAATTGAACAGTGGTACAACTAGAAATAGAAAATATGAGTGAAATTTTTCTAAGTCTCATGCTTATACTCAGTCTATATTCCTGTTGAGATGTTCTTCTCTTAAAATTAAGTTATCAAGTTTCTTTTTATGCATGTATGTGCATGCATATAGGGCTGTGGGGGGGGGTGGACACATGTGCACGGGTGCATGTTCATGTGTGTATAGAGGCCAGAAAACAACTACCAGTGTTGCTTCTTAGAAATGCCATCAATCTTGTTTTAAAATTATTTGTTTATTTACAACCAGAAAGAGGTAGAAGAGTAACAGAGAGAATGGGTGGGCAGATGTATGTGCCACTTTGTGCATCTGGATTTACGTGGGTACTGGGGAATCAAACCCAGGCCATCAGGCTTTGCAAGCAAGTGCTTTCAACCGCTGAGCCATCTCTCCAGCCCTATTTTTTTTAATATTGTTTTTATTTGCAAGCAGAAAAAGGAAGAGAGGGAGGAAGGGAGGGAAGGAAGGAGAGACAGCAGGGAGCACAAGAACAGAAGTAGGCACAGGAGGGCCTCTTACTGCTGCAAAAGAACTCCAGATGCAGGTGCCACTCCAGACACTTTTAATTCTTGGCTAACCCCTAAACAACCGGTGGAGAGAGACACCAGGGAACTCAGCAGAGAAAAACAGCTGTGAGGATAGCTAAGCAAACTGAGATAGATAGATGACTGATTGATTGATTGACTGATTTGTGAGTGGGTGTGCCCCACACACGAGACATTTTGGAGTTCGACTGCAGCAGGTGCACAGGCACAATGTACACAGCTAAAGCCAAGTCTCCACAAGTTCAAGGCAGTCAGCTGATTTTTACTACCTGCTGCAACAGAGAGCCACAGGGGCACATTTGATCAAGACATCTTTCAACATTGTAGTGAACTGTTAGTGACAAATTAAATGTTAACTGATTAAAAGTCAAGTTTAAGGAAGGTCACTATGAATTTGAAATAGTGCTTGAAGGTTAAAAACAAAGTGAATTCATTCCCCACATGAAGTTCATTATAAAATTCATTTCCCAGGCTAAAGAGATGGCTCAGAAATTAAAGGCACTTGCTGGCAAATCCTAAGGGCCCAGATTCCATTCCCCAGTACCCACGTAAAGCCAGATGCACAAAATGGCATATGTGTCTCGAGTTCATTTGCCCTAAGTGTGCCCATATTCTCTTTCTGTCTGCCTCTTTCTCTGTATCGCAGATAAATAAATATAGACATACTATTTATTTATTTGAGACAGAGAGAGAGAGGGAGAAAGAGAATGGGCACACCAGGGCTTCTAGCCACCACAAACAAACCCAAGATGCATGTGCCACCATGAGCATCTGGCTAACGAGGGACTTGGAGAATAGAACCTGGTCCTTAGACTTTGCAGGCATGCGCCTTAACCACTATGGAGAAACCAGCTGAAGAAATTAAAGAAGGTGGCCATTAATCTGGGTGTGGCAGTCCACACCTTTAGTCCCAGCACTGAAACTGAAGTAGGGTTGTGGCGCACACCTTTAATCCCAGCACTCAGGAGGGAGGCAGAGGTAGGAGGATTGATGTGAGTTCAAGGCCACCCTGAAACTACATAGGGAATCCCAGGTCAGCCTGGGCTAGAGTGACACCTTACTTCAAAAAAACAAACAAAAAAATTATTGACAACTTCCATAATTATAGACAATATAAGTCATGCATGCACACAAGATTGCACAAGCATCTGGAGTTCAATTACAGCAGCTGGAGGCCCTGGTGTGTCAATTCTCCCTCCCTCCCTCCCTCCCTCTCTCTCTCTCTCTCTCTCTCTCTCTCCCTCTCTCTCTCATTCTTGCTCTCTTGCATTAAAAAAAAAAAAAGTCCAAATCCCAGCACTCAGGAGGCAGAGGGAGGAGGATCACTGTGAGTTCGAGGCCACCCTGAGACTCCATAGTCAATTCCAGGTCAGCCTGGGCTAGAGTGAGACCCTACCTTGAAAAACTGAAAAAGTCCACTCTGTTGAGCTTGCTAAAAAGAAAAAGTAGATAGACAAGGTCCAAAAGTTAGGGTTCATAAGCCTTCCTAAACCCCCAAATTGTGTAACCTGCCTCAAAGAAACAAAGGAAAGAGGAGGCCAGAACAGCAAGAGCCCAGCACGACGGTGAGCACTGGGAGAACAGGCCGCCGTACTACGAACTAACGCCCAACCAGGAAAACCGCTTTTCATGACCGCTGGTTACTGCTATGTCTGTATCACCACACGGTCTTGACTCAATGAAAGCTGATGATTCCAGCCCTGGCTCCCTGCCTTACAGAGGAAACACAGATGATATTTCATATAAGACTGCAGTCTTGGGCTGGAGAGACGGCTTAGCGGTTAAGCGCTTGCCTGTGAAGCCTAAGGACCCCGGTTCGAGGCTCGGTTCCCCAGGTCCCACGTTAGCCAGATGCACAAGGGGGCGCATGCGTCTGGAGTTCGTTTGCAGTGGCTGGAAGCCCTGGCGCGCCCATTCTCTCCCTCCCTCTCTCTCTCTCTCTCTCTCTCTCGCTCTCGCTCTCGCTCTCGCTCTCGCTCTCAAATAAATAAATAAAAATAAAAATTTCAAAAAAAAAGACTGCAGTCTTTGGAGATGTAACAAGAGCAAAGAGAACATAAGTAAAATGTATATGTCCAATAACAGAACAAATGTTTAAAAGTAAAATAGCTTATTTAACACAGATTTGATCTATTTTTGAAAAACAAAACTGGTTACTGGTATGAGAGAATGCTAATGACTGCTATTAACGAAGAAAGCCTGTAATATTACTTCTTTTACATCATTTTGTGTTGGAGGAACAGCATTACCATATGAACACATGACACACATATAAACACTGCACGGACAAGCCCCAGTGTGTCCATTTGTGATATGTGGGGGTGCTACAACCAGCTGTTTGTTTGCTTTTAGTTAACATATTTTCAAAGTGTGCAGTCTGATCATTAAATAGTTGTTTTTTTTTTTTAATATAGTTTTAGGAGCTGGAGAGATGGCTCTTGTCTGCAGAGCCCAATGACTTGGGTTCAATTCCCCAGTACTCATATAAAGCCAAATCCACAAAATGGCATATTTGCAGCAGCTGGAGGCCCCTGGCGTGCCCATTCATATTTTCTCTCTCTCTCTCTCTTTCTGCTTACAAATAAATAGTTTTTTTGGTTTTTTTGTTGTTGTTGTTTCAATATAGGTATCACACTAGCCCAGGTTGACCTGGAATTCTGTAGCTCCAGGATGACTTCTAACTCTCAGGGAAACTCCTATCTCTGCCTCCTAAGTGCTAGAGTTAAAGGCATGTGTCACCAATACCCAGCTAAAATTTTTTTTTAAAGAATAAAGTTATAATAAGTTATAAGTAACACAATGAACTAGCCGGTTCTTCTTACCTTTCAAAAAACCTCCTGTAAAAAGCTGAGCCTAGTGGCGCATGCCTTTAATTCCAGCACTTGGGAGGTGGAGGTAGGAGGATCACTGTGAGTTTGAGGCCAGCCTGAGACTACACAGTAAATTCCAGGTCAGCCTGGGCTAAAGCAAGATCGTACCTCCATATATCCCAACAACCCTCCCCTATCGAAAAAAAACCCAAAACACTTTTTAAAAAAAAAATTTTGTGCTGGGTGTGGTGGCACACGCCTTTAATCCCAGCACTTGAGAGGCAGAGGTAAGAGGATCACCATGAGTTCAAGGCCACCCTGAGACTCTATAGTGAATTCCAGGGGGCTGGAGAGACGGCTTAGCACTTTGCCTATGAAGCCTAAGGACACATGTTCGATCTCTCTCCAGATCCCACATAAGCCAGATGCACAAAGATGAGGCAAATGCAAGGTTACATTGTCCACTAGGTGGCACAAACATCTGGAGTTCAATTTCAGTGGCTGAGGTCCTGACATACTAATTCTCTCTTTCTCACTCAAATAAATAAATAAATAAAAGGCAACAAGAAAAAATAACAATGGATTTTTTTTTTAAGTTTATTTGAAGACTGGAGAGATGTCTCAGCAGTTAAGGTACTTGCCTGCAATGCCTAATGACCCCAGCATTAATTCCCTAATGCCCATGTAAAGCTAGATACACTGGTACATACATCTGGAGTTCATTGGCAGTGGCTGGAGGCCCTGGTGCACCCATTCTCTGTCTCTCTTTTCTCTCTGCTTGCAAATTACTAATTTTTTTTAAAAGAAAGAATCCGATTCTTTCAAAAGGATTATTTGAGACACAGAGAAAGAGAGACAGAGAGTGACTATGGGCACGCCAGGGCCTCCTGCCACTACAAACAAACTCCAGACACATGGGCCACTTTGTGCTTCTGAGCTAACCAGCCACATTATGGTGATTTTTCTGAAACACTATAATAGAAATACAGGATACTGCTTGTCAGAAAGATGATTACAGTTTAAAAGAACAAACTGAGCTATGAATTGAAGTGTGAGTTGGAGTTTCTTAAACAAAAAAATAAAAACACAAAATGATATCTACCCAGAAGAAAAAAGGCTAGATTTTAAGGTGTTTTAGAGGATAACTAAACCTGGGACAGTCAATCATGAAGGACTTTCATCCTATTTTCAGTCTGAATTCTATCCTGTAAGCCAAGCATCTATCTGTAAAGAACTAGACAGAAAACACTCCAGGCTTTGTGGACCACGTGACCTGTCACAACTATTTAGCTCTGCAGTCCTCACAGGAAATCAACCGTATGCAAAGTGTGAACAAATGAGCACGGCTGTTCCAGCAACACTTGCATTTACAAAACGAGTGGACAGCCAGTCACCTCCAGGTTACGCTTTGCAGATCCTTGCTCTAAGCAACAGGAAACCATTGGAGGTTTGTAAGCAAGGAAGTGACAGGGTCAGATCTATAAGCCAGAAAAATACTGCAGGTGGCAGCAATGCCGAGGAGGGAGTGAAGAGGAACGTAGCGCATCAGACAGAAGTGTTAACGAGGCAAACAGAAACCACATTGTACAAGCCAAAAAGTTTGATTTGACAAATACTAAGTATGAGCAATAGACAAGAAAGAGTTAGATATGATCTTCAGGTTTCCTGGCTGGGTGCCCAGTGACTGTTGAGACCACTGGTCAAAAAAGGGCCTGTGGAAGGCCAGGTGTGGTGGGGCACGCATTTAATCCCAGCACTCGGGAGGCAGAGGTGGGAGGATCACAGTGAGTTTGAGGCCACCCTGAGACTGCATAGTGAATTCCAGGTCAGCCTGAGCTTGAGTGAGACTCTACCACAAAAAAAGCAGGGGAGAGGGCCTGTGGAAAGGAAGAGAGGAAGAGGAGGGTTAGTTTGAACGCAATATATTTGATGTGCCTAAAGGATGTGCAGGTGGAGACATACCCAGAAGACAGGTAAAATGTGAGAGTGGCTTAGGACAGGTTAGGGTTAGAGGCTGTCAGCATGAAGTGATACCCAAGGCCATGGGGACCACTAAGTACTCAGGGAGAGAATGGGAGGGGTCTGAGTGTCAAAGTGGTGTGCCTCTCTAGTCTGTCTTTATCAGAGCAGGTGAGGGCGCACACACAAGGGTTTACATCCGCACACAACTCCTCCAGACCACGTTCTGAACATTTCCAAAGTGTGTCTCACGAACATGCTTGGGATGGGGGAGGGGACAGTTCAACACACCTTAGAAATCAGCCAACACCTTTTGAATGTTAATTACCTTTTGTAGCTGTTATTTTAAGACAGGCCTCAGTCCAAGCCGACCATACACACACACACACGCACGCACGCACGCACGCACGCACGCACGCACGCACGCACACACATACATACAAAAAGAAAATCTGTTACAGGACTGGGGATGTACCATGAGCAACTGTCAAGTCAATCTCTAGCAACAAGTCATAACAATGTTAACAATAAATGAACAGATTTATAAAATATCAAATAAAATAAGCACCATTCAAGACACAAGTTCTGCACTACCAGAGCAAAACAAACTGACTCAGATAAGACAAAAATGGAGCCCCCATTTCCCCCATTACCTTGACTACCCCCACCAGTAGTCCAGGGGTTTACAAATGCACAGCTCTTATAGACTACTCCATTGAGTTCTCAGAAAAATTTGTTTTGTTTCTGAGTTTCGGTGTTTGGATACAAGGTCTCACAGTGTAACCCAGGTTGACCTGGAACTGGTGATCCTCTCCCCTCAGCCTGAGTTGCCGTACCTGGCTTTCATAAGAAAGCACTACTCTTTTTGTGTGTGTTTTGTTTTGTTTATTTGTATTTATTTATCTAAGAGTGATAGACAGGAGAGAAAGAGGCAGAGAAAGAGAGAATGGGTGCGCCAGGGCCTCCAGCCACTGCAAACTCCAGATACATGAGCCCCCTTGTGCATCTGGCTTACACGGGTCCTGGGCAATTGAGCCTCGAACCAGGGTCCTTAGACTTCACAGGCAAGTGCTTAACCACTAAGCCATCCCTCCAGCCCAAAAACACTACTCTTAAAAAAATAAAAACAGGGGCTAGAGAGATGGCTTGGCAGTTAAGCACTTGCCTGTAAAGCCTAAGGACCCCAGTTAGAGGCTCGATTCCCCAGGACCCATGTTAGCCAGATGCACAAGGGGGCGCACACATCTGGAGTTCGTTTGCAGTGGCTGAAGGCCCTGGCACGCCCATTCTCTCTCTCTCTATCGGCCTCCCTCCCCGCCCCCCGTCACTCTCAAATAAATAAAAATGAACAAAAAAATTTTAAAAAAATAAATAAATAAGGGCTGGAGAGATGGCTCGGCAGTTAAGGCATTTACTTGCAAGGCCTAAGGACCCAGGTTCAACTCCCCAGTACCCACATAAAGCTAGATGCACAAGGTGGCACATACATCTGGAATTTGTTTATAGTGGCTAGAAGTGCTGGCATGCCTATTCTCTCTCTCTCTGCCTCTTTCTCTCTTTCTTTCTCAAATGAATAAATAAAATAATTTTTTAAAAATGAAAAAAGAAAATACTACTCTATTCAATTCTCACAACACATGAAAGTAGTTACTATTTTTCTATATAGGTTTTCAGCGTGTTCAATCTTTTGACATTGAGACATGACATTGTCATCTATGTTTTGGGTCATTTTTACAGTATATGGCCTGTGAGCCCCAGGTCAGACATACCTTAGTTTAGAGACTAGTTAATTTGACAAAGTCACACAATTGGCAAGGAGGCAAACTGGGCTTTTCACTGAAGTTCACACCCCGTGCTTGGGACTAGGACACTGTATTGCCGTCCACTACGAGACCATTTTCATGGAGAGGTTAAGATACTCCTGCCCGTGGCAAACACAGCATGGACAAGAAAGCGAAGATAAAGTCCTCACTTAGAGGAACACTGTAGGTCACACTGAAAGAGAAGAAAATGGTCCCATCAGGACCAGTGACCTCTATAAGTACTGTGGGGCAAAGCTTGCCAAAGGAGACCGAATATAATTTTCTCCTTGAGTTAGCTATGAACCTGTCAGGCACTCAGTGTGTTTTATAGGCCTTAAAATGTGACATGAATTATTCAGAGATCTAAGCACTTTGGGGAAAACATTTCACATGTTTAATTTCAGAGAATGTTCTCTTGCCTTCTGAATTATAAATCACATAAAAGAAAAGTAAAACTTGGTAACTGGGCATGGTGGCATATGCCTTTAAGCAGCACTCGGGAGGCAGAGGCAGGAGGTGTGCCATGCGAGGCTAGCCTGGAACCACAGAGGGAGTTACAGGTCAGTCTGGGCTAGAGTAAGACTCTACCTTGAAAAAAAAAAATGAGAAGTAGGGCTGGAGAGATGGCTTACAGGTTAAGGCGCTCGCCTGCCAAGCCTAAGGACCAGGCTCAATTCCCCAGAACCCACGTAAGCCAGATGCACAAGGTTGCACATGAGTCTGTAGTTTGTTTGCAGCAGCTGAGGTCCT
Organism: Jaculus jaculus; assembly: GCF_020740685.1. Classification (NCBI taxonomy): domain Eukaryota; kingdom Metazoa; phylum Chordata; class Mammalia; order Rodentia; family Dipodidae; genus Jaculus; species Jaculus jaculus. Next base: position 157,795,087 of record NC_059106.1, read on the forward strand.
GGCAGTCCAGTTCTCCCTCTCTCTCTTCCTCTTTCTCTTTGTCTCTCAAATAATAAATAAAAAATACAAATAAATAAATAAAAAGTAAAACTTTTAAAGTATCTCGAGTTTGTGTAAAAGACTGCAATCTACAACCAAGGTACAAGATATGGAGGAGCATGGGTTTTCAAAGGGACTAAGTAATATCCTTGTTAAAAAGAATTAATTATTCAAATGTAAATTACCTGATGAGTCTTCCCCTCTGCTGCTTCCCAATAAAACTGATTTCCAGGGCTGGAGAGACGGTTTTGTGGTCAGGACACTTGCTGGCAAAGTCTAAGGACCCATGTTCAACTCTCCAGATCCCATGTAAGCCAGAAGCACAAGGTGACACAAGCGTACAAGGTCGCACATGCACACAAGATGGTACATGCACCTGGAGGTCAACTGCAGTGGCTGGAGGCCCTGGCACGCCAATTCTCTCCCTCTCCCTCTCTCCCTCTCTCTCATACACACACACATACACACACACACACATACACACACACACACATACACACACACACACACAAAGACTGCCAAACTGAAACATCAGGTCCCAGATCCATATAAACAACGACCTGCTTGACCTCTGTCCCATGATGACCATCAAACCAACATGTCTGAAGCTGGGTTAAGTCTCTTCCAAGCCTGAGCCTATTCTCGATCCTGGCATTTCCTACAACAAATGAATCGTCATTCATCAAGCTCAACGAGCCAGAGACCCAGGTGTCATCCTTGCCACCGGCTTTTCTCTGATTCTGCCTCCTCAGCCTCCCTCTTCTCACCTGTCTCCATCGCCACAGTGGCCTCAGTGCTGATGTTCTCTCACCACCACTGCCCAACAATCTAGCCACACAACAGTGTTCTTCAAACTGCAGCTGAAATACTTTTTTATATAAAAATAGCACAAAACTGGTATTTTCCTCCCACTTTAAACATTTAATAAGGGCTGGAGAGATGGCTTAGCAATTAAGCACTTGCCTGTGAAGCCTAAGGACCTCGGTTCGAGGCTCGATTCCCCAGGACCCACATTAGCCAGATGCACAAGGGGGCGCACGCATCTGGAGTTCGTTTGCAGTGGCCGGAAACCCTGGCACACCCATTCTCTCTCTTTCTCTCTCTCCCTCTTTCTCTCTCTGTCTGTTGCTATCAAATAAATAAATAAAAATTTTAAAAAACACATTTAATAAAGGCTGGGAAGATGGCTCAGTGATTAAAGACACTTGCCTACAACACGTCAGCCCAGGCTCAAGTGCCAAGACACCCTCATATGCCAAACACAAAAAGTACAGCAAGCATATACTCATATGGGGTTTGCAGTGGCAAGAGGCCCTGACATGCATACACGTGTACACACACACAGACACACACAAATCTCAAAAGAAAAAAAGAAACCTCTTAATTGCCTTCCCATTCGTTTGAACCTCATTACAAACTCATCCCCTCGCTCTCTCAGCACCCGGGGTCTCTTAGTGCTGCGCATTGCTGGACCACCCCTACCTAAGCCTCAAACGTGACTGCCTTACTGGGAGGTGGCAGAGGCGAGGCAAGGCCCAGTTAGAGGCAGTAGTCACTGAAGGGTGCATCTTGTTCCCAACCCCTTTTTGCTTTCTCTCAGTCAGCTTCCAGCTGCCTTAAGCCAGGTCCCTTTCACCACCAAGACATTTCTTCCCTGCCACGGGCCTGAAATCAATGGAGCCAGCCAACCATGCAGCGCACCATCTGAAACTGGGAGCCAAATAGGCCTTTCTGGCTTTAAGGTGTTTTTCTCTGGTATTTGGTCAGAGCAACACAAAGCTAACAGTGACCCATGCCAAGCTAAATTCACACTCATGGGGAGCGTTAGGGAGCAGGAAAAAGCCTACGGATCCAGGTGTAATTCTCCGTGTAAAGCCAGATGCACAAGGAGACACATGCCTCTGCAATTTCTTTGCAGTGAATGGAGGCCCTGGTGCACTCATTCTCTCTGCCTCTTTCTCCCTCTCTCTGTCTCTCTCAAATAATAAAATATTTTTCAAAAGCCCTAATAAGGAGTAACATATTTATGCTTATGTATTTGGGTCAATGTTGGCAGTGTACCAAAGCATGTCAAATGGTTAAACAAAATGATACCTGTATAGCTATGTGAGATGGTCACACCTGTAATGCCAGCACCTAGAAGCCGGAGCAGGAAAATAATCAGTTTCAAGGCCAGCCTGTACTACAAAGAAAGTTACAGGACAGCCAGTACTACAAAGTGAAATCCTGTCTCAAAAACAAAAAATAATAATACCAATAATAGCTGGGCACAGTGGCACACGCCTTTAATCCCAGCACTCGGGAGGCAGAGGTAGGAGGATCACCATGAGTTCGAGGCCAACCTGAGACCACACAGTGAATTCCAGGTTAGCCTGGGCCAGAAAGTAAAACTCTGCCTCAAAAAAATGAAAAAAAAAAGTAATAATAATAATAATACAAACCAAATATGGAAAATATTAACAATGTTGAACCGATTGCTCATTTGATTTTTCTGTATATTTAAATATTTTGTAGGGCTGGGGAGATGGCTCAGCAGTTAAAGGCATTTCTCTATAAATCTTGTCATCCCTGGTTTAATTTTCCAGCCACCTAAGAGGAGCTGGACAGGCATTAGTTTGCACCTAGGAGACCCTGATACACCTATACACATATACACACACTAAGGTGAAAAAAAATTGTCATAAAAAGATGAAAAGAACCAGAAAGGCATATTAGCATGAATTTCCATGTGGATACAGATGACTGCTACACAATCTAAGAGCCAATCCTGCCATAGCCAAATTCTACTCACTCATGTCCTTTCTAGGTTCCCCAGTAGGAGCCCTGCTTAGTCATCATGCCTACTCTCCAGTTCAGACAAACTGGCTCTAGGGTCATAGCATTCAAGCCACACAGGCAAAAGAGAACCATGCTGGCAGGCAGTACTGAGAAAACAAAAGTATTCAGATGCACTCTACATTGAGAGTATTTCTAGAGCTGAAGAGATGATGCGGCAGGTAAGAGTGCTTCCCATGTGAGCGTGAGGGCCTGTGGAGGCCTGAGAGCCAGCAGTTAATTCCCCAGAACCCATATAATTAACAAGCATGGCGACGTACAGCTACACCCCTGCCTGTGAGGAGCCCATTCTGGAATATCGCTAGGGCTCAGGAAACCAATGAGTTCCTGAATCATTGAAGAGACTCCATCTCAAAGAAACAAGCAGATGAGTAATGGCAGGAAATACCCCATGTTCTCCTCTGGCCTTCAGGCATACGACAGGACCCCACATCCTCACACATGTGCATGTGCATTGTGCATACACAAGACACACATCACACCTACTACACACCCATGTACACAAGCACACGCACACACACACAAGAATCTTCCTAAAAGGCTAAAATCAAGTGGACAACTTGAATGTTAAGGAACACCTTCTGGCAGTGGCTAAAGACCTGAGCCCGGGAGCTAGCACCGGCATGGGGCTCACTCCTCCACCCACTCTTTCCTGCTGGACCTACCCTGACAGGTTCGCTTATCCACACTAGTCTTCCTGGACTAGCTATGCATCAGCCACTGGCTCAACTTAAGCCTCCCTAGGCTTTAGGCTTCTGGTATGTAAATGGGGACAAGGCCTCAGCCCCTCTGAGAGTAGGCATTCGTGAGGGCATAGGCACACTGAGCACTCAGTCCTGCCCATCAGCCAGAAACATGGCTCACAAACGTAGGACTGCTCTGCAGCAGGTACACCACGCCAGAGCACCGCCAGATCACTACTGTGAGGATGAGGACTCCATAAGCACCCTATTTCACTCCTTCCTGAAGCCTTCCTAAAATACAGAAGGAGTTTTTGATGACAGGAAGGACAAAAAGATAAGAAAACAGCAGTGAGAGCTGAAAGCTAGAAGGCAGATGGGCAAAAACTGACTTGGCACACCCAAGAAAGGCAAGCTCCAAGCTGGCAGCAGGGAAAGACGAGAAGCCATCCAGGGAAGGGCAGTGGAAAACAGGTCCCCAGATGCAATCCCTTCATGGCGTCAGCAAGTGCTCCTCCCGTAAACAGCAAGTCTGCAGGTGGGTGGGTGGTTCATTTCCAGTTCCTTGTGTTCTGGACTCAGGATACAGACACAACAGCAGACGTGGGGACCCCACTGCAAACCAGGGAAGGAGCTGTATGCTGAATGGAGATGGTCTCAACCTCTGTCGTAGCTCAGGACATGGCAGTCAGATCTTGTCCTTCCAAGCAGGAAGACTCTTCTGGAGGACCCAGTGAGGTTAAGACAGCACAGTTATCAGGGTTTCCACAAATGTGACAGCCCTGTGCAGTGAAGGCTCAGAGCTGCCAACTACCTTGGCCCACCATTCTTAGTCATAAGCAAAGAATCAAAGATTACTAAGCCTATGAGGAAATTTACCGTGAAAGACAAACAGAGGGAGAAAAACAGCTTGGTATAACAAATCATACAGGGAGAGAGAAAAATCTTTTGAACATGAGAAAATCTTTTGAACATGAGAAAACCAAGAATAGAACACTATCTATCCTAAGACATGTTGAGAGAACTGAAAGTGGCTTTTGCAATTTAAAAATATAATAGTGAAAATTTTTACTGAAATTGCAAATAGGAACCAAGCATGATAGCACACACCTCTAATCCTAGCACTAGAGGCTGAAACAGAAGGACAGAGTTTGAGGCCAGCTTGGGCTACAAAGCAAGTTTCAGACACCTTTTACCCCTGGACAAAAAGCAAAAGCAAAAAAGCAAGAGAAAATGCAAATAAAAGAGTTGAAGAATAAATCAAGAAAATAAGGCACATGTCTATAAAATCAGCACTGAGGAAACTACAGGAGGAAGACTATAAAATTAAGTAAAGTCTAGCCTGGACTTCATAGCAAGTTTCAGACTGTCCTGCATTACATAATAAGACCCTGCTCAAAAATGAAAAACAGGGCTGGAGAGATGGCTTAGCAATTAAGGTGCTTGCCTGCAGAGCCAAAGGGCCCAACTTCAATTCCCCAGGACCCACATAAGCCAGATGCACAAGGTGATACAGGCTAGAAGCCCTGGCACGCCCATTCTCCCTCCCTCCCTTCACCGCCCCCCCCCCCGAAATAAATAATAAAATTAGGTTTGTTTGGTTTTGTTTTTCAAGGTAGGGTTTCACTCTAGTCCAGGCTGACCTGGAATTCACTATGTAAGGTGGCCTCAAACTCTGCCTCCTGAATGCTGGGATTAAAGGCATGTGCCACCACACCTAGCTAAAGTTGTATTTTTTTAAAATTTTTTCTTTAATTTTTATTTATTTATTTGAGAGCAACAGACAGAGAGAAAAAGAGGCAGATAGAGAGAGAGAGAGAATGGGCGCACCAGTGTCTCCAGCCACTGCAAACGAACTCCAGATGCATGCACCCTCTTGTGCATCTGGCGAACGTGGGTCCTGGGGAACCGAGCGAACCGAGGTCCTTAGGCTTCACAGGCAAGCGCTTAACCGCTAAGTCATCTCTCCAGCCCTAAAGTTATATTTTTTAAAATTTTAAAGCTGGCCATGGTGGCCCATGCCTGGCTCAAAAGAAATTTTTTTAATCAAAAAGGTAAAAATTAGCTGGGCATGGTGATGCACACCTTTAATCCCAACACTCGGGAGACAGAGGTAGGTGGATCACTGTGGGTTCAAGGCCACCCTGAGACTACATAGTTAATTCCAGGTCAGCCTGGGCCAAAATGAGACCCTACCTCAGAAAAAAAAAAAAAAAAAAAAAGGCATAAATCACCATCACCAGGCATGGTGACATATGCCTTTAATCCCAGCACTCAGGAGGCAGAGGTAGGAGGCTCACCATGAGTTCAAGGCCACCCTGAGACTACATAGTGAATTCCAGGTCAGCTGTGGGCTAGAGCGGGACACTATCTTGAAAAAAAAAAAAAATAGTAAACATGGTAGTATATGCCTATAAGCCCAGCACTCAGGAGACTGAGGCAGGAAGATTACCTTGAGCTGAGCTTTGGGTATTACTTCAAGGACAGCCTAAACTGGTATGAGACACTGTCTCATAAACTATAAATGCGGGCTGTAGGGATGGCTTAGAGGTTAAGGTGCATGCCTGCGAAGCCTAAGGACCCAGGTTCAATTCTCCAGGTCCCACGTAAACCAGATGCACATGGTGGTACATGCGTCTAGAGTTTGTCTGCAATGGCTAGAGGCCCTGGCACACCCATTCTCACTCTCTCTCTCTGTCTCTAATAAATAAATAAAAATAAATCTTTAAAAAAGCATTTAATAGCCGGGTGTGGTGGCACACACGTTTAATCCCAGCACCCAGGAGGCAGAGATAGGAGGATCATGAGTTTGAGGCCACCCTGAGACTACAGAGTGAATTCCAGGTCAGCCTGAGCTAGAGTGAGACCCTACCTCATAAAACCAAAAAAAAAAAAAAAAAAAAGCATTTAATAAACTATAAATACTTTTTTTATTTTTGTTTATTTTTATTTATTTATTTGAGAGCAACAGACACACAGAGAAAGAGGCAGATAAAGGGAGAGAATGGGCGCGCCAGGGTCTCCAGCCACTGCAAACGAACTCCAGATGCATGCGCCCTCTTGTGCATCTGGCTAACATGGGTCCTGGGGAATTGAGCCTTGAACCGGGGTTCTTAGTCTTCACAAGCAAGCACTTAACAGCTAAGCCATCTCTCCAGCCCAAACTATAAATAATTTTTAAAATAGCAGTGATGGGGAAAAAGAGTTCAGACTAGAAATTCGAAAACTGCCAAGGGCCAAGGTGGTGATGCACACCTTTAACCTGAGCACTTAGGAGGCAGAGGTATGAGAATCACTGTGATTTTGAGACCAGCCTGGGACTAAAGAGTGACTTCCAGATCAGCCTGGGCTACAGTGAGCCCCTACCTTGGAAAAAAAAATTAAGAAATTTCAGCCCCCAACACTCACGTAAAATGCAGAGTGGGGTGTGCACACCTGTAACCCCAGTGCTGGGGAGGCAGGAGCAGGAAGATCCTCAGGGCTCGCGGGCCAGCCAGTCTAGCCGAATTGCTGAGCTCCAGGCCAATGAGAAACTTCGTCTCGTCTCAAAAGGAGACAGATGGAGCTGGAGAGAGAGCTCAGCAATTGCAGGCACCTGCTTGAAAAGCCTTCCAGCCACAGGTCAGCATCTATATAAAACCAGACATACAGCAGTGTGTGCATCTGATGCAGGAGTGCAAGCACACACACATAAAAAAAGATTTTAAAACACTTCAAATGGGCTGGAAAGATAGCTTAGTGGTTAGGGCACTTGCCTGCAAAGCCAAAGGACCTTGGTTTGATTCCCCAGAACCCATGCAGGCCAGGTGTACAAGGTGGTGCATGTATCTGAAGTTCGTTTGCAGTAGCTGGAGGCCCTGGCGTGCCCATTCTCTCTCTCCCTCCCTCACTCTCTCTCTCAAATAAATAAATAAAAATAAAAACATTTCAAGGGTTGGGGGAGATGGCTCAGTGGTTAAAGGCACTTACTTGCAAAGCCTAATGGCATGAGTTGAGTTTCCCAGTGCCCACATAAAAACAGATGCACAAAAAGCTGGACATGGTGGCACACACCTTTAATCCCAGCACTAAGGAGGCAGAGGCAGGAGGATCACCATGAGTTCAAGGCCACCCTGAGACTACATAGTGAATTCCAGGTCAGCCTGAGCTAGAGTGAGACCCTACCTTGAAAAAACAAAAGCAAAAAAAGAAAAGCAGATGCACAAAGTGGCACATGTGTCTGGAGTTTGCAGCTGCAGTGAGTCCTAGTGTACTCTGTCTCTGCTCTCAAATAATAAATGAATTGATTATTTTAAGAAAGTCCCCAGGAAGGATGTTCTTCTATTCTTATATTTAAAGGGTCCCTTGAATACTTAACTTAATGGATGAAAATAAACTCACACACCATGTTTAACTCAAAACATTCACTAGCCAGGTGTGGTGGTGCACACCTTTAATCCCAGCACTCCGGAGGCAGAGGTAGGAGGATCACCATGAGTTCAAGGACACCCTGAGACTACATAGTGAATTCCAGGTCAGCCTGGGCTAGAGTGAGACTTGGGGGAGAAAAAAAAAAACTCACTAAAGTAGAGATTCTGTAAACTTTAGAGTAGAGAGGGGGTGGTCAAAAAACAAAAGGGCAGGAGAGATGGCTTCTATTCTTATATTTAAAGGATCTCTTGAATACTTAACTTAATGGATGAAAATAAACTCACACACCATGTTTAACTCAAAACATTCACTAGCCAGGTGTGGTGGTGCACACCTTTAATCCCAGCACTTGGGAGGCAGAGGTAAGAGGATTACTGTGAGTTCAAGGCCACTCTGAGACTACATAGTGATCCAGGTCAGCCTGGGCTAGAATAAAACCCTACCTCAAAAACCAAACAAACAAAAAGCTAAAAAACACTGGACGCAGATAACAATGGAACTCTGAAGGAAATTCTACTATCAGCCAAAATATGAATCACAAGGCTATCAGGCATGAAGGTGGACTCGAAACATCCACACAAGCATGGGATCCAAAAATTAACTTCTCATCAAAATCCCACTAGAGTCTGAGCTCCACGAGAGAGGAACAAATCACTACCGAAGAACACAGGAGCTGGGCGTGGTGGCACACATCTTTGATCCCAGTGCTCGGGAAGACGACGTGAGTTCAAGACCAGCCTGAGACTACATAGTGAATTCAAGGTCAGCCTGGACTAGAACAATGCCCTATCTCAAAAAAAAAACAAAACACAGGAGAGCTAAGGAGCACACAGCTGTGCCTCAGATGCACACAGCCAGGCCAAACTGGAGCAGCACAATGTCCCCAGGGCTTTGGCAGCTTTGGGGCCCGAGGCGTGACACAGATTCCTATCTGTGCGAGGCAGGGCTGGCATGACCTTGCGCACGCGCTGATGCAGTTTCTGCTCTCCCGCAGCCTGAGGCCTGCACCAGCAGTGGTCATGCACTCACCTCAGAGAGGTGTGGCCTCGATGGATCTTGGTAATTGCTGGTAAGCTCATGGGAACTAAGAAGCAGAAATAACCTTACTTCTCCTGTGTTCCCAGTCTAGAGCTCTCGAGATGCCCTGAGAGCTGAGCACCATTTCTTAGGTCTCCTCCTAACAATACCTCAACTTCCTCACAAAGAGCCCCTGTGACCGTCGGGTAAGCCAAAGCCGTTTTGTTTAGCTCACCTTTTTCTGAAAGTTTTCTTCTAATAGTGAAAGCACTATCCTTTCCTTACACAGTCAAGTTTGAAGTGAAGATTTTTATGTGGTTTTTTTTTTTTTTTTTTTTTTTTTTTGGTTTTTCGAGTTAGGGTGTCACTCTAGGCTAGGCTGACCTGGAATTCACTATGGAGTCTCAGGGTGACCTCGAACTCACGGCAATCCTCCTACCTCTGCCTCTTCCTGAGTGCTGGGCTTAAAGGCGTGCGCCACCACAGCCGGCTCTTTTGTGTGTTTTTAATTTTTATTTTCAAGGAGAGAGATAGGATTGGCATGCCAGGGCATCTTGCCACTGCAAACAAACTCTAGATGCGTGTGCCATTTTTGCATCTGGCTTTCCTCAGGTACTGAGGAATCAAACCTGAACCAGCATGCTTTGCGCGCAAGCCCTTTTAACCAACTAAACCATTTCCCCAGCCCTGAACTAGGTAAGTTTTGTTTTGTTTTGTTTTTGTTTTCCAAGGTAAGGTCTTGCTCTAGTCCAGGCTGACCTGGAATTCACTTTACAGTTTCAGGCTGGCCTCAAATTCACAGCGAACCACCTACCTCTGTCTCTCCAAGTGCTGGGATTGAAGGCGTGCACCACCAAACCGAGCCCTGAAGATTTTTAAACAAAAAAATCATCCTGGGGCTGCGGAAAGTTAAAGGTCCTTGTATACAAAGCCTGTCGGCCTGGGCTTGTTTCCCCAACACCCACAAAACACTGGAGTTCCTCTACAGTGGCAACAGACCCTAGTGTGCCCACACACACACACAAATAAATTTTTTAAAATAATGATTCCCGGGCTGGAAGAATGGCTTAGCAGTTAAGGCATTGGCCTGCAAAGCCAAAGAACCCAGGTTCGATTCCCCAGGATCCACGTTAGCCAGATGCACAAGGGGGTGCAAGCGTCTGGAGTTTGTCTGCAGTGGCTGGAAGCCCTGGTGCACCCATTCTCTCTCTCTCTCCCTCTTTCTCTGTCAAATAAGTAAAATACTTTTTAAAAAATGAACTCCAAACTTAGGGCACTGTGACGTTTTCCCGAGTGTATGGACACACAGCGCCATGGTGCACATGTGCTGTCCCTCTCCTTCCATCTTGTTCGCACAGTCTCTCTTCTGCTGGTGGCCCTCAAACTTCATGGTCTCCTAATTCTGCTCCCGCTCCCACAATGCTGTGGCACACTGAGATCGGAGGCGCTTATGCCACTTGGCATCTAGCCTTGTAACTGTGCCGGGGATCCAAACTCCGGTCAGCAGGCTTGCAGGGCAAATCTCTCCAGGCCTGTTGTGACATTTTCCTTCTTATTTTTTTAATTACTTATTTGTGTGTGTGTGGGGGGGGGAGTAAGCCAGGGTTTCTTGTGTCTGCAAATGAACTCCTGCTTGCCTTTAGGAGGGTGTCTGGGGAATTTAACCTGAGCTAGCCGACTTCGCAAGCAAGCACCTTTAACCATCGAGCCATTTCCCAGTGGCCTCCCTATCCTGCCCCACTGTGACATTTTATAAGCCTATCTAGACCTCATGGGGACTCTGAAAGACGTAACTGTTACCACAATTTATTTAATGAACAATTCCTTATTAACAAATGAAGATAGCTTATAATCCTGTAAGGCTTGAGATTAATTACAAAAATCAGTAAGAATTATTATTTTATTTATTTGCACTAGGGAGTATGGGCGCACCAGCCCTTCTTCCCACTATAAATGAATGCATGCACCACTCTGTGCATCTGGCTTTACATGGGTACTGAAGAAGTGAACCTGGGCCAGAAGGCTTTGCAAGCAAGTACTTTTAACCACTGAGCCATGTCCCCAGCCTCCCCCACTTTTTATTTTCGAGACAGAGTTTCACCCTAGCCCAGCTGACCTGGAATTCACTAGGTAGTCTCAGGGTAGCCTTGAACTCACGGTGATCCTCCTCCGTCTGCCTCCCAAGTGCTGGTTTTAAAGGCGTGCGCCACCATACCTGGCTCACTAGCCCTTTTAAAAAAAAATTTATGTACTTATGAGAGAAAGAATAAAAAATTATGATTTTAGGTCTGGAAAAATAGCCTAGTGGTTAAGGCACTTGCCTGCAAAGCCAAAGGACCCGGGTTTGATTCCTCAGGACCCACGTAAGTCAGACGCACAACGTGGTGCGCGCGTCTGGAGTTTAATGGCAGCAGGCGAGGCCCTGGCGTGCCCGTTTTCTCCCCTCTATCTGTCTCTCTCTCTCAAATACGTAAATAACTTTTCTAAAAGAATTATTTTTTAATATTTTTATTTATTTATTTGAGAGAGAGGAAAAAGAAAGAGGCAGATAGAGAATGGCACTCAGGGCCTCCAGCCACCACAAATGAACTCCAGACGAATGCACCACATGTGCATCTGGCTTATGTGGGTCCTGAGGAATCAAATCTGGGTCCTTTGGCTTTCCAGGCAAGCACCCTATCTGCTAAGCCATCTCTCCATCCCGAGAACGATGATGTTAAAGTCTAGTAGATCAAATTCCAAAATACTGTGATTTTTTTTTTTCTTGCTTTGTGGAACATAAACCTGTCATATCTAACTTAGCAATTTTGAGACCTTTCTTTCCATAGGAACTACATATACACCCACTCTTTCGATCCTCTTTAAAATTAGCCAACTCTAGTCAGGTGTGGTAGCACACACCTTTAATTTCATTACTCCAGAGACAGAGCAAGGAGGGTCACTATGAGTTTAAGGCCACCCTGGGGTTACATAATGAGTTCCAGGTTATCCTAGGCTACAGTGACACCCTACCTCAAAACAAAAACAAGCCAGGTGTAGTGGCACACACCTTTAATCCCAGCACTCGGGAGGCAGAGGTAGGAGTATCGCCGTGAGTTCGAGGCCACCCTGAGACTACATAGTGAATTCCAGGTCACCCTGGGCTAAAGTGAAACCTTACCTCGGAAAAAAAAAAAAAAAAAAAAGCCAATTCTAAATTATTAAATAAAACTTTAAAACATGTGCCTAGGGCGGGAGAGACGGTTCGGCAGTCAAGGCTCTTACTGGCAAAGACTAATGACCAGGGTTTGATTCCCTAGTACCCACCTAAAGCTCAATGCACTGAGTGGTACATGCATCTAGAGTTCATCTGCGGCAGCTGTAGACTCTGGCATACCCTTTCTTTCTTTCTTTCTCTCCCTCTCTTTATCTATCTATCTCTTCCCCCTTCCTTCCTCCTTGCAAATAAAAAATGTGCCTGTTTGTATGAGTCTTAACACCATTCAAAACTATAGGATATGTGGATGCATTCATGTTATATACAGAAATATTAATCCATACATATATTTTATTTTAAGCTTATTTTCAAGACAAGAGAAGGCTGGAGAGATGGCTTAGCAGTTAGAAGCACTTGCTTGCAAAGCCTGATGGCCTGGGTTCAGTTCCCCAGTACCTACATAAATCCAGATGCACAAAGAGCACGCCTCTGGAGTTCCTTTGCAGTTGCAAGAGGTCTGTTGTGCCCAGCCCCCACCCCACCCCACTTGCAGATAAATTCCAGGCTGACCTGGAATTCACTATGTAGTCTCAAGGTGGCCTTGAACTCTCAGGGATCCTCCTACCTCTGCCTCCCAAGTGCTGGGATTAAAGGTGTGCACCACCACGCCCTAACTAAATAACAATATTTTTAAAAATAAAGGTATATGTCTCAGGGACCATTGCAGAAGAGGGAACAGAAGAACTGTAAGAGCCACAGAGTAGATAGGAATATCCTGAGATAATGCTACCCCACAGGGACTGACTGAAACTTTCATGGTCCCACAGTGTTGATACCTTAACCCCACTGAGGAGGGTCCCCAGGGTAACAGGAGTAATGGGGAAAAAAAGAGTATAACCTTTTATTATATAAAAGAAAATGTTTAAAAAAAAGGAAGAGGGCTGGAGAGATGGCTTAGCGGTTAAAACGCTTGCCTGTGAAGCCTAAGGACCCCGGTTCGAGGCTCGGTTCCCCAGGTCCCACGTTAGCCAGATGCACAAGGGGGCGCACGCGTCTGGAGTTCGTTTGCAGAGGCTGGAAGCCCTGGCGCACGCATTCTGTCTCTCTCCCTCTATCTGTCCTTCTTTCTGTGTCTGTCACTCTCAAATAAATAAATAAAAATTTTTAAAAAAAAAGGAAGAGAAAGATTAACACAAAAATTAGGGGAAATTAGACCTTTTCATTAATAGTAGAATACAAAAGTATTTTAAAGCCAGGCATGGTGACACACGCCTTTAATCCCAGTGCTCAGGAGCAGAGGTAGGAGAACTGCAGTGAGTTCAATGCCACCCTAAGACTACCTAGTGAATTCCAGGTCAGCCAGGGCTAGTGAGCCCCTAGTTTTTTGTTTGTTTTAGTTTGTTCGGTGTGAATCAGCAGGGTCTCAACTATGTAGCCCAAGTTGTCTGTCCCAGGTACTGGAATCAGAAGTGCTACCAAAAAAAGCCTTCCCAGGCTGGAGAGATGGCTTAGCAGTTAACACATGTTCCTGTGAAGCCCAAGAACCCAGCATATGCACCCACAATGTGACTGCTCACATTTCCTCTTGCTTCTCTATTCATTCCCCCCAAGTCACAAGAGACCATATAGCCTGAAAATTACCACTCAGGGTAACAAGGTCAATAAACCTGTCACTATTTTGTTTTGTCTTTTTTTTAAGGTAGAGTCTCACTATAGCCCAGGCTGACCTGGAACTCACTCTGTAGTCCCACACTAATCTCCATCTCACAGCGATCCTCCTGCCTCTGCCTCCCAAGTGCTAGGATTAAAGGAGAGCACTATCACGCCAGGCAAACATTACTCAACATTTTTTCTAACACAGTCCCTAATTATAAAAGCACCAGAGACTCTAAAAAATACATTTACTTCACTTAAATTTCACAAATGCCTTTAAATGGTAAAACCTTAAACTGGGCATAATCCCAGCAACTAGGAAGCTGAGGCAGGAGTATTGCCACAAGTGTGAGGCCACCCTGGGCTCAGACATAGCCAGTAGTAGGCAAGCCAGGGTTACATAATGAAATTGCCTCGGATAAGTTATACTTTAAAAGTTCCCTGACCCAAGTATGGTGGCTCACACTAATCCCAGCCCTCAGGAGGCTGAGATCAGAGAATCACAGAGAGTTCAAGGCAAACCTGGGTTACAGAATGAATGCTAGGTCAGCCTGGGCTAGAATAAGGCCTTACCTCGGGGAAGGAAAAAAAAGACAGTGAGTTCTGGGGCTGGAGAGACGGCTTAGCAGTTAAGGTGCTTGCCTGCCAAGCCAAAGGTTCCCAGTTCGATTCTCCTGGACCCACATTAGCCAGATGCACTGGGGGGCTCATGAGTCTACAGTTCACTTGCAGGGGCTGCAGGCCCTGGTGCGCCCATTCTTTCTCTTTCCCTGCCTCTATCTCTCTCTCAAATAAATAAAATACTTAAAAAAAAAAAGAGTTCCTTCTGATCTAAACATATACTAAGTGCTATATCTGTTCATGTTATCTATTTGAAACTTAGCCTACAATTCCAAAAGGGTTTTCATGCATCAAAGCTTTTAATGGCTAAAATCCAGAAACAATCAAACTGTCCATGAATAAAGGTCCCAAAACACATGTTGCACTATAACTCAACCACAGCATTTTAAAAAAAGAGACAAGGCTGGGCTGGAGGGATGGCTTAGCGGTTAAGGCCTTTGCCTGCAAAGCCAAAGGACCCAGGTTCAATTCCCCAGGACCCAAGTTAACCAGATGCACAAGCAGGGGCACGTGTCTGCACGTTGGCCTGCAGTGGCTGAGGGCCCTAGCATGCCCATTCTCTCTCTCTCTCTGTGTCCCCTTTCTCTTTCAAATAAATAAATACACACATAATTTTTTAATTTTTTTTTAAAAAAAAAAGGAGAAAAGGTTAAGTCCATATGTACTCAAGTGGAAAGGTGTCTTTAGCAGTTGCCAAGTAGTACTGACAGGATCTCCCCCTCTCAAGTAGAATTGGTGGCACAAACAGAGAAGAGAGAACGGGTTAAGGTAGCACACACCTTCAGTTCTGGCACCTGCCAAGCCGATATATTTCTGTGCTATTTGAATGTGTTACTTGATATCCTTCTGCAATGCCTGTTTTACACATGAATGTCACTTTTAATATTTTTAAAAGGCAAATAGGGATTAAACAAGATAAATTTTTAGCTCTGTGGTCCAGGAATAAATGTATAAAAGACCAGCAGATCTGTAGGAGTGGTAGCTCACTCCCATAATCCCAGCACTCAGTAAAGGTAGGAAGACTGCCAAGTGTTCAAGGCCAGCCTGGGCTACAGTGAGTCTTAGCCTCAAAAACTCAAAATGAGGGCTGGAGAGATGGCTTAGCAGTTAAGCGCTTGCCTGTGAAGCCTAAGAACCCTGGTTTGAGGCTTGATTCCCCAGGACCCACGTTAGCCAGATGCACAAAGGGGCGCACGCCTCTGGAGGTCATTTGCAGTGGCTGGGGATCCTGGCGAGCCCATTCTCTCTCTGCCTCTTTCTCCCTCTGCCTGTCGCTCTCAAATAAACAAAATTTTAAAAAATATTTTTTAAAAAAATGAGGCTGGAGAGATGGCTCAGCGGGTTCAAGTCCCTAGTACCCGTGTAAAGCCAGATGCACAAAGTAGCGCATGCATCTGGATATTACCTGCAGCCGCTACAGGCGCGAGTACACCCATTCATATTCATTCTCAACCTCCCCCACTCTTTTAAAGAAGAAAATTCTTTAACACACATACACAAGCAAAGCAAGGGGGGCTGAGGGGAACAGACAGTTGGAGGCCGCTGTAATCCTAACTGATACATGAAGAGGATATGAGAAAGGTATGTCTTCCAAGAGGAAAAATGCCTCCTCACTCGGCTCTAATTAAACCTGATTTTCCCTGCACCATCAATACACCAAACACCTTCTGGGTTTCACTTTGTAAGGGAGAAAAGTCCTCTGAACACTGTGCTCCGTTAAAGCGTTGAATGCCTGGCTCTGCCCGTTCGAAACCTACACGCGAGAAAGAAGCGAAGGCAGATGACAGACTAAAGACAACGCCGCCGGAGGATGGACGAGCTTGGGAAGGAAGGGGGCGCTTCCGGAACTGTGAAGAAACGGGGTTCGCGGCTGCGGGGAGGGCGAAGAACTTGAGCAGGGTGACACACTGCGCAGAGGGAGAGGATGCCTTGGAGGCGGACACCGCTGGCGCCCGGCCGGCCGTGCAGCCCGGAGGGGGAGAGAGCGAGGCTGGGAGCCGCCCTGCGCGAGCCCTGCTCCGGGGCTTTGCAAAAGTCACTTATTTACCTTGCAGCGGGTTTAAGTGCCGTCCGAGTGGTTTACTCGGAAGCCCACTTAACTTGGCTGGGGAAAAAAAAAAAAAGCCACCAAAATGGCTTACCGTGGCCCGCGGCGACCACGCTCGGCTGGTACTTACTCTTCAAAGGACACTTGGT
The DNA here is from genome assembly GCF_020740685.1 of Jaculus jaculus. NCBI lineage: Eukaryota > Metazoa > Chordata > Mammalia > Rodentia > Dipodidae > Jaculus > Jaculus jaculus. Next base: position 157,811,734 of record NC_059106.1, read on the forward strand.
GATGGATGCTTCCCGAGACGTCCCCGGTTCCTCTCCCACTGCCGCTGTCATTCCCCCCCCCCGCCCCGTTCCCATCGCCGCCCTTGGCTCTGCTTGGGATGGCGTCGCCCAAGTCCACCGAATGGAACAGTGCCCGGTCCCGGCAACGGATCACGGCACAGCCGGGTGGGGAGCGGGGAGGCAGGGGCGTTGGGGACTCGGCCGTGCAGATCGCCCCCTCCCCTGCTCTCCCTTGGCCGGGAGATGCTAGGGACAAGGGGCTGAGTTGGGGGGGGGGATCACGGTCGCGCGAGGGGACGCCGGCCACACCCCGCGGGTCGCCGGTGGCTGGGAGGGTGGAGGGAGACCACAGCAGGGTGAGGGTGGCGGGGGGACGCTTCCTCCCGCCCGCCGTCCCCCCACCGCCGGTTTTCGAGACACACGGACACCCGCAAACGCGCTCACCCGGTTTCCCACGACCTCCTGCCACGCCGACGCCAGGCGCTCGCGCTGGGAGAAGGATGAGGCCCCGGCCCGGCCGGCTTCGCCTCGTTCCACCTCGGCTCCCCGCGCCTCGAGCCCTCCGCAGGCGTGCGGCCAGGGCGCCGTGCGCACCGCAGCAACCAATCGGCGTGCAGCAAGTGGCCTGTGGGGGCGGGGCGTTGCTCCGGGGGCGGGGCGGAACTCCTAAGGGGGCGGGGCCAGGGAGCCGGCCGGGGCGTCGTGTGCACAGCAATAGCCAATCGGCGTGCAGTCAGTGCCGGCCTGGGGCGGGGCCGGGCTCCTAGGGGCGGGGCTGGGACAGCGGAGCTCTGCGGAGGTCCGACCTTGATCTCCATAAGGGCTCTGATAGTGTAAGCAGGTGCCGCGCCTGTCAGTTTTGTCACCCTGTGTACATGAGCTCAAATCGGCCTCCCTGACATCATTTGCGTGGAGCCTTCCAGGCCTGCGGCACACTATCCGTTTGCATTGTTCGCTAGCTGTCCAGAGTAGAGCACGTGGGCCAAGATATTCAGAAATGGTGATTTAAGACTAATTTACACCCCCCCCAGGATGCTCAGTTAATACTGTTTACCTGAAGCTAGCAGCAAAATAAAAGCTAGATTCCTCGATCCAGACTAACGATTCTTTTTTCTGTCCATTCACCAAGACTTTCAACTTTTTTTTTTAAATAATCTCTTCTACTTGTCTACTTTAAGGACATGCCTTGAGAATTTTCAGCATAACTTCAAGACCCTTTGGAAGCCATGTTTACATTTCCTACAGAATAGAAATGTAGTTGTTGAGGGAAAAGATGCTGTATAAAATGCTGAGTTAAGAAGCCATAGATTATTACTAGGAAATTTTCAGTACCAGGAATGGGATACCTTCCAGTGAGTTGTTGGACAGGGAGGTCCCTGATGCCCCCAAAACATTACAAGCCATTGCCGAGGCCCTGGGTTTCCCACCAGGAATAGATGGTAAGACCCTATTGCTGAAGACTCCATATACTTGGGCTGCAAGGTCACTGAGAAATCCTTGTGGAGCTGAACTGATAACCTCCTCCATGTAGACCAGCTGACAGAAAGCTGGAAAAAGCCAAGCTGCACGCAGTTCAATGGGAGAGAGAGAAATCACTAGTGAAGTGTTATTCCTATCAATCTTACACTTGCTGAGATCTAGTTGCTCAAAAAGATGTTGAGTAGGGCTGGAGAAGTGACTTAGCGGTAAAGATGTTTACCTTTGAAGCCTAAGGACCAGGTTTGATTCTCCAGGTCCCCCGTAAGCCAGATGCACATGGTGATGCATGTGTCTAGAGTTTGTTTGCAGTGGCTAGAGGCCCTGGTGTGCCCATTGTTACTCACTCTCTCTTCCCTTTATCTCTCTGTCTCAAATAAATAAATAAATAGAAATAAATCTTTTAAAATATGTTAAGTAAACTCCTTTTAAAATATGCTATTACAGGGCTGGAGGGATGCCTTAAGGGCTAAGGCATATGCCTGCAAAGCCAAAGAACCCAGGTTTGATTCCCCAGGACCCACGTTAGCCAGATGCACAAGGGGGTGCACATGTCTGGAGTTCATTTGCAATGGCTGGAGGCCCTAGAATGCCCATTCTCTCTCTCCCTCTTTCTTTGTCAAATAAGTAAATAAATAAAAATAAAATATGCTATTATGGGGCTGGGGAAATGGCTTAGTAGTTAAAGAATCTTATTTGTAAAGCCTGCCCTCCTAGGTTCAATTCTCCAGTACTCATGTAAAGCCAGATGCACAGACTGGCACATGTGTTCACTTGGCAGTGGCAAGAGGCCCTGGTACCACCTCTTTCTTTCTTGCTTGCTTGCTTGCTTTCTTCCTTTCTTTATTTTCTTTCTCTCTCTCTCCTTCACAAAGAAATAAAATTGTTTAAAAACTAGTAAATATCAGGTACACAGCCCAACAAGCAAGAAAGAGGATACAAGCCAGGTGTGGTGGCGCATACCTTTAATCCCAGCACTCAGGAGGCAGAGGTAGGAGGATCGCCGTGAGTTCAAGGCCACCCTGAGATTACATAGGGAATTGCAGGTCAACCTGGGCAGAGGGAGACCCTACCTTAAGAAAAAAAAGAGAGAGAGAGAGAAGACATGGAAGAGAACAACTCCTCTCTTTAAGAACCTGTTCCCCCCTCCAAAAAAAGAACCTGTCCCAGAGTAAGAATGTATCTCAGTTGGTACAATTCTTGTCTGGCATGCAGAACATTGAATTTTATCCCCAGCAGCTCATAAACTGGGCATAGTGGAAGCAGGAAGATCAAAGGTTCAAGTTCAGGCTGGAGAGATGGCTTGGTGGTTAAGGTGTTTACTTGCAAACCAAAGGACCCAGGTTCAATTCCCCAGGACCCACATAAGCCAGCTGCACAAGGGATACATGCATCTGGAGTTTGTTTGCAGTGGCTGCAGGCCCTGGCATGCCCATTCTCTCCCTGTCTGTCTCTCTATCTCTCTCGCTTTCTGCTTGCAAACAAATAAATAAAAATTTTTAAATTACATTAAAAAAAAAGTTCAACTTCAAGCCCAGTGTGGTGGCATATGCATTTAGGAGGCAGAGGTAGGAGGATCACCATGAGTTCGAGACCAGCCTGGGACTACAGAAGTCCAGGTCAGCCTGGGCTACAGTGAAACCCTACGTTGAAAAAAGAAAAAATTCAAGTTCAAGCCTGTGTAATGGTGCACCACCTTTTTTTAAATTTTTAATTTTTTTTGTTTATTTTTATTTACTTATGTGAGAGTGACAGAGAGAGAAAGAGAGAGAATGGACATGCCAGGGCCTCCAGCCACTGCAAACGAACTCCAGACACGTGAGCCCCCTTGTGCATCTGGCTAACGTGGGTTCTGGGGAATTGAGCCTCGAACCAGGGTCTTTAGGCTTTACAGGCAAGCACTTAACCACTAAGCCATCTCTCCAGCTCTATGGTGCACCACCTTTAATCCTAGCACTAGGCAGGCAGAGGTAGGAGGGACTCCATAGTGAATTCTAAGTCAGCCTGGGCTAGAGTAAGACCCTAACTCAAAAAAGTTCAAGTTCATCCTCAGATATCAAGTTTAAGGCCAGCCTGGGAGACAAGACTCTATCTCAAAAAAAGGAAAAAGAGGGCTGGAGAGATGGCATAGCGGTTAAGCGCTTGCCTGTGAAGCCTAAGGACCCCGGGTCGAGGCTTGGTTCCCCAGGTCCCACGTTAGCCAGATGCACAAGGGGGCGCACGCGTCTGGAGTTCGTTTGCAGAGGCTGGAAGCCCTGGCGCGCCCATTCTCTCTCTCCCTCTATCTGTCTTTCTCTCTGTGTCTGTCGCTCTCAAATAAATAAGTAAAAAAAATTTTTAAAAAACCAAAAAAAAAAAAAAAAAAGGAAAAAGAGCCAGGCGTGGTGGCACATGCCTTTAATCCCAGCACTTGAAAGGCAGAGGCAGGAAGATCACCGTGAGTTCAAGGCCACCCTGAGAGTACATAGTCTACAATTCCAGGTCAGCCTGTGCTAGAGTGAGACCCGACCTCGGAAAAACCAAAAAAAGAAAAAAGAAAAAGAACAAAAAGCCTGCCTCCTCTTTGCTTTGAGTGTGGTGTAATTTCAGGAAGGAGGATTCCTTGCTCCAGCTAACCTGAGCTATATAGCAAGACCCTGTTTCAAAAACTCAAGGAGTTGGATGTAAATTAGTGGCAAAGTGCTTGGTTAGCATGTACAAGGCCTTAATTTCACTCTCCAGCACTGAAAAATGAAAACTAGAAAGTATCCCAAAGGTTAAATTTCACCATTCTTCATTCATTGTGGTGTAAAAGCTAGTCACAAGCTCCAAGAAGGAAAGGAATGGATATTGAGGGACAATGGGGAGAAATGTCTGGTAGCAATCCGTGTTAGTTACTTTCTCATTGTTGTGACCAAGGACCTGACCAGAAGCAACTCCGGGCAGGAAAGGTTTATTTTGGTTTGCAGTTCAAGGGGAAGAGTCACGATGGAGGGTCGCATGCTGACTGGAGCATGACGCAGCTGGTCACATTCAGTCCTCAGAGAAGAATCAGAGATGTCAGTGCTTGGCTAGCTCTTTCTGTGTCTGTCTGTCTGTCTGTCTGTCTCTCTCTCTCTCTCTCTCTCTCTCTCTCTCTCTCTTTCTCTCTCTCTCTCTCTCTAAGTAGGGTCTCACTCCAGCCCACGCTGATGTGTTCACTCTGTAGTCTCAGAGTAGCTTCAAACTCATGGCAATTCTCCAACCTCTGCCTCCCAAGTGCTGGGATTAAAGGCGTGCACCACGCTGGAGAGATGGCTTAGCAGTTAAGCGCTTGCCTGTGAAGCCTAAGAACCCTGGTTCGAGGCCTGGTTCCCCAGGACCCAAGTTAACCAGACGCACAGTGGGCATACGCATCTGGAGTTTGTTTGCAGTGGCTGGAGACCCTGCTGTGCCCATTCTCTCTCTCTCTTTCTCCCTCTTTCTCTCTGTCATTCTCAAATAAATAATTTTTTTTAAAAAGTATTAAAGGTGTGCACCACCACACCTAGCATAGCGCTCTATCTCTCAATCTCTCTCTCTTATTATTAAGAACATATTTTGTATGGATACATCATGCGTTGGTATCATCTTTTCTCTCCTCCCTGCCCCGCTCAGGGACCCTTCTCAGTGGGGTTGCTGGTATTCCCCATGGGGTTGTGGGTTATGCATTGTGGGAGCAGCAGTCAGTTACTGAGGGGAGGCAGTGCCTGTGGGCATGATGTCCCAACCTATGACTCTTACAATCTTTCCACTCCCATCTTCCACAAAATCCCCAAAGCCATGGAGGCTATGTTTTAAATCTACTTCAGTGGTGAGCTCTTAGGAGCCACTGGATCTCTGCTTTGGTAGGTGTTGAGTATCCTCAACGTCTGTCTCCTTCACCCTGATGCTGCTTGTCAGGCTCACCATGGAAGCAGCACGCTCTCTCTTTTTTATCAAGTTCAGGACCCCAGCCCACAGAACGGGGCCACCCACAGTTAAAATGAGTCTTCTCGCTGGGCATAGTGGCACACACCTTTAATCCCAGCACTTGGGAGGCAGAGGTAGAAGGGCTGCCCTGAGTTCGAGGCCACCCTGAGACTGTATAGTTAATTCCAGGTCAGCCTGGACCAGAGTGAGAAACTTCCTCAAACACACACACACACACATACACACACACACACACTCTTCTCACTTCAATTAACCTGATTTAGAAAATCCCTCACAGATATGTCCAAAGGCTCATTCCCAAATTTGTTCTAGGTCCTGTCAAGTTGACCATCAACATAAGTTACTTTCTTTATTTTTTTTTTTTGGGGGGGGGGCATTGTTTGAGGTAGGGTCTCTCTCTTTTCCTTTTTTTTTTTTTTTTTTTTAAGCTTTTTGAGGTGTGGTGTCTCACTCTAGCCCAGGCTGACCAGGAATTCACTATGTAGTCTCAGGCGGACCTCAAACTCACAGTGATCCTCCTACCTCTGCCTCCCAAGTGTTGGAATTAAAGGCATCCACCACCATGCCCAGATTCACATCACTTTCTACAGTATTAGATATTTCAGCATTTTCTAGGAACTTTAAAAATTTATTACTGAGAATATTCATAAGAAAATGTTTCCCTCCACTCATGAATGAAGATGTTGGGATTCTCCTCCCATTAGGATTCACGTGCATTGAGCTACTTTTCTAGAGATGAATGGGAACTTAACATTGCTACAGTTTGCCTTGCATTCTAAAACCTCTATTCCACAAAGAACCCATTTTGCCATTCTGCTTTCATTTTGGCAAAACATTGATTTAGTTATATTGGTTTTTAATTTTTTAAATTATTTATTTCATGTGTGTGCATGTGTATGGGCACAACAAAGCCAAACACCAGACACTTGCACAACACTTTACATCTGGCTTACATGGGTGGCTTGGGAATTTAAGTGAGCTTGCAGACTTTGCAAGCAAGAGCCTCTAACTGCTGAGCCATCTCCCCAACCCCATTAGTTATGAATTTAAAAATGTGAGCAGGGCTGGAGAAATGGCTTAGTGGTTAAGGAGCTTGCCTAAGCCAAAGGATCCAGGTTCAATTCCCCAGTGCCCGTGTAAGCCAGATGCACAAGGTAGCACATGCGTCTAGAGTTTGTTTGCAGTGGCTGGGGGTCCTGGCATGCCCATTCCTTCTCTCTCTCTTTCTCTCTCCTTCTTTCTCTCTTTCCTCCTTTCTCTCTCTCTCAAGTAAATAAATAAAAATAAAAATAACTTTTTAAAAAAAGTTTTTAAAAGCCAGACATGGTGGCACACGCCTTTAATCCCAGCATTTGGGAGGCAGAGGTAGGAGGATTGCCATGAGTTTGAGGCCACCCTGAGACTCCATAATGAATTCCAGGTCAGCCTGGGCTAGAGTGAGACCCTACCTCGAAAAACCAAAAAAAAAAAAAAAAAAGTTAATGTCCCATTGGTATTTAGAACTGATTATTACTAAGGAATGGAAGAGATATTTAATATTATTTTAAATCCATCTATAAGTTTGAGTCAGATTAGCTTTGAAATAAACACACACACACACCTATGTGTGTGTATATATATATACATATATATGTGTGTATTTTTTTCCTTTTTGGTAATACCTATTTCCATGTATTTTAAACTTTTTAGATTTCTGAATGGCCTGTTGTTTTTATAAACCTAGAATTATCCATGTTTTAATATGTGTCAAGAACTTGTTCCATGCAACTGTGGTATCAAGCAATAATGTGAATATTTTTTAAATTATATAAACTATGCTTAAGAATTTGTATTAAGAATTGGTACCACTAACTTTTCCCCTTGTATTAAACCTTTTAAATACCAAGAAAAAAAAAAAGTTTTTAAAATGTAAGCATTTGGGGCTGGGGAGATAACTCAGCAGTTAAGAGTGCAAGTATGGGGTTGGAGAGATGGCTTCGCAGTTAAGGCACTTGCCTAAGCCTGGAGACTCAGGTTCAAGTCCCCAGGACCCACGTAATCTGAATGCACAAGGTGGTACATGCATCTGGAGTTTGTTTGCAGTGGCTGGAGGCCCTGGCATGCACATTCCCTCTCTATCTGGCCACCCTCAAAGAAACATATTTTTTTTTAAGTGCAAGTGTGAGGGCCTGAGACCATCTGAGTTTGAATGCTCAGCTCTCGTGTACATAGTTGGGCATGGCCTCTCGTATCAGTAACTCCAGTCCTATGGGACATAGAGACCTGAGGTTCTCTGGGGCTCAAAAGAATTGCAACTCCAAGTTCAGAAAATGAGTCCATCTCAAGGAATATCTCAAGAAATGAGTAGTAGGGCTGGAGAGATGGCTTAGCGGTTAAGCGCTTCCCTGTGAAGCCTAAGGACCCCGGTTCGAGGCTCGGTTCCCCAGGTCCCACGTTAGCCAGATGCACAAGGGGGCACACGCGTCTGGAGTTCGTTTGCAGAGGCTGGAAGCCCTGGCGCGCCCATTCTCTCTCTCTCCCTCTATCTGTCTTTCTCTCTGTGTCTGTCGCTCTCAAATAAATAAATAAATAAATAAAATTTAAAAAAAAAAAAAAAGAAATGAGTAGTAAAGGAGACATCAACATTCTCCTGCAGCCTCCACATGCACGCACTCACACATGCAAAAAAAAAAAAAAAAAGGGCATTTGAAAGGTGGTGGAATTAAGTTTCTGATATAGCTGGGTATGGTGACACACGCCTTTCACCCCAGCACTTGAGAGACAGAGGGAAGAAGATTGCTGCAAATTCGAGGCCAGCCTGGGACTACAGAGTGAGTTGCAGGTCAGCCTGGGCTAAAATGAGATCTACCTCAAAAAAAAGGCAAAAAAAAAAAACAAACCTGATGTTAACAGTTTAGCATCTGTTCCCAATGCCCAATGTACTAATTTAAATCTTCATTGAAATTGCAAATCAGCTTAAAATAAAAACAAAAAAAATAACGCCTTTAATCCCAGCACTCGGGAGGCAGAGGTAGGAGGATCGCTGTGAGTTCAAGGCCACCCTGAGACTACAGAGTTAATTCCAGGTCAGCCTGGACCAGAGTGAGACCCTAACTCAGAAAAAATAAATAAATAACCTCCAGCCAGGCATGGTGGCACATACCTGTAATCCCAGCATGCAGGAGGCAGAAGTTGGAGGATCACTGTGAGTTCAAAGCCACCACATAGTTGAGTTCCAGGTCAGCCTGGGCTAGAGCAAAACCCTACCTTGGGAAAAAAAAAAAAAAAAAAGAAAGAAAGAAAGAGAAAGAAAATATGCTCTGTTAAATTCTATTTTTTTTTTTGTTGTTGTTGTTAAAATTTTATTTATTTACTTATTTGAGAGCGACAGACACAGAGAGAAAGACAGATAGAGGGAGAGAGAGAGAATGAGCGCGCCAGGGCTTCCAGCCTCTGCAAACGAACTCCAGACGCGTGCGCCCCCTTGTGCATCTGGCTAATGTGGGACCTGGGGAACCAAGCCTTGAACCAGGGTCCTTAGCTTCACAGGCAAGCGCTTAACCGCTAAGCCATCTCTCCAGCCCTAAATTCTATTTTTTTAATATATTTTATTTTATATTTTCTTTTCACAATTTTTATTAACATTTTCCATGATTATAAAAACTATCCCACTGTAATACCCTCCCTTCCCCCCCAACACTTTCCCCTTTGAAATTCCATTCTCCATCATATTTTGTTAAATTCTTGTTACCAAAGCACCTTAACAGGCTCCCATAGATTGGGGAGACTGACTTCAGGACCCTCTCAGCTTTGGACCAGGACCAAAAGACCTAATTCAATTAAAGCCTACCAAGAGAAAAGAACAATCCAGACTGTTCAAGAGAACCCCATGGTGTGTAATTTGATCTGACTTCCTCAGGACTTCATGAACTTACTCTGACAGTGAAATCCACTATCTATCTTTAAATATATATAATATAATATATATATGTATGTATATATATATATATATATATTTTTTTTTTTTTTTTCGAGGTAGAGTCTCACTCTAGCCCAGGCTGACCTGTAATTCACTATGTAGTCTCAGCGTGGCCTCAAACTCACAGTGATCCTCCTATGTTTGCCTCCTGAGTGCTGGCATTAAAGGCACATGCCACCACACCTGACTTATTTATTTATTTATTCTATTTTATTTTCATTTATTTATTTATTTATTTATTTATTTGACAGAGAACAAGGGACAGAGAGAGAGAGAGATTGAATGTGCCAGGGCCTCCAGCCACTGCAAACGAACTCCAGATGTGTGTGCCCCCTTGTGCATCTTGGCTAACATGGGTCCTGGGGAATAGAAGCTGGGTCCTTTGGCTTTGCAGGCAAATGCTTTAACAGCTAAGCCATCCCTCCAGCCCATTTATTTATCTTTTTATGAGAGGGAGTGTGAATTGGCGGGCCTCCAGTCACTGCAAAAGAACTCCAGATGCTTGTGCCACCTTGTGCCCATGTGCAACCTTGAGCATGCGTCACCTTGTACATCGGATGGAATCTGGGGAGTCAAACATGGGTCCTTAGGCTTCACAGGCAAGTGCCTTAACTGCTAAGCCGTCTCTCCAGCCCACCGCCCCATCTTTTACAAGTGCAAACTGTACCATAGGAACTAACTGCAAGCATGCTGTGTGGACCTGTACTTCCCCAAACATTCCCTCCTCCTCGAGTTTATGGGGTTGTGAAACAAAAAGGCTTCATGGGAGTAACTTTCATGCAACTACTAAAGTGTGTTCCAAAAGGCTGTCTTGAGAGCAAGGTTACATTCCCTGTGAGTCTGACACTGACGCTCAACTGACGCTATCCAGTGTCAGTCGTTTGGTGGAAATACTGAAGCCAAGGTAAACTTTGAAATAAATCCTCTCACTTGGCTTGCTTCCACTAGTTACGGATGGGGAGATCCACCTCCTCCCACAACCTCAACCATGGCAGCTGTCTTGGTTCTTGGGGTCCCATAGGACAATTCACACCAGGACACAGGTAAAATGAGCAAGCAGACAGGTTTTATTTATTTATTTATTTATTTTTTTATTTTTATTTTATTTTTTTTTTTTTGGTTTTTCGAGGTAGTGTCTCACTCTGGTCCAGGCTGACCTGGAATTAACTCTGTAGTCTCAGGGTGGCCTTGAACTCACGGCAATCCTCCTACCTCTGCCTCCCGAGTGCTGGGATTAAAGGCGTGCGCCACCACGCCCGGCAGCAGACAGGTTTTATTTCTAGCAGGGGAGGGAGTAAAAGTAGAAAGCGCACTCCAGAGTGGAGACAGGAGGGGAGATCCAGCCCAGCAGCCTTAACCACGGAGCCATCTCTCCAGCCTGGGCAAATAATTTGGATCAGTCATTTCCCTACCCTTTGCCCAACCTGAGGCAGTCCCCTTCCTGAAATAAAAGGAGGTTTTCTTTCTTTCTTTCTTTTTGGTTTTACGAGGTAGAGTCTCACTTTAGCCCAGGCTGACCTGGAATTCTCTATGCAGTCTCAGGGTGGCCTCGAACTCACAGTGATCCTCCTACCTCTGCCTCCCGAGTGCTGGGATTAAAGGCGTGCTCCACCAGGCCCGGCTAAAAGGAGGTTTTTTCTACGAAGCCATCATTACCGCTCGGTCTCTTACGGGCAGATGCAGGCGCATGTGCACAGCGGGAGCGTCCGTCGTCCGTCGGTGCAGCTGCAGCGGGGCAGAGCCCTGAGGACCAGTACCTGTAAAACCTCTGGAGCCGGCGAAAACCTGCGAGACAGGCTCTGCGGCTTTTTCCCGGAGCCCTGTCCTTCCTCTTATGTGGGCAGTTTACCTACCTCATAACCCTGCCGCAACCTTCCCCACTATTCCCAATCACCATTTTAACCTTAACATTTAACTGTAACGCTAGCTTCCTGCTTTTAGTTGACTTTAAAGATAATTTTAGAGGTCACACAGCTGACCAATATATAGCATTAGTCATCCGCTGCCTTTGAGATAATACTTATTACGTGTGAGAATGATGACGGTTGCCTAGGTTACTTTTCAGAGACTAGACAAGCCCTTTTTTTTTTTTTTTTTTTAAGCCATCTATTCCCGTCACTTAGGACTTTTTAATGTCAGTGAGCAGAACCCTCCACCTTTGGGGCAGGCTAATGCTGCCATTTCCTGAGCACATGTCCTTGAGGACTTGATGACGTTTCTGGAGATGACTGTTCACTTCCAATCACCTTTCTCTACACTTTAACTCGCCTGCTTCTTTAGAGCATAAAAATATTGAGCTTGGGAGATGGTTCAGTGGTCAAAGGTGCTAGCTTGCAAAGCCTCTCACCCCAGGTTCAATTCCCCAGTACTCATGTTAAACCAGGTAAATGAAATAGAGCATAGATAGCCCCAAACACTATCCTGAGGAGACGGATTTGAGACTTGACCCTCCTGTCTCTATTCTTGACCACCTTGCCAATAAGCTTTTCTGTTTTGGGTAGCTCATTGTTTCAGTGTGTGCTAAGCAGAATGGGCCTCGTTCAGTTACAAGGCTAATCTTCCTATGGGAAACAAGAAGCCAGAGCTTGAGACATAATTTGGCTTGGTCAAAAGAAGAAATACAGGCTGGAGAGATGGCTTAGTGGTTAAGGCGCTTGCCTGAATAGCCCAAGGACCCAGGTTCGATTCCCCAGGACCCATGTAAGCCAGATATACAAGGTGGTACATGAGTTTATTTGCAGGGTTAGAGGACCTGGCATGCCCATTCTCTCTGTGTCAATCTGCTTCTTTCTTTCTCTCAAATAAATAAATTAAATATTTTTTTAAAGAGAAGAACTATTCCTTTCTGTAGTTGAAATTCAAAGCACAATGGATACAGATATAAATTGGTTTCTTTTACTTACAAAGACTAGAAAACTTCAACTCAAAATGGCTTAAATAGTAAGCAAACATAGCTAATAGAACTGAAAAATCATGTAACAGGATGCTTGGGGTTCAGGAAAGTCCTTGAACCCCAAACTCTAGGTTCATTTCTAATTTTAATCAATGAATTGAATAAAAAAAGACTGAGAAGGATAATTATTACTAAATTATTATATTTATTGAAGTGCAGAGCCAAGGAAAGGTACCTACATGGCTAGAGATCCTACCTGGAGAGCTTGGGAAAACTGTGGAAAGAAAAGACAGTTTAAAGAGCCCCTACCGGGTGGGGATCTGGAGGGGGTAAAGAGCCCATGTGGAGAGAAAGGGCTAAGGGGCCCTCCCCTCCTCAGCCTGGCTGGTCCTGGCCTGAGCCAAGAGGAAATTCACCTGCAGCTGGAAGTTCCCAAGTGGTCAGGCAGCTCAGAGAGAGTGTTCTCCCCTTGCAAATGCATTTATAACCTTATGGTGGTGGGTCCTGCCTTCCAGCTCAGGTGAACCAGAGAGTTGCTTAGGGCTAGGAGCTATCTCAGGAAGAGGTTAGCCCTGACACCAAGTTCCGGGGACTGAACTTGATCAACCACAACGTTTAAATCCTAGGAAAGACCTCCCTCCTGGGACCGGTCCAGGCTGTTTGTGGAAAAACAGGTCTAGGTGAGAGGGAAGAATTCTAGCAAGTGTAGACCATCCTACCTGCCTAGTTCAAGAAACCACCTGCTGTAAACCACGCCCCCCAATTAGAAGTATGCTAAACAGGATGATGGATATGGAGTAAAGGTTTACCTCTCCCTAAAATGTAAATATTAGTCCCCCCGCCCCCACCCCCTGTTGCCTCTGTTTGCATCACTTCCAGGCTTAGCACCCTGAAGCAAAAGAAAAAAAGAATAAAGTTGAGCTGGAGAGATTGCGCAGTGATTAAAGGTACTTGTTTGCAAAGTCTGATGGCCTGGATTCAGTTCCCCAGTACCCAATGTAAGGCCAGATGGACAAAGTGGTGCATGCATCTGGAGTTTGGTTTCACTAGCAAAAAGCTCTGGTACACCTATTCTCCCTCCTTCTCTCTTTCTCTCCCTCCCCTTGAAAATAAATATTAAAAAAAAAAAAATTAAGTGGGCTGGAGAGATGGTTTAGCATTGAGGTGCTTGCCTGTGAAGCCAAAGGACCCAGGATTGATTCCCTAGTCCCCACATAAGCCAGATGCACAAGGTGGCGCATGTTTCTGAAATTCATTTGCACTGGTCACAGGCCCTGACACACCTATTCTCTCTCTCTCTCTCTCTGTCAAGTAAGTAAATTAATTTAAATTAAATTAAAATTAAAACAATAATCCAAGCCAGGTGTGGTGGTGCAAGCCTTTAATCCCAGCACTTAGGAGGCAGAGGTAGGAGGATCACCATGAGTTCAAGGCTACCCTGAGACTACAGACTGAATTCCAGGCCAGGCTGGGCTAGAGAAGACCCTACCTCAGAAAACCAAAAAAAAAAAAAAAAAAAAAAAAAACTTGTTTTGAGTTTACAGGATTTACAGTTATCAGACAGTCCTAAATCTCAGATGAGACTCAAAACTTTAAAATAATCTTAAGGTTGGTAAAGGTTATGGGAACCTTTAAAGTTAGACCAAACACAATTTACATTATGAGATAAAATCAGGCTTAAATAGTAAATTTCAAATGGATAAAGCCCTACCAAAGAAGCGGTACATCACTGGGGACGGCTCTTGGAGTCCAGTCTTAACGTGTGTATGAGGCAAACCTGGAGCCCAGCCCTAATGTGTATAAACAATTTGAAAAAAAAAATTTTTTTTTTGAAGCTCTGGATGTTCGTGCTTGCTGATGATGGTGCTGGATGTCTGATTGGTGTCTCTTTGCTTAGGTTTATAGAAGTGAGCCGGCTTCTTGTGCCATTGATGGTGTTCCCTTAAATTTTGTAACACAGGGGCACCCACATATCCCTAAGGAATTGGGCCCATACCCACAAGCCAAGAAATATGTACAGATTCATCACATCAGGGTCAAGAGGACAAGGTCCTTAGGCAATGGTGATAGCATACAAGTTACCAGGAATGCAGAAAGTTCCCTCGGGGGGTCAAGCTCCAGAGTACGCCTGCCCCTGACAAGGAGACTGCAACTCCGCTCCAGTCACCCCAGAAGCTGACTAGTGACGTGGCTAAAGCTTGAGGAGTCCACAGCCCTGCTCCAGTCACAATCCTGGAAGTTGACTGGTCCACGCACAGCAGAAGCCTCGGGAATTCAACATGGAATGCCAGGGAAAATGGACACAATGGTCACCTGTCCTGCTGGTGTTTGCTGGGCCTAACTGGAAAAATTATCTACTGCTTATAACTGCTTGTGCCCTATTACGTCAGACATAGGCACCTGGTAAGGGCCCTGGCATCTTCCCTTTGCTGGCTCTCCCCTGATGCTCACCATGGTCCTTCTGTTTTGGCTCTTTTATTCTCAAATATTACAGTCGTTTGTTTCCTGCCAGTTTGTTTCCAAATGCTCCTCCAGGGGTGACAGAGGGTGAACATCTATGATGATAGCAGAATAGGTGAGGTCTGTTGGTAGTATTTACAGAAGAAAATCAAAAGGAGGAAGTGTGGTAGAAGAAACTGAACAAAGAAACCAGACCCAGATGACACTCGAAACAAGTTTCTCTGGTGCACGCTCTACCAGGTTGACAACATGACTCTGAGTCCCCTCCCTATTCTGGCAGCTGCACCCCCAAATCAGCTTGTACCTGATTAATGCAGCCACAGGCACAAACACCCCCGAACAAACAGTTTTCTGTTCTACATTTATACTTTCTTTTTTATTTTGTATTTATTTATTTTTTTTATTTTTTTGTTTTTTTGAGGCAGGGTCTCACTGTAGCTCAGGCTGGCTTGGAATTCACTCTGTAATCTCAGGGTGGCCTTGAACTCACGGTGATCTTCCTACCTCTGCGTCCCAAGTGCTGGGATTAAGGGCATGCACCACCATACCCAGCTACTTCCTTTTTAAAAAATTTTGATTTTGGCCAGGAGGCAGAGGTAGGAGGATTGCCATGAGTTTGAGGCCACCTTGAGATTACAGAGTGAATTCCAGGTCAGCCTGGGCTAGAGTGAGACCCTACATAAAAAAAAAAAATTAATTTTATGTATATATTTATTTGCAAGCAAAGACAGAGAGATAGAGAGTAGAGAGAGAGAGAGAATGGGTGCACCAGGGCCTCTAGCCACTGCAAACGAACTCCAGATGCATGCACCCCCTTGTACATTTAGTTTATGTGGTTACTGGGGAATTGAACCCGGGTCCTTTGGCTTTGCAGGCAAGCACCTTAACTGCTAAGCCATCCTTTCAGCCCTTTTTGTTTTAAATATTTTATTTTTATTTATTCATTTGAGGGAGAGATACAGAAATAGGCAGGTAGAGAGAGAGAGAGAAAATGGGCATGGCAGGGCCTCCAGCCATTGCAAATGAACTCCAGATGTGTGGGCTCCCTTGTGTATCTGGTTTATGTGAGTCCTAGGGAATTGAACCTGGGTCCTTTGGCTTTGCAGGCAAGTGCCTTAACCACAAAGCCATCTCTCAAGCCTGCTACTTCCTTTTTTAAAAAATTTATTTGTTAATTTTCAAGCAGGGAGAGAGATGGGGACAGTCAGACAGACAAGCAGAGAGAGACAAAGAGAGAATGGGCATGCCAGGGCCTCCAGATGCTGCAAAGCAAATGGACTCCGGATGCATGCACACCACTTTGTGAATCTCTCTTTATGTGGGTATGGGGAATCATACCTGGGTCATTAGCTTTGTAGGGAAGTACTTTAACTGCGAAGCCATCTCTCCAGCCCCATATGTTTTTGGTGTTTTGTTTGTTTGTTTGTTTGTTTTTGTTGTTTTTTCAAAGTAAGGTTTCACACTAGCTCAGGCTGACCTGGAATTCACTATGTAGTCTCAGGATGGCCTCAAACTCATGGCAATCCTCCTACCTCTGCCTCCCAAGTGCTGGGATTAAAGGCATGTGCCAACACACCCGGCTCCAGCCACATTTGTATGTTTTTAAATATTTGTATTTATTTATTTGAGAGCAATAGACAGAGAGAGAAAGAGGGAAAGAGAGAGAGAGAATGGGCGCGCCAGGGCCTCCAGCCACTGCAAACCAACTCTAGACACGTGCACCCCCTTGTGAATCTGGCTAACATGGGTCCTGGGGAATGGAGCCTTGAACCAGGGTCCTTAGGCTTCACAGGCAAGTGCTTAACCACTAAGCCATCTCTCCAGCCCCACATTTGTATTTTTAAGATACCAAAAGGGGGTTGTGATAGAAGAAATTTAACAAATAAAGCAGACCCAGATGATACTCTAAACATATTTCTAATGTGCAATATAAATTGGTTGATTGCTAAGGAATTTTTTGTTTGTGTCCCAAAATCATGTAACCTTAGACACCAATACTGTAAAAAACTCAGGATGATGGCAAACTGCCTGCCATACTGTCTATAAAAACTCTGAGTGGGCTAGAGAGATGGCTGATTAGTTAAGACACTTTCCTGTGAAGCTTCAGGACCCAGGTTCTATCTCTCTCCAGATCCCACGTAAGCCAGATGCACAAAAGTAACTCAAGCACAAGGTCACATGTGCCCACCAGGTTACACAAATGTCTGGAGTTCGATTGCAGTGGCTGAGGCCCTGGCATGCACATTCTTGTTCTCTCTTTCTCTCTCTCATTCTCTCTTTCTGCTTCTTTCTCCCTCTCAAATAAAATAAATAAATTTTAAAAAATAAATAAGCCAGATGTGGTGGCACATGCCTTTAATCCCAGCACTCAGGAGGCAGAGGCAGGAGGATTGATATTAGTTTGAGGCCACCCTGAGACTACATAGTGAATTCCAGGTCAGCCTGGGCTACAGTGAGACCCTACCTCAGTAAATAAATAAATAAATAATAGAAAGACAAAGCCAGGCATGGTGGTGCACACCTTTAACCCCAGCACTCAGGAGGCAGAGGTAGGAGGATCACTATGAGTTTGAGGCCACACTCAGACTACATAGTGAATTCCAGGTCAGCCTGAGCTAGAGTAAGACCTTATCTTGAAAAACAAAACTAAAACCAAAAAACCAAAAAAGGCGGGGCGGGAGAGACAGTTTAGCAGTTAAAGCACATGCCAGCGAAGCCTAAGGACTCAGGTTCGGTTCTCAAGGTCCCACATAAGCCAGATGCACATGGTGGTACATGAGTCTGCAGTTTGTTTGCAGTGGCTAGAAGCCCTGGTGTGCCCATTCTCACTCACTATCTCTCTCTCTAATAAATAAATAAATAAAAATATTTTTTAAAAAGCGAAATGACAGGGCTGAAGAGATGGCTTAGCAGTTAAGGCATTTGGCTGCAAAGCCAACGTACATCTGTTCAATTCCCAGGACCCACATAAACCAGATGTACAAGGTGGCTCATGTATCTGGAGTTCGTTTGCAGTGGCTGGAGGCCCTGGCATGCCCATTCATGCTCTCTCTCTCTCTCTCAAATAAATAAAAAATACACTTTTAAAGGAAAAGATAATATGCCAAGGATAATGCAAATCAGTGTCAGTTGTCCATGGAAAGTACTAAACTGTCCCAAAAGATGGCTGGGCCCAGGGACGGTACCCAAGCAGTTGGTAATGGAAGAGTACATCAGGAAATAATACCTTTGTCCATGCAGAGAGGCATAGTTAAAAGGACTTCATGCCCGGTAGGGCTGCCTTAAGAACAAGCTTCATTGCAGGACCCCAATGATGGAGAAAATAAAGAGTAATGCAACCAACCCTTCTCCCAAGGGGCTTGACATTAGTCCGGAAGTGCCAGCAAAGCAACCATGGGCTGAGATTCAGGCCTATGGAGCCCACTTCTCTCACACACACACACACACACACACACACACACACACACACACACACACACACACGGGGAGACAACCACAGTGATGTGAGATGGTAGTGAGAGGATCAAACTTGCTCCAGTTTACACCTAGGCCTAAGGTTCAGTTTCCTGGAGAAGCAGGCAAAACTTCTGGGAAAAACCATGAACAAAGGGGCAGGCGGTTGATAACCATGACCCTGGCATGTGGCTGAGGAAGATAGCGGCCATTTTGTGCTCTGGGGGCTGTGTCCAGGGAAGATAACCACCATTTTGTGCTCTGGGGGCTGTGGCCAAGGAAGATAGCTGCCATTTTGTGCTCTGGAGGCTGTGTCCAGGGAAGATGGTAGCCATTTTGTGCTCTGGAGGCTGGGGCCAGTGAAGATGGTAGCCATTTTGTGCTCTGGGGGCTGTATCCAGGGAAGATGGCCACCATTTTGTGCTCTGGGGGCTGTGTCCAGGGAAGATGGCCATTTTGTGCTCTGGGGGCTGTGTCCAGGGAAGATGGCCGACATTTTGTGCTCTGGGAGCTGTGTCCAGGGAAGATGGCCGACATTTTGTGCTCTGGGAGCTGTGTCCAGGGAAGATAGCCGCCATTTTGTGCTCTGGCGGCTGGGGCCAGTGAAGATGGTAGCCATTTTGTGCTCTGGGGGCTGTGTCCAGGGAAGATGGCCACCATTTTGTGCTCTGGGAGCTGTGTCCAGGAAAGATGGCCGACATTTTGTGCTTTGGGGGCTGAGTTAGCTCTTGGAGACATGTCCAGACATGCCCAAAGTGTCCCTTTGGTCTCAACCAATCAGAGCTGTACAACTGTAAATTGCTGCTTGCCTAGCCAATCAGGTTAGAAGATTACCTAACCCCCTCCTGGAATTCCCCTAGTTGTATGTAAAAGGAGCCTGCATGCTCCTCTCAGGGCCGCCATTTTGTAGGAATGGCTGATCCCGCATGCTGGGTGCTTCTGCAGAATAAATGCTCCTTGTTTTTACATACTATTTGAGTCAAGGGTCTTTCTTCAGCAATTCTCGGAACCTTACATTAGCCTCAGTTTGTTGGGCTAGTTATGGTCTGAGAACTTGAAGAATGAGGTGTACAGACAAGAGCTTAAAATCGAATCAATTGTACCTACACTGGCACTTTAGCATGAAGGCAAACTTCTTTAAAACAATTGGGGACTCTTTAAAATTGGGCCCTAGTAGGAAACAACAAAAAAGTCCATGGTCCTACATCCAGAAAACTCATACTAAAAATTCTTTTTGTAGAATAAAAGAAAACTTCCCACGTGTTAGAAGCTTATTACATGTATTTACATGGCTCTTTCTTCTGTAGATACTTAAAACAAGGATTAAAAAAAATTACTTGGCAGGCAGATGCATATCCACTGAACCTAAGAAACAGGAACAAAGCCAGGAGTGGTGCAAAAGTGCCAGTGTATGTACAATTGGTTTGGCTTTAAACTACATATCAAAGTAAAACCTAATGTTAAGCTGATATTAAAAGATCTAAGCTGCTAAGATATTTCCTATTTTTGAGATGTAAAACGCAGTACAGGATCTCCACTCTGAAGGTCTAATTTCAAACCTAAGGGTAAAAATACTAATAGCTGTTAATGCTACTATCTAACTTAATACCCATATTTTGATGTTGACAAGCAAAATTAGCTAAATGTAATTTTCCAAATTCTGATGAGATGTAGAAGTCTTTTTAAGCAGAGCAAAAGTAAATTAAAGAAATATAGGAAATCCGGGCATGGTGGTGCACGCCTTTAATCCCAGCACTCGGGAGGCAGAAGTAGGAGGATCGCTGTGAGTTTGAGGCCACCGTGAGACTCCATAGTGAATTCCAGGTCAGCCTAGGCTAGAGTGAGACCCTACCTCAAAAACAACAACAACAACAAAAAGAAATATAGGAAGACTTCCAAGAGTGGTAGGGGTCCCAAAAATAAAAGAGAGGATTACAAATGGAATTTCAAAGGAGAAAGTGTGGGGGGGGGGGAGGGAATTAACATGGGATTTTTTTTATAACCATGGAAAATGCTAATAAAAATTTAAAAAAAAGAGAGAGGGTTACAAATCTTGAATCTTAATGGACTTTTTTTTTTTTTTTTTTTTTGGTTTTCAAGGTTTCAAGGTAGGGTCTCACTCTAGCCCAGGCTGACCTGGAATGCACTATGGAGTCTCAGGGTGGCCTCAAAGTCACAGCAATCCTCCTACCTCTGCCTCCCGAGTGCTAGGATTAAAGGCATGCGCCACCATGCCCGGCTGGACTTTCTATAATACATAATGCATATGATCTGAGTTTGAGCCATTGAAATTTAAAAAAAAATCTGCTCAGTAGCTTGCTTTTAAATAAAAGAAAAGAAAAGGCCAGTCTGTTGGGCTTGCCTCAAAAAAAAAAAAAAAATTGGAAAAGGGGCTGGAGAGATGGCTTAGTGGTTAAGGAGATTGCCTGCAAAGCCAAAGGATCCCAGTTCAATTCTCCAGGACCCACGTAAACCAGATGTTCAAGGGGGTGCATGCACCTGAAGTTCATTTGCAATGGCTGGAGGCCCAGGCATGCCATTCTCTCTCTTGAGGTAGGGTCTCATTCTGTCTGGCCCAGGCTGACCTGGAATTAACTATGTAGTCTCAGGGTGGCCTCTAACTACTGGCAGTCCTCCTACCTCTCCCTCCCAAGTGCTGGGACTAGAGGTGTGCACCATATCCAGTTTTGTTTTGTTTTTCAAGGTAGGGTTTCACTCTAGCTGAAATTAAAGGCATGAGCCACCATACCCTATTTGGGTTTTTGTTGTTGTTTTGGTTCCATTTTTTTGTTTGTTTTGTTTTGTTTTGTTTTTAAGATTGTGCATTGCTCTGGTCCAAGCTGACCTGGAATTCATGATGTAGTCTCAGGCCGACCTTGAACTCACATTGATTCTTTTATATCTGGCTTCCAAAGTGCAGGGATTAAAGACATGCACCACTCTATGCCTACCACGCTATGTAGTCTCAGGATGGCCTTGAACTCATGGTGATCCTCCTACCTCAGGTTCCCAAGTGCTGGGATTAAAGGTGTGTACCACTTTTTTTTTTTTTTTTCAAAGTAGGTATTCTTATGGTGGCCTTGAACTCATGGTGATCCTCCTACCTCTGTCTCCCAAGTGCTGGGATTAAAGGTGTATGCCACCATGCCCAGTTTAAATATTTGTATTTATTTATTTGAAAGCAGAAAGAGAAGGCCAGGGCCTCTTGCCAATGCAATTTTGATTGGCAGATTGAGATATATAAACTTTTCTCTACTGGGCATATCCCTTCCCAGGAGGCATCTAATTTAATCATATACACAATCAGGCAGAAACATAAAATAGTAAATATGGGATTTTTCCTAAAAGTTCTCTCAGAGAACACAGTGTGCTTTACTGCACATGCACCCAAAGCCAGTCCAGGCTGGGTCAAGCCTCTTGTCTCCCAATTTGACATCTTTGAATAGAAACTGACCACACTAAAGGTTGCCAGGGGAGGAGAGACATATTCCATTGTCTGAAGTGGGGTTTACTGTAGATACATTGTTGGGAAAGGAGTCTGCTTACTGCCTAAATCAACTGGTCCAGGTTTCCTAAACTATTCCCTGGTCTTGTCTGCCTCAACTTTCTCTGGCATGAAATTTGATTACTTACATGAGTCTATTTGTACATAAGCAAATTTGCCATCTTAATGTGAAGAATGTGTCAGTCATCTTTTATGTCAATCAAAAAACTCATTTAGGTGGTCAGCCCAAAATATCATTACCATGACTTATTATTTTTTTTTTTTCAAGGTAGGGTCTCACTCTAGTCCAGACTTACCTGGAATTCTCTATGTAGTCTCAGGGTAGCCTGGAACTTAAGGCAATCCTCCTACCTCTGTCTCCTGAGTACTGGTATTAAAGGCAAGTGCCACCATTACTTATTTATACAACAATGGACCACTGAATAATCATTAAGATAACTTTATTAACATAGACATTCACAAATGTAAATTGAACTCTGTTAAAATTAGTAATTTATTAAAGTTTTCTGATAACTGTACCTTCTTGTGTTTCATTGAATACAATTTCATTCATATATGCAATTAGACCTCTTACATCTAACTCCCACTTTTTAACAGAATTCACAGAATTATAGGCTTCTAAAATATTCTGTTGGAACTATAGCTCTTATAATAAAGCCATGTTTCACACTGTTCACAATTTCGTGTAATGGAATATAATACTATCATGATAAAAACCAAGTAACTCATTCAGTTTTTTTAATCACCATATTATGTCAACTAATGACCCATCATTATGCAGAAAAGTTTCAAGTTTCTTTGGAGGATATAGGGTTATTTCTTGTCTGACTGATCACACACTTTTCAAACTGATTTGCTCACCCAAAATCAGTTTTGGGTGTCCCATGCCTGAATCACATCTCTATTCAGCACTCAAGAAACAGACCAGCTCCTTCTAGTTGCTTCCTTCTAGGTGCCCAGTGCTATGGCAAAACACTTATACAAACCTTACAAACACCAGATTTTCTAACCGTAGATAGGAACAACCCTGGGAATTTCAATCTCTTGTCACTTTCCAACAATGTCAATGAACAAAATTCAGATATCATATCTTTAATTATTAGAGTCCCTGAAACAAGAAATTTAGTCCCTAGAACAGAAAATTAAGATTTTTACATTGCTTAAGTTTCTGAGGAATATGGTTTTCATCCTGTGACAAAGAAGAAAACAGAAGTGATATCTTATCTTAGCATGAAGCCTAAGGATTTTTTATTTGTTTTTTGAGGTAGGGTCTTGCCCTAGCCCAGGCTGACCTGGAATTCATTATGTACTCTCAGGGCGGCCTCAAGATCACCATGATCTTACCTTGGCCTCCTAAGTTCTGGTATTAAAGACATGTGTCACCACACCTGGCAGAACCTAAGGACTTTTGCCACCTCTGAAGAGTCACAAAATATATTCAAAGTCTCTAAAAGTGGACATGTAAATCTGTTTTGGAATTTCTAATCAAAGAGCTTGTCTGGCTGTTTTCTGTACTTCAGTGGATCATAAAGCTAGACAAGAATATGTGCAACCTATATGCTTGGTGTTTTCTTCATTCTGAGCCTGCAGAGAAGGCCTTTGTAAGTACAGTAAGGACATTAGGTCAATTTCCCCATCTTCCCATTTCTCCCATTTAGCAGGTGTCCCACAGGTATTACAAGTTTAACCCTACGGGAGTTGGAGAGATTGCTCAATGGTTAAGGTACTTGCCTGAAAAGCCTAACACCACGTTCAATTCCCCAGTACCCACATAAAGCCATATGCACAAGGCCATGCATGCATCTGGAGTTCGTTTACAGTTGCTGGAGGCCCTGGCATGCCTCTGCCTCTTTCAAATAAATAAATTTTTTGTTTGTTTTTTCAAGGTAGGGTCTCTAGCCTAGACTGGCCTGAAATTCACTACATAGACTCAAGCTGAACTTGAACTCACAGCAATCCTTCTACCTCTGCCTCATGAGTGCTGGGATTAAAGATGTGTACCACCATACCTGGCTGGTGCACGTCTTTAATCCCAGCACTTGGGAGACAGAGGTAGGAGGATCACCGTGACTTCGAGGCCACCCTGAGACAACATAGTGAATTCCAGATCAGCCTGGGGTAGAGTGAGGCCCTACCTCAAAAAATAATAAAATAAAATAAAGGCATGTTACCACCATGCCGGGCTTAATAAAATTTAAAAAAAAAATAAGTTTGACCCTACCATTTAGAGAGTTAGTTGGTTAAATTTCATTTTACCTTTCCAATTTTGTCTGAGTACATATTTAGGTTTTGTTTTTTTTCAAGGTAGGGTTTCATTCTAGCCCAGACAGACCTAGAATTCACTATGTAGTCTCAAGGTGGCCTCAAACTCACAGTGATCCTCTTACATGTGCCTCCCAAGTGCTGGGTATAAAGGCGTGTACTACCACACCTAGCTTAAATTATGTTTTTTAAAATATTTATTTGCACAGAGAGAAAGATACAGATATAGATAGGTAATGAGTATGGCAGGGCCTCTAGCTACTATAAACAAACTCCAATGCATGCACCACTTTGTGCAGTTGGCTTTACGTTGGCACTGGGAAATTGAATCCAGGTCATTAGGCTTTGTAAGCAAGAGCCTCAGCCCCAAATATGTGTTTGAAAGTGGCAAACAGTGAGTACTTTCAAGTTATCAGAGTTGAAAACTGCACACAAAGACCTCAGAAATAGCCTGTATGAGTCATGAATCTGTCTCAGTTCTAGAGCACTTCCCCCGAAACGACCAACTGACATGGATTAAACTGTTTCCTCTAGGGCTGGAGACATAGCTTAGTGGCTAAGGCACTTGCCTGTGAAGCCTAAGGACCCAGGTTTGATTCCTCAGGACTGACATAAGCCAGATGCACAAGGTGGTACATGCATCTGGAGTTTGTTAGCAGTGCCTAGAGGCCCAGGCATGCCCATGATCTTTCTATCTGCCTCTTTCTCTAAATAAAATACTTAAAAAAAATAAAACAAAACAAACTCTTTTCTCTAAAGTTCTTTCTTTCTTTCTCACGATATCCTTCGAGCAATGCTGATTGAAATGTCCTTTAATTTACCTCACATGTCGCTGGGATGTGATTGGTTTTGTCAAAAGAATAAAGGGATGCAATTCTCAAATTCCTGTGGCACAGAAATAAATCTCGGGCTCTATGGTTGATGTCAAAGCAACTGAACACTAGCTTGCCCAGCACAGGATAGCGAGCATTGGGCTGGTCATATTTTAATAGATTTCCACACATTCAACCAGTTGAAAAAGACTGCCTTAATACCAGGTGTTTCCTCTTCGTCCCGGTTAACGTCAGTGGGGCTTTTATCTGTGACTTCTTTTGTTTGTACGAAGGCCTCGTCATAAGTTTTCTGGGCTCTGGTAATTTCTTTCTGCACATCAAAATGGACTTTTTGCCTGGTTAGGATGGGAACAATTAAATTAAAATCACTAACTCGCTTGTTTAGTTTTCTGATGTTTTCTTGAAATCGCTCACACACGTGGTCCCACTGTTTCTGCTCCACGGGTGTCATTGGATTCCCTAGCTTCTTCCTCGACGTTAAAAGCTCTTCTCGGAGTTGCTCGATAGTGTCCTTTATTTCCTTTTGCATGAGGATCCACTCTGGTTGGTATCCATTATCTATCAATATTCTGTTCAGGTTGTGAGTCATGGGATCGATATAGGAGCAGCCAGAAAACTTTTGTAGAGGTTTTCCTTTCCCGCTGAGATTGTCAAAGTCTCCTCTGGCCATTGATTCCTGAATGAGATCCTCCACTAAGCGCTCTATGGCTTGAGTTATCTTTTGTTGCTTGCTGTGTCTTACATCTTTCACGGTTATGCTGTTAGCAAAATGCTGGCTTTGAAGTTTCTGTCTCCGGTACTCCATCACCTGCTCAGTGGCACGGTCGGCCCTGAACTGCCTGTACTGTTTCTCTCGCTGACTTGGAGTCCCAAAACCAACACCTTCAAAACTTAAATAATGTCGGTGTTGGGGTGTATTATGTTTGAGTTTGTCTTCTTCTTGTGTTTCGTCACTTTTTGACTGTCTGGCATTCGCTTGTTCTGTCACGTGGGAAAGCACATTCCTATAAGCTTCTTCGATCCTTATGAATGTTGCAGCGTCAGCCTCACTAGAGCCACTGTCTGGGTGGTATTGTTTGGCGAGCTTACAGAAGGATTCCCTGACCTCGTCCACTGAGCAGCCTTCATCTAGATTCAGCAGCCTGTAATATTCTTTCATCTTCCTTTTGGGCTTATGGGTTGATACCATCCTATTCCCAATGATACCACAATATGGAAGCGTTTTCACTCTACTAGGGATCAGTGAAGCATTGATGAGATGAGATCTTAGGATCTGAGCCATCATGCCAGAGATTGTGTTTATTGTTGTATCCAGTGTTCTTCCCAACAATGATCTATAAAATGACAACAAATATTGGTTGAACAAAGTCACATCATTTAATTTCTTTTTTCTTTCTTTCTTTCTTTTTTTTTTTTTGAGACAAGGTCTCACTTTAAACCAAACTGACCTGTAATTCACTATATAGTCTCAGGGTGGCCTCGATCTTGTGGCAATCTTACCCCTCCCACTTAAATGCTGGGATTAAAGGTGTGCACCACCACACCTGAAAAAAATATTATTTATTTAGCAATAAACTAAGGAAAGGGTATGGATTACATGTATAATAAAGGATAGTTCTCTCTGCTGCTACTGTCAAAATTCTTATGGTTGTAATTTCCTGATGTTCACTGGAGTCTCCATTTTCCACTGATTCCTGGTCACGGTCCTCTACTCAACGCTCTGTGGATGGATGTCAAAGTTTAGTGGTAACCTATTGTGACATAGTCTGGATTCTACTACTCAAAGACCATAGACTTGTAGAGCTGAAAGGTTCCTGGAGCTCACCTAATCCAATTTTTTTTTTAAAGTTTAATGAGAAAACAGGTCCATCAACCAGGCATTGTGGCACAAGCCTTTAATCCCAGCACTTGGGAGACAGAGGTAGGAGAACTGCCATGAGTTCGAGGCCACTTTGAGATTACATAGTGAATTCCAGGTCAGCCTGGGTTAGAGTGAAACCCTACCTTGAAAAACAAAAAAACAAAGAAAGAAAACAGGTTCAAGTTAAGTAAATTAACCAAGTTGCATAACAAGGTATAGGCAAACTAGTTAGGATTGGAGCACAGTACAAATTTAACTGGACCAGCAGCAAATTATAAATTTCATGAGCAGGGCTGGAGGCATGGCTTAGCGTTTAAGGCATTTGCCTGCAAAGCCATAGACTGAGGTTCGATTCCCCAGGGCTCACATTAGCCAGATGCACAAGGGGGCACAAGTGTCTGGAGTTCATGTGCAGTGGTTGGAAGTCCTGGAGCAGCCATTCTCTCTCTCTCTCTCCCAATTTCTCTGTCAAATAAATAAATAAATAAAATAGTTAGGGCTGGAAAGATGGCTTAGCGACTAAGCGCTTGCCTGTGAAGCCTATGGACTCCGGTTGGAGGCTTGATTCCCCAGGACCCACGTTAGCCAGATGCATAAGGGGGCACATGCGTCTGGAGTTCGTTTGCAGTGGCTGGAGGTCCTGGCGCCCCACTCTCTGTCACTCTGCCTCTTTCTCTCTCTCTCTCTGTCACTCTCAAATAAATAAAAAGTAAACAAAAAAATTTTTTAATAAAATAATTAAAAAAATAAATTTCATGAGCAGCATTTTCCAACTCGTATGTGGTGGTCTTCATTATTTCAAGGAGTCTTCTCATTAAAAAAAAAAAAAGAAGACTTTTGTTTTTTTTGTTTTGTTTTTGTTTTTTTCAAGGTAGGGTCTCACTCTAGCCCAGACTGACCTAGAATTCACTATGTAGTCTCAAGGTGGCCTCAAATTCAAGGCGATCCTTCTACTTCTGCCTCCCAAGTGCTGGGATTAAAGACGTGTATGGCCAGGCAAAAAAAAAAAAAAAAAAGACTTCTTGCACCTGGCCTGGTGGGGCATGCCTTTAATCTCAGCACTAGGGAGGCAGAGGTAGAAGGATCGCCTTGAATTCCTAGACTACGTAGTGAATTCCAGGGCTAGTGCGAGACCCTACCTCGGAAAAAAGAAGAAGAAGAAGAAAAAAGAAACTTGTACAAGAAGCAGAACATTGCAAAGTATGTACCTAGTGTGATACTAAACAGAATCAAGTGAGACTAGATTAAACAGAATCAAGTGTTCAACGGACTTTAACGTGTATACCTTATTAGGAATGAGCTATTTGCTAGGCGCTGGGAAAACCCAAGATGAGTGAGCGAGGCCTCCCAAAATGCTCACTGCCACATTAAAAATGCATGGTCCCGCCAGGCCTGGTGGCTCGTGCCTTTAATCTCAGCAACTTGGGGTGGGAGTGGGGGGCTTGAAGAAAGCAAACTGCTGCCAGTTCAAGGCCCAGCCAGGACTGCTGAGTGAGAGTGCTCGTGGAGAGCCTGGGCGAGAGAGTCAGACGAAAACAAAAACCACAAAACAAAACATGCTCCAGTAAAGAAGGTCACTGAACGTCACACACCAACGACGACAATGAATACCGAAAGTGGTTGTGAACGGAACGGGAGCCCCAATTTGATGAAAAAGAGGGGTGGATGGATTGTAAATCTGGCTGGCAGGTTAATGTTTATGTTCGGTGGGGAGGTCATAGGGGAGTGTCCATCCCGCGGCAAGGGCTCGCCCCACCCACTACCCACCTTCACTAACGCCGGCCCAGGGGCTCGGCGGCTGCTGCGCCCCTGCCACGCCCGTGCGCATGCGTGCGCCGCGTACCTTCGCTGCTCCGAGGGTTCGGAGACTGCCACAGCTCATCTGTCTCACCGGGGAAACTGGCACCGTTTCTGTACAGAACTTTATCAAAGAGGACACAGGCACGACACCCCTAAAGGCTCCGTCCTACTCTCTGGGGGTGACCAGCCCCTCCTGCACCTCCTCCCACGGCGGGGGTGGGTGGGTGGGTCGGCCGAGCGGGATTGTGGGAGTTGTAGTTCGCTGGCAGGTGCAGCGCCGGATTCTCAGCGCTGATGATGCTGGGGGGGGGGGCGGGGGTCCGGGGGGCCAGGCGCCCTCGGCGTGCTCCCCGAGCCCAAGGCGCTTGTGTTAGCAGGTTCGAGACCCCGGGTGTGTGTGTGGGGGGGGGCAGTGTATGTGATCCACGGTAATTTGTATTAGGCAGAGGAAGATTGGGACATTTGACCCAAAAGGACTCGAACAACCTCTTCCGGGTTTGCAAAGAGGACACCTGCGCAGATAGAATAATCTTGCCCCACCCAGATCGTCTGGCTTCTTAGTGACCCAAGCATAAAATGCTGGTCTCCGCTTCAAGATTGACGCCTGGCAGAGCGGTTTTAAGGACTGGGACAGATTAGAGAAAACAACAACAAAAAATTAAAAGCGAGGTCTTCTGGCTTCAGTTCAACTGCTGACGGAACCTAACATCCTTTCCAACGCCGTACAGGGCGTAGTTTTTTGTTTGCTTTTAAAGAAAAAGGCAGAGACTCACGACTTGGGTTGAAAGGTCTTTCTACCACTTTCTGTATCCCTTAGGCAAAACGCTTCCCTCTGTAAAATTATCAATAAACATAGCTGGAAAGATAGCTTAGCAGTGAAGGCACTTGCCTACGAAGCCTGAAGACCCAGATTTGATTCCCCAGAACCCACGTAAGCTAGATGCACAAGGTGGCACATGTTTCTGGAGTTAGTTTACAGTGACTAGAATCTCTGGTGCACCAAACTCTCTCTCTCCCCCTCTGTAAAATGAATTTAAAATAATAATAATAATAATAATAATAATAATAATATTATTATTATTATTATTATTATTATTATTAGGGCTGTAGAGGTCGCTTGGCAGTTTAAGCGTTTGCCTACGAAGACTAAAAACCCATGTTCCACTCTCCAGTTCTCACTTAAGCCAGACCCACAAAGGTCAGGCAAGCACAAGGTCGCATATGCCCACTAGGTGGCATAGGCGTCTGGAGTTCGTTTGCAGAGGCTGGAAGCTCTAGCACGCCCGTTCTATCTTTCTCAAGTGTCTATAAATAGTAAATATGGGGCTTGAGAGATGGCTTAGCGGTTAAGACATTCCCCTGCAAAGCCAAAGGACCCCAGTTCGATTCCCCAGGTCCCACTGCAATCCAGATGTACAAGGGAGTGCATGCACCTGGAGTTTGTTTGCAGTGGCTGGAAGCCCTGATGTGCCCATTCTCTCTCTCTCAAGTAAATGGGGGGGGGGGGAAGTTGGAGAGATGGCTTAGCTCTTAAGTGCTTGCCTGTGAAGCCTAAGGTCCCCGTTGGAGGCTCATATTCCCCAGGACCCACGTAAGCCAGATGCACAAGGGGGCGCACGTGTCTGGAGTTCGTTTGCAGTGGCTGGAGGCCCTGGCGCGCCCATTCTCTCTTTCTGCCTCTTCCTCTGTCACACTCAAATAAACAAATAAAAAATTTTTAAAAAAAGTTAGAAAAAGAAGGTAATGGAGAGTTGAGGGCTTTGGTTTCCCATCTCTATTAAAAAAATATAGTTAGCATGTATTTAACATTTACTATTTGGTGTAAACTGTCTGCGTAATACACAGGGCTGTCATCTCAAAGGGCTATAAGAGGTAGCATGTTCTGAACCAAATGTGTGACCATGACAGAGAAATAGGATTCAGGTACCTGGAATCACATGTTTCACGTGGAAGTGGTTAAGTGAGATGTCATAAAACAAGGCATTTACACATTAGGTTGCTTGGGACCATAAAATGGTGAGCTATAGCAAAGCCAGGAATATTCTGCTATAAATTTCAGATGCTGTCAGATAGCATTCTTAGCCTTTGGATTGGAGGGAGTTAGTGGTCTGTGAAGAATACATTTTAGGGCTGGAGAGATGGCTCAGTAGGTTAAGGGGCTTGCCTGCAAAGCTTAACGACATGGGTTCAATTTTTTTTAATTCTTTTTTGTTCATTTTGATTTATTTATTTGAGAGGGAGAGAGAGAGAGAAAATGGGTGCGCCAGGGCCTCCAGCCACTGCAAATGAATTCCAGTCGCATACACCCACTTGTGTATCTGGCTAACATGGGTCCTGGGGAATAGAGCCTCGAACCGGGGTCCTTAGGCTTCACAGGCAAGCATTTAACTTAATTCTCGAGCCTTTTAAAAGTATGTTCAAGGAAGAAAAGAACATGACCTCAAAATAAAAGAGAAACTGATTGAGAGGGGGAAGAGATATGATGGAGAGTGGAGTTTCAAAGGGGAAAGTGAGGGGAGGGAGGAAATTACCGTGGGATATTGTTTACAATTATGGACGTTGTCAATAAAAAAATATTTTAAAAATATGTTCAGGCTGGAGAGATGGCTTAGTGGTTAACACATTTGCCTGCAAAGCCAAAGGACCCAGGTGTGATTCCCCAGGACCCACCATAAGCCAGATGAATGTGCCTGGAGATCATATACAGTGGCTGAAGGCCCTGGCATGTCCATTCTCTCTCTCTCTCTCTCTTTCTCTCTCTCTCCTTTCTCTCTCTCAAATAAAAATTTTGAGCCAGTTCTGCGTGAGAATGAAAATACTTAGTAGCAGAGGCCAGTAAGTTAAAAAGGAGACATAAAGGGAAGAGAAAGGAAGAGAGGAGGGTACTTAATAGGTTGATATTGTATATATGTAAGTACAATGTTTGTGATGAGGAGGTAATATGATGGAGAATTGAATTTCAAAGGAGAAAGTGGGGGGGGGTGGAGGGAATTAACATGGGATTTTTTTTATAATCATGGTAAATGCTAATAAAAAAATTTTTTAAAGTATATAAAAAAAAGAAAAAAACATGGTCTACAAGGAACTAACATGTCTTCCCACTAGGAAAAAGAATTTTTGGAGATAGAAAAAATTGGGGGGCTGGAGAGATGGCTTAGCAGTTAAGGAGCTTGCCTGCAAAGCCAAAGGACCAAGGTTCAGTTCCCCAGGACCCACATAAGCCAGATGCACAAGGGGATGCATGTATCTGGAATTCGTTTGCAGTGGCTGGAGGCCCTGGCACACCCATTCTCTCCCTCCCTCTTTCTCTCTCTCTTTCTCTCTCTCTCTCTCTCCCTCCCCTGCTTATATATCAAGTAAATAAATAAAAGATAAATTAAAAAAAAAATTTAGAGCCAAGCATGGTGGCGCACATCTTTAATCCCAGCACTTGGGAGGCAGAGGTAGGAGAATCACCATGAGTTCAAGGCCATCCTGACACTACATAGTGAATTCCAGGTCAGCCAGGCCTTGAGTGAAACCCTACTTTAAAAAAAAAAAATTAAAAACATTTAGGGCTGGAGAGATGGCTTAGTGGTTAAAGCACTGGAAAAGCCAATGGAACTGGGGTTCAATTCCCTAGTACCCACATGAGCCAGATGTATAAGGTGGTGCATATGTCTAGAGCTCATTTGCAGTGGCTAGATGCCCTGGTGTCCCCATTCTCTCTCTCTTTCTCTCTCTCTCTTTCCCTCAAATAAATAAAATGAAATAAAAATATGTTCAGTTTTTAAAAATATTGTTACCTATCTTAAAGCCAAGTCATGATTAAAATCACCCTGCTTGAACCTCAATCTCATCATTTTCTGCAGTTGGTAATGACAATGTGCAGTTTATCAGTAATCATACACGCGAGGACGTAAGTGCAAGTATGTTGTGAAATACATGTCAAATTTCCTAGTGAGTGGATTTTCCTACAAACAGGAGAGAGCACCTGGGTGGCACAGGTTTGGCACGCCAAAGCTAATCAATGTGCAGCTGAGTGTGTGGAAAATGTGATTTTTTTTTTGTCATATCTAAATTGACGATTTTATTCTATGAACTTTGACTAGCATTTTTGTATGTATCTATACATGCTAAGTAAACCAAACATGTAAAGCTATCTTCAATTGTATGAACATGGAGAAGAAGGAATAGAAAATTGTCTATTTAATTGTCCTTTTCCTGAAACAATATAAAATACATGATTCTATTTTTGTTAGTCAACTTTCCAAAAATTTTTTTGGTCATTTATTTTCAGTGCTAGGGAGTGAACCTAGAGGCTTGTGCTACGTAGACAAACTCTACCACTGAGCTAAATCCCTAGCCCATGTTAGTTCTCTATCAGTGTGACAAAATGCTTGAGAAAATCAAATGGGAAAGTTTTGTTTTCACTCCTAGTTTTTTTAGAAATGTCCATGGTCACTTGGTCTCATTGCTGTGACTTGTGGTGGAGAAAATGTGATTTTTTTTTTTTAAAGTAAATGGAGCTGGGGAGATAGCCAAGTTGGTAAAGCACTTGCCATGCAAGCATGAGGACCTAAGTTCAGATCTCTAGCACCCATATTAAAAGAACAATAAGAGCCGAGCGTGGTGGCGCACGCCTTTAATCCCAGCACTCAGGAGGCAGAGGTAGGAGGATCGCGTGAGTTCGAGGCCACCCTGAGATTGCATAGAGAATTCCAGGTCAGCCTGAGCTAAAATGAGACCCTACCTCATAAAGCCAAAAAATATATAAATAAATAAAAGAACAATAAGGATCCCACAAACCCACTGCAGCAGCACGCATCTATAATTGCAGGATTGGGGAGGCAGAAACGGGAGGATGTCTGAAGCTTGCTGGTCAGGTAACCAAGTAAAGTTGTCCAGGCTCAGTGAAAGACCCTGTGTGAAAAAATAATAAAAATAATAAAGTGGAGGTGCTGGAAAGATGGCTCAGTGGGTAAGAGCGCTTGTTGCATGAGTACCCAAGTTCAATCCCCAGCACCTACATAAACCAGGCATGGCTGCGCCTACCTGTAACTCCATGGCTGAGGAAGGCAGAGACAGGTGGCTCACTGGGGGCTTGCTGGTCGCCAGTGTAAGCGTTTGCATGCACACCCACAATGCCAAGGGATAAAAAGAATTAAAAAAAAAAAATGAAGTGGAGGGCTGGATGGGCATGGAGCACATGCCTTCAGTTCTAGCACTGGGGAGGCAAAGGTAAAAGGGTGGCTGTGAGTTTGAGGCCGTCCTGAGAATGTAGAGTGAAAGAGTGAATTCCAGGTCAGCCTGGGCTAGAGGGAGATCCTGCCTTGAAAAAAAAAATTGGTTGAAGGGCTTAGAGGGATGGCTCAGCTGTTAAAAGTGCTTACTTTGGGCTGGTTAAGCGCTTGCCTGTGAAGCCTAAGGACCCCGGTTCGCGGCTCGGTTCCCCAGGTCCCACTTTAGCCAGATGCACAAGGGGGCGCACGCGTCTGGAGTTCGTTTGCAGAGGCTGGAAGCCCTGGCGCGCCCATTCTCTCTCTCTCCCTCTATCTGTCTTTCTCTCTGTGTCTGTCGCTCTCAAATAAATAAATAAAAAAGAAGAGTGCTAGCCCTGGTTAATTCTCCAGTACTCATGTAAAGCCCAATAAACAAAGTGGGGCATCTTGGAGTTTGTTTGCAGTGGCAGGAGGGTCTGTTGCTCCCATTCTCACTCTCTCGCTCATAAATAAATATTAATATATATTAATATTAATTAATTAATATATTATTAGACCTTACCTCAGAAACCCTCCCCCCCAAAAAAAATTAGCCAGGTGTGGTGGTGTACACCTTTAATCCCAGCACTTATGAGGCAGAGGTAGGAGGATCACCACGAGTTCGCGGCCACCCTGAGACCACATAGTGAATTCCAGGTCAACCTGGGCTAGAGTGAGACCCTACCTCAAAACCCACCCACCCCCAAAATATTGAGATTGAATTTAAATATGTCCTTGTACTCCTTTATTCCCAGACCCTGCTCATGGGTGTCTGAAAGCAGGGATGGTATAGATTCTATACGTACTTGTTTTTTTTTGTTGTTGTTTGTTTGTTGTTGTTTTCGAAGTAGCATCTCACATTAGCTCAGGGTGACCTGGAATTCACTACGTAGTCTCAGGGTGGCCTTGAACTCATGATGATCTTCCTATCTCTGCCTCCCCAGTGCTGGAATTAAAGGTGTGCGCCACCACACCCGGCTGTCTTCTTTCCTTTGATGCTTCCCAGTTGTCAAAGTTTGTGGCAATAAAAGTCCAAAAATATAAAAGAGTAAATAACAAGCTGTGTGCCACCTGTAATCCCAGGTACTTAGGAAACTGAGGCAAAAGGCTTACTTGAGCCTAGGAGTTCAAGACCAGCTTGGATTACATAGGTAGATCTGATCTGGGGGGGGAAAAAAAACACAAAAACCTTGTCAGCACTATTTGCTGGACAGTGTTCCAAAGTGCCTTAATAGAGAGAGAATTGATTTTAAGCCATGCAACCCCGATGACAGTTTTGTGATGGCGTGCAAAAGTGCTTCTATTCAAAACTCCCACCTCAAGCTCTCTGGATTCAGGGCTTGCCAGAGAGAGACCTGAAGCTCTCGATAGGAGGAAATTTGATCATGTGTCTCTTGCTACCAAACAGCACAGACAATGAACGCATAAGTCCATTTTTGTTTTGGTCTTTTCAAGATAGGTTTTCAGGTTAGCCCAGGCTGATCTGGAACTCACCCTGTTTTCCCAGACTGGCCTCAAACTCACAGTGCTCCTCCTACCTCTGCCTCCCAAGTACCACCCTGGCAAATATTTATTTATTTATTTATTTGAGAGAGGGGGAGAGAGAATGGGCCTCTTGCCACAACAAACAACTCCAGATGCTGAGTTTATGGAAAAACATATCTAGGGAATCTTCTGGGCAGCATGAGATAACAAACTGTAACCCTCTCTGACCACAAGCCAAGCAGAGACTGGAAGGGCAGGCTCAAGGACGTTCCCCGCTTTTACTTTGAAGAGTGGGCTGTTACCTACACTGTTGCAATATAAACACACATACACACGCAGCAAACAAGTAACTAAAGTCTGAGGAATCCATACAATGGAATATTGTTCTGTGTCAATGCAGAGTTTCTTTTTTGGGAGGGTGGGGGTTGTGGAAAAGCCTCACTCTAGCCTAGCCTGGAATTCACTACATAGTCTGAGGCTGGCCTGGAACTCACGGCAATACACTTTACTTCTGCCACCCAAGCGCTGGGATTAAAAGTATGCACCACCATGCCTGGAATAAATGCATATCTTAAAATATTTTTATTATTTATTAGAGAGAGAACGGATGCGCTAGGGCCTCCAGTCACTGCAAATGAACTCCAGACACATGTGCCACCATGTGCATCTGGTTTATGTGGGTTCTGGGGAATTGAACTTGGGTCTTTAAGCTTCACAGCAAGTGCCTTAACCACTAAGCCATTTCTCCAGCCCAAAATGCAATTATTTTTTCCAAGGTAGGGTTTCACTGTAGCTCAGGCTGACCTGGAACTCACTATGTAGTCTCAGAGTGGCCTTGAACTCACGGTAATCCTCCTACCTCTGCTTCTTGAGTGTTGGGATTAAAGGTATGCACCACCACCCCCGGCTAAGAAATTTATTTTGATTTCTTTTTTGTTTTGTTTTGTTTTTGAGGTAGGGTCTTGCTCTGGCTCAGGCTGACCTGGAATTTACTATGTAGTCTCAGGGTGGCCTTGAACTCACCATGATACTCTAACTCTGCCTCCCGAGTGCTGGGATTAAAGGTGTGTGCCACCATGCCGGGCTTTATTTGGATATTTTTATTTATTTTCAAGAAAGAGTGAAAGAGGGCTAGAGAGATTGCTTAGTGGTTAAGGTGCATGCCTGCAAAGCCTAAAGACCCAGGTTTGATTCCCCAGAATCCACATAAACCAGATGCACATGGTACATGTGTCTGGGGTTCATTTGCAGTGGCTGGAGGCCCTAGCGCATCCATTCTCTCTCTAATAAATAAGTAATAAAAATATTTTAAGATATGCACTTATTCCAGGCATGGTGGTACATACTTTTAATCCCAGCGTTTGGGTGGCAGAAGTAAAGTGTATCGCCGTGAGTTCCAGGCCAGCCTCAGACTATGTAGTGAATTCCAGGCTAGGCTAGAGTGAGACTTTTCCACAACCCCCACCCCCCCAAAAAAAAGAAACTGCATTTACACAGAACAATATTCCATTGTATGGATTGTATGGATTCCTCAGACTTTAGTTACTTGTTTGCTGTGTGTGTATGTGTGCTTAGTGGTTAAGGTGCATGCCTGCAAAGCCTAAAGAAAGACCCAGGTTTGATTCCCCAGAATCCACATAAACCAGATGCACATGGTGGCGCATGCATCTGGAGTTCGTTTGCAGTAGCTAGAGGCCTGGGTGCACCCATTCTCCATCTCTCTCTCTCTCTCTGTCTTTCTCTTTCTCTCGCTCCCTGTTTCTTTCTGAAATAAATAAAAATAAAAATCTTAAATGTATTCTTTAATAAAAGAAAGAGTGTGTGTATGTATGAGCGTGCCAGGGTTTTTGCCACTGCAAACAAACTCCAGATGCATGTGCCACTTTGTGCATCTGACTTTTGTGGGTCCTGGGGAACTGAACCCTGGGCTAGTAGCTTTTACTAGCAAGTGTTTTTGTTTAACAGCTGAACCATCTCCCCAGCCCTATCAGGGCTGTTTTCAGGGAAAGCTAAATTGACTTTCACCTCTGGCCCTGGGTGGAGACAAGAAATTCTAAACTACCCAAAACATACTGTGTGATCCAGCAATGCTACTTCCGAGTCTATAGATATGCAAAAGAGTTAAAAACCGTGCCTCTGAGCTGGGGACATGGCTTAGTAGGTAAAGCTCTTGCTACAGAGTATGAGGATTTGAGTTTAGATCCCTAGTACCCACGTGAAATAATCACAGCAGAAGGAGATGGAGACAGGTGGATCCCTAGGGCTCATTGGCTAGCTAGTCTAGCCAAATCTGTTGTAAACTCTAGGTTTAGTGAGAGATTCTGTCTCAACGAAAAAATAAATGGGGGGGGGGGGCTACAGAGATAGCTGAGCAGTTAAATCACTTGACTGCAAAGCCTGATGGTCTGATTTTGATTCCCCAGTACTCATGTAAAGCTAGATGTATATAAAGTATTAACACTTAGAGAAAGGAAATTCTGACAAATGCTGAACCATGGATGAATATTGTTAGTGAAATAAACTGATTACAAAAATAAATGCTGAAGCTGGGCATGGTGGTGCACACCGTTAATCCCAGCACTTGGAGGTAGAGATGGGAGGATCGTCATGAGTTTGAGGCTACCCTGAGACTACATTGTCAATTCCAGGTCAGCCTGGGCTAAAGGGAAATCCTACCTCAACCCCTCCCCAAAATAAATAAATGCTGAGCTGGAGAGATGGCTTAGTGGTTAAGACACCTGCCTGCAAAGCCTAAGGACCCAGGTTCGATTCCCCAGTACCCACATAAACCAGATGCACAAGGTGGCTCATATGTCTGGAGTTCATTTGCAGTGGCTGGAGGTCTTGGAGTGCCTATTTCTCTCTTCTCTCCGCCTCTCTCTTTCTCTCTCTTAAATAAATAAATAAAATAAAAAAATAAAAATTGGCCTGGCATGATGGTGCACACCTTTAATCCAGCAGAGGTAGGAGAATTGCTGTGAGTTTGAGGCCAGGCTGAGACTACACAGTGAACTCCAGGTCAGCCTGGACTAGAGTGAGACCCTACCTCAAAACAACAACAACAAAAAAACTTATATGACTTCCCTTTTATGAATACCCAGGGGATTTAAGTGCTTCGAAATAGAAAGTGGAGTTGTGAGCCAGGAGCTGGAGGGAGGGGAAATAGGAAGTTGTTTAATGAGTATAGAGTTTCAGTTATGCAATAGGAAAAAATGACGGAGATTGCCTAACAGGGTCAATATGCTTGACATAGTGGAGCTGTACACTGTGTAATAGTTACAATGGTTTCATCAGTATTGTATCCAAAACGTCATTTGACCAAGTGACTAAGAACAGGAAATCACTTCTCTGCAAAGCTCCTAGAAACTGCACCCCCTATCCCGGCCTCCAGCAGGCTTGCTGCTTCTCACTTTATGAGGTACCCATGGAGAAAATGGGCAGTTTTTGAAGGAGCCAGTTCTATCAAGATCCAGCAGTCTGTGGTTGAGGTGGTGAATATGTAATACTAAAGAGCCTGAGGCAGGACGATTGAGAGTTCATTACCAGCCTGGGGTCCATTTTGAGAGAAGCAAACAAAACATCAATACCCACAGTACCTGATATCTCCGTCCGTTCTTTCTCCCCGCTTTGCTGTTAAATCTACCAACTGTGTTGCTTTTGGTTGAGTGCTTTATCTTAGCAATGGGAAGGTTGTGTGCAACTCAGATCGTGTTCCTAGCATGCAGGAGTCCCTGGGCTTCATCTCTAACACCACTACCACCATCATCTTCAACGATAACATACCACCAACTCTGTGTGTGTATGTGTATATGTGTGTGTGTGTGTGTGTGTGTGTGTTAAAATTAGTTTTATTTACTAGAGAAAGAGAGAGAATGGGCACACCAGGGCTTCTAGCCACTGCAAGCAAACTCCAGATGCATGCTCCACCATGTGCATCTGGCTTACATGGGACCTGGAGAATTGAACTTGTGTCCTTAGGCTTTGCAGGCAAGTGCCTTAACAACCAAGCCATCTCTCCAGCCCTTCCATCTATCTATTCATCATCTAATTTTTGTTTGTTTGTTTGTTATAGAGGCAGTGTTTCATTCTAGCTCAGGCTGACCTAGAATTCACTATAGTGATCCTCCCACCTCTACCTCCTGAGTGCTGGGATTAAAGGCATGTGTCACCATGCCTGGCTATATATATATGATTGTTTTATTTATTTATTAGAGACAGAGAGAGGGAGAGAAAGAGAGAGGTGAGAGTGAGAATGGGCACACCCCAGGCCTTCCAGCCACTGCAGGTAAACTCCAGACACATGTGCCACCTTGTGCATCTGACTTATGAGGGACCTGGAGAATCAAACCTGGGACCTTAGGCTTCACAAACAAGTGCCATAACCACTAAGCCATCTCTTCAGCCCTATATTTATATTTATATTTTATTTTATTTTTTGTTTTTTTCTAGATAGGGTCTCACTCTAGCTCAGGCTGACCTGGAATTCTCTATGTAGACTCAGGGTGGCCTCAAATTCATGGCGATTCTCCTACCTCTGCCTCCCAAGTGCTGAGATTAAAGGCGTGCGCCACCACACCTGGCTTTACATTTGTATTTTAATTGGACTATACCAGTGTAATTCAATGTATTCGAAAATTATAGACATTCCTAGAAGTGATTAAACAATGTTTTTCATTGTAATCTCTGGTTACCCCTTTTTTCCAACTTCAGTGATTTCTGAAATCACTAGTTATTGCTTTTTTAAGTTTCTTGAGACAAGGTCTCATGTAGATCAGGCTGGCCTACAACTCACTATATAGCTGAGACTGGCCTTGAACTCCTGATCCTTCTGCCTTTACCTTCTGAATGCTGTGTTTACAGCATTGTGCTCCCATGCCCAGCGCATTTACTTTCTATACACACATGCATTAAAAGGACCCTTACGGATGGATGTGTGTTGAATGTATGTATGCTATATGAGCATATATATGTGTGTGTATTTACGTAAACTTTTTCTGAGCCATTGGATGTTGTTTTTGTTTTGTTTTTCGAGGTAGGGTCTCTCAGTCTAGCCTAGGCTGACCTGGAGGTCACCATGTAGTCTCAGGGTGGCCTTGAATTCTCTATGATCCTCCTACCTCTGCCTCCCCAGTGCTGGGATTAAAAGCGTGCACCACCACGCCCTGTCCCTTCTTTGCTTTTTAAAAATATTTTAATGTTTATTTATTTATTTGAGAGACAGAGAGAAAAAGACAGAAAGGGGTGGGAGGAAAGAATGGGTGTGCTAGGGCCAACAGCTGCTACAAACGAACTCCAGATGCATGCGTCACCTTGTGCATCTGGCTTACATGGGCCCCAGGGAATCAAACCTGGGTCCTTTGGCTTTGCAGGCAAGTGCCTTAACCACTA
Organism: Jaculus jaculus; assembly: GCF_020740685.1. Lineage (NCBI taxonomy): Eukaryota > Metazoa > Chordata > Mammalia > Rodentia > Dipodidae > Jaculus > Jaculus jaculus. Next base: position 157,852,278 of record NC_059106.1, read on the forward strand.
ATCAATTCTTTCAGCACTATTTTATTTTATTGTTTTAAATATTTCTATTTACTTATGAGATTGGGAGAGATAACATAGACTTGCAAGAGCATTTTGCTGTTGCATTCAAACTCTAGACACATGTGGCACTTTGTATGTCTGGCTTTATTCTGGTACTAGGGAATCAAACCTGGGCTGGCAGGCTATGTGAGTATTGTAGTTACCTTCACATTGCTGCTCAAAGCACCCCACCAAGAGCAGCTTGTGGGAAGAAAAGGTTTATTTTGGCTTACAGACTTTACAGGGAGCTCCATGATGTCAGGGGAAAATGTGATATGAGCAGAGGCTGGACATCACCTCCTAGCCAATATCAGATAGAAAAGAGCAGCAGGAGAGTGTGCCAAACACTGGCAAGGAGAAGCTGGCTATAATACCCATAGCCTCCCCCCCACCACAACACACCTCTTCCAGGAGGCTCCATTTCCCAAACTGTCACCATCTGGGGACCCAGCATTCAGAGCCACCACAGTGCGCAAACAGCTTTAACTACTAAGCATCTCTTAGTCCCTTAGTTGCTTTCTTATTTTATTTATTTATTATTACTATTCCTATTATTATTTTTTTTTTGTTTTTTTGAGGTAGGGTCTCACTCTAGCCCAGGCTGACCTGTAATTCACTATGCAGTCTCAGGGTGGCCTCAAACTCATAGCAATCCTCCTACCTCTGCCTCCCGAGTGCTGGGATTAAAAGGTGTACACCACTACGCCAGACTCTTATTTTATTTATTTATTAGAAGAGAGAGGCAATAGACACAAGCAGACAGAGAGAGAGAGAGAGAGAGAGAGAGAGAAAGGGGGGGAGAGAGAGAGAGAGAGGGAGGAAGAGAGAGAGGGAGGGAGAGAGAGAGAATGGGCACTTGAGGGCCTCCAGCCACTGCAAATGAACTCCAGACACATGCACCACTTTGTGCAGCTGGCTTACATGGGTACTGGGGAATCGAACTTGGGTCCTTAGGCTTCACAGGCCAGTGCCTTAACCCAAATCTTCAGCCCTACTTTTTTTTTTTTTTTTTGAGGTAGGGTCTCATTCTATCCCAGGCTGACCTGGAATTTTACTATGTAGTCTCAGGGTGGCCTTGAACTCTTGGTGATCCTCTTACTTATGCCTCCCTAGTGCTAGGATTGAAGGCATGTGCCACCATGCCCAGCCACTATATCCCCTTTCTGGTTATATGTTCTGGCTTGAATATAAAATATCTTCTACAGGCCTCATGTGTTGGGACACTTGGTCCCCAGATGATGCTGCTGTTTTGGTAGGGGGTAGTAGAACATTTACGAGATGGTGCCCAGCTGGCGAAAGTAGATCTCTGGGGAATGTGCCCTGAAGTTTACAGCCCAGGCCTGCTTTCTGTCCCTCTAAGATGTGAGGAGATGAGTCGTCCACTATCACAGAGCTGGCTGACATCCTGCCCTTCTCTGTCGTGATGGACTGTGTCCCCTCAAACCTCAAGCCAAAATGACTCCTTGCTTTTCTCTCTCTTTCTCTCTCTCTCTCTCTCTTTTTTTTCCCCTTGTCTGGTCATAAAGAAGACTGAGGGCTGGAGAGATGGTTTAGTGATTAAGGTGCTTGCCTGCTAAGCTTAAGAACCCACGTTCAATTCTCCAGGTCCCATATAAGCCAGATGCACATGGTAGTGCATACATCTGGAGTTCATTTGCAGTGGCTAGAGGATCTGCTGCACCCATTCTCTTTCTCTATATATTTCTAATAAATTAATAGAAATCTTTAAAAAAAAAAGATTGAGCTGGGCGTCTGGAGAGATTGCTCAGTGGTTAAGACGTTTGCCTGTAAAGCCCAAGGACTAGGGTTCTATTCCCCAGTAACCATGCATTGCAGTTGGCTTCTCATTAAATCAGAAAACACCAGACCGAGAGAAGTTTCTAGAAGGAAAGGATTTATTTTGGCTTACAGGCTCGAGGGGAAGCTTCATGATGGCAGGGAAAAATGATAAATACAAAATACACTGCCTCTAGGAGGCTCCAATTTAAAAATTTCCATCAGAGCTGGGCGTGGTGGCACATGCCTTTAATCCCAGCACTCAGGAGGCAGAGGTAGGAGGATTGTTGAGAGTTCAAGGCCACCCTGAGACTACATAGTGAATTCCAGGTCAGCCTGAGCCAGAGTGAGACCCTACCTCCAAAAACAAAAAAAAGAACAACAACAACAAAAAATTGCCATCATCTGAGGATCTAGCATTCAGAGCACATGAGTTTATGGGGGACACCAGAATCAAACCACATCCCATCCCTGGCCCCATAAATTTATAACCATCCATAATGTAAAATGCAGTGTACTCAGTCCAATTTATTTTAATTAATTAATTAATTTTTGAAGTAGGGTCTCACTCTAGACCAGGCTGATCTGGAATTCCCTCAGTATTCTCAGGTGGCCTTGAGCCTATGGTGATCCTCCTACCTCTGCCTCTTGAGTTCTGGGATTAAAGGCATACGCCACCATGCCTGGCTTATTTTATTTATTTATTCTTATTTAGTTATTGGGGGGGTGAAAATGGTATGGCAGGGCCTCTAGCCACTGCAAATGAAATCCAGATGCATGTATCAGCATATGCATCTGGCTTACATGGAACCTGGAGAATCGAACCTGGGTCTTTAGGCTTCGCAGGAATGTGCCTTAACTGCTAAGCCATCTCTCCAGCCCCAGTCCAACTTTAAAAGTTCCCATACTTTTTATCAGTCCCAATAATGTTCAAACATCCCCATAGTCCAAGGTTTTATTTAATTTAATTTTATTTGTTTGGTTTTTATGGTCCAAGCTAACCTGGAATTCACTATGTAGTATCAGGGTGGCCTTGAACTCACCATGATTGTCCTACCCCTGCCTCTTGAGTGGTGAGATTAAAGGCGTGCACCACCACGCCCAGCTAGTCCATGGTTTTTAAAGATTTATTTTTTATTTTATTTTACTTATATATTAGAGACAGAGAGAGAGAGAAAGAGAAAGAGAGAGAGAGAGAGAGAGAGAGAATGGGAGTGCTAGGGCCTCTAGCCACTGCAAATGGATGCCAGATGCATGCGCCACTTTGAGCATCTGGCTTATGTGGGACCTGGAGAATTGAACCTGGATCCTTAGGCTTCTCAGGCAAGTGCCTTAACCACTAAGCCATCTCCCCAGTCCAAGGTTTTTTTTTTTTTAATTGAGCCATCATGCCAAAACAAAAAACAACAATGGCACAGAATAAACATTCATACTGCAAAAGATGGAACTGGGCAGAGCAAAGAAATATTCAATCAATACAAGATTTAAAACAAATAGGCTTAACATCAAACCCTGTGTTGCCAAGCTGACAACTCTAACCAGTGCTGAGTCTCCAAGTCTGATCATTCAACACAAGCAGGCAGAATGCAACCAGTTTCTCATGCAAACTGCTTCTAGCCCAGACCTGACAAAGCTCTTTCTCATTCTAATAAGCCAAACCTCACAGTCCATAGTTCTTACTGCATTCAGGTCTTTCAACTCTGATCAGAATAGCCCATCAAGCTGAATTTACAGCCCTGCAAAGAGTCTCTTAGGCCAAGGTTTCAAATCCTTCCACATATCTCTCACAAATCAGCTTCAAAAGACCAAACACCATGCAGTCTGATTTCTAGCAGGAATGACCCCACTTCTCGGTACCAATTTACTTTTGTGCAGTCAGCTTTGCTGTGCTGCCCAAAGAACCTGACCAAGGACAGCTTGTGGGAGGAAAGGGTTTATTTTGGCTTAAAGACTCCAGGGGAAGCTACGTGATGGCAGGGGAAAATGAGGGCATGATCAGAGGGTGGACATCACCTCCTTGCCAGCCTTTTATAGAAAACAGCAGCAGGAGACTGTGCCAAACACTAGCAAGGGGAAGTTGGCTATAATACATACAAACCCGCCCCCAATAACACACTGCTTCCAGAAGGCTTTTGCCACCAACTGGAGACCTAGAATCCAGAACACATAAATTTAGGGGGCAACATCTTGTGCATATGGCTTATGTGAGTCCTGGCAAATCAAACCTGAGTTCCTTTGAGTTTGCAGGCAAGTGCCTTAACCACTAAGCCATCTCTCCAGCCCATTTCTTGACAGTTAAAAAAATATGTTTATTTATGAGAGGAGAGAGAGATTAGGCATGTCAGGGCTGCTTATTGCTGTGACCCTCAGACTCATGAACCACTTTGTGAATTCTGGCTTTATATGGTATCCAGACCCACCTGGGCCATCAGGCTTTGCAAGCAAGCATCTTTAACCACTGAGCCATCTTCCCAGCCCTCTTGACAGTTTTTTTTTTTCAAGGTAGGGTCTCACTCCAGCACAGGCTGAACTGGAATTCACTGTGTATTCTCAGGGTGGCCTTGAACTCATGTCGATCCTCCTATCTCTGCCTCTCGAGTTAAAGGTGTGAGCCACCATGCCTGGCTGCACTTGACAATTTTTTTAAACTTTATTGCAGCAGGTCTCCAGTGTTACCTGATCAAGCCTTGCCTAACACATACACCACCATGTGCATCTGGCTTACATGGGTACTGGGGAATTGGACCTGTGTCCTTAGGCTTCCCAGGCAAGAACCTTAACTGCTAAGCCATCTCTGCAGCCCATGACTTTTCTTTTTGTTTTTTTTTTTTTTTTTGAGGTAGGGTTTAACTCTGGCCCAGGCTGACCTGGAATTCACTATGTAGTCTAAAGATGGCCTTGAACTCACAGCAATCCTCTTACCTCTGCCTCCTCAGTGCTGGGATTAAAGGCAAGTACCACCATGGCTGGCTCTCTTTTTTTTTTTTTTTCCCTAGGTAGGGTCTCATTTTAGCCCAGGTGGACCTAAAATTTCACTCTGTGTTCTCAGGGTGGCCTTGAACTCACGGAGATCCTCCTATGTCTGTGAAGAGTTAATAGTGTTTCTTGAAAACCAGAAGGAACTAAAGAGTTAATAACTATCCCTAAGGCTACAAGGCCATAAAAGAAACAGCAGAGGATTTCAGCCTGGATCCCTGGTTGATGTACTCCCCTTAGCTCACGTGGCCTTGAAGGATCAGAAATCATCTGTATCCTCCCTTAGTTGATGCTGGCTGAAGAAGCCTATTCTGAACAAGGACACAAACAGCTACAAGCTCCTTATCTACAGCACCTGGTACAGTCTGTTTTTCTTAGGATCTTCCTTATAAACTTGCACCTCAGCCTGACGCAGTGCTTCAGCCTTCATCCTGTGGGAACGCAGCTGCCCCTCGCCATTTCTCTCAATGAACCGTCTGTAGAGGTCAGGTCTAGTATTTTCTTTGGCTTTTCTCTTACACTTTCCTTACACTCTGCCTCCCGAGTGTTGGGATTAAAGGTGTGTGCCACCATGCCCGGCTCTTGACATTTTTTTTTTTAATGTGAGAGAGAGTGAAAAACTAGTGTGAGAGAGAATTGGTGCACTAGGACCTCAAGCCACTGTAATCAAACTCCAGATGCATGCGCCACCTTGTGCACATGTGCACCCTTGCATCACCTTGTGTGTCTGGCTTTTGTGGGATCCGAAGACTCGAACATGACCCCTTAGGCTTTGCAGTCAAGCCCCTTAACTGCTAAGCCATCTCGCCAGCCCATCTTGACTTTTTTTGTTTTTTTTTGAAATAGGGTCTCACTCTAGTCTAGGCTGACCTGGAATTCACTATGTAGTCTCAGGGTGGTCTCGAACTTTTGGCGATCCTACCGCTGCCTCCCGAGTGCTGGGATTAAAGTCGTGCGCCACCGCACCCAGCTACTCATCTTGACAATTTTTGATCTTTATCGTCAGTAGAGTGGGTTTAGGTGGCAGAGAGAGGAAAGAGGAAGTGGCAGTCGCAGAGTTGGCAGAGGCCACTTCCTCTGCAATGACCACAGTGACAGTGGAAGCAGTAAAGTGGGCAGCTCAAGAGTTCTAGAGAGTGGCTGGGGTACAGATGTAATGGAGACAAAGTCTGTGCAGGGCTCTGAAGAGCTGAAGGTGGGAAATGAAACCAGGGCCCTGGTCACCTGGGAACTGCTGAGCCTTCAGGGCCAGCTGAGAGTTGGAATGCTTGCTCCTGTGGTGTTGGGTTCCAAGGCCTTTCTGTGCGCTCAAGCATTAGTACATACGACGCTCACCACTGCTGCCCACCAAGGACTGGAAGAGCTGCCAGGTGTGCAAGGTTTAATGACTGCTGGTAATTAAATCCCAGAGCGGTTACCCCCGGCCTGAGTGCCTACAGCCGTTAAGTCTTTGGCTTCTAAAGCTGGAATAGGCTGCTGGCTCTCAGGACTTGGAGCTAGGCTTGTGAGCCTGCCAATTCGGGCCCTAGTTCTTGGGCATCAAAGGCTCAACGTTGATAGCACTGGAAGTGTCTTCTCACCTCTCCTTAATTCCTCTCCAAGCAGAGCAAAAGGACCCCGGTCTAGCTGCACAATGCAGAAGAAATCATAATCTTCCAGAGCATGGTGCCAGAGGGCAGGGCAGGAGGCTGGCAGAAGGGCCCCACTGAGCTTTTGTATCTACACTCATTGCAAAAGTTAAAATTTTATAGGCGGGGCAGGGTGGTAGACACCTTTAATCCAGCACTTGGGAGGCAGAGGTAGGGGGATCGCTGAGAGTTTGAGGCCACCCTGGTACTACACAGTGAATTCCAGGTCAGCCTGAGCTACAGTGAGACCCTACCTCGGAAAACAAACAGAAAACAAAAAAGACGGTTTAAGTAGCCAGGTGTGGTGGCGCACGCCTTTGATCCCAGCACTAAGGAGGCAGAGAGGTAGGAGAATCATCACGAGTTCAAGGCCAGAGTGACACACTACCTCAAAAAAAAAAAAATTCTCCTAGAAATAAACATTCTTCTTTAAAACATCTATCTTACATATTTAGTTTTTCTTTCTTTTTTTGCTTTTCGAGGCAGGGTCTCTCTCACTCTAGCCCAGGGTGACCTGGATTTCACTATGTACAGTCTCAGGCTGACCTTGAACTCTCGGTGATCCTCCTACCTCTACCTCCCAAGTGCTGGGATTAAAGGCGTGCGTCACCACAACTGGCTTCATTCACTTTATTTTTGGTTTGTCAAGTTAGGGTCTCACTTTAGCTCAGGCTGACCTGGAATTCTCTAGTCTCAGGGTGGCCTCGAACTCATGGTGATCCTCCTACCTCTGCCTCCCTAGTGACTGATAGCCTCAGATCCTACCGTCTCTACCTCCTGAGTGCTGAGATTATAAGTGTGCCTGGCAATTTTTCTTGGGCTCTAAGGATCACACTCAAGTTGTTAGGCTTGCAAGGCAAACATCAAAACTCTTATACTTGAACCTAGGTTTAATTATACTCTTTAAAATCCTCTAGTGACTTACAGAAGCCTAAATGTGAAGCTAAAACCTTAGTATTCTAGACACTGTCAATAAGAGGAATATTTATCTAACAACACTTCAAAGCTCAAAGAACACTATCCCTCAGGAATGTGAGCTGCTAAGAAACTTCATGACAGGCAATTATGGTGAAGATAATTGGAGAAGTCTCAATTCAAATGGGTACAGAAATGCAACACAGAGAAGAAAAATTCACTTGACCCTGATTAGGAAGTTGAGCTACTTTTTACATGCAAGAAGCACACAGGAGCATGAATGAGGCCCAAACTCTAGTTCTATATCATTCCCCAACTGAAACATACACCCATTTAGTAGCCATAGCTTCAAAGCATGTACTGCAAGATTAGACAGCATGTATTATAAACATGGAGGTGACACTGGTAAGAAAGGCTCATGTTTTAGTATGTTCACCAGCTGTGAGTTAAAGGAATTCATGGGAGAGGACTTAGCCATACTAAGCTGTCTTCTGTTCAAATGAATCTGTTTTAGAGCAGCAAGGGCAAGTCTTTCTGTTGGCATAGGTTTTTTCTTTAAAATTTATTTTGTTTATTTATTTGAGAGCAACAGACAGAAAAAGAGGCAGACAGAGAGAAAATGGGCGCGCCAGGGGCTCTTGCCACTGCAAACAAACTCCAGATGTAAGAGCCCTCTTGTGCATCTGGCTTCTGTGGGTCCTGGGGAATCGAGCCTCAAACCAGGGTCCTTAGGCTTCACAGGCAAGCGCTTAACCACTAAGCCATCTCTCCAGTCCCTGGCATAGGTTTCTTATTGAGGAAGGAGGAGGAATGTATGGAAATAGCCACAGTTCTTTCAGAACTAATTCTGTTCCTCAATAAGAAGCTTCATTCCTCTTTGATCCAACGGGTCTTGCCATTTTCTCCAAGCTGAACAGTTCCACTGGCCACCAGCTCCAGGGATGCCGGGAATATTTTGTGCTCTGCTAGTTTGACTCGCTCAGACAAAGTCGCAACGGTGTCACCCCTCCTCACAGGAACAGCTTCTTGTAAGATGATCTGCCCGGCATCTACATCTTCCTGGAAAAGGAAGCAAAGGGTTGAATCTGCTTTCTAGCCAGTGCAATTAACATGTGAGCGCTAGCACTGCTGTTTTGGGAGAAAAAAACCACACTCACAGCCACGAAGTGCACGGTGCAGCCGGTGACCGTGACTCCAGCTTCCAGGACTTGCTCATGAGCATTTGAACCCTTAAATGATGGCAGCAAGGATGGGTGGATATTGAGCATTTTCCCTAGAAACCAAACAGACACACTGGTCAGAAACTTTAGATCCTGCTGATTCTGTTAAGGAAATATATGTTTTCCTGTGTAGAACCACAAGTCGACATATTTGGATTTCTGTTTTTGCCAAACATAGAAATGAAGCAATAGGAAACAAAGTGCTTGCCTAAGGAGGCCCCGACAACAGCAAGGGGCCTTCCTTACATAGTCATTGACAAGCTAGGGACTCTGCACAGGTGTCCAGAGAGAGGGAAGTTGGGGGTGGTAGTGGCAGAAGAACTCTTGAAGAAAATTCAGCTTGGGGCTGGAGAGATGGCTTAGTGGTTAAGGCATTTGCCTGCAAAGCCAAAGGATCATGGTTTGATTCCCTAGGATGCATGTAAGCCGGATGCACAAGGAGCGCATGTGTCTGGAGTTTGTCTGCAGTGGCTGGAGGCTCTGGTGTGCCCATTCTCTCTCTTCCTCTCTCTGCCTCTTTCTCTCTCCCTCTCTGATGATGATGATGATAATAATAATAATAATAATTCATTCATAGTATCTAGGAGCTTGACTTAATTGCAATGACACAGTTCTGTCTGTCTGTCACCGAAGGGGCTGTGCATTTCATATTACACAAGTGCTCCAACTGTATTCATCTTAGAAAACAAACTTTCAGCTGGGCGCGGCGGCACACGCCTTTAATCCCAGCACTTGGGAGGCAGAGTTGGGAGGATCACCATGAGTTCAAGGCTACCCTGAGACTACATGGGAATTCCAGGTCAACCTGAGCTACAGTGAGACACTTGAAGACAAAACAAAACAAAAACAAAAAACCCCAACTCTCTGGATACTAATTACTGGGGTTGTTTGGAGGAAAGCTGATCACTTGGAAGTCCATTTTCAGTTGATTTCCCAACATAATGGCAGATAATTTTTGCTTACCATTCCATTTTCTGACAAAGGGACCAGAGAGAATTCTCATGAATCCTGCAAGACAGACTAAGTCTGTAGAGTACTCTTCAAGGACTTTGTCAATTGCACTGTCAAATTCTTCACGACCTTTATATAATTTGTGATTAATTACCTATAATAGGAAAAGACTCAGTGAATTATCAGAAATAATCTGAAACTTTGCTTCCTGGGAAACGGACAGGGTGGAGTGGAAAGGAAAGCCCTCCATGCCTCCTGGGTAGCTGGCCTCTCGAGAGCGCACTGTGAGTACGTTCAGCCTGCAGGCCGGAAGTGCAGCTCGGTGGTACACCTGGGACCCTGCCTTAACCCCCCCACCCCGGTACTAAAGAAATAACCCCCCAAACCCAGCACGGCCCGTGGGGAAGCTCACTGGTGAAGAGTCTTACTCTGGTGGGAATGCCAGCTCTTTCTGCTTTCTCTAAGCCAGCCACCGCAGCTTTGTTGGAGATCACGATGACGATCTGCGCCGAGCTACTTGGATCCCTAGTGCTGTCTATGAGCGCTTGGAGGTTGGATCCTGAAAAGGCAGGAAAAAACAAGTTGAGCTCACACCTCCTCTTTTTCTCCTCCCCCAGGTAGGGTCATGCTCTAGCCTAAGCTGACCTGGAATTTACTCTGTAGTCTTAGGCCAGCCTTGCACTCACAGTGATCCTCCTAGGCCTGGTAAGCTCACTTTTTTTTTGTTTGTTTGAGGTAAGGTCTCATTCTAGCTCAGACTGACCTGGAATTCACTATCTAGTCTGGGGTGGTCTCAAACTCATGGTGATCCTCCTACCTCTGCCTCCTGAGTGTTGGGATTAAAGGCATTTGCCACTACGCCTGGCTAAGCTCACACTTTTTTGAGGTAGACTCTCACTCTGGTCCAGGCTGACATGGAATTAACTGTGTAGTCTCAGGGTGGCCTCAAACTCACAGTGATCCTCCCACCTCTGCCTCCCAAATGCTGGGATTAAAGGAGTGTGCCACCAAGCCTGGCTAACCTCACACTCTCACACTTTTTTCTTCTTCTATTTATTTATTTATTTATTTATTTGTTTTTAAACTTTTATTAGCATTTTCCATGGTTATAAAAAAATCCTGTGTTAATTCCCTCCCTTCTTCAAATTTTTATAAACAACTTCCATGATTATAAAAAGTATCCCATGGTAATACCCTCCCTTCCCCCCACGTTCCCCTTTGAAACTCTATTCTCCATCATATCCCCTCCCCATCTCAATCAGTCTCTCTCTTTTATTTTGATGTCATAAACTCACACTTTTTAAGAGATGCATATTATTTTGAATATGGAAAGATCAAATTTTCTGAATAAATGTCTTGGAAAAGACTGACAACATATGTTAAGCTATATTTTAAAAGATTTTACTTTTTAATTATTTATGAGAGAGAGTGGGGGGAGAGAATATGGGTATGCCAGGGCCTTTAGCCACTGCAAATGAACTCCAGATGCATGTGCCACCATGTGCATCTGGATTATGTGGGACCTGGGGAACCGAGCCTTGAACCGGGGTCCTTAGGCTTCACAGGCAAGCGCTTAACCGCTAAGCCATCTTTCCAGCCCCCTTCTTCAAATTTTTATAAACAACTTCCATGATTATAAAAAGTATCCCATGGTAATACCCTCCCTCCCCCCCACTTTCCCCTTTGAAACTCTATTCTCCATCATATCCCCTCCCCATCTCAATCAGTCTCTCTCTTTTATTTTGATGTCATAAACTCACTTTTTAAGAGATGCATATTATTTTGAATATTGAAAGATCAAATTTTCTGAATAAATGTCTTGGAAAAGACTGACAACATATGTTAAGCTATATTTTAAAAGGTTTTACTTTTTAATTATTTATGAGAGAGAGTGGGGGGAGAGAATATGGGTATGCCAGGGCCTTTAGCCACTGCAAATGAACTCCAGATGCATGTGCCACCATGTGCATCTGGATTATGTGGGACCTGGAGAATCAAACCCGGGTCCTTAGGCTTCGTAGGCCTAACTGCTAAGCCATCTCTCCAGCCCTGTTAATACTAGATTTTTGAATACCCCTGCTCTTGGGACAATAGTTTAACAACATGAGAAACAAATTCCTGGTTCTTGGATATAATTGCTCCTGCTTTGTAGTAGAAATACTATAACATGACATTATTATTATTATTATCAGAGAGGGGAGTGAGACAGAGAAAGAGACAGAGACAGGGAATCTGCGCACTAGGGCCTTCAGCCACTGCAATCGACCTCCAGACGTGTGCACCATTTTGTGTGCCTGGATTATGTGGATCCTGGAGAGTCCAACGTGAGTCCTTAGGCTTCACAGACAAGCACCTTAGCTGTTAAGCCATCTCTCCAGCCCTGTCTAACGTGACTTTAAAAAAAGTGATTGCTGGGCATGGTGGTACATGCCTTTAATCCCAGCATTTGGAAGGCAGAGGTAGGAGAATCGCTGTGAGTTCGAGGCTACCCTGAGACTACATAGTGAATTACGGTCACCCTGGGCTACTGTGAGACCCTACCTTGAAAAACCAACAAAAAGAAAAACAAATAAAAACCACTGAAACAGAGAGGGACCAGTTTGGAAAGAAGGGGGGGAGGGATTCAGTGGAGAGAGGATAGAGGAGATCAAAGAAAACAATGGGGAAAAAAGCATCAAAAGTTGGGCATGGTGGTTCATGCCTTCAGCCTCAGCACTGGGGAGGCTGAGGTAGGAGGATCACTGTGAGTTCTAAGCCAGCATGGACTAGAGTGAGATTCTCTCTCTCTAAAAAACAAAAGAAAAAACAACCAAGGCTGGAGAGATGGCTCAGCGGCTAAGGCACCTCCCTGTAATGCCTACCAACCTGGTTCCACTCCCCAGTACTCATGTAAAGCCAGATGCACAACATGACGCATGCATCTGGAACTTGTTTGTGCTGGCTAGAGGCTCTGGCACATCCATTCTCATTCTCTTCTTGCAACCCCCACCCCCCGCAAAAAAACAACAAAAAAAACCCCAACAACAATACCCCCCTCCATAAAGAACCTAGCTGGGCATGGTGGTGCACGCCTTTAATTCCAGCACTTGGGAGGCAGAGGTGAGGCCACTCTGAGACTACATAATGAAACCCATGAGCCTGAGGTCAGCCTGAGGTAGGACAAGACCCTACCTCAAAAAGAAAAAAAAAAAAAAAAAAAAAAAAAAAAAAAAAGCCAGGTGTGGTGGTGCACACCTTTAATCCTAGCACTTGGGAGGCAGAGGTAGGAGGATCGCTGTGAATTCAAGGCCACCGAGACTACGTAGGGAATTCCAGGTCAGCCTGGGCTAGAGTAAGACCCTACCTCGAAAAAGCAAACAAAAACACACACACACACAGGCTGAATAGATGGCTCAGCAGTTAAGCTGTTTGCCTGCAATATCTAAGCCAAAGGACCCAGGCTTGATTCCCCAGGACCCATGTAAGCCAGGTGCACAAGGTGGCACATGCATCTGTAGTTTGCAGGCCCTTGCATTCCCATCCTCTCACTCTCTTCATCTGTCTCTCAAATAAATAAACAAAATTCAAAAAATATATTTTTGGCATCCTTAGTCCTCCCACTTTTCTTATAAATTTAAGACAGTTCTCTTGGGCTGGGAAGATGGCTCTGTAGTTAAAGGTGTTTACCTGCAAAGCCTGTTGCTACCCATGTAAAAGTTTAGCAAGCATCTGGTGTTCATTTGCAGCAGCAAGAGGCCCTGGAGTGCCCTTCCCCCATAGCCAACTAAAAATAGTTTTTTGTTTAATATTTACTTGCATTTTACATTTCTTAATTTCCCTACCACACTCTGTTGAGTTTTCCTACTATTTGAGGTTTGTCTGTTTACTTACATTTTGGGGCATGGGAAAGTGGGGCACAGTGAGGCAGCGGAGAGCTCTATAGCGAAGAAGCCATGTCTCACCTGTTCCAGATATCAATACGGCCACTCTTGCCTTTTTTGGTTGGGGAGGAAAATGACTTTTCTGGAAGCCATTTGTCAACATGGGTCCATTTACTTGCATGGTTTCAAGCAGGTTCCTGACTTTCACTCGAGGTGAACCTTCATTTTCAAAATACCCATGAATAAGTAAAAAATAATTATGAAGAAGAAAATAGAAAACATTACAGTATTATATTTTATTTTAAAAGTAAGAGACTCAGGAATTAAAACACTAGGTTTGTACCACTTAGCATTTCTTGTTTACGAAAACTTCGGCGCCACCTCTAGAATAAGCATCAGCCTGCTGACGCATGCAGTGCGTACGGTACTCCCCGAGTTCTGCCTAGTCCTCACATCTTCCTAGTGACACCATTCAGGACAGTGTCAGGTCTTCCTGGCTTCAGGGAAAGGCATGTGGCCTAGCAAGGCTGTTCAAAGAGTTGATAACAGGATGCTGAGAGAGGATTTCTCATTGCAATGTGAATGAAAGGAAGTTGCATTTCCAATATTTGGAGAACCTCCTTCAGAATGAAGCAGTAGAGGCTAGAAAGGCAGACAGAGGCAAGCTCTCGTAACTCTGTTAGCTATCTGAGTAGGTTCTCTAATATTCTGTCACGTTCTATCACTTCTAACATGGTCCTGATTAATACACAGCACAGGTCAGGGTGCCCTCTCACTAACTCCTAAAGCAAGCCACAGGGTCCTGTCCATGTGAGATTACCCTGTGCAGGACAACTGTGCTTGTGTGAGTACTGCACAGAGGTGCCAGAGCCCCAAAGTGGAAATGGAGAGGCAGGTGCTGGCACCAGGGTAGGTGCCTCATATTGCCTCTGGGTGAAGACAGATGCCATAGCACTGGCTGGAGTAAAAGATGAAGAGAGCTTGTGAGGCGGTGCTCAAGTTAAAAAGATTATACACCCAGAAACAAATAAACAAATTACCTTCAGGACATGCAACCACATTGCCTATCACCCAGGCTTCTTCCTGGTGCTGCCGAATCTCATGCAGAACCCGCTCACTCTGGTCTTTTGATACCACCAGAACAGCTCCAACCCCACAGTTAAATGTCCTGGCCATCTCTTCTTCAGAGAGTTGTCCTTCTTGCTGTAGCCATGAGAAGATCCTGGGGATCCTCCAGGTCCGAGCATCTCAAAACGAGTAAGAAGAATACAAACATGAACAAAGATGACTCATAAGCAGACTCCGCTACTTTACACCCAGGAAAGCTACAAAGTGGCCTTTCGGACTTTTGTTTTGGTTTTTCGAAGTAGGGTCATACTCTAGCCAAGGCTGACTTGGAACTTTGTAGCTCCAGGCTGGCCTGTAACTCCCAGTGATCCTTCTCCCTCTGCCTCCCGAGTGCTGGGATTAAAGGTGTGCGCCACCAAGCCCGGCTAGGATTTCTTTCTTTTTTTCGGTTTTGGAGGTAGGGTCTCACTCTGGCCCAGGATGACCTGGAATTCACTATGTAGCCTCAGAGTGGCCTTGCACCACGGTGATCCTCCTGCCCCTACCTCCCCTTCAATAATAGAAGTTTCCTTTAGGAATCTTACCTAAGTCTACCCCAAACTTCGGAGGGAGGACTCTGGGAATGTTTTCTAGCAATCCTCCTCCAGTGATATGAGCAAATGCTTTGACATGCCCTGAGCGTATGACAGGTAAAAGTGAATGACTGTAGATTTTGGTTGGAGTTAGAAGCAAGTCCCCTATGAAATAGAGAGATAAGACAAAACTTAGCCTGCAAGTTCCAAACCAAAACATACCAGCAACTGCGGCAGGCAGCCGTCCCAACCACCACAGCACTTAACAGTTCTGAAATGGTGGTGCCTGTGACTTTGCATTCACATACCCGTTTATAATAACATCTGAGCAAGAAAACCAAAGGAAATGCAGCTCATTCCATTCTACCGTTAAGTCATGAGAGCTTATCTATGAAGTGACATTTTTTGTAAACAATATCCCATGGTAATGCCCTCCCTCCCCCCACTTTCCCCTTTGAAACTCCATTCTCCATCATATCCTCTTGCCCTCTGATGTGACATTTCTAAGCAGGAGAACAAAAGTGAGTTTACCTAAAGTCTGGTCACCACACCCATCAGGTGCTGGAGAGGAGTACTGGAGGGAAGACTTGGCCACAATTTTCCTCACAAGACTAAATCCATTGCTATGAAGACCAGACGATGCGATTCCAACAACAACGTCCCTTTCCGTGATGCTGTCCAGGTAAGGGAGGGTCTGACCGCGCTCCACGGCACCAACAGCAAAGCCAGTGAGGTCATACTCGCCAGGAGGGTACATGTCAGGCATTTCTGCTGTCTCCCCGCCTGGCAAGGTAAGCCAAGAGCAAAGACAGCACTCGACACCTGGAAATCTGCTTAGGGAATACTGATAGATGCATCTCTCGCACTCTCTCTTTTTGGTTTTCGAGGTAGGGTCTCATCTTAGCCCAGGCTGACCTGGAATTCACTATGTCGTTTCAGGGTGGCCTATCCTCCTACCTCTGCCCCCTGAGTGCTAAGATTAAAGGCATACGCCACCACGCCCGGCAGAAGCTACTCTTTTTTTTTTTTAAAATTTTATTTATTTATTTATTTGAGAGCGACAGACACAGAGAGAAAGACAGAGGGAGAGAGAGAATGGGTGCACCAGGGCTTCCAGCCTCTGCAAACGAACTCCAGACGCATGTGCCCCCTTGTGCATCTGGCTAACGTTGGACCTGGGGAACCGAGCCTCGAACGGGGGTCCTTAGGCTTCACAGGCAAGCGCTTAACCGCTAAGCCATCTCTCCAGCCCAGAAGCTACTCTTAACATGAACAATTAAACATGTGGCTATATCCTGAATTCTATTAGCTGCCTAACAGAACAGTCAACTAAAATGATTTCAAGGGACAGTAGTAATCTCTATGAAGGGTGTATGTTCTCTGAATATCACTAATCACATAGGATGAATGCTCAGTTAATAAGCACATCATTTCTACAGCAGTTTGGGTTCAGAAGTGCTTTCACACCTTTGTAATCACTGCATCCCAGGTAATAGTGAAGGCACAGAGAAGTAACTTAATGGGGACTGCCCCACCCACCCCACATGCCCTCGCCCTGCCTCAGGCTGAGGTAGCTCTGGCTGACCTTGAACTCAGTGATCTTCCCGCCCAAGCCTCCTGAGTGCTAGGATTAAAGGTATGTGCCACCAAGCCTGGCTTTTTCTTATTTTATTTTATTTTTTGAGGTACAGTCTTGCTACATAGCCCTGGCTGGCTTTAAACTCATGGCAACCCTTTTGCCTCATCCTGGGACTGTAGGCTTGTGCCACTGCAGTCAGTTTAAAATGGTAATATTAGCCAGCTGTAGTGGCTCACGCCTTTAATCCCAGCACTCAGGAGGCAGAGGTAAGAGGATCACCACAGAGTTCGTGGCCACCCTGAGACTACATAGTGAATTCCAGGTCAGCCTGGAGACCCTTCCTCAAAACAACAAAATAAACAAAAAACCCAAACCAAACCAAAACAACTAAGCCTGTCTGTTGAGCCTGTGGAGAAAGATAGACAGAAAAAAGTGTGCAAAGATGGGGGAGAAAGATAAGCCTGCCTGACAGTTTAGGAGATAAACCCTGGGGAGGCAGGTATTTGGGGAAACAGTCTTAAAATTAACTCAGATGGTTCACTGCCCCGTCCTGTGATGTAAAGTCTTACCCATTAGCTCTATTGCACCACTGTACTGACTTTATGTACAAGCCCAGCAGTCTAGTAGAGGAGTCGTGGTTAAAATGGATGGTCATACCAAGGAGAGCGCATCTAGCTTGTCCACAAGCTCTAGCCACTCCAGCAATGACAGCTTCAGTCGTACTGAGGTCAAGTTTTCCACAGGAAAAGCAATCAAGGAAGAAGAGGGGCTCTGCTCCTTGTGCCAGAATGTCATTTACACACATTGCAACCAAGTCTTGACCAATGGTATCATGCTTATTGCACTGCTGGGCAATCTATAGGACAATACAAATATTCACAGCACAGAGTAAGCTCCATGTATGTATATACATACATACATACATACATATATACATACATACATATATATATATTTTTTTCTCAAGACAGGGATTCACTCTAGCCTAGGTTGACTTGGAACTCACTCTGTAGTCCCAGGCTGGCCTCAAGCTCATAGTGATCCTCCTAGTCTGACTCCCAAGTGCTGGGATTAAAGGTGTGTGCCACCATGCCCAGCTGAAGTTTCATATTTTATCTTGTTGTTTTATCTGTGGAGGCTAACACACACCACTGACTTTGGCTAGCTGCTCCTAACACCACCTCAAGAGAAAAGAATACTCAATTCCAGGGCTGGAAAGGTGGTTCAGCAGTTAAGGTGTTTGCCTGCAAAGCCTAATAACTGGGTTCAATTCCCCAGTACCCATGTAAAGCCAGATGCACAAAGTGGCGCATACATCTGGAGTTTGTTTGCTGTGGCTAGAGGCCCTGGCATGTCCATTCTCTTTTTCTCAACTTGCAATTAGTTAATTAAAAAAAAAGAATACTAAATTCCAATAAGCAATTTGGTCCCAAATTATCCATTTTTATTCCCCAAAACATCCTTCCAACCAAATGTGGCTTCAACAAGACTGTTAGAAATATGCAGATATTTCATACACAAGATCAAAACTTACAGTTATTTGCTATTGCTATTATTAGCTCATGTCTAGAGGGCAATATTTAATAACAGTAAATTCTCCTTCAAGGCCTTTATTCACAACAGTGTCTGATTACCTTCAGTTTAGTCCCAACACCATCTGTTCCAGAGGCCAGAAGAGGATCTTTGAAACCAGCTGCTTTGAGATCAAAGAGTCCAGCAAAACCTCCAAGATCAACATCACAGCCTGTTGGAAAAAGCTGATTACTTGTCACAGTTTAACAAACATTCCTACTATTTATTTCCAAGAATGGGAGAGAGTACCATGTGCACACAGGATCAAGACAGAAGGCAGAAGACTAGGGTTTGGCTTATGCAGGGATTTAGAATTTGGCATTATTTGGAAAATCAATCACCAAGTTTGTCAAAATTAACTAGTAAAGTCTAAGATCCTAACTTACCTGGTCTGGAGGTGGCTTTTGCTAATGGTTGAATTTTCTTAACCAGCAAATTTCCAGCTGCAATGTCTACTCCAGAATCTTTATAAGTCAGGCCCCTATGGAAATGAAAATAACCACCAAAACATTGTCTTAATGCCAGGGAAAAGTATTATTATTATTATTTTGGTTTTTCGAGGTGGGTTTCACTTTAGCCCAGGTTGACCTGGAATTCACTATGGAGTCTCAGGGTGGCCTCAAACTCATGGCGATCCTCCTACCTCTGCCTCCCCAGTGCTGGAATTAAAGGTGTGCACCACCATACCCAGCAAAAGTATTATTGTTATTTTGTTTTTCAAGGTAGTATCTTGCTCTAGCCCAGGCTGATTTGGAATTCCCTCAGTCTGGCTTCCAATACAGTGATACCTCTACTTCTGCCTCCCCAGTTCTGGGATTAAAATGTGGGTTGCCATGCCCAGCTAGGGAAAATTATTATTTTGGCTTTTTTGAGGTAGGGTCTCACTCTAGCACAGGCTGACCTGGCACTCACTATGTAGTCCCATGCTGGCCTTGAACTCATGGTGATTCCCTCTACCTCTGTGTCCCAAGTGCTGGGATTAAAGGCGTGTGCCACCATGCCTGGAAAATTATTTTAGTCTTTTTTTTTTTCTTTCTTTCTGTGTGTGTGTTTGCAGGCCAGAGGACAACTCTGGATGTTGTTCCTCAGGAATACCATTCACTTCTTTGAGTTTTTAAGTGGTCTCTCATTGGTCTGGAGCTTGCCAATTAAGCTAGATTGGCCGACCAGTGAGCACTAGAGATCTTCCTGTTTGAGCCTTCCCCAAACTGGGGTTACAACTTCACGTCACCCCGCCTAGAAAGGTGGATTCTAGGGATCAAACACAGGTCCTTATGCTTGCAGGGGAAACACTTTTTTTGATTATTTTCCCAGCCCTTTAAAATTAATATTTAAAGCTGGGCACCTCATGTGACTTTCACATTCCATAAGGTGCTAAAACAAAAAATAAATAGATAAATAAAGCCAATGCCTGTACCCCATCTGTACTGATTCTGACTTAACTGTCCTGGTGCCGGCCCTGGGGATTGAAATGAGCTTGAACAGCCTTCCCAGTTGATTTGATTGCACCATCTCTGCTGAGAGCCACTATTTTATTCTTTTTTTTTTTTTTTTTTTGGTTTTTCGAGGTAGGGTCTCACTCTAGTTCAGGCTGACCTGGAATTCACTATGTAGTCTCAGGGTGGCCTTGAACTCATGGTGATCCTCATACCTCTGCCTCCCAAGTGCTGGGATTAAAGGCGTGCACCACCATGCCTGGCTATTTTTATTTTATTTTTGTTTTGTGAGGTCGAGGTCGGGTCTCACTTTAGTCCAGGCTGACCTGGAACTCATTATGTAGTCTCAGGGTGGCCTTGAGCTCGATCCTCCTACCTCTGCCTCCCAAGTGCTAGTATTAAAGGTGTGAGCCACCAAGCCCAGCTCTCTTTTAGTTATTTTACATGGGATAGTGAGAGCAAGAGAGGGAGGATTGGCTGGCCAGGGCCACCAGCCACTATAATTGAAGTCCAGATGCACGCACCATTTTGTGTGCCTGGCTTATGTGGGATCTGAAAAGTTGAACATGGGTCCTTAGGCTTTGTAAGCAAGCACTTTAGCCACTAAAGCCATCTCTCCAGCCCAAATATTTTATTTTTATTTATTTGCAGGAGAGTGAGTGAGTGAGCACATGAATTATCTTGTGCATCTGGACATATCTCCAGCTCAAATATTCATAATTTTGTGTAACTAGCAACACAATCCATTTTTCTGCTTGTAAAATGGAAACTATCCATTAAACAGTAACTCCCTATTCTTGACTCTACCACCTGGAAACTTCCACTTGACTTGTTTTTGAGAAAGGTTCTTGCTTATAGTGGCCTAAATTTGTAAATTGTGTAAACTCAGCCTCCTTATGCTAATATTACTGACAAATTCCACCATGCCCGGCTTCCACTCTACCTTTTATCTGTTTGAGGTTTTTTTTTTTTTTTGTTATTTTTTTAGGTAGGGTCTTACTTTAGCCCAGGCTAACCTGGAACTCACTCAGTCACCCAGACTGGCTGCAAACTCATGGCAATTCTCCTACCTATCTCCTGAGTGCTGACATTCTACTTTCAATAACCTTTCTGCTCAGGGTGATATCAGGCTGGGGGAGAATGGAGTTCCACAATCAAGTCTAAACAATCTGAGTTCTCCTTCCCCACCCTGCTACCCCCAGGGTCTCACTCTAGTCCAGGCTGACCTGGAATTCAGTATGTAGTCTCAGGGTGGCCTCAAACTCAGGGAGATCCTCCTACCTCTGCCTCCCGAACTCATGGAGATCTTCCTATCTCTACCTCCTGAGTGCTGGGATTAAAGGCATTCACCACCATGCCTTTAATATTCATTCATTCATTCTTTTTTTTTTGTTTTCTGAGGTAGGGTCTCACTCTGGCCCAGGATGACCTGGAACTCACTATGTAGTCTCAGGGTGGCCTCGAACTCACAGTGATCCACCTACCTTTGCCTCCCCAGTGCTGGGATTAAAGGTGTACGCCACCACGCCCGGCAAGCCAGGTAAGATTCAGTGGAACATTTTTAGAAGTCAAGTTTGTGAATGGCATTGTGAATTAGTTTGTGAATGGCATTGTGAATTAGTAGTCTTGCCTAGCAAAAATGAAAATCCGGGTTACCAATATGCAGTGACAAATGAAGACATGTGGCTTTAATAAGAACAAGGAGCTAGGGTACAACTGTGATCAAAAGCACTGGCAATTAACTCAAAGCTGGTAGGCTGGGATTACTCTCTTGAACAGGAAACAAAGTCCTGTGGTCCAAAATATTCCTCAGGTACCATCTGACATGGTAGATCTCATATTGTCCTATCTTTAACTTAGGGAACTCAAACTAGAATTAAAACTGCAGACAGGCAGAGAACGAGAGAGAGAAAATATAGAGAGAGAGGGAAGAGGGAGGCTGAAGAGAGGCTCGGTGGTTAAATTGCTTGCCTGCAAAGCTGAAAGACCCAGGTTCAGTTTCTTAGTACCCATGTAAAACCAGATGTGTTTGTAGTGGCTAAAAGCCCAGGCATGCATGTCATTCTTGCTAGCATCCCCATCCTTGGAAATAAATCATAAAAAAAAATTATTAAAAAACATGCCAGGCATGGTGGCACATGCTTTTAATCCCATTTGGGAGGCTGACGGAGGAGGATCGCCACGACTTCAAGGCTACCCTGGGACTATGTAGTGAATTCCAGGTCAGTTTGGGCTAGCGTAAAACACTACCTAGAAAAACCAAAAACCAAAACAAACAAACAAACAAAAAAACCCCAAAACAAAAATCTAGCAGCAGCAATAACAAAAAACAAAAACCGGGGCCGAGGAGATGGCTCAGCAGTTATAGGTGCTTGCTTACAAAGCCTGCCAGCCTGGGTTCAATTCCCCAGTAGCCAAGTAAAGCCAGATACCCAAAGTGACACATGCATCTGAAGTTCATTTGCAGTGGCAAGAGGCTTGGCATTCCCATTCTCTCTCTGCTTGCAAATAAATAAATAAATAAATAAATAAAGATTGCAATCCTTTAACATAGGTCATTTCCATGGAATCTAATCATTTTAAAATGAAAAAATAGTTTTAATTCTATTCTAAAAAAAATCCCAGTGTAACAAATTTGTCTCTTGCTATAATAGTAAGAAACTTGAAGTTATTTTATAAAATGTCTTCATCATTCATAGAAGAACTCAATATTATGTGACATTCTTAAGAAATCAAAACACTCAAGTAGCAACCAATAGTTTATTGATTTTATAAGGAAATAGTTGTCCATGTTGTGAATCAAAAATAGAGTTAAAAATACATTTCAGCAATAGTGTAACACAATAATCAAATTAAACCAGAGTTGGCCCACCAATATTCTTTCCTTGAATTCTTTGACAAAATGAACAGGCACTATAATTGATCACAAAGTATAGTATTTAACTACTTAACTTCAGTGATAAAAATCCTTATCACTGAGATCTTGCTAAACTTTTCTAAGATAGCAGTTTAATTATATACACATGATGTGTAGGTCAGAAAGCAGCCTCTAGTATTCCTCAGGGATGTCATCTACCTTTTTTGAGACAGGGCCTCTCATTGGCCTGAAGTTCACAATCAGGCTAGACAGGCTGCCATTAAGGCCCAGGGATCCTCTTGTCTCTGCCTTCCCAGCAGTAGGATTATAAGCGACAAAACTCAGGTCCTTATGCTTACAAAGCAAGCACTTTTCCAAGTAAGGCATCTCCCTTGTCCCTATAAACAGTTTTAACTTAAGCTGGGCGTGGTGGCACACGCCTTTAATCCCAGCACTTGGGAGGCAGAGGTAGGAGGATTGTCGTGAGTTCGAGGCCACCCTGAGACTCCATAGTGAATTCCAGGTCAGCCTGGGCTACAGTGAGACCCTACCTCGAAAATCAAAAAAAAAAAAAAAAAAAAAAAACTAACTCAAACAAAGCTGACACCAGATCAGATCAGTCCCACAGGGAGGAAAGAATAGAGAATGATTTAGCATGGGGTAACAGATTTTCCTTCATAGCCACTTAGGTCAGAGCTAAAACTCTGCTTCCTGACACCCTGAGGGGAAACGTTACCTGGGCTGCTGCAGGAAAGCTACAGCACGGAAACCGATGTCCTTCCTGAACACTGCTCCCTCGAACCTGACAGCAGCGAGTCCTTTCCTGGCTTCTTCAAGAGCTGACATGAGATTTTCCCGGACAGCAGTTACTGTAAGGACTCTACCCCCGCTGGTAACCACTTTGCCATCTTTAAGGGCAGTGCCTGCATGGAATACCTCTAGGCCTAAAGCTTGAGCTTCGGGAAACCCTGGAAGACAGCAGATTTGAAAACAATTAGGAAATAATGTGCTTCAAACTGTCATTTATGATTTCCACATTAAAACCAAAGTGGAGCACATGTCTGGCACTCACTTGTAATGACAGGAGGTCTTGGCATGCCACCCCTGCCAACACAAATAATTTTGGGAAAAAGAAAAAGTTCCTCTCATGCAGGGCATGGTGGTGTACACTCGAGTTGGAGGCCACCCTAGGAATAGAGTTCCAGGTCAGCCTGAACTAGAGTGAGATCCTACCTCAAAAACAAACAAACAAAACCCAAAAAAATAACAAAAAAACTCCTATGAGGCAAGAAGGTAAATCTCACTTTTTTTTCTCTTTGTTTTTTTTGAGGTAGGGTCTCATTCTGGCCCAGGCTGACCTAGAATTTACTACGTAGTAATAGGGTGGCCTTGAACTCACAGCAATCCTCATACCTCTGCCTCCCAAGTGCTGGGATTAAAGGCTTAAAGGAGTGCACCACTTCACCCAGCTTGCTTTTTGAGGTGGTGTCTCACTCTAGCCCGGGCTGACCTGGAATTCATAACGTAGTCTCAGGGTGGCCTTGAACTCACAGCAATCCTCCTACCTCTGCCTCCCGAGAGCTGGGATTAAATGAGTGGGCTACCACATTTTGCTATTCCCATTTTTTTAATTAATTTTTTTTGTTTATTTTTACTTATTTATTTGAGAGTGACACAGAGAGAGAGAGAGAGAGAGAGAGAGAGAGAGAGAGAGAGGGGGGGGGGGAAAGAGGCAGATAGCTAGCTAGAGA
Organism: Jaculus jaculus; assembly: GCF_020740685.1. Taxonomy (NCBI): domain Eukaryota; kingdom Metazoa; phylum Chordata; class Mammalia; order Rodentia; family Dipodidae; genus Jaculus; species Jaculus jaculus. The sequence continues at coordinate 157,876,478 of NC_059106.1, forward strand.
AAGAGGGAAAGAGAGAGAGAGAGGGAGTATGGGTACGCCAGGGCCTCCAGCCACTACAAACAAATTCTAGACAAATGTGCCCCCTTATGCATTTGACTAACGTGGGTACTGGGGAATTGAGCCTCGAACCGGGGTCTTTAGGCTTCACAGGCAAGTGCTTAACCGCTAAGCCATCTCTCCCAACCCTAATCCCATTTTTTAAAAAGTATTTTTCAAAATTTTATTTGCCTGTGTGTATTGGTCTGCTAGGGTCTTTTGCTGTTGCAAATGAAAGCCAGATGCATGCTCCATCTTGGGGCCTGATGCTGGGGAACTGAATTTGGGCCTGCAGGCTTGTTAACAAATGCCTTTAACCACTGATACATCTCCCCAGCCCAGGTAAATCTCATTCTATTTACTTATTTAAAAAATATTTCATGGGCTGGAGAGATGGCTTCATGGTTAAGCACTTGCCTGTGAAGCCTAAGGACCCTGGTTTGAGGCTCGATTCCCCAGGACCCACTTAAGCCAGATGCACAAGGTGGTGCATGCATGTGGAGTTTGTTTGCAGTGGCTGGAGGCCCTAATGTGTCCATTCTCTCTCTCTCTCTGCCTCTTTCTCTTTCTGTCTATTGCTCTCAAATAAATAAAAATAAACAAAAAAAATATTTTTACATATTCATTTGAAAGTATTTGAGAAGAAAAGGACTACTGGTTCAATTTTTTCTCTTTGTCCTTGTTTACTTAACAAATTTCTAAGTGTTCAGTCACTATAATAGGAATCTATACAGTAATAGATTATCTACTGTCTTATTTTCTGGGCAAGAGAATAAATTCAGTGCTTGAATCAAACACAGGACTGGGTAATAGTAGAGGCTAAACTAGAGCTTGTGAGGGGTTTCACAGAGTTCTTTAAGCTTGTAGCACTGGAACATTTTGGCACTTTTCTTTTTGAGACAGGTTCTCAGGATACCCTTATACTTGCAATATAGCTGAGGATGCCCTTGATCTTCCAGTCTCTACCTCCTCAGTATCTGAACTGCAGGTGCATAGGGCCATGGTTTTATGTGGTACTGGGGACTGAGCCCAAGGCTTCCTGCAGCTCAGCAAACAATTTATCATTTGTATGTGTTTTGGCCTTTTAAACACGGACTTAACTTTAATAATCAGATACGACACCTTCTTGTAAGAGAAGAGAAAACTATACTGTTCAAATTGTTTCAATTCTGCATCTAAATGACTTTTAGGTACACTGTAAACGAAGGGGTCAAACTACACAACGTTGTATCTATGATCATTCAGAACCCACTATTGATGTGGATTACGGTAATGGTCCTGACTCACAGTCCCATGCTGTGTGACATGGTCCTCTGAGAAAAATGACTGTCCATCATCTTTATGAGAAGGAGCTGTGACTGACTACACATGAGACACTTGAGATTGGGACTGCTGATAGTCGGCCACAGGAGGGGGTGGGTGAGATCTCTGTTGCTCCAAGCTGTATGCAACAAGTCTTTTTTTCCAAGGTGAGCCTCCAACCTCTGCCTCCCAAGTGCTGGGATGAAAGGCGTGTGCCACCACTCCTGGTGGCTTTATGCAATGAAAGCCTTATGGTCTCAGGAGGAGACAGAGTTGGCTTGCCAGGGTGAACTGTGATGGAATTAGACTTTAGCCTGTTGGACCAGAGCGAGTGCTTGTTGGTTTCTCCTCAGAAGAGTCTGCACATCCCCACTATCATCCCATCTCTGGGAATTGAAGGCAGCTATGCTCACCACTATGCCACCGACGCCCGGCCTGTCTGTGAGAGTTATAAATAAACTGCACTGGGGCTCACTCTCGAAACTGGCTTACTTGACTTGCATTTCCTGGTTCAGGAAAGGAAATGGAAGTTCTCCAAATGCACCAAGTTAGGACATACATATCACATGTAATGTGGCTAAAGAGATGGTTAAAGTGCTTGCCTGCAAAGCCTAATGACCTGGGTTCAACTCCCCAGTCTCCATGTAAAGCCAGATGCAGTGTGACTAGAGGTCCTGATGCACCCATTCTCATTCTCTCTCCTTGCAAACAAACACACACCATAATGTGGTTAAAAACCTCCAAAAGGTCTGATGGCATCAAACCTTAACAGGGTTAGGAATAGGCATTAGCATGGGGGAGGTCTGCTGTGGCACCAGTGGCTTGTCACTGTGTAATCCAACCGCTCATCCCCTGCTCACCTGTTATCTCCACACCCTTGGTGTAGGCTCCAGGATAACCTTTACTTGCCATGACGACAGTTACAGCAGAGCGGTTTTCTTGCCAAACAGGCAGCGATGTGCTCAGCAGGCCATCTAAGGTGGCCTGAATTACTTCGTAGAGATCACTTTTAAGAAGTGGGAGGATTACCTAGGAAAACAACATGGCAGGTGAAGTTTAGTTTACAACACATTTTCTTCACTAGGGTACTAGAAGAATGTGCATGTGTTTTTCAATGGTAGCTATTTCAAGGCTGCTAAACCCCAAGATCAAAACAATGCAGTCTTTTATTTTATCATCATTAACTACTGTTACTCACTTGGCATTCTGGATCACCAAAACGGCAGTTAAACTCTAGAACTTTTGGGCCATCTTTGGTCAGCATTATACCAGCATAGAGAATTCCTTTATTTAAAAAAATAAATAAATAAATAAAGCAGTGAAAAAGAAACCTGTAATAGTAACATTATGTTTACAAAATCTAGTATATAAACTTTATTTATTTTTGGTTTTTTTGAGGTAGGGTCTCACTCTAGCTCAGGCTGACCTGGAATTCTGTATGTAGTCTCAGGGTGGCCTTGAACTCATGGTGATCCTCCTACCTCTGCCTCCCGAGTGCTAGGATTAAAGGTGTGCGCCACCACGTCTGGCCCTTTTGTTTTTTGAAAGAGAGTTCATGTAGGCCAGACTGACCTCAAGCTCACTGTGTAGCTGAGAATAGCCTTGACCTCTGACCCTTGCCTCCATCTCTCAAGCACCGGGATTACAGGGGTGCGCTTCATCCTGGTTTATGGGTTTACATGGTTCTGTGGATCAAACTCAGGGCTTTGTGCACATGAGGAAAGCCCTCTTCCAAGTGAGCTACATCCCAGGATTCGAATATAAACTTCTAATATTCAATGTTTTAGAACAGTCATAAACATTACAATATTATGATTAAAATGTGTAGGAAACAAAAGAAAGGAACGGTTGGGCATGGTTGTGCATGCCTTTAATCCCAGCACTTGGGGGACAGAGGCAGGACCACTGTGAGTTCAAGGCCAGTCTGGGCTAGAGTGGGACTGTACCTTAGAAAACCAGAGAGCGAAAATGTATGTTTTGGGCTTGAGATTTGGCTCAGCATTTAAGTGCTTGCCTGCAAAGCCTAATTACTTGGGTTTGATTCTCCATTACCCAGGTAAAGCCAGATGCATAAAGTGGCACATGCATCTGGAGTTTGTAGCTGATGAAAGCTCTGGTGGGCCCATTTTCTCTCTCTGCTTGCAAATAAGTAAGGGCTTTTTTTTTTTTTTTTTTTTTTTTTTTTTTTTTGAGGTACTCTAGCTCAGGCTGACCTGGAATTCACTATGTAGTCTCAGGATGGCCTTGAACTCATGGCATTCCTCCTACTTCTGCCTCTCGAGTGCTGGGATTAAAGGCATGTGCCACCACACCCGGCTATAAATAAATATTTTTAAAAATTGTATGTTTTGCCAGGTATGGTGGTACATGCCTCTAATCCTAGCACTCAAGAGGCAGAGGTAGGAGGATCGCCATGAGTTCACCACCCTGAAACTACATAATGAATTCCAGGTCAGCCTGGGCTACAGCGAGATCCTACCTTGGGAAAAAAAGTTTTAAAAAACATTTTATTTATTTATTTATGAGAGAGACAGAGAGAATGGGCGTGCCAGGGCCACCAGCCACTGCAAACAAACTCCAGACACATATGCACCCTTGTGCATCTGGCTTATGTGGGCCCTGGGGAATTGAACCAGGGTCCTTAGGCTTCACAGGCAAACACCTTAACTGCTAAACCAAAAGTGTAGTCACTCTATTAAAGATGTCCATGCAGCATGCTTACCTGTGTATGGAGTACCTTCCTGTTGCATGCCATCGACTGTCCTCTGAAGAATAGCATTTTTAATTTTTAATAATAAATCCTTTGGGACCTGTGGAACATTCAGAAACATCTAAATGTAATTGTATTAATAAAATCTCAAGTATCAGGTAAGACAATGAAAGAGATGAGAAGAACTATTATTTATTAGAGTTTTTTTTGAGGCAGGGTCTCACTCTAGCACAGGCTGACCTGGGACTCACTCTATAGTCCCAGGGTATCCTTAAACCCAGTGATTTTCCTATCTCTGCCTCCTGAGTGCTGGGATTAAATGTGGACACCACAACACCCAGCACATTTTTGGGAAGCAGGGGGCTTGTTCTAGACCAAGCTGCCCTGGCATTCACTCTGTATCCCAGGTTGGCCTTAAACTTACGTCAAATTTCCTAATTTCCTACCTCAGCCTCTGGACTGCTGAGATCACAAGTATGGGGTCACCACACCTGGCTTTCTCAATGGATTTTTGAAAAATACCCTCTCTTAAAGTAGTTTATACAAAATAGTTTTGTGAAACATAATACTAAAGTAGAGAGTCCTCTCTCACCCTATTGTTCCTCTGTGTATCATTCCAGTACATTCTATGCATTATTTCCTGAGCCAATATACTTGAGTCTGCATTTATAAATTTGCAAAAAAAAATCACACTTGGAGATAGCTTTTTTTTTTTTTTTTTTTTTGGTTTTTCGAGGTAGGGTCTCACTCTAGCTCAGGCTGACCTGTAGTCTCAGGGTGGCCTTGAACTCTCGGTGATCCTTCTAATTTTCTAATTCTGCCTCCCGAGTGCTGGGATTAAAGGTGTATACCACCATGCCTGGCTTGGAGATAGCTTTTTGAATTAAAATCATTATTACTGAAGGGTAGGTTGAGAATCTAAGAAGCCTAACAAAAGATGATTTTTTAAAAACATTTTATTTATTTGAGAGAGAAAAAGGCAGAGAGAGATAGAGAGAGAGAGGGGGAGGGAGAAAGAGATAGAGAATATGAGTGTGCCAGGGCCTCTAGCCACTGCAAACTAGCTCCAGACACATGTACCACCTTGTGCATCTGGCTTACGTGGCTACTAGGGAATCAAACCTGGGTCCTCAGACTTTGCTGGCAAATGCCTTAACTGCTAAGCCATCTCTCCAGCCCTTTTCTTTTCTTTGTTCATTTTTATTTATTTATCTGAGAGCAGCAGAGAGAGAGAGAGAGAGAGACAGAGAGACAGAGAGACAGAAAGAGAGAGAGAGAGAATGGGCATGCCAGGGCCTCCAGCCACTGCAAACGAATTCCAGAAGTGTGCACCCCCTTGTGCATCTGGCTAAATTGGGTCCTGGGGAATCGAGCTTCAAACCAGGGTCTTTAGGCTTCACAGGCAAGCACTTAACCGCTAAGCCATCTCTCCAGCCCTGCAGCCCTTTTCTTAAAAAAATATTTTATTATTTGAGAGAGAGAGAAAAAGAGGCAGATAGACAAAGAGAGGAAGCTTGTTTTTAATCTTTTTTCAAGAAAAAAATATTAGTACAAGTAAATAGGATCATCAGCAATGGAAAGAACTGAGTTTCTAGAGTGCTAACCTACTCATATTCAAACAAAACCAATTCATTGTAACTAGCCAGAAATTGTTTGGAACCATTACCTGTCAATTATGAGAAATACAAAGAGAAGAGTTAATGGCCTGACCTGGTTCTCAGTTCATTATCATCATGCACACATACACATATAACCCACTTATGCACTAAGCCCTGGATATCCAGACATGAAAAGGAAAATTCTAGAATTTAATAGCTCTCATGGGTTAAAAAAATCTCATATAGAGAGGACAGAGGATCTAGTTAATCCTCACTAGTACAATATATTGCCTATTTGTGTTCAAAGGCTTTAGGAAAGGTTAGTTTTAGAGAATAGAAGAAATACTTTTACTTAACAGGAATTCAAATAGCTGATGGAACAGTTTATAGAAACAAACAAAAGCAGACACGTGAACTGGAACATAGCCTTGGGAGTACCTGAGGTGCTGGACAGTAGGCTCCCATTCCTCCTGTATTGGGGCCCTCATCTCCCTCCAGTAATCGCTTATGGTCTTGTGCTGGGGGCATAGGAGCCACAGTCTTCCCATCAGTGAAACACAGACACTGTGGAGAAAGTAAAATAGTCCACTTAAGTGAGATGTCAAAAAGGAAACAATAACACAATGTGAAATACATGTAACTTAACTCAGTGAAAACTTTTCATTTCTGAAGAAAAATAGTTTCAAGGTACTACAATTTTATATGGTGACTTTGTTTTACTACTTGTATGTAAAACAAAATTATGAATGTATTAACCTTCATAATGTGACATAAGTTCAAATACACTAGGCATGATTAAAAGAGAATAAATTACATGTTCATTTGAATCCCAAATACTAAAGGCATCCAAGTTCTTTGAAAACTGCTCGGTTTATATTTTCAGATGAAGCACTTTTTTGGGAGGGGGTACATTAAAAACAAAAAGATAAATATACATACAGACACTTCTTCTCCTTCAAGAAGTTCTTCAACCACAATTGTTTCTCCAGCTGCCCCAAAAGCATTCTCCTAATTATAGGTTAAAAAAAAGAGGATTTGTAAAATCATAAAGCTTTTAATATTTAACAAGCTGACTTTTATAATAGTTCATCACTTGAATTTTATGTGTGAAGACTAGAATTTCTTTCTTGTCTGACTCAAAACAACATATGAATGTTTCCATTTATTTACTTATTAAGATTTAGAGACTATTAAAATTAAAAAAAGGAAGTGTAGAGCTCCTGGCATGCGGAAGCCGGGAGCAGGTAGAAAGCCTATGTGAGGGGAGTCCTTCCCCACCCCATCCCAGCCCAGTCGGGATAGATGCGGAGGCCTATCCGAGCAGGAACCTGGAGGTTGAGGCGTCAGGAGGGCTGACCAGCCGGTTGCCATCTTTTAAATCTTCCTTGATCACTTTCCACCTATTTATTGAGACAGGGTCTCTCACTTGGACCCAGTGCTTGCTGATTTGGCTAGTCTAGCTAGCCAGCTTGCCCTGGGGGTTCTCTGTTTGCATGCCAAGAGCTGGGTTGCAGACAGGCTATTGCCTGCATAGCATTTATGTGGGAGCTGAACTTGGGTCCTATGCTTGCACAGTAACCACTTTACTAACCCAACCACATCTCTAGCTCTGAGTGCTTCCCGCTTTTAATCTGGCAATGATGTAGAGCTCACACTAGTATAGATGAGAAGACTCCGTTACCAGTTCTTGCCCAAACATTTTTTGTGAAGTAGTATCTTGCTTTAGCCCAGGCCTCGACCTCACGGCAATCTTCCTACCTTGGCCTCCCGAGTGAGTGCTGGGATTAAAGGTGTGCACCACTAACTATGCCCAGCTTACTTTCCCAAACATCTGGCTTTTAAGTTTCAAATGGTCATCATTTAATGCTTATTCCTGTTCATATATGTTTGCCTATAAAACTTGTATTAAATCATGCCTAGGAAAAGAGACTTATTTAAGGGACAAACTATAAGAACCAAGATGGATTATAAAATATATTCATTCATTGCTCCATTTCTCTTATACTTGGGTCACATACTTTAGGTTTCATCGATGTTTGAAGAATTTATTTTTATGTCCTTCGGGTCTGAGGACTTTCTACCTTTCAGGAGCAGATAATAATGGATGTTAGAATTCATGTCAAAAAAATGAATGATGGTTTGGGCATTAGTATGGATACGTGTGAATCAGTATACAGAAAAACATTGTGACACATACTACTAGAAAATTTAACTTACCTATGTGTTTGGAAGATAGGTTTTTCTTATATCAAAAAACATTTGGTTAACTTGCACAGCCAGGAAATGGCACTTTCAGGAGAAGCAGCCTACCTGCATGATCTCCCGGACGGCTCTGCACGCCTCCTCTTTGCTCTTTGTAACCATCACTCCCTTCCCAGCTGCGAGACCACTGGCCTTTACAACCAAAGCAGGGAAGTCTGCACTGTAAAGACAGGGCAACAACCTTCATGCCATAAACCCCTCAAATTTAAAAGTTTAGAATGTTCTGAGATTTTTTTTTTTTTTTTTTAGCAAGATGCTACAGCAAAAAAGCACATAAAACTTTTATTAAAATTGATTATTTCAATATCATTCTGATGTATTTCCTGTCAGGATTTTTTTTTTTTTCCCCCAGATAGGGTCTCCTTCTAGCCCAGGATGACCTGGAATTCACTATGTAGTCTAGGGGTGGTCTTGAACTCGCAGCAATCCTCCTACCTCTGCCTCCCGAGTACTGGGACTAAAGGCGTGTGCCACCATGCCTGGCTTCCTTTACAGCTTTGATCATTCAGCACATACTTAAGTACAAACTACACAGAATGTACTCACAAGACCAGGTCTGAAAGCTCACCCAGAAAACTGTGGAGTGGGCTTTCCTCAAAGGAAGTAACAAAGTTGTCACTTACCTAAGGCATCTGGCTACTGGGAAATAATAATATTCAGTGTCTAAGAATCCCTGTAGGATAAAGAATGAATAAAGAAGATCTTGACCCAACCAAAAGGAAAACTTTCCAGGTAATAAGAAGTAAAAGGAGTAAAGGTGGGTGCCTATGAACACTCCTGAATTGCTCATTGTAATCCATATGAACAAAACCAAGGATGCTTAATTTTAAGATTCAGAATGGAATAGCAGCTGCAGACAATCAAGCTATTCTTCATTCTAATTCACTTGGCTGGGTAGGGTGGCTCACACCTATAATCCTGCTCTTGGGAGCCTGAGAAAGGAGGATTGCTATGAGTTCAAGGACATTCTGAATTACAGGGCAAGGTTTTATCTCAAAAAAGCAAAACAAAACAAAACAAAAAAGTTTAGTTTTAGCTAGGCGTGGTGGCATACCTTTAATCCTAGCACTTGGGAGGCAGAGATAGGAGGATCCCGTGAGTTTGAGGTCAGCCTGGGACTAGAGTAAGTTCCAGGTCAGCCTGGGTTAGAGTGAGACCCTAACTTGATTAAACCAAACCAAATCAAACAAAAAACCCAAAGGAATTATTAACCTTTATACTACAATCTGACTGTGAAGTCCTCCATGACATAGAACCAAGTGTCTTTTCTTTTTCTAGAGACTATTCAGTAATAAATATTATAACTTAAAATTTCCATTACGTAAGGCTACAAAATTAAATAAACTACATGTGTATAGATAGAATTCCTCACCTTTCTCTTTTCCTGCTTTTTTTTTTTGGTGGTTTTTCAAGGCAGGGTCTCACTCTAGCCCAGGCTGACCTGGAATTCACTACGGATTCTCAGGCTGGCCTTGAACTCATGGTGATCCTATCTCTGCCTCCCAAGTGCTGGGATTAAAGGTGTGTGCCACCATGCCCGGCTTTTACCTGCTTTTTTGAGACAGACTTACATAGCCCAGGCTGGCCCTGAATTTCTGATCTCCCTGCATCCACCTACCAAGTGCTACCTGATTTTGGCATTGGAAAAAAGGGAACTTACCTAAATTATTTCAAGATAAAAGTGACTTTACATTTAACTATCACTACCAAACAACTACCCTTCACAGGCAAGGGGCCTCCCACTTACCTCATAATGAAGCTGCAGGCATCTTCAGGTTTGGTGAACGCTCTCCACTGCGCAGTTGGGATTCCATGCCGGTCCATAAATTCCTTGGCAAACCTTTTACTTGACTCTAACTGAGCTGCTTCTGCTGTGGGGCCAAAGCATCGCACTCCTGCTGAGGCCAGGTCCCCAACAATTCCTGTGGATGCACATAGCACAGCAACCTAGGTGACCCAGCATCTTTCTGGGTGCTTTTCAGACGGAATGTCAATTACAATTCGACTCCATCCATTCACATTTAAACAAGGCAGACAATCAATGGCAAAGGACAACTGTTCATGCTATTATTTACTAAAAAAATGTAACTAAGGGCCAGAGAGATGACTAGTGGTTAAGGCACTTGCCTATGAAGCCTAAGGACCCAGGTTCAAATACCCAGAACCCACATAAGCCAGATGCACATGTGTCTGGAGTTTGTTTTCAGTGGCTAGAGGCCCTGGCACACCCATTCTCTCTCTCTTTGTCTCAAATACATAAATAAAAATTAAAATAAGAGCTGTGCAATGAATGTCCTGATGGCCTGAGTCTCAACCACTTGAGAGGATGAGGTAGGATTGTTCAAGTCTACAAACTATAGATCAGCTTGGACAGTAGTAAGACCTACATCTCAAAACAAAACATTAAAACATCATCCTACAGGGATTCTTAGACTGAATATTATTATTTCCTAGTAGCCAGATACCATGGGTAAGTGACAACTTTCATGTAATTTCAAAAGGCTAAAAGTTTATATATCCCCAAGGCAAGGTCTTGTTCTAGCCCAGGCTATCCTCCTACCTCTGCCTCCCAAGTGCTAGGATTAAGGGCGTGTGCCACTATGCCTGGCTTTCAAGTATATTTTATAAATCCTCACCTGTAAAAATGAATTGGATTAATAATTAAGACAATGATGATCTCCAAACTCCTGCTGGCACTGTATATACTTTAATAATAAACAAAAATGAACCTTACCAGCAGCCAGAGGTGCCTCTGGTCCAACAACTACGAATTCAATTTTTTTCTCTTTACAGAACTGAGCGAGGGCACTATGATCATTGATGGAAATGGCTGTGAACAGAAAACAGAAACACATTTACAAAAATACTGCTTCAGTTTACCTAGTAATATAATCCTATAGCTTGTAGTTGTTTTCCCTTTATTAGCATCATTAGTAGTTTCACCAAGAGAAATTAGCATAGCATATTTTGCCAAGTAACAAGCTCAGTTGCCCATTATCAGTATTGCCAGTTAAGAGATGAGAATACCAGTGAACCTCCCTGTTACAAATCAGTTGTCCATATCACCATGTTGGAGCGCGCGCACGCACACACACACACACACACACACACACAAAACATAGGATGTACTCAGAAACTAGATGTTTAATGTCATTCATTCAAGATTTATATGGTAGGTACTACTGCGGGCACTGCTACTAAGATAAAGTGGGGGCCTTACATTTACAATGCTTGTAATCCACTGTAAGAATACTGAATGAACTCAAAAATTAACAGAAAGGAACAAACCAAGCAAATATGAGGCAATCCAGGAGTCTATTTCTGGATGAGTCCAGTACAGCTATTTAAACTAATAATTCAATAATGATGTTATGTAAGATCTTGTCTCCCAAGTTCAGAGAAGTCTGGGTTCTCTACACAAACTGCCCAAGTGTAATAAGGAAGGAGTACTATGTACTTTTGCTTAATAGCTCTAAACACAATGAACTCAAAAAGATCAAATGTATTAGTATAGCAGAGGACAAGACGGAGACACAATCTTAGCTCTGCAAATGGTAGCTGATCATGACATCCTGGGAGATTTTAAAAAATTTATTTACTGACTGTAGCTTGTTGTACCCCATTCTCTCCATAAATATCAAGTGTCACATATGGGCTACTGTGTACACAATGTGAAACAAGGCAATTGAGATCCCTGCCCGCTCCTCTTAGGGTTACATCCTACGCTTGGAAAGGAAAGACAGGCGGAGGCCAGACTGCAAAAAGGGCTTTGCAAGGCAAGGTGGGAAATTTGAACTTCAAACTGAGTACCATGAAGCTTTTCTTGTTTTTTGGTTTTTCAAGGTAGGGTCTCACTCTGGTCCAGGCTGACCTGGAATTATCTCTGTAGTCTCAGGGTGGCCTTGAACTCATGGCGATCCTCCTACCTCTGCCTCCTGAGTGCTGGGATTAAAGGTGTGCGCCACCACGCCCGGCTTCTATGAAGCTTTTAATGCTTGTGTGGCCCAATCACTATATAGCCAGAGCTGTGAGGACTTACCTTTGATAGTTCCGTTCTACTTCTCTTTTCCAAAAGTTACATCAAAATACCTTTGCCCTATGTTAGGCACTTGCTGCCTTTTCAGCCAATGTAGTTCATTAGGTTTAAGATGATTTAAGGAAACATCACATTCTGAACAATATGCTACCTTAAGTTTATAATGTATGGCATTCATGTTACCACATAACAAATTAAAGTTAGAGCATTTAAACCTAACAAGCAATCTACCTTTACTCTTTAAAGGACAGATGTGATTTGCAGTTTATTAACAACAAAGAATAATGTACTCCCCATTCTGAAATGTAATTACCAGCATTTGAAATCTTTTCAGAGCAGGCAGTGCCTGCATTTCCTGGGGCAACCAACACTTGTTTCACGCGAGGAGACTGTGCAAGTTTCCAGGCCAGTGTATGTTCCCTTCCTCCGCTGCCAATTACAAGGACTTGGGCTGCCATTGTGGTCAGCAAAGCAGGGATTCAAAGAGAAAATAAAACCTGCAGAAAGAAAATCATAGTTGATACTTTAATAAAGTCACATCTTTTAGAAGTCACAAGCACAAAGGAGCCACAGATAATACATTAATAAATGAATGTGTCACAAGCCAGAAAAAGTTTCATGGAGCAGCAGGCAAGGGTTATCTGCCTACCAGCACTCTAAGCAATAGGTGGCCACTGGAGGTCTATGAAAAAACAAGCATGGGGGCTGGAGAGATGGCTTAGTGGTTAAGGAACTTGTCTGCAAAGCCAGAGGACCTAGGTTCAATTCCCCAGGACCCATGTTAGTCAGATGCACAAGGGGGTGCATGCCTCTGGAGTTTGTTTGCAGTGGCTGGAGGCCCTGGTGTGCCCGTTTTTTCTCTTTCTCCCCCTACTTCTGTATCTCTCTCTCTCAAATATATTAAAAAAGTTAAAAATAAACATGGTAGTGTTTCAATAAAACTATGTATGGACATTACAACTTGAATTTCATATGAATTAAAAATATTTTCTTCCACATATATATACATATGTATTGTTTTATTTTGAGACGGTCTCACTTATACAGCCCATTATGGGTAGCCTAGAACTTGCTATGTAAACCTAGCTGGCCTTAAACTTGCAGTGTCCCTACTGTCTCTCAAGTGCTGGGTTGACAGATGTATACCACTAAGCGTGGTTCCTTCAACCTTCGTGTTTGGTAGCTTGTACCAAAACAGGAGGCAGAAACATCTGCATAGCCAATATAGTATGCAGACTTATGATCATTGTAGAGAAGGCATCAAATCCCAACATATTTCACTGCTGTTTGTATGACTTTGGCTATATGAAGATTAACTGAAATGACATTTATTAAAAATTGGTACAGTATTTTGCTCTCAGAAATGGTAAATGGCTGGGGAGATGGCCCAGTGGTTAAAGGTGCCTGTCTACAAAGCTTGCTGGCCTGTGTTCAATTCCCCAGCCACCCACGTAAAGCTGGACACAAAAAGTGTTGCAACTGTCTGCTGTTGTTTGCCGTGGCAAGAGATTCTGGTGTGTTTGCACATGTATACGCATAGGAAAATAATAAAAATTAAAAAGAAACAGTAGCTACTAACTTGTTATACATTTATTTATTTATTTATTTATTTTTGAGATAGGGTCTCACTCTAGCCCAGGCTGACCTGGTACTCTAGACCCAGGCTATCCTCAAACTCACATTGAACCTCCTGCCTCTGCCTCCAAGTGCTGGGATTAAAATCATACCTGGCTACTTTACTTATCATTTCTCTTGCCTAAATTCATACTCTGAGGATAGAAACAAGTCACCAATCCATGATGTTAAAAGGACCACCAAGACTGAATTCATATCCTAAGGATAGAAACAAGTCACCAGTCCATGATGTTAGGAGGAATACCACCACCACCAAGACTGAATTCATACTCTAAGGATAGAAACAAGTCACCAGTCCATGATGTTAGAAGAAATACCACCACCACCAAGACTGAATTCATACTCTAAGGATAGAAACAAGTCACCAGTCCATGATGTTAAGAGGAATACCACCACCAACACCAAGACTGGGCTAAGCAACTACTTAGCATGTGTGAGGTTTTGTGTTCAAATTCTGGGAGCAAAACTAACAAAAGAAAAGGCTGGGCTGGAGAGATGGCTTTGTGGTTAAGGCCTCTTTCTCTCTTGCCCTTTCAAATAAATAAATAAATAAATAAATGCCAAAGGAATTAATAATTTATCACATTACCTTACAAATTTAAGATACTTACCTTTGCAGAAAATGATAACCAGGGAAGGAAAACATCTCCCTATTTCTCTTTGTAAATAAATAAATATTTAAAAAAAAGGAGGGGGGCTGGAGAGATGGCTCCATGGTTAAGGCACTTGCCTGCAAAGCCTGAAGACCCCAGTTTGATTCCCCAGTACCTATGTAAAGCCAGATGCACAAAGGGGCACATACATCCAGAGTTCCTTTGCAGTGGCTGGAGGCCCTTGTGTGCCCATTCTCGCTCTTTGCTCGCAAGTAAATAATTAGGGGCTGGAGGGATGGCTTAGCAGTTAAGGCAGTTGCCTGCAAAACCAAAGGACCCAGGTTCGATTCCCCAATACCCATGGAAGCCAATGCATCAGGAGTGGCTAGAGGCCCCCTCTTAAATAAATATATAAAAAATTAAATAGACATATCAAAAACAACAACAACAACAACTAAAATCTGTAACTTCCTGTGGGATGCTAGGATTATACAGTTAAAAGAGTGGGCATGGTGGCATACACCTTTAATCCCAGCACTTGGGAGGCTGAGGTAGGAGGACTGCTGTGAGTTCAAGGTCAGTCTGGGCTAGAGCAAGACCCTATCTCAAAAAACCAAAAGCAAAACAAAACCAGATGTATGTGCATCTGGCTTTACTGTGGGTACTGGGGAACTGAACATGGGCTAGCAGGTTTTGCAAGCCTTTAATTACTGTGCCATTTCCCCAGACCATGGGACATTTTTTTGAACACTTAGCTTGTGCCAGGTATTTCACTTGATCTTTGTAAGAACTCTAAAGTTGAGATTACTATCACTGTCACTTCACAGACAAGAGAGGCACGTGGCTAAGAGAGGGTAGAGTGTGGATTCTAACGGAAGCCACTGTGCTTCAGAGACTCAGTTGACTAAGCAGATAAGTGAGATGATCACTCCAATGGTGAGGAAAGAAAACCTTGCTAAATTTAGTCTCAGAATGGAACACATACATTTTATATGCCGTGTGTACTGAAATATCTGAAATGTCTTTACATGTAGAGAAAATATATATTTAGCTTGACGATGAGCGTTTTATTGCGCAGAATCACTAAAATATCAGTATTAACCATTCAGAAGAATCATAGCTGGGAGATGCAGGGAGACTTAAGTAACTTTCTTGGGCTTGAGTCATTTGACTAGGTAGCTCCTAAAGACAGAGCCTCATAAAACCAGTTCAGAGGATTTGGTGAATAAAGCAGCAAGCAAGTACAAAAGTGAGTGACAATGAGTGCAAAAACATACCACTTTAGGATCATGTCTTAAAACAGCATAGACGCCTGTGATAATGTGAGGGTGCGCAGCCTGGCCTGAGAGAGGAGCTGAGGTAAAATGCCCTTTTAAAGCTTTTATTAGGGGAGTTGGATGCACTATGCCAAGGTGGCACAGTGGGGTTGGAAGCCAGGGAGGGGGTCAATTATTAGTTTTTTGGGTATGAAGTTAGGGAACACTAGATAGGACTTAGGGCCATAACCTAGGTGGCTGGCAGTTAGGGGGCTGGCCATGCCAACCTGGGCCTTGGACTCCAGGCAGGAGGGCATATTAAAAAGTTTGCACACCTGAATGTCTCTATTTTTTTTTTCTTTCCTTTTGGCAGTATTGGGAATTCAACCCAAAGTTTTATGCATGCTACCAAGCCACAGAGCCCACATCCCCAGCAATCCTGGATCTCTGATTTTCTTCTTTTTGGCGCTGCTTAGGATTGAACCCAAGGTTTTTGTGCATGCCAGGCACTGCTACGGAGTCACAGCCCCAGCACAAACTGGATTGTCTTGAACAGCACCACAAAGGAGCGGGGGGGGGGGGGGGGGGGGGAAAATGATAGCATCGGGTAAGAACGTAGAAAGCACGTGGCCAATCCCTAGGCACCTTATCTTAAGAGGAAAGTTTCTGCATGCCAAACCGATCCCTGTGCGGACCCTGGTAATTAAAAGTCCCGAGCCAAAGCATCTGTACAAAGCATAGGTGCACAGTTTACGTACCCGCCGCCGCACCGCGCCGCGCCGCCCGCACCGGCCCGCACGCGCACCCGCCGGAAGTAGGAGCGGAGCGCGCCGCCCCGCCCCGCCCCGCCCTCGCCATTGGTCGGCCGGGCCTGGCTGCGAGGCCATCGGCGGGGCGTCCGCCCACCCCTAGGTGCGGCCGGTGGAATCCGTCCGGTCCCGAGTGCAGGGCTGGGACGGGGCGGGGCGGGGCGGCGCGGCGGTGGTGCACCACGTTCATCGTCTTACACTTACATTTGCCAGGGTGCGCGTGTGCGCCCCGGGGGAGAGCCGGCAGCGAGCCATGTTTATCTGAACGATGCGCTTGCTGACCGAGGCACCCAGTACCCCAGGTTTTGGAAAACGAACGAGGCCGCTTGTGGGGAGCAAACATGGGACGTGATAAGAACGTGTTTCTTCCCCCACCCCTATTCACAGTGGGGGGGGGTCTGAGAGCTTTGCAGTCCGCCGGCTCTGAGACCCTTGTGGTAAACGTCGCGAGTCCCCCTCGATGTGTTTCATCATGGCCCTGTGATTTTTTTTTTTTGGGGGGGGTTTCCAGGTAGGGTCTCGTTCCAGTCCAGGCTGACCTGTAATTCACTATGTAGTCTCAGGGTGGCCTTGAACTCACGGCGAGCCTCCTACCTCTACCTCCCGAGTGCTGGGACTAAAGGAGTGCGCCACCACGCCCGGCTCTGAACTCGGGCTTTTAAGGAGCTACGGCAAGCCTCGAGGCTTGCAAAGGCTTTCCAGGGGAGCGACAGGCTGCAGCCCGTCCCCGTCGCTCCAGGCGACTTTCTCCCTGTAATGGCGCCTGCGTCAGACACTAACATGGCGGACCTGGTCGTGCGCGGCGCAAACGTCAGCACCTCTACCCCCGGCGGCTCAGAAACAGCCGAGGAGAGCGGGGGCCGCGCTCACTGATTGGCTCGCGGGCGGAGCGTGCCGGGCCGGTCGCTCCCACTTGAGCCAATGAGGAAGGAGATAAAAAGGAATTGGTCGCTGCGCTTCCTCCCGAGGCATGCTGGGAGCCTGGAGGACTGGCGAGGAGGAGTTGAGAGAACGGAGCGGACGCCATGGCGGCCGACATCGAGCAGGTTTTTAGGTCTTTCGTGGTCAGTAAATTCCGGGAAATCCAACAAGAGCTTTCCAGGTAAACGCCTTGCAGACTTTTCTGCTCCCAACGGGTTGTTAGGGCTCCACGTATCCTCCCGTGGCATCTCTTTCTCTTGAGGTGCCGTCGTTCCTCGGCTACGGCCGGCCCCGCCTGGGCCTGGGATCCATTTTCCGGGCTCTCCCCACCCTCCCCCACCAACCCTCCATTCGCTCGCGGAAAAAAAAAAAAAGAAAAAGAAAGAAAAACAACAACAACTTGGCCCCCTTCCGCCGTGTTTCCCACACTCGTTTCCTTGGGATCGAATTGAGATGCTCACCTTTCCCTCGCCCGGTCATCTCTACCCTTCAGCTACTTGGAGGCCCGGGTGTCCAGGGCCGGGCCTAGCTGCTTCCTCGGCTCCTCCTCCTCCGCCGCCGCCGCCTTCCCCCTCCCCCCCCGCCCGCCCGCCTCCGCCGACTTCACCCGCCGGTGTGTGCGGCCGGCAAGGGTCCCCCAACGGCCGTTCCTCGGCTCCTCCGAAATCCTCTTGATTATCGGAAGCTTCGGACCGTTGGCGGTCGGGGCCCGTCAATTCGACTGTTCGGGCCCCTAGTGCCTGTGGCTTAGTTCAGACCCGGGCAGAACTCTCTTTAACACTACTCAGTGCAAACACATCCGATGAAGGCGAGCCCCTTGAGCAAATGTTGGACGGGTGGGAGGGGGCTCTGAAGGTAGTGATGACCTTTTTAAATTAAAAAAAATTTTTTTTTGTATTTGTTTTTAGTTACGTGGGGAAAATGGGCCTCAGTGTGTAGATCTACTTTTTTTTTTTCTTCCTACCTACCCTGCCTTCATTGACGTATTTGTCCAACAACTGTTCTTGCGACTGCTGGTAGACTTGACATAAACACACCCTTGCTTTGACAAAAGTTAAAGTGCAAGAAATTTTTTTCCCAAAGAGGTTGTTTGGCTCAGGAAAAATGGTGTGGGTCATGCTGTTGAGTTGCTTGTCCTTTGCTTTGTGTAAAATAGTCATTTCTTTAAAACAACAGGAAAGATTTTGAAAAGTGAATGTTCCAAGTTAAAGTGTTTTTGCTAATTGTGTTGACAACAAGAGCAGTGTGTGGATTTGCCAATCAGCTGATAACACACTGGTAAAATTAGGTGTCCAGATTAACAGGGTTATTGGTGCTATGATATATTGCTGGACGTTTTATTAAAAATTTTTTTTTTATTTTGAGATTCACAACTACTCATAGCCTCTCTGTGTATCTGAGGCTGGTTTTGAACTCCTGCCTGTTTGCCTTCCAGGTTCCAATGGATCACACAGGAAAGTACCACACCCTGATGAATACATTATTTTTTAAAGTGGGAATATATTTATGTGTGTATATAGATGTCACTGTTTTTTTTAAAAAAAATTTTGTGATGTTTGCTAGTGTTTCCTTTTTAACGAAAAAAATAGTCTACTATGCTAATTGTATTTGCTTAGTTTAATAAGCTTTGCTTTTATAGGTCTTAAGATTCCGTCTATTACAAAATGAATGCTGTAAAAAATTTAAAAACTGGAAGAGAAAAACGTACCAGTTACTGATACTGTGTCCTTTCACTTTTTTCCTCTGTGCCTGTAGATAAACATTTTTAATGTGATATTTTGATTCTGTATTGAATTGTTTTTGAAACTTAATATGTTGCATACAAGAAGTCTCAATAGTTCGCATATTTGTGACCACATAAAATTTTTTGTAGGAATTGCATGTATGAATGTGAATTGTTGGACAAAGTTGTTTGAAATTCTCATTTTTTTTCAGTAATTGTAATTAATATTCTGATAGCTTTAAGAATAAATCATGGCTTGTTTCTTGATTCAATTTTGACATTTTTATCATTTTTATTTTTCTTGATTTTTCAAGGTAGGGTCTCAGTCACGCCCAGGCTGACCTGGAGTACACTGTAGTTCCAGAGTGGCCTGGAGCTCATGGAGACCCTACTGCCTCTGCCTTACTAATGCTGGAATTAAAGGTGTGCGCCACCATACCTGGCCCTCGTTTTTATTTTGATTTATTTATTTTTATTTTTCCAAGTAGGGTCTGATTGTAGTCCAGGCTGATTGGCATTCACTATGTAGTCTCAAGGTGGCCTGAAACTCATGGTGATCCCCTTACCTCAGCCTCTTGAATGCTGGGATTAAAGGTGGGTGCTATCATGCTCAGCCCTCATTTTTATTTTTATTCTTTTTTTGGTTTTTCAAGGTAGAGTCTCTGTCTAGCCTCGGCTGGCCTGGAACTCATTATGTACTCATATGGTGGTCTCAAACTCATGGTGATTCTTACTACCTCGGCCTCCTGAGTCCTGGGATTAAAGGTCACACTGGGTTTATTCATTTGTTTGTGAGGCAGGGTTTCACTCCAGCACCAGCTGACCCAAAACTCAAATCTGTAGCCCACACTGGCCTTGAACTCACAGTGATCATCCTACCTAAACCTCCCTAGTGTTGGGATTAAAGAAAGGCAAGAGCCATCATGCCCTAATTTATTGTTTTTAAAACCCATGATAAGTATTTGTAGGTACTTAGAAAAATACAAAATAAAAGTACTCCAGGGCTGGAGAGATGGCTTAGTGGTTAAGGTGCATGCCTGCGAAGCCTAAGGACCCAGGTTCGATTCTCCAGGTCCCACGTAAACCAGATGCGCATGGTGGCTCATGCATCTGGAGTTCATTTGCAGTGGCTAGAGGCCCTGGTGTGCCCATTCTCCCTCCTTCCCTTTCTCTTTCTCCCTCTAATGAATAAATAAAAATAAAATCTTAAAGAAAGTACTCCATAAAATATGCCTGAAAGAATCTTGACAGAGCTATTACTAGAGAAATACACATTCCCAACATTAAGGCATTATCAATCTAAAAACAAATTTTTATTATTTGCTATTTCAGTGAGCAAATCTTTTTTTTTTTTTTTTTCCCCTTTGAGGCAGGGTCTCCCTTTAGCACAGGCTGGCCTGGAATTCACTATGTAGTATCAGGTTGACCTGGAATTCAGTGGTTCCTACCTCAGCCTCCCAAGTGCTAGGGTAAAGATATGTGTGTCTGAGCATTGGGAATCTTTTTCCTATCTGCTTTTATATTCATTAGTGTAAGTAATGGTACTGACACTTACATGATTAAAATAAATGAATTGTTCATGCATGTATCTAAGATGGTAGGTTCTAGTTTTGAACACCAGCTTAACCCATATATGTGTAACCTGCTAAGTTTCTTGTCTTTGTGCATCATTTTTTCCATTGATCAGTAGGATAAAGTAAATTTAAAAATACAGAACTATGTGTCACTGCTGAATTTT
Organism: Jaculus jaculus; assembly: GCF_020740685.1. NCBI lineage: Eukaryota > Metazoa > Chordata > Mammalia > Rodentia > Dipodidae > Jaculus > Jaculus jaculus. Next base: position 157,897,097 of record NC_059106.1, read on the forward strand.
TAATTGTTCATATTACAGGGCTCATTGTATTAGAAAATTATTCCTTACTGAATATTTTCTTTCTTTGACTAGACTTTTCTTGGGTAGTTCTTTTGTTTTCATTTAACTTGAAGTTAAATTAAAATTGAACATGTTGAATTACTTTTTAAGAGACATCTATACAAAAGTTTGTAAGCTTATGTAAAAATAGTAAACATGACTATGACTGACCTTATCTATAATTTATTTAGTCTTTCTTGTTCTGGCCCTATGAATTGAAAATAAGTATAGGTTAAGCCATCTGCCATTTTGCTGTTAGTATAAATTGCCAGTTATTTTATGTGAATTGCTTAAACTCCAGAATTTTTTTTTTATTTTTGGTTTGGTTTTCCAAGGTAGAGTTTCATTCTAGCCCAAGCTGACCTGGAATTCACTATGTAGTCTCAGGGTGCCCTCAAACTCTGGGCGATCCTCATACCTCTGCTTCCTAAGTTCTGAGATAAAAGGTATGCATCACTTCGCCTGGCCTAGAAATTTTTGGTTTTTCCAGGTAGGGTCTTACTGTAGCCCAGCCTGACCTGGAATTCACTATGTAGTCTCTGGGTGGCCTCAAACTTGAAGCGATCCACCTACCTCTGCCTCCCAAGTTCGGGAACCACAAAGGTTTATGCCACTGTGCCTGGCTCAGAAATTTTTTTTTTTTGGCTCAGAAATTTTTTAATATCAACGTTTTTAGTAAGTATAAGTTATATGGGCATATTTTTCTTTAATTTTTTTGTTTGTTTTTTTGAGGTGGGGTCTTACTGTGGCCCATGCTGACCTGAAATTCACTATGTAGTCTCAGGGTGGCCATGAACTCCTGGCGAATGGTGATCCTTCTACCTCTGCCTCCTGAGTGCTGGGATTAAAGGCATGTGCCACTATGCTTGGCTTATTTTTCTTTTTTAATTAAAAGCATTTCAGTTAACAGTATAAATGAGAACAGATGTATGTGTAACTTTCGTGTTCCTTGATACTATGGATTGTGGTCTGTGCTGTAATGTTAGGTCATCTGCTAAGTTTTCCTTGGGGAAATAACTAGATAGCAACCTCACGTTAGGTTTCTGTAATTGCTTTAAAAAGGTTTAAATAGGTTTTGCTTAGAAATCCCATTTTAAGGACTTTGTCTTAGCTTTCACAGTTCAGAAAACTGTAAAAGTGAAATTGTCCAGAGTGTGTAGTGTTAAGGAAGGATTTAATGGCAAATAATTGAAATAGGAAAAAAAGGGAAATAATGTATGTGCAGTATTATATGGTGTAAGACTTGTTTTTTAAATTATTATAGTATAGTAAGTATTAATGAGTTTTGAAAATTTTTCTTGTCAAGTGGAAGGAGTGAAGGCCAGCTGAATGGTGAAACAAATACACCTATTGAAGGAAACCAGGCAGGTGATGCAGCTGCCTCTGCCAGGAGCCTACCAAATGAAGAAATAGTGCAGAAAATTGAGGAAGTACTTTCTGGGGTCTTAGACACAGAACTACGGTATAAACCGGGTAAGTTGGATATAATCATCTGTTTCAAAAATCTTGTTTTAAGAATTGTTTGAAATTTGAATGTTAAGAATACTACTTTTAGTTACTTTAGAATGTCTTGCTAAAATAGCTCCTTTGAAGCAAAATTATTCTGAAATAACACTGATGCACATACTTGATTTGCTAATAAAATAAGAGTTGTCTCTTTAATTCAGTTTTGTAACATCTCACTAGCAGAAATTTAATTTTATTATTTTTTTCTAGCAGAAATTTCTTGTATGTGGGTTTCTTTGAGCAGTTCTTCATTGTCAGCTTTTGGGAATTGCAGTGTCCTGGACTAAATTTCTATATTTTTTTTTTCCCCAAGGTAGGATCTTACTTGAGCCAGGCTGACTTGTGGCACTCACTCTGTAGTCTCAGGCTGGCCTTGAACTCACAGTGATCCTCTTACCTTTGCCTCTGCCTTCCCAGTGCTAGAATGAAAGGTGTGTACCACCATGCTCTTTAGGATGTTTTGTTAGCTAGCTGATGCTTAGTGGTTGTCTCGTTAAGTCCACACATTTAAAAGCACATTGAAGCCAAGTCACATCTTTAATCCCAGCACTTGGGAGGCAGAAGTGGGAGAATCAACATGAGTTGAGGTCACCCTGAAATCACATAGTGAATTCCAGGTCAGCCTGGGCTAGAGGGAAACCATACTGTGGGGGGAAAAAATAAAGCACATTGAAGAGCATTCATTGCATGGCTATTTTGCCTTTTTGGATTTGATTAAATAATGCTTAAAAATGAAAGGTTTACAAATTACCAGTCATTACCTTTGCAAAGTTTAGAATATAGGTGGACAGTAAGTTCTCTTTAGGATGTGGTTTAGAAAACACTTCTAGCCTTGTTGAGATACATGTGTTTCTTGTTGGTATAAACTAATATGTATATTTAAAATTTTATTTATTTATTTGAAAGAGAGAAAGACAGATAGAGAATGGGCACACACCAGGGCCTCTAGCCACTGCAAACAAACTCAAGGTGCATGTGCCCCCTTGTGCATCTGTCTGACGTGGGTCCTGGGGAATCGAACCAGGTCCTTAGGTTTTCAGGCAAACGCCTTAACCACTAAGCCATTTCTAGCCCTAAACTAATATTTGATGTTATATAATCAGCAACAGAAAATGATTGATTTTACTTTTGTATGGAGTACTTTTTTTCTCTATAGTGTGAATGGCTGGAATGTTTGATTAGCTTTTTGTAGGCTTCCGAACATTTATCTAATGTCGTCATTAGGGTCAATCCTATCTAGCTGTGAAATAGAATATAAACTACTTTCTCTAAGTCAGGCTCATTGAAATGTTCTTAAGTTACATGTTAAGGGCTGTATTGTTTCTCTTATCGTAGTAGTTGAAGGTGAGTGTTCAGGGAAATAAGTTTTTATTTTTTAACAATTTTATTTTTATTAGACAGAGGGAGAGAATGGGCACACTAGGGCCTCTAGCCATGACAAACGATCTCCAGATGCATGTGCCACCTTGTTTATCTGCCTTACATGGGTTCTGGGAAGTCAAACTTAGGTCCTTAGGCTTTGCAGGCATGCACCTTAACCACTAAGCCATGTCTCCAACCCTGTTTTATTTATTTATTTTTTTCAGGGTAGGGTGTTGCTGTAGCCCAGGCTGACCTGGAATTAATTCACTATGTAGTCTCAGGGTGGGCTTGAACTCACAGTGATGCTCCTACCTCTGCCTCCTGAGTGCTGGGATTAAAAGCATGTACCACACCTGGCTTGTCTTCTTTTTTTTTGGAGGGGCTGGTTTCAAGAGGTATTGTTTTACTCTAGACCCAGGGTAACCTGGAATTCACAGGGTGACCTGGGACTCCCTTGTGATCCTCCTGCCTCTGCCTCCTAAGTGCTGGGAGTAAAAGCGTGTGCCACCATGCCCAGCCTTTTGTTATGTTTTAATTAGAAAATAATGTGTAGTAAAATAAAAATTGGGTTCTGTGTTGATATATTTGTTGTTGAGAAGTTTGTATACTTGTTAGAAGCAATCAGCTACCATATGTGATAGGTGTAGTTCTGTGTACTTTGTGTACTGTTTTGTTTTTATTGTGTTGGTGATTGAAGCCAAAGACATAGGCATACTACTAATCAAGTGCTGTACTCCTGATTTGTATTCTCAACTCGTCTGCATGTTTTAACTTTGAGAAAGAAAGAGATTGGGTACGCTAGGGCCTCTAGCCACTGCAAATGAACTCTAGACTCATGTACCACCTTATGCATTTGGCTTTACATGGGTACTGGGGAACTGATCCTGGGTCTTAGGCTTTGCAGGCAAGCACCTCAACTGCTAAGCCATCTATATGTCTATCCTGTCTTCTGACTTTAGAGGGCATACTATGTCATTAATTTGGTTACAGTCCAAGATTCCTACATAGACATGAACTAATGATAAAATATTTGTAAAAATTACTTAATGTGAGCTAGGTGTGGTGGTGTATACCTTTAATCCCAGTTCTTGAAAGGCAGAGATAGGAGGATTGCTGAAAGTACTAGGCCAGCCTAGGACTACAGAGTGAGTTACAGGTCAACTTGGGCTAGACAACCTACCCTGGGGGGAAAAATTATCTAATGTGAGCATTTTTAGTAGGATTATAACAATTGAATATAAAATACATTCATTGATTGATATAGTTCAGAAATAATTTGGTGTAATTTAAGAATTGGAGGAAATAATTTTAATTGGGTTTACTATAATACTTTTTTCTTTTTTGTAATGTTAGAGATTGAACCCAGGGCCTTGCACATACTAGGCAAGCACTGTACCATTTTTACATCCCCAGTCCTGAAACATATCAATGTAATTATAAATTGGTATTTGTGAAGAAGTTACAAATTTATTTATTTCTTTAACCCAGGCTTAGGTGTCTAACTGAAGACTAGAAAAGTGATGTAGTCTTTGGGTTAATATAGACAGTAGGCTCTGTTGTGACTTCATTTATAGTGAGAGGCTACTGTAGTATAGTAGGATTTTTGGGGGGGGTGTATATTAGATGTTGTAATGTAGAATGAAAATTGTGGTCTAATGAATTATTAGAATCTTCTTTGGAGAATGTCTGACAAATCAATTTGCATTATTTTCAGATTTGAAAGAGACCTCCAGAAAAAGTAGATGTGTATCTGTACAAACTGATCCTACTGATGAAGTTCCCAGCAAGAAATCAAAGAAGCATAAAAAGCACAAAAATAAAAAGAAGAAAAAGAAGAAAGAAAAGGAAAAAAAATATAAAAGACAGCCTGAGGAATCTGAGTCAAAGCTGAAATCTCATCATGATGGGAATGTAGATCTAGAATCTGATTCCTTTTTAAAATTTGATTCTGAACCTTCAGTGATGGCACTGGAACATCCTGTAAGAGCCTTTGGCCTATCTGAGACCATTGAATCCCCTGTAGTTGTGCTAGAACCTCCAGTAGTACCGATGGAGGTTTCAGAGCCACATGTCTTAGAAACTCTGAAGCCAGCTGTAAAAACTTCAGAACTGGCCGTTGGATCTACATCAGTAATCTCAGAGCAGTCAGAGCAGCCTATGTCAGTAATGCCTACATCCTTGACAAAGATTCTTGATCCCTTTGCAACAGCACCAGTGCCTATGTCAACAGCAGTGCTGAAGTCATCTGAGCCAGTTGTAACAATGTCAGTGGAGTATCAGAAGTCTGTGCTGAAATCTTTGGAGAATACCTCTCCAGAGCCGTCAACGATCATGCCGGTAGAACCTCCCGTAGCAAAAGTGCTTGAGCCATCAGAAACCCCTGTGATAACATCAGAGACACCTACTGAGGTGCGCCCTGAACCAAGCACATCAACAACAATGGATTTTCCAGAGTCATCTGCAACTGAAGTTCCAAGATTGCCAGAGCAGCCTGTAGAAGCCCCCTTGGAGATTGCAGATGCATCCATGACAACACCCCAGGAGTCACTGGAGCTGCCTAAGACCACAACGTTGGAGCTGCAGGAGTCGTCGGTGGCCTCAGCCCTGGAGTTGCCGGGGCCACCTGCGACCTCCGTGCTGGAGTTGCAGGGGCCCCCTGTGACTCCAGTGCTGGAGTTACCTGGGCCCTCTGCTACCCCTGTGCTGGAGTTGTCAGGGCCCCTTTCTACCCCAGTGCCTGAGTTGCCAGGGCCCCCTGCGACAGCAGTGCCTGAGTTGCCAGGACCCTCGGTGACACCAGTGCCACAGTTGTCGCAGGAATTGCCAGGGCCCCCAGCTCCATCCATGGGGTTGGAGCCACCACAGGAGGTACCAGAGCCACCTGTGTTGGCACAGGAGTTGCCAGGGGTGTCTGCAGTGTCAGCAGCAGTAGAATTGCCGGGGCAGCCTGCGGTAACAGTAGCAATGGAGTTGACCGAACAACCTGTGACGACGACAGAGTTCGAGCAGCCTGTGGTGATGACAACGATGGAACATCCTGGGCATCCTGAGGTGACAACGGCAACAGGGTTGCTGGGGCAGCCTGAGGCAGCAATGGTGCTGGAGTTGCCAGGACAGCCAGTGGCAACCACAGCGCTGGAGTTGCCTGGGCAGCCTTCGGTGACTGGGGTGCCAGAGTTGTCAGGGCTGCCTTCGGCAACTAGGGCACTGGAGTTGTCGGGGCAGTCTGTGGCAACTGGGGCACTAGAGTTGCCTGGGCAGCTCATGGCAGCTGGGGCACTGGAGTTCTCGGGGCAGTCTGGGGCAGCTGGAGCACTGGAGCTTTTGGGGCAGCCCCTGGCAACAGGGGTGTTGGAGTTGCCAGGGCAGCCTGGGGCGCCAGAGTTGCCTGGGCAGCCTGTGGCAACTGTGGCGCTGGAGATCTCTGTTCAGTCTGTGGTGACAACATCGGAGCTGTCAACGATGACCGTGTCGCAGTCCCTGGAGGTGCCCTCGACGACAGCGCTGGAATCCTATAATACGGTAGCACAGGAGCTGCCTACTACATTAGTAGGGGAGACTTCTGTAACAGTAGGAGTGGATCCCTTGATGGCCCAAGAATCCCATATGTTAGCTTCTAACACCATGGAGACCCATATGTTAGCATCCAACACCATGGACTCCCAAATGCTAGCATCCAATACCATGGACTCCCAGATGCTAGCATCCAACACCATGGACTCTCAGATGTTAGCCTCTAGCACCATGGACTCCCAGATGCTAGCAACTAGCTCCATGGACTCCCAGATGTTAGCAACTAGCTCCATGGACTCCCAGATGTTAGCAACCAGCTCCATGGACTCCCAGATGTTAGCAACCAGCTCCATGGACTCCCAGATGTTAGCAACCAGTTCCATGGACTCTCAGATGTTAGCAACCAGTTCCATGGACTCTCAGATGTTAGCAACTAGCTCTATGGACTCCCAGATGTTAGCAACCAGCACCATGGATTCTCAAATGTTAGCAAGCAGCACCATGGACTCCCAGATGTTAGCAACCAGCTCTATGGATTCCCAGATGTTAGCATCTGGCACTATGGATTCTCAAATGTTAGCTTCGGGCACCATGGATGCTCAGATGTTAGCGTCGGGTACCATGGATGCCCAGATGTTAGCATCTAGTACTCAAGATTCTTCTATGTTGGGTTCAAAATCTCCTGATCCCTACAGGTTAGCTCAGGATCCTTACAGGTTAGCTCAGGATCCCTATAGGTTGGGTCATGACCCCTATAGGTTAGGTCATGATGCTTACAGGTTAGGGCAGGACCCGTATAGATTAGGCCATGATCCCTATAGACTAACTCCTGATCCCTATAGGATGTCACCTAGACCCTACAGAATAGCACCTAGGTCTTACAGAATAGCACCTAGGCCATACAGGTTAGCACCTAGACCCCTCATGTTAGCATCTAGGCGGTCTATGATGATGTCCTATGCTGCAGAACGTTCCATGATGTCATCTTATGAGCGCTCTATGATGTCTTATGAGCGGTCTATGATGTCTCCTATGGCTGAGCGCTCCATGATGTCAGCCTATGAGCGCTCTATGATGTCAGCTTATGAGCGCTCTATGATGTCTCCTATGGCTGAGCGCTCCATGATGTCAGCCTATGAGCGCTCCATGATGTCAGCCTATGAGCGCTCCATGATGTCCCCTATGGCTGATCGATCTATGATGTCCATGGGTGCCGACCGATCTATGATGTCATCGTACTCTGCAGCTGACCGGTCTATGATGTCATCGTATTCTGCAGCTGACCGGTCTATGATGTCATCTTATACTGATCGTTCAATGATGTCTATGGCAGCTGATTCTTATACTGATTCTTACACTGATACATATACGGAGGCATATATGGTGCCACCTTTGCCTCCTGAAGAGCCCCCAACAATGCCACCATTGCCACCTGAGGAACCACCAATGACTCCTCCATTGCCTCCTGAGGAGCCACCAGAAGGTTCAGCATTACCCACTGAGCAGTCGGCATTAACAGCTGAAAATACTTGGCCTACAGAGATGACAGCATTAACTACTGAAGGGTCTGTTTCACACCCTGAGCCTCCTGCAAGTCAAAGTGAGATTTCAGAGCCTTTGGCAGTTCCTGCTAATTATTCAGTGTCGGGATCAGAGACCTCAATGTTAGTATCGGAGGCTGGCGTAGCTATTGCAGAACCTCCACAAGAGCCAGAGTCTTCAGTTACAGCTATACCTGCTGAGTCTGCTGTAGTAGCAGAACACGAAATTGTTCCAGAGACACCAGTGATGTACATGATGTCTGACACTCCCATGTCAACTGAAGCAACTGTGTTAACATCGGAACCTCCTATTACGTCAGAGACAGCAGAAACATTTGATTCCATGAGACCATCTGTACATGCTGCCTCAGAGGTGTCTGTGTCCCTGCTGGAGCCACCAGTAACTATTCCAGAGCCAGCAGAGAGCAGTCTGGATCTGTCAGCCACAGTTGTACCAGAGCCTTCCATTGTGGCTATCCCAGAACCACCTGCTCTGGCTGTCCCAGAACCACCTGCTCTGGCTGTCCCGGAACCACCTGCTCTGGTTGTCCCGGAACCACCTGCTGTGGCCGTCCCAGAGCCCCCTGCTGTTGCTGTTCTAGACCCTGTTGCTGTGGCTATCCCAGAACCTCCTGTCATGGCTACTCCAGAACCTTCCACTGTGCTTGTGCCCGAGCCTCCTGCTGTGGCTGTGCAGGAGCTTCCATCTGTGGCTGACCCAGAGCATGTTACCATTGCTGTGTCTGGTGCTTCTATTCTTGAGTCGAGTGTGTCTGTCTTGGAGCCGGCAGTATCAGTCCTTCAACCTGCTGTGATGGTTTCAGAACCACATGTTTCTGTCCAGGAACCTACTGTAACTATTTCTGAGCCTGTTGTCACTCTTGCAGAGCAAATAACACCACCTGAGATGGCTGTAGAGACTATGCCAACAAGAGTGGAGTTTACTGTTATGGCATCACATGCTATGCAAGGAATGAATTTATCTGGTGATCAAAATCTTGCTCCAGAGGTTGGCATGCAGGAGACTCCACTGCATTCAGGTGAAGAACCACATGATGGAGGACAGCTGAAAAATGACTCTTACGAAAGTGAACGTGGTAGGAATACTGACCTTAATATAAATAATTTTGCTACTAAAGATATGGAATATATAGTGTCTGCTGCTACCACAGGCCCTGTTGCTGAAACTGCTGAAGGGAAAACTTTGCCCATCAATGAAACTCAACAGAGTACAGTATTGGATACTTGTGCGAGTGTTCATGAACCTAATGGAGGAACTCTGTCTTCTGGTCTTGCTTTGGAACATGATACAATGGGAACCAGTAAGGGCTTGGAATTCGTCACAGCATCTGCTCCCAGTTCAGTTAGTAAATATGATGTTGATGTATCTTTAACCACTCAAGATACTGAGCATGACATGGTAATTTCCACCAGTCCCAGTGGTGGCAGTGAAGCTGACATAGAGGGACCTTTGCCTGCTAAAGACATTCATTTTGATTTACCCTCAAATCTTGTTGGTAAGGATACAGAAGACTCATTACCTATAAAAGAGAATGATCAGACATTTGCAGTTGCTCTCAGCCCTAAAGAAAGTAGTGGAGAAGACAAGGAAAAAGAAGTATCTCTCCCTACTAAAGAAATCCTTCCAGATTCAGGATTTGCTGCCAGCATTGATGAAATTAATGAGGCAGACTTAGTGAGACCATTACTTCCTAAGGACATGGAACGTCTTACAAGCCTTAGAGCTGGCATTGAAGGACCTTTACTTGCAAGTGAAGTTGAACGTGACAAATCGGCTGCCAGTCCAGTTGTAATCAGTATGCCAGAAAAAGCCTCAGAATCTTCTTCAGAAGAAAAAGATGATTATGAAATTTTTGTGAAAGTTAAGGACACACATGAAAAAAGCAAGAAAAACAAAAATCGTGATAAAGGTGAGAAAGAGAAGAAAAGAGATTCTTCATTAAGGTCTCGGAGTAAGCGTTCCAAGTCTTCTGAACACAAATCCCGAAAGCGTACCAGTGAGTCTCGCTCTAGAGCAAGGAAGAGATCATCCAAGTCTAAGTCTCACCGCTCTCAAACTCGTTCACGGTCACGTTCAAGACGCAGGAGGAGGAGCAGCAGGTCAAGATCTAAGTCTAGAGGAAGGAGATCGGTATCAAAAGAGAAGCGCAAAAGGTCTCCAAAGCACAGATCCAAGTCCAGGGAAAGAAAAAGGAAAAGATCAAGCTCTCGGGATAACCGAAAAACAGTCAGAGCCCGCAGTCGAACCCCAAGTCGCCGGAGTAGGAGTCACACTCCTAGTCGCCGTAGGAGGTCTAGATCTGTTGGCAGAAGGTCTAGATCTGTTGGCAGAAGGAGAAGTTTCAGCATTTCCCCAAGCCGTCGAAGCCGCACCCCCAGCCGAAGGAGCCGCACCCCCAGCCGACGGAGCCGCACCCCCAGCCGACGGAGCCGCACCCCCAGCCGACGGAGCCGGACCCCTAGCCGGAGGAGCCGCACTCCCAGCCGCCGGAGAAGATCAAGATCTGTGGTAAGAAGACGAAGCTTCAGTATATCACCAGTCAGATTAAGGCGATCAAGAACACCATTGAGAAGAAGATTTAGCAGGTCTCCCATCCGTCGTAAAAGGTCCAGGTCTTCTGAAAGAGGGAGATCACCCAAACGCCTAACAGATCTGGGTGAGTTTAAATTGTTTAAAGCTTTATAATACATAAATTTTATTTAAGATCTTGTCAAATAGAATATTTTGGATTCCTATTTAGATGTGATTAAATTAGCTTGTGTTTAAAAAATAATAGGGATAAATGCATGTAGTTGGAGTTAAAAGATCTGTTTGAGTATATTAGGACCATGGTGTGTCTATGTTTGAGTGTTCTATATTGGTTGAGTTATCTTGTATTAATTGAAAAAGGAAAGCAAAAGCCTTGTAAAATGAAAGAAGGCACCAATTGTTAGGAAATGTAATTCAAAACACATCCTTACAATTAATAATTTTAATTTTTTAAAGTTTTTTTTTTTAAATTGTTACTTGAGAGAGATACAGAAATAGGCAGGGAGGGAGAGAAGGAGAGAGAGAGAAAACGGGTATGCCAGGGCCTCCAGCCACTGCATATAAACTCCAGATGTGTGCTCCCCCTTGTACATGGGTCCTGGGGAGTTGAACCTGGGTCCTTTGGCTTTGCAGGCAAGCACCTTAATTGCTAAGCCATCTCTCCAGCTCAAGAATTTTAATTTTTTTTTTATTTTCTTGGTCTATTTTTATTTATTTACTTGAGAGCTACAGACAGAAAGAGGCAGAGAGAGAGAGAATGGGTGCGCCAGAGCCTCCAGCCACTGCAAACGAACTCCAGATGCGTGCGCCCCCTTGTGCATCTGGCTTGCTTGGGTCTTGGAGAATAGAGCCTTGAACTGGGGTCCTTAGGCTTCACAGGCAAGCACTTAACCGCTAAGCCATCTTTTCAGCCCAAGAATTTAAATTTTTTATTTAACAATTTTTTATTAGATATGGACATGCTTTTATGTAAACATGTTGGTACCATCCTTTTCCTTCTCCCTTCCCCTTTTCTAAAGAGTCCTCTTTGGGGATACAGGTCAACCCCGTGGGGATTGTGGGTCATGCATTATGGGAGGGGGGAGAGGCAATGTCTCTGCAAAAAGTCCCAACTTGTGGCTCTAACCATCTTTCCACTCCCTTTTCTGCAAAATTCCCTGAGCTGTGCTGGGAGTATTTTAAGTGTACTTCAATGATGGGCTCTTAGGAGCCTCTGGATCTCTGGTTTGGTAGGTGTTGAGTGTCCTCAGTATCTTTCTCCATTACCCTTGTGCTGGGTATCAGATTCACTAAGAAAGCAGCACTCTTGCTTATTTCCCCAGTTCCTCTGTGGTTTCAGCTTGGGCCATGGTGAAGTGCACTGGGTCGTTTATCTTGTCAGGTCCAGCTCCCATTCCAGACTGCTGTGCCTGCCCTTTCACTTTTTTTTTTTTTTTTTTGTGATAGGGTCTTAGTCTGATAGCACAGGCTGGCGTGGAACTTAAGTATGCATCCCAAGATGGCCTAACACTCATGGCAATATTCCTTCCTTATCCTCCTGAGTATGTATGTGTATTATAGGCTGAGCCATGACTGGGTTTAGTAAACTGACATACTTTACAGTGTAAGATTGTTTAATATGAAGTTAATCCTGATTAATGTGGTAGGAAATTTTGCATCTTGGGTAAAGTTAACTGGAAAAGTGAGAACTAGCTCAATAAAGGGATATTAAATTCATTAAAGCAGAATCTGTTCTGCCTTTAAAAACAAATGCTTTGAACATTTTCTAATTTTTTTTTCTGAGATAAGGTCTCTGGCCCAAAACATTTTCTAATTTTAAGCAGTATGCAGAATCGATTAAAACTTGATGGATGCATGACTGCTGGCTGGCTAATTTATCATCATCTCAGTAGAGGGACATTTCATGTCAGGACTGTCCAAAGAAAAAGACATTAGGAGTCAGGCATAGTGGCGTGCACCTTTAATCCTAGCGTTTGGGAGGTAGAGGCAGGAGGATCGCCATGAGTTTGAGGTCACCCTGAGACTTACATAGTGAATTCCAGGTCAGCCTGGGCTAGAGTGAGACCCTACCTCAGACAAAAAACAACAAAAAACAGAAAAAGATACAAGGAAATGTAGCAGGTTTGTAGATTAACAAGCGTTTTCTGTGTTCTTGTGCTTAAAATAAAGGACCCCAGAATGATTTCAAGTTAGTGAAGGAGACATGAGTAAAATGTACATCTTTAAACAATTATTTTATATATTTTTCTCTTTTTTAAAATAATTTTATTTATTTATTTGAGGGTGGGTCAGATAGAGAATGGGCACACATGGCCTCCAGATGTTGCAAGCATACTCCAGACACATGTTCCACTTTGTGCATCTGGCTTATGGAAATCAAACTTAGGTCTTTTGGCTTTGCAGGCAAGTGCCTTAACTGCTAAGCCATGTCTCGACCTGTTTCTTTCTTGTATTTATTTATTTATTTGAGGGTGACAGAGAAAGAGGCAGATAGTTAGATAGAGAATGGGCCTGCTAGGGCCCCTAGCCACTGTAAAGGAACTCCAGACGTGTTGCCACCCTTGTGCATCTGGCTAACGTGGGTCCTGGGGAATCAAGCCTCGAACCAGGGTCCTTAGGCCTGACAGGCAAGTGCTTAACCGCTAAGCCATCTCTCCAGCCCTTTTTTTTTTTTTTCTTTTTTGAGGTAGGGTCTCAACCTAGCCCAAGCTGACCTGGAATTCACTCTGTAGTACCAGGGTGGCCTTAAACTCATGGTGATCCTCCATCCTCCTACCTTTTCAGTGCGTGTGCCACCATGCCTGGCTACATGTCTCTTAACAATTGGCAAGACTTAAAAAAAGGGAGGTCATATCAGTGGAGGCACTTTAGTGCAGTGAAGAATGTCAGTTCTGACTTAGTGAAGACTTGTTAGAAGTGTGCTTTGAGCTCAAAGAATGACTGAAGCACTGTTTTCAGAATTAGTTTTTTCTTCTTTCTTTTCCTTCCTTTTGAGAGAAAGCCACAGATAGAGATGTGGTGTGCGAGGGCCTTCAGCAGCTGCAAATGAACTCTAGATGCTTGTGCCACCTTGAGTATCTGGCTTATGTGGGTCCTAGGGAATGGAACCTGGGGTCTATTGGCTTTGCAGGCAAGACCACTAAGCAGTCTCTCCAGCCCCCCTCCTCCTTTTTCCCGAAACTGGGATGGCATTGAACTTGCTGTGTATCTGAGGCTGGTGTTGAATTTCTGATCCTTTGGCTTCCACCACTTGAATGCTGGGATTTGCAGGCATGTGCCACCAAACCTGGTTTTATGTGGTACTGGTCATCTAACTCAGGGTCAACTGAGCTACTTCCCCAGGCTGAAAACAAGAGTTGTTAAAAAATGTTTTTGAATGAATTTTTATTTGTGAGCACAGAGAGATAGTGTGTGTATGTGTGTACACCTTTTTGTCATTGTAAATAAACTTGAGACATATGTATCACTTTGTGCATCTGGCTTGTATGTGGGTACTGGAGAGTTGAACATGGGTTGACAGTCTCTGCAAAGTACCTTTAATTGCTTAATTAAAGTACCTTTAATTGCTGAGCCATCTCCCCAGTCCACACACACAAATTTTTTTTTAGTAGAGTATCACTGTAGCCCAGGCTACAGTGGAGTACACTCTACCTGAATTACTGATACTCTTCCCTTAGCCTTTCAAGTGCTGAGATAGGTATGAGCCACCACGCCCAGTTTGAGAGTAGTTTTAAGATCATGGTAATTTTGAGAAATAAAGTTGTTGGCTTTGGCCAGTTTGTTGTAGAATTTGTGGCTAGGTGGTTATCACAGTTTCATAGGTATTTTGTGTAGTATTTGAATAGAAAACAAGTAGACTTAATTATTTCAAAGTTTTTGTGTATTTGAGAGGGATAGATGGAGGAAGGGAGGGAGAGAATGGGCACACCAGCGCCTCCTTGGCACTGGACATGAACTCATCCAGATGCATGTGTGTCTGGCCTTATGTATATGTACTAGGGAATTGAACCCAGCATAAAGACAAGTGCCTTTAACTGCTGAGGCCTCTCTCCGTGTCACTTACTAAAACTCAACCCACGAGTGTTTTGACCATAGCTGTAAATTAGGGCAGAATATTGATGCCATTAATTTTACTATCATATAGCACTTTTTAAAAAATATTTTATTTATCAGAGAGAGGGGGAGAGAAATGGGTGTGTCAGGGCTTCTAGCCCCTGCAAACAAACTCCAGACAAATGTGCTAATGCTACCATGTGCATCTGGCTTATGTGGGTTCCAGGGAATCAAACCTGGCTCCTTAGGCTTTGCAGGCAAGCATCTTAATTGCTTAGCTGTCTCTGCAGCCCCTTGTATAATATTTTTGATGCTATCAAATGTACAGCCTTTAGGGAAACTGCTTCTTATATTTTTCTTCTTGCAGATAAGGCTCAGTTACTTGAAATAGCCAAAGCTAATGCAGCTGCCATGTGTGCTAAGGCTGGTGTTCCTCTACCGCCAAACTTAAAGCCTGCACCTCCACCTACAATAGAAGAGAAGGTTGCTAAAAAGTCTGGAGGAGCCACCATAGAAGAACTAACTGAGGTAAGCTAGACAGACTTTGTTTCCATTCTTAAATGGATTATTCCAGAGATGTTGACTCTGGAGCGTGCCAAAACCTGAATTGTGGGCTGAACTGATAATGGCTGGCACCGAGTGCCCAAAACCCGAAATACAGATGTGGCAGCGGCAGAAGCTCTGTTTAGCAGGCCATTATCCGGGATGGCTAAGCTCCGCTAGCTAAAAGTTACTTCCCATTACTTTTGCTTTCCAGTTTTAGAAGCCAAACTGACTGAGGAGTGGGACGGTTCGTTTGAATGGAGGAGGTGTTGAGTGAGCAACACGCAGAAGCTCGCCTACAGTTTCGTTTCCATTCACGACGTGTTCACTGATCGCCACGAGTGTACTGCATATACGCAAAGACACAGACAATCTTCAGAAATGATCTTTTGCCACCGGAGCTTGGAAATTAATGGGAATAGCTGGCCATTGCCTGAAAGGAACTTCTTTCGCATCAACATTTCGGGTTTTGGCTGTTTGGTACCAGCCATTGGCGATAATGGCCGGCCATTATCAGTTCTTCCTGCGGTTCGGGTTTTGGCAGTAACATTTTAAATATACTTATTTTTGTTTTTAAAATTTGATCTTTTCAAATTAAGGCTTTTTGGGGAAGCTTTGTTTTATTGTTTTTTTGGGGGGGGAGGGGAGATGCTGAAATATTGCTGCTAGGATCCAGAAATACCACACTGTTTCATATATTGAAACTTGTTATTGGCTAGCCTTATGCTAGCCTGCCACTGTCAATATATATTCTGTTCCCATTGGTTACATGCTTGATATACTCTTGTGTTTTTGGCTAAGTGAGCTTTTTTAATTCTATTGTAATATTTTAAATTGATAATAGATGTGAAAAATTCTGCTTGTATAGACAGGTCTACCCAAATTTACTCTGACCTTTTTATAAATGGAGTCTTTTCCTTTGCTTCTCAGGAAGGAATCGACTTTGCTTTATGTGTTGGTCTACATCAGTTGCACCCTCTGTGTCATGCCTTATTTTCCATTTCTTAAGTTATACTCCTTGAGAAAATTCATTTTTAAAAACATCTATGGAGACATGCTACTATCTACCTTGCCACAGATGTTTCAGATATTTTATTTAGCCACGCATTTGTGGATCATAAAGTTTCTTAATTTGCTTTCTTACTTCGACTCATTACAGTATAAATTATAACTTAAAAGACCTAGCAAAAGCTTCTCTTGCTTACTTACCAAATGCAAGCTCATACAGAATTTTATGAATATGAGCATTTTGCTGTTTTTAGTCTCATCTTCTGCACTCTTGTCCCTTCTAAGTGTTTCCTTACATTTTTTACCACCACCAGACCAAGATGACTTTCTTTTCCTTTCGCTCTGAATCCTTGTTCTTCACTATGGAAATCTGGCTTAGAACTCTTCAAGAAATAATCTTTGATTCTTAAACACTCTGCCTGACTATTCTCTTTTAAGCTTTTGTTCTTTTAGCACTTAAAGTACTCAGTTTGTATTATATCAGTTTGCACTTGTTAACTGTGTTGCTCTGTAAAAAGGTTTTCAATTATTTTATGTATATGTACTTTTTGTCTCCTGTATTAGATTGTAAGCTCCTTGGGAGCAGGGACCATGTCTTCTACATTTTTTTTTTTGTATTCTTCCCAAGACAGTGCCCAGTACAGTGCTCTGCACATAGTAGGTGCTCAATAAATGTTGTTGACTGACTGAGCAGCCAGTGTGTGTTTAAATAATAGTAATCTAAATTATTTTTCCACCATCTTTCATTAAGCTAGTTTAATTTTGTAAGTTGATTTTATAAGATCCTTTAAAAATTTGCTACTTTATATAAACCTTAAATGTATCTTTTGTTTTTATTTAAAGAAATGCAAACAGATTGCACAGAGTAAAGAAGATGATGATGTAATTGTGAACAAACCTCATGTTTCGGATGAAGAGGAAGAAGAACCTCCTTTTTACCATCATCCCTTTAAACTCAGTGAACCCAAGCCCATTTTTTTCAATCTCAATGTAAGTATTTCTGCTTGATCAATGAGATTCATGTAGCTATTTAAAACTTGTAGGTAACTGAGTGTATTAAGTGACAAAGTTTCCTCTAAAAGTAACATCTTCAGAGTTTTTTGAAATTCTTGAGAAACCACTTCTGTTTTCTGCCATTGATTTTTAATTAAGAACTATTATATTTTATATATAGATTGCTGCAGCAAAGCCAACTCCACCAAAAAGCCAGGTGACATTAACAAAAGAATTTCCTGTGTCATCTGGATCTCAGCATCGTAAAAAAGAGGCAGATAGTGTTTATGGAGAGTGGGTTCCTGTAGAGAAAAATGGTGAAGAAAATAAAGATGACGATAATGTTTTCAGCAGCAGTTTACCCTCAGAGGTAAGTAGTAGGAATATCATATGTTTTTATTTATTATATCTGAATCTTCCATTTTATTGTTATTTTATATCTGATTTGGATTCTGTTTCACTCTTCTTAGGGCCGGGTTAAACGGCAGGGCCGGGTTAAACGACAGATGAAACAACCCGCAGCTTCTCATTTGACAGTAACTCGATGCAATTCACTTTGTGGAACGAAGCCACAAAGTGAAAAGCATCGAATTGCAGAGAAAAGTGTTATCACATCCCTACCCAACATTGGGCCCTCCTTGCACTTGTGGGAAGGTAGCCCAAGGTACAACTACTTAGCCTCCCGTTTTGCTTCTAGGCTCTATAGTTCTAGATTTTGGTGGTAGCAAGTTTATTGGGTGGAGGGATTGAGGGGAAAGAAGGCAGATCTTCAGGTTTAACACAAGAACTGGATTGGAAAAGGTCAATGTAGTCTGATGTGAACATCTTGGGTACATAGCCCACTGCCCTAAAGTAATGATTTCTTACTATATATCTTTGGGTTGTCAGATAGCCTTTAAATCATTCACCCTGCCCTGTGCTACCTTAGCCCTTTTGAATTCTTGTGTTTAACCTAATGTTCAGCCTTGGTACTCCATTCCCTTCTCCTTCCCCCTCTTTGCTACTATTAAAAGTCGGAGAAGTGGAATTTATACATTGAGATTTCAACAAGGCTATAGTTGTATCTTGTCAAAATGATGCAGAAACAATGCCAAGTGTCAAAACAGCCCCATTGAAATGCCGCCTGATTAAATACCGTGCTGCTAAATACAGTGCACATGAGAACAGCAAGACTGTATATATATGTAAATATATATATATCTGTATCTTTGTATGTATCTCTGTATCTGTATCTTTGCTGTATCTTTTAATAAACAGTTTACTTTTATTTAACTTGTTGTGCAAAATCACGCTTGGGGATCTGGGAGGGTGGAGATTTTACTAGGGGAGGTGGGAATTTGAACAATATCATAGATTAGTCGTCACCTCTTACTCTTGGTTTCCAAAGCCTTGACATTTGTCCAAGGACTGGACTAGATATTTGATGGCCTTATGGGCTTCTTTTTTCTTACAATTCTAGATGTGTAGGTCTGACAGACCTCTGCTCTTCACTTAAGGCTCCCTACATTGGCCATATCATCTTCCAGTAAACACTTCCAATTCTGCAAATCCTGTTTATAAATCAGAAAGGAAACAGAACCCAAATCAGAAACTACTTTTATGTAGTACTTTTCCCCCTTAGATATTCACAGGCGACATTTTCACTGTGTTTTTTTGACCTGCGGCATTCTGAAAAGGAACAAGTGTATAAAGTTGGACATAGCTAATCAGTGCAACTAACTTGTAGGTGATAGTTTATCTTCACATGGAGTTCCAACAACTGAGGCAAGCTATACCAACACTTGTGAGGTGAGGGACAGCTGGCTTGGACAATATTTTAGTGACACAAGTTGAGTGCTCAGTTACTAATTTGCAATTATTAGGCTACTTGCACATCTTAAGAGGAAAGGTTAACTGACATTTGGAGCTTCTTAATCTTGTATTAACTGGATATAAAGTAAGATGAGATGGCAATATGGACTTAGGTAGACATCCTGATATGTATGCTTTTAGTATTTATTTCAGATTAAGCATTTAAGCAGAACATAGAACCTCCCATATAGTGAAGAACTACAAATATATACTGCAGAATTCTGAGAGGTTTTCCTAAGAAATGATCATAACTTCACATTAGTCGAACCTTGGGGAAACAGCTTGGTAAATCTTGATTCCACTTCTTTTTAATAAAAAAAACATGTTTACTACTTGAAATTTAGTAAGTAATTTCAGTCTTAACACCAAAAGTGTGATGCCTTAACTTTGTCTCTTATCAAAGGTAGAGGAGTAAAAGATATATGGGGGCAGTGTTGATAGAAAAGAACCTTTTATTTAAACACAAGGGAATGTCTGCGCAGAGGATCAGATGAGTAAAGCAGGTGTCTTTTCTGGGAAGATAAATACAGTGCCAGGAGCTGTAAGCTACTTATGTGTACAGTATTAGACTATAGATTAACCTTAGTTCCAAATGATAGAATCTCAAAAATTTAGGAAGAGGATTGTTTGGCTTTCAAAATCTGCACATATGTTGCACCAGTGTTAAACACGCAGAGGAATGTTCACCAGCTATAATGTTCAGTACTAGGTTTTTAGCTACCATCTAAAGTATACTGTATTTCTAAAGTTAGTATTCTTTACACCAGTGGAATACTTTCATTGACATTTTCTGGGAGCGCTGACCCTTTTGGTTACATTAGGAGTGAAAAAAAAAACAAGCTTCTTAAAATTATGTGGACCAGAATTTTTTATTTTCATAAATACAAATGGAGTTTGTGGGTCTTTAATCATAACCATAAAACATTTTAGCAAAAGTCACAGATTTTAAATTCATATGGGCCAAATTATTTTCCCATAATCCCTAATTCCATCAATTGTCTGGCTTGAGAGTGCATGTTGACATGAGCGGACAGACAACAGAAGAATCTGCATAAATGCATATTATGGAAAACAATTCATCATAGCATTTGCCCTGCCATAGCATGGTCAGAAACCAGTCACCAGCCTCAGGAAGAGTGACTACAGAAACTGAGACACCAGATCAAAGTACAGAAATTAATACCTAAAAAAAATATCCTCAGACAATAATTACTGGTAATAAACTTAGCAAAGGCTTACTGATTAGAAGGTTTAAAGGTAGCCTTTGGCAGAAGTATAAATGGAGTAATAACCACTTATGGCCACTAATCTGGAGTTTTTGTGCATTTAACATCAATTGTATATACTTTAGGCTCTCAACTGTAGTTACTGTCACATGTTAAAAGCAGTATGCTAGACTTATAGAACCATGTTTATATTCTGGTGTACTAAAATTTGAGAAGCTCTGAGTTTATGAAAACTTAGGAAAATTTATGAGATTTAAGAAGTGTAGGGAGGTTTATGAAAGTTTGGAATAAGAAATTTAATTGGAAATTACAGAATAGGTTCTAAAATAACTGCTAGATTGTCTAATGCACAACTTTTTTTTCCCCTAGATTTTTCTAAGAACTAACACTGAATTTCTCTGAACCACGTAAAGTGTTTTCTCCTTAGGTTAATGATATGTTACAGTATTTTGTATAGTAAAAAGACTCAGTTCACATTTTGAAACTAAACATAGTGAATAGGATGTTTTGTATTTAGTGTGACTTTTCCTTTTGAGACTGCTATTTATGACTGGTGTGTTTTCATTTTTGCTAAGTATTATAAACACTTCTAGGCCAGATGTTTTTGGTTAACTGTTTTATTACCCAGATTTTCTTTTATGCCTTTTGAGATATGTGCAATTACCTGTGTAGAAAATAATTTTTCCTTCCTTGTTTAACCTGTTTTTAGCTTTTACATTCTTGCACTTATATATTACAAAAGTTTTAATATACATGTTCTATATGTGTAAGTTAACAAAAGGGAAACAGGAAACAGTGATTTATGATTTTAAAAAAATATTTGCAAGCAGAGACACACAAAGAAAGCGTGGGCGCGCGCGCAAGAGAGAGAGAGAGAGAGAGAGAGAGAGAGAATGCACACACAAACATATGCAAAAATGGGTACACTAGGGCCTCTACTGTAAACCAATTCCAGATACTTTATGTACCTAGATAAAATATTACCAGCTATTTTACACATTTTAATATTCTGTACATTTTTATATATTAGGAAGAAAGCTAGTCTTATCAGTGGAAAGAAACAGAAACATGTCAATAGGTTCATGTACTCTTCAGCAAATTTGCTTTTCTAAGTGTGTAGAAGGGCTATTTTGGTGCCTTTTTCACATTTCTTGATTCTGAATGGTATTAAAGGATGGTTAAGAGTCTAATTCCATTTTCCAATGTAGTAGTCACTATCCACTGAAAAGTTTCTTAATAACATTTGCCAATTTTAAGTGCCCAGCAGCATTCACTGCTGTACTAAAGGGTAGTTGTGCTATCTCATGTCTTAATTAAATATGTGTAACATTGGGTCTGGTTCTTGAATATTAATGCGTTGGGGATTGCTGTTAGATTTTTTAAATATATTAGCATACAATCTTAATTTGAAATACTGAAAATAGGTTTTTTAAATAAAATGAGGATTCTTCAAAGTTTTATCAAACATCTATTTATTTGGTGCTGGGGACTCACATAGAGTCTTGCACATGCTAAGTACGTACTTCAGTGCTGTGCTTCATTTTCAGCCCAGAATGATCTTGATTCATTTTATATTGAGCATATTTTTTCGTACTGAAAATACAGAAATAAAGTTATATTGCTACTTGGAAATAAATCTGTGATGTGAACTTGCAACTTTATTTGGTAAACCTGTTGAAGAATAAACATAATTGTGTTACATCAAAAAACAGCTATAACTTATGTAGTTATGAAGGTTACTATATTAAAACTGCTCTCAGAATGAGATAAATTTAATACAAAGTATCACAGAAGTTGAAGGAATTTTCATTTGGGGGATGAATGGGGGAGTTTAACTTACTGTTCAAATCTTATAAGAAAATACAAAAATTAAATGTCCTAGAATTCAGTTGAGTAAATATATTTGTATTCCACATGGAAATAATTAGTAGTTATAGAAAAGTTAAATTTTTAGAGCAAGGTGCATATTATACCTTAAGAGTTGAAATGCTGAGTGGACATATTTTCCTAAGTATTTCTTCAGAATTAAAAAAAAAATTGTTTATATTTGTGTGTGTTTGGGGGTAGGGCAGGGCCTTACGCTACTGCAAAAAGTATGCCAGATGTTTGGGCCACTTTTTGCATGTGGTTTAGGACAGATTTTGCAAGCAAAATCTTCAACTGAGGAACTATCCCCTCTTAACTCATTCTTTTTAGAATAAATGCTTACTTAGTTCTGAGCATCCTAACACTTAGGTTTGTTGACTGCTATGAAAATCAAAGTAGATCGGGAAAGGTAAATGAGACATTAATTACATCATTTGCTGAGCCTTCAAAAATTACCAGGATAATCCCACGGCACACTATTAGGTGACATGTAAGGTAGGCCCAGGACATGTAAATTTTGGCCTGAAATACCCGCATGCATTAAGTCCCAGAAATCACACTGAATAGATTTGAGTCCCAAAAGTCAAATCAAGAGTAGAAGTAAAAAGTAAGCAGATTTCTTGGTGTTTCAGTCTGACTTGACTTAGGTTGATAATTATTGTGGGCCTTAGAAATAACATGAATAACTCAGTTTACTAATCAAGATCTTTCAAGGTATGTAAGTACTCTAGTAAATAATTATAGAAGTTCAGTTTAATTTGTCTCATCTTAAGAAGATATATAAGAATATTTATTTTTGGAAGAAAAACCTTGATTTAGCCAAAGGAGTCTTAGGCACTTTCAGTTCTAAGATAAGAATGATGACAGAGTACAGTGTTCTGAAGGTAGGAAAAAGACAATTAGTAAATTCTTAATATGCTTAAAATATAATTATTCAGTCATACAGCTTGCTCCATGTATTTATTTTTATTCTTTTCGAGAGAGAAAGGGTGGGGGAGAATGGGTGTGCCAGGGCCTCCAGCTGCTGCAAACAAACTCCAGACGCATGTGCCACCTTGGTGTGTTTGGCTTACGTTGGTACTGGAGAATTGAACCTGGGTCCTTAGACTTTGCAGGCAAGCATCTTAACTGCTAAGTCATCTCTTCTACCTCAAATCATAGCTAGTGTCTACTTAAAATTCTTAGTTTACTATTTTACTGACTTCTGTATATTTGTCATATTCAGGCATTAGCCATTCTTTAAGCATCAAATCCTTTAATAAAATGCATATGTGAAGTAACCAGAAAATATTAATAGATTAAATGATGTTGAAAAAAAATCAAGAAGCAGCTGATAACAAATCAATTTGATGTTCATTATAAATAAATACTTGATAGGTTTTCCATCAGTGGTTGAGCCCTTCACAAATCTGACACTGAAGTATTTACTCTATAAAGATTTTTTTTTTTTTTTTTTTGAGGGGAGGGTCTCACTCTAGCCCAGGCTGATCTGGAATTCACTATGTCATCTCAGGGTGGCCTCAAACACAAGGCTACCCCTGCCTCCAAAAGTGCTGGGATTAAAAGCATGATCCACCATGCCTGGCTAAAGATCATTTAAAAAAAAAAAAAAGCTAAAATTATTTCTGCTCAGCACAAGGAATACTTAGTTTTTATTTTTAAAATAAATTTTTTGTAGATGCTTGACAAGTCCTTTACCACTGAACTACACTTAAGGCTTGGCCCTAGCATACAGATTTAAAGAGACCATGACAGTAATCTTTGAGGACTAAACATTTCCTTTGGTGTTTAGTAGGGCAACCAATGTTTATATACCTGACATTGTATTTTGTACTGAATGTATAAAGTAGACCCACGTATAGATTAGAAGGTGCATCATGTACCAATGAGGGAAGGATCCCTCACTGACACCACAATGACTGTATTTGTTTATCTATAAAACTTGCTCAGTACTTCTGAAAGCTATACTAATAAATAGTTAGGGCATAGCCATCTGCAATAGTTCAAAAGTTATTTTATCTAGGTGACTTGTTAGGGAATACTTTTAAATTTGTAATGAAACTATGGTTATGGTTTGATTAAGCAGAAAATACACTGAAGTCTGTCATATTTTGAGTGGGTCCTGCTATCTCTTGATATTTTATAATGAAGTTACCTTAGTAATCTACTTTCCAAGATTAACAACATATACATGACCTTTTTGACATGTAGCAACTAAAGATAGGAGTACTTGACAGAATTTAGGGGACTGTGTTAATTTGAGATAATTATCTATATTTTCTTTCTTAGCCTGTGGACATCTCTACAGCAATGAGTGAACGGGCACTTGCTCAGAAGAGACTCAGTGAGAATGCATTTGACCTTGAAGCTATGAGCATGTTAAATCGAGCTCAAGAACGGGTATGTAGCAATTTCATTAACTAGATAGTTGAACTGTGACAATAGCATCGATTGTGGTAAACCATTTATCTTGTGTGTGTGTACTAGTGAAGACTGTCTGGCCTCATGAATGTAGGGAAAGCACTCTTCCCCCCCTTTTAAAAACTAATTTTAGCATACAAAGGGCTTCAGTGTTAACATTTTTATGTATTACATATTTTGCCGTTTTTGCCTTCTTTCTACCTTTCACCATTCCTTTTCTACTTTTTGCTAGTCCCTTCATCCCCTAAGTGGTCTCCTCTTCTACTTTAATGAGAAAGATGTTAAGAGAAAGTAGGAGCTATAGAGAGAGGTAAAATGGACAAGTTCCCGAGCTAAAAGGGATTTCCCTATCCTAAGGGAAAAATCCCTAAGCCATTTATCTTAATTAGCGACTTATTTTAAGTTCTTGTTTTTCTCCCAGTCACCTACTGAGTACTGAACCGAGGGCTCTGCACTTGCTAGGCTGCTGAACTAAATAAATAGCCCCAATCTTCTTCAAGTGATTTTGGGACCTAATCATTCAGTAAATGTTTATTACATACTAGGTGGCAGGAGGGACTTGAGAGAACAAAATTAAAATTAGCCTACCTTCATAGAGTTAGTGGTCTGATGCATAGTTGTCCGTAAAAAAACTCATGAAGTGTTAGCTATTAAATTAGTTCCCATATTACAGCTCAGCTAAGTAAAGTGAGGTAAAGAGTTAAGTGATACCCAAGGTCATACAATATTAAGTAAGGAAATTGGGATTCAAACCCAGGCAATCTAATTGCAGTGTCTGTGGTTTTTCTTTTCTTAAAAAAACAAAAAACTAAAAACAAAAAAACAAGTCACAGCTTCTTTTATCTTTCTGTTGATAGCCTATGTAGAAACAGTAAGTACATGGGCTGGAGGCTTAGCAGTCAAGGCACTTGCCTGCAAAGCTAAAGGACCCGGGTTCCACTCCCTGGGACCCATATAAGCCAGATGCAGAAGGTTGCACATGCACCTGGAGTTCATTTACAGTGGCTAGAGGCCCTTGAGTGCCCATTCTCTATCTCCTCTCTGCTTGCAAATAAATAAATAAAATATTAAAAAAAGAAGAAACAGTAAGTACATGTTCAGGTAGGAAATAACACTGCTGACACTAAATAGGATTTGAATGACATCTTGTATTTTACAATAGATGTTTATGGTTGACGCACTCCTCTTTTTAACAAAGCCATTTTATGTCTTTTGACCATTTCTCTTATTAAACATTAAGTGTGCGTCATGAATTTTATTTCTGCATCTATACTGTATCAGAGAATTAAAAAAAATCTAGGCTATACAAGTGTGGTGGCGCATGCCTTTAATCCCAGCACTTGGGAAGCAGAGGTAAGAGGATTGCCATGAATTCAAGGACACCCTGAGACTACATAGTGAATTCCAAGTCAGCCTGGACTAGAGTGAGACCTTATCTCGGAAAACTTAAAAAAAAAAAATCTAGGCTATAAAGTCACTTATTAGAAATAAGTTTTATAAAATTTATTTTTATTTGAGTGTGAGAGAGAGAGGAGGAGAATGGGTGCACACCAGGGCCTCCAGCCACTGCAAACAAACACCAGACACATGCACCACCTTGTGCATCTGGATTATGTGGGTTCTAGGGAATTGGACCTGGGACTGTAGGCTTTGCAGGTGTTAACCGCTAAGGCATCCTTCCAGCCCTGGAATGCATCTTAGATCAAATGGCAAGGCAGAGATTGTTTGCCCTATGAATTATATTTTTCATGTATCTGTAGTATTTTAAGGAATGAGTACCTTGCTATGCTTTTTAGTTGGAGATATACCTCATTTCTTATTAATAGGAATTACTGTTGTAAAACTTCTTTGAAAGGCTTAGGAAGACATTAAGTTAATTATGTAGCTACTCAGAAATTTTAGAATCTAAACCATTTTCTGTAGTGTATCAAAATATTAACAATGATATTTTAATCAGTCAGGTAATTTTACTTAATCAAGATGGCTTCTTTTCTCCAGATTGATGCCTGGGCTCAGTTGAACTCTATTCCTGGCCAGTTCACAGGAAGTACAGGAGTACAAGTTTTGACACAGGAACAACTGGCCAATACTGGTGCCCAAGCCTGGATTAAAAAGGTACACAATTTATGCATATATAAAACTGCCAGAGTATAAAGTTAAGAGACCAGTGACTTTAACCATAGTTCCCTGAGTAAATTTACTATGTATATGCTCTAGGATGGACACTGAAGATGGACCGAAGTCGTGAAACAATGGCAAATGTATAAATACGGCTCAAGAGCCATTCACTTTATACCCTAAGGTGTTCTTACTGTTTTGCTGCTGGTTTTGTTGGGGGTAGTTTTATTTTAACCTTTGGATGCTAACTGTATCAGGTGCTGTTCAGAACATTCCACAGTTCCTGTTGGACTACTAACCTAATGATTTCAGAGCAGTGGTTCTCAAATTTTTCTTCATCAAGGGATACTTTATTACAGGTTTAGTTCTGGTGGATCACTACCCCAAGAGTCCTTTGCCACCCTAGTGTTCCATCCCTCTGTCCTTGTCCTCTCATTAGTGCCTGCAACCTCTTATAAGATCCCTCAGCTCCTATTCCTCACTCCTTGTAACTTCCAGCCTCAGCTCCCTATATGGTGCTCAGCTGTTGGTTATAGCAATTGGTTGGGAAGCCCTAGTATTATTAGCCCTGCATGTGGTGAACTTGCCAGGGGATTGGAAGGCTGGGGGAGGATGGCTGGAGTGTGGGGTGGGTTTATGTAAAGGGTGGTGGTAAGAGGGTGGGATGTGATGGGATGGAGATAACTATCTCTGGACCACCATTTAGGTCCTGGTGGCCTCTGGTGATCCACAGGCTCAATTTGAGAACCACTGACTTCATGAAAAAACAGGATATGTAAGACCTAAAATCAAGGGAGAGGACGGACATCTTGTGCTTCGAAGATGTAGGTGCACCTGGTCTCAGATTCCTGCAGTGTGAGATATGTCAACTCTACCTACGGCTACCTCATTGTTGGGGGAGTCTTAGGTGGTTAAAAAGGGCTTTCTGAAGAAACGCAGTCTGGTGAAGGGATGTGGTGTGGTTGGATGGGTGATGGGAAATTTGTTTCAGGAGTACTGGCACCAATAGCAGTGCTGAAACTGGGAGGCTGCGTGGTCTAATGGATTGGGAAGGTTTCTTTATCCTGCTGTACTCCTGTCTCCTTGTGTGATCATGGGCAAGTAATTCTGAATCAGAGTGGTAATCAATGATATGATGGGTTCCTGTTGAGAACTACAGTGAGTGGCATTTATGGTTGAACTGCAACATG
The DNA here is from genome assembly GCF_020740685.1 of Jaculus jaculus. Taxonomy (NCBI): domain Eukaryota; kingdom Metazoa; phylum Chordata; class Mammalia; order Rodentia; family Dipodidae; genus Jaculus; species Jaculus jaculus. The sequence goes on from NC_059106.1 coordinate 157,924,878, forward strand.
CCAAAAAAATGTATCAATTGCTTTGGATATTTTAATATTGTAAGGTAGTATTCTCCCTGATTCTCTTGTTAGCTCCTACATCCTCAATTTGCTTGTTTTTTAGTGAGTATCAATTTTGGAAAAAATGATATTTTATACTTAGGATTAATTATATATATTAACACTTTATATTTCATGAAAATGATCTGTAAATAGTTGAAAAATGGCTTTCATGTTAGTGAGCAGAAATATCTATTTTTCCCTTGGTGGTATTAGGCATCAAAACCAAGATCTTGTGTTAAGCATGTGCTTTATTACAGTTACACCCTCAGTGCTGATTCATTAATGCTCAGGCTTGAAGCTCTGAGTGCTGTATATTTAGGTTACACATGAAGCTTATGGGTGTTTAAGTAGGTGCATGCACTGAATAGTTCATAAAGTGGATGGTGCTAGGTGGAAATTTCTGGATGTGTTTCCACTGCAAAATTTGGTCTTCAGGTGCTGCCAGTGGTTGTTTATATATGAATATGTTAACATGACATTTACAAAGTGAATATTTTATTGACTCAATTGGCTCCTTATTGATTTCCCCTCAAATAAAACTTTTAGTATTACTAATCTTACAGGCAGTTTATAGGTCTTAAAACTAAAGTGCTCAGTAGAATCTTTTGAATGACTTCATCCTTACATTTTACATAGAATATGCTTGGGGGAAGCAAATTATTCTAGTAAATCATCATTAGATATACTCATCACACCAAATTTTAAATTTTAGAATAAAGCAGAACTTTCAGGAAAATTAACATGTGTAAAGAATTTCTGAAGATTGCTTAAAATCACCTAGATTAGGAGTATTATCTTTTTAAAGTAGGCTTAGAACATTTAGGAATCTTTATACAACTGGAATTCTCATATGTGTTCATCATAAATCCTGTTTGCACTTACTACATTTTGAGCTGTGTTTAAAATCTCCATGATATGATCATTTCTTGCTTTAGTACTGTCCAGCCAACACTGGTTCAATGTTAAAAGCTATAGGGAGTGCCAGCATTCTGTGTTCTTTATTTGCTTTGTTGCAGTGAAAGGTTAAGAAGAACATTTTTGTCAGTATTGTCATTTGTCACTAAAATATTTAACATGATGATTGGCTTCAAAGAACTTTCATTTTCTTCAGTGATTTGGATATAATTTCATGCATACTGATTTTTGTGGTCTCAGTTACCTTTTGTAAGGTACATACACACTGGTTGAAAAAACAGTTGAAGACACAGAAAGAAACAAAATGGGAAATATGGGTTATCTGGGGATTTCTATTGTACTTTCTCTGCACAGTTGCCCTTTTTTTTAGGAGTTTACCTGGAAAAGAGGCAGATGAACCTGGAAGTAAGTAAAAGTCAGGCAGTTGATATCCAAGCATCAGCTAACTTTTCTCTTTATACATCTACAATGCATGGCCTGCACCAAATAAGGAACTGAACCAGGGGTATGTTTTTACCTCCACAGCTGCCTCCTTCCATCAGAGCACCTTGTTGAACTTAATGTCTAGTCATATGTCATTGGCATGTTTTCTTCCCAGCATTTAATTATTTAGCTGGGAAAGTATACATTTTACTACTATGTAAAAACTTGATTTTTACATTTAGTGTTAACTTGATATAGGAAACAACTTGCTTGCAACTTGCTTCCTGAGCTACTAAAATTTTTGTCTCCCTCTATTGATAAGATGATGAACTTTGCTGCTCCATACTCGACAGAATAGTAACCTAAAATTAAATAGCAATGGGAAGGGATTTGGAGATACCTCATTTTTTTTCAAAACCACCATCAGACCAAAACCTGACACATGTACCCCTAGTAGAACTCACTGTTGCTCTATGTACATGGATGCCTTTTCTTCAAGAGGCATCAGATATGTAACGTGAAGGTAACAACTGCAGACCATGCTAATGCACACAGTTGTGCAGCTTAGGGCATTAAGTGGTTTGCTGCTTTGATGGAAATTATGGTTCAGTGGGTTGGATACAAGAGAGATGATTGTTCACAGAATAACCTGTGAACTTTCACCCCTCTGTATGGAAACTTGTTTCAGGGCCAAATCCTTGTAGCTGTCTTCTTGCCCCGGTCAGTGCCAGCCGTACTATTCACAACACTGCTGCTACCGAGGCCTAGGTATGTAAACATTTAAGGAGTTTTTTAAAAGCCTTTTACCATCAAGTTAGGTTTTAAGAGTTCAGATTCATTCTGGTGTACTTACAGGGAATCTTATGTGATTATTTTCAAATCACTATGTATATATTTAGTTTAAATATATTTAGTGTTTCATAGGGATTTTCTAAGTAAAAATATTTGTTCTTGTTTTATAATACAGTGGGGAAAAACTTTGGATGACAACAATATGCTTCTTCAGTGTCCAGACTATTTTTAAATGATTTGTAGTCTTTATTCATAAACTAGGTACACATGGGACAATTAATGTTGACTGTTTTAACATTGCCTTCTTTTTATTTTGCAAGCTAAGAAGAGATACCAGTGAACCTAAATAGTGGACGAAAACAGGAGTGGTCTTTTTTTTTTTTTTTAAGGGGGGGCATGAGGATCTACTGTTTAAAAAGTGCCATTTGACTTTTAAAGTACTGGTAATGTGAATTAGAACATTATGCTATAGTATATATTGAGCATAGAAGCATGTAAATTTAATTGCCATAACAGATCTAGAAGTAAATCAGATTTCTCTTTATAGAAAGTTACCAGTAACTCTGAAGTCTAATGCTAACTATAAAATGGGGACATTTTACCTTTTTTTTTCTTTGGATAGGATCAGTTCTTAAGAGCAGCCCCAGTAACTGGAGGAATGGGAGCCGTTTTGATGCGAAAAATGGGCTGGAGAGAAGGAGAAGGATTAGGAAAAAACAAAGAAGGAAATAAGGAACCCATCTTGGTTGACTTTAAGACAGACCGTAAAGGTAAGTTCTTTTTGAAATATTCTGCTTTTAACATATTCACATACATACAGATGGAGAAAACAATGGTTTGAGTTCTTAGCCAGTTTCCACTGTGTTACTTGCTAAAATATTGTGGAGATTTGCATATCTAATTTTAAATAGGCCTAACTTTCTTTTCTTTTCCTTTCTTTTTGATTTTTTTTTTGAGGTAGGGTCTTGTACTAGTCCAGGCTGACCTAACTTCCATTTTGTTTGCCCATATGTTATGTATGATGCTTGTGGGGTGGGGAGAGGGGAGTATTGGACTTTTTGAGGCTGGGTGTTACCATGTAGTTCTGGCTTGCCTCAAATTAGTGATCTTCTGCCTCCTAGTGCTAGAATTATAGGCATGCACTACCGTTCTTAGTTCATATGCTGTCATCATTTCAGCAACATAATTTTTCATATCTTAGATACTTTATGTAATTTTCTGTTAGTCTGCTGTTTTATGCTCACTTCAGTTTTTAATAATTTTATTTGAGCGAAAGAGGCAGAGAGAGAATTAATTAATGACTGAATGGGCACACCAGGGCCTGTAGCCCCTGGAAACAAACTTCAGACAATTGCACCACCTTGTGCACCTGCATTTATGTGGATACTGGGGAATTGAACTTGGGTTCTTAGGCTTTGTAGGCAACCAACTGCTTGATCTGCTGAGCTGTATCTGCAGCCCATTATGGGCCCTTTTTGCTTGTCATTTCAAGCTCAATCCAACTACTAACAACAGTTTTCCTTAACCTTGGAATTGTTAGGAGTCTTTGCTACTACTTTAAGATACTAGGGGTGAGCAAGGGCTATACAGCTTCTATGTAGTTGACAGCCAGATGGATAACCACTTAAATTGCAATGGGGTTGGTAACTGCAAATTTTAAGTTTGTTTGGGTCTTGTTTTTGTTTAGTATAATATAGTCCAGACTGGCCTTGACCTCCTGGTTCTTCTAGCTTGGCTTTCTTTCTCAAGTGCATTTGCTACCACACCTGGATTAGGCTTGGTTTTCAAAAAACTAGAATTTCTTAACAGGCTGGTGGTGCACCAAATGTGTGTTGCCTAGTTCCAGGGAATAATCTTGGAATTGGGCCACATGATTTAGGTGTAAGTTCTCAAGAGGATACTTGCATAGTATGATTAAAAAGTTTGTTGCTAAAGGCACATGGAAATAGCAAAAGCAATTGCTTTGGGGTTCTAACATCAGTAATCCCCTATGTAGTATAAACATCTCTGCATAACATCCCTCTGTATTAGTTTTATATTTATCTCTTTTAAAAACTTATCAAATCTGGGCTGGAGAGATGGCTTAGCGGTTAAGGTGCTTGCCTGCAAAGCCAAAGGACCTTGGTTCAATTTCCCAGAACCCACCTAAGCCAAATGCATAAGGAGGCATGTGCATCTGGAGGTCCTGGTGTGTCCATTCTTTCTCTCTCAAATAAATAAATTTAAAAAAAATAACTTACCAAATCTGTCCTTGAAAGAGACTCCCTTTACTTCCCAGGCTGGTACAAAACACAGAAACAGGGCTGGATAGATGGCTTAGCAATTAAAGTGCTTGCCTGCTAAGCCTAAGGACCCAGGTTCAATTTACCCCAAACCCACATAAGCCAGATAGATGCACAAGGTAGTAGTCATCTGGAGTTTGCAGTAGTTGGAGGCCCTGGCATATCCGTGCCCATTCTCTCTCCCCTAAAAACTAAATTTACAAAAAAAAAAAGAAAAAAAAAGCTCATGCTTTTTGAGAGCTATTCTCATATTCTCCATATTAAGCTGGGTGTGGCAGTGCACACCTTTAATCCCAGCACTTGGGGGCCAGAGGTAGGAGGGATCTCCAAGAGTTCATGTCATCCTGACACCATGTAGTGAATTCCAGGACAGCCTGAGCTAGAGACCCCCCGGGGGGGGGGATTGGGGATTATTTGAGAGTGGCAGGCAGAGAGAGAGAGAGAGAGAGAGAGAGAGTGAATGAATCGATTAATGAGGATGGGTGTACCAGGGCCTCCAGCCACACTGCAAAGGAACTCCACATACATTCACCACCTTGTGCACTGGGTATTAACTGCTAAGCTATCTCTCCAGTCTCAGAGAGGTACTCTTTCACACATACTATTTTTGAAATTGATTTAGTGAGATAATGGTCTTTTTTTTTTTTAAAGGTCTTGTTGCAGTAGGAGAGAGAGCACAAAAGAGGTCTGGGAACTTCTCTGCAGCAATGAAAGACTTGTCAGGTGAGAGAGCATAGTATTACAATTCATCTTGCCCCACCCATACTTGAGTTCACAATCTACTGCAAAGTTGATGGAATTTATAACTTGTTCTTCCTCTCTGTAGGTAAACATCCTGTGTCTGCTTTGATGGAAATCTGTAATAAAAGAAGGTGGCAGCCACCTGAATTTCTCTTGGTCCATGATAGTGGCCCTGATCATCGCAAACATTTTCTCTTTAGGGTAAATATAAGCTTCTGCATTAATTATACATACATAGAGAGGGCAAGGGATGTATGATATAATCACAGTATTAATATTCTGTGTGGGATGTGGGCATTTATATTGATGGGTATGTGGTTGGGGTTTTAAAACACTGAAGCATGACTTGGGAATAACCTGTTTAAGAATTAAAGGGAAAGATGTGGGCTAGATCTGATAAAATATTTGAGGGTATTTTCTAGTATGATGTGGGTGGAAATTATCAGGGTTTGACTATATTTTAATTTGGAGATCTGCTTTTAATTTGCAGTCCCCTTTTCCAAGTCATTTGCTTCTGGGCTGAAATTAATGTTACATACTATGGGTTTTGTATTTTTTTTTTAGAATTAGAGAAAAATTACAAAGCTAATAGATATTAAAGTTTGATGCTGTTCTTATTGTATGTTTTTCTTGAATAGGTATTGAGAAATGGAAGCCCTTACCAGCCCAATTGTATGTTTTTCTTGAATAGGTATTGATAAATGGAAGCGCTTACCAGCCCAGCTTTGCCAGCCCTAATAAGAAGCATGCTAAAGCCACAGCAGCTACTGTGGTTCTTCAAGCAATGGGCCTTGTACCAAAGGACCTCATGGCTAATGCCACTTGCTTCAGGAGTGCCTCACGTAGATAGATTGAGGTTTTATATTAATCATTTCCAGATAATTTTACTCTGCATCACAATGTATTTCCACTTTAATGTTGTAAATATTTGGCAATTTAAGACGTTGTGTAAAAAGCAATCTGTACAAACATCTTCAGGCTTTGATTTTTGTACCATGGAAATTGTATTTAACCATACAGGGTTTTGGTATGTTTATATTGTTCACCTTAGTGATGTATTTGTTTAAGTGGCTAACATCTAAACAGTTGTTTGAAGGCACCAGTAATCTTCAGTGTGGAATGTTAAATAACGCTTTTATACTGTATTTTGTACTATGATGTACCTTCCCTTCTTTATGGCTAGGCTGCTGTAACACTTGCCTGTAATCAGTGAAGGGCTGTGCACCTTGTACTATTTCACAATGGGTTCTGCTGGACAGATACTGGGCCAGTGTTATTGAGGAAGTCAAGCAAGATCTGCTCCATAAGGCTAATGCCACCATCTCCCCTTAAATTTTTGTAGAGGTTATAAAAAGAAAGTGATATGTGATGATGAGCACTAAGTCCTGCATTCCCATTAAAGCCACTTGGGTCATAAGGAGGGAGTCAAAATGGAAGTCTGACTAGAATTCTACTGCAGAGGCCAAGTACATTTAGTATGGCTTGAGTTGTGATATAGTTTTAATTTGATGTGCATTTTGAATTTCAGCTACATCTAGATAGACGTAAATGATAATTAAAATGCTGTAACCAACTTATCTAATAAAATTGGCAACCAAGCCACTATTTTGTTGACTATGAGAAAGTTTATGTTAATTTTTTAGGGTCTTAATAGAGTATTTCATTGTGTATTACAGTGGTATTCATATGCTATGTCTCTAAACTTTATTTTCAAAAGCTCAAGGCCCAAATACAAACTTCTCTGGAATAAATGCTGTGTTTTATTCTCTGGATTATAAAGTGAACACATACCCCTTAACTAAGTACTTTTATTTCTTTACCAATGTTTTTGACTTCTAAATGTTTATTTAAGAATGTTTGAATTTTACATACACTCTCATACACATTCATACAAATAACTTGTTAGTACACTACTACTTGTCATCACAGCTAAGCATGCAAACTTTAACACTATCATGTATGAAGTACAAAATAGACCCTTTTATCTGTATTACCTTACAATTAAGAATACATGTAAGTATACTTGAGGACTGAGGGTTATATAGGCAGCAAAGGTGCACAAGTAAAAGGATCTGCAATAGGCTCTGTGGACATCTGCAGTTGTTAGGTACATTGGCTATGATGTTTACTCTCAGTGCCATGGAATAACTGCTAGAGTAATCTCAGCTTATTTTTAACATAACAGGAACTTTTAATTGTTTTCTACTCGAGATAATTAAGTTGCAGGGATATGAAGGTCTCAAGCATATTATTATTAGAAGATTAAGAAAATTTACAATAAACCTTCGTATCTTAAAATGTAGTATAAAAACAGTAAAAGCAAAGTGCTGCTTTAAAACTGCTCAGTGAACATAATAAAAGTTAAAAATACTTAAGTATTTTAAAGTACATTCCTTTCTTCCAAAACATTAAAGTCAAAGGCTTATGAATCTTGAATTTCCTTGCTAGGGAGGTTTTTTTTTTTTTTTTTGTTTTTTTTCCTCAAAGATTCCTTTTAGGCTTACTTTGCTGTTCAGGATCTCCAATTACAAATGTAGTCATTCATCTCCACACTCCGTAAAGATGATTTCCCCAGTAGTGGTATTTGCCTAAGCTGTTCCAGAGTCTTAGGGTGTAGCCCACAGTTAGCAAGGTCCTTATGAACAACTTCCTGTAGAAATGTGTATAGAAGTCAGTAAAAACAGCACATTGGTCTTTTGAACATACCGTAAGTTGGTATTGAGAATGTCTGGATATACACAACCATTGAATGTTATTTTTTTATAAGTTTAGTAAAAGCCAAATATAGTAAATTGTGCTTCCATATACCATAAGGAAGCAGGCAGTATATACACTGGGTCAGGCAGCAATGTACTTAGATTTTTATTTTTAGATTAGGGGATTTTACTCAGTACAATTACCTGAATTTATTTCATAAAAAAGGCATATTCTCAATCTTAGCAATTCATAATTGCTGACTTTTTACAACACAAATTTAGTTTACATGACATTTACTTTAGAAGAAACTAGCTAAATGTCTGTTTACAAGTATACTTACTTTATCCAGTTCTTTATGTAATGGCAAGCAGATATTGAATACAGCAGTTGGTTCATGTGGATACAGCCCTGCAGAGAATGACCCTTTTTGTGAAGATCTGAGTAACGTGGTCACAGAATGTAAAGCATGTGGCATGACTGGTCCTGTGATCTCCAAACTAAACTGATCTTTGTATCCAGAAAGAGATTGTGTCTTTACATTAACACTTCGTGCCTTAAGTAAATTGAAAGAAAAGGAAAATTATGAGCTCTGTCTAAAGCACTTGTCCCTGAGCTAAAAATATGCTCAATACATTTCCATTTAGGGCTTCTGATAGTTATGGAACAAAAGTAGTTCCTGACACAACTAATTTAATTGTACCACATGTTTGGCCCTCTCAACCGCAACAGATTGGTTTTTTGAGATCTGTAATAAACTGGCTGTGCTTTTGCATAGGTGAATAAAATGAAATGTGATTAGTCAATTTTTCAGGAAATTAACACCTAAGGGGTTTTGTTACTAATTATATTCAATAATAAAAAGTCAGTGTTTGCTGTACATTGAACATGATGGTTCACACCCGCCTTCCTAGAACTTGGGAGGTTTAGGCAGGGATCAGGAGTTCAAGGGTCATCTAGTTACAAAGTGAGTTCCAGGACTACATGAAAGCCTGTCTCCGAGTGGAGAGATGGCAGAGCAGGTAGAGCACTTGCCTCAAGTCCTGTCTCAAAAGTTTCACATAGATTTCACCTAATACCAAACGTATTTTTCTATTATTTTTGTTTGTTTTCCAAGATAGGGTCTCACTCTAGCCCAGGTTGACCTGGAACTCACTCTAGTTCTAGGGTGGCCTCGAACAGTCATCATCTTACCTCTGCCTTCAGTGTGTTAGGATAAAAGTTGTGTAGCCACCATGCCTGGCTAAAGAATACACACACACACATTTGGTTTTTCTTCGAGATAGAGTTTTGCTCCCTAGCCCAGGCTGACCTGGAATCTACTATGTAGTCTCAGGGTCACCTTGAACTCACAGCAATCCAGCTACCTGTCTCTCCCAAGTGCTGGGATTAAAGGGGTGTGCCACCATGCCCAGCCATAAAGATTACACTTTTTTAAAAAAAAATTTATTAGCATTTTCCATGATTATAAAAAAAAATCCCATGGTAATTTCCTCCCTCCCCCCACTTTTCCCTTTGAAATTCCATTCTCCATCATATTACCTCCCCATCTCAATCATTGTACTTACATATATACAATATCAACCTATTAAGTACCCTCCTCCCTTCATTTCTCTTCCCTTTATGTCTCCTTTTTAACTTACTGGCCTCTGCTACTAAGTGTATTCATTCTCATGCAGAAGCCAAATCATCTGTAGCTAGGATCCACAAAAGATTATATTCTTTAAAGTATTATTTATTTGAGAAAGAGAATGGGCATGCCAGGTCCTCTAGCCACAACTCCAGATTCATGTGCACCTGGCTTATGGGGGATCTGGAAAATCGAGCCTGGATCCTTAGGCTTCGCAGGCAAGGTCTTTAGCTGCTAAAGCCATCCCTGAGCCCTAAAGGTTTTTAATTATTTATTTGAGAGAGGAAGAGGCAGAGAGAAAGAGAATGGGTAGGCCAGGGCCTCCAGCCACTGCAAACAAACTCCAGACGCATGCACCCCATTCCTTGTGTTTCTGGCTTACTTGGGTGCTGGGGAATCGAATTGAGGTCCTTAGGCTTCACAGGCAAATGCCTTAACTGCTAAGTAATTTCCCCAGCCCAAGATTTTTTTTTTTTAATGGAAGCTAAAACTACTTTGAGTATTTGCCTAGGATGCACCAGATCCTGTGTTCAATCTTCAGTGCTGAAAACCAAAACAATACACTAGAGTAATTTATAAGTCAATAATTTATCTTGTATTTTCAAGTACTACTTTTAACAGCTACATTATATAGAAAGTGGCAAAGGTAGGGGTGGGGAGGGAAATACCATGGTTTGTTGTCAAGTATAGAAGTTGTCAATAAAATAAATATACATGTTAAAAATTAGGGGCTGGAGAGATGGCTTAGCAGTTAAGCACTTGCCTGTGAAGTGTAAGGACCCCGGTTCGAGGCTTGATTCCCCAGGACCTACGTTAGCCAGATGCACAAGGGGGAGCATGCGTCTGGAGTTTGTTTGCAGTGGCTGGAGGCCCTGGCATGCCCATTCTCTCTATCTGCCTCTCTACCTCTGTCACTCATAAATAAATAAGTAAATAAATAAAATGAACAAAAAAAATTAAAAAAAATTACCTTAAGCATTTGCATTGTGGCGCCTCGGAAAGCTACAGGAGATAAAAGGGTTGGTGGTAGTCCTGCCTGTGAACCTGAGGTTGCAACTAAACTCTTGCAGTTGATCAAAAAATTGAGTAATGTGAAGGTGTTTGGTCCTTTTACCAATACAACAGACTCAGGTCTGTGATCCATTTGTACTTCATGTTTCTCTTTGTGTCTGAAGACAACAATCAAGGAAATTGCAAAAAGTAGAAACAAAACACATCAGTGGCAAATTTACCTTCATTCTGAATATCTAGGGCTCATTTTCCCCAAAACAAAATGGAAATGCTACTTGCTACCCTTCCCTCTTTGTTAAGAGTTAAAATGCTGACCCTGTAATGAGAACCTGTCTTGAATGTGGTAAGGTAAATGGACAACAAAAACTATTATCAAAACTACTCTTTGGGCTGGAGAGAGAGAGCTCAGCGGTTAAAGGGGCTTGCTTACAAAGCCTCACAGCCTGGGTTTAATTCCCTGGTACTCCTATAAAGCCAGATACATAAAGTGGCACACACATTTGGACTTTTCAGTGGCAGGAGGCTCTAGTGCATCTATTTCTTCTAATATTGCCTCTCTCCATCTCTATTTGCTTGCAAATAAAATTAAAAACTATTCTTCAAACATAACCAACATAATGTCATCACTTGAGAAGTTTAATATTTGAGGGTTGGAAGAATGACTCATGGGCTGGAGAGATGGCTTAGCAGTTAAGCGCTTGCCTGTGAAGCCTAAGGACCCCAGTTAGAGGCTCAACTCCCCAAGACCCACGTTAGCCAGATGCACAAGGGAGCGCACACGTCTGGAGTTCGTTTGCAGTGGCTGGAGGCCCTTGCGTGCCCATTCTCTCTCTCTCTGCCTCTTTCTGCCCCTCTCAAATAAGTAAACAAAAATTACAAAAAAAACATTAAAATAAAAAAAAGAATGACTCAACAGTTAAGGCACTTACTTGTGATACTTAATGATCTGGGTACCTAATGATCTTGGGTTTGTTTCCTCAGTAACCACTCTAAAGCTAGATGTGCAAAGTGGTGCATGCATCTGGAGTTTGTTTGCAGTGGTTAGAGGCCCTGGCGTGCCTTTTCTCTCTCCTTCAAATAAGTAATTAAAAACTTAAAAGCGAATGCTTAATAGTTGAGCACGGTGGTGCACATCTTTAATTCCTGCACTCTGGAGGTTAAGTAAGGTAGGAGACTGATGCAATACAGTCCAGCCTGGGCTAGAATGAAACCCTACCACAAGAATAAAAGTTTAATGCCTTGTTGATAATTTGATATTTAATGACATAATGGAGAATTCTAGTAAGATCTGAAGATAATTAAGATTACAGTCATTTAAAGCAGTCAAATGAGGGCTGGGAACCTCACTAAAGGTAGATCACTTGCCTAGCATGCACAAGTCCCTGCCTGAGTTCAAATCCCAGAACTGCTGAACCCCTCAGAACAAGGATAGTTTCTGGGCTGGGAGGTGGCTCAGAAGTAAAATGCACTGGCTTGCAAAGCTGAAAGAGCCACATGCGTTTGGAGTTCATTTGTAGTGGTAAGCGGTCATAGAATGCATGTGTGCACAGATACATACATGCAAATAATAAAAAAATCAAAGTGAACTGCTAGCTTAATTCAATAGAAGTTCTTCCCACAGGAAAGGATACAGTTTGATAGAGATTTTACCTGGCTTTTTAATTTTGTCTTGCACACCCATCTCTTCTAGCCAAGACAAACTTTCCTCTTCATCCTCGTCACTGATTGCTTGTTCCCTAGGAAATTGTTATAGTTAGTGGGACCATTTTACAAAGCTATTTTTTCCCCTAAGTTCATTTCACTGAATTAGTATTATCAGAGAATATGCAACAAGTTATTTTAATCACATACTCCTCATATCCGAAGCTTGTTTCATGTGCTTTTTTTTTCTGGACACTTTCTTCTATTAAAGGCAGAGAAAATTCAACACCTGTTAAAACAAACAAACAAAAAAACCCACTCAGTTTCAGTTTTTTTTTGCAGCGTTTCCAAGGTAGCTTTTAGCCCAGGCAGACCTGGAATTCACTCTGTAGTCTCAGCCTGGACTCAAACTCACAGCCATCATTAAAGGTACCACCATGACCAGGCTTCCACCTTTCCCCCCACAGGTAAAGTCTTTTTCTAGGCTGACCTGGAATTCACTATATATTTTCAGGCTGGCTTTGAACTCAAGGTGATCCACCTATGTCTCAAGTGCTGGGGTTAAAGGCATGTGTTACCATGCCTGGCTCAGCCTCTCTCTCTCCCCGCCCCCCCCACCCCCCCCCGAGATAGGGTCTCACTTTAGCTCAGGCTGACCTGGAATTCACTATGTAGTTTCAGGGCAGCCTTGAACTCATGGTGACCCTCCTACCTTTGCCTCCCGAGTGCTGGGATTAAGGCATGTGCCATCATGCCCAGCTCTCTCTCTTTCTAAAAAATTAATATGGGGGGAGGCAGATAGAGAAAAGGCATACCAGAACCTTCAGCCACTGCAAAAGAGCTCCAGATGCATGTGCCATCTTCTGCATCTGGCTTATATGGGTCCTGGAGAATTGAACCTGGGTCCTTTGGCTTTGCAAGCAAGTGCCTTAACCACTAAGACACCTGTCCAGCAACTCCCCCCCTTCACACTATTTATTCATTTGATAGAGACAGAGTGAGAGAGTTTGGGTATGCCAGGGCCTCCTGTTGCTGCAAATGAATTCCAGATACACGTAATACTTTATGCATCTGTTATTAGGTAGGTACCAAGGAACTAAACCTAGGCTTTGCAAGCAAGTATCACTAACTGCTGAGCCATCTCTCCAGTCCAGTTTCAATTTTCTTTAAAAGTTTTTAAGGATCTGAGTACCTGTGGCCTAGCTGAGACACAGATTCTCTGATCAGAAGCACAGGGTGGCACATGTGTCTGGAGCTCGTTTGTAGTGGCTGGACGCCCTGGTGCACCCATTCTATCACTCTCCCTCCCTCAAATAAATAAATAAGATATATTTCAAAAGATAACTTTTCGGGTTTCTATGCTTCAGGACTAGAGGAAGGGGACACTTTTATATAGCTTTGTGTAATGGACAGCTTAAACAGCAGCAAGGGGAAGAAACAAAAGAAATCAAAATGAATGTTTTAAAATAAAACTGGTAATCAACTGGCAAAAGACAATCAAAAGTTTAGTTTTAGCCAGGCGTGGTGGCTCGTACCTTTAATTCCAGCACTGAGGAGGCAGAGGTAGGAAGAGCACAGTGAGTTGGAGGCCAGCCTGGGCTAGAGTGAGACCCTACCTTGAAAAATAAAAATAAATAAATAAATAAAAAACAAACTTCAATCAAGAGTTTAGATTTTAAGACAAACGTTTATAGTGGGTGATGTGTTCAAATTCAAACTTAAAACTTCTACCTTCATTTTTCATAGCTTCTCGTAGGCCTCTGGTTGTAGGTGACAAGAGTGCTGTGAGCGCATCGCTTCCTGCTAATCCTGCTGCTCGGAATAGGACCGTAAATTGATAGGTACAGACATAGAAATAAGGGCAAAGTTTTGTCTTCAGCATATTATACAGGGAAGTAAAGCTCACAGACCTGTGAAGCAAAAGAATTATGATTAGATATTACTGTGTATAGCTTTGGATAATTCAGTCACGTGATATAAACTTAAAACCACAAGTTTTTCAGATACTGATTTGACTTTTTGTTTTTTGCAAACACACAAGTCTTTGCTTTAAAGGACTGAAACTGGTAACAGGACTTGCTGATGACTTCCTAATACTTCAGTAAGAAGTGTTTACCACTTAAATGACAACTCGTTTTTCTCTGAGCAAAAACTGGTAATTGGTAATTACCTCTGAACAACTTCTGATGAAAAAGCAGCCACCGACAAAAGCACTGTACCAATCTATTTACCAGTACGTGTACACTGTACATTTTGGTAATGAAGTGATGAAGTTTAAAAAAAAAACAACTTAATTGCTGGTTAACAGTTTGTGACAAAACTGAGATACCAAGATACCCTTCTGACATGATTCATTTTTCAAAATAAAATTTATCTATTTATTTTCGGGGGAAGGCGGGGGGAGAATGGGCACGCCAGGGCCTCTATAGACACTGCTAATATCTACAGACAAATGCACTACCTTGTCTATCTGGCTTACATGGGTACTGGGGAATCAAACCTGGGTTCTCAGGCTTTGCAGGCAAATGCCTAACTGCTGAGCAATCTCTCCAACCCACAATTTTAAACTTTTAAACACAAGTACAATAAAGAGAGGCTACTGCTAAAATGAACATTCACCTTTGGGTCATACAAATTTACTAATCTTACCAGTCACTCATTAAAACTTGTTGTACCATTTCATCATTTGTCCAAGGGCTTGTCTTTCCAGTCATCTTCTTAGCAGCTCCAATACGAGGGAACAGTGGTAGCCAAGAAAAGACAGGGTGGAGCCAGTAGACAAGGCTCTGTTGGAAGGCACAACGTAGTTCAGTGGAGAGTTTCGGATCCTAAATTTCAGCAGAAATAGTGGGTGGTTGACCCATGAAAAATATAAAAATCCATTAGAGACACTGAATATACCTTACACTAAATATTTACTGCTTTTTATAGAAAACATTAATAACCCTTATAGGCATTAAACTGTAGTATATTCATTTATTTCTATTTGTTTTTTTGGAGGTAGAGTCTAGCTTTAGCTCAGGCTGACCTGGATATAAATTTATTTTATCTTCAATATTATATTTATTTATTATGAATTTATTGTGAATGAATAAGGAGAGAGCATAGGTGCTCCAGGGTCTCCTGCCACTGCATATGAAGTTAAGAGGCATGTGCCACTTCATGCATCTGGGTACTGGGGAATTGAACCTGGGCACTCAGGCTTTACAAACAAGTACCTTTAACTGCTAAGCCATCTCTCCATTCCCAAGTTCTCTTTTCAGTAAACCTTCACATTCTATTTTGAGTTGATGAGATGCTAAAGGGCCATGAAACTGTATTCTCTGAAACTATTCTAGAACTCACTAAGTGCACTAAATTTACAAAATACCACTATCCAGGTGGCAAGAATAACTGCCTATTAAGAAACCAGGTCTGGGCTGGAGAGATGGTTTGGGGGTTGAGGTGCTTACCTGCAAAGCCAAATGGCCCAGAATCAATTCCCCAAGACCCATGTTAGCCAGACACACAAGGGGGCTCACAGGTCTGGATTATGTTTACAGCAGCTAGAGGCCCTAGAGCACAGATTCTCTCTCTTTGCCCATCTATCTCTCTCTTAAATAAATAAAAATAAATTAAAAAAAGAAAAATAAATATATGAATTAAAAAAAAAAAGAAACCAAGTCTGTCGTATGCAAGAAAATCAGTAAAAATCCACCTGCTATTGTAATCTTACTTAATTACTTTAAATTTCCTTATATTTCCTTAAAAACCCTTAAAAAATAATGGTTGAGTGAAAACAATGCCTGCCTGAATCAGTTATTGTGAAAGATCTATGTTTAACAAGCAGTTACTTAATGTGATAAAAATGTTTGTGAAAGCCTGCTTTTGGGGAAAGAAAATGTGTCAAATTTAAATGTATTTAAACATCAGAAGAAAAATTGAATTGTAAGTAATGTCTAATGCTTTTATAGAGACAAACATTTTACACTGGTCACCTACTTTCAGCATTACCTGTATGCTCTGAGGCAAAGTAACTTCAATTGCCCTACAATGCTGGACAAGACCTTGAGCCTCTTCCTGTGCTTTCAAGTGATCTGCCCAGGCAAAGGGTTGAGAAGAGGTGAAAAGGAGTCGAGTTTTAATACTCCAGTCCACAGGTAACTCAGTACTTTCTGAAGATGGAGCCTCTGATTCAGTCAATGGTTTGTGTTCAGTCTTTTAGAAAGGAAACAACACAAAAAATTAAGAGCTTCAAGCAAAGTCCTACATTATAAAGACTTTATTAGTTAATATACTCAATCACTGAAATGTCAAACTATGAGTTGTTACAGTAAATAACATTACTAAAATATAATATATATAATATAATATAATATAATATAATATAATATAATATAATATAATATAATATATATAATTACTAAAAATATAGTACACTTGAAAAAGTGAGCAGGAGCTTTTAAAAAGAAGCCCCAGGGGAGGCAGAAGTTTTGTTGGTGGGTGGTGTTTGTGTGATACATCACACCTTTTAGGGCAGCTCTGTCTAGTAATGCGTAGATGCTGTTAACAAAGCAAGATTCCTCACAGTATTGAAAACAGCATCTGATCTTCTAATCTTCTAAGCCTCTGAATGTTTGGAACCAGAGCTAAGCTGCTTCATTTGCTACTTAAATAACCTGGGTGGAACCATGAAAAGCCACCTTTCAGAAACATTTCCTGAACTGTAAAAGATTGTCCTCAACCTGTTTTATTGTTGTTCAAGTCCATGCTTTCCACTAGCAGGATTCCTTTAGGGAGCATCACAACCTATGAAGGCTAGAATGGGCCTTGGGGACCCTTCCAGCCTGTTTTTATTAGTGCAGAGTGCATCAATCCAATTATGGCAGCAGAAATACTAGGAATTGGAAGCAAGTGTGTGGGTAGAGGGATTGTGCAATGCCCCAATGTATTCAAGGAATCTGGGAATTATGGTTCGCAGATTTAGTAAAGAACCAAGTGAAAGTAGTAGCTGAGCTAGTAAGGTCACTATGTAAGGAAGTGTGGTACTATGCCTACTGGGTGGGAGTGACCATTATAGGTAGCCTGACTACATGTTAGCTTATGTACCAAGTTCTTGATCCAGGCCAATGTCTCCTTAGAGATATCTCTTAGTTTGCCCCCCACCCTTTTGTTGAGACAGGGTCTCATGTATTACAAGTTGGTCTTAATTAGTCACAACACTATAGGTGAGCTTGAACTTGTGATTTTCCTGCCTTTATGTCCCGATTACAGGTCTGTACAACCACCCCTGGTTTATGTGGTGAGGGAATTCAAATATAAGGCTTTGTGCATACTAGGAAGAACTCAACCAATGAGTTATGACTCCAGCCTTCTTTGTTAAACTATTCTTCAAGCAAAATGCTTCTGAAAAATGAGCTTATGAGAATATACATTCTATTGGCATCTAGAAAGTATTACCTGGGATAGGTCAGTGACTGGTGCTCGTTCATGTAACACCTCTTCCCATCGCAAATGATTTTCTTGATTAGAGTCTAAAAGCTGAGGTTAAAAAAAAAGTATTCAAACTTTAAAAAATTCTGAAATTTGTTTTAAATATGTAGTCTCAACTGGCACACCAAGTTTCTCAGAAATTGTATCCCCAAATTCATACAGTACCCAGGGTTTTACTTCAGTTGTTTGAATTTTAATATCAAAATCAGGGAGAAGAGAGACTAGAGTTTTATGTACTTAATAACTGACACATACACCCGAAGCCAAAAGATCCAAACGGCTTTAGGGGAAGGCAAAGGTAAATAAATTCTGACCCGATTTATCCTCCAAATCCCTCCATCTCCACAGTAAATTTGAGTGCCTGAGAATGGAGGCTCCGGTCGACGGGTGAAGGCAGATTCCTGGATATTCTCCCCTGGGAGCTGCCTTTCCAGATGGGATGCTTTGCTGTAAGGGGTGTTCGAGCTCCCACCCAGCCTGAGCGCTCTATGTAAGAGGGCAAGCGGCTGGGGTGGCGGCACGGCCAACAGGGCAGCTCCCACCCAGCCCGAAGCAGAACACAAGGCAGAGCCAGGTTTCAACAACGTCCTTGCGCCCATCTGGTCTTGAACCTGAGAACTTCCCACCCCTACCTAATTGCTAGCTGGGTCAACCAGGAGCAACAGGAAGCCCTCGGCGGCCAGGAACGGACACTCACCGGGCCCGGCGCTTCCTGCTGGCCGCGGGGCAGCTCCTCGAGGGACTCCTCGGCGGCCCGCGGCCGGTTGTCCAGACGAGCGAACGGGTTCCTCCGGGCCGCGGCCGGGGCGCTGCCGCTTCTGCCCGCCGCGGTCGGGAAGGGGCGAAGGGGCAGCCCGGCCGCCAGAGCGGCACGGCGAGGCGCCGGCTCGGGCAGCGCGGGGGTGGGCTCGGCGGCGGCCCCGTGGCTCCGGGACCTTTTCCGTCGGAGCCGCACAATCTCCGGCGGCCTTTTGAAGCTGGGCGAGTAGCCGGGCACCGACAGAGCCATGACGCGCGGCGGCCGAGGAAGGCCGGCAGGTCCTCGAGCCGCAGCTGAGCACTTCCCGCGCGCGCCGGCCCCGCCCCCGACGCGGCGCCACGCCGAGCGCCGACTGGTCGCCGCCCGAGGCCCCGCCCCGCCCCGCCCGGAGCATGCGCCCTAGGCCGCCGCGAGCCCCCGCCTGCGCTCCGAGGGGAGCCCGAGGAGCCACAAAGGGCGGGGCTCGCTCCCGCAGCGGTCCTTACAAAGGGGGTGGCATCGAGAAATACAAGATCACCAGCATGCACTACCCGGTCGAGCACTCAGACTGCTGAACACTGTATTAAGTCCACAGGAGGGAGGTGGACAGCAGGGATCTGATCATGCATGAAAAGCAAACCACACTTGAGCTGTAGTGATGGGCTGCCACTATCTGTGTCAGAAAGAAAGTGGCGCCGCCATTCACAGATAAAGGTGGTGACCTGGCCAGGGCCTTTCTCCACCAGATAGATTCCCCAATAGGGAACTCACAGACAAGCATGGCCTCTGGGGCAAACCCTCCCGCCCCGCCCCATCCCAAAGCCTGGCCACCCCAGCCAGCCCTTTTAAGCAAACACTGTATGGCTGCCAAGGTAACAAGTAATGCGGTTCTGTTTGATTCTGGAGAAATTCGGAGCGAGTAAATATTACTAAAACAACATTTAAATGTCTATGTATTAGATCACAGAAACGTTGATATCTGGGAATATACTTAAATGCTTCAGTAAATCTTGGCAGCAAAGGCTTGCTAAGGAAGACGTTGGGAATGGAGTTGATACAAAACTAAAACGACTTTGACAGTTACAGTCTGTTACAGGTATGGATCAACAGACCATCGTGATTTTTGCTGAACGCAGTTTTCTTTAGGGAAAGAATTTTAGAGCAGAGGCAACATGTAGAGAAACTACTAAAACAGTTTTCAGAATATTCCCTTCAGATGTTAAAAGAATTATGTGAATCTTTTGCACAGTAATTTGCAAGTATTTTTCAAATAAGTCAAATAACCGAACACCTTGTTATGGAAGAAAAACATGCTTAAAAATGAACTTGCTTTTATCTTCCTTGATTTTTCTCAACAATTTCTAAAGAAAACTGGCTTCAAATACTGGTATGGATTTGTCCAAACGAGGTCTGGGAAAGAAGAAAATTAAAATTGAACCACTTGCTTTTTTCTTTCTTGATTTTTCTGAACAACTTCCATGGACACTTTTGCCTCATACAGTGGAATGGGTTCATCCAACTGAGGTCTGAGGAAGAAAGATGTTAGGCATGGTTACAGATGAATAGAACACACAATGTAGAATACATTTATAGTTCAATTGAATTATCTTAAATAATCCAAACAAACTTGGTATTTCCAATGGTAACAATGGGACTTTTAAATTATTATTATTATTATTATTTTTGAGACAGCATCTTACTATGTAGTGTAGACTGACCTGGAACTCATGACCCTCCTGTCTCAGTTTCCCAAGTGCTGGGATCAGAGATATACAAAATACCACACCAAGTGAATGGTGACTGTATTGAAGGGAAAAAGATTACTTTAATTATTAGTAATACACAGACCCAACTTAAACAAATTGTACTTTTTCTTCCTATCAAGCTTGTCAAATTTCTTTAGGAGGGTGATAAGGAAAAGCAAAAGGATAAGATACAGAATGGACTGGAGGGGAGAAAAACACACAGGTGACTTTATCTTTGGATTACTTTGAGAAATATTAAAAAGAGCAGGAAAGTTGGGCATGGGGCACATGCCTTAACCCAGCACTTGAGAGGCAGATGTAGGAGGATCGCTGTCAGTTCAAGGCCAACCTGAGATGAATTGCAGGTCAGCCTGGGCTAGAGTGAGACCTTACCTCAAAAACAAAATGAGCAAGTATTTATCTAAATGAAATAAAACATAGAAGCAATAAATATACTGCTAAAACCTGAAAAGAAACAATGCTCATTTCCTTGAGAATATAAAAATAAGAACAACAGTTTAGTTTCTTTAGCATACCTAAAAATGCCAGCTGATAACTTCTCCATGACATCTTTTAACAGACGTAGCTGGAAGGACAGTTAAGGTGAAAGATGATACAGAGATGATTACATATAACCACTCAGAAGCTGAGATGCTGGGTAGGTTTCTTTTCTCTCTCTCTTTCTTCTTTCTTTTTCCTCCTCCCCCTCTTCTTTCCTTTCTTTTTTGATTTTTCTAGGTGGGATCTCACTCTAGCTCAGGTGGACCTGGAATTCACTGTATAGTCTCAGGTTGGCCTCGAACTCATGGCAATCCTTCTCCCTCCCAAATGCTGAGATTAAAGGTGTGCACCACCACACCCAGCTAGCTCTCTTACTTTTCTTTTAATATTTTATTTATTTGTATTTATTTATTTATATGACAGTGAGAGAGAAAGAAAGAGAATGGGCATACCAGGGCCTCTAGCCACTATAAACAAACTCCAGATGCATGTGCCACCTTGTGCATCTGGCTTATGTGAATCCTGGGGAATTGAAACTGAATCCTTTGGCTTTGCAGGCAAGGGCCTTAACTGCTAAGCCATCTAACCAGCTCCAACTTTTCTTTCTTTCTTTTTTTTTTTTTTTCCCCGAGGTAGGGTTTCACTCTAACACAGGCTGACCTGGAATTCACTCAGTGGTCTTAGGCTAGTCTTGAACTCATGGTGATCCTCCTACCTCTGCCTCCCAAGTGCTGGGATTAAAGGTTGTGCTACCATGCCTGGCTTTAAAACAGCTTTGTACTCTCAAATTTGATGATGCTATAGAAATTATAGATTAACTGTCAAATTTACTTCTAGAACAAAGGAAAAACTTGAGAGAGCTGATGGTGTAGCAGGATTATAAACTTCCAAAGACAGGTAGTGACATCAGCAAGCCTGGTACTGAAGTAATGACCACTGCTGTTACTAATGGAGTGGTGGTGGTTTACAGTCATGCACAATCCATAGTATTTGGCAGTTCCATCTTTTATGTGAGGTACGTATTTATCAACTAATCTGGTTGATAACAGGTTCAAATTATGTTTGCATTGCTTTACAATGTAAGCCAGATGCACAAGGTGGCACATGCATCTGGAGTTCGTCTGCAGTGGTTGAAGGCCCTACATGTCCATTCTCTATATATGCCTTTCTCTCTTTCTCAAATAAGTAAACATAAAAATACACATGTAGTATAATAATTACACATACTGTATTCATTTAATGAAAATATTTAATACATTTTTCTTATTTGAGGCATGGTATCACTATATATTCCAGGCTGAACTTGAACTAGCTACACTGTAGTGCAGGCTGGCCTCAAACTTGAGACAACCCTCCTCCCTTAGTCTCCCAAGGGTTGGAATTACAGATCTGAGTCACTAGGCCCATCTTGAGAACTCTTTTTTTTTTTTTTTTGGTTTTTTGAGGTAGGGTCTCACTCTAGCTCAGGCTGACCTGGAATTCACTATGTAGTCTCAGGGTGGCCTCAAACTCATGGCAATCCTCCTACCTCTGCCTTCCAAGTGCTGGAATTAAAGGCATGCGCCACTACGCCCAGCTTGAGAACTCATTTTTTATCCTACACATTAAAGCTTTATTAAATATAACGGCCTTTAAAATATCCATCCTAGAAATAAGAGGATTAGGCTGGGGGGTGCTTGTCTTGTGTGCATGAGGTCTTGGGTTGGTTTCAATGTTGCAATAAACTAGGTGTGGTGGCACAGGTCTTTAATGAAAGCATCTGGCAGGTAGAGCCAGGAAGATCAGAACTTCAAAGTCATCTTAAGCTTCACAGCAAGTTTAAGGATAGCCTCAGATACAAAAGACCTAGTCTCAAAACCAAACAAATAGGGCTGAGGGTCAGCAGTTACAAGAGTTTACTTGCAACGCCTGCTGTCCTGTGTACAATTCCCCAAGCACCTACATAAAGCAGACCCCAAGTAGCACATGCATCTGGTGTTTGTTTGCAGCGGCAACACACTTTGGTGTGGATGCATATGCACATGCATTCAAATAAATAAATAGACAGGTAGATAGATATTTAAGACAAATAAAAAGAATTGGGAGATGGTTAAGGTTAAAGCTGCTTGCTTGCAAAGCCAGACACCTGGGTTCTATTGCACCGTACCCATGTAAACCCAGATGCACAAAGTGGTGCAAGCATCTGGAGTTCTTTTGCTATGGCAGAAAGCCCTGGTGTGCCTATACTCTTTCTCTCATAAATAAATAAAACAAAAAGAAATTAAAAATTTTTTGAAATTCTGGAAACTGAACCCTGAACTCATGACCTTTAGACATGTTAGGCAAACAGTTGACTACTAAGCTACACCATCAGCCCATAAAAGGAGCTCTTTGTATTTTTTTAAATGTGAATATTTATTTATTTGTGTGGGTGTATGGGCATGCCAGAGCCTCTTGCTGCTGCAAATCAAGTCCACACATACACACCACTTATTGTATTTAGCTTTATGTGGGTGCTGGAGCACTGAAGTTATGTGAAGAGTTCCTATTTCAAAATAAATATACGAAGTCAGGTATGATGGCTCACCCTGGTAATTCCAGCAATGCGAAGGCTAATGTGGGAGGACTGCCATGAGCTGGAAGCTAGCCTGGACTAGAGTGACTTTCAGGCTAGACTGTGCTACAGAAAGACCCTGCCTTAAAAGAGCAAAAAAACCAAAGTAAGACTAATATAAATGAATAAATAAAGAAAAAAATTAGGCATGTCTTCATTTCATAAAAATGTCCTAGTACTAATATTTATAAAATTCAACTCTTTTTTAATGGGGGAGGGTGTTTGAGGTAGTGTCTTGCTCTAGCTCAGGCTGATGTGGACTTCACTATGTAGTCTCAGGCTGGCCTTGAACTCACAACAATCCTCCTACCTCTGCCTCGTGAGTGCTGGGATTAAAAGCATGTGCCACCATGCTTGGCAAAGTTCAATTCTTTAGATAAATATTTTGGAATTGTTTGTGCAATAACACCATCAGATAAATAAGTATGCAATCTCTTAAACTGACATGCAATTCCACGTTAAAAACAAATGGAGGGGGCTGGAGAGATGGCTTAGCGGTTAAGCGCTTGCCTGTGAAGCCTAAGGACCCCGGTTCGAGGCTCAGTTCCCCAGGTCCCATGTTAGCCAGATGCACAAAGGGGCGCACGTGTCTGGAGTTCGTTTGCAGAGGCTAGAAGCCCTGGCGCGCCCATTCTCTCCCTCTCCCTCTATCTGTCTTTCTCTCTGTGTCTGTCACTCTCAAATAAATAAATAAAACATGAACAAAAAAATATTAAAAAAAAAAAAACAAACGGAGGGCTGGAGAGATGGCTTAGCAGTTAAGCGCTTAACCTGTGAAGCATGAGGACCCTGGTTCAAGGCTTGATTCTCCAGGACCCACGTTAGCCAGATGCACAAGGGGGCACATGCATCTGGAGTTCGGTTTGCAGTGGCTGGAGGCCCTGGCGCACCCAATCTCTCTCTCTCTATCTGCCTCTTTCTCTCTCTCTGTCGCTCTCAAATAAGTAAAAATAAACAAAAAAAAAATTAAAAAAAAAACAAATGGAAATCTTTCACTCATTTTATGGTTTTTCTTCTATTCAGAAAGGAAGGAGAAACCCTACGTGTGATTCTGTCACTTGCTGGCTGTGTCACTGGACAAATATGAACCAGTACACACTTTGTTTCTCACCTGTGCAATGGGATAATAGTATTTACATCTCAGAGTTGTTTTGATGTTTACATGAAAAGTTACAAGGCATCTGGAACACAGCTACTCAAGGAACATTATCAGCTGGTTAGCATTTCTTATCATACTGAAAGAATTCACAAGTAAAGAGCAAATTTCAAGTCAGAAACTTAAGTTAGTAACAAAAAAAGGATATAAAGATATTTCCCTTGTTGTACGTTGGACAAATTCCAAACTTCATCATTAAGAAAAGCCACTGTTGCTCCCTTGAGGAAAAGGCAATGGCTGTCTGGAGGATCCAACTTAGACACAGTAAACAAAGACACAACATTACTGCTCAGTTTCATATTAACAGGAAAACTAGCATCTTTTTTTCCCTTGATTTATGTAAGCATTATTAGGAAGGAGGGCAATGGAATAAGGAGACCTCCAACAACACCCTAAACCAGTACCCATAAGCACGCCAGTTGTCTCTGATGCTTGTGGCCAGGCATTAAACTTGAAGCCTCAATTTTTTGCAATGTGGATCTTTTGGGGGCCAGGAAATTAAACTTGGCTCTGCGCAGGTCCTCAATTCCATGTTCATTATTCTATAGCTTGGTGCAAATGGACATGATAACCTGGCCAATATGAACCCTGGCCATTGTGCCCTGAGGCTTCCCAAAAGCACCCTGTATGCCCATCTGGAGCTTAAGAGTATCTTGAGATCAAAGATATGGACACCCACCAGAAAACTGTCTCCAAGGTCCCTTAGGGCAACCTATACAAGCAACAGGTTACGTACACAACCAAGGAAGCTGCTGTTTGCAGTCACTGCACACCGAACCCCATGAGGAAAGGAACCCGGTCGGCTTAATTGGCTGCAGAGATAACTAGTATTTCGAACCAGAAAAACTGACACAAATTAACTGTAAATATCACAAAAACTTCACCATCAGCTTTAATAGTATATAAATTTCTTTTCTATATCATGATCCATGATGAAATGGCTAGGTGACAAGGAGACAGGGCTGATGCAGGGTAAGTTTGGAATCTGGGTGATAGAATGGAGGTGTTTTGTGTTTAGGGCTTTCATGTGTAGGTTCTAGCCATGACTTTCCAGTCACCTTCATGAGTATATTAGAAAGTCAAGACTGGTATATTGGAATTACAGTATTTATATATCACTTATGATACAAATATTCAACTAGAATTCCATAGAAAATATAAGTTTGGCCAGGCACGGTGGCATACGCCTTTAAAATCAGCACTTGGGGGCATAAGGAGGAGGATCACAGTGAGTTCAAGGCCACGCTGAGACTACATAGTGAATTGCAGGTCAGCCTGGGCTAGAGTGAGACCCTACCTGGGAACCCCCTCCCAAAAAAATGGCAGATAACTTACCTATATGCATATATAATAATGACAATTAAATAATTAATAAATTGTATAATTTCATCCACAAATATTTTATGACAACTGCTAAATGTTACTGAAAAATGTAACTTGAAATATAATTTAAGAACCGTGTGTGGTGACACATGTCTTTAATTCTAGCACTCAGGAGGCAGAGGTAGGAGGATCACTGTGAGTTTGAGGCCAGACTAGGACTACAGAGTACCAGGTCAGCCTGGGCTAGAGTGACACCATCCCTACCTTGGGGAGAAAAAATAATTTAAAAATCCAGAAGCATGGTTGGAGAGATGGCTTAGCGGTTAAGTGCTTGCCTGTGAAACCTAAGGACCCCGGTTCGAGGCTCAATTCCTCAGGACCCACGTTAGCCAGATGGACAAGGGGGTGCACGCATCTGGAATTCATCTACAGTGGCTGGAAGCCCTGGCGCGCCCATTCTCTCTCTCTTTCTGTCTTTCTCTCTCTCTCCCTCTTTCTCTATTGCTCTCAAA
Source organism: Jaculus jaculus (assembly GCF_020740685.1). Taxonomy (NCBI): domain Eukaryota; kingdom Metazoa; phylum Chordata; class Mammalia; order Rodentia; family Dipodidae; genus Jaculus; species Jaculus jaculus. The sequence continues at coordinate 157,951,090 of NC_059106.1, forward strand.
TAAATAAATAAAAATAAACCAAAATTTTTTTTTGAAAAAATCCAGATGCCTCTATGTGCAAATAACTAAATAAAACTATAATTCAGGGGTGGGATGATTGCTCAGTGGTTACAAGGGCTTGTATGCAAAACTTGTGGGCCAGGGTTCAATTTCCCAGCCATCCGTGTAAGCAGGATGCAAAACTGCAATACCAATTTTCTGGAGTTAATTTTCACTGGCAAGGAGCCCTGGTGTGCACGTGTGCTCTCATACACACACACACACACACACACACACACACACACACACACAATTAATATAAAATTTAAAAAAATTAATTTTAATTTTGTAACTGAATGGACTTGCCTGCCAGATAGTATTTCAACATTTTGGTCAATATGCACTTAACATAAAAAAGAAGCTACATTTCATTAACTATGGGGTATAATTCAAAATTTATAACATTCTTTGTTAACTACAGTCTTTTTCATAATAGTAATGCTTTAGCACATCTGAAAATACCTGAAGGTTCTCTTCTGTTGTTACCCAATGGCCTCCAACACCAAGAAGTGTGATGATATCATGTTTATGTGGTAGTTGTAATTTTTCAGCTGGTTCATCATCTTTACTATATAATCTCACTTATAAGTTAAAAGAGAGAAGAAATGTATTTTATAACAATCTGAGAAAAATTATTCTTCAAATAAGTCCTTTTTCACATAGCAAGAAACTTTGTTTTAGTAAAAGGCAACTTTAAGGTATTCTGATTCCTTAAATTATACTCTGTGCATTAAAGCTGGTTTTAAAATTTATTTTGCACTTATTGAAATGAGCTAAAGACACCTACATAAAGCCAGATGTACAGATACTGTCATTAGGAAACCAGGCATGGTAATGTATATATAGCTGTCTTGTGCTAATTTTAGCATTGATAGCCCAATACCATAGGATGAGCTGTTTCCTCACTAAAAACAATCAGACTCCAAGGTCATACTTTCATATAATCACAAACCATACATTTGAAAACAATGACATAAACGAAATACTATATTCATTACCATTGAAAGATTTTTCCAAACTTAATTTCAAATTTTAGAAAATACCATTTATTGGAGCTGGAGAGATTACTCTGGTTAAAGGCACTTGCTTGCAAAGCCTGATGGTCTGGGTTCAATTCCCCAGTACCTATGTAAACCCAGATGCAAAGTGGCACAAGTGTCTGGAGTTCATTTGCAGTGGCAAGAGGTTCTGGCATACCCATTTCTTTCTCTCTCTCCTTTTGCTTGTGAATAAATAAGTATTTGTTAATAAAGAAGATATTGGGCTGGAGAGATGCCTTAGTGGTTAAGGCAAAGCCTAAGGACCCATGTTCAATTTCCCAGTACCCAAGTCAGCCAAATGCACAAAGTGGCACATGCGTCTGGAGTTTATTTGTAGTGGCCTGGCACGTCCATTCTCTCTCTTTGCCTCTTACTCTCTCTCAAATAAATAAACAAATAAACATATATAAAAAAGAAAATATCACTGGGTGTAGTGGTGCACACCTTTAATCTCAGCACTCGGGAGGTAGAGGTAGACTGATCGCTGTGAGTTGAAAGCCACCCTGAGACTACATAGTGAATTACAGGTCAGGGTGGGCTCCTAGAGCAAGACCCTACCTTGTAAAACCAGAAAAATAAAATAAAATAAAATAAAATAAAATAAAATAAAATAAAATAAAATAAAAAGATATCAGTTAAGGGGGCTGGAGAGAGAGCTCAGTGGTTAAAGGTACTTGCTTACAAACCTTGACAACCAGGGTTCAACTCCCCAGCACCTACATAAAGCCAGATGCACAAAGTGACACATGTGTCTGGAATTTGTCTGCAGTGACAGGAGGCCCTGGTATGTCCAAACTCATCCTGTCTGCCTCTTTTTCTTTCAAATAAATAAAATAAAATAAAATAATTTATACACGGGACATGGTGGTGCATGCCTGTAATCCCAGCACTTGGGAGTCAGAGGTAGGAGGACTGCCATGAGTTCAAGGCCACCCTGAGAATTCCAGGTCAGCCTGGGCTAAAGTAAGACTCTATCTCAAAAAACAAACAAAAAATTTTTATATATATTAGTTGGGTGTGGTGACATGCTCCTTTGATCCCAGCACTCGGAAAGCAGCGGTAGAAGGGATCTCTGTGTTCGACACCAGTCTGAGACTACATAGTGAATTCCAGGTCAGTCTGGCCTAGAGAAAGACCCTAACTCAAAAACTCAAAAGAAAAAGAGAGAGAGAGAGAGAGAGAGAGAGAGAGAGAAATAAGTAGAAGAGATAGGCGAGCTCCTAATACCAACTCTTTTGGAGTAATGGTGCTACCTACATGTGCAGATAAGGTGTTAAATACAAACTGGTTCAACTAAAAAAGTTTGAGAAATGACAGAACGGAACAAATGACTTTATTTTTCATATATAGAGAGGGCAGATACATAGTAGAGTGATTCTGAGAATGGAGTTGACATCTTATGCTACTTGGGAGCAACCAAGTAGATTGAGGTTCCAGGTTTCTCACATACTTGTCATTTGTTACTTAAGTTTCATGCCTAAGCTTTCTAAAGGCATGCTCTCTCTTTCAGAAAGACAGGGATCATGATGGAAATACAGTGAGGAAGTTCCAATTTAAATAAACAAATCTTTAAAACAAAGTCTCAAACTAAACATCCAATTCCACTAATGTGTTTATGATTATTCTTATTATATTTTTCATTAATTTATCAAACTAAGAAAATTATACAGGAAACTGGTTTCATTGGTACCTACCTCCAGCATCTAGGACAATATCTACTCCCAGGCCGCCTGTTTCCTCCAAACAGCTTTCAGCAAGATGGACTTTTCCATTAGTTACATCAATCACTCGAGCTGTAAAGGACAGGAATGCAGGCAATTTTATATATAGGGCTCTATATATAATATATATATTTATATAGGCCCAGAAATAAGAAAAAAACATGTTCTCAGAAATAACTCAAACAATTACTAAATGAAGAGAGGAAACCCAATCCCAATTACATTTTTTTCTCATAAGATCTGATTTTTTTCTTTTGTTTTTCAAGGTAGGGTCTCATTCTAGCTGAGGCTCACCTGGAATTCACTATGTAGTCTCAGGGTGGCCTTGAATTCACAGTGATCCTCCTACCTCTGCCTCCCAAGTGCTGGGATTAAAGGCGTGTGCCACCACGCCCAGCAATAGGATCCAATTATTGACTGACAATGATTGATCTGATTAAAGGGATTGGACTATTCAGTAAACTCAAAATCCACACTCTGGATAAGGATGATTCAAAGCTGGTCTTTTGACAGAGGTCTAGTCTCTTAAAACTACAGGATATATTGTCAGACCTGAGAATCTGAAAAGACAGAAGTGCATGCATACATTTCTCTCAATACTATGACATGAATTTAAGATCAAGCTGTCTAAGTATGTCTACATCTAATAGTATTTAGAGCTAAGCAATGTATTTGTGCAACATAGTACTTATCTACGTGAAGCTATTTTATCCTTTTTTAGTCACAGAAATATCTTCCACTCTTCCTGAGCTCCCCAAAATGTAGTAATGTTCTGAAGGTAAGAGGGATAATGAAAAAAACATAAGCCGGGTGTGGTGGTGCACATTTTAAAAAAAAATTTTTTTTTTGTTTATTTTTACTTGAGAGCGACACAGAGAGAGAGAAAGACACAGATAGAGAGAGAGAATAGGCGCGCCAGGGCCTCCAGCCACTGCAAACCAAACTCCAGATGCGTGCGCCCCCTCGTGCATCAGGCTAATGTGGGTCCTGGATAATCGAGCCTTGAACCAAGGTCCTCAGGCTTCACAGGCAAGTGCTTAATCACTAAGCCATCTCTCCAGCCCTGGTGCACAATTTTAATCCCAGCACTCAGGAGGCAGAGGTAGGAGGATCACTGTGAGTTCAAGGCCACCTGTAAGCCTTGAAGTATCATATCCATAGAAAAACTAATTATACAGGCTGGGGAGATGGCACAGTGGTTAAAGACACTTGCTTGCAAGGCCCGACAGCCCATGTTTAATTCCCCAGTACCCACATAAAGTAAGATGCACAAAGTAGTGCATGTGTCTGGAGTTTGTTTGTACTGGCAAGAGGCTGTGGCATGACCCTACTCTATCTTCCTCTCTCAAATAAACAAGTAAATAAATTTCAAAACTTAATTATATTAATAGAGCAATAGAAATATCTAACTTGACAAATTCTCAGAATTTGCTGGATGTGGTGGTGCACACCTTTAATCCAAGTGCACGGGAGGTAGAGGCAAGAGGATCACTGTGAGTCTGAAACTATATAGTGAATTCCATGTCAGTCTGGGCTAGAGCAAGACCCTACTCAAAAAAGACAAAAAAATTCTCAGAATTTGAATTAGTAAAGACATATCCATATTTCATCTTATATTTTTAGCACCTTGTTGAAAATAATTTGTCTCAGAATTTTTGAGATCAGAGGTGTAATCTTAACAGTAATCCTGATTTTTTGAGAGGGGTGGTGAAGGACTAGGAAGATAAAAGGGTGAGAGGACTAAAGCATTCTGCAAGGTCAGAATTATGCAAAAGGAAACTTCAGGCATACAATTAAGTTGATTTTCTCTTCCTCTCGCTCTTTCCAGGTGTTGGGGATGGAACCTAGGCCCTCACGACAGCTGGACAGTGTTCTACCACTGACCTGTACCCCAGACCTCTTGTTTCATTTTCAAATCATTTTTTTCTTTATTTTTTCTCTTTCTGTAGTCCCTGTATTATTTTCCTCACATTTCTTAATTATCTCTGGCAGACACAAAATGCAGGAATGGAAATAACATGGGCTTTAATGTTACACAGGCTTGGGTTCAAATCCCATTTCAGCCCTTTGTCTAGTTGTTACATATCCACTGAGAAGGCAGATTCATGGAGGAACTATTTCCGGGCTGTCCACTGAGTACCTAATGAGGAAGGAGGAAGCATCATATTAACTTGTAAACATTACTTTGCTGCTTGCCCTTCCCTAATCGTTTCCTTTGTTATTATTCATCACTTTCTCCACTCCTGTCTCTCTATTGTTTCTTCACTTTTGCTCCAGTCTCTATCTTCTTTTTCCTCCTCGCCACACTCACTGGTATTTGGATAGGTTCCATCTGCTCAGGACCCCAGTGGCCTCCACCATGTCCTGTTCATTTCAGGTTATACCTGACCTGTATTTGTGTGTGTGTGGACCATCTGCCTTCTCAGTGTATTACAGAGAAACATTAGAGGCACATCATGGGGTAAGAAAGGTTGAGAAACAAAAAATGATGCAAGAATAAATTTATTGACTGAAACAAAAGTATTTCTAAATTATGTCAAAGTTCACTTAAAGTTAACTTGGTAACAATAGGACAATGAAAAAAACAGCAGGCGAGGCAGATGAAGTAAATTTAAAAACCCCACGTAAGGACTGGGGATTTAGCTCCAGTGATGGTACACTTGCCTAGCATGCACAAGGTCCAGGGTTTTATCCCAAGCACCATAAAAAACAAGTAACAGCCAGGTGTGGTGGCGTATACCTTTAATCCCAGCATTTGAGAGGCAGAGGTAGGAGGATGGCTGTGAGTTCAAGCCTGAGACTACACAGTCAATTCCAGGTCATTCTGGGCTACAGTAAGACCCTATCTCAAAAAAACCAACAAAAACAACAAAGTCCCAAGTAACCAAAACTAGCAGTGGAAAACAAACGAATCAACCAACCAAACAAAAACAAACAAACAAAAAACCTTGCAGTGGGTAGGAGTCATGGTTTAGCAGTTAAGGTACTTGCCTGCAAAGCCTAAGTAAGGATCCAGGTTCAGTTCCCCATACCCATGTAAGCCGGATGCACAAGGTGGCTCATGTGTCTGGATTTTGTTTGCAGTCGCTAGAGGCCCTGGTGTGCCCATTCTCTCTCTCAGATAAATATTAAAAAACAGCAACACAGTTAAGTGTCAGTAATTAAAATTATCAGTAAATATGCATTACGCACAGATGAGTTTATTTTAAAATTACTTTCATTTGGGCATCTATACTTCATCCTACTAGCACAATTTGTTTATGTGTGTGTGTTTGTGTAGCCCATGTGTAAAGGTCAAAGGACCATGTTAGGTGTTGATCCTTGTTTTTCACTTAGGCTAGCTGGCCTACCATCTTCCAGGGACTTTCTCCTTCCTGCCATCTCACTGTAGGAAATCTGGGAGTAGACATACTTGCTCCTGGTTCCAAGGATCTGAACTCGGGTCCTCATGCTTGTGCAGCAGGCACTGTACTCACTGAGCTATCTCCCACACCTATTTTAAATTTTTAAAATATTTTTATTTATTTGCAAGCAGAGAGAGACAGAAAGAGAATGAGAGAGAGAGACAGAGAGAATGGGCATGCCAGGGCCTCTAGCCACTGCAAATGAGTTTAGGATGCATGTGCCACATTGTGCATCCTGCTTTACATGAGTACTGGGGAAGTGAACCAAGGTCATTAGGCTTTACAGAGCAAGTGCCTTAACTGCTGATCCATGTCTCCAACCCTATTTTATTTATTTATTTATTTTGTTTTTCAAGGTACAGTCTCACTCTGGCCCAGGCTGACATAGTTTCAGGGTGGACTCAAACTCGCAGTGATCCTTCTACCTCTGCTTCCCAGGTGCTGGCCTCAAACACATGATCATTCTGCTTTAGCCTCCTGATTCCTGAAAGTATAGGCAAGTGACACCATGCCTGGCTTATCAGAGCAATGTATTTCCCTGTGCAATGTCATGTTTTAAACAGACTGAGTAATGTAACCCACCTAAAGATGGCCTAAGTCTTTCAAGGCATTGCTTGTCTTCCAGGCTACATGCTGTTGAAATCACTTTGGCTCCTCTGTGGTGTGCTAATTGAATGGCTATTGTGCCGAATGCCTGTGTGGAAATACATATATACAATGGGTTAGCAGATACAGACTGTTTAATCACATAAAATTCTTTAATGTTATTTTAATATATTTACAAATGTTACGTGATAGAAAAAGAAGTAGCATAGGCAAGATTATTTGACTGATTTCTTCTTCAAAAGGGGTGGTAGGTTTGGAGAGATGGCTTAGCAGTTAAGGCATTTGCCTGCAAAGCCAAAGGATCCAGGTTTGATTCCCCAGGACCTATGTGAACCAGATGCACGAGGTGGCACATGCATCTGGAATTTGTTTGCAGCAGCTGAAGGCCCTGACATGCCCATTCTCTCTACCTACCTACCTGTTTCTCTCTCAAATAAAGTAAATAAATAAATAAAACTTAAAAAAAGGGGGAGACGGAAGAGTGGTATGCTCATTCCACCTGACCCAACACAATTTCAAGGACAGCAGCCTTATTAGCATGATAGTCTAAGCAAACTATATAGCACCTGTGGGAATATAGCTACCTTTACTTAAATGTCAAAGCATTTCAAAAGCTCTGCCTCTTTTTGGAACCATGAATAAGGTCAGGGACACACCACCATTCTGGTGGATGTCAGGCTAAAGTCAACAATGAAGACTTTTCTGCCCAGTATGCAAAAAGACTGGGGTGATCACCATTGAAAAGCAAAAAAATGTGCCTGTTTTCAACTTCCTGGTAGATTCAAAGTCATTAGAAAACAGCCACACTAGCTGGGCATGGTGGTGCACAACTTTAATCCTAGCACTCAAGAGGCAGAGGTAGGAGGATCATCGTGAATTTGAGGCCACCCTTAGACTCTATAGTGAATTTCAGGTCAGCCTGGACTAGAGTGAAACCCTACCTCCAAAAACCAAAAAAAAAAAAAGAAGAAGAAGAAAATAGCCACACTAAATCTAACTTCCACCTCCTGCTGATAAAAGCTGCTATATGGGACTGGAGAGTTAAGGCACAAGGTGGTGCAAATGTCTGGAGTTCGAATGCAATAGATAGAGGCCCTGGCACATCAATTTTCTGTCTCTCACACACAACAAAGAAAGGTACTATGTGAACAAAATGGGAGGTTGGAAAAGATATCTAATAATCTATCATCGAGGAATTCTATTTGCAAATAGACAGCTGTATTTAAAGTCCCTAAGTGGGCTGGCCTGTTTTCTATCCAAATCCTCAGCACCTACACTTGCTCCATCCATTATCAGCACTGATTTTCCAGGAGAGAGATGTGAGAGATAATGCAGAGCTGTGTAGGCTCGTACTCCATCCCGAATGGTTCCAGCTGCTTCTGTCCATGTAACTTTTTCTGGTTTATGAACTGTCACAAAGAACAAGAAGAAACAACTCATGAGCAGTCTCATGAGCAGAACCTCTCAGATCTATTTTGTTTTATCTGCACCACCACAGACCATGGCCTGGGCCAGGGTTCCATTGTTACATATCACCTATATTACATAATGGTTTCCTATTTCCACTTCTGCCATGTAAGGTCCTTTCTCAAGATGGGAGCCAGTGTGAGTGTATGCTTTGAAACATGCGTTGTGAAAAAAAATATTAGAAAAACACATGAAACATAAAGCACAGCTGCATGAATGAACATAGAACATCCAGGAAGGAGCCACCTTCCCAGTGGAGAAAACATTACACAGCCATCTCAACAGTCTCCTTGCGTCATTTTCACTCAATTTCTTATTTTTTTTATGTGAGAGAGAGCAAGAAGCAAGTGTGTGAGAGAGAATCAGTGTGCTAGGACCACCAGCCACTGCAACTGGAACTCCACATGCAGGCGCCACTGTATGTGCATGTGCAACCTTGCATGCTTGCATTATCTTGGGTGTCTGGCTTATATGGGAAATGGAGAGTCAAACTTGGGTCCTTAGGCTTTGCTGAGAAGCACCTTCACTACTAAGCCATCTCTCCAGCCCTTAATTTCTTATTTTTATACCGTGTTACTCAAGTACGCATTCTTAAATGATTTTAATTAGTTTTGCCCGGTTGTAAACCATGCCTTATGCCTATTATGTTTCACACTATATATATATATTTTTGAGGTAGGGTCTCCCTCTATTCCAGGCTAACCTGGAGTTAACTATGTAGTCTCAGACTGGTTTAAAATTCACAGTGATCCTCTTATCTCTGTCTCCTGAGTGCTGGGATTAAAGGTGTGCCACCACATCCGCCTCATGCTGTGTTTTAAACAACCACCGGTTTTGTGCTCTTTCATTTGGGAGGCTGTTGCAGGACTTTCTTCTTTGCTATTACATTGTACTGGGCCACACGGAAACACCTTTGGTCACCTTTCCTTAGCTAATGGGACACTTGTGTTGTTTCCAGGTTCTGGCAGTTAGAACTATGGGGCTGAGGTATGCGTTTTGGAGAGATTAAATCCCAGGGCCTAGGATCTACTAGGACACTGCTGACTTCAGTGCATTTACAATACTTTCTATCAATTTACCCTTCCAAAGTAGTGTCCTGTTGCTGTTGCCTTTGGCAACCCTCAGTATTTTCCCTGACAACTAAAAAGGCTGAGTATCTACCCAGGCTTGCTAGTCTTCTGAATTCCCTCTATAAAGTGACGGTTGAAGTCTTGGTCAAATTTTCTATTTTTTTCCTTTATTTATTTTTGAGGATGGATCTCACTTTAACCAGTCTGTTCTGGAACTCATTCTACAGCCTGAGACTGGCCTCAAACTCACAATGATCCTCCTACTTTCATCTTCCAAGTGCTGGAACTAAAGGCATGAGCCACCACACAAGAATTAAAAAAAAGAGAGAGAGAGAGAGAGATTTATTTACATGAGTGTGTGTACCCACAAAAGCCAGATGCACAAGGTGGCACATGTGTGGAGTTTGTATACAGGGGCTAGAGGCCCTGACACAACTATTCTCTATCTGCCTTTCTCTCTCAAGTAAATAAATAAAATAAAAAGAAGAAGCAGGGCATGGTGGCACACGCTTTTAATCCCAGCACATGGGAGGCAGAGGTAGGATGACTGCCATGAGTTCGAGGCCACCCTGAGACTACATAGTAAATTCCAGGTCAGCCTGAGCTAGAGTGAAACCCTACCTCAGGAAAAAAAAAAAAAAAAAAAAAAAGAGGGCTGGAGAGAGGGCCTACTGGTTAAGCCTGTGAAGCCTAAGGACCCTGGTTCAAGGCTTGATTCCCTAGGACCTACATAGCCAGATTCACAAGGGGGCACACGCATCTGGAGTTCGTTTGCAGTGGCTGGAGGCCCTGGCATGCCCATTCTCTCTCTCTTTCCCCCTCTTTCTCTGTCGCTCTCAAATAAATAAATTTAAAAAAAGAAAAATAAAAAACAGAAAGAGAACAGAAAAATGTGTGTATGTGTCTGTTTGCATGTTATGTACTTATATTCATATACATACACTGAATCACACACACACACACACACACACACACACACACACACACACACACTATTCATGTAGCCCTTTAAGAAAACATAAGAGGCAATAAAGCTACACTCAGGATTCCAAAGGTTCTAACACAATTGTCAGGATTCTTTCTTTTGTATTCAATAGTCAACTGTTGTATGACAAAAATTAAAATAAATAAATAAAATACAGATATATGTGGACCGACAATAAGCTAAGAATGAAAATTCCATTTCTAAGCTGGGTGTGGTGGTGCACACCTTTAATCCCAGCACTCCGGGGTCAGAGGTAGGAGGGTCACTGTGAGTTCGAGGCCAGCCTGAGATTACATAGTGAATTCCAAGTCAGCCTGGGCTACAGTGAGACTCTACCTTGAAAAACCAAAAACAAAAACAAATACTGTTTCTTTTTAGTTTAGGTCATAAAGAATAAAAAAATAGTGATCAAAATGTGTGCCAAATTTTGAATTAAAGATGAAATTATTTTTGTGTTTGACAAAATGACAAGAATTGAAAGCAAAAAAGAGCTGGAAGAATTATTCAATTTTAGAACTCTTTCACTGAAATTGTGCAACAGGACTGACATTTGAGAAGTCATTTAGAACCTTGCTCCTTGGATTGGTGAAGAAACAGACATAACTGAATTGAAAGTGACTGAGTGCTGAATTCTCATTAAATAATCATCAGGCTCAAGAATTCTGATGAATTCAAAGTCTCCCACTACAAAGTTTCACGGTACACACTGAAATCATTCCTCTGGTTCAGAGAATGTTGGAGATACAAACAGGAGATACAAAATATAAGGATTGAGTGTCCTTGTCTATGGATGTAATTGTCTGCCCAGAATCCTACCTAAAAAAAACGAACTCTTGGTGATTATTCTCTCTCTCTCTTTTATTTTTTTGAGGTAAGGTGTCATTCTGGCTCAGGGTGACCTGGATTTCACTCTGTATTATCAGGGTGGCCTCGAACTCAAGGCAATCCTCCTACCTCTGCCTCCCGAGTGCTGGGATTAAAGGTGTACACCACCATGCCTGGTCAGGATCTTACTTTGTAGCTGAGGATGCACTCAAACTCTAGATCCTCCTGCCTCTCACTCCAAGCTACAGGTTACCACACTTGTATTAAAGGACTTCTCTTAAGGAAATGATAGTGTTTTTTTCCCCAATGAGAACCTGCAATTATTCTCTCTACATACGCTACATGTACACTATGTCTGCACATATTCCGATTGACAAATCAGGAGAACAAAGGTTGTTTGTGTGGTTTGCCCATCTTAAACTTTACAGTGAGTTCAAAGCTACCCTAAGACTACACAGAGGCCCTATCTGTTGGGTTTGCCTCAAAAAAAAAAAAAAAAAAAAGTATAATTGTGCCAGGCGTGGTGGCGCATGCCTCTAATCCCAGCCATGAGCTACAATGAGACCCTACCTCAAAAAACCAAAAGTAAATAAATAAATTAACTAAAAAAAATAGCAATAGAAGCTAAAGACAAGTTTTCATTCTCCCTTCCTTCCTCCCTCCCTTCCTTTTTTTTTTTTAGGTAGGGTCTTGCTGTAGCCCAGGCTGGCTTGGAATTCACTCTGTAGTCTCAGGGTGGCCTTGAACTCATGGTGATCCTTCTACCTCTGCCTCCTGAGAGCTGAGATTAAAGGTGTGTGCACACACGCACAGCTCAAGACAAGTTTTCTTAATGATTTTCTGCCTCATACCCCACAAATACTATCCAGATGTTGCATATTTTTTATTTTAGTTAATAACCAACACTTTGATGGTAGAACACTTGCTAGCATACTCAAGGTTCTGGGTGTGAGTTCCAAACACACACACACACACAAACATACACAAGCATACTGCTGAAGACATCGTATGTACTGATTGCAGGACACAGAGAACTCAAGTTGGAACTCATCTAGAATTCCTCCCTCTTCCCCGCTAGCATCGATAGTACTATAAGGGGCGATGCAGGCTGCTGCAGGAGAGAAGTCATCAATAATTTTAACCAGCAATGGGCCTTGTACAACTGACCTGCCAGGGAAAACAGGCCTCCTAATGCAGTACTGATATGACTGCTATGGGGATAAACCAACTGTTCTCTGATCTAATCCCCACTCCATGGCAGGGAATTCATGACTGATACTGAAAAGTGAGTCAAAAGTCTGAGGCTGGGAAGGTCTTCGGCACCAGAAGGGAAGTCATTAGTGTTGTTTAGCTAAATGGGTACGTTGTGCCCATCAAACTGCCTTCTAAATATTTATGTTCATGACCATAGGTAGTACTGCTCTAAGCTTTGGACAAGAAGATCCTTTTTGCAATTGGTGGTAACTACTGGGGAGACTCAAAACTCATCAATGCACTAAGACTGTTGCATGCTCAGCACTAAGTAGGACATCTATGAGTACTGTCCCCTTCAAGGCTCAGGGAACACTGGGAAAGAATGCCACAAGCAGAGACTGGGGAGTGCTGTCTTCTGGACATGACGTGGCCATTGCATTCACAGTCTCACAGTGGTTGCACATTTGGTCATTAGTGGGAGAGGAGCTCCTGAGGTCCTAGCTCCCTGAGGAGTTATTGGTAGTTAATGGTTACTGAAGAGGGGAAGATATTTTCTTCAGTAATAAGCCACTGCTAAGTTGTCTGTGCCCTAGTATATAAATAACCCCATGGTCATGCAAGGAGCCTTCATTAAATTTGGTGGTGGTGAAGACCTTTAATCTGAGCACTCGGGGGACTGAGGTAGAAGGATTGTCATGAGGGAAAAAGTAAGTTTAGGTCAACCTGGGCTAGAGTGAGGCCTTGCTTCCAAAATATAAAGACGAAGCTCGGCATGGTGGCGCACACCTTTAATCCCAGCCCTCGGGAGGCAGAGGTAGGAGGATCACTGTGAGTTCGAGGCCACCCTGAGACTACATAGAGAATTCCAGGTCAGCTGGACTAGAGTGAAACCCTACCTTGAAAAAAACGACAACAACAAAAAAATAAAGACAAGACTAGCTGGGAAGAGGGAGGGGTGCAATGGTAAGGGGAGGGGGACAAGAGAAGGGAATGGGAAGTGAGTGTGATCAAAATATATTATTATGCATGTGTAAATATTGTCAATGAAGGTCCTGGCGTGCCCATCCTGTGTTTTGTCTGTTTCTCTCTCTCTACTTCTTTCTCTCTCAAATAAATAAATAAAAATTAAAGTATTTTTTAAAAAGGGGGTGGGCTAGGGAAATAGCTTAAAGGTTAAGGTACTTTTCTGCAAAGCCAAAGGACCTAGGTTTGATTCCCCAGGACCCATACAAGCCAGATGCCCAAGGTGGCACATGCATCTGGAATTTGTTTGCAGTGGCTGGAGGCCCTGGCATGCCCATTCTCTCTCTGTGTCTGTCTCTCTCTCCCTGCTTCTCTCTCTCTCAAATAAATAAATATAAATAAAAGTATTTTAAAAAATTGTCAATGAATAAAATAAAAGTTAAAAAGCCAAGACCAAGAAATTTAAAATATTCTGATTAGAAATATAATTTCAGAGTCATGAAACAAAATACCTTTCCAAGTTCTAGCCATATGCAATATTAGTAAAATTTGCAGGTCTACATGGTTTAGTCTGAATATGAGGAGTTTTTATGAGTAATTATGAGCTAGAAATAGTCACATGACCAGCTAACATGTCTGTAAAGTAAGACTAATATAAATTCTAAAAGACCGAATTGCCACATACCTAGGTAATGCTCATGTACTCTAAGAATCTCACAAAGTCCAGGGTCTTCAGAATCCAAGGGCAAAATTCCTAAAAATTAAAACAACAAGTTTAATGAAAACATCCAAACACGAATAATTAACTCCTAATGAGAGGTACTTGTATAGATTATGTTTAGTGGAATGATAGGGTTTTAGTGTGAGGAAGGAAGATACAAAAGAAATACGGAAGATAACTGTAAGTACCGTTTCTGGCATGGACACTATAACACCCATTCTATCTCCTTTTTGACTTCTGTTTTTGCTTCTGAGTTATATACAAATGATGGCAAACTGGAATGTTGGGGGCACCTGGGCTCCTACTTAAAACTGTTCCCTAAGCCGGGTGGGTGGCACACACCTTTAATCCCAGTACTTGGGAAACAGAGGTAGAAGGATCACCATGAATTCAAGGCTACCCTGAGACTACATAGTGAATTCCAGGTCAGCCTGGGCTAGAGCAAGACTCTACCTCAAAAAGCCAAAATAATTAAAAAAAAAAATAAAGTAAAGTTGTTCCTGAAACATAGTTACCTTTCCATAGTTTAGCTCCACAGGATCAGTTGGTATGTTTCTAATAAAATTCCATTTCCTTCTAAGCTAGCCAGATTTTTATTTCTGTTCTCTTATTAAAAAAAAAAAAAAATCTTGCCAGGTGTGGTGGCACATGCCTTTAATCGTAGTACTCAGGAGGCAGGGATGGGAGGATTGCCGTGAGTTCGAGGCCACCCTGAGACTACATAGTTAATTCCAGGTCAGCCTGAGCCCGAGTGAGACCCTACCTCGAAACCAACCCCCCCCCAAAAAACTTAAATAATACAGTGTCATTGACTTAATGGCTAGAATAAAATGAATGAAATTACCTATTCTTCCAGAAAATACTTGAATCAAAGATAATCTCGTAAAAAGCTGAAGAAAACCTTCCTACAAATCTGTTCTTTGCCAGCCGTGGTGGTGCACGCCTTTGGTCCCAGCACTCGGGAGGCAGGGGTAGGGAGGATCACAGTGAGTTCGAGGCCACCCTGAGACTACATAGTGAATTCCAGGTCAGCTTGGACTAGAGTGAAACCCTACCTCGAAAAACCAAAAAACAAAACCAAAAAAAATCTGTTCTTTAACAACCTCAAGCCTTTCATAAGGCTAAATAGTTTTCTTTTTTAAATTTATTTTAGCGGCTGGAGAAATGGCATAGTGGTTAAGGTGCTTGCCTGCAAAGTCTAAGTACTCGAGTTCAATTCCCCAGTACCACATAAAGCCAGATGCATGCACAAAGTGGTGCATGCGTCTGGAGTTTGTTTGCAGTGACTAGAGGCCCTGGTGTACCCATTCTCTCTGTCTCTCTTCTATCGCTCTCTGCTTGCAAATAAATAAAAATTTATTGTATTGACAATTGTCATATATGTATATAATGTATTTTGATCATATTTACTTGCTACCTTCTTTTGTCCCCTTTCTCTTCCCACTGAACCTGTTCTTTCCAACTAGTCCCACTTCTATTTAAATGTCTTTTATTTTTTTTATTTTTTTATTTTTGGTGATCTACTGATTTTACTTAGAGAAGTCCTAGTGCCAGAGGTGACATACCTCCTAGGAAATTGTTGGTATGGGATGCCCTGAGAACCCTAAAACAATACAGGCTATTGCCATTACTCCTGGTTGCCCATCAGAACTAGGTCATAAAACCCTATCGCTGATAACACCAGATGCTTGAGTTGTAGGACAAAGAAAAAATTAACCTGGAACTGAGCTAGAAGGTTTTATGTAGGTTTCTAGGGGAAAAAGTAATCACCAGTCTTACTCAGAGCCACACTACACAAATGAACAGTCAGGTAAGGTATGCTCACTGGTGCCATAGTGGCATGGCTGTTATGAGGGCAACCAATTGGTTTCTGACTCCAAAGGAATGAATTTGTACTTGAAAACCGAGTCAAAGCCTATGGCTGTCTGGGGAGGTGTTTGGCCCGAGGAAGGAAGCCACTACTATTGTTAGCTAGATGGATAAATTGTGCCCATCAGACTGCCTTTTAAATATTTATGCTCATGCACATAAATAATACTGCTCCCAGCTTTGGTCAGAGAAACATCTTTTTGTTGCAATTCAGTGATTGTGGGAAGACTCAAAACTCAGCAATGTGCTGTTAAGTGTTCAGTGTTAGATGAACATCCCCTCCAAGCATAAGCATGTATAAGAGGGGGAAGAAAGAATGCAGAACCAGACGATGGGGAGGAGTGCTGTGGAACACTGTCTTTTGGACATGACACAGCCAGTGCCTTCACGAGCTCATAGTGGGTGTCACTGCCTGCACAAGAGTAGGAACCCCAACATTTGTGCATGGGCATTAGAGGATCACATGAGGTTCCCATGCCTAATAAGTTCTTGGCAGTTAATGGTTGCAGGAGATAGGGAGACATTATCTTCAGTAGGAAGACACTGGGAAGTAGCCTGTACTCTGGTAAATAACCCCAAACCCATGTTCATGCAAGCAACCCTAGGTGAATTCAGTAGGCTAAGCATTTTCTAAGCTTATATGTCCTTCTTTCATAAAGATAAGGAAAATTTCAAAGACTATTAGAAAAGTGATACAGTACAAGTATGTCTGAGTGCCCGAGATACAAGCATAAATACATTTGTTCAAACACTGCAGTAATTACTGATTAAAAAAAATACTTAGTTGGGTGTGGTGGCACATGCCTTTAATCCCAGCACTTGGGAGGCAGAGGTAGGAGGATCACTGTGAGTTCAAGGCCACCCTGAGACTACATAGAGAATCCGAGGTCAGCCTGTGCTACAGCAACATCCTACCCCGAAAAATACATTGGAGAACAAAGGTTCTATATGGCCCAGTGAGCCAGCATTCATCAAGCACAGGACTGTGTGTGACTCTTTTTATCTAGAACATCAGTCTGGCCATGCTAAGGACCAACTCGGAGAGTACTGCATCAAGTTTAGTAGCAACTTATGGTCATCTTTCTATCTATAAAACTGTTCTATACCTAAATATTGGCGAGCTTTAAATGTCCTGCTAATTAAGAGCAGACTCTAAATTTTATCAATGCATAGTTGAGAGCAAATTCTAAAAGCCCAGAACTTGTTTTAGTTCATTTTTGGAGTGCTGGGATCAAACACAGCACTTTGTGCATGAGACAAGCACTTTACCCCTTAGATACAGACCTCAGGTTAGGAAAGTGTTTTTAAGCAAGTAAGGCCATGGTAAATCTTAAGAATTATATACAGCAGACAAAGAGATGAGAAGAGAACAGATGGATGGTCTGCACAGGACCTGTGAACTACTCTACTTACCCACTACTTCATCCTCTGGCTGGAAGAAGGAGACTTTGCTGCCAACTGGAGTGCAAAAAACCAACAGTTAATATTACAAGGCCATTAAATGTAATTTCTTATTTAACTATTAAAACAAATCAAACCATCTATGTATTTATAAACAGTCACTCACTCAGAAAAAAGGCCAAGAAGTTCAAGGACCTTATGGTAGCCTAAAGGACTATAGTGTAGGATAGAAAATTTCAAATTTGGTTTCTCTAGAACATCCAGGGCACAGGGACACCAGAGAGAAGTAAGTTTCTGGGGCTCTCTACCAATTAGCTAACCTTATGGATGAAGATGAAAAGGAAAAAAAAATCATTCTGTAGCTTCTGATGTTTGATATCTTCTATTATTCACTCTGCCTACCACAGTCTTTCGTCAGTAGTTGCAGAATCTCAGCAACATGATGGAGAATTCTGATAAATAACATGTAAAATTACTCTAGATTTAGGAAGTAAATTCAGATTCACATCAAGGAAGTTTTTGGAACTTTAAAAATAAGAAAATGAGAGCTGGACATGGTGGCTCATGCCTTTAATCCCAGCACTCAGGAGGTAGAGGTGAGAGGACAAAATTGGTGTGAGTTTGAGGTCAGCCTGGAATGAGAGTAAATTCCAGGTCAGCCTGGACTAGAGTGAGACCCTACCTCAAAAAAAAAAAATATATATATATATATATGTATGTGTGTGTATATATGTATGTATGTATGTATGTATGTATGTATGTATGTATATATATGGGCTGGAGAGATGTCTTAGAGGTCCAAGCGCTTGGCTGCAAAGACAAAGGATCCAGGTTCAATTCCCCAGGACCCATGGAAACCAGATGCACAAGGGGGTGCATGCATCTGGAGGTTGTATGCAGTGGCTGGAGGCCCTGACATGTTTATTCTCTCTCTGCCTATTTCCCTCTCTCAAATAAACAAACAAATAAATAAATAAATAAAAATAAAATATAAAACCCCCCAAAAAACAAATATACATACATATATATATAATGAAACTGTTCTATTTTCCCTGCAAATAGATAAAAGCCCCTAGCAATAGTCAAGTTATTTGAGCAGTTTTGTTCAAAGAGCACAGGGTGAAAGTTATAGAGAGGAGGCTTAGCCATCCTTTATATGCTCGCACACTTTCTCTCCCTCCTAGGCATCACTTTCCTCATCTACAGATAAGGAACTGAGATGCAGTACAGAAGTCATCTAGAAGTGGCTAGCTCTGACACTAAAAAGGTCTCAGGGCACATCTTTTGATACTTGGCATGTAATTTTTTTTTTTTTTTTTTGATTTTTGAGGTAGGGTCTCACTCTAGCCCAGGCTGACCTGGAATTAACAATGTAGTCTCAGGGTGGCCTTGAACTCAAGGCAATCCTCCTGCCTCTGCCTCCCGAGTGCTGGGATTAAAGGCGTGCACCACTACGTCTGGTTCTATAGTCCTCCTTTTAAAAAATATTTTTTATTTTTATTTATTTGAGAAAGAGATATACAGAAATAGGGAGATAGAGAAGAGAATGGGCGTGCCAGGGCCTCCAGCCACTGCAAATGAACTCCATATGCGTGCACCCCCTTGTGCATCTGGTTTACATGGGTACTGGGGAGTCGAACCTGGGTCCTTTGGCTTTGGAGGCAAGCCCCTTACTCGCTAAGCTATCTCTCCAGCCTTGTATTCTTTATTTTTTAAATAAACTAGCCATGTGTTTGCATGTATGTGCATGATGTGGTATGGGTGTGCAGGTACCACATGCATGTCTAGAGGACTGAGGCCATCTTGAGGGCATTTGTCCTCTTTCCACATTTTGCTTGAAACAGGGTTTTCCTTGTCTTGTTTTTACCACTCTGTGTGCACCAGTCTAGCTGGCTGTGAGCTTCCAAGTTTTCCTGGCCATGCCTCCCTTTGCTGGAGGCATTTTGGGGTTACAGATTCATGTGCCACTTTGCATCTGACTTTATATGGGTGCTGGGAATTAACTTGGGCCAACTGGCTTGAACAGCTGAGCCACCTTGCCAGCTCCTGTATTCTTCCTTTAGCAGTTTCCTTTTTCTTGGTATCCCTCCTGTGCCAATGCCCCTCAATACCTCTGGGTTCTGACATACTGTACTCTTCTTTCTCTGGGATCACTCTCTTTTCTTAGCTCCCTTCACAAGCTTATTTTCTCAGCCATCCCTTGAACACTAGCATTCTGAAAGATGCTCCTTAATTTCTACTATATGCTGACAACTCTCAAATATTAAATTTTCCTGCACTAACCTTACATATACCTTATGATTTGATTCATGCCACGAGCTTGCTAGATATTGTCAGGGAGGTATCACTTAAGTACTTAAACTAACTATGTGTAAATGTAAAGTCATCATTGCCTTCTGTATGGGATTATCTTTATTTGTACTTGGTGGTAACAATTCCTGCCTGAAGGCTAACTCTATGTCCTTCACTGTTCTTATACTCACACTGTGAATTTTTATTTTTTTTCGAGGTAGGGTCTCATTCTAGCCCAGGCTAACTTGGAATTCACTATGGAGTCTCAGGGTGGCCTCGAACTCACAGCGATCCTCCTACTTCTGCCTCCCAAGTGCTGGGATCAAAGGTGTGTGCCATCATGCCCTGCTTATGCAGTGGTTTCCTTAGCACTAATCATTAAGTCCTGCCAATCTAGTCTCCTCAACACTTCTTTACTATGCTCCTCTTCTTTGCCTGTCACCATGGCCAGGTTGGCCTTTGCTATGACTCTCTCTACTAGTCTTTATATGCAGGGACTAGTTTGCCTCAAATCTATCCTTCACATAGCAACTCCAGTCATTTCCTGAAATTAAAACTAATTTATAATGCTCATCAAGGGTCTGGTTTTGGTCTACCCTCCTATCACAATTATGAGGAGAATGAGTCACATTCATACCATCATTTTGTTCAGTTAAAAATTTCTTTTCTGGGCTGGAGAGATGGCTTAGCGGTTAAGCACTTGCCTGTGAAGCCTAAGGACCCCAGTTCGAGGCTCGGTTCCCCAGGTCCCACGTTAGCCAGATGCACAAGGGGGCGCACGCGTCTGGAGTTCGTTTGCAGAGGCTGGAAGCCCTGGCGCGCCCATTCTCTCTCTCTCCCTCTATCTGTCTTTCTCTCTGTGTCTGTCGCTCTCAAATAAATAAATAAATAAAAATATTTTTAAAAAATTTCTTTTCTGGGCCGGGCGTGGTGGCTCACGCCTTTAATCCCAGCACTTGGGAGGCAGAGGTAGGAGGATTGCCATGAGTTCAAGGCCACCCTGAGATGACAGAGTTAATTCCAGGTCAGCCTGGACCAGAGTGAGAACCTACCTCAAAAAACAAAACAAAACAAAAAAATTTCTTTTCGGGGGCTGGAGAGATGGCTTGGTGGGTAAGGCATTGGCCTGAAAGCCAAAGGACCTCTGTTTGATTCCCCAGGACCCATGTGAGCCAGATGTGTCTGGAGTTCATTTGCAGTGGCTGGAGGCCCTGACATGCCCATTCTCTGTTTCTCTCTCTCTCAAATAAATAAGTAAAAATTAAATATTAAAAAAATTTCTCATAAAGGGAAGAGAAAGGAAGGGAGGAGGGTACTTAATAGGTTGATATTGTATATATGTAAGTACAATGATTGTGATTGGGAGGTAATATTATGGAGAATGGAATTTCAAAGGGGAAAGTGTGGGGGTGGGGAGGGAGGGAATTACCATGGGATTTTTTTTTTAATCATGGAAAATGCTAATAAAAATTTAAAAAATTAAAAAAAAAATCTTTTCTGTTTTGGTTTTCAGTACTGGATATAGAACCCATGGGTCTTGTGCATGCCACATACTTTATGACCACTGAGCCTAGACCGTTGGCTGAAAATTTTTAAAAAATTTTTTTGTTATTTATTTATTTGAGAGCAACAGACAGAGAGAAAGAGGCAGACAGATAGAGAATGGGCATGCCAGGACCTCTAGCCACTGCAAAGCACCTCCAGACGCGTGCGCCCCTTGTGCATCTGGCTATTGTGGGTCCTGGAGAATTGAGCCTCGAACCGGGGTCCTTAGGCCTGACAGGCAAGCGCTTAATCACTAAGCCATCTCTCCAGCCCTTGGTTGAGAATTTTAAAAATAATACACACAGACACACAAAATAAATATGTATATTTATATATATTTTTTGAGAGAGTGAGTGAGCATGCAAGAGAAAGAGACAGCTAGAGAGAAAGAGAGAAAGGGCATGCCAGGGCCTCCAGCTGTTGCAAACAAACTCCAGAAGCATGTGCCACCTTCTGCATCTGGCTTACGTGGGTCCTGGGGAATTGAACTTGGCTCCTTTGGCTTGGCAGGCAAATGCCTTAACAATTAAGCTATTTTTCCAGCCCTAAATAATATTTTTATTTGTGAGTCAGAGGTATATATACATATATACATGGGGGAAGGAGGGGAGAGAAAGGGACAGTATGGGCATGCCAGGGCCTCCTGCTACTGCAAATGAACACCAGTTGCATGCACCATCTTGTGCATCTGGCTTTACGTGGGTACTGGAGAATTGAACCACTATGGCTGCCTGCCCTAATCTTTCAGATAAGTTTATCTAAGAAGTCTTTACTTTCTCTTGTGACTGCATTGGGAGGTTCCCCCTTGGACTTTTTGTTGTTTTGTTTTTTGAGGTAGGGTCTTGGTCTAGCCCAGGTTGACCTGGAATTCACTATGCAGTCTCAGGCTGACCTCGAATTCACGGCAATCCTCCTACCTCTGCCTCCTGAGTGCTGGGATTAAAGGCATGTGCTACCATGCCTGGTTTCAAGAAGTGTTTTTTTTTTTATTTTTAATTTTACTTATTTGAGAAAGAGGCAGGCGGAGGGGGGTTATGAGTGTGCCAGGGCCTCCAGCCACTGCAAATGAACTCCAGATGCATGTGCCACCTTGTGCATCTGGCTTACGTGGGACCTGTATAATTAAGCTTCAGTCCTTCGGCTTCATAGGCTAGTGCCTTAACTGCTAAGAACTTTCTCTGTGTGTTATCTGTTCTCCTTACAGGGACCTTTTGGAAGTAGGTACTATATTGTTTACATCCTAAGCACTTAGCAAGTGCTTACTAAATGTAGAATGAATTAATGATCATCTAGATATACTTTCTTTTTTCTGCAGCCTGAACAGAATAAACGAGAATAAAATTATCACATAGCTAAGTCAGAAGATTACATTAATGAAGAGTACTATTCATGTTAATAAAATCACAGGTAAAACTCAAATATAGAGTTACCCCACATTATACTGCACACTTACTGAGATATACAAGAGCAAATACTCACTGATGGATCATGAACTACCTACTAGTGAGTATTAAGAGTAGGTCTAGGGCTGGAGAGATGGCTTAGCAGTTAAGGCATGTGCCTGCAAAGCCAAAGGACCTTGGTTCGATTCCCCAGGACCCACATGAGCCAGATACATAAGGGGTCACAAGTGTCTGGAGTTCATTTGTAGTGGCTGGAGGCCCTGCAACACCCATTCTCTCTCCCCCTTTTTCTCTCTCAAATAAATAAATAAAGTAAAAAAAAAAAAAAAGATTAAGTCTAGTGCTGGAGAGATAGCTTATTACTTAAGATGCTTGCCTACAAAGCCTAAGGACCCAGGTTGGATTCCCCAGTACTCACATAGGCCAGAATCAAGGTGGTGCCACACATCTGTAGTTTGTTTGCAGTGGCTAGAGGCCCTGGTGTGCCCATTCCATTCTCTCTCTCTCTCAAATAAATAAATATAGTACTGAAAGCAATAAGAGTAGGTCTAGCCAGGTGTGGTAGCAAATGCCTTTAATCCCAGCATTTGGGAGGCAGAGGTAGGAGGATCAATGAGAGTTCAAGGCCACCCTGTCACTACATAGTGAATTTCAGGTCAGTCTGGGTTAGAGTAAGACCCTACTTAAAAAAAAAAAAAAAAAAAAAAGGGTATGTGTATTTAGAAACAAATTATCTCAGACACTTGAAGTCACTGCTCTACATGTTAAAACCATTATTTCCTGAACAGAAACACACTGTAAGGACTGAGGGGATGGCTCGGCTTGCTTGCAAAGCCTACTGATGTGGATTCAATTCTCTGGGACTCATGCACCAAGTGTGTACTGGTGACAAGCACACACAGGCACATGTGTATGTATAAATAAATAAAAATTTTAAAACGGTTAAAAATTTTTAGAAGCCAGGCGTGGTGGTGCATGCCTTTAGGAGGATCACTGTAAGTTTGAGGCCACCCTGAGACTACAGAGTGAATTCCAGGTCAGCCTGAGCTAGAATGAGGCCCTACCTTGAAACAAAAAAAATTAGGATGTTCATAAACTCTCATTAGTTATTTTGTACCAGAAACCAATTCTTTCTTCACTTTAAAATGCTCAATTTAAGGCAAAGTTTAAAAATTGCATGTAATGTAGCTAGTAATGATGTAAACTTTGGTCCAAAGCTAGCTTACATAGTACCTCATGCTTACTTGTTAGCATCATGCCAAGAACAGTGAGGGGTGGGTACACAGCTCTGAGATACACTGCTTGTCTAGCATGATCAAGGCCCTGGGTGTTAGCCCCAGTGCTGCAAAACTAAACAGAAAGGACAAAATTGGTCATTCTAATATAGTTATTCATGAATTAAGTAATAATACTAAGCACTTATAGAACTATAAGCTCATTAATTATATATCAAATCCTAGTTTTAATTTTTTCTTTTCAAAAAACTTTGCGGTTTATTTATTTGCACTTATATGTGTGTGGTTGTGTGCACCTGTATGGGCATGCCCAAACCCCTCGCCACTGCAAACCAATGTCGGGTGCTTGTGCCACTTTTTGTGTCTAGCTTACATGGGTAGTTTGGTATTGAACCCAGGCCAACAGGCTCTGCAAGCAAGTACCTTTTGACCATCTTCCCAGACCACCTAGCTTTAACTTTTAGGGATTTCTTTTTTAAATTTTTAGTTATTTATTTGAAAATGAGAGAGAGAGAGAGGGAGGGAGGGAGGGAGGGAGAAGGAGAGGGAGAGAGAGAGGGAGAGAATGGGTGCACCAGGGCCTCCAGCCATTGCAAATGAACTCCACAAAAACGTGCCACCTTGTGCATCTGGCCTACATGGGTAATGGGGAATCAAGCCTTGAAACAGGGTCCTCAGACTTCACAGGCAGGCACTTAATTGCTAAGTCATTTCTCCAGCCCCTTTTAGGGACTTTTATATAGTCAAAATTTATATTAGAAGGGATGTCATTTTATGTACTGGTGAATCTGTTAGCTATTATTAAATTACTCTTACTGTATAAAATACAGATATTTCTATTTGCAAACTTACCATCTAACACAATTCCAGCAATTTCTCTCCCAACAGGAAAAAAATTCTTTTCCATCTTCATTTCTGCCAGAAGCTAAATCATGACAAAGGCTGTTACTACATTGTTTTAAGAATAAATTCTGACCTGGCATGGTGGCACATACTTACCATCTAAGCACTTGCCAGCACTTAGGAGGTAGAAGCAGGAGGATCTAGAGTTTCAGGTTAGCTTGAGCTACAACAGGGAATTCAAGGCCAGCCTAGGCAATACGAAGTGACCCCTTTTCAAAATAAACAAACAAATAAATTCTGGACTCTTGAGAGAAAAAAAATCTAGTCACAATAAGAGCAAATACAATTCAAGTTTTAGAAAATGAAGAGCTAGGTGTAGTAGCGTACACCTTTAATCCCAAAGGCAGAGGTAGGAGGATCGCCGTGAGCTTGAGGCCACCCTGAGAATGCAGAGTGAATTCCAGGTCAGCCTGAGCTAGAGTGAGACCCTACCTCAAAAAACAAAAACAAAACAAAACAAAACAAAACAAAACAAAACAAAACAAAACAAAACAAAACAACAACAACAACAACAAAAAAGATGTAAGATGAAGCAAGTCTGGGGAGCAAAATGGCAGAAGCTGTGGGGGCTTCTGTAAGCTGTACGCGGGCTTCTGTGATCCTAGCATGCTGACAATGAGATGAGAAGCAGAGACAGGGAATCTCCCAGCCAGGATCTGAGGTGGAGAGTAATAACCCAAAAGTTGTCCTCTAACCACATGTGCAGTATGGCATGTGCACACTCACCCTCTTCTATGTACATAAAACATGCACACACAAAGAATTAAGATAAAGCAAACAACTGTGCAAAACAGGTTTTTCATAGAATAGGAAACCAAGAGTTTGTTAATGAATCTGATGGTAGATAGGGTTTAGGCTTGAGTATTATTATTCAAATTACCATAATATCCTCGTTTAGAATTTTTACTCTGCCAAGATGGACTGAAATTGTGATTGAAAATTCTTTTTCTTTTTCCTTTGGTTTTTGAGGTAGGGTCCCACTCTAGCCCAGGCTTACCTAGAAGTCACTATGTAGTCTCAGGCTGACCTCGAACTCATGACAATTCTACTACCTGTGCCTCCCAAATGCTGGGATTAAAGGTGTGCACCACCACACCCAGCTGAAATATTATTTTATATATCTTGATTTGTGGATAGGGAGAAAGAGAGGGAGACATGAAGGGTATACCAGGTCCTCTTGGGGTATCAAATGAACTCGAGATGCACATATTACTTTGTGTATCTGGTTTTATGTGGGTACTGAGGAACTGAATCTGGGCTGGCAAACTTTGCAAGCAAGCACCTTTAATTGCTAAGACATCTCCTCAGCCCGACTTAAACAGTTTTTTTTAGTTGACCACACACAGTTTATCAATTACCTATTCGGGGAGAGTGAGGGTATTCTGGAGAGGACATTGTTGAATAAGGAAATGTGGCCAATTTCCACAGCCTTTAAAAAAAAACTCCTGAGGGACGGCTTAGTGGTTAAGACATTTGACTGCAAAGCCAAAGGACCCAGGTTCCATTCCTCAGGACCCATGTTAGCCAGATGCACAAGGGGAAGCATGCTTCTAGAGTTTGTTTACAGTGGCTGGAGGCCCTGGGGTGCCCATTCTCTCTCTCTCTCTTTCTCTGTCAAATAAATAAATCAATAATAAAATATATTTTTTAAATCTCTTGAATTTTTCTTGTAAGTTTTGCTTTAGAAAGCAGGTGAAAAGAAGTGATAAACTATTCATAAGAAAACTGTCATAGTCACTCATGGTGACTAGAGTCTTTTTTTTAGTTTGTTTTGTTTTTCTTTTATTTTTAATATATTATTTATTAGAGAGAGAGAGGCAAACAGAGGGCCTCTAGCCACTGCAAACAAACTCCACATGCATGCACCACTTTGTGCATCTGGCTTACATGGGAACTGGGGAATTGAACTTTAATTCTTAGGCTTTGCAGGCAAGCACCTTATCTACTAGGCCACCTCACCCCCCCCCCCTTTTTTTTTTTGCAAGGAGACAGAAAGGAAAACAGAGAGAATAAATTATGAATGAATACATGTGCCAGGGCCTCCTGCCACTGCAAATGAACTCTAGACACATGTGGCTCTTTGTGCAACTGGTTTTATGTGAGTATTGAGGAACTAAACCTGGGCCAATTCAGGCTAGCAGGTTTTGCAAGCAAGCACCTTCAACTGTTGAGCCATTTCCCCAGCCCCCTGCCTTTTCTAAAATTGTTATTTATTTGAGGTAGGGTCTTACTCTAGGATAGGATTATGTACAACTTATGCTGTAGCCCCAGAATGGCCTTGAACTCAGTGATCCTCCTACCTCTGCCTCCCGAATGCTGGGATTAAAGGTGCATTCCATCGTGCCTGGCTAAATTGTTACTTTATTATATTATATTTATTTATTTGGGGGAAAGAGGTAGACAGACACACACACACACACACACACACACACACACAGAATGGGTATGCTAGGGCCTCCAGTCATTTACAAAGGAACTCCAGATGCATGCGCCCCCTTGTGCATCTGGCTTACGTGGGTCGTAGAGAATTGAACCAGGATCCTTTGGCTTTGCAAGCAAATGCCTTAACTGTTAAGCCATCTCTCCAGTCCCTAAATTGTTATTATAAAAAATAGATATATATTTTTTAGTCAGTCTCATTTTTAGATGTTTATTTATCTATTTGAGACAGAGAGAGAGAAGAGAGAAAGAGAACAGGCACACCAAGGCCTCTCTAGTCACTGTAAATGAACTCAAGATGCATGTGCCACCATGTGCATCTGGCTTGTGTGGGATCTGGAGAATTGAACCAGAGTCCTTAGACTTCATAGGCAAGCACCTTCACTGCTAAGCCATTTCTCCAGCCCAAAATTGTTATTTTGAAGATTAGTATTTTGTTAGATTCTTGCCAATTAGTCCTTGTCTTTTGAAATATCAAAATTTCTTCCATTTAAAATACTAGATATGCTGAACATATATGTAAATATCATGACATGTATTTTAGGAACAGTAAATAAAACAAAATTGAAGTAATTCTCTTGTTTAATTCTAGTATTTTTTTTTTTTTTTTTTTTTTTGAGGTAGGGTCTCACTCTGGCCCAGGCTGACCTGGAATTCAGTATGTAGTCACAGGGTGGCCTTGGATTCATGGCGATCCTCCTATGTCTGCCTCCTGAATGCTAGGATTAAAGGCATGCGCCACCACGCCCGGCTTAATTCTAGTATTTTCTATTACAAAACAAAAAACTTCTCCTATACACATACTTGCTTTCCAGAAGTCTCTTTTCCAATACACAACTTCATACTTCTAAAATGTTCATGAGTCCTTACAGAAATAGTACACACTTTACACTATTTCTTTTTCTTTTCTTTTTATTTTTTTGAGGTAAGCAAAAGACTGTTTTCTTTTTTTCTTTTTAAATGCAAGACTGTGTGAGAGAGAATTGGCGTGCCAGGGTCTCCAGCCACTGTAATTGGACTCCAGATGCGTGCACCACCTTGTGTGCACGTGCGACCTTGTGCGCTTGTGCATCTGGCTTATGTGGGACCAGGAGAGTAGAACACAGGTCCCTAGCCTTTGCAGGCAAGTGCCTTAACCGCTAACCCATCTCTCCAGCCCTACTATTTCTTTTATGCACATTTTTAGTTATAACCATGGTGTTAGCAAATGCACTGTTTCTTCACTTTACACAAGATTTTCTTTCATTACTGCACAGTGTTCAACACTGTGATGCTTAGCAATTATGTAGTGTTTCATTCAACTGATAATTTTCCATTTCTTTCCATTAGATATAGTTATTTTCTAGATTTGGAATTCAATGTTTAAACAATTTGTTCTATTCATTCATTGGAGAGAAGAGTGAAAGCACATGAGGGCCTCCCGCCACTGTACACAAACTCCAGACACACGTGCCACTTTGCGCCTCTGGATTTACATGGGGACAGGGGAACTGAACTCAGGTTGCAGACTTTTCAAGCAAGCATCTTTAACCACTAAGTCATCTCTCCAGTCCCTTCAATGTTTTTTTTTCTTTCTTCTTCGGAGTTTTAAAACAAACAACTTCTGAACACAAACACCTAGAGGTAGGACTGGAACTAGCATTCTTGGTGAAAAGATATCAAGGGAATATCACTAATTGACTTCTCAAGTCACATTTGGTTTACAGAGTTACCAAATATAACCTAAAACCTTGATCTATAAGTTCCTTTTGACTTTATGAAGGAAAAAGTTTAAGAGTCCTAGAGGTAATGGTGACATTGTATCTAATAAACTAATGATCTGGTGGTGGTATTAATCTTTAACAACTAGATGGCCCTGACCATATTTGGGTGGGCCAGCTGTTGACCTTTGGGCCAAAAGGCAGCATCTACTGACCAGCTACACCTTCCAATGTTTGCATTCCAAGTCCCCTAACCTTCATGCTTTACAGGCATGATGTGTGTGCACTAACACATTCACACGCATATGTGCACACGAACATGGCCAACGTCTCTGGACCTTCTGTATCCACGTGTCACCCAGTCCATGGAGTCATTCTCTAGTGATTGCTTTTCTTGTTTCCATGGTGCCTCTCCTGTGTGCATCCTGTCGCACTGCTTTCCCTTCTCCCATGTTCTCAAGCCCTTCTTTTACCCATCACAAGCAAGTAAGTCCAAGTTTTACAAAAATTATTAGAAATCAGTATTTGGGGCTGGGCATGTAGCTCAGTGGCACACTGCTTGCTCACCACGCTCAAGACCCTGGGCTCAACCCCTGGCACCACACACAATTCCTTCTATAAGCTGCCTTTGGTTGGGTATATTGTCTTAGCAGTGAGAAAATGATACAGAAACTAAGAGTAGATCCCTAGCCAAACATGACTAGTGCTAAGTAGAGACACCAGAAGTAGGTGTACCCAGAGAAAAGGCATGAAGGGCAGAGCAAGGAGGCCGAGGGACCCACAGAAGACCAGCCTGCCTGTACACCGAGCTTAGGCTTTCACCCCACAGACTTGGGGTAAAGTAAGCTTCAGCTGTTCAAGCAAAAACAGGCAGAAGACAGACACAAAGGAAAAACTGAGTGTGGTGGTTCACACCTGTAACCCCAGCACTTGGAAGGCTAAAGCAGGGGAACATTTGCTGAAGGCCAGTCAGTGCTTTACAGTGAGATTCTGTCTCAAAACAAAACAACAACAACAAAAACCCTGAAAACACTTGTCATGCTAAAATATTTATCAATGACATAAATTGATTAGGTTTTTAGTTTCTATTTTTATTGTAAAGGCAATTTTCCCTTGATCTATATGCTTTAATAATTGTAAACTCTCAGCCCTTTCCAAAAAAAATATGTGTATGTGTGCATGCGTGTACACACCAGAGTACGTGTGGAAGACAGAGGGCAGCTCTGAGGTGTTTATGCTCTTCTTCTACTTTCTTTTTTTTCAAAAATATTTTATTTATTTGTGGGGGTGGAGGGAGGGAGAGAGAGGGAGAATGGGTGCACCAGGGTCTCTAACAGCTGCAAAAGAACCACAGATGCATGCACCACCATGTTTATCTGGCTTACATGGGTCTGGGGAGTTGAACCTGGGTCCTTTGGCTTTGCAGGCTGGCACTTTAAACACTAAGCCATCTCTCCAACCCCTTCCACTTTCTTTTAGACTGAGTCTCTTGCTGCTGCGAATGCATACCAGCTGGCCTGCAAGCTCTGGATTCTTGTGGCTCTGCCTCCCATTGTTATAAGTCACTGGAATCTTAGAAGAGTGAATCATTTTACACTCAGCTTTAAGTGGGTACTGGGGAGGATCAAACTTGCGCTGGCAAGCTTTGTAAGCAAGTGCCTTTTACCAAGGAGTCCTCCTCCTAGCCAACTCTCAGCCTTTTGCAAAGTAAAGGAGTTTAAAACATTTTCACATAATGATGTAAAATACATTGATCTTGGACTGGGGAGATGGCTTAACAGTTAAGATGTTTACCCGTAAAGCCTAAGACTCAGAATCCATGTAAGCCAGATGCACATGGTGACGTGTGCTTCTGGAGTTGTTTTGCAGTGGCTAGAGGCCCTGCCGCACCCATTCTCTCTGATAAATAAAAAATAAATATTTAAAAAAATACATGATCTCCTGTCAGACAATTTACCTTATTGTAAGAATATACAAAAGACATTATTTTTCCTAGTTGTTAAATTTCTCTAAGGAAAATAATTTCTTGGCACTCAGAATTCAGTTATCTTTATACTCATTCACTAAATATACTATGAAACTTTTGGTTTTTGGCCATAATAAAAGCATCAATACCTTTGTATTTATCTGGCTCAGAGCACAAGCTTTAACTTGAACTTTCACGAAGTTATCCTCTGTAACAGGAAGATTTTCCTAGAAGCAAATAACAGAATAATGTGTTACACATTCCTATGAGAACATTCCATTTTGTTAGGAAATTTTTAATACTTAAATGAATAAAATTAAAAGGATCCCAACCAAATCCTATGGCCAACAGCTTTTAAAGGCACAAATAATTAGCCAATAGTATATAATCACAAAAGAATAAAGGAAAGTTTGTTTGATAATATATTAAAAAAACTTTAAGGTTCTTAGTTTTGTAAAATGTTCAAATATCAAAAAATATATATATAGACATAAACAATAAAGCAGAACAAGAAACACTGTCTTTTAAGCTAAATGATCTCAAATCATCAGGTCTTTACAGTAATATATAAATATAGACTTAACTAATTTTTAAATTTTGTTTTTGTTTTTCAAGGTAGGGTCTTGCTCTAGCCCAGGCTGACCTGAATTCACTATGTAGTCTCAGGGAGGCCTCAAACTCACAGCAATCCTCCTATTTTGCCTCCCAAGTGCTGGGATTAAAGGCATGCGCCACCATGCCCGACTGATTCTTGGAATTTTTAAATGCAACAAATGCAATTCTTTCGTGCTATTTGTTCATCTTTTTTCTAACATCTGTCTTTCACCTTTCAGCATGTCCCTTAGGGTGTTTCTGT
Organism: Jaculus jaculus; assembly: GCF_020740685.1. Lineage (NCBI taxonomy): Eukaryota > Metazoa > Chordata > Mammalia > Rodentia > Dipodidae > Jaculus > Jaculus jaculus. The sequence goes on from NC_059106.1 coordinate 157,982,734, forward strand.
CAAAATGTAAAAAGATGAAATTTAATTACTTCTCATATTCATCTGTATAAAATATCAAAGGCAGGGCTAGAGAGATGACTCAACATTAAAGGTCCTTGCTTGCAAAGCCTGATGGCTCAAGTTTAATTCCTCAGTACTCACTTAAAGCCAAATGCATAAAGTGGCATGTGCATCTAAAGTTAATACGCAATGGAAGGAGGCCCTGGCACTCACATTCTCTCTGTCTCTGTCTCAAATAAATAAAATATAAATAAGTAAAATATCCGAATTTGTACTATCAAGATAATAAAAAATACCGATGAATTTATAAATTATGCTTATGGTTGTATAAACATGGAACAAGTTTTACTAAGAGACAATTAAACCTTAGACCTTGTTCATGACTGGGTGGCAGAAATCAAGCTGTTAGGCATTTGGATTCCTGACCTAAATCATTCTGAAGTTAGTGAAAGGCAAGAGAAAAACTGGATTATGTTCTTGATCCAGAAATTCTTACAGTCCTTTGAAAGACTGCATGCAGACTGCTCTTTCTCTTCATGCTGAGTTCACAATGAAGTGATGCTGCTCTCTACAAACCTTTCTCCTCAACAGCAGTATGCAAAACTTCTACTTATAGTTAAAGCAATAAAAAACTAGTGATCATGTAAAGTTTAATGCATGAGGTAAGCCTGGCAAGCTCCAAAATTTGGGTGGAAAACAGTGTTTTTCTATCTTTTCCATCTCACAATATGAAAAAATGTATTTCTATACTATGGCTACAATGTGAAAACTTTTCAGAGTCTTCTGTGGATCAGATCCAGCTCAGTGTGCATGCTCAGCAGGCATTGTGTCAGTGAGCTCCACCCCAGCTAAGCTGGGTTCACTCTGCAACATGGAGACTCTTAGTTGGTTCTAACCTTTCACACCACAACCCTGAGGAAATGAAAACTCTTGTAGTAGTACTTTAAAAGATATAGTTTATGGGGCTGGAGCAATGGCTCAGTGGTTAAGGCATTTGCCTATGAAGCCAAAGGATGTAGGTTCAATTCCCCAGGACCCAGGTAAGTGTTTTCTCTCTCTTTCTCTCAAATAAATAAAGTTAAATTAAGGATATAGTTATGGCCAGGCATGGTGGTGCACTGTATTTTATATATACATATGGTTATATAGTTATATTACAGTATCAACCACCATCTTCACATAAGGATTAAAGGACAGTTATCCAGGGGTTCATTTAAACTTTTACTCATTTTTATCCACTCAAAATAACTGATAACACATCATTTAAGAGAGGGTTTATTATCTATGGAAATCCATTATTATATTTTACTTAATGATTAACTATTCTTTCTTACCCTTTCTTGAAATACAAATGTTATTTCTTCATTGGAGGAAGTCTGTTGAAAATACAAGCCTTTCATAGTTACCTACAACAAACAAACAAGTATAAGTAATAGAATCTTCCAGACCAAATAAAAGCAAAATTGGGGAAGTAGTACTGATAAGAAGAAACTAACAATCATAAATGTGGTCCTCAGACAAGGAATGGCATGTCTTTCATAGAGCAATCAAATGAAAAGCTATCCTGCAGTGCTAGTACATGTCTGATGGAGAGTTCAAGGCCAACCTGGGCTATACAGACTGTCTCGCAGATGAAATAAATAAGTGAATGTGAATGAGGATATGGCCATCTCTGTACTTTTACTGTAAAGGAAAACATATGGTTAATTTCAGGGCATGTCAGGAGGCTGGATATCACAGAAGTGTTTCCTTTTTAATAAAAAATATGAGATGTACTTAAAAAACAGTCTTAGAAATTTACCGTTAAATTTGAAATGCTTTTCATGTCTTAAGGAGAGCTGAAAAGGAAAAAGTGGATAGTCAAGACAAAACAATGGCTGAAATTGTGACCTAATTTTTTCTTGTGGTAGTCTATAATCCTTTTTTGTTTTCTGGGTTTTAAATTTATTTATTTATTTTTTTAACCCTTCAACATATTGGTCTTGGCAAAGACTTTCTGAATACAACCCCAATTGCTCAGGCAATAAAACCACAGATTAACCACTAGGACCTAATGAAATTACAAAGATTTTGCACCGCAAAGGACACAGTGAAAAAAGCAAAGAGGCAACCTACAGAATGGGAAAAAATCTTCGCCAGCTATATATCTGATAGAGGATTAATACCTAGGATATACAAAGAACTCAAAAAGTTAAATAATAAGGAATCAAACAAGCCAATCAAAAAATGGGCTATAGAGAGTTCTCAAAGGAAGAAATACGAATGGCATATAAGCATCTTAAAAAATGTTCTACGTCACTAGTCATCAGGGAAATGCAGATTAAAACTACATTGAGATTCCATCTCACTCCTGTCAGATTGGCCACCATCATGAAAACAAATGATCATAAATGTTGGCGGGGATGTGGAAAAAGAGGAACCCTTCTGCACTGCTGGTGGGAATGCAATCTGGTCCAGCCATTGTGGAAAACAGTGTGGAGGTTCCTAAAGCAGCTAGAGATTGATCTACCATATGACCCAGCTATAGCACTCCTAGGCATATATCCAAAGGACTCATCTCATTTCCTTAGAAGTACATGCTCAACCATGTTTATTGCTGCTCAATTTATAATAGCTGGGAAATGGAACCAGCCTAGATGTCCCTCAACAGATGAGTGTGGATAATGAAGATGTGGTACATTTATACAATGGAGTTCTACTCAGCGGTAAAGAAAAATGAAGTTATGAAATTTGCAGAAAAATGGATGGACCTGGAAAGTATTATACTAAGTCAGGTAACCCAGGCCCAGAAAGCCAAGCGCCACATGTTCTCTCTCATATGTGGATCCTAGCTACAGATGACTGGGCTTCTGTGTGAGAATGAAAATACTTAGTAGCAGAGGCCAGTAAGTTGAAAAGGAGACATAAAGGGTGGAGAAAGGAAGGGAGGAGGATACTTAATAGGTTGATATTGTATATATGTAATTACAATGATTGTAATGGGGAGGTAATATGATGGAGAATGGAATTTCAAACGGGAAAGTGTGGGGGTGGGGAGGGAGGGAATTACCATGGGATATATTTTATAATCATGGAAAATGTTAATAAAAATTAAAAAAAAATAAATTTATTTTTAATTTTTATTTACTTATTTGAGAGCGACAGACAAGACACAGAGAGAAAGAGGCAGACAGAGCGAGAATGGGCATGCCAGGGCCTCCAGCCATTACAAACGAACTTCAGATGCATGCACCACCTCGAGCATCTGGCTTATGTGGGTCCTGGGGAACTGAGCCTTGAACTGGGGTCCTTAGGCTTCACAGGCAAGCACTTAACTGCTAAGCCATTTCTCAAGCCTGTTTTCTGTATTTTTTTTTAGGACAAGTCCTTGCTTGTGGCCCATACTGATCTCAAACGTGGTATCTTCCTGCCTCAATGTTCCAAACACTGGGATTACAGATCTGTGCTACCATGCCTATATTCTATAAATCTATTAACAGAACTTATTTATAGCTATATTCTGTGAAGTTCTTAAAATATTTCTAAGGATCCCCCAATTTTTTGGGGGGGAAGGGGTTTGAGGTAGGGTCTCGCTCTAGCCCAGGCTTACCCAGATAACTATGTAGTCTCTGGGAGGCTTCAAACTCACAGTGATCCTCCTACCTCTGCTTCTGTAGTGCTGGGATTAAAGGCATGTGCCACCACACCTGGCAGTTTTTTTTAAATGTATTTTATTTATTTATGGGGGTGGGCAGAGAGAGAGGCAGATGGAGAGGCAAGGTTGAAAATTGAGTATGCCAGGGCCTTCAGCTACTGCAAACAAACTCCTGAAGCAAGCTCCACCTTGTGCATTTGGTTTACATGGGTACCAGAGAATTGAACCTGGATTCTTATGCTTTGCAGACAAATGCCTTAACTGCTGAGCCATCTCTCCAGCCCTCTGTTTTCTTTAAAAAATATTTTTATTGACAAGTTCCATAATTATAGACAATAAAGCACAATTCCCTCTCCCCCTTCCCTTCAAAGCTCCACTCTCTATCATATCCCCTCCCCCTCTCAATCAGTCTCTATTTTGATGTCAACACCTTTTCCTCCTATTATATGTGTAGGTAGCGCTAGGCTTGTTTTCTTTCTTTTTTTGGTTTTCTGAGGTAGGGTCTCACTGTAGCCCAGGTTGATGTGGAATTCACTATGTAGTCTCAGGGTGGTCTTGAACTCTCGGTGATCCTCCTACCTCTGTCTCCCCAGTACTGGGATTAAAGGCGGGTGCCACTACACCCAGCATGTTTTCTGTCTTTCTTTCTTTTTGAGATAGATCAGAACTTACTATGCAGTCCAGGAGACCCCCAGTTTACAATGATATTCCTATCTCTGCCTCCCAAATGGTGGGATTAAAGGCGTGTGATACCACACCTCGCTGGCTCTGTAATTTTCGGAGTGACTATATTGCAAGACTATTTCTCAAAAGGTAAATTTTATAGAAGTATACAATACATACAGAAGAGCACAGAAATCCCAAGTGTATGCAGTTTATCTAATCCTAAAAGTGCTCTTACCCCAGCAGAAGACACCATACCTAGAACTCCTGATGCTCCCTCATGTTATTACTTTCCTCCCTCCTCCCACTGACACTGAATATCCTGAGTATGAACACAGGTTAGTTCTTCTAAACTTCACAGAAACAAGGTCATACACCTTTATGTCTATCTTCTCACCTTCTTTCAATACCATGTCTGACAGTCTCACTCCTGCTACTGCTTGTCACCATTGTGGCTTGCTTTCTTTTTAAAACTAGTGTTTGTTTGTTTGTTTATGAATGAGAGAGATAGAGAGAGAGGGAGGGAGGGAGGGAGGGAAAGAAACAGACAGGGGCAGAGTGACAGAAAGAGAGAATGGGCATGCCAGGAGCCAGGACCTCCCAGCCACTGCAAATGAACTACAGACACATGTGCACCTTGGGCATCTGGCTTACATGGGCCCTGGGGAATAGAACCTGTGTCCTTTGGCTTTGCAGGCAAGTGCCTTAACTGCTAAGCCATTTCTCCAGCCCCTCCATGTTTTCATATTTCTTGTGTTTGAATAAGTTATCAACTCCACGTATGAACTGCTTCTAGTTTGGGGCTCTTAAAAATTGTTGTTAATGCCGGGCGTGGTGGCGCACGCCTTTAATCCCAGCACTCGGGAGGTAGAGGTAGGAGGATCACCGTGAGTTCAAGGCCACCCTGAGTTCAAGGCCACCCTGAGATGACAGAGTGAATTCCAGGTCAGCCTGGACCAGAGTGAGACCCTACCTCGAAAAACCAAAAAAAAAAAAAAAAAATTGTTGTTAAGACATTTTTGTATATACTTTTGGGGAAGGTACTGACACCAAAGAAAGTGCACTTTCAAGAGAGTAAGATTCATATCTGGGAGCTTACAGCATCAGCTGGGCCAAAACTGAGGCTCTCAAACCAGGTGCTACTGGCCATTGCCCCAGGCTTGCTTTGTTTTTGAAGGCAGGGTCACACTCTAGCCCAGGCTGACCTGGAACTCATTCTTTCCCTCCAGGCTGGCTTCAAACTCACAGTGATCCTCCTACCTCGGTTAGTATTAAAGGTGTGAGCCATCATGCCTGGTTTACAAAGTCATTACTTTTAATGGTCATGGTTTTTAGTGATTTTCTCTTGGGCTGATAACATGAGATGTATCACTAAAAACTAGAATATTTATTAGAATTTACACTTATTAAGAGATTGTTGATAAAACTGGCTGTATAATTTTCAGGTCAGTGCAAAATAAAATCTGGGGAACCCTGTCTAGGAATTATTAGAATTTCTAACTTAGAATAGCAGAGTAGCAAGCCAAACACGGGTTGTCTTTTAGCATGGGGCCCTGCAGCAATCTCAGGCCCACAGAGGCAGCTCTGCATGCTGGGACCTTACTGCATCTAACTGAATCCACACAAACATTCCTCAAGTAGATGATTAGTGGTTTCTGCTTCCCAGAATGAGATAAGCAACTACAGAAATGAAAAGAATGAGTGCACATTTAAGACATACAAATTATGTAACATGTACCAACCAAGTGTATGGGGACAAAGTGAGCTAGCTCAAATGGTTAATTTAATCCTACCACTTTGGTTATAGGTGTCTATTGTCAATGTGTTTGCTGGGTGGCAAAGGGTGGGAAGAGCCTAAGGATAGACACAGCACATCCGTCCTACGTCTTTCCCCTTCCGCCTAGCTTGCAAGGCTCTTGGAATGCATATTCACTCTTCGCGTCTACTCTATTCCGCCCACAATTTGCCAACACCATCTCTCAGTTTGATGGCGTTAGTATGATTTAACACCATATGTCTACCCCATCTCCGGGTTTCCAGGCATGGTTCATTCTTTGAAAGTGTATTTATTAATTCTACAGACTCGGCTAAGTAAACCAAGTGCAAATCCTCTGCCTGCATTCATCCTTATGCCAGCCAGTCTGCTCTAGGCTTCTAGACAACTGTTACATCCAGAAACAAAAACTCGGTTTCCTTACTAACTGGTGAGTGTTACTGGCCAGTGCACAGACGAATCAATGCCCTGGCCACTCTTTCATTTGCCTGCTCAGGCTGGCCTGACTCTCATTCCTCCTGTCTTGGCCTCTCATGTGCCAGGATCACAGGTGTCTATAGCATGTCCGGCAAGACTCACTATTAATTCATTATTAAACCAACAAGTTTGTGCTACTGTTTAGTCTGGCCCTACTAGGCTGTCTTTCCCAAGAGTGGAATTTGGAGTCAGCATGCTGACTTCAAAGCCTTCCTGTGTGATTCTGAAAGCTGCTTAATTTGCTGCCCACTGAATATTAAAACATGGTATGTGGCCAGATTAGCAGTCACATGGGCCTTAGCAAAGACTCAGGAAGGTAACTGTGTACTCTTTAGGGTCTCCTAAAGTAAACTGTGTGTGTGTGTGTTTGCATGCATGTATGTACATGTACATGGCATGTCTGTGTGTATATATCTCCAATATTTTCAGTTAGATCATGCCAACAGTTCCTCCAAATACAAACCCTAATGATTAGTTGGTCCAATTAAGCATTGTGTGGGCTCAAATAATCCTTGAAGTTAAAGTAAAGAAAGAGTGATTTTATCCATTTATTTGATTTTTAAAGTAAAATTGGCCAGAAGAAAATTGGGAAATATTTGTTTTACAACCTCCCCAAAAGGATTCTGAGTTCCTAGCACTAAGAAAATGGTAGAATAAGTGATATTCAAAACCCACATATGTGCTTGCTTCGGCAGCACATATACTAAAATTGGAACGATACAAAGATTAGCATGGCCCCTGCGCAAGGATGACACACAAATTCGTAAGGCGTTCCCTAAAAGAAAAAAAAAACAAACAACACATGTTTCTTAGGTTGGGATACATTGTTACTTAATAAAATTTTTACTGAACTTAAAGATATTTACACATAAAAATATGACAAAGAAATTAAAATTCATATTTAATGTATTTCTAACAAAGTTATGTGACTTCAAAATTGTTCTGATATAAACTTTGCTAAATCAAAGTGTTACTTTTTTTTACTCTAGTGCCTGGGATTGAACTTAGGGCATCATACGAGTTAGACAAGTACTCTACCACTGAGCCACATCCCCAAAATAACAGATAAAGCTATTTTTGTCTGTTTTTCTTTTTTCCTTTCTTTAAAGAAATTTTATTTTCCTTATTTATTTGAGAGAGGAATGGGGGAGTATGGGCATACCAGGGCCTCCTACCACTATAAACAACTACAGATGCACACACCACTTTGTGTGTCTGCTTTATGAGGTACTAGGACTTGAACCCAACCCAGGCTGCCATACTTTGAAAGGAGGTGCCTTTAACCGCTGAACCTCTCCCTAGCCCCTTCTTTCCTTCCTTCCATTTGTTTGTTTGTTTGTTTTTCGAGGTAGGATTTCACTTTAGTCCAGACTGACCTGGAATTCACTATGTAGTCTCAGGGTGGCCTTGAACTCACAGTGATCTTCCTACCTCTGCTGGGATTAAAGGCATGCATCTGGCCCTTTCTTTCTTAAATTTAAATTTTATTGTATTTGATTTATTTCAGAGGGAGAATGGGCATGCCAGGACCTTCAGTCACTGCAAATGAACTCCAGACACATGTGCCACCCTGTGCACCTGGATTATGTGAGTCCTGGGGAATCAAACCTGGGTCCCCATTCTTTCTCTTTTTTTGGTGGGGGGAAGGTTTATTTTGGCTTACAGACTCAAGGGGAAGCTCCATGATGGCAGGGGAAAATGATGGCATGAGCAGAGGGTGGACATCAATCCCTGGCCAATATAAGGTGGACAAGAGCAACAGGAGAATGTGACACCGTTTTTTTTTTTTTTTTTGGAAACAGAGTTTCCTTGTGTAGTCCAGGTTAACCTCACACCCACTACTATGTAGCTAAGGCTGGCCTCAAATTTGATCTATTTGCTCAGCCTCCCCAGTGCTTGGATATCAAGGGTGAGCCACCACATCTGGCTCATAGCATATTTTCCAGAGACCCCAAACCTGGCTCAGAGGTTACACGCACTTGCTCGTAAAAATGTAGTCTGAGCCGGGTGTGGTGGCGCACGCCTTTAATCCCAGCACTTGGGAGGCAGAGGTAGGAGGATCGCTGTGAGTTCGAGGCCACCCTGAGACTCCATAGTGAATTCCAGGTCAGCCTGGGCTAGAGTGAAACCCTACCTTGAAAAACCAAAAAAAAAAAAAAAAAAAAAAAAAAAAAACAAAACAAAACAAAACAAAAAAAAATGTAGTCTGATATGCCCTGCAAGAAGTGCCGCAGATTTTATGTTTTCACTAGTCTATCAGAATGTAGAAATATTTGACATAAATTCACAGACTGAAGATTGTGTTGCTAATATTTTATATTTCTATAATGGCCATACTATTAAAAAAACAAACAAAATCTGTAGAAACAAAAATTAGGAGACATTTACGGTGCTAATGAGGTAGCGCAGTGGGTAGGAGTACTTGCTGTACAAGCATGACGGCTGGAGGTCGACCCCAGCTCCCATGTAAGAAGCTGGGCATGGTCATGCTTGACTGTAACTCCAGGGCTGGGAGGGGGCAGAGACAAGAAGATCCCTAATCTAAAAGCAGGGAACCCCAGGTTCAGTGAGAGGCTGTCTCAGGAAAATAAAATAGAAGAGTGATAAAGGAAAACACCCAACACACTCCTCCAGCATGTGCGAACACACACACACACCATACTACAAACAAACATATCAAAAATGTAAATATAGCCAGGCATGGCGGTGCATGCCTTTAATGCCAGCACTCTGGAGGTAGAGGTAGGAGGATCACAGTGAGTTTCAAGGTCACCCTGAGACTACAGAGTGAATTCCAGGTCAGCCTGGCCTAGAATAAGACCATACCTCGAAAAACCAAGAAGTAAATATTCTTTAAAAAAGAAGATATTGGGCTGGAGAGATGGCTTAGTGGTTAATTGCTTGCCTGTGAAGCCTAAGGACCCTGGTTCGAGGCTCGACTCCCCAGGACCCATGTTAGCCAGATACACAAGGGGGCGCATACATCTGAAGTTCGTTTGCAGTGGCTAGAGGCCCTGGAGCGCCCATTCTCTCTCCTTCTATCTGCCTTTCTCTCTCTCTGTCTGTTGCTCTCAAATAAATAAATAAATAGATGAGCAAAAATTTAAAAAAAAAGAAGATATTGAAAACATCTTTTCAAAACAGAAAGATGGCTATGTATACAATATTTAAGTACAAATATTTCAAGAAAGTACTTAATAAATGTTCTGATCTGTTAAAGGATTTGTGTGTGTGTGTATTCATTTGTATGAGTATGTGTACCTATGTGTATGTGTGGGTGTGAAGGCCAAAGTACAATGGGATCTCTCATTGGCCTGGAGCTCATCAAGTAGGCTGTCCTGGCTGGCTAGGCAGTGAGCCTCAGGGATCTGCCTCCTCACTGCTAGGATTACAAACATGCTACCATGCCTAGCTTTTCTACATGGGTTTTGGGGATTGAATTCAGGCCCTCATTCTTATGAGGCAAAGCCATTTCCTAGGCTTTGCTAAGGGATTTCTAAAAAGTCAAGGGGAAGTTATTTCAAATGGTTTCCTTTTCTTAGCAACATGAACTCCACTGGCTCTTCTGCCACATTCAATTCCCCAACGAGCTCATCCATTAATGATGGTAAACAAAACCTCCACATGCCATTCCTTATCTATGCTTTCAGGCCAAAATGTTCTCGAGTATCAGATCAAGTACAGATTCAGCAGATGAGTAACTGGACTCATTTTTTTTTCCCCAAGGAAAATTTTGCCGTAATTTCTAGGCATCAGGCATGTCTTAGATTCAGTCACAACTTCTTTGTCTGATTTACATTATCAGACATATACATTTCACTCATTATGTCCTGTTGAGCCTGCTCACCTTAAAGGCCATCATGTAAGTATGGGTGATGTTTGAACACTTCAATGCCTCAGGCCTATGGCTTAATTCATGTTTTCATCTAATCCACCTGTTTTTTATAGCTAACTTAATTCCTGAAAGTCCAAACACCTTATATGTTCAGATTTTTATTATCCTCCAGGGTAAGCCCTGCAAAACTGGCCACTTCAGAGCACAGTTGTAATGTTTATAATTCACCTTTATTCTAAAGGCAAACAAAGATATCTCAACAAACAGGCTACAGAAAAACTAAAATGTGGTCCCATATCTTCAACCTAGTTATAATGCCAGGCTCTTGTGGGCTGTCCAATGCCATTTTATCTGTCCCATCCCAGGATCTCTGCCCAGTTTCATCATATGAGTTGGGCTGTTTGGAAAAGATCTTCATTTATATTTTGATCTTTTGGGAAGAGGTTACCTATGTTTCAATATTGTTCTTTTTAATCCATGAGACTTCACACATATCTACACAAAAGAAAAAGAAGTATGTCTAAATACATATCTAGGTATCTAGTTTAAAAATATGGTCAGTGTAATCAAAACAACTATTGTGATATATTAGGATCACATTCTGTACTTTGCAGGCTATGGATTATGGTAGATATAGAGAGGACACTGTGCTCCAAGAAAAAGGAGGATGGCAGGGGGTGGTGGTGTACCCTTTAATCCCAGCACTTGGGAGGCAGAGGTAGAAGGACTGCCATGAGTTTGAGGCCACCGTTAGAATACCCTGGGCTAGAGCAAGATCCTATCTTTAAAAAAAAAAAGCAAGCCAGGTGTGGTGGTGCACGCCTTTAATCCCAGCACTGGGGAGGCAGAAGTCGGAGGATTGGATCGCTGTGAGTTCAAGGCCACCCTGAGACAACAGAGTGAATTCCAGGTCAGCCTGGACTGGTGTGAGACCCTACCTCGAAAAGAAAGAGGATGCACAGTCACAACAGTGGATATCTTTATCTTGCATAGGCAAGTAGAAATAGGTACCATAAGTCATTTTCTATTCATTTTTTAATTTATTTTGGTTTCACAAGGCAAGGTCTCACTCTAGCCCAGGCTGACTTGAAATTCACTATGTAGTCTGAGGGTGGCCTCGAACTCATGGTGATCCTCCCACCTCTGCCTCTTGAGTGCTGGGATTAAGGTGTGCACCACCATGCCTGACTTCTATAAGACATTTCTCCGAAGCCTTTTCTGCACAGGAGATGATGTGGCAGGGGCTTTATCTTGGTTCCATTCTAGAAAACAAGTCTAGCAAATAACATATAAGAATATTTTACTTTTATATTTTAGGTATGAGTCTCACTATGCAGACCAGGCTGGCCTTGCACTTTGCAAAGATCCTCCTGCTTGCTGGGATTACCAGAATTTGCATTAATTTAAAATAAAGAAAAAATAAAGCTGTATGACACTTATTTCTAGCAGAATTTAAACAGGCTGGACACAGTGACAGGAGCTTTATAAAGGGGATTCAAGCATCAGGTGAGTGGGAAAGGGAGTCAGTTTGCTGTTAAGGCCTCTCCAGTTTCATCTAGGTTTCTTGCCTCTTCCTTCTCTTCTTTTGTTTTTGAGACAGAATCTCATGTGGCCCACCCTGGCCTTGAACGTATTATGAGCCAAGGATGATCTTAAAGTCCTTCCTGATCCTTCTGTCTTTACCTCCTAAGTGTTAGGGCAGGTCTGTGTGTGTGTGTGCACGCGCGCGCGGGCAGCTGCTATCTGTGAATACTGCCAAAATATATTTCACTGATTTTATACAACATAGCATGATTTCTACATTTATGCAACCTGAAAACTAAAGATTACTGGAGAAGCAGAAAAGGGAGCAGAAGAATAAAAAAAGGTTTATTGCTTGATGATATCAAACTGTAGGTTATGTATTCAGTAAGTGGCTTCCAACATGTGCCTACTGAGCATTGAGGCTCCCATCAAACACATTTTTTCAAATCTCAAAAGAATTTTTGAATACTCTCCCTTTTCTCCACAAAAGCTTTATTTTATTGAGTTGATTTGTAGGATTTCTCACATGATGCAACCCTCTGCCAATACCAATTAAAATGAGAGATGATAGGTTGGAAAGTAGGAGGCCATAATCCCATAGATTGGAAATCTCTGGTCCAGTTACTATTCAGTATATGGCCATTTAATATGGGATGGCCTAGCAGGACATGGTGGTGCACGCCTTTAATCCCAGCACTTGGGAGGCTGAGGTAGGAGGATCACTGTGTGTTTAAGATCAGCCTGAGACTACACTGTGAATTTCGGGTCAACCTGAGCTAGAGTGAGACCCCCTACCTTGAAAAACCAACAAGACAAAACAAAACAACCCAGACATGTAATAGTAAATGTTCTGAATTAGTGTTGTATTTTCTAACATTGGGCTGCTTGGGTAAAATGGAAGATGATGTGATGAATGAAGTCTTTCCTGTAAGCTGGCTTTATCATGTGACATTGGGGCAAAACAGGTAAACTAGGTAACTGAGGGACCTTCCCTAATATCTTATCACTTCCTCCCTCCAATCCAATAAAAATACCTCTATCTACTAACAGTATTGGAATCTGTAAGTGCTTAATTTCCCAACTTGCTATTATAGGGCCTTTAAGGGCCCATTCTTAGTTTAAAATGCAAAATGCAAATTATAAGGTTTTCTTTTTGAGAGAGAGGGGGAACTGGTGCACCATGGCCTCCAGCCACTGCAACTGAACTCCAGATGTGTAGGCCACCTTGTGTGCATGCGTGACCTTGAGCGTGCATCACCTTGTGCGTCTGGCTAATGTGGGATCTGGGGAGTTGAACATGGGTCCTTAGGCTTCTCAGGCAAGCACCTTAACTGCTAAGCCATCTCTCCAGTCCAAAATTGTAAGTTTGATTAAATATTTACTAAGTTAATGACAAAATAACCTCATAAAATGTATCATAATGTATAAAAATAAATTTAATGTGCAAAACACTATTTATCATATTGTGTTTTTGCTCTTGTAATCAGAGCATTCCTTAGGTGAGTGTAGTACAATATGCTGGGTCTGCAAGCCAGGTATAGTGGCAAAGGCCTGTAATTCTAGCACTAGAGAGGGTGAGGCCAGCCTGGGCTCTACTTATCCAGACAGAAAGAGTTCTACAAACCAGAAAACACAGCTTCTATAGCTCATATTTAGTTTTATTATTGTGAGACAGGATCTCACTAAGTTGCCCAGGCTGGCCTTGAGCTTGCAATTCACCTGCCTTAGCCTCCCACTAGCTGGTATTACACCAGACCTGAGTGGAGAAAACCCTGTGATTCCAGTGAAATATTTCATGATTTCCCAAGCTTTCCCACCTTCCTTCTTCAGGGAGGTCCACACAAGTGAATTCAAACGATTCAGAACAGTGGAGGGTGTAGAGACTTTAAGTTCCCAACTCTCTTCTTCAATCCAGCCCTTTAATTGAGCAACATGGAGAATTGTAAAGCTATCAAGAAGTTTACTGCAAATGTCAGGCAGCTTGATCTCACACGGGGAACACTGTTTCAAATCTGAACACTTCATCCCCTGCTACAAGCTGGAGCAGAAGCACCAATGAAGTGACCTTAATCATAAATGGTAATAATTACACACTGCAGTGGTTGATGGATAAGATGAAGAAATTGTAAGTGAACTCCAACAGGCTGCTGCAAGATTTAAATACAGCAATGCTTGCAAAGCACTCACCAGAAGAGCTGGATTTTAGTAAATGTTAATTATTCTTACTACTATTTTTGGAAGCTCAGCAGAGAAATGTAGTAGTTCTGTAGCCCGTATAACAGAGTGGCAAACGGCTGGTCACCAGTAACCTTACTGTTACCACCTTTGAATTTCTATAGTGGCCCTTTAAGTCATCTGTATTTACACAGTGGCTGATAGCCACAGGTGGCTACCGAACAGTTGGACTATGTGTAGCTAGAATTGAGATGTGATGTACGTGTAAAATGCTCATCAGGATTGGGAAGCGTTACTACAAAAAATACAGTACATCATTTTTAAACATTTGATTTTATGTTGTAATAGTATTAGGAAACTCTGGGTTAAATGAAATGTAACATTAATTTCATGTGTTTATTTTCATATTTCAAAAGCAGCTCCCAGCAAATCTAAAAACATCTAAGGGGCGAGAATTACATTTGTATTGAACAAAGGTGATGTAGAGCCTTTGCTACTTATCACACAGACCTGGGAGGTTGCTAAAAAATGCAGAACAAAATAAGTAATAAAAATGCACACTCAGGCCCACATCTACAGAATCAGTATCTACACTTCAACAAGACCCTGAGGTGACTCTTACAATAGTATTGCTCCGGAGTGCCCCGTCGCATAGCTTAAAGAGGAGGGCAAATAGCCCCCCTGCTTCAGGTAATACTGAAAAAGGAACTGAAGGGGCAGAAAGGCCGGCGGAGAAGCAGCAAAGGAGAGAGCAAAAGAAAGTCTACTGCAGGAAGAAGTTGGGGTGAGGGGGGATTCACCCTGGGAGAAGGGAAGTTGCAGACCTTTGCCTCCATAAACGTGAAAGGTAAAGCAAAGATTAAAACCTACAATCCCAACCTCGCCAGGGTCGGGGAACTGTCGGTCAAATTGAGGCTTACCCGCCCCCCAGCGGCCTCAGCTCCGCTAGGCCTAAGCTCGAGCGGGTCCGAGTTAGGAAAACGAAGCGAACTGCCATCCTCCCCTGGGCTAGACGATTACTTTGGGTGTTTCGGTCACCCCCAAGTCCCATTTCCCAAGACACAACGAGCTTCCCGGGCTCACCTGTCTCGGAACAACCTTAACCGCCAGCGCCTTGGCCACCGCCACCTTCCAGACCTCTCTGCAGAGAGCCCGCCCCTCAGGATCTAAGCGATGCTCCCATTGGTCAGCGCGCTCGTCAATCCTGCAGGACGAGGCCGGGCTCCCAGAGGCTGTAGAGAACGCCATAGCAACGGAACTGAGAACTACAACTCCCGGCATGCTCCGCTCCGTGGAGACGCAAGGCACCGCCCCACGGATTACCAATAAGTGGGCGAAGAGGGGAGGCTCCAGGATGGGTTCCGTTTTATGCAAATTAGAGTCAAAGGCCACACCCTTCCTCATTCCAACCGCACCCCCCTGTACCACCTTACTCGGCCCTAGGGCCGCCTTGCCTTTGTCTCCACGTTGTTTGTTTCTGCAAAACCTTCTGCAACTTAGTTGCGTACTTTCTGGTACAGAAAAGAGCAAAGCACCAAACCGTGGAGCCACATCTTCGTTCCCACGAACCGGGAGCCCTCTGGTTACGCCTTCGTGGGAGGAGACATGGGTGGGGAGAAGAAAGAAGAATGGCCCTTCTCAGGCGCCCGACTGGCTCATGTGGCTGTCACTCCGTACACCTCCATTTCTTTTGGCTCCGCCTCTTATTTTTGCTCCCAGCGGTGGGCGGGGCCAGAGGGACAGGGGCGGAGCATAGGCGCGGCCTTTCGTTTCCTATTGGCGGAAGGTTGACTCCGCCCACTGAGGGGCGGGGAGTAGGGTTGGCTCGGGGCGGGGCAGGCCGCGGAGGGAGATGAGGAGATAGGCGGGAGCGAGGGAACCGGGGAGCTGGGGAGCCAAGGATCGAGAGCAGTGGAGGAGTGCGGGGAGGGAGCGCGCAGCTTGGTTGCTCCGTACTACGGCGGCTCGCGAGGGAGACTAGCGAGCGGGGCTCCGGGACGGACGGACGGACGGAGGGTCGGCTGGCCGGCGGGCAGGCTGGCGGGCGGGGATGGTGTGCGGGGCTGCGGCTCTGGCGTTCGTCCCCGCGGCGTGTGAGCTGCACTGATTTGCCCGTGGGGCGGCGGCAGCACGCACCCGCCCGGAGATGAGGTGAGGAGCTCGGCTGCCGCCGGCGGCCTGGACCGCGGGAAGCGCGCGGGGGCGGGGGTCGGCGCGAGGGTCGGAGATGGCCGCCCCGGGCGGGCGGGGAGCGAGCGAGGGCGGGCGAGCGGGAGGGAGGGAGGAGGGCTTCCTCCAAGTCCCGCGGCCCGGCGCCGGGGTCCCCGCGGCCGCCCTTCAGCCCCTGTGCGCGCCGCGCGACCCGGGGAGAAGCGCAGCCGCGGTCGCCGCTCCGCCTCGTCCTTCCTTCCCATCGTCTCGGGGGCGGCGGCGTGGGGAGGCCGGGGCGCCGCGGAGGGCCGCGAGGGTGGCGGCGGCCACGGTACGGACTGGAGGATGAATGGGCGTCCGCGGCCCCGGCTGACCGAGCGTGCTTCCTCCGCTCCTCCCGAGGGCGCATCGCGGGCTGGAGGACGGACGGGCGGATGGTCCTTGCAAGGCTGACCCCGCTGCCCTCGGCTGCCGGAGGGGGGCAGGCCGGTCCAGCCTGGCTGCTTCGGGAACCCGAGCTCGCGGCAGGCATCGCGCCCCCCCAAGCTCCCTCCGCCGTCCTGTCCCCCCCGGCTTCCAGCTCCCAGCGCATAGCCCTCCTTTTCCCTCCACCCTCTTCTGATGCCTGAAAATGCTGTCACTGAAGGGCAGTCAATGCCGAGTGTCCCTTGGTGGGGCTGCCGGTGATGGTATGTTACAGCAAGCTGCTCCCCTCGCGGTGTGCGCGCGTTCCCCTGGGTCTACCGCTTGCTTCGCACTGATTCGGGTTTCTGGTGTGGACCCCAAGACACAATTGAGGTCCCTTCTTGCTTGGACCGGGAAATGTAATTTGGATTCCCAGAAAGACAAAAAAAAAAAAAAAAAAAAAAAAAAAGGAAAGCAACGTGGAAGTATCCTGGAACCTCCCTTCACTTCTCTTTGCCTTTGGTTTGGAAGACTATTTGGTATCCCGTTGCCCAAGGGCAATCTTTTGTTGTGATTCAGACTGAAGGCATTGCTTTTGAAGAAATAGACGAGCTAGCGGCTTTCTCTCGGTGGAGCTGGAGGGTGTGGAGATTTGGGGTAGCATCTTGAATCTGAAAGTTTTCCTTTCTAACTTTGCCATCATCAGTGCTATTCAGAAAACTGAACCAACCTGGAAAATTGAAATGCATGCAGGCTCCCGGCCAGATGCAGTTCTTTTGTGTTTATCTGTTGATATCTTTCTCTTGCACTATTTGCGTGGCTGAAAATGTACAGAGAATAAAAAAAAAGTGTGGACAATGAAGACATCATACAGACAGTGCACCTGGAAAATCTCAGTTCAGATGGCGGGGAGGCAGATTGACTAATCCTGTGGGACAGATGAAGAGGAAGGTTGGAGTTGCTAGCTCATGGATTATGTAGTGGACAGGACGTGAGGGCAGGAACTGGGGCCCGGAGCCAGTAGACCAGCTGCTTTGCATGGTGCGACTCTAAACCCCCAAATAGAAGGAATGCAATTATTAGGTTACATTTATTTGTGGTCTAGAGTGAATATTTAGTTATACCTAGTTGTTTATGTTATTGAAAAATTTTTTTAACTCATTTGCTGGAGACATAGATTGTTTTATGGGAGTTTCCTTATAAGTTAAAAACGAGGTGATTTTTTTTTGTTGTTCTTGAGGCAGGGTCTTACTCTAGCTCAGGCTCGCCTTGAACTCATGCCTAGCTTCCCACCTTAGCTTTTCCGAATACTAAGATTAATTAATTAACATTCAGTTTAAGAACAATTTTTTTTAAAATAAAAATCTTTTTGTAGACTTGTAAAGAACCTAGGAAAATTTAAGTGATGTAAAAGAAAGAAATGAGAGACACTGAATTGGTGACCAGGTTAATGATGTCCCATGTTCCATATGCCTTTGCAGCAGCTCACTATGGATCCTTTCTGACTGTATATTGCAAGCATTCATATTTATCTAAAAATGTGAATTGAAAATGCTGAGTACTGCCATAGAACTTCTCATTATTCTTCCTGAGTAGGAGGAAATGAACAAATTTTTCATGTACTTTGGAACCCTGTGGCTTGTTCATATACTAAGCATTGTGAAATAGGGCATAAAATAAGTGGCAGCAGGTTAGTTCCCTGCAATGTTTGTCTATCTTAGCTTCCCCCCGCCCCTTTTGCTGTTGACTAGCAATTTTCCTTTCCTTTTTGCTTATCTCATTTTGCTAGTAGAATTCTAGGCATTCTTTATCTTTTCTCCAAATGCCTTGATTGAGACACACCCTTGACCAATAGATTAAAAGTGAGATGCTAGAAATTTCCTTTACTCATACTTCTTCCCTCTCCCCACTTTGTGGTGGTGTTGGGCATTGAAACTGAGGCAAGTGCTCTACCACTGGTCTGCCCCTCACTCTCATCTATCTGAGTTACATTATCAGTCTCATCTTTTTAGTTTCCTAAGTTTGTAGAGAATTCTGATTACCTGAAAGTTGGGTTCATATCACTCAATTCAAATTCTGCCACAGAGCTAGCTCTTAGAATAATTCCCTCCTGAATGGCTCCACTTAACTACCTGGGTTTCTCAGAGACCTCAGCTATCTTATATCAGCATGGGTAGGTTTCTATTCCCTCACCTCAGTATCAGACAGCAGGAGGTGAGGCCCTGGCATCAGTGTTTCAACACATTTTCCAGGGATTTCTCAACAGCCATTGGCAACATACTTTTTCCTATGACTGTCTTCTGAAGTGGGGTTTCAGGTGGCTGAGTAAATTAATAAGAAGCACATAAGTGAATGAAAAAAAATTTTTAGGGCTGGAGAGATGGCTTAGCAGTTAAGCGCTTGCCTGTGAAGCCTAAGGACCCCAGTTCGAGGCTCGGTTCCCCAGGTCCCACGTTAGCCAGATGCACAAGGGGGCGCACGCGTCTGGAGTTCGTTTGCAGAGGCTGGAAGCCCTGGCGCGCCCATTCTCTCTCTCTCACTCTATCTGTCTTTCTCTCTGTGTCTGTTGCTCTCAAATAAATAAATAAAATTAAAAAAAATTAAAAAATTTTTTAAAGGGGGCTGGAGAGATGGCTTAATGGTTATAGTGCTTGTCTGAAAAGCCAAAGGACCAAGGTTCGATTCCCCAGGACCCACGTAGACCACATACACAAGGTGGTACATGAATCTGGAGTTTGCAGTGGCAGGAGGCCCTGGCACACCTCTCTCTCAAATAAACAAATGTGTGTGTGTGTGTGTGTGTATTTTTTTTTTTTTTAAAGAAATACAGACAATGCCCTAGGCTGGTAGGGTCTCACTGTAGATCAGGCTGACATGGAGTTCACTCTGTAACCCCAGGTTGGCCTTGAACTCACAGGATGCTCTTATCTCAGCGTCTTGAGTGCTGGAATAAAAGACATGAGCACACACTTTTTATTAAAGGGATAATTCTTTTTAAAAAAATATATTTTATTTATTTGTTTGAGAAAGAGAGAGAGAGATAGAGAGAGAGGGAGAGAATGGGCGCACCCGGGCCTCCAGCAACAGCAAACGAACTGCAGATGCATGTGCCTCCCTGTGCATCTGACTTACATGGGTCCTGAGAGTGGATCCAGGCTTCTTTGGCTTTGCAGGCAAGTGCCTTAACCGCTAAGCCATCTCTCCAGCCCCAACACACACTTTTAACCCCTGCACTCAGGTGGCTGAGGTAGGTTGGTCAAGGAGTTCCAGGCCTGCCTGGTCTGTAGAGTGAGCCCCTGCCTTAAAACAAAGCAAAACTTGACCGGCTTTAACCTTCAGGTATAGTTATGCCTGTTATAAATGTTTCAGAAAGTCTAGGACTGCTTTACTGTGGTTTCCTGAGAGCCTAAAATAGTGCCTAGAGAAACACAATTAAATACTTGTGGAGCAAATGAGTGAACTAAATTGCAGTGAAGTTAGGTTTTGAGCATTTACTTGCCAAATTAATTGCATCACATAGTTGGAGCTCCTTTTATAAAATTAGGAGCAACAAGCACTGTACTGCGGTACATTGAGGGAGCTTGGCTAGTATTGAAAGGCAAGTGTTTCCCAGGCATAGATTGCTCAGCATGATATGCTAGAAAGATGACTTCTGGCAAAATGTTGGCTTAGAGACTCACAATGTGAATTCAGATCACAGGCTGAGGCAATGGCAGGCTTGCATAGATAGCCTGCTGTCCGGGGTTCAATTCCCTAGTACCCACATAAAGACAGATGCACAAAGTGGCACATGCATCTGGAGTTTGTTTGCAGTGGCAGGAGGCCCTGGCATGCATATACTTTCTCTGCGTTTGCACATAAATAAATAAAAAATGAATTCATATTACAGCATAGTGACTGTCAGTTACATTAAATACCATTTTATAAATTGTGGCAAACTCAACATCATGCTATAAGAATTAGTTCCAGAAAGGAGTCAATTAGTATGTTTTCTAATTTTGTTTTTCTTGATAATAAAATAACCTTCAGTCTTCTTTTCAGAGTCCACCATAGGCCTTATCAATTTCAGGTTTTTTTCTGTAATTAGGTAGTTAAGAGGGCAAACTATGAAGGATATTGAGTTTGATCATATGTTGCGACTTTGATCGAAGCCACTTAACTTCTCAGGCTCTTGGTTATCTCAGCTGAAAATGGGAAGAATAGTGAAGTTTGAATGCTTCTAAGTATCCCAGGCTGGTCTCCAACTTGGAATCTAGGAGACAATCCAGTTTTAGTCTCTTGAATTCTGGGATTACATGCCTTTATATCCTGCACTTAAGCACCACTGGTTAATAAATGATAGCTTACACTGATAATAAAGAATTAGGATGTGTAAAAATATATAAAATTCCAAAGTTAGCATACATTAAATATTTGTCCCACTATGCCTTTTATGATTGCTCAGAAAGAAGTGTCTTGCTTTTTTTTGTTGTTGTTGTTTTTTGTTTTTGTTTTTCGAGTTTGGGTCTCGCTGTAGCCCAGGCTGACCTGGAATTCACTATGTAGTATATAGTCTCATGGCCTCGAACTCACGGCAATCTTCCTACCTCTGCCTTTTGAGTCCTGGGGTTAAAGGTGTGCTCCACCATGTCTGGCTTCTTGCTAATTTCTTACTAAATGTTTATGTATTTAAATTGGATAGTTAGACTAGATATTAAAAGTACTTAATAAGCTATCAAATGTTATATAAATCTAAGTTTTAAATAAAATCTTATGACCACTTTCATCTTAATTGCATTACTTTAGAACCAGTCTCGTCAGTTCATGAATAGCTAATATCTCTTGTGTTTAAAAACAATCACATTACAGAAATTAAAATACAGAAGCCTATAAAATACCCATAAATCCCTGGCCTGAGCATCTCAGATTCTTCTTATGTGTGCATATGGCTATTCACAAAATTTATTGTCTGTTTTTTTAAATTTTGAGAGAGAGAAAGTGGTAGATATAGAAAGAATGTGAGCACCAGGGCTTCTAGCCACTGCCAACAAACGCCAGATTCAAGCACTACCTTGTGCATATGGCTTATGTGGGTACTGGGGAATTGAACCTGGGTCTCTAGGCTTTGCAGACAAGTGCCTTCAGTGCTAAGCCATCTCTCTAGCCCTATTTATTTATTTATTTATTTATTTATTTTTGGTCTTTCGAAGTCGAGTCTTGCTCTAGTCCAGGTTGCCCTGGAAGTCACCTTATAGTCTCAGGGTGGTTTCGAACCCACTTCAATCCTCCTACCTCTGCCTCCCAAGTGATGGGGTTAAAGACATGTGCCACCATTCCTGGCTTAAATATTTTTTATTTATTTACAAACAGAGGAGAGACAGAGAGAATGGGCGCACCATGGTCTTAGGCCACTGCTGCATGCATCTCGTGCATCTGGCTTTATACTGGAGATTGAACTCAGACCGTTAGGCTTTGTAGGCAAGTGCCTTAACCACTGAGCCATCTTTCCAGCCCTCTATTTATTTTATTTTCATTATTTGGTTTTTGCTTGTGTGCATATGCCATGGTGTGTGTGTGCACGTGTGTGGTGTATGTATGTGTATGTGCTCTTATGGTGTCCCATGCACTCACCTGTAGCAGGAGCTCTTGACTGTGGTGGCTCAGAACTCCATCGCTCTTTTATCTTGCTATTCTTGCTGGAATGAGTCTCTTCCTGATACCAGAGCTTGCTGCTTTTTGCAAGCCATTGTGATTCCTGGCCTCTGCTCCTTTTGCAGTACTAGGGTTCCCAGGTGCATGTGGCCATGCCCAGCTGTTGATGTGGGATCTGGAGATCCGAACTTGGATGGTGTCAGACAACCCCCTCAGATTTCTCATGCTTGAGCAAGAAGCACACTGCAGCTTTTATGTGCATTTGCTCAGCCCTTCACACCCTTTTTGTTACAGATGACTGTGCCTTAAAACCTGAGGTCAGTTAAGTAACTTAGTGAACAAGTGAATGGAATTTTGACCCCAAGAGTCCTCAGCCTAATCTTGCACATTCCCAATTTCTATTGTTCATTGATTTAGAGGTTCCTTGACAAGTAAGAATGCATAAACTAGGGCTAGGGAGATGTCTCGGTGGTTAAAAGTGCTTGCATTCAAAGCCTTACAGCTTGGGTTCTTTCCCCCAGTACCCACGTAGAGCCAGATGCACAAAGTGGCACATGCGTCTAAAGTTTGTTTGCAGTGGCAAGAGGCCCTGGCATACCCATATGCTCTCCCTCCCTGCATTCTCTCAGTCTCTCTCTCTCAGATAAATAAATATAAAAAAGAAAAAAGGGCTGGTGAATGACTCAGCACTTAAGGCACTTACCTTTAGAGCCTAAGAACCCAAGTTCAGTTTTCCAGTATGATGCACTCAGTGACGTATGCATCTGGAGGCCCGGCCCGCCCATTCTCTCTGCTTGTGTCTGTCCTATCTCTCCCTGCTTGGAAATAAATAAATACTTTTTCAAAAAGACTACATATGCTGATTAGGTGGGACACCAATTTGAATCCTTGGTTGGTGAGTTAGTCATGTAACTTGGCTTTCAGATGTCTACTGCCTGGCACTCACCCCTCATCTTTTTATCAGTGGAGATCTTTTCTAAAGCACTCTGCATCAAAAGCAGGAGTCGAGGGGCAGAAAAGGCTAGTAAAATCTGAAGACAGTTTTATTTGTGTGGACTTGCTTTGGAAACTGAAGACTACAGGAGCATGACGAGGGAGCCAGCTGGGAGAATGTCCACATGCTCCCGGGTTGGCCAGTTTGGAGACTGGAAGCGGCGGTAGCCGTTCCCTCCAGGAATGCAAAACCTCAGCGCAGGGATAGTGTGGGCCCATCGGGAGGGAGGTAACTACTGAGGCCAAATTCTTCTCTTGCTGAATGTGGTGTGATGGTACAGGGGCACTGGCGTTTTGTTGCTGATGTTTGAAGCCACTTAAAGTGAATGTGAAGCATGTTATTCTGTTTAAAAAATTTCTTTTCAAATTTTCTTTATTAGCAAGCAGGGAGAGAGATAGAAGAGACACAGAACGGGTATGCCCAGGCCTCCAGGCACTGCAAAGGGACTCCAGAAGCATTTTGTTACTTTGTGCATCTGGCTTTATGTGTGTACTGGGGAATTGAACTCAGGTTGTTAGGCTCTGCAGACAAATGCCTTGACTGCTGAGCCCTCTCTCCAGCTGTTATTCTGTTTTAAGTAAATCTTCTTTTAACCTCCCCCATCCCCAGTAGAACTAGTTGTAGGTACAATAAACCTCACTAGCTCATTGCCCAGAGAGAATGTTGATGAAAGTGTTTTGGCCTTTGTTCTCTGGCCTGAGACTCTATCTGTTGCATAGTGAGCAGTGCTGTCACAGCTTAGCTTTCAGCTGGCCACCAAACCAACCTGCTGTGCCGTGTGGCATGGACTGTATGGAGGCTGTGTGGGAGCGTCCTCCATTCTTCTATGGGTGGTAGAACATGGAATTGAACTCTGAGGGATGTGACAGAATTTTGGATTCAAATGAATTAGAATGTAGAAATAACAAGGTCATAGCACATAGCCAAAGTTTTATCCTTGATGGTTAAAATTAGATGTCCTCTTCTTAATACAGTTTCATAGTGCTTTTGATCCTGGGTTGCTGTGGTGAGCTTTTGACTTACTCCCCTTGCATTATTGTGTCCAAGTCCTGGTGTTTGGCCAAAGATGCCATGCGTGGAAACGGACAAAGTCAACTGGCTCATGTTGCCATGTTTACCCAATAGCTAAGGACACTGACTTAGGATAAAGGCATCGCAACAGAATGCACTGGAGCCATTCTGTCCATGTGTTTGTACGTGTGCACAGGATGAGTGATTTGTATCCAGTGCAAATTTGTTTTCTTTACCTTTTTTTTTTTTTTTTTTTAAGATAGTCTGACTTCATAGCACAGTCTGGCCTGAAACTCACTGTGCAGCCCACACTGGCCTTGTTTTTGAGGCATCCTCTTGCCTCAGCCTCATAGACACTGGAGTTGCAGGCATGAACCACTTAGCTCCAGTACAGATTTCCTGAGCAGTTCTGATCTAATGAGGGTGCGTTTGTACTATGAACGTTGCTTATAGCCACCACTCCTGTGTGTCTGCTAGCTAAGGGTCTATTCTTTGTGGATCCAATGTTTTCTAAAAATCAGTTTATTTCAGCTGTAAGCTCAAGGTAGCAAATTGCTGATGGCAGTGCATAAAAGGTCACTCACATAAAAGCTGTTTAGCTGGCAATGAGAGAAACCTTGAAAAACTGATCAAAAAATGTATATAGCATATAGCAGGTGTCAATGAAGAAAAATTCCCTCCTTATTTCTCCTTGTTCCTTCCCTTCTTGCAGTTAATACTAAACAGTTAGTGATAATAAGTGTCTTTTAAGTAGCACCACTTATTTTTAGACTGTTCAAATAGAGTTCATTATAATTGTTCTTTTAATATTCTTTACATGATGAAAGAAATTGAGGGGAAGAAGCTTGCAGGAGGGGTTACTAGGATATCATCTGCATGAGGGCAGCAAGCCTGGTCTGTGTTGGTCTTATCTCGAGGTCCAGGCACGGTGCCCACCACATGTTGGATGCTCAACGAGCACTTATGTTACATAGATGTCAGTTTGAGACCAGAATGACTAAATGAGCCACTAGGGCGGATTGGCCAGGGGACAGGCTTGGACTTTGTTTGTAGTTCCTGAGAAGTGGGAAGGCAGTGGAAGTTTCATGCAGGTTAGTCCTGTGATTCGCTTGTTTAGAAAGCACCTTTAGAATTCCTCCAGGAGGAGTGGGTTGGAGGAGGGCAAGGGAGTGATGGTGAATTGGCTCTGCTTTGAGTTATAGAAAGATGTTGACATTTATGTCTTCCAGCCGTGTATTTTATCTTTATGATGAGGATAATGTAATTCATTCTTTGGGATCTCTGTTGGTGTGAAATGAGTGGTGGATTGTGTACGTTCTCTGAGGAAGAGAATCTTGTAAAACCCTGACTCAGAATGGTTCAGCCTGCAGGATTTTCAGTGTAATCTTGCAAAGGCAACATGGGGTTTAGGAGAAACCATGCTCAGAATTGTGACTCCTCCCCCACCCCCCGCAGGCTAGTGATAGTCAGTTTGATCTAAGGTGCTAGGCAGCGACAGTGACCCACAGCTCCTAGAGAGCCTGGATAACCAGGGGAAGCGGGGACGCTGCAGTGTGCTGTGTTGCTAAGCTCCAACATTTGATACATTAGACTAGTTAAGTGCATTCACCACTTAAGACATGTTCAACTTATGATGGATTTATTGGGGGGTTACCCCATCATTAGCTCTTTAAACAAATAAAATAGCATTTTAGGGCTGGAGAGATTGCTCAGTGATTAAAGGCACTTTCTTAGAAAGTCTGACGGCCTGGATTTGATTCTCCAGTGCCCACGTGGAGCCAGATAGACAAAGTGGTGTGTGTCTAGAGTTTGTTTGCAGTGGCAGGAGGTACTGACACACCTGTACTCACTCTGCCTGCCTCTTTCTTTTTCTCTCTCAAATATATATTTTTAAAGGTAGGGTCTCACTCTAGCCCTGACCTGGCATTCACTATGTAGTCAGTCTCAGGGTGGCTTCGAACTCTCAGTGATCTCCCTACCTCTGCCTCCCAAGAGCTGGGATTAAAGGCGTGCGCCACCACACCAGGCAATAATTTTTTTTTTTTTTTAATAGCAAAGTGGAGCACACCAATAATCCCAGTACTCTGGAGGCTGATGTAGGTGTATTGTGAGTTTGAGGCCAGCCTGGGTTACGGTGAGTGGGGCTGTGTAATGAGATTGTCTCAAAAAACCAAACCAAAACAAAAAGGCAGTGTAAGATAAAGATCAAGAATTATTTAACTTCATCAACATTAAATTAATTGAGGTTATGAACTTGAAGAGGTTTTGTTTGCTTTTCTTGGTAAAAGAAACTTGAAATGTACGGAAATGAATCCTTAAAATAGCTGTTATGTGAGCTGAAGTTGTCCTCTATGAGGATGATATGTTTTGTAAAATGCAGTGGCTTTCTGTCCTATCTGGAGTTTTAATTAGTATTGAAGGGAAGAATCTTCTGCAGCAATTGTAACCTTGCATTACTTTTTAAAATATTTTTTAATATTTTTATTTATTTATTTATTTATTTGCAAGAAGAGAGCAAGAGAAGAGAGACAGAGAGAGAATGGGCACGCCAGGGCCTGTAGCCACTGAAAATGAACTCCAGATGCATGTGCCCCTTACATGGGTCCTGGGAAATCGAACCTGGGTCCTTTGGCTTCACAGGCAAATGCCTTACCGCTAAGCCATCTTTCCAGTCCTGCATTACTTTTTACTTCAGTTAATTGTAAGCTGCAGTCATTATCTGTTATCTATAGTTGTTTTGATCTCATCAGTTGAAGTGATATTATAGTTGTGTCTTGGCAATTTAAAAAGTAACATTTTTTTCTTACT
Source organism: Jaculus jaculus (assembly GCF_020740685.1). Classification (NCBI taxonomy): domain Eukaryota; kingdom Metazoa; phylum Chordata; class Mammalia; order Rodentia; family Dipodidae; genus Jaculus; species Jaculus jaculus. The sequence continues at coordinate 158,009,816 of NC_059106.1, forward strand.
ACAAAAGCATTAAATGTTTATTGAAGAAAACTTTTGAAATTATAGATAAGACAAAAAGACTAAAAGCCTGCCCAGAGTCTTGCCTTCTTTACAGCGCTAAGTTAGTAAATACCTTTGGTGGTTAGTGACCCAGCAGGCATCAGTGTGAAGCTCCCAAGTCTGGGGGACCTGAAGGCCTGTTAGGGACTGGGGTCACCAAAGGTAGCTCAGAGACACAATTCATTCTTTCGTGGTCCTAGAAGGGTACACTCTGGTGTTATTGCTCCTTCTAGTCCTTCACAAGAGCTAGAAATGTAGAAATGTGAATTTAACTTGAAGATAAATGTCCCAACTTGTATTAAAACACTGGCAGCCAAACAAAGTATTTGAGAGCTAGAGTCTATCTTTGTTGCCTTGCCCATTTGTTGTTGTTTGTTTGTTCTTGGTTTTTCGAGGTAGGGTCTCGCTGTAGCTCAGGCTGACCTGGAATTCACTCTGTAGTCTCAGGATGGTCCTTGAACTCGCAGCAATCCTCCTACTTCTGCCTCCTGAGTGCTGGGATTAAAGGTGTGTGCCCCCATGCCTGGTGCCTTTTTTTTTTTTTAAGCAGAAACAGGGGAGAGAGAATGAGAATGAATGAGGATGAATGGATATGTGTGCAGAGGCCTTCTTCATGCTACAGGCTCCACATGCAGGTGCCACTATGTGCATCTGGCTTTACATGGGTACTGGGGAATTGAACCTGGACTGGCAGGCTTTGCAAGCAAGCACCTTTAGCTGCTGAGCCATCCCTACCTTTCCTACTTCTAACTTTAGGTCATACAGGTTTTTATACCCTATGATTAGGTTTACTATATATTGAATATACTGAAAGTCTTTTGTGGTGCATACTGAATGCCTATCTAATCACTCACTGTTGTGTGAAATCATTTTGTTGTAATTATGACTGGTGGATTTCTTTTTTAAAAATACTTTTTAAGGGCTGGAGAGATGGCTTAGCGGTTAAGCACTTGCCTGTGAAGCCTAAGGACCCTGGTTTGAGGCTCTATTCCCCAGGACCCACGTTAGCCAGATGCACAAAGGGGGTTCACACATCTGGAGTTTGTTTGCAGTGGCTGGAGGCCCTGGCGCACCCATTCTCTCTATCTCCCTCTTTCTCTCTCTGTCACTCAAATAAATAAATAAATAAAAATAATTAAAAAATACTTTTTAATTAATTTTCAAGCAGAGAGAGAGAGAGAGAGAGAGGGAGGGAGGGAGGGAGAGAGAAAATGAATGAATGAGAATGAGTGCACCAGGGCCTCCAGCTGCTGAAAACGAACTCTAGATGCATGTTCCACTTTGTGCATCTGGCTTCACTTGGGTACTGGGGAATCAAACCTAGGTCTTACCCTTTGTAGGCAGGCACCTTAACCGCTGAGCCATCTCTCCAGCTCCCCTACACTTTAAAAAAATATATATTTTCAAGCAGAGAATGGGGGGGGGAACTGGTAGATTTCTTGGGCAGAAAGATTTAGAACTGTAGATATTATTTTTGCCAGTTTTCAGTATTTGGGAGCTTTCTTAGATTTGTCAGGGCTTAGACTTCTCTTTTGAGCCATATTTCAGGCTCATCAAGAACTCTGCTGAAAAGCTGTGTTTTGGGGAGGGACATTCAGTGGGCAGTTATCTGCTTTTCCTGTTAGACTTCAGGAAAGAGCAACTCGACCTTTTAAAGAAGGGCATGGGCCTGTGCTTGAAGAAAAAGTTTTTTGTTTGCTGTTCTAAGAAGACTACTGAAAATAGATGCTGAGGAGGCTAGGGAGATGGCTTAGTTCCTTACTTGCTTGCCAAGCCTTTTGGCCTGGGTTCGATTCCCCAGTATCCACATAAAGCCAGAAACACAGAGTGATGCATGAATCTGGAGTTCATTTGTGATAGCAAGAAGCCCTGGCATGCCTATTCTTTTTCTTTCTCTCTCTCAAAAAAAAAAAAAAACACTAAATGTTGAGGTTGGAGAGATGGCCCAGTGGTTCATGCACTTGCCTGCAAAGCCTAATAATTGGGTTCAGTGCCTCAATACCCATGTAAAGCCAAATACACAAAGTGGCACATCTAAAGTTCATTTGCCATGGCTAGAGGCCCTGGCATACCTATTTGCACCCGTGTGCATTTTTTCTCTTCCCTCTCTTTCTCTGCTTGCAAATAAGTAACATTTTTTTTTTAAAAAGATGCTGAAAGCTTATAGCATTGTGAGAAATTTTTCATCTGATTTTTTTCTATTAGAGACGTATAAGGTCATTTGTAGGTGATTTTCTTCATTTGCTCCTCAGCCCATGTAGACTAGAAACACTGGATCTCTCCTTTCATTATGGCTGTCAGCTTCTCACGAGCTTCATTTCCTTCCACCTCAGGGTTGGCCATTTCAGCTGCGCTCTACCCTGTTTTTGTCATCTCTGCCCTGCAAATTTCTGTCCCTCGGCTCATCCCAGCATCTGTGTTGTTTCCTGTATTTGTGCTGCTAAGTCAGCTGGAGAGAAGCTGTACAGCCTTGTAGACTTGCCCTTGACGGTCAGCTTTGTCCTACCAAATGATCCTCCTCGGACTCTTCTCCATTCCTCGGACGCTGTACTAACCTCGGCTCCTTTCCTCAGACCCCAAGGACCTTCAGGCACAGGGAGTGGTTCTGCCTGCTGTCTGGGTCTGCTCCCCATCCCCAGGTAACTCTGGTGGTTATGCCTTTCCTTTTTTTTTAAAAAAAAAATTATTGTTATTTTATATTTTACTTATTTGAGAGAGAGAAAGAGAAAGAAAGAGAGAGAATGGGCACGCCCAGGGCCTTCAACCACTGCAAACGAACTCCAGAAGCTTGTGCCACCTTGTGCCTCTGGCTTTTCGTGGAAATCAAACCTGGCTCTTTTGGCTTTGCAGACAAGTGCCTTAACGGCTAAGCCATTTCTCCAGCTTTTCTTATAAATTAGTCTTGGCTTCTGGAGAGAGTAAGGAAGAGGTAAGCAAGTGTCCCCTTTCCCATCTGCTAGGTGCTATCCTCACGTTTCCTCTGAGCCTTTGCTCTGCCATGCCCGTTCCCTTTGCAGAGCCAGAGCCAGAGCCCTGTCCTGCCTGACTGGTGCGTGCCAGGTGCAGGGAGGGCAACAGTGACAAGGTCCCTGTCCCTTCTCTATTTATATTCTGCTGGGGCAAACAAACAAGCAAACGCACGCATAAACGATTCCCAGCTGTTGCTGTAGAGAACCTGTTCACGAGGACCTAATGTAGTCATGGAGTCCTGGGAGGAAGATGGTCTGAACTATGCTTGGGGTTTAAACAGGGACAGGAAAAGCTGTTTTCCCTGCTGTGGGACCAGCATCTGAGCATCTTCTGTGGCATGGAAGAGGGTAGTGTATTCGACAAGAAGGTTACCATGTCTGGAGAAAAGGTTGGAGAGGGACGTAGGGCCAGGGGCTTGCACGCCCATGACACTGAGCTCAGGTTGTGGGCCTGTAAGCCCTCATTGAGGATGCTTGTTTGTTCTTCCTCTGGTCTGTGTCACCTTGGCTCACTCAGCCTTGCCTTCCTGGCACTCTACCCCCTCAGATTGTCACCTCCAGTCTTCCTTTAACATGCTGCTTTCTTGGAAGAGTTGCTTATGCTGGGTGCCTCCCACTGGGGGCTGCTCCAGACGAGCCATCCACATAAGCAGGGTTGAGGGGTTGGATGCACCCTCTCCTCCTGCAGTCTCTGGGGAACGAGGCCCTGGAGATTGGGTTCATTCACACAGTGATTTGTGAAACTCCTAGAATAGTAAGGTTTGGAGACATGCTGATGTGTGGAAAGGTGGGCACTGGCACCCACAGAGGAGTAAAGGAGGCTCTTCCTCTTCCCCTTACCTTGCCCTGTGAGTCCTCCATTTGGCTGTTGCCAAGGATGTAGTGCTTTCCCGAGTTCTGTGAGTGCTCTTGAATTACCGAAGGCGAAGGAGCATGTGGAAATCTCTGCCTGGAAGACAGTGGTGGGAACCTGGAACGTAAGACTTCATGTGAAGTGAGAGTAATCCCTTAACTTGTAAGTCACATTGCTTTCCGTAGTTACTTTCAGAACCGAATTGAATTGGAGGATACCGGTGGGGATGGAGTTTAGATAATTGAGCTCAGACTCTTGACTATACAGTGTCTGTATAGAACTGTATAATACAGACTCAGTCTCTGCCTTTAAGCCATAGATAGATAGCAGAGGTGATTACAATTTAACCATATAAGGCTGAAGCCTAGACTGTTGTGAGTCTGAAGCTGGTGGCTTGATTCTGGCAGTTCTCTACATGTATATACACACATACAAACACACATACATGTGCATATATACATGCACGTATATATGTATATGCTTATATTTGAGGTCGGGTCTCACTCTAACCTAACAGACATGGAACTCACTCTAGTTCCAGGCAGACCTCCAATTTGAGTGCTGTGATTACAAGCTTGTGCCATGACACCTGACCAAAAATCTTTTGAATTCATCCCTTTCGGGTCACATTGTTGCAGTCTTAGTCATCTTGGGGTGTTTCTTCTTGGCTGGTCTTGCTTCCTTGTTGTACTTCATTTCACATGCCCATGGTGCCAGAGGGTCTGTTCACAAGTCACTTGCTTTAGCATAGTACGTCTTTCCCTGTGGGTTCATCTAATGTGGCAGGTCTTGAACTTGCTGGCGTCAGGATGCCTGTGTTTATTCCAGTGTGATTGAGGATCCAAGGTACCTTTCTTCATAGGGGCTTTTGCCACTGTTTGCCACATCCAAAACTGAGTAACTTATAAGTCTGTTTAACATAAATAAATAACATTTTAATGAAAACTTTTCACAAAACAAAAAAATGAGAGGAGTGGTATTTATTGCCTTACATTTTTGCACATTTCATTCATGTCTAGTTAGGGGTTAGTAGGGGATAGCTGGATTCTCACACCTGTTCTTACAGCCAGTTATTTATTTATTTTTGTGGTTGTTGCTGTTGTTGAAGCAGTTGACCAAAAGCTGCCTTCTGAAGATGTACTAGAAAAGGAGGTTTTTAATAGCATTTTCAGAAAGTTGCTGTTATTTAGTGATACTATATTAAATGACAGATCTCGATACTGGATAATTCCTTAGGAGTTACTTGTAGTATGGATTCAGAAATCAGCCAGGTGAAGTTTTCATTTTATTTCTTCTTCTTCTTTTTTTAGTTTTTCAACATAGGTCTCACTCTAAGCCCAGGCTGACCTAGAATTCACTATGTAGTCTCAGGGTGGCCTCGAACTCACAGTGATTCTCCTACCTCTGCCTCTCAAGTGCTAGGATTAAAGGCTTGTGCCATCACGCCTGGCTTATTTCTTCTTTTTCTAAAAAAATGTTTATTTATTTATTTATTTGAGAGCAAGACAGAAAGAAGCAGAGAGAATGGGCACTGCAGGGCCTCTAGCCACTGCAAACAACCTCCATACACATGTACTGCCTTGTGCATCTGGCTTACATGGGTCTTGGGGAATTGAACCTGGGTCCTTAGGCTTTGCAGGCAAACACCTTAACTGCTAAGCCATCTCTCCAACCCAAGTTTTCATTTTCTCTTCTATAAAACCTATCTTGTCCTTTGAATGGGAAGTTTACTCTGTGTTAACTTTAATACTGTACATTGGTCACCTGGAAAATACTGGTTCACTGAGTTCTGTAGGTCGTCCAGGTGCTGACACATTTTGTTAAATTTACCATCATATTCGTTGTTTTATTTTTGGGGGCAGGGGATCTCATGTTGCCCCGACTGCCTCAAAATTGTTATATAGCTGAGGATGACCTTGAAGTTTTTTTTTTTTTAAATTTATTTAATTATTTGAGAGCGACAGATAAAGAGAGAAAGACAGATAGAGGGAGAGAGAGAGAATGGGCGCGCCAGGGCTTCCAGCCACTGCAAACGAACTCCAGAAGCGTGCGCCCCCTTGTGCATCTGGCTAACGTGGGACTTGGGGAACCGAGCCTTGAACTGGGGTCCTTAGGCTTCACAGGCAAGCGCTTAACCTCTAAGCCATCTCTCCAGCCCGACCTTGAAGTTTTTTAAAACAATGGTTTATTTATTTATTAGAGAGAAAGAGTGCACCAGGCCTGCAGCCATTGCAGATGAACTTCAGGGGCATGCGCCATCTTGTGCCTCTGGCTTTACATGGGTACTAGGGAATCGAACTTGGTCCTTAGGCTTTTCAGGCAATCATTTTAACTATGTGCCATCTCTGAAGTCTGACTTGATCCTCTTACCTTCCAAGTCTGAGGTTACTGTAACCACATCTGGCTTTTATCACACTTATCATATTAGATGATCCTTTAAAATCCAGGAAACAGTATATAGCTCATGATAGCCGATGAAAGTTTTCCAACGTTCTGATTTTTCACCTAAAAGCTCAGATCTTCACTGGAACTTAGCTAAAAGATCGAGAAGTGATGAAAAGCTCAAATCCTATTAGAATCAATGTTACTAGTTTTTTTTTTGTTTAAGTAACAGTTTCACTTCCTTTTTCAGATATCATCTGTCAGATATCCAAGTCAGAATAGCCATAGTTTTTCTGTTGTCACTAAAGGTGACAAAGTAACTAACTGTATTCTTTGAAAGAGCAGCAAGTTTAGCTGGCAGTTCTTACTGCAGGCGTTTTTCCTCAAGATATCTAACAGTGCCATTTGCCATATATGTGCATTATGAATATACACATATGTAAGGGCAAGATTAATCAAGTAATTTTTTATGATACATTGAGATTACTGATGTGAATGAGCATGTATTCCTTTATGTATCTGGCTGGACGTGGGTACTGGGGAGTTGAGCTGGCCAGCAGGCAATGCAAGTCTGTGCCTTTAGCCACTGAAACATCTCCCCAGCCCTCAAGAATGAGGCTTTAAAAAATATGTATACATATATGTATATGATTTGTTTACTTGAGAGAGAGAAAGAGGGAGAATGGGCACACTAGGGGCTTCCCGCCACTGCAAATGAACTCCAGATGCCTGCGCCCCCTTGTGCATCTGGCTAACATGGGTCCTGCTGAATCGAACTGGGATCCTTTGGTTTTGCAGGCAAAGGCTTTGACTGTTAAGCCATTTCTCCAGCCCAAGAATGACGCTTTTTAAGTGTGGGTGTGTGGCAGTGAACATGACAATGACCAAAAGAACAGCTTGTGCATCATTGCTAAGGTAGCTGCAGTTCAAATTACCATGGTTTTTGTCAGTGCGAATAAGAACACAGGGAAAGGGGCCAAGAATGTGTGAACACGATTGTGACAATAACTTTGACCCTCCGAAAGGGTTTTGGGAGGCCCTAGAATCCACACAGCACACTCTGAGAGTTATTGTCTGCATTCACAGAGCTCTGGTCAAAGAGCACTAGCTCTCTCCTGCTCACTGTCCTCGTTCTCGGCCTGTGCACCGTAGCACTCTCCAGTGCACAGGTCTGCACGCCTCGAGGACTTTTGTCTCCCCTTCCTTCACTCTCCGCTCCCTCTTTCTTCTTTTCATTTTGACAGTGCTGGGGATCAGACCCGTTGCACGTGCTAGGCAAATAACTCTGTTACTGAGCTGTTAGGCCTTTCATCCTAGCATGTCCTTGACCCTCTTTGGCCTTGCGGTACTCTATCCTTGACTGACTGATCGGGCCAAGCTGGATGTGAAATTGAAAGCTCAAGCTAATAGGTATTGCCTAAATTTTTAATTTTTTTTTTTATCTTGGTGCCTTCTATTTTACCAGAAATGGTAATCAGTCCCTCTCCCTGTCTCTCCTCTCTCTCCCTCCCCCCCCCTCTCTGATTTGGGTCTAATTTAAAGAATGCCTGATTTCTTTCAACAATTGTAGGGCACTTGGTTTCCTATTTGTGATACTTTCTTGGTGTGTTAATCAGATTTTTGTTGTTGTTGTTTTTGCTATGACAATTACCTGAGAAGAAACATTTAAGCTTAGGTGTTAGGATTTATTTTGACTCAGACTTTCGGAGGTTCCAGTCCATGGCTGGCTGATCCATAGCTGTGGGCCTGAGGTGAGGCTGAAAATCATGACGGAGCCCATGTGCTGGAGCAGAGCAGCTCACCTCGTGGCTGGCAAACAGCAGAGAGAGACAGAGAGACAGACAGACAGACAGACAGACAGACAGACACACACACACACACACACACACACACAGAGAGAGAGAGAGAGAGAGAGAGAGAGAGGGAGAGGGAGAGGAAGGGAGGGAGGGAGGGAGGGAGAAAAAATATGAGAGGGAAGGAAGGAACACATCAAGGATAATATAGCAATGTCAGTCAGGTTCAGCCAGCAGGCATGCTTACCATTACTGTTCAGAAAATTAAATCTATCCATTGTTGCCTTCTGTTTATACTGGCATTATTGTTTAAATTTTAGATTTCTTCTTGTGAGATTTTTTTATGACTTAAAAGTACTTATTTAAAAATATATTTATTTATTGAAAGAGAAAGAAGGAGAGAGAGAGAGAGAGAGAGAGAGAGAGAGAGAGAGAGAATGAGAATGTGCCAGCTCCTTCAGCCTCTGCAAATAAACTCCAGACCCATGTGCTACATTGTGCATCTGGCTTTTGTGGATTCTGTGGAATTGAACCAGGGTCCTTTGGCTTTGTAGGCAAGTGCCTTAACTGCCAAGCCATCTCTAGTTTGTGTATTTATTTGAGAGAGAGAGACAGAAAGAAAGAGGCAGAGAGAGAGAGAGAATGAGAATGGGCGCACCAGAGCTTCCAGCCACTATAAACGAACTCAAGACACATGTGCCACCTTGTGCATCTGGCTTACATGGGTATTGGGTCCTTAGACTTTGTAGGCAGATGCCTTAACTGCTAAGCCATCTCTGCAGCTTGTGAGAGATGTTTTCTTCAAGATTCAAAGCTATTAACTAGTAAGAAGCCACTTTAGATTATGAGTTTTAGTTTAGTTTTAGTTTGTAACATCTTGCATTGTTGTTGTAACCTTTTAAGATCACAATTGAGACATACATGAAACATTCTTGGTAATAGAATGTTGCAGTAGAACATCCAAAATGTCTTTTGTCAGATCAGAAAGGGTTTAGATCAGGATGACAAAGTAGCATTCACTTACTTTGTGTGTGTGTGTGTGTGTCATTTCTAATGAGTAAAGGAACAAGTTCTAAAACCAAGAGTTACATAAAAGATGTGTGTAACAATAGGGATGAGAATTGAAAGTGACATGTCAGGAATATGGCTCCTAGCATTTTCCAAAGCCAGCCTCATTTAGGCAACTATTAAATGGTTGATTGAGAGGCAGTGGAGCAAACTGCGCTTTCTGTGTAGCCATACCTTGTAGTGTGCCTCGCCTATTGGATAGGGCTGCTGGCAGTTCTTGTCTGAAAGGTTGCTGGGAGGGTGTTCAAACGCAGCGAGCCCTGTGTAAGAAGTGACTGTTACCTGCTTTACTATCACCACCTATGATCCAAGCCGGGAGTGTATCGTTTAAGGGGAAGAAAACTGCAGGAATTGTATGATTATTTACAACTTGATTTATGACCTCATAACTTCTCATTTATTTTCATTATGTAGAAGAACGACCATTTGTTTGAAGCTTGGAAGCGAGAAGTGGGCCAGATGTACCATAAATTTAAAAATGTTCTGTTTACTTACAAGAAGTAACTGGGCAATTAACTCAATTAAAACATGCAGAAAAGGTATAAATAGGCACTTACCCAAAGACAATACACCCATGGCTGAAGAGATGCAACGATGCTTAATACTGTTAATCATCAGAGAGAGAGGGAATGAAAACTGAGGTACCACTTTGCACTCACAAGGATGACTACTACTTAAAAAAAAAAAATAAAGTAACAAGTGTTGGTGAGGTTGTGAGAAACTTGGAAATCCCATTCCACCTTGATGTGATACAAAATGCTGCTGCTGAGGAAAGTAACTATTCAGTTCCTCAGTAAGTTAAATACAGAGTTATCATTCCTAGGTACACAACTAAAAGAACTGATTCAAACAAAAGCTCCATCGGGAGTTAAGGTTGCACATCATTATGAGTATGCTACATATCTTTGAACTATACACTGTAGATAGCTAAAATGGCAAATTTTTAATGTACATTCCATTATACAAAAAAGGAATGGAGGTTGATATGACATTTATTAAGGTTATTATTAAGGTTATTATTTTTATTGTTATTTAGTTATTATTAAGGTTATCTTAATTTCCTAAATTCTTTTTATTTTTTATTTTTTGAGGTAGAGTCTCGCTGTAGCTCAGGCTGACCTGGAATTCACTCAGTAGTCTCAGGCTGACCTCAAACTCACAGCGATCCTCCTACCTCTGCCTCCCAAATGCTGGGATTAAAAGCGTGCGCCACCACACCCACCTCCAACATTCTGTCCTAAATCATTTTTTGTCATTTTCTGAAATTTTGCTTATTCTGTATGTAGATCAGTGAAGCATTTTATAATTTTTTTTATTGTCTTATAAGTCCAGGAAAGTTGGGAAAAAGAAAGCTATTAGAGTCCCCCCCCCCCCTTTGCTATAAGATATTTAGTACCTGTTTTCAGGGCATAGATTTTAAGGTGTCAAATGGTGGGGAGGATTGCCTTGATATTTGTGAGCAGAATGCAAACTTAGATGGTTGTCATGAACCATGACTCCGTTGTGTGCTTGCCTGTTCTCTGTAGGGGTGTGGTGTTTTCCAGAGGCTGTGTGACAGGATGATGTCATCCCCTTGCCGGTGGTTTATGAGCTGGTATATGTCTTATTCTGAGTTTTCTAAGGTAAACTCTTTGGGAGCCCCAGTATACAAAAATAAAAAGGCACATGGATCCTTTTTGGGCACTGGGTGGGGGGTTTGGATGGGGAATCAGTTAACTTCTTTTTTAAACACTTAAGGATTATTAGATGTGGAACTAAAAGAGTTCTTTTTGGGAACATCCCTTTAATTCCAGCACTGGAGAGGCCGAGGTAGGAGGATTGCTGTGAGTTCAAAGCCAGTTTTGAGACTACAGAGTGAATTCCAGGTCTAGAGTGAGACCCTACCTCAAAAAAGTAAAAGACTTTTGAAGCTAAATTCTGAGATACTTAGATTTCTGTAGCTATTCTTTTCTGTAGGATGAATTCATCTACATAAACATGGAGATGTCTGTAGTTAAAAGTACCATATTGTATAATGGAAATGTGCCAGAGAGTAGATTTCATGTGCTTGCCATGCCACAAATGTAATTATGTGAAGAGATGAATCCGTGACTTTGAAGTTACCAGTTCACTATACCTGTGAGATTCTACATTTGAACACCAGAAACACTGATGGGGAAAAAAAAAAAATCCCAATTCTCTACATGCATGTATATGTTTGTATCAAAATATGTCTATGTATTTTAAACTTATAAAACAAAAAGGAAAAAAAAATGGTGCTAGGTTGGAGGGCAGGGACGGGGTGTGGACTTGTAGGGAATTGGGTGGCCTCAAGTAAACCTTACAAAATTCCAGCTTTTTTACCTGTCACATGTTTTAGAAAAAGTACATGTAAATGTCCGTCCTGGGAGTGCTTTTGTTCCTTTATTGTGATCAGAGTCTGCAATGTCCCCACAGGCTCATACCCTGAGTGTGAGCACCCAGCTTGGGCTGCCGTGTTGAAGGACTGTGAAGCCCGAAGGAGGTGGGCCGAGGTGGCAGATAGAGGTGGGTCATGCGGGTGGGCCTGTGAAGACTGCTGTGCCAGCCTGCCTCCCCGTCAGCCTCCACGGGAAGAGCCGTGGCCTTGTGCTCCTGCTGCCATACCGGCCCTGTTAGCTGTGACCGAAGCAAACCTTTCCTTGAATTTGATCCTGATGGGTATGTTATTCATAGCACACAAAAGTAACAAATCTGGGGCTGGAGAGATGGCTTAGTGGCTAAGCGCTTGCCTGTGAAGGCTAAGGACCCCGGTTCGAGGCTCCATTCCCCAGGACCCACGGTAGCCAGATGCACAAGGGGGCGCACACATCTGGAGTTCATTTGCAATGGCTGGAAGCCCTGGCATGCCCATTCTCTGTCTTTCTATCTGCCCGCCCCCTGTCACTCTCAAATAAATAAATAAAAATGAACCAAAAAAAATTTTAAAAATAAACAAAGTAACAAATCCTTCCTGAGTTCTTTCTTAAGAGGACTGCAGACCTCTGGAGGGCAGCCAGGGTTTCTCTGGGCTGGTCACTAGCACGAGCCCAGCACCTGACCCCTCCATATGTTTGGCAAACAGATGTGGCCGGTTCGTATAACTGGCATTATTGATGTTGGGTTGCAAGCACACTTTGCTTCATGCTGATCCTGGTGGTACTTCTGTGATGAACAACTGTCCTGTGTGAACCACTGTATTCATTACCACATCTAACCCTGGCAGATTTTGCCCCAAATGGGCACACTTACTAGTTCAAGGAGAAGGCATTTATGAAGGTTTTTTTTTGGGGGGGGGGTAAACCCGATCGCTGCATTTCTGTGTATATATGGCTGGAACGTTGTTATTACTCAGGAATCCAGTTTACTGTTTGAGTAGCTCTGCCTTTGACCTTGTAATTAAATGAGCTTGCAGTCAGTGTCTTTCCTCAAGGAAGCTAAGTGTGTTTGAACATCTCCGAGACCTGAAGGCTTAGAGGCATGTCTCTGGGACTCACTGGCTCTTTTAAGACATCACAACAGGTATGGTGTTCTGTCACTGTGAAGCTTTTTGTCTTTCAAAAACTTTCAACTCTTAGGGATTTAGCCGCCTAGTCCTTTTGAATGAATTAATATGTTACTGTGGGAATTTTGAGAAAAGTAATTTGACTATTTTGGAGAATTTTTGGATTTAGAAGGCCCAAAATGGGTTTCTTAAACTAATCAACAAGCATTCACCACATCTAGGGTGGCACCCAAAATTTGCATTTCTCCCGATCCCTATTCATCTTTCTGATGTCGCATCAGACTTTGAGCACCCTGGGTTAACATGTGGAAGCCAGGTAAAGATAGTGGCTTGAAAGGGTCTGTTGTTTGCAGAGTATTTTGTGTTCCCCAGTGGCAGGAATAATAGAACAGTAAAGAAAAGCTGCTGTTGGTATCTGTAGAGAAGGGAAACAGACCTGTGTGAGTCCTGTGGTCCTTATCAAGGTGTGAGAAGCTATTTGGAAACACTTTAACTTTCTTTTTTTCTTTATTGTTTTTTTTTTTTTTTCCTCGAGGTAGGGTCTCATTCTGGCCCAGGCTGACCTGGAATTCACTATGTAATCTCAGGGTGACCTTGAATTTACAATGATCCTTCCTACCTCTGTCTCCTGGGATTAAAGGTATGCGCCACCATGCCTGGTTGCAGAAACACTTTAACTTCAACATGTTTATTTTACCTTTTAAAAATTATTAGAGGGGCTGGGGATATGGCTGAGCTGACCCACGTAAGCCAGATGCACAAGGTGGTGCATGCATCTAGAGTTTGTTTGCAGTGGCTGAAGGCCCTGGCATGTCCATTCTCTATCTGCCTCTTTCTCTCTGTGTCTGTCGCTCTCAAATAAATAAATAAATAAATAAATAAATAAATTTTTTTTTGAATTTTTATTTATTTGAGAGCGACAGACACAAAGAGAAAGACAGATACAGGGAGAGAGAGAGAATGGGCGTGCCAGGGCTTCCAGCCTCTGCAAACGAACTCCAGACGCGTGCGCCCCTTGTGCATCTGGCTAATGTGGGACCTGGGGAACCGAGCCTCGAACCGGGGTCCTTAGGCTTCACAGGCAAGCGCTTAACCACTAAGCCATCTCTCCAGCCCTCAAATAAATTTTTAAAAAGATAAGAGTAATTCACAAAACGTCATGCAGAAAACATTTGTATTCTAAAAGGAAAAAAAAATTCTTTTAAGCATTTTATTACATGAAGATACTTTATTACTTTTTAGTTACTGTTCATTCAGAATCTCTTATCTATGTAGGACTTTTGCGTTATTACAAAATGGAAGTTTTTATTAATAAAGCAGAACTGCCACATTGTAATGAAAGGAGATCATTAGAGTCAATCTGCCTGGAATAAATCTCAAAGTTGACTATACTGTCTCACTGCTAACCCTTCGTTCTGGTCACCACTGTCTCTCCAGTGGGATCAAATCTGCCATGGTTTCTTTGTTGGCTGTCTCAGTTTCACTCACCTTCCTGTACTGCACTATATCAGCTCCATGCAGCAGCTTTTACCCTGAAAATCAGATCACATCATTCCCTTGCTTAAAACCTTTCAGTGACTTTTTAAATTCAATTTTTAACATTTTATTTATTTGCAGACAGAGAGAGAAGAGAGATAGTCAGAGAGAATGGCTGTGCCGGGGCCTCCAGCCACTGAAAATGAACTCCAGATGCACGTGCCCCTTGTGCGTCTGGCTTACGTGGGTCCTGGGGAATTGAACCTGGGTCCTTTGGCTTCACAGGCAAACGCCTTAGCCACTGAGCCATGTCTCCAGCCCTGAAAATCAATTTTTTAAAAAATGTTTTATTTACTTATAGGAGGGAGGAGCAGATAAAATGAATGGGCATGCCAGGGCCTCCAGCTACTGCAAAGGAATTCCAGATACATGCTCCACCTTGTGCATCTGGCTTGCATGGGTACTTGGGAACCAAACTTGGGTCCTCAGGCTTTGTAGACAAGCATCTTATCGGTGGTGCAGCCAACTGTCCAGCCCCCTTTCAGTGACTTTTAAAAAATACTTCTTATAACTTTAATGTATGACCATGCTGTAATAGTGACTTAAAAAAATCTTCATATTTGTGTGTGGGGGGGCGGGGGGTCAGAAGACAATCTCTGGTGTCAATGTTGCCTTCTGCCTTGATGGAGGCAGGATCTCTTGATTCCTTGAGCCATCTGGCCATGAACTTCTGGAGCGTCTCCCGTCTCTACCGCCTTCTCTTGCTGTAGGAGTGCTGGGGTTATAGATGTGCACTACCAGCGTCTGCTTTTATGTGGGTTTTGGGGATCTGATCTCCGGTTCTCGAGTTTGTGTGGCACGTTCTTTACCCAGGAGCCCTCTCCTCAGCCCTGGAAGACTTTTATTGTGCTAAAATGCAGGTCTCCCTAACAGTCTGTTGTCTAGCCCGTGTAGCCTCTCCAGTGTCCTGGCTTGCATTTTCTTTTGTCAATTGTGTACAAGTTTGGCCTTTGTCTGTTCCCTGAACAGATTCCGTTGTCTTTGGGTCTTTGCACTGACTGATTCTTCTCTAGAACATCCCAGAAGCTATTCCAAATGTCTTCTCAGAGAGTCCTTGCTTGGTTTCCCAGGCTCACAAAGATGACTGACCTTTCACCTTGTTACCCTGCCCTTTTTTCTTTGAATCCGGTCTCTGTGTGTCAGGTGAGCTCTTGGGCTTGTTTACTTGCTGGCTTTCTTTCTGTTCTAGAAATGTTAACTCTTCCAGGGCACGATGTCCTGTTCATGTGGGAATTCCCACCACAAACGGGTTCCTACCATAAGGTAGTAGGCATAGATAACCATTTGTGAAGTTATTCTTTCCTCCTATTTCTTTTTGTTTTGGGGATGGACCCCAGGGCTTCAGACATAACCAGGTGAGCACTCACCATGGACCCACATCCCCAGCCCCAGCTTTTCTCTCTTTAGCCTCAGTGTGAAGTTTTGCTTTACCAAGCATTGTCTTGGTTGAGCAAAGTTTAAGGTTAATTTTCTTAGAAGATGGGGATTTATTTATTAAAGCAAGGTTTCACTCTAGCCCAGACTGATCTGGAACTCACTCTGTAGCCTAGGCTGGTCTTGAACTCATGGTGATCCTCCTTCCTCGGCCTCCTGAGTGCTGGGATTAAAGGCGTGCACTACCACACCCAGCACTTCTGATTAAAAGAAAAAAATTTTTGTTTATTTATTTCTGTTTATTTGAGAGTGACAGACAGACAAGAGAGAAAGAGGCAGATAGAGAGAAAATGGGCGCGCCAGGGCCTCCAGCCACTGCAAATTATTTTTTTCATACTTACAGCATTAGCTTTAGCAATGATACCATTTGTGCATCTGGCTTATATGGGTCCTGGGGAATGGAGCTTCAAGCTGGGGTTCTTAGGTTTCACAGGCAAGCACTTAACTGCTAAGCCATCTCTCCAGCCCCTTTCTGATTTTTTAATCTGAGGGACAAGCATGACTATGGCATAGTAATTTTCCTCCCTATCTCCTATTGGCATCATAATTTTCAATATTTTCTGATTAAGAATGTACATTCTTTACTTCTGAATTGCAGTCTGTTTTACCCTGTAATTAGGAAGATTATGAGATTATATCATTTTTATATTTGCCATTTTAAAGAGTGCTTCTTGAATTCCAATCCAATGCATTTATATAGCCTTACTATGTAAATATATTGCTGGTTTGTTATTCATGCATGTAAACATGCTTGGTCAGTTGTATATTCATAGTGTACAAGGTCATTGCTCCTTATACTGAATTTGTGACATCAGTCCTGATCAATTTTACTATTTTAGGTTTTGGCTGCTCTTTTTATAGAAATCCATCCTACTTGTGATTAAGTTACTACCTTCTACATTTTGACCAGTACACACAAAGTGATTGTCTTTAGAGCTTGTCTTGTGTATTTTCATGTTGTATTACTGGGAGAATAAGGTTTTACAGATGCTGCTTTCACATGGATTATACATTTTAAGAAAAACATTTAATTTTTTCCTACTTCCAGCATTAGCTTTAGAAATGGTACCTTATTAAACTTTGCAGCTTCCCTGGGCGTTGTGGCACATGCCTTTGATTCCAGCATTCGGGAGGTAGGAGAATTGCCATGAGTTCAAGGTCATCCTGAGAATACAGAGTGAGTTCCAGGTCACCCTGGGCTAGAGTGAGACCCTACCTTGGGAAAAAGAAAAAATTTGTAGTTCTTAGGGGCTGGCAAGTTGGATTGCTCAGTGGTTAAAGGTGCTCGCTTGCAAAGCCTGCAGGCCCAGGTTCAATTCCCAAGCAATTAACCCAGATCCAAAAAAGTGGCACAAGCATCAGGTATTTGTTTATAAAGGCAAGAGGCCCTGGTGCGTACACACACACGCACGTGCACACATGCAAGTAAGATAAAAAATTTTTTTAATTAGCAATTTTTTTGTGTGTGTGTTGATGGTAAGGTTGGGGATTGGGGTCTTGCTTGTTGCCTAGGCTGGCTTCAAGCTTCTGGGCTTAACTGATTCTCCTATCTTCAGCCTTCCTTATAGCTAAGACTGCAGACACATGCCGCTGTGCTTGTAATTTGTACACTTTTAGATAAATCCTTTCTAATTTTTACGTTTATTTTAAAAATATTTTTGGTTGGAGAGATGGCTTATCGGTTAAGAAGCTTGCCTGAGAAGCATGAGGACTCCCCAGAACCCATGTAAGCCCGATGCAAAATGTGGCACATGCATCTGGGGTTTGTTTGCAGTGGCCAAGGCCCTAGCATGTTAATTCTCTTTCTCCCTACTCCTCCCACCTCATGAAATGAAATATTTGAAAAGTGAATTATTTTTTATTTATTTATTTATTTTTGTGTGTGTGTGAGCAGGAGAGAGAATATGAATGTGTGTAATGGCATCCAGGGCCTCTTGCTCTTGTAAACAAACTCTAGTCCCTTTATCCTATTTATTTATTTATTTTTATTTTTCAAGGTAGGGTCTTCCTCTAGCCCAAGCTGACCTGGAATTCAATTTGTAGTCTCAGGGTGGTCTCAAACTCTCTGCGGTCCTCCTATCTCTGCCTCCCAAGTGCTGGGATTAAAGGTATGTGCCTGGGCCTTTATTTTTAATATCTAAGTTTTAGGTTTATTTCTAGTTAGTGTAGCCTCCTATTTTCATAAGTCTGTTACATAGCAGATGTGATATCTTTTGTTTTCAAAGAAATACATTAAATTAATCCTCAGTTAACTTACATCAAAAGGAATGGTGGATTTCTGTAATATTGTCGACTTGACAGGATCTAGAATCACCTAGGAGACTAGCCTCTGGGCATGTCTGTGAGGAAGTTTCTAGATTGAGTTAACTGAGATGGGAAGGCCTAACCTAGAGGGCACCGTGAGCTGAGCACTATCATTCACTGCTCTCTGCCTCCTGAGCACAGTTGCAATGTGAGCAGCCGCCTCTGAGTCTGCCACCCTGCCTGCCCTGCCGTGGAATTTATTCTCAGCATGTTCACATTCTCATTGGCAACATTTTGTTGAAGCAGTGAGAAAAGTAACTAACACAATTTTATTTCTCTGGACATTGCTTCTTGTATTCTGTGGCATTTTCCATTGGTGTCAGTTTTCCAAGTTTTCATTAAAGCATTTCATTCATATTCATTGGTTGACTAATTATTCTTGTCTTTTTCCTCTCATACCCTGAGGTTACTTTTTTATTTCTTTAAATTTATCTTGTCTCTTGAATGTAAGTCAAGAACTGGAGAAGATGTTAATTTTAGTCTTGCCATCTTTTGTGACTTGGTGCACTAGATAATCTCCATGTGAGTGAGACATTCAAGCCCCTTAACCCTTGCCTGAACTTGTCTGTGGAGGTCTTGTTTGTTGAATGCTGGGGCATTTCTTAGCTAGCAGATGATCTTATTTTGTAAGCAGGCATTGTACAAGTTCCCCACGCCTGTTCCCTCACACCATTAATCATCATTACTTGGAGCCTCAGAAATGTAGCTGAGACTTGGGTCATCCGGCTCTCCATAGTGTTGGAAATCTACCCTGCTGAGACCAATGTGTGAAATATTGATTTTGTTCTCAGTCTGCATCTGAGAACTAGTTGTCTCCAATAAGCCTCTAATTGAATTCCTTATGAATATGTTACTAAAAGTTACCTGTTGTGTCTGATTTACAAAGAGATCTGATTAGGGTGTAGATGACATGATTAACCTACTAAACGCTTGTATAACTGCTCTATTTAGTGTAACTTGGAAATACTGTCAGATATGTAGAGCAGACTCAGGGACCTTGCTGACTAGTTTTTATTTGCAGTTTGATGAATTTCTGTATTTTTTTTGTAGTTGCTGCCCATTGTAGAAACACCTACTTTGCTAAACAGATTAGGAATGTGTGCAGGCGACAACTTAAAAGATTGTGTTTGCTGTTGAAGCAGATGCCCGTAAGTAAAGCTGTCCGATCAAGGAGGAGGAGAGAGAAGGCTGGAAGCCCCTGTAACATCCGCTGGAGACCCCGCAGCCCTGCCAGTTAGTCTTTGTTTCCCCTCTTAGGCTTTCATCTTCTCTGTTGTGTTAAAGCACTTCACTTAGCTTTTTTTTTTTTTTATTAGAGTGCTGATAACTTCTTCAAGAAATGCGATTCAGTGATAACTTTGTTTTCTTGAGACTACTATCTAATCTGACACTTGACATCTGAACCTCTTTTCAGGGAAGTGCCCACCCATTCTTGAGGTTGACTCTCAGATCAGACATTGATCTTAATGGCCAAGTGCTTCAGATCATCCCTGGCGTCTGAGTTGATCTTGATGTCACTCACCCATCACAGTACTGATTCTATTGAAAACTGGGATTTGGTCTCTTATGTGTTTCAAATCTCGGCAAGCTATGAAAGAATGAATTTTTCCAAACGTGGGATAGTATGGTAAAGCATGTATATATATATTTTTTTCTTTGTTTGTTTTTTTTTTTTCCAAGGTAGAGTCTCCCTCTAGCCCAGGCTGACCTGAAATTCACTATGTAGTCTCAGGGTGGGCTTGAACTCATA
This sequence comes from Jaculus jaculus, assembly GCF_020740685.1. Taxonomy (NCBI): domain Eukaryota; kingdom Metazoa; phylum Chordata; class Mammalia; order Rodentia; family Dipodidae; genus Jaculus; species Jaculus jaculus. The sequence continues at coordinate 158,029,446 of NC_059106.1, forward strand.
CTGATTCTCCTACCTCTGCCTCCCGAGTGCTGGGATTAAAGGCGTGCGCCACTATGCCCGGCGCATTATTTTTAAGATTAAGGTAATACATTAAAAATTAATTAATTTTCTTTTTTTTTCTTTTTTTCTTTTCTTTATTTTTATTAACATTTTACATGATTATAAAATATATCCCATGGTAATTCCCTCCCTCCAAAAATTAACTAATTTTCATCCAATGTTAGCTCAGAAAAGGGATATTTAAATACTTATTGTTTGTTTAAAGCTTGGATTGGTGGTAGAAACAGTTAACTCAGTAGAGCTTACAACTTCACTATATTATCTCAAAAGTACTGTTAGTTGTGAGATGAAGGGGGATGGGAAATGGTCAGTCATTCTTTTTTTAAAAAAATATTTATTTATTTACTTATTTGCAAGGAGAGAGAGAGATAGACAAACAGAGAACGGGTGTGCCCAGGCCTCCAGCCACTGAAAACAAACTCCAGCACATGTGCAGCTGTGTGTCTGGCTTTATGTGCGTACTGGGGTTTTGAACTTGGCTCCTTTGGCTTTGCTTGTAAGCTCCCTAACTGCTAAGCTATCTCTCTAGCCCTGATCATTCATTTCTTTTAAATCAAGCTTAACTGCAGTTATATACGAGGGAAAACAGGTGATTTCTCAATTTAATCATATCCACTTGTGTGAACAATGGAAAAATAGACTTTTTTTTTTTTTTGAGGTAGGGTCTTGCTGTAGCACAAGCTGACACAGAATTCACTATGTAGTCTCAGGGTAGCCTTGAACCCACGGTGATCCATCTACCTTTCTACCTTAGCCTCCCAAGTGCTGGGGTTAAAGGTGTGTGCCACCACACCTGGCAGGACATTTGGAAGGCTAAAGTAGGAGGATTCCCTGAGTTTGATGGGCTACAAAGGGAGTTCCAGGTTAACCTAAGCTACAGTGAGACTTGCCTCAAAATAACTAACAATAACAAAATATATCTCACCCCCCCCAAAAAAAAAGAAGAGAAAAAAAGGAAAACTACACTCATCCTAATTGTTTTATAATTTTAATTAAATTTTATTTTGCTCCTTTTGAATTCATGGTTAAGTAACAGATAACTAGGCAAATTGAGAGGCATTTACTTCTTAAATAGTCTCTTGCTTTTGTTGATGCAAAAGACACAGCTCTCACCCCAAAGGGACGAGATAGTTTATTCTGGAGCCAAATAAGAGTGACCATGGCCCTGGAACACAGATTCTCCCAGTTCCATGTTTTAGCATGTTAACAACTTTATGAAGGTTTTATAGTTACAGAACAAAAGAAAGTCATGAATCAAGGCACTTTTCAAATACATTGGCTGCCCATCCGGTAGGCAGGGGTTACAGCAATGTGGGGGAGGGCGGAATCTCCACCATAACCCTTAGATGCCCCGTCTGATGACATTCTTAGTGCTTGGGGTGGTGGAAGGCGGTGGTCTGCTAGTACATTCCTAAAAGGTCACACCTGGTCACCTGGCAATCACATGGATGTTAGGTCAGACACATAGATGGTCAATAAATGGCTCTTAAGGGGCTAAACAGAGTCCAAGGTAGTTTAGCTAGATCTCAACATTCCATCTCTGGTCACAGGAGTTTGTTTGTTTATATTATTTATTTGCAAGCAGAGAGGGAGAATGGATGGGTGTGCCAGGGCCTCCAGCCACTGCACACAAACTCTAGAAGCATGCACCACTTTGGACATCAGGCTTACTGTGGGTACCAGCAGGCTTTGCAAGCAAGTGCTTTTATCCACTGAGCCATCTCTCCTGGCCCTCACTGGAATGTACTTTTATCAGTCCATCTGGCCTCATTGGAAGTAGATGCAGCAGATAGAGAGCTTTTCTGGGAACTTTAAGTCACATCTTTTATTATGAAAACTTCCAATATTTACAAGAGGCATAAAAGATGTAAACCACACTTTTCATAAGCTTTATTAGTTAGCTCTCAACTTTTGGCTATTATGAACTTTCTATCCCTATACCCCCCAGTTAAAGCAAAGCCACTTGATTCTGACAGCGGCTGTCCAAGCCATTTGTTCTCTTGGTATTGGTACATGCAGACTGTGAAGGCGGCAGGGTAAGAGATGACGGAGACAGAATTGAAGAGCTTTCCTTTGAAGAAAAGAACTCATTTTTTTTTTTTTTTGAGGTAGGGTCTCACTCTGGTCCAGGCTGACCTGGAATTAACTCTGTAGTCTCAGGGTGGCCTTGAACTCACAGCGATCCTCCTACCTCTGCCTCCCAAGTGCTGGGATTAAAGGCGTGTGCCACCACGCGCAGCTCTTTTTTTTTTTTTTTTGCAAAATCCTTGGTGTTCAGGGGCTTTTTCCGTCTTCTGTCTTTTAAGTAGGGAATATTTGCAGTGTTTTTTTTTTTTTTTTTTTATTTTATCTGTTTGGGAATTCCTGTAGCAAGTTCTGGTATACTTGCCTTGTAGTACTTTTTACCTTATCTGCATAGTATTAAAGAAAGAATTGCTTCGTCAGGAGTTGCTTTTGAGTGGAGTTAGATATATTGGACATATTTAAGAAATATCTCTTAGCTTTGTAACAATATACCTGCTTCTAAAGGTTTCTCCTAACAATAGCTCTTAAATGCACAGATAAGGCACTTTCTTTTTTCTAGCCATCACTAGAGCAAATTAATTCCTCTTTTGGTTCAAAGTAAAAGACAAAGGAAAAAAAGAAGTCAAAGGTGTGGGATCTGCAAGTCTAGGTGATTCCTTGCTGCTTGTTGCCGGGCCAGAGTGTCTTTCTGTGCATTGTCGCCTTGTGCTTTGGCTGAACTCCTGTCCCAGAGAGAAAGCTGTCAGTTCTTGTTGCTGAGTACGGGAAATAAAATTCAGTTTCTCTGTAATTCTCATGGCAAGTGGGTTTAATGGTAATCATAACCTGTTTACTTTATATTTCTTATATATTTCTTATATTCACTTATATTTCTTATATTTTTTTATATAAGTTTTATTGCATTGCTAGAAATATTTCTTCCTTCTGACAGCATGCATTTGCCCTGCCTGTTCATGATCCTGGTAATCTAGGGGTTCACATGGCATTTTACTCATTGTACTTTGGAGGGTCATTTGTGACCTGGCTCCACAGTGTGTTTGAAATGAAGTCTGTAACTAGCACCATGATTAAATACATCTACTTTTTTCCTCAGTTGTTAACAGAAGTAAGTGTGTTTATATTGCACCTGTTTTACAGGGCTGTTGTGAGAATTACTATAATTAGAAAGTATCGGAGCTGTTTCACAGATAGGTGCTATATAAAAAGGAAGTGTTATTAACATCTCATTTTTTCCCAGCTTGTGTTTATCAACACTAGAAATATATATTGCTTTCTTCTCTTTTCCTGGTACATACTGGTAATTTCTGAGTTTTGAAATTTGTGCTCCGAATATTGTTGGTGGCTGGAGGGCTATAAAAGCCTTCTTGTGTTTTATTTTTAGGTCTTGGTGATGAGGCTGGATATGGCTAAGTTAATGGCAAGGCAATTGAACAGTGCTAAGTGCTCGCCTGCATATCCTTCTGGCCTCTCCACTTTCAGGGTCGAGTTACTGTTTACAGTGACCCTTTTCACTGTGACTGGGCTCTGTGAATCAGTTTGCCTGTTGTCTGGCCATCTTGTACTCAGTTTTTGTCTAACACTGCCCCCCCCATCCCCATCTCTTTTAGATCTTACGTTTCAGGAGAGAAGGTTAGCGTTCAGTCGGTCAGAAAGACATTCCTCACATTCTGTGGTGTAGGTCTAAGAACCAGAACTGATGGGTTGCAGATCTGAGGCGAGGTCGTGCCTATTAGACTCCCCAGGTTTTGTAGATTGCCTTTTGTGATGTGGATGATGTCACCTCTGTCTCTGGTGTGGGCTGTGTGTTTGTCACTGGCTAACGAGGTTGAATATTTACTACAGTGCCTCATGTATGTTTTGCAGAAACCCCATTTCCTATCAGGCTGAACCGTAAATGTTGCTCAGCCTTCTGCTGAAGTTTTTCAGCCTCAGTGGGAAGCTTGGGGTCATGAATGTTTTGTAGAATGAGACAGTTTGTTTCTAATTTGTAGAATTTACAGACTTAAGGACCTAGGTGGTGGATTTTAAGGGGCTGGGCAGGCCCCCTCTTTCTCACAGACTGTTCTTTTTCCTCACATTATGTTGTTCTACTCATGGTTTAGTTTTGTTATATTTAGAAATGAATTAACATTTAGGACCAAATGAGGTAACTAAGCCAGTGGCTTCTGAAATGTTTGGAAATGGCACACATTTTATCATAAAGTTTGAATAGGCATCCTTTCATAGCCACTGTGTTTTTAAAGAGCCCTTAAAAAGCAATAATACCATGCTTTGATAACCATGTACATAAAATAAACAGAGAAAGCTCTGATGTTAAGCTGAATGTGTTTGATTTTTCAGTCCAAATAAATGATGCCTGTTTCTAAGAAAAGACTGTGATGTTATATGGAGACATAGAGGAAACTCCTAAACACTTTGATTGCTGCTTTCGTAACAGTAGTTATAGAATATCACCTAGTTAATTTTTTTTAAAAGAGGTTGTCTCCTATGTGTAAGAATATTAAATTTAAACAAGTTTATGCTTTTATTATTTTTAAAATTTTTATTTATTAAAAAAATTTTATACATGTACATAATTTGATCACATTTGCCCCTCACCTTCTGCCCCTCCACCAGAACCCCTTATTTCCAATTACTAGTCCCTCTTACTTTGTCTCTTCCCTCCTACCCCCCCCCCTTCCTTTCCTTCCCTTTGGCAAGTTCAGGTTGTTCTCGTGAGCGGGAGGGGGTGACTTACCAGAACATTGGCAATTTACCAGGGCCTTCCCTCCAATCCCTCAGCAGCCATTTAACTGCCAATAGCCCTTTAAGAGTGGGGAGTCCCTCATAAGCCCCTTCCCCATCCGTGATAGAATGTTGACCGACCCAGTCTTGGGTAGGCAACTACAGCTGCTGTGAGTGTAACAACCCAGCCATGCCATCCATGTCTGGGAGACAGGCTCTGTAGTACCCTCCCCATCCTCCAGCTGCTCCCTGCCTCCCCTTCCATGATGCTCCTTGAACCTTGGAGAGCTGGTATAGATGTTCCATTTAGGACAGAGCTCTCAAAAGCCTCTCCTTTTCCCCCCCCCCCCCCAACTTTCTTAGTGTCTTTTTTTTCCTTTTGAGCTAGGGTTTCACCCTAGTCCAGACTGACCTGGAATTCACTATGTAGTTTCAGGGTGGCCTCAAACTCACAGCGATCCTCCTACTTCTGCTTCCTGAGCACTGCGATTAAAGGCCTGTGCCGCCATGCCCGGCTTGACAGCTTTCATACATGTAAATAATGTATTTTTGTTACAATCCCCTCCCCTAGCCTCCTTCCATTGAACCCCTTCCTTCTAAGTATTCCCTTTTCTATTTTGTATTTTGATGTCTTTTTTTGTTTGTTTGATTTAAATATTTTATTTATTTATTTGAAAGAGAGAGAAAATGAAGGAGAGAATGAACGGGCATGCCAAAGTCTGTAGGCACTACAAACATACTCCAGACGCATGTGCCACTCTATGGGTACTAGAGAATTGAACCCAGGTTGTTAGTCATTTTAGGCAAGCACCTTAACTGCTGAGCCATCTCTCCAGACTCCCCCGCCCTCATTTTTCCTTCATCATAAATGACAGAATGTTGATGGTCCCAATATTGTGCAGGTAATGACAGCTGCTGTGTAACAGTGAAATTGGGGTTCTAGGGTGCTTCCTGGAACCCCAAGCCCTGAGTTTATATTTGTAAACTAACCAAAGAATTGGCAATTCCAGATGCAAGAGAATTCTTAAAATAGCACAATTTATTCAGATTTTACCAAGGAGTGCAGAAAGAGGAAGGCTGGGAGGTAAGGGGAGATAAAGTGGGGAGAAGAGAAGTACACCACGTGGAGCCCAAAAGTCCATGTGGGCCACGTGTAGCGCAGGAGTCCATGTGACCAGATATGGATCTAAGGGAAAAAGTGTAGAAAGAAAAGAAAGTTCAAGGAGCTCCTGCCATGTGGGGAGCTGGAGGGAATGAAGAACCCATGTGGAGAGTAAGGGCTGGGAGGGGCCTCCCTGCTGGGCCTGGGCCTGAACCTCCTAGGAGGGGTCCTGACTGTAAAAACAAAAACAAAAACAAAAACAAAACAAAACAAAAACCAAAACAGTTCTATGGAGCTAGGCAAGAGAGTCAGATGGTCTTGGATTTTTAGCAAGTACAAACTTTCCTGCCCTTTTTTACCTTCAAGGGTCCAGTCACCCTAAGTCTACACCCCCCTGAATAAATAACAAAATGTTGATGGTCCCAGTATTGTGTAGGTAATGACAGCTGCTGTGAGGTCATGAATGCGACAGCACTTTAGATCCTGAAGATGGTGTTCTAAAGCACTCCTCCTAATCCTCTGGCTCTTTCTTTCTTTCTTTCTGCTTCTCCTTCCACAATGTTCCCTGAGCTCTGGAAGGGGTGATATTTAGCACTGAGCAGGAAGAATCACTTATTCTCAGCATTTTTTCAAGTTTTGAGTTTCCATAGTAGTCACTGCCACTTGCAAAAGGAAGCTTCTCTGGCCGGAGATGAGAGCATTCATCTCTGGGCATGAACATGTGGATATGTAGAGGGTGATTTGATTGGCACAGCATACCATAGTCTATGACTGTCAGCACCTTGACTGGTTGTCTCTGCAGTAACAACACCATCCGCTGCAGCAGAAAGAAGGAGCAGATCTGAGAGCAGCACTGATTTACAGGCTTAAACGTGAAAATGCAGAAGGCAGCTTAACTGACACAGGGTGTTTGTTTAGCAAAACGATAGTTGGAGCATCCCTCTTAGCACTTTTCCAGCCATAAGCTTTTGACCAGGTTTACGTTAATTCTTTCCAGCTGAGTGGGGCCACAGATCCAGCAGAAAGTGATTGGTGACCACTATAACATTCATACCACTCTCGTACCAGTGGGCACAATCTTGCCTGCAAGGTTGGTTGTGTGGCACACAAGGCCCACAGCTAGACAAAACTGATTTTTTTTTGGGGGGGGGGTTTCTGAGGCAGGGTCTCACTCTAGCTCAGGCTGACCTGAAATTCATCATGTAGTCTCAGGGTGGCTTCAAACTCACAGCAATCCTCCTATACCTATGCCTTCCGAGTGCTGGGATTAAAGGCATGTGCCACCACGCCCAGCATTTTTTTGTGTGTGTGAGGTAGGGTCTCACTCTAGCCCAGGAAAACCTGGAACTCATTCTGTAGTCCCAGGCTGGCCTCAGACTCAAACTCATCCTCTTACCTCTGCCTCCCCAGTACTAGGATTAAAGATGGGTGTCTGATGATTTTTCTGTCCCAGCAGCCAGTGTGACACTTTCTGGTACTATGAAAGCCAGTTAGAAAAGAGGAAGATTCCAGCTCAGTTCCATCATGAATTCTCAGTGTCCTGCAACTGAAGTATGTACTGTCTTTAAGTAGTAAAGGTCTACTTCTGGTGGGCCACCAAGAGCACTGGCCATCACCTGTGCTATTTTGGGGGCCTCAATGGTCTTCCTAGCCAACAAGTCATAGGGAAGTATCCTGTGCCTGGCACCTTCAGCTTATGGGAGTAACATTTCCACCCACTGGTGTACCTCCATTCAAACTCAATTTTTAAAAAAATATTTATTTATTTTCAATGAGAGAGAGATAATATGAATGTGTGTGCCAGGGTCTCTAGCTGCTGCAAACAAACTGTAGATGCATGTGCCGCTTTGTGCACCTGGCTTTATGTGGGTATTGGACAATTGAACCTGGGTTATTAGAAGTGCCTTAACCACTGAGCCATAATCCTAGTTTCAGTTGACTTGTAAAGTAGTCGGTTTCCTTATGGATTTTTCATAAGTCCTTAGTTGTGGTTAGCCCTCTCCCCCACTCTCTCCCTTCCCCCCATCCCCACTCAGTATTCGGAGAAAAATGGAAGTTGAATGAATAACTTGTACAGCTGTAGTTCTCTTGATCCTCTGTAGTGTAAATGAAGAAAAAGCTGGGCATGGTAGCTCTAGCCTATCTTCCTGACTCAGGAGGTGGGGGTCTCGTGTGTGTCCATATAGTGACCCTGTCTCAGCTCAGAAAGAGAGGAGGGAAGGACCAAAGGAGCACAGGCGCTTTGCAGGGGTTGAATTGTTGGGTCTACTGGTAAGAGCGCCTCTCCCCCCAGCGAGACCCAGCTTGTCATACTGCTTCACCAGGTAGTGGTGATGCCTGGCCCTCCCTCCCGCGGTGTGAGACAGAGGCTCTTACTATCAATCTGTGCTTAACTTATTTACTTTGTGGCCTGCCTTCATTCCATTGTGGTGAAATTTCCAAGTGAGGGTTACTTTGGGCTGGCTCAGATTCCTAAGTACAGTTTCCCTTTGACAAAGGTAATTGGCCTGGTAAGATCCATTTCCTGTCAAGGGTGTAAGGAAAGTTTTGTCAGAGGGGATGGAAGGTTGGTTTTCAAAGTCCACATTTAGGTAAGTGTTACTTAGCAAAGTATGTGTTGAGTGAATTAACTTTTCTTCCTTTTCCTAACTGTCTTACCTCTTCAAAATCTCAATGCTACCTGGAATTTAAAAGCGTACGTTCAACTGGTGTTTGCTAGAATGAAGTTTAATCTAACCAACCTTGCTTGAGTATGCAAACATGCTTAAACTGGAATTCTAGATAAATTGTATTGTAACCCAAACATGTTTTATGTATGAATTGGATTCTGTGAAGGTTTTCTAATTAGCAGCTTAACCTTCCTAAAGAAAATATGAAATTTAGAAAATCTGTGCTCTTTTTCTTTCTTACTTTTTTTTTTTTTTTTTTTTGGTTTTTCGAGGTAAGGTCTCACTCTAGCCCAGGCTGACCTGGAATTCACTATGGAGTCTCAGGGTGGCCTTGAACTCACAGTGATCCTCCTACCTCTGCCTCCCGAGTGCTGGGATTAAAGGTGTGCGCCACCACGCCCAGCTTTGTGCTCTTTTTCTTTAAAAATTTGTTTAAAAGTAATTTATTTTCATTTGTATCTATGAACATGCCAGGGTCTCTGCTGTTACAGGTGAACTCCAGACGATTGTCCCACTTTTTTGTGCCCAGCTTACTGGGTAGTTTAGAAATTGAACCTGGGCCAGCACACTTTGCAAGCAAGCACCTTTAATCACTGAGCCATCTTTCCAGCCTCCTCCTTTTATTTTGAATCCACTGTGTACATGTTATTTTTTAACGGAAACTTACACGTTTCTTTATTTTAATAATGCAGCTAAACCAAGTTAACTTCCTAGTAAAAATGATCACCAGCAGTGATCTTTTCATCTTTCTTTATTTCCTCAAGCCTAAATAACATTTTAGTCTATCTCAACTAAGTAGAGTGAAATGAATGAAGTATTAGAGTTATTTATGTATTTTCTGTTGCCTTCTAGAGTGACTGGTTTTCTGCTTCCCGAAGTCATGTTTAATGACATTTCTGAATGTTTTTTTTTAGTCCTGAAGCTTTCTACTAGTAGTGAGCACTCTTAGTGTGCACAGAGACCCTCTGAGTTGCTTAGCATTTGACTTTTGTTAAGGACTGCACCGTTCTTTGCCTTCATTCATGACAACCAGTGACTTTTTACCGACCTGACAGGTCTTTTTCAGCCTTTACCCACTCATTAAACATGGGTAGGTAACCCTCAGCTACGCAGCAGCTGTCTGATCAGATTGTGTCCGTGCACATTTCCTGTTTCTCCTGACTGGACAAAGACTAGAAGAGATTACACTATCTCCGTTGCGGTTTCCACTGTCGCTAATTGGCATTAGGAGTTGGGTGTTTTGGGCTGCGGGGTGTAATTGGCACTGCTGCTCTTTGTGGTTCCGTGTCTGGGAAGAAGTCCACTGTGGAGGTGTTCATGGGCAAATTTGTGTTCTCATCATGTACTCATTGCCTGTAACCAACAATGCATTTTTCCTCTGACCTGAGGTAGGGTCTCGCTGTATCCTAGGCTGACCTGGAATTTACTATGTAGTCTCAGGCTGGCCTCAAACTAACAACAATCCTCCTACCTTGGCCTCTGGCTTTATGTGGATACTGGAGAATTGAACCAGGATCCTAGGTTTTAAAGGCAAGCTTAACCACTGAGCAATCTCTCCAGCTCTCATCACATTAATTTCTGTATGAGTGAACATTAGAGAGTGTGTGAGTGGAAAATTAATTAAACTTAGGCAATATACTTAGGCGTTTGGCTGATAATTTTGAAATTATAGTTTCTATATTTAACTTTTTAAAAAACTTTTTTTAACTTATTTGACAGAGAGTAAGAGGGAGGGAGGGGGAGAAAGAGTGCGCCAGGGCCTCCAGCCACTGCAAATGAACTCCAGACGCATACACCACCCTATGTATCTGGCTCACGTGGGTCCTGGGCAATAGAACCTGGGTCCTTTGGCTTTGCGGGCAAACACCTTGACCGCTAAGCCATCCCTCCAGCCCTAACTTTTTCTTTTTTGGTTTTCCAAGGCAGAGTCTCACTTTAGCCCAGTCTGACCTGGAACTCACTCTAGTTCCAGACTGGCCTTGAACTTAGCACATTCCTCCTTTCTGTGCTTCCTGAGTTGCTGGGATTAAAACCGTGTGCTGCATTTTTATTTATATTTATTTACTGTGGTATGGGGGTAGAGGGAAAGTGTGGGCTTGTCAGGGCCTGCTGCTGCTGCAAATTTAGAAGCTTGTGCCACTATGTATACTTGGCTTTGCCTGGGTACTGTGGAATTAAACTCTGGCCCAACAGGCGGGCAAGGAAGCACCTTTAACCCCTGAGCAGCCTGCCCAGCCCAAGGGATTATTTTATTCTTAATGACCCTCTTCAAAGTAAAGCCTTACATGAGGAATGAAGGGCATCTCTGTCTTTAGATGCTCTGTGAATAGTTATCCTGTCTACAGCTAGAGTGCTCTACAGGCTGATTAAAAAAAAAAAAGCAAAGTTTAGGTAATGCCTTATTTATCTATTTATTTTTTGAATATGGGCACTCCTCTCACCACTGCAGATGAAGGCCAAGACACAAGTGTCACTTTGTGCATCTGATGTGACTGGTTTCCGGGGTACTGGAGCTCAGGTCAGCAGGCTTTACAAGCAAGCACTCTTAACCACTGAGCCATCTCCTTAGCCCAGGAATGCCCTTTTCACATGTTACGCAGTAGGATATGGTTTTGCAGTGAAACTAGAGCTTTAACCAGGACCTGTACGTGTCCATTTCTCTCTTGAATAGGCATTTCTGCCTCTGTCTTGCATTGTAGCCTTGTTTTGGCGTCATTGCTCCCTAATGAATTCCCTCCTTAAACAGATATTAAAGAAAGGATGATTTCGGACTGAAGTTCAAATATGGAGGTTCTCCAGGTGAGACACCCAGGCATTTCTGTGTGGGAGGGAAGCACGGATAAAGGGACATGTCCTCTGAAGTACCAGTGAAGCTGCCAGGTGACGTGCTCACAGCTGGCTCTGACAGTGATTGCTGAGCACTGGTCCCTCCTGCCGGCTGCTCACCTCCATGGGCTCTTGCCACTCCTCCAAACAGTAACCTACATGCGGGGGTATGCCTTCTCCCCTTTAGGAGAGGACGGGTGTTCACCAGTGTGACAGAATGCTGTTGGCTCTGACCCCGCCAGCCTGAGCTCTGCGGTTTCGAGTTCGTTGCCCCTTGTGTGTTTTCAGATCTGACCCGGGGGCTTGCAGCACGTTTTGTTCCTCAGAGGTCATCTTGCCCTGCTTCAAATGGCAGCACATGGAGAAGCCACTTTTGAGGCTTCCAGCATGACAACCGGGCATCAATCACGCCAACTGTGTTTGGGATTTGTCAGCTCCTTTGTCTGCTTATTGTCTGGCTTTCAGTGTCTTCCCTGGGTGTCGTAAAGAGCTTTGTGTACCTTCTGCCTGCCTGTGCCTCCTCAGGGTGACTCTGCCTTTGTTCATCGCCTACTCAGACAGCCGCACGGGCCGCCGCACCCGCTGACCCGGCTGTCGTCTGCTGGCCGTGTCCTCCGCTGCAGGCGTTCTCGCTTCAGAAGGCCTTTCCTGGAGCTTTTCTTAACATTCCACCAAGTTTCAGTGTTTGGAGATGCACAGCATCTAGAAGGGGTATATGTGGGCATTACACTTTTGTAATATAGATGAGTAAACACAGGTAGGATAGTCAATGAAAAGGAAAACCAGTGCTTCATAGCTTTCACATATCAGATAAAAGGGTAGAATATATATATATATATTTATTTATTTATTTCTGAGGTAGGGTCTCACTCTAGCCCAAGCTAACCTGGAATTCACTATGTAGTCTCAGAGTAGCCTTGAACTCACAATGATCCTTCTACCAAGTTCTGGGATTAAAGGTGTGTGCCACCATGTCTAGCCTTACTTTTGGTTTTTGTATGTGTGGAGCGTATTATTATTTTTTAAATATTCCTCAGGCTATTTATGAAGGTATCTTTCAGAATGTTTACTATAGACTATATTTGCATTCATTAGTATTATTTTTTTGAGTCATGGTGTAAGTTGACCTGGGACTTATTCTGTAGCCTAGGCTGGCCTTGAACTCACATAGATTCTCCTATTTCAGCCTGGAATTAAAGGCATATGCCACACCCAGCATTTTCTTTATATGGACATTTTCCTCCCTTTCCCAGCACTCCGGAGGCAGAGGTTGGAGTATTGCTATGAGTTCGAGGCCACCCTGAGACTCCTTAGTGAATTCCAGGTCAGCTTGGGCTAGAGTGAGACCCTACCTCGATAAACAAAAACAAGAACAAAAAACCTAAAGATGCTTTAAAGTAATATTTATTTATTTACTTGAGGGGGGGGGGTGAGAGAGAGAGAGAGAGAATGGGCACGCCAAGGCCTCCAGCCTCTGCAGATGAACTCCAGATGCATGTGTCACATTGTTCATTTGGCTTATGTGGGTACTGGGGAATCAAACCTTAGTCCTTTCGCTTTGCAGACAAACACCTTAACCGCTAAGCCATCTCTCCAGTCCCCCCAAATGGCTTCTTCTTTTTTTTTTTTTTTAGTTTTTCAAGGTAGGGTCTTTCTGTGGCCCAGGTTGACCTGGGATTCACTATATAGTCTCAGGCTGGCCTCAAACTCACGGCAATCTTCCTGCCTTTGCCTCCCGAGTGCTGGGATTAAAGATGTGCACCACCACACCCGGCTTCCAAATGGCATTTGAATAAGTAGTACTATCAACTTTGTAACTTGAGTATAAATACCAAAATAAGGGATCGGCATTTATTCTATTTATTTATTTATTTTGTTTTCTCGAGGTAGGGTCTCACTCAAGCCCAGGCTGACCTGGAATTTACTATGGAGTCTCAGGGTGGCCTCGAACTCATGGAGATCCTTCTACCTCTGCCTCCTGAGTGCTGGGATTAAAGGCGTGTGCCACAACGCCAAGCTTATTCTTTTTATTTTTAATAATTAGTTCTTTCCTGACTGGAAATAGGTTTAAAAATTAGTTTTAAGGGCTGGAGAGATGGCTTAGCGGTTAAGCACTTACCTGTGAAGCCTAAGGACCACGGTTCGAGGCTCAATTCTCCAGGACCTATGTTAGCCAGATGCACAAGGGGGCACACGCGTCTGGTGTCTGAAGTTTGTTTGCAGTGGCTGTAGGCCCTGATGCGCCCATTCTCTCTCTCTGTCTCTCTATCTGCCTCTTTCTCTCTCTGTATGCACTCTCAAATAAATAAAAATGAACAAAAAATTTTAAAAAATTAGTTTTAAGACTCTTAACATTATCCAGACTTTAAAAAGTACTGTTTATCTACTTTTTCATTGCCCTATATTTAGTTGGTGTGTTTTTGTTTTTCTTTTGGTTTTTGGACATAAATACGTGAGTGTTTGCACTGAAAAATACCTGTTTATGAAAGGTTTTTTTTTTAAAAAAAAATCATTTGCAAGCAGAGACAGAGAGAGAAGAAAGACAGAGAGAGAATGGGAATACCAGGGCCTGTAGCCTTTGCAAACGAACTCCATATGCATCGGCCCCTTGTGCATCTATCTGGCTTATGTGGGTCCTAGAGAACTGAACCTGGGTTCTTTGGCTTCATAGGCCTTAATGGCTAAGTCATCTCTTCAGCCCTATGAAAGCTTTTAATAGCATAAACATGTATCAGTTATAGTGTGCAAAAGACGGGAATATTTTTATATTTGTTTGGAAATACAGAAAGGAAACAAAAATGCTAAGCTTTTAATAGAGGTTGCCTAATGAAATTGGGCATTTTCCCTTTTTTTTCTTTTCCCTCCAGTTTTTAAGTGTTCCATCTTAATGGAAAGTGTGGGCAGTCATGACGTAGACTTTGCGGTAAACTGGAACTGCCTTAGAAGGAAGAAACAGCAAATGGGACGGGGCATATTTACCTGCTGGACGGCTGCCTTGTCTGTCCTGCCTCCTGCCCGAAGAAAGTCCAGGCCTCGCCCAGAGCTTCGGTCACACATGGTGCTGATCTTCCCACACTCTGAGCCTACAGCCAGGCTCTCTGCTTCCTGGGCCTCAGGCAGGGCCAGGACCCTGGGGAGAAGAACCTTTCCTTGCTTTTCTCTAGGGGAGGTTTCTGTTTGTTTTCTGGAGGGGTGACCTTACTGATGCTACAGAAAACCCATTTTATCACGGAACTTCTGTCTTGTTCACTCATGCTAGGCATTTGGGATTTTTCTTTTAAACCACTGTAGGCCTTTTATTGGATTATTTATTTATTTTTTATTTAATTTATTTATTTATTTTGGTTTTCTGAAGTAGGGTCTCACTGTATCCCATGCTGACCTGGAATTCACTCTGTAGTCTCAGGGTGGCCTCGAACTCACAGCAATCCTCCTACCTCTGCCTCCCAAGTGCTGGGATTAAAGGCGTGCGCCACCACGCCCAGCCTTGGATTTTTTTTTTAAAGTATAGCTTTCAGATTCGTGTGATCCATGCTTGCACTTTAGAAAGTATCTCCTCCTCCCCCCCCTTTTTTTTTTGTCTGAGGAGTGACTACTCTTTGGATTCATATGTCAGCATTCTGATGGTCTCAGTTCCCTCACACTGTTTCCTGTATGGTTTGCTATGACACATCAGATTCTTTTTCTTCTTATGTGGGTCCTGGGGAATTGAACCCGGGTCCTTAGGCTTCGCAGGCAAATGCCATAACTGCTAAGCCATTTTTCCAGTCCCTAATTTTTCTTTTGGAAATTAGGCTTTTTAATATGTTATATGGTCCAAGGTCTTGAACATATCTTTCATCTTTTTCAAGGCTTGATTCCCCAGGACCCATGTTAGCCAGATGCACAAGGGCCGCATGCGTCTAGAGGTCCTTTGCAGTGGCTAGAGGCCCTGGCATGCCCATTCTCTATCTATCTATCTGCCTCTTTCTCTCTCTGTCTGTCGCTCTCAAATAAATAAATAAATAAATAAAATTAACTTTGTATCTGATGGGAATATGACCAATATGCAATAGCAATATGTCCCTACAGTAAAGTTCACAATTAATAAAATAAAATTTGAAAAAACTTTATTAAGCTTGTATGGTTTTGCATTTAGCTCTATGGTGTACTTTGAGTTAATTTTTGTGTGTTATATGTTTGTGGGTCAATGTTGTCTTATTTTGGGGGCTTCCCTGCATGGCCGTCTAGATGATGCAGCTATGTTAATGGCTTGTTTCTTCTTCAAGTTACCTGTGCCAAAATAAACCAATTAAGCAAACATGGATAGGTCTGCTTCTGGATACTAGCCAAAGGTCTGGCTACTGTTGCTTGATAGTAGATCTTGAAAACAGATATGGTAAATTTTCTAGGTGTGTTTAAAAAAAAAAAAAACAACAATAATAAACTACTCTGGTTATTCTAGATTCCCTTTTGTGTGTACATATAATACCAACTTGCCAAGTCCTACTCAAAACCCTGAAGTTCTTAAAATACAGTTTTTATTTACTCATTTGCAAGCAGAGATGAGAGACAGAGAATGGGTGGACCAAGGCCTCCTGCCTTGGCAGAGCTCTGACTTACGTGGATGCTGGGAAATTGAACCTGGGCTGTCAGGCTTCACAAGCAAGTGCCTTTAACCACTGAACCGTCTACCCAGAGGAGCATATGTGTCTTTTTTGTTGTTGGTTTGAGATGGTGTTGCTTACATATCCTGACTGCCAGCCTGGCATTTGACATCTTCCTGCCTTGACCTCCTGATGCTGTGATTACAGGTGCTGTGTTCTGCTCCTTCAACCTTGTGCTGAGGAATTTTGTGCTTGTTTTTTTTTTTAAATGGGATCATTTTTCTTAATATTACATCTTAGTTGCACATTTGATTTTAATACTTTAACCTTTTATACTATAATTTTGCTAAGTATACTATTACTTTCTAGATTTTTGTGTATATGCATGTGTGTATGTGGTTTGTGTGCACTCTTGTGGAGGCCAGAGGCCAACCTTGGATGTCATTTCTTCAGACACCATCCATCTGTGAGACAGTCTCTGTTGCCTGGAAACTTGCCACATAGGCTAGACTGCCATCTCCACACCCCTAGCACTGGGATTAAGAGTGCATGCTCCTATTGGAGGCATTTTTACTTGTGTTTTTAGGGTCAAACTCAAGTCCTCCGGCTTTCAAGGAGAGCACTTTACCAGTTAAGCTGTTTCCCCAGGTCTGTTTCCTAGATTTTCTGTGTAAAAACTTTATCATTTTCAAACAGAGCTTTTTTTTTTTTCATTTCTAGTCTTTATGCCTATTATTTTTTCCTCTTTTATTTTTTTTTTTCATCTTATACCAGTGACTACACCCTGAAGAATAGTGTTGGAAAGTCAAAGAGGATACTGTTATTTTATTCTTGTTCTCAGGTTGAAAATCTCTTCTTTAATTATTAACTCTGATGTTAGCTTAGGTCTTTTTGAACATGCCTCTTGAAGATACTTCCTACTAAACATGGTTTACAGAGGTGACCCCCCCCCCCCCCAGGGTCTTGCCCAAGCCCAGGCTAACATGGAATTCCTTCCATATGTAGTCTCAGGGTGGCCTCAAACACTTGGTGATCCTCCTACTGCTACCTCCCAAAGAGTGCTGGGATTAAAGGTGTGTGCTGGGCTGGAGAGATGGTTTAGTGGTTAAGTGCTCGCCTGTGAAGCCTAAGGACCCCGGTTCGAGGCTCTACTCCCCAGGACCCACGTTAGCTAGATGCACAAGGGGGTGCATGCGTCTGGAGTTTGTTTGCAGTGGCTGGAGGCCCTGGCACACCCAGTCTCTGTCGCTCTCTATCTGCCTCTTTCTCTCTCTCTCTGTCACTCTCAAACAAACAAACAAACAAGCAAACAAATAAATAAGTAAAGGTGAGTGCTACCACGTCACTCTTACAGAGGGCTTTTTATCATGACAAAATGGTGAGTTTTTGTCTATTTTTTTCAGAGTCTGGAAATGACCATAGGGACTTTATGCTTTATTCTGTCAATAAGATAAATTACATTAGTTGATTTTCATCCTTTTCATATACTATAGCAATTTAATTTTCAGTGTTTTGCAAGGACTCTGCATCTGTATTCACTCATGGTATTGCTCTGCACTTATTTTGTACTGTGAGGAACATTTGATCATATGGTTATGCTGACCTCAAAACAGGAGGTGGGCAGCAGGTGATTCCACTTGTTTGAAAATGTTTGCATCCTTTTGTGATGCTTCTTTTTGAATATTCTTGAATAATTTGTCTAATCCTTGCCAGTAGTTTTTCAAAGAAACAGATTTAAAATTTTCCCCTTTTATTTCTTTCATGTCTGTATACTTATTTCTTCCACTTGTCTTATTTGCATTCTCCCTCGCTTGTTTTTTTTTTTGAGGTTGGGTCTCACTCTGAGGCTGACTTGGAATTTACTATGTAGTCAGGGTGGCCTCGAACTCACAGCGATCCTCCTACCTCTGCCTCCCAAGTGCTGGAATTAAAGGCGTGTGCCACCATGCCCGGCTCATTCTTTCTCTTTTATTTCCCTCCTTCATTGCTTAAATTACTAACATGTGATTTAACTAATTGACTATTAGAATTAAATCCTCCCACCTCCCATCTGTCTCTTCTTTAGGTTTTCAGCATTCTGTGTTCCTTTATCTACTAACTCTTTGGTGATGTTTGTTTTTAAGTAATCTATCCACAATTTAACTGTATTTACCAAACCTTCCCTAGTCTGCCTCTTGTTAAGTGACATCATAGCTCTTGAAGTAGAATGAAGGTGTGCAGCTGTGCGAGTGAATTGTCTCCCTCGTGGACTTGTGCCGTGGCTGCCATGTCTATTGTATTTATGTTGAAACTCCCCTAGAGCTTGTGACAATAATAATTTCTGTATTGCAAAGATCTTCTTTAGTTAATGAAAATCTAAAGCTCTCTCTGAAGTTTTAAATGATTTTTTTATAGTTAATTTAATTTATTTATTTGAGAGCGAGCAAGCTCACGAGAGCCTCCAGCCACTGCAAACGAACTCCAGATGCATGTGCCACCTTGTGTTTCTGGCTAACGTGGGTCCTGGAAAATCAAACTGGGATCCTTTGACTTTGCAGGCAAACGCCTTAACTGATAAGCCTTCTCTCCAGTCCCCTTTAAATGTTTTTATTTATTTATTTGAGAGAGAGAAACACACACAGAGAAAGAGGCAGACAGAAGGAGCGTGTGTTTGGGCATGCCAGGGCCTCCGTCCACTGCAAAGGAACTCCACACTCATGTGCCACTTTGTGCAGCTGGCATTGCGTGGGTCCTGGGAAACTGGATGTAGACTGCCAGGCTTTGCCTTTAACCACCGAGCATTTCTGTGGCCTTGTACCAGGTTTTTTTCCTCTGCTGAGGACTTGTATATTCCTACTCCATTCGTTCATATTTACCTTTTCCTCATGAAAAGTAGGACTAATGGCTACTCTAAAGACGTGATAAAAGGCCTGGGGAGATGGCTTAGTGGTGAAGGTGTTTGCCTGCAAAGACGAAGGAACCCTGTTCGATTCTCTAGAACCCACGTAAGCCAAATATGCAAGGGGCTGCGTGCATCTGGAGTTCGTTTGCAGTGGCTGGAGGCCCTGGTGTGCCCATTCTCTCTATATCTCTCTGCCTCAAGTAAATGAATAAAAATATTTTAAAGATGTAATAATATCAACATTTTTGTCTTAGGAGTACCTATATGTTGTTTATGATTTTTAATATTTTGTTTTTATTTATTTGGGGGGCAGAGAAAGAAAGGCAGATAGAACAGGCCCGCCAGGGCCTCTAGCCACCGCAAATGCAGACGCATGCACCCCCTTGTGTATCCGGCTTACTTGGGTTCTGGAGAATTGAACCGGGGTCCTTCAGCTTTGCAGGCAAGCACCTTAACCGCTAAGCCATCTTTCCAACCCGATTATAGTTAATTTTTGAGAATTTGTCACATTTCTTACGTTGTGCATTGTAATCTAGTACCTGACAAGAAGCAACTCCAGAGCGTAAGGTTTATTTTGATTATTTCCGTTCCAGAGGAGATGGCAGGTCTTCGTAACTGGGAGAGCAGGAGTGCCAGGCTTCTGCACCCACTGTGCCCCCGGGCACGAGGCAGAGAAAGATGGAGGCTTGTGCTTAGCTCGCTTTCCCCTTTTTTATTCACTCTGGGACCCCAGGCTATGGAATGTACCGTACAGCCCATGTTTAGGGTGGGTCTTCCCACCTAAATTACTTCAATCTAGAAATTTCCCCACAGACATTCCCAGAATGATCTAGACCCTGCCAAGTTAGCAGTATCATTAACAATCCCTGTTTGTCAGGCGATTTGGATCTTACCCTGGATGTTGTGGTTTCACGCTGTGTGGGCGTCATGCTGCCATCACCCTTCACAGAAGGCTGTTGACCGGAGGTGTGCTCCCATGGGTGCCTGCTGGGGAGGCCTGCACCGCCAGTGGTGTTTTGGCTCTCACTTCAGTTTGCCATTTGCCTTGCACATCTGCAGGCCACATATGAGCTGACTAGTATTCACAGGCTTCGGGGGCCTTTGCCAGCTGCTGCTTCTGGTTTCTGCATAGCATAGTTGTTGTTCTGGCCCCAAAGACGGAGTTGTGGGGTTTGTTTGTTTTTTGGTGTTTTGTTCTCTGGGGCCTACCTTTGGGGAAAAATTCATAGAGAACGAAAAGGGGGAGACGTGATCTCCCTCTACATACAGCCTGCCTGCTTTTACTTCTTGCTTTCCTCAGTTTTCCCTTTTGTGCTTTGTGCAGAGATTTTTTTTATCTTATTTATTTCAGAGAGATAGAGAGAGAAAGAGGTAGATAAAGAGAGAGAATGGGTATGCCAGGGCCTTCAGCCATTGCAAACGTACTCTAGACACAAGTGCCCCCTTGTGCATCTGACTTACATGGGCTCTGGGGAATCAAACCTGGGTGCTTTGGCTTCACAGGCAAATGCCTTAACCACTAAGCAATCTCTCCAGCCCCAGGTTTTAGTTTTAATTTGTCATACAGAGGGGCTGAATGTGGCTTGAGCTGCTATAGCAGAGCTGGACTGTGACTTAAAAAAAATTTTTTTTTAAATTTATTTATAGGCAGAGAGAGAGAGAGAGAAAGAGAGAGAGGGAGAGGGAGGGAGAGAGAGAGAGAAACAGGCCATTCCAAGGCATAGTGTCACTGCAAACAAACTCAGCATCACTTTGTAAATACATGGGTACTGGGCAATCTCTGCTGCTCTTAGCTGTGACATTTAAACATCTTGTGTAGGGCTGGAGAGATGGCTTAGTAGTTAAGGTGCTTGCCTGCAAAGCCTAAGGACCCAGCTTCAGTTCCCTACTACCCACATAAGCCAGAAGCACAAGGTGGTGCATGTGTCTGGAGTTCATTTGCAGTGGCTGGAGGTCCTGGTGTGTCCATTTTTTCACGCTGCCTCTTTCTTTCTCTGTCTCTCAAATAAATACATAGAAAAGTAATCATATATACAAGATGATTAAATATTTTAAGATATAGTGGGTCTTTACAAATTATTTTTCAAGTTTAATAATACAACAGAGTCTACAGCCATATCACCCTGAACGTACATAATCGTATTGATGTCAGAAGCTAAGGAGGGTCAGGCCTGGTTCGTCCTTGGATGGGAGACTGCCTGGGAACAATACAACAGAGGCCAGATGTAGTGGTGCCCACCTCTAATCCCAGCACTGGAGAGGCTGAGGTGGGAGCATCATGAACTCAAGGCCAGTCCTGGACTACCTAGCAAGACCCCTGCTCCCCAAATAAAACTCACAGGTGTTTATAAAAATAAGGACAAGGGGTGGAGAGATGGTTTACCAGTTAAGGTGCTTGCCTGTGAAACCAAACGACCCAGGTTTGATTCCCCAGAGCCCACACAAGTCAGATGCTTAAGGTGGCACATGTGTCTGGAGGTTGTTTGCAGCGGCTAGAGGCCCTGGCATACCCATTCTCTCTCTCTCTGTCTGCTCTATCTCTCATAAGTAATAAATAAATAAAATATTCTATGAAGTAAAAATAAATAGAGGGACAAAACATCCTAAGCTGTGATGGTATAGCCCTGGGTTGTCTAGGAAACGGAATGCAAAAGGAGGTAGATTACTAGGGTAGAGTCATTTGCTCCATCTGCTCGCTGTGACTTCTGTGTGGGGTTCCCAGGAGCTAAGGAGAACCCAGCTATGACAAGTGTGGAAGGACTGGTGGTTAGCAAGAAGGTGTGGTGTAGTTTTCCAAACTCATTTAAATTATCATTTTAGTGTTGCATTGGCAAGTCTTGGAGGCACACTTTCATTCTCTCCTCAAGGTCATTCCATTTCTGGTTTTTGTTTTTGTTTTTGTTTTGGCGATCCTCCTACCTCTGCCTCCCAAGTGCTGGGATTAAAGGCATGTGCCACCATGCCTGGCTTTCATTCCGTTTTTATTAGATTTTATACTGATAGTCAGGACCACGGATCCTAAGAGAAGTGAGCTCGGTTGTCTGTGGAGGAGAGATGTTGGGCACAGGGTGGAGTCTGCCGTCCAGCTAGTTGTCTTTTAACTGAAGTAAGACGAAGGGGAAGTACATATGGCTATCAGAAGGACCAAAGGATAAAATTTAGTATAATTTTGGTCACAGTGAGCTGAAAGCTTTGTGGGAGGAGATCCACATTTCCTGTGATAGAGCAAAATGGTCCTGAGTGTCTTGTTAGGAACTGATGGTGGTTCTCTTTGAAGTGTGTTACTTTGCCCAGTTCTGACCCTCTCACAAGAGCTGAGAAGTATTTCAAATAAGGTATAAAATTATATCTATATTTATAAGTTAGGATGGTATACATTTTACAGTTTTACTTTCATAACTAAGTGACAAGAGTATATTAGCTTTATAACTTAAATTGAAGAGGACTTAGTCTCTGTTTGGTAACAAGTACTGCTTATTCTGTGAAGTTCATTTGAAATCCTCTCTAAAATAATGCTTCCTTGCTTTCCTTTGATTTTTATACCTATATTTCTAATTATTTTTGTTTTGTAGCTCTTAGAATTTTGGAAATTTATAGGGAATAAAATGCATCCATTTCTTCTAGATTTGCCACTTCATTGAATATCATACCAAACTGATTAGGGCTAAGGTGTAACTTTGTGGCAGAGTACTTGGCTAGCATGCATGAGGCACTGAGTTCAAGCACCAGCACCCCCTCCTCCAAAAATGAAGAAAACATGAACTCATTAGTTGTTAAGAAGAAAACTGAAAAATCAAAATTAGCAGCCATTTCCTAACAAATGTTAAATGAAATAGAAATCAAAGGAAACATATCTATATATGGTAGAGTGCCAAAATGCAAAAACCATGTTAGTATAGAACATGCTAAAAGTGTCACCATGAAAATCAAAGGAAATGCAAAAATTACTCTGTCACACTTACAACTCTCGTGTATACCTAGGCTTTGTCTTGGATTTGGCTAATCATAAAAGGCTGCATCCATTGGCTGGGTCTGCGGCTGCGCAGACTGTCGGCAGAGGTCTGGGCTTCGGGGTTCAGCTCTGGGTAGCTGGGGGGGCTAGAGGGGGGGGTTCCGGAAGTAGTAGAGCAGGTGCTCCGGGGTCCCCGATGCATCCCCGAGTGAGCGCGCGCTGTTTTCCTTATATGATCAGGCCCTGCGCGCCCAGTGCGGAGCCTGAGAGGATTATGACAACGTGGCCGGTGACGTGGGACCAGGGGACCTGGAGCGGGGAAGGAAGGGGTGAGGGTCAGGTGAGGCAGAGACGCAGGGAGGTTTAGGGGTGCCCTGGCCGACTCGCCGCGAGCCCTGCCGATGATGACGTGACCACTGAAAAAAAAAAAAAAAAAGGCTGCATCCTTTATTTCTAGAAGGTGGAGATCTGCTTACCGGCAGCATGATTGATTAGCCAGTAAGAAAGCAGTCGAGGGCTGGAGCCATCGCTCAGTGGTGCAAGGTGCTTGCTGGCACAGCCACTGCAGTGGCTTCTCAAGGGCATTGTCACGAGAAGTGGTGCTTCAAACCTGGGCTCTCAAGCCTCTGCTTGAGTGTGGTGGCTTGGTCACATAGGTATTCATGAATCTCCTCTTCTCCTAAAGGCCACCGTGATGAGAAGAAAGCAGAGAGGTGATAACTTATAAGGGAAAAAAATAACAGTAGAGGAAACAATACTGAAAGATTTTAACAGTTTTTCTCAAACCTTGAGGAGATGTAGTAGCGGTGACTGAGTTCACAGAGGGAGACGTGAGCTCAGTCCCTCCGGAGGTCAGTGGAGCGGGGCTGCAAGCCGGCTTGCCTGGAGATGGCTTCAGAGGCTTTTCAAGGCACAGGAGGGCGTTTTTAGCGGACCATGGCTCTCCTTGGTTCTGGGGAAGGAGGAGCAGCTGGAAGAGACAAGCTTGAGGATGGAGAGGGGCAGCAGGAGGTGGTCTGAACTTCAAGGGGTCGTGTATGAGACTGCACAGTGGTGTGTAGGATGCTCACTCCCCCCCCTCAAGTCCGCATGTTGGCATTGATAATGCCATGCCCTTGGCATCTTACCACAGACCTTTGGCCGGTGAGCAGCTTCCATCTGCACTGTCTTTGGAGGCATCCCAGGGGAAAGGCAGCGCAGTCCACCTGGCCCTCATACAGAAAGGCCTGTCCCGCCTCCTGCCTCCCACACAACCCTTAGGCTGGCCTTTCAGCGCCTCACTCCTAAGTGGAGAGGAGCCCCTGCAGGCATCAGGTGATGAGGAAAACCTCAAGTGGAAGAGAGACACCTCATCAACCAGCAAAGAAAGGATCCAGACAGACCAAATGATGCAAAATAAACAAGAAGATGGTTCAAGGCGTTTGTTTGAAAGCCTGACTGCCTGGGGTCAGTTCCCCAGTACCCCCATAAAAGCCAGATGCTCAAAGTGGCCCATGTGTCTGGAATTCACCTGCAGTGGCAAGGAGACCCTGGCATGCTCAGACTTTCTAATAAATAAACAGAATATTTTAAAAAGGTATGCCAGTTGTCTGCCACAGCCTTACAAAAGGGCAGAGTGGAGCTGGTGAGATAACCCAGGCGCTGAAGTGCCTACCTTGTCAGCCCCTGTATAGAAGCTGGGAGCTGAGGTGTATGCTTATAATCCCAGAACCAGGGAGGCGGAGGTGAGGCGGCTTCCTGGGGCTGGCTGGCCAGTCAGTCTAGCCTAAGTGGTGAGCTCCAGGCCAATGGGAAGCCATCTCAGAAGAGGTGAACAGCATTCCTGAGTGTGACACACCCAAGGTCCTCCACTGCACACTTGCATGCACACATGTCCACACACACCTTTTTTTTTTTTTTAAAGTTCAAGAACAAGAGGGAGCTTTTGGAAGTTCAACAAATGATGGGAAGAAATTGCACAGATTACAAATTAAAGTGTATTAGAGCAAGAGAGTATCATTTAAAAAATTATTTATTTGTAAGCAGAAAAAGATAGAGGGAGGAAAGAGGGAGGAGAGAGAGAAAGAGAATGGATGTATGTATCAGGATGTATGTATCAGCCACTGCAAGTGAACTCCAGGTGCATGCATTGCTTTGTGCATCTGGTCTTACATGGGGACCAGGGAATTGAACTCAGGTTGTTAGGCTTTGCAGAAAGGCGCCTTAAATCACCAAGCCATCTCTCCAGCCCTGTCACTTCTTATTTTTTTATTTTTAAAAGTTTTCCTTTATTTAAAGTTTGCATATGTTTTGTTTTGTAGCTTTCTTTTTTATTTCAAATTTTTATTAACAACTTCCATGATTATAAAAAATCTCCCATGGTAATACCCTCCCTCCCCCTACTTTCCCCTTTGAAACTCCACTCTCCATCATATCTCCTCCCCATCTCAATCTGTCTCTCTATTTTGATGTCATGATCTTTTGCTCCTCATATGATGGTCTTGCATAGGTAGTCTCAGACACTATGAGATCATGGATATCCAGGCCATTTTGTGTCTGGGGGGAGCACATTGTACGGAGTCCTACCCTTTCTTTGGCTCTTACATTCTTTCTGCTATCACTTTCTTTTTAAATTTAAATTTATCTTTTTTTGTTGTTATGTTTTTTGAGATCATGTCTCATTATTAGGTCCAAAACTTAGTATCTAACCTAAACTGGCCTTGAGTTTAATCCTCCTACTGCTTCTGGAGTGCTAGATTTCTATTGGCATGTGTTTCCATGCCCAGACAAATTTGTCTACAAATTAAAACGTACATATTTTTATTAGTGAAAGAGAAAGAGTAGGCAAGCCAGGGCCTTCTGCCTCTTCAAGTTAGTTCAAGTCACATCTGGTTTTATGTGGGCACTGGGGAATTGAACCCAGGCTGACAGGCTTTGCAAGCAAGTGCTCTTAACAGATGAGCCATTTATGCAGCCCCTAAAATTTTAAAAATATTTTATTTGCAAGCATAGTGAGGAGAGAGAGGGGGGAGAGAGAATGGACACTCCAGGGCCTCTAGCCACTGTAAATGGACTCCACATACATACACCACGTTGTGTGGGTATTGGGGAATTGAACCCAGGTCATTAGGCTTTGCAGTCATGTGCTTTAACCACAGAACTATCATCTCTCCAGCCCTAAAAATTTTCATCTAAACATTTTGTAGTCCTTTACTACTATGCGCTCTTACTTTGTTTCATGTGTTTGGTATTTTGGGCAGCCTTACTGTATTGCTGTTTCTCATAATCTTTTAAAGTTTTATTCCTTTTTTTTGAGACAGGTCTTCATGTAGCCCAGGCTGGCCTTGGTCTTACTGGAGGATGACTTTGCACTCCTGTCTCTACCTCCCATGCACTAGAATTACAGATGTGTGTCTCTATCTTAAGTACTTTCCCATAATCTTCACAGAACAAGTCTTACAAAGCTTTTCTTGGGTGGAACCAGGCTCTGGTACTTGTTGCCCTGCTCTAATCACTTCCTCTGACTTTGCTTTCATCACCTGTAACATGGAGTGTTAATAGTCTACCTGTTTCATCAGGCTGCTTGGGGAATAAAAAGTTGCTGGTCTTAGTACAATGTGAAGCTTACACTAAGAGCTTAATAAAAGAGGGCAGATATGTGGGTATATGTAGATGGTTACCAAAAGAGTTGGTTAGAGAAGCTTCTGTTTGCCTTGGGCAGAGGTAACTGCAGAGACTCTCAAAGTGCCGAGAATAAGGACCTATTGACTGACTGCTCTACCTTAGTGGGACGTCTTGGGGAACATCGCAGAAGAAGGGTCGGAAACAATATAAAGCTGGAGGAAGGGGCAGGGGAGTGGCATTGTATGCTGTCTTCCGGGCATGACTTGGCAGTTGTACTCTTGAACTCACAGTAGCTATGACTACCTGTGTCAGATTGAGCCTGTGAGTATCATGTCATGGAACAGGGAGGAGCTTGTGAATACTCACCCCTCCCTGAGGATCTATACTCAGTTAATGATTGGCGGGGGACAGGAAAACATTTTCTTCAATGGTATAGCCACGGTAAGGTTCCAGCAAACAACTCCTCACCTCTTTTCCCAATAAATAACCCTGGTGGGACTTACTGGGTCATAAAAAGAAAAGAAAAAGGTGACGCCGAGCGTGGTTGGACATGCCTTTAATCCCAGCACTTGGGAGGCAGTGGTAGGATCACCTTGAGTTCAAGGCCACCCTGAGACTACATTGTTAATTCCAGGTCAGCCTGGACCAGAGTGAGACCCTACCTTGAAAAAGCAATATATATATATATATATAAAAGAAAGGTGAGGAGAGGAGAGGAGAGGAGAGGAGAGGAGAGGAGAGGAGAGGAGAGGAGAGGAGAGAGACAGGGGAGGAAAATGGTCAGAGAGCTGGTTGAGCAGTCCAAGTTTGATTCTCCAGCACCCACATAAAGCTAGATTTACAGAGTGGCACATGCATCTGGAGTTTGTTTACAGGGGCAAGAGGCCATGACACATCCATGCTTTCTCTCCACCTCTAATAAATGACTACAATTTTTTTTAAAACAAAAAGAAACTACAAGAGGCACAAAGCACTAGCTGGGATCGATGGGTGGGAAAGGTTCAAGAGAGGGCAAGGGGCTTGATATGATAAAAATACATTATATACATGTAGGAAAGTGTCATAAAGAAACCTGTTGTGTATAATTTTTATGTGCTAATAAAACTCATTTTCAAAAGGTAACTGATGCCTCTCTGCTGACCTAACAGGTTGTCCTGAGCTGATGGTGTCACTCACCCCACTGAATGCTCATTGCTAAGTCCTCAGCCTTCCTCATTAGCCATCATTGTAACTGCACCAAGAATAATTCATACATAAAAGTAGTGAATATAAACCCTTCATTTTCATTGACCTATCATTTGCAGAGGCGTATTCTTGAATTCTGATAATCAAGAACCCTATGTCAGTGTGTTTATAAGCCCAAAGCTTTCATACACTTACATGTTGCCTTTTAATTACAGGCGTCGATTAGCAAGGTGAAAGTAACAGAACCATGGCTCAGTTTCCGACACCTTTTGGTGGTAAGTTTTTGGAACTTTTCTTCCTTTATGTATGATGGGACAAACTTTATAGGCCTATTGTGATAGGAAATAGCAAGTAACTAAGTAGCATGAAAGCAACTGGGCATCTGCTTAGTAGTTGAAGTGCCAACTTAACACTCAAGGGGCCCTTCTTCAGGACCACCAGGACAAATTAATTAAAAGTTGATTAAAAAAAAAGTTGAGGGCTGGAGAGATGGCTTAGTGGTTAAACGCTTGCCTGTGAAGCCTAAGGACCCCGGTTCGAGGCTCGGTTCCCCAGGTCCCACGTTAGCCAGATGCACAAGGGGGCGCACGCGTCTGGAGTTCGTTTGCAGAGGCTGGAAGCCCTGGCGCGCCCATTCTCTCTCTCTCCCTCTATCTGTCTTTCTCTCTGTGTCTGTCGCTCTCAAATAAATAAATAAATAAATAAATAACCCCCCCCCAAAAAAAAAGTTGAGAGAATTCCATGACCAAACCCCATGTATTCTGTCAATGTCAGCCAGAGCTCAGGTTATTTCAGTATGTATATCTAAAAAGAAGAAACAAGTTGGAGACATAACTACAGTACCATTATCACATCTGTAAAGATGTATACTTATGTTATCACACCTATGAATTTTACATTATAACCCTATTTCTCAGATTGTCTTTAGGTAGTTTTTGTCCTTTTTGTCGTTTAGCCTGGGTCTAAATAAGCTGCACACATCGCAGGTAGTTGTGCGGCTCCCAAGTCGGAGTTCACACGCTCCTCCCCCATCCGTTTTCCTGTGGCTGCCACGGCATCTGCCGCTACACCAGACAGTTCACTGTTGAACTCAGTCTCTTCTTTTACAGATCCTGCATTTGAAGCTTGGCATTTTCAGTTTACTTTATCTGTTTGAAGCATACCATTCTGTATAAGATGTAGTTTTTGGCATTTTATTCCTGATTTGTAGCGTTTTTTTCTGGTGGGTCAACCTGGGCCCTGGTGCCAGCAAGGGATGTTCTGTGTCCCTAAGTTAAAGCTTCACTGTGTCTTTACAAAAGAAAATGTCTCATGTTAACAGAATGTTCTTGGCTCTGCTGGAGGTACATCTGTGTTGGGGTGCTTGCTGACTTGTAGGCTGAGACTCTAGGTTCAATACATTGCTCTCTGCAGCTGTCGAATCTAGTTGTTATAAAGAGAGTAAGAAGATAAGCAGGTGTGGTGGTGCGCACCTTTAATCCCAGGGTGAGGAAGAGGATGGCTGTGAGTTCAAGGCCAGCCTGGGGTTGCACAATGAATTCTGAGTCAATCTGGGCTAGAGTAAGACCCTACCTTGGAATAAAAGAAAAAAAAAGGACATCCAGTGTGATCTTAGTTCATGTATAAACATCTATCTAATTGAATTCCAGGACAGCTGGAGACTTCAAGATATATATTCTGTTTTATTTTGTAGTTGCGGGCATTTTTTTTGGCTGCTGCCTTATTTACTGTATGGTTTAATTTTTTTAGAAGAACCATTTTTAATTTTTCATTCATTTGACAGAAAGATTGAGAGAGAGAGAGGAATGGGCGCACCAGGGCCTCCAGCCACTGCAAATGAACTCCAGACGTGTGCGCCCCCTAGTACATCTGGCTAATGTAGGTCCTGAGGAGTTGATTCTGAGTCCTTTGGCTTTGCAGGCAAATGCATTAACCGCTAAGACATCCCTCCAATCCTGGTTTAATTTTTTATTATTGCTTATATTCCAATCGTGAATCCTGACAGCAATAAAAGTCCTTCAGTCTCAGGCACCATGTTACCCCCACCATGTGCCAAAGGGCTGGGCACATAGAATGTTCATTATGTTTTCTAGTGACTGAATGGATCCCATGTATAACTGTTATTTATACTTGACTTGTAGAGAGGGAGGTGTGAAGTTTAAGCATTCTGTTGTACATAGTCACACTTTGTACAAAACTTATATGCTGTGTGATTTGAACTTTGGGGCAATGGTTAGCCTTTTGAAAGCTTTCTGTATCTGTCTTTTAGAATTACTGGAGTGAGTTTTTTTGTTGTTGTTGTTTATTTATTTATTTGAGAGAGAGAGAGAGAGAGAATGGCTGCGCCAGGGCCTCCAGCCACTGCAAACGAACTCCAGACGCGTGCGCCCCCTTGTGCATCTGGCTAACGTGGGTCATGGGGAATTGAGCTTCAAACCATGGTCCTTAGGCTTCACAGGCAAGCACTTAACCACTAAGCCATCTCTCCAGTCCCTGGATGAGTTTTTGAGGAAGACTGAGGACTAAAGTGAGCAAATCTCAGGAGTTAGTTGACATCTGGTCAAACTAAATTGAAGAAAATCCTGAATCCCATTTCCTTTGGTCATTTTAAAATATATTTTTAATCTGTTTTAATTTTTACATTTATTTATACCCTGTTGCTTAATTTTATATGAATAAATGATTAATTGACTATGTCTTCATGTAATGCTACTGGGAGGGTGTTAGAACAAGTTTTTAAATAGGAATTTGTGCTATTGTTTTGTACTGCTAACTCTTATTTTTTGA
Organism: Jaculus jaculus; assembly: GCF_020740685.1. Classification (NCBI taxonomy): domain Eukaryota; kingdom Metazoa; phylum Chordata; class Mammalia; order Rodentia; family Dipodidae; genus Jaculus; species Jaculus jaculus. The sequence continues at coordinate 158,059,846 of NC_059106.1, forward strand.
ACATTAAATGCAAATCTTTCAAGGGCAAACATGTTAACTCATCAAACTGCTTATAACACGTTGATAGAACTTAAAATGCTGTGAAGATCATGTGTTTGAACATCTTGTTTCTTTTGCTGAATGACTTAACTGTCTTTTCTTTGGCCTGTAGGCAGCCTGGATATCTGGGCCATAACTGTAGAGGAAAGAGCGAAACATGATCAGCAGTTCCATAGTTTGAAGCCGATATCTGGATTTATCACTGGTAATGCTGTTGATATTTTTACTTTCTTAGCAGTAGTGGATATATGTCTGTGGAAATTGGTTATTCAAGGCAGAGGTAGGCAGCCATGATTAATGGAACGTTTTTATTTTGCCTTAATCTTGAGCCAATATTTTTATGACTGCTTTTCTTCTAACAGGTTTAAGCCACATTTGCAGTCCTTCATGAATGTTAAGCCACTTGTTTAGGTCCTCTCATTACTGGTGGGAATTGGTTATGATCAAAATAGGTTCAGACCCTGGCTCTAGAGTTAAAATTCTGATCTTGACTGCCTTGGGAAATCATTAACACTTTTTTTTAAAAGGGTTTAATTGTTATTGCTCAGAAAGTTCTTTCTGTACTTTGCATTTTCTGTGATCTTTGCTGTCTGATTCCTGCAGGAATTCACAGCAGGAAAAAATGGGATCTTGATTTCCTGGGGAAATGTTTACAGCAGAGCTTCCTTTAGTTTACTAATTGTTCATCAATGATAGGGTTCTTTGGGTCATTGTTGCCTGCTCTCTGTAAATATCAGCTGTGTCAGAATTGGGAATGTAGGTTCTGGGGACTGGGCTGGCCTGGAAGTTACTTGATGCCAGGTTAGCCTGTTAGTCCTCCTGCCTCAACCTGAGCACTGAGGTTTGAGGTTTGGTGCTCCCACACCCAGCTAAGAAGCAGTGGGGGTTTGATTAAAGTGTCCCCCATAAACTTAGGTGTTCTGAACATTAGGTTCCCAGCTGGTGACAATTTGGGAATTGAATCCTTCTGGAAGCAGTGTATTGTTGGTGGTGGGCTTATGGGTGTTAGAGCCATCTTCCCTTTGTCAGTGTTTGGCACACTCTCCTGCAGCTGTTGTCCACCTGATGCTGGAGGTAATGTCCACCCTCTGCTCATGCCATCATTTTCCCTTGTCATCATGGAGCTTCCCCTCAAGTCTGTGAGGCAAAATAACCCCCTCTGGCAGCAGTGTGGACCTGACTGCTCCAGAAGCTGTGTTTTCTTTCTTTTTCTAAAGAGAGCATGGCTCCCCAGTTGTTTCTTTAAAAAAATTTTTTTAATTAATTAATTAATTTATTTATTTGAGAGCGACAGACACAGAGAGAAAGACAGATAGAGGGAGAGAGAGAGAATGGGCGCGCCAGGGCTTCCAGCCTCTGCAAACGAACTCCAGACGCGTGCGCCCCCTTGTGCATCTGGCTAACGTGGGACCTAGGGAACCGTGCCTCGAACCGGGGTCCTTAGGCTTCACAGGCAAGCGCTTAACCGCTAAGCCATCTCTCCAGCCCCCCAGTTGTTTCTTAAGGACTGCCGGGCATGTGCTTTGTCATTGCCTTAGTTCTTTCCATCATAACAAAATACCCGATAGAATGGAGTTTAAAAGGGAAAGGTTAATTTTGGCCCACAGTTTCAGTTCAGCACTGATTGGTCTTAATCCTTTGGGCCTAGTGACCCAAGATCTTTTTCACTGTGCCCTACCTCCCAAAGGTTCCACCACCTCTGGATGGTATCAAGCTGTGGGCTAAGCCTTTGGGGAGGGCATAGAGCAGTCACAGTGGACAGCTAGCGTCTAACTGGCCACAGATTGAATTGGGCAGTTTGTCTTTGCCAACTCTCATGGATCCATTTTAATCTTTAAAGGCTTACCATTTGACTTATGGTCATTTGTAGTCATAGGATTACCGGCCTCTTACTTTTGTAAGTTGCTGTAAGAGGATTTCTGTCACCTGTTGTTTGTTTTCTGAAATGTGTTTCCCTTAATTTACAGGTGATCAAGCAAGGAACTTTTTTTTTCAATCTGGGTTACCTCAACCTGTCTTAGCACAGATATGGTAAGTTGGAATTTGACTTAAGCAGAATATAAAATAACACAGTGTGTAGTTGTGTTTATTTGGAAATGTGATTTCTTATGTAGAAGGAGAACATGGAACTCTAGTCTGGAATATTCTGTTACTTCTTAGAGAAATACTTCTGAAAAGAGTATTACAGTGGCAGTGCTGGGCAGAAAAGTTCAATTTCCAGCTAGAATAGCTGAATTTTGACAGTTTCTCACTAATAGCTTTGGCTCTATTATACTATTCACACTTATTTGAATGCCCCACCTTCCCTCCTTTATAATGGGATTATGATTTGACTTTTATAGGGGAAGAATCATTATGGTTTGGAAATGACTCATGTATTGCAATAGGACACACGGCAGGTGCATAATTGCTGATCCCGTGGCTGAGGAACACAAGCAGACGTGTCTTTTAAGCCACGGGAAAGAGCATGCATAAAAAGGTGGAAAAGTAGTTCTCGTTGTAGGTTCCCAGCTTGAGGAGCCTTGCTGAATTCTCTTGCTCTTCTGTCTGTTGGACTAAAAAGCCATGTTTTCCCATGTGCTGCTCTTCCCATTAATGCTTCCTTTCCCCAAGTTTGTTGGTATTGTGGAGGCCACTTTCTATAAGGCAAGAACAGAGGATTTGTAGTCACACTTCTGTCTTTGTGTTCCAGCTGCACCATTTCTCTTTCTGTGGTTTGAAACATCTGTTACCCTCTTGGAGCTTAGTGTTTTTCAGTCTCAAGATTGGGAAGGCTTGTGTTTTCGTAACAAGTCATTGAAGATTAGCACAGCAGTTTGTCAAAGGTTTAGTATGTGGCTTGACACACAATATGAGAAGCCCTGAAAGCAAAATCCAGAAAGGTAGTTAGTTGTATCGGAGCCTGGATATTCTACATGACTAAATTCCTAACTAATTACTTATCCCCTTTCATGACCAACCTCTTTTTATTAATTTATTTTTTATTAACAACTTTCATGACTATAAACACTATCCCATGATAATGCTCTCCCTCCCCCCACTTTCCCCTTTGAAACTCCACTCTCCATCATATCCCCTTCCCCTCTCAAATCAGTCTCTCTTTTATTTTTATGTCATGATCTTCTTCTCCTATTATGATGGTCTTGTGTAAGTAGTGTTAGGCACTGTGACGTCATGGATATCCAGGCTATTTTGTATCTGGAGGAGCACACTGTAAGGAGTCCCTCCCTTTCTTTCCTCTTACATTCTTTCCGCCACCTCTTCTGCAGTGGGCCCTGAGCCTTGGAATGACCAACCTCTTTTTATTTAAACTTACGGAACTGAGGAAGGGTGGGTTCAGTACCTTGTTGATTCCAGCATCTTCAAAACTCAGTCAAAACTTTACTTGATTGTCAGCATTATGAAAATCATGCTCTGGGGGCTGTGGCAATGGCTCAGAAGTCAAAGATGCCTGCTTGCAAAGCCTGACAGTCCTGATTTGATTCTGCAGTACCCACATCCATATAAAGCCAGATGCACTAACTGACACATGTAAGTGGAGTCTGTTTGCAGTAGCAGAAGGCCCTGGTGGTGTACCTGTACTCATTCTTTCTGTTTCAAGTTCATAAACTATTTTTTAAACATTTAAAACAGACAATGGGCATACCAGAGCCTCTAGGCACTGTAAATGAATTCCAGGCACTTGTGCCACCTTGTGTATTTGGCTTATGTGGGTACTAGGGAATTGAACCTGGGTCCTTAGACTTCACAGGCAAGCACCTTAACTGCTAAGCCATCTCTTCAGCCCTCAAGTAAATACAGTATTTAAAAAAATAAAATTATGTTATGAATAGCAATAGTTTCACAAGATATAAAATGAGGCAACCTCAGGCTGAAGAGATGGCTTAGTGGTTAAACGCATTTTCTTGCAAATCCTGACAGCTTGGGTTCGATTCTCCAGTGCCACATAAAGCCAGATACATAAAGTGCACATATGTCTGGAATTTGTTTGCAGTTGCAGGAGGCTCTGATATGCCTTTGACTCCCCCTCCCCTCGTGTGTGTGTGTGTGTGTGTGTGTGTGTTTGTGTGTCTCTTTTTCAAGTAAATAAAAACTTTTTTTTTTTCCTCAAGGTAGTGTCTCTAGCTCAGGCTGACCTGGAACTCACTTTGCAAAATAGAAGATAAAAACTTTTAAAAACTGAAGCAAGCTCACATATGGAAAGAGCAAAGCGTCTGGCTGTTTCCTGGATGCTAACAACCAGGAAAAACAGACAGCAGATCCTCAAAACAACATGGGACTCTGGTCTCAATCAATTTTCAATTTGAATACATCCAAGCACAAGGGACTATATCCCACAAACATGAGCTTTCCCCCATGAAGCCATTCAAGATTTAACTTATGGTCTATGTGAATTGGAAAAGTCACAGGGTCTAATCAAGGAAGAACACATGCACATGAAACCCATGCTATGTGGGCACTGCCAGTTAGCTCCTAAGTTGAGGTGTACTTTTGTGGCTTCTTCTGTGCCTTGCCTCCTGGTACATGGTCCCATTTCCCAACATCATCAAGGCTTCTCACTTCAGGCTCCTTTCCAAGGCCTGACATCTCCACTGCGTTGTGCTAACCTGTGGTATTTCCAGTGTGTGAAGTCTCATTCATGCAGTATCTTATCACCACACATGCTTATAACCACCATGCTTGGGAGGCTGGGGCAATAGGATCATGAGTTCGAGGCCAGCCTGGGATGTAAATGTGATCCTCATCTTGGGGATTGGACCTAGGGCTTTGTGTCTGTCAGGTCAGCACTCACGTGGAGCTCTGCCCCCACCCCTGTTGGGGTGTTTTCTTTTTCTTTTTTTTTGATGTTCTTTGTCTTTTTAGTTTTGTATTTATCCAGGTTCTGTTAAGTTAGGGTGGCCGTGGACTTGGAATCCTCCTGCCTCAGCTTCTCAGCTGAGTGGCTGGGGATATAGGCCTCCGCCATCGGGGCTGGCCAAGAAGCATCTCTGATGGGAACTGTGCTGTGGCTTGTCAGGCCCTGAGCTGGTTCAGGTGCTGGGGCTGTAGCAGGAAGCAAAGCTGTCAGTGTCCAAACTGATGGCCCAGTGCAGAGCCAGTCAGCAACAACATAAAAGTTATCACATGGGTCATAAATGTCAGGGAATAATCAAGTATTAACTAAGGAATTTTATTTTTTTATCAATTAAGATACTTTTTCTAGCTATTTTAAGCATAATGGCTCAAAGTCATGCCTGTTTTTCACTGTATGGGTAAAATTTGCAGCAGTAAGAGATCCTGGTGTGCCATTCTCTCTCTTCTAAGTAAATAAGTAATTTAAAATGCTGAGGGGCCTGGGGAGATGGATCCGTGGGTCAGGTACTTCAACGCAGCTCCATGTGCAGTGTGAACACCTGTGATCCTGATCCCTGCGCTCCTGTAGTGGCGGGAGGCGGGGCCAGGCAAGTTCCCAGAAGCTCATAGGCTGTTGCTCTGATCCACATAGTGGTAAATAAAAAGTGATCTTGACTCAAACAAAGTAGAAAGTGAGGACTAGAGGGTCATGGATGGTCCTCTAACCTGGATGCACGTGCATGTGCGCCCACAGATTGTTTAAAATATTCTTTATGCAGGCTGGAGAGATGGCTTAGTGGGTAAGGCACTGGCCAGGTTCCATTCCCCAGGTCCTACGTAAGCCAGATGCACATGGTGGCGCATATGTCTGGAGTTCGTTTGCAGTGGCAAGAGGCCCTGTGTGCCCATTCTCTCTCTCTCTCTCTCTCCCTGTCTGTCTGTCTCTTTGTCTCTAGTAAATAAATGAATAAATAAAAATAAAATCTAAAAAAAAAAAAACCTCTTTATGCTTGCTGACATTCTATTAAATGCTTAGACACCATATCTTTCTTTCATTGATGATTGTTGTTGGGGAGAAAACAGAAATAAAAAATTTTTCTGAGAATTTTTTTTGAAAAGAATTATATCTGAAAAGTAGTTTGAAATGTCATCAACCAGAGATGCTGAGATGATGGGATAATGTGGCACAAAGAAAGAGCAAGCTGACTTTCAGCCCCAGGTTTGACACTCATTCACTTAGTAACCCACTGGAGGGCTAGGTTTTAAACATTCTAAGTAATGAAGTAGTTTTCCTTCTCTGGTCGTAACCGTGTGTTCTTCTGTGGTTTCCCTGGGAGGGTCCCAGGTCCGCCCTCTCTCCTTGGTCGAGAAGAGAACAGGTGGACCCTGCGGCACAGAGATCCCTGTGGCAGTGACCTGAGGAGGAAAAGAACTCTGTGTCGAGAACTGGGAGCTATTCAGTTTTCATCCTCCCCTCTCTTCCTCCTTCTTTTTTTTTTTTTTTTTAATTATTTATTTATTTATTTGAAAGCGATAGACACAGAGAGAAAGACAGAGGGAGAGAGAGAGAATGGGCGCGCCAGGGCCTCCAGCCTCTGCAAATGAACTCCAGACGCGTGCGCCCCCTTGTGTATCTGGCTAACGTGGGACCTGGGGAAGCGAGCCTCGAACCGGGGTCCTTAGGCTTCACAGGCAAGCGCTTAACCGCTAAGCCGTCTCTCCAGCCCTCTTCCTCCTTCTTAAGCCAGGTTCTTATTTCTGAATTTCCTTTCAAATGCTGGAGGAGTGTAGTGGGATGAACAGTACAGGAACCTTTATAATGTCCTGCCAGCATGTGGGAGCTTCGTGTCATGCAGCTAGCTGATGAGCTCCTGGACTATATTCTACTCCTACTTTAAAGACTGCCTGTCCCCCCCGTCTGCGTTCCAGTGATGAAAAGAGGAGACTTGACTTCTGAGAAGACAGAGTTAGGTCAGTGAGTGTAATGCCTAAGGAATCATGGCCAGAGGTGACGCATCTTCCTAGAAACTGTCCTCCTAATGAGGAGCGAGCTGGGAGGAAGCTGGCAGATAGTCTCCTGGCAAGTGAAATGCTCAGAACGTTTCTGCTTTGCCCTGTGTGAGGAGAAGGCCACACAGGGTCAGAGAATGAGGAGGTACAGGGAAGAAAAAGAGTACAAGGGGAAGAGTTTGGCTGAGGGTCAAAATCGGAGGTGGCAGAACCCATAGGAATGAGGGGGAAGGGACAGTTCCACCTGGAAATGGGCCTCAGGCATGAAGAGACATAACGTCAGAAGATTGGTCTAGTTGAGATCTAGTTTCAGGATAAGGGTGGGACATAGGACTGATCAGTTTTCAGCCAGGCATGTGACACACACTGGTAAACTAGGTAATTGAGTGGCTGAGGCTGGAGAGTCAAGACTTTGAAGTGAGTAGTGAGTTCCAGGTCAGCCTGGTTTGAAACCAATTAAAAAAAAAATATTCGTAAGGGTAGAACAAAGAAAAAGCTCAAAAGTTTACCCTGGAGTTCTAACCTCCATCTCTTCCCCTATATTCCCAAGTCTTCCACCTCCATTTATGGCTGTGAGTGTTATGAGAGCCAAGCTTAATTCCTGTCTTCTTAACCCTGCTCATCAGGTTTAGTTGTGAACTTGTGACTCTATGTTCAGTCTTTCTACCCAGCCTGGTGACTTGTATATGATCCTTTTGGGCTGATCTGCCACCTCACCGGGGCCCACTGCTTGAGCATCTAGAGTGGATTCTCTTTCACACTCTTAACTTTGGAGATTCCATTCTCCAAACAGCAGCCAGAACAATCTTTAAAACAGAAAATCAAAGGCTGGAGAGATGGCTTAGTGGCTAAGGCACTTGCCTGTGAAGCCAAAGGACCCAGCTTCGACTCCCCAGAACCCATGTAAGCCAGACACACAAGGTGACACATGCATACAAGGTGGTGTACATGTTGCAGTCCGGGTTGCATTGCTGGTAGAAATCACCCAACCAAGAGCAGCTTCTGGGAAAAAGAGATTTATTTTGGCTTACAGGCTCGAGGGGAAGCTCCACGATGGCAGGGAAAAACGATGGCATGAGCAGAGGGTGGACATCACCCCCTGGCCAACATAAGGTGGGACACAGCAACAGGAGGGTGCCAAACACTGGCATGGGGAACCTGGCTATAAAGCCCTTAAGCCCGCCCCCAACAATACACTCCCTCCAGGAGGCATTAATTCCCAAATCTCCATCAGCTGGGAACCTAGCATTCAGAACACCTAAGTTTATGGAGGACACCTGAATCCAACCACCACAGCACACATCTCGAGTTTGGTTGCAGTAGCTAGGGGGGCCAGGCATGACAATTCTCCCTCTCTCTCACATTAAAAATAGTAATTTAAAAAACAGAAATCCAGGCCCAGCATAGTGTGATATCCCAACACTTGGGAAGTGGAACAGGGAATAGGGAGTCTGTTGCCAGCCTAGGCTTCATAAGACCCTGCCTCAAAATCAGAGTAAAACCATTTAAAATTCTGCATTGAGGCTAAAACACAAAGTCATTCCCACGGGCACGAGTCCTCATGTCATCCTGCTTTTACACTTCTCCACCTTCTTGTGGTCACTTTCTCCTTCGATATCTGCCTTCTACAAGTTGACCTTCCTGCTCTTTACACAGGTCATGTGTCTCCTTGCCTAAGGGCCACTGTGCTTCGTGTTTCTTCTTCCTCTAAGACAATTCTGGATCCTCACGTATCTGACCTGTTCATTACCGCTCAAGTTCCCGTTCATCACTTCACAGGTTTTCCTTGACCAGCTCGTCTAAAGTGGTTCTCTCTGCCCACTTACCTCCTGTCTTCCAGGCCCCTACTCCACCTCGATCCCAAGACCTTGAGCATGCTAGGCAAAGGGATGTACTGCTGAGCTGTACCTCCAACTCTTTTCCCTGTATCTTAATCTCACCATGCAGAAAATCTGATTTGTTTTCTTAATTTGTGCCAAAATATGAGCTCTTAAGGTAGAGACCTTGCATGTCTTTTTCACAGTTAAGACAACAGTTTATGGTCAGTGTCCAAACTTATGAGGTCCTACTGTTTGTTTGTTTTTTTTTAAACAGGGCTGAGGAAATGGCTAAGTGGTTTAGGCATTTGCCTGTGAAGCCTAAGGACCCCATTCGATTCTCCAGGACCCACGTAAGACAGATGCACAAGGGGCGCATGCATCTGGAGTTTGTTTGCAGTGGCTGGAGGTCCTGGTGTGCCCATTCTCTCTTTCTGTCTATCTGCCTCCCTCACTCAAATAAGTAATAAGATCTTAAAAATATTTTGTTGGTTTATTTGAGAGAGAGTGAGAGGAAGAGGCAGATAGAGAGAATGGGCTTACCAGGGCCTCTCGCCACTGCAAATAAACTCCAGACACATGTGCTACCTTGTGTATTTTGCTTTACATGGCTACTGAGGAATCGAACTCTGGTCCTTAGGCTTTTAGGCAAGTGTCTTGACCACTGAGCCACCTCCCCAGCCCATGTAGTTGTTTCTTGACTGAATGAACCAACTGAGTCAGTCTACATGATTCCTTGGTTGTGTTTGCAGTTTAGTGAGCCCCAGAAGGGAGAGGAGCAGCCGGTGACAAGGCTAGGAGGAGCAGGCAGCCTCTGCAAGAAACCTGCACACGTGTTGTCCTCGCTGCCTACGTGGACATGCTACTTATCTAAGATGCTCTCCAGTGCCTGTTCTTGACTTTGTGGGCTTACTTTTATGTCTGTATGTGTTGAGTATGTACTGCATGAACAGGGTTCTAAGATCCAAAACTGTGTGAGGGGGTATACTTGGGAAAGTTCACCCAGTGTCCCTTCCTTTCTTGTTTCCTTTGTTACAGTTGCATATTGCCTTAAAAAAAAAAAAAAAAAAAAAAAAACGGGCTGGAGTGATGGCTTGGCGGTTAAGCGCTTGCCTGTGAAGCCTAAGGACCCCGGTTCGAGGCTCGGTTCCCCAGGTCCCACGTTAGCCAGAAGCACAAGGGGGCGCACATGTCTGGAGTTCGTTTGCAGAGGCTGGAAGCCCTGGCACGCCCATTCTCTCTCTCTCCCTCTACCTGTCTTTCTCTCTGTGTCTGTTGCTCTCAAATAAATAAAAATTAAAAAAAAAAACCAAACCTGTTGTGGGTTTAAAAAGTAGGTATATCATGTATAAAATGTGTGTGTGTGTTTCTATTTAGGTTATTTCCATCCTCCTTACAATAAAGGCAATCTCCTATATAAAGTCACTTTTATTCTTGGCTTTCCTCACTTTAATAGCATCCTGGAAGCTACCCGTTTCATCCCATAGTAGTTTTTCCCTTTCCTTTAGCATCTGTGTCGTACTCACTGAGGGAGAAGTAGGGCCCATTTATCTTAATTTTTTAACTATTGTCCTTTTAAGCAGTGTTCTGTGTTCATGCATTTAGATTATTTTCAATATTCTGTGATTACTGACACTGCAGTGGTTGTAGTTACTATAACAGTGGTGACCTCTTGTGCATGTGTAGTTTTTAAAAATAAATACAATTTGTATTTTATTATTTCAAAAAATATTTTATTTATTTATTTATGAGAGAAAGAGGCAGAGACAGAAAAAGAAAAAGAGTGGGTGCGCTAGGGTCTCCAGCCACTGCAAATGAACTCCAGATACACATGCTTCCTTGTGCATCTGGCTTACGTGGGTACTGGGGAGTCAATCCTGGATCCTTTGACTTTGCAGGCAAGTGCCTTAACCACTAAGCCATCCCTCCAGCCTGCATGTGTACTTTTATACTGTTGAAAATGTCATATATTTTTTTCCCCTCTTTGCCCATGGAGGACTTGTTTTATGAATACTAGATTTAAGCTGGTCATGGTGACACACGCCTTTGATCCCAGCATTCGCGAAGCAGAGGTAGGAGGATTGCTGTGAGTTCGAGGCCACCCTGCTGAGACTCCATAGTGAATTCCAGGTTATCCTGGACTAGAGCAAGACCCTGCCTTGAAAAACCAAACAAACAAACAAAAAAAAAACACCCTAGATTATTCATATTAAACGATTACTAGAAAGCTTCTGTCTCCTAACTCATGCATCCTGCTTCGATGTTTCTGTTTTTCACAAGAGAACAGGTTGGGGGGCAGCAGTGTAGGACTACAGGGGGAGCAGCGCCTCTGCTGACTTTAAAGTGAGTCAAGCCTGGTGAGGTAGCACCTGCCTGCAGTCCCAGCACTCACATGGAGCTCTGTCCTCTACCCTTGTGGGGTTTTTTTTTCTTTTTACTTAATTTTTTTTAATTCTTTTTTTATTTTTCTTTTTTTTTTATTTGAGAGCAACAGACACAGAGAGAAAGAGGCAAAGAGATGGGGTGGGGGAGGCAATGGACACGTTAGGGCCTCCAGCCACTGCAAACAAACTCCAGACACGTGCGCCCCTTGTGCATCTGGTTAACGTGGGTCCTGGGGAATCGAGCCTCGAACCAGGGTCCTTAGGCTTCACAGGCAAGCATTTAACCGCTAAACCATCTCTCCAGCCCTTTTTACTTAATTTTTAAAAAATTTATCCAGGTTCTTTTAAGTTGGGATAGCCTTGAACTTGGACTTCTCCTGCCTCAGCTTCTCAGCTGAGTGGCTGGGAGGCAGTGGTAGGAGGATTGCTGTGAGTTTGAGGCCACCCTGAGACTCAGAGTGGATTCCAGGTCAGCCTGGGCTACAATGAGACCCTACCTCAAAAAATCAGAGAGAGAGAGAGAAGTAAATCAAGTATGCATATTGGTGTTAATGGGAACCTTTTCTTCCTGAAGAGCATTTAAAATGGTTGAATATCTTTTTTTTTTTTTTTTTTTTTGGTTTTTTGAGGTAGGGTCTCACTCTAGCCCAGGCTGACCTGGAATTCACCATGGAGTCTCAGGGTGGCCTTGAACTCACAGTGATCCTCTTACCTCTGCCTGTCAAGTGCTGGGACTAAAGGCATGTGCCACCACGCCTGGCTTGAATATCTTTAAAAATACTTTGCAGAAGTAGTAATGTTTGGAAGCTTTATTTACTTACTATAAAATCTGATAGTACAAAAATGAAGCAATTAGATATCGGTGCCTGCAGCGAATCTAGATGTACAAACCAAAACAAAATGTTAGCAGGCAGAATTGCACAACGATTGAATTTCACAATAACCATGGCCTACTTGAGTTTACGCCAGAGATCCAAGATTTGTTCACAACCAAGAAATTTATATAAACATTAGTATTTATATCAGCAGATAAAAGCAAAAGGCAAAATTTTCACCAGATCAACACATGTGGGTTAGGACTTTGGAAAAAGAAAAAGGAACCAGTTTTACTGAGCTGGGACTGTCACCTAGGATGTGTTATGTAGTAGGCTTAATCCCTGACAATGCAAGCAACAACCCCAAGTCCCAAACTACCACTCCTTGACATGCTGAAGCTGGGCATGCTGGTACGTACCTGTAATCCTGGCACCAAAAAGGCAGAAGGGTCAAGGATTAGCTGCCATCCTTGTTTACATAGTTTGATCACAGCCTGTGCTATATGATTGTGTTTTAAACCAACAAATAAACAGTAAATGAATAAATACATCAGTCCACTTTGCAAAAATATTAACTTTAAACATTGAAGTAATAAAGCTGCTTCACTTAAACTCAGAACTAAGTGGAAAGGAAGTCATTAGTGTGTTAGAGGCACTAAGACCAATAAAGATTAGAGTAAATATTAGAAAACAAAATAATATTCTTGGGCTACAAAGATGGCTCAGTAGATAAAGCTCTTTTAGCACAAACAGGAGGACTTGACTGGGGATCCCCAGAAACTGCGTAAAGCCAGATGCTGTAGTGCTGACATCAAGTCTCAGTGCACTGAAGGCAAAAAGAGATGTGGAAACTGAAGCTCACCTGCCAGCATGCAGGCCATTCACCTGGTGACCACAGCAGTGAGCGAGAGATCCTTCCTCAAATAAGCTGGGAGGCAAGACCTGACACCCAAGGTTGTCCTCCCATCTCCACGTGCTCCTGTACTCACACATGTGAACACACACGCACGCACGCACGCACACATGCACGCACGCACGCACAGAAATATTCTCTTCATTTTTCTAGCCAGTTGATTATATGCTTACTAAAACTAAACGTAGTCTGGTGTGGTAGCAGACGCCTTTAGTACCAGCACTGGGGTGGCAGAATTAGGAGAATCACCATGAGTTCAAGGCCACCCTGAGACTACATAGTGAACTTGGCTAGAGCAACACCCTTCCTCAAAAAATAAAACAACAACAACAAAAAAAAAAAAACAGAAAACAAAAAGTAGCAACATTCATAGAAGCTTGGTAAGATAGCCAAATGAAGTATAGATAACTTAAAAATTAAAATGTTTCCATATGATTGAAATTAAGCAGCTAAAAATAGAAATGCAGGCTGGGCATGGTGGCGCACACCTTTAATCCCAGCACTTGGGAGGCAGAGGTAGGTGGATCGCTGTGAGTTCAAGGCCACCCTGAGACTCCATAGTGAGTTCCAGGTCAGCCTGGGCTAGAGTGAAACCCTACCTCGAAAAACCAAAAACAGAAAAAAAAATAGAAATGCAGGGTGGAGAGATGGCTTTGTGGTTAAGATATTTGCCTGCAAAGCCAAAGGATCCTGGTTCGATTCTCCAGGACCCATGTAAGCCAGATGCACAAGGGGGCACATGCATCTGGAGCTTGTTTGCAGTGACTGGAGGCCCTGGCGTGCCCATTCTCTCCCCCCCCCCTCTCTCTGCCTCTTTTCCCTCTCAAATAAGTAAGTAAATAAATAAAATATATTTCTTTTAAAAATAGAAATGAAGAAACATGACAATTAAAATTTGGGTGGAACCAGGTGTGGTGGCACATGCCTTTAATCTCAGCACTTGCTTAGTGCTTGGGAGGCAGAGGTAGGAGGATCCCTGTGAGTTCAAGGCCACCCTGAGACTACCAAACAAATTCCAGGTCAGCCTGGTTTAGAGCGAGACCCTACCTTGAAAAACCAAAAATAAAAATAAAGAGTGAAAATGATAAAGTTCCTTAAAATACCTTTATCAATAAAATTTTATTATCTGAAAAAAAACTCCATCTTATTTAAAGAAATGGGAGGTCGGTTGTGGTGGTGTACGCCTTTAATCCCAGCACTCGGGAGGCAGAGGTAGGAGGATTGCCATGAGTTCAAGGCCACTCTGAGACTCCATAGTGAATTCCAGGTCAGCCTGGGCCAGAGTGAGATCCTACCTGGAAAAAACAAAAACAAAAACAAAGGGAAGACAGTGTTTCCTTTGATGGACAAACTGCTATATGTATGTCAATTCTCTAAAAATCCTAAAGCTAAGATAGGTTTTTGATGTCCTTTGGCTTACACATACATTCCCAATAGGAAACAAATGTATATCAATAGTTAGGAAGTAATTCTTTTGTTTTTTTGAAGTAGGTCTCACTGTAGCTCAGGCTGACCTGGAATTTACTATGTCATCTCAGGGTGGCCTCAAACTCACAGTAATCCTTTTACCTCTGCCTCCTGAGTGCTGGGATTAAAGGCATTCCCCACCATGCCCAGCTCTTTTTAAAGTTTTTTATTTATTTGAGAGAGAGAGAGAAAACAGTGGGCATACCAGGACCTCTAACTGCCACAAATAAACTCTAGATGCATGCACCACTTGGTGCATCTGGCTTACGTGGGTCCTGGGGAATTGAACCTGGATCCTTTGGCTTTGCAGGCAAACACTTTAACCACTGAGCCATCCTCCAGCCCTAGAAGTAATCCTTTAAAAAAATATTTTATTTATTTATTTGACAAAGTAAGAGAGGGGGAGAGTGAGAGAGAATGGGCATGCCAGAGCTTCCAACCACTGCAAACAAACTCCAGATGCTTGTGCCTCCTCGTGAATCTGGCTAACGAGGGTCCTGAGGAATTGAACCTGGGTCCTTTGGCTTTGCAGGCAAATGCCTTAGCCACTAAATCATCCCTTCCATCCTGGAAGTAATTCTTTTAAAAATGAAAAGGATTGTCTGGGTAGATAATTCAGTTGGTTAAGTGCTTGCCTTGCAAACATGAGGACCTGAGTTTGATTTTCAAACTCCACATCAAGTGCCTGGAACGGTGGTATGCACTTGTAATCCCAGTGCTGGGAGCGGGGATACAGGCACACCTCTGGGTTTACTGCCAGTGGATGTATCCTAATTAGGTGAGTGCTAAGTCAGCAAGAGACCTTGTCTCAAAAAAAGGTGACAGTGTCCAAGGTTGTCCTTTGGCTTACACATACACATGCATGTGTGCAAAAAAAAAAAAAAAAACAGGGTGGGGGGAAGCCTTGTCAGTGTTGGAACATGCTATAAAGCCACTGTGAGCAGATCAGCATCATATTCACGTGGGACTTGTTCAGTCAGAAAAAATAATCCACAGATGGTTCTTACTTCATATGAACATTCAATATGTGAGAAAACATAGTTTAGTTCAATGGGAAGAGGATAGATTAGTTAACAAACATAAGAAAAATGGTCAGGCATTGTGGAACACGCCTTTTATCCCAGCACTTAGGTAGGTAGGATCGCTGTGAGTTTGAGGCCTCCTGAGACGACATAGTGAATTCCAGGTCAGCCTGGGCTCGAGTAAGACCTTACCTCAAACAAAAACAAAAACTAAAACAAAAAAAGATGGGAGCTGGAGAGATCACTTAGCAGTTGAGGTGCTTGTCTGTGAAGCCTAAGGACCCAGGTTCAATTACTCAGGACCCACATTAACCAGATGCACAAGGTGGCACATGCATCTGGAATTTGTTTCCAATGGCTAGAGGCCCTGGTGAACCCATTCTCTCTCTATCTGCCTCTTTCTTTCTCTCACTCTCTCTCCCATAATTTTTTTTTTTTTTTAAGAAATGGCTTGACTCTGAGATCGCCTCCCCACATGCACACCTGAAGTTAGTTAGATCTTGGTTAAAGATTAAAATGAACAAAATCAAGGACTGACTAAAAGAAATATGTATAAAAATATAGAATTTCTCTAACATAGTAAAGATATATACAAGCTTAGGATCTGAATTGCTAAAAGTCTGTCATAGTTAAACGGTTATTATGCAGTATACAATAATGCTTTTAAACTGATAACGTGTTTTCCATCAGAAAAATTGGCAAATGATAGAATAAGCAGGTCACAGGAAAATAAAACCAACTGGTCAGGAAACATAAGGGAAATGGTGCTTGGGCTTGTGGTAATGAGGGAAGGCTGGTTCCACGGGATCATGACTGTAGGAGGCCACAGGATGAGGCCACACTGAGTGCAGAGGAGGCTGCTGCAGTCATGGGGCTCTTTCCTGCTTTATGATCTTTATTTCCTCAAATAACTATGCTGAGTTGTACAGTTTTTATCATGTCTAGAGATTTATTCTTTGTTGAAGGTTTTCTTTTAAAAAATATATATTTTTTATTTTTATTTATTTATTTGACAGGGAGAGAGAGAATAGGCATGCCAGGACCTCCAGACGCTGCAAATGAACTCCAAATGCATGCACCACCTTGTGTATCTGGCTTACGTGGGTTCTGGGGAATTGAACCTGGGTCCTTTGGTTTTGCAGGCAAGCACCTTAACCACTAAGCCATCCCTCCAGCCCTTTTGGAGTTTTTCTTTTGTTAACTCCAGCTGCACAGGAGATTTTCTATGTAATTCAGTTTTCATTTCAGGACAGAATCAGCATGTGGTTCATTTTTAAATATTTTTAGTCATGGCATTTCAATTATACCAGCTGGTCTTGTCTGCTAGATGAAATAGTTACTTATAACGTTAGTTTAAGGCTGGAGAGATGGCACAGTGGTTAAGGTTACTTGCTTACACAGCCTGATGACCTGGGTTTGATTCCCCAGGACCCACATAGAGCCAGTTACACAGAATGGCACATACATCTGGAGTTTATTTGCAGTGGCAAGAGACCCTGGCATACCCATTCTCTCTGTGTCTCTCCTCCCCTTGCCCTCAAATTAACAAATTTAATCACAATCTGAGTTTGTGGGATCCTCAGACCCCACATAACCACTAGAAGCCATGAAGAGCTTCTGTAATCCCAGTACATTAATGGCAAAATAGGAGGTTAATACACGAGATTTTCCCAGAAGCTCACAAATGGAGCAGTGAACAAAAACAAGAGAGCCTGCCTCAAAATGAGGTGGAAGGCAAGGACAAGCCCGAAACTTGACCTCTGACCCCCCCATGCTTACACTCTCACATGTAAACATATGGACGCTCTTCAGATAAAGCATCTTCTAGTAAATCCTCCAAGATTTTATATGTGGATTAAAAGAAATGAAGCCCAAGTAAATATTTTTCATTTAATTAATGAATATGCACTTTGGATTGTGCAATGTAGTTTCCACTTGCAAGTGTATGCCTTCCTCTCTTTGGCTTCCTCTTCTTTGAAAAGGACTTTTATTATTATTATTATTATTAGTTTTTATTTATTTATTTGAGAGAGAGAGAGAGAATAGGCATGCCAGGGTCTTTAGCTACTGGAAATAAACTCCAGACACATGTGGCCCCTTGTGCATCTGGCTAAAATGGGTTCAGTGGGGGGGGGGGGTTCCTGGGGAATCGAGCCTCGAACCGGGGTCCTTAGGCTTCACAGGCAAGCGCTTAACTGCTAAGCCATCTCTCCAGTCCTGAAAAGGACTTTTAAATTAAAACTCACTACTAATTGCAGGTGGCCTGTGGTTGTGTAAGCATTGTTTTCACATAGCAGACACACTTGTACAGTTTCAGTGCTGAGTGTGCAGAGCTGGACTCACAAGCATCACTATAAGAACTTTGGAAGTTTAGTCGTGTTCCAGTACAGTGTAGCATGCCGTGTCCTGTCCCCATGTTGAAGGTACAGATCTCCACAGAGCAAGCGTCACTTCACCCACTACCTCTAAAGGTACTGCTGTCTGAGTTTGGACTCCATTTTACTAACATGGCACACGCCTTTAATCCCAGCACATGGGAGGATGGGTTAGGAAGGTCACCAGGAGTTCAAAGCCAGTCTGTGCTCGAGTGAGACCCTGACTCAAAAACAGAGTTTGCCTTTATTTATTTATTTGAGAGCAACAGAGAGAGACAGAAAGAGGCAGACAGAGAGATAGAATGGGCACGCCAGGGCCTCCAGCCACTGCAAATGAATTCCAGACGCGTGCGCCCCCTTGTGCATCTGGCTAACGTGGGTCCTGGGGAATCGAGCCTCAAACCGGGGTCCTGAGGCTTCATAGACAAACGCTTAACTGCTAGGCCATCTCTCTAGCCCCTTTTTACTTTTTTAAAATACTTTTTACGAGGGGGGAGAGAAGAATGAGAATATGGATTATACCAAGGCCTCCTAACACTGCATATGAACTCCAGATGTATGTGTCACCTTGTGCATCAGGCTTTGCATGAGTACTGGGAAATCAAATCCAAGCTGTCAGGCTTTTCAAGCAAGCACTTTAACTTCTGAGCCATTCCTCCAGCCCCCGAGTTTGCCCTTTTAAGCTGTATAATCCCATGGTTTATAGTATATTTGGAATTGTCCAATCATCACCACTATCTAATTTTGGGACATTTTTATTAAAATGTAACCTCTTTTGTCTCAAGTAAAATCTTCAAACTGGGGTTGACAATTCCTCTCTGTATCATATGGATAAGGAGTAATAAAGGAGGAGGTTTTAGAGCCACTTAAAGCTTTGGCAGGACTTATGATTTTCCCCCTAGAGCCTGGTCAAGATGTTTCAGTTTGTTTTCTTCTCTCCAGAGGTAGGGAGCCAGTTACTTGTTTTTGTGCTTGTGCTTGAGGTAGAGAAAGGCTCTTTTATAGTCTCTGTTGTTCTGAGTCTGTGCTGTTGGTTTGCAGGGCTCTAGCTGACATGAATAATGATGGAAGAATGGACCAAGTGGAGTTCTCCATAGCTATGAAGCTTATCAAACTGAAGCTACAAGGATATCAGCTCCCCTCTGTACTTCCCCCTGTCATGAAACAGCAACCAGTGGCTATTTCTAGTGCACCAGCGTTTGGTAAGTCTGGAAGTAAATTGTTTCCTAAGTTTCGGTACAAATTATAGAAATAGACATTTCCCCCTTCTTACCCCCCATGAGATTATGCATTATGAAATTCTGGGGGTGGGGAGGGGCAATTATATCTAAAAACTTATGGTTTGTGCAGGGCAGGATAGGATAGTACAAAACAGGTAGCTGGTCAACCTTTCCATGTCCACAGTACTAGGACTGAGGAGTGTGAGTGCTGAAGATCCAGTGGACGAGGCTAATAAAACTCAGGGTCCACCTCCAGTCACTCACCACCTCTGGTGAGGCTCCACCTCCCAGAGATACCATCATTTTCCGAAGGTACCATCAGCTGGGGACTAAATATTGAAAGCACATGAACCTGTAGGAGACATTTAATTCAAACCACCATGAGAAGTCCATAAATCTATACAAGTGCTGGAGGAAGAAAGGAACAAATTCTGGTCTCTGGTGTAATTGAGAAGAGGAGAACTGACACTCCCATGCAGGTTCAGTCAGCCAGGCTGAGAAGAGCAGCTGAGCGGAGGCACTGTGCTCTCTGCACGACTGTGTGAACAAGGGCCTGCCTGAGAAGGCCTGGTGATCTGGAGCTGAGCCATGTCTGTGAACTCAGACTCACAGCTGACTCATTTGGTTGGGGGCATAGCTTGCCTGGCATATGTGATGAGTTACATTTTATCCTTAAGACCTCAAAAACCCTAAACAAAGCAACAAACCAAAACCTTAGCCCATCAAGGCTTTCTTCTTGTGCCAGGGCCCATACTGAGATAAAATGGATGCAGCCAAATTGAGCAGTGCTGGAGAGTACTGTATGTGCTTTGTCGCACTCAGGTCCACA
Source organism: Jaculus jaculus (assembly GCF_020740685.1). NCBI lineage: Eukaryota > Metazoa > Chordata > Mammalia > Rodentia > Dipodidae > Jaculus > Jaculus jaculus. Next base: position 158,079,570 of record NC_059106.1, read on the forward strand.
TTGCTGGTAGAAACCACCCAGCCAAGAGCAGCTTGCAGGGAAAAAAAGGTTTATTTTGGCTTATAGGCTTGAGGGGAAGCTCCACGATGGCAGGGGGAAATGATGGCTTGAGCGGAGGGTGGACATCACCCCCTGGCCAACATAAGGTGGACAATAGCAACAGGAGAGTGTGCCAAACACTGGCAAGGGGAAACTGGCTATAACACCCATAAGCCCTCTCCCAACAATACACTGCCTCCAGGAGGCGTTAACTCCCAAATCTTGATCAACAGCTGGGAATCTAGCAATTAGCACACCTATGTTTATGGGGGACCCCTGAATCAAACCACCACAGGCTTCTTGGGGAGAAAAGTCATCATCAGTCTTATCCAGCAGTAGACACTGTGAACCATACAACTGACCAGTCAGACAATATGTGTCCAGTTGTGCAATAGTGGCATCACTGTTATGTGTTATCCAACTGCTCTATGATTGGCTTTGAGGCCCACTCCACAGGAAGGAATATGCTTGGTCAGAAGCCTGTGGTTGGGGAAATCATAGGCCCTAGGAAAGAAATTACTGCGGCTGTTTGATTGAATGGGTATGTTTTGCCCATCAAGCTGCCCTCTAAATATTTATGTTTATGCTAATAAATTAGTTCTGCTTTCTCTTTTGGTAAGAGAATAGTAGGCAACAACTATTGAAGAGACTCAAAATTTGTTAACGTGCCTGAGAACAAGTGACTGTTGAGTGTTTAGCCATAAATGAGATATCTGCAGCACCCCCTCCTAGACTCAGGGAACAGTGCAGACGAGGGGGCAGAAAGAATGTACGAGACAGGATGGGGAGGCGTGCTTTGGAATGCTGCTCTGGAGATCTGAAGTTGCTGTTTCATTCATGACCTCACAGCAGCTGCCGTTACCTGCATACGACCAGCACAATACTGGGCCCGTCCGCATTCCATCATGGATGGTGGTGGAGAGCAAAACAAATAGAAAAGTAGTAGACGAGGGTCTAGTTGGGTAGAAGAAAGGGCTCAGTGGAAGGGGAATGGGAGATAAGAGAAGGCAACAGGAGGACGTTACGATCAACACACGTTGAAGAGTAAAGCAGAGAGAAACAGTTTCGACAGACAAAGGGACACAGAGTCAAAGGAAGAGAAATAGAGCCAACAGTGGGGGAGGACAGAGACCGGAAGTCCTGGGAAGCCAAGCTCACCCACAAATAAACACCAGAATGACTTAAGCAAGGTCAAACCCCACACAAAGTTGTTTTTAAAGAAAATGAATATTTCGCTGCATTACATCCCCATGGCCAGTGAGAGCACTCTGGTAGCCCGCTCCTTCATGACAGGCCAGAGGTGCTGAGTATAATGAAAGACATCAGAGGACAGCCTAAACCCGGAACTTAAATAACGCTTCAGACATGAGATGGCAGAACTCAGCCAAGAAGGAGTAATTTACTTTGAGAAATAGAGACTAATCTAGAAGCAACTTAAGAGATCCCGTTTGCAAGAGAAATTAATGCAAACAGGAATTATTTTAAATTAGAAGAAAATGATAACATAAATATGAATAGTTGAGAAACTGACAGATCTTGAGAGCAAAGAATGTTGAGCATAGAGTCAGGAATCCCTGGAGAAAAATGCATCTGTGGAACAAATCAAGTCATAAAAAGAATTCAAAACAATTCTCTTGAAATGAAAGATTTGAAAGAGAGTATTATGTGCTTGAGACTATCATTCTAAAAAGACCAATACTAAGATACATCCTAGTTTATGTATATATATACATATACACATGCATACATACACACACACACACATGTTTGGGGATGTGGTGGTGCATGCCTTTAATTCCTGTACTTGGGAGGCCAAGGTAGGAGGATCACTATGAGTTTGAGAGGCCACCTTGAGAATTCCATGTCAACCTGGGCTAGAGTGAGGCTCTACCTCGGGGGAAAAAAAAAAAGCATGTGAAAATATGTTGCTCACAAGAGAAAGAAAATTTGATTCGTGTCAGACTGCTTGGTGGCAGTGCTCTATGTTAGAGTTGTTCATTGCCTACAAAGCTGTGTGAACAGCAGGGACATGAAGCCGGTCTGTGGCCTTCTTTCCTGCCATCTTTATCTTCCCCATTCCTTCAGCGTGGCCAGCATGAGACAGGTTGTGTGGACCGGAGGCCTGCTCTGTGTTTCTGTGCTTTGGGATGGGGTCTGTCCCTGTGCTGCCAGCTTTGTCTGTCCAGATGACGATCTGAGCAGCGCATGGGCAGGTAGGGTCGTGGTCTGTCAGCCTGAAGGTGTGCTCATGGTCAGGGAACATGCATTCTTCTGCTGCTGCTTTTTTATTTTTTTTTTTAAATTTTATTTATTTATTTATTTGAGAGTGACAGACACAGAGAGAAAGACAGATAGAGGGAGAGAGAGAGAATGGGCACGCCAGGGCTTCCAGCCTCTGCAAATGAACTCCAGACGCGTGCCCCCCCTTGTGCATCTGGCTAACGTGGGACCTGGAGAACCGAGCCTCGAACCGGGGTCCTTAGGCTTCACAGGCAAGCGCTTAACCGCTAAGCCATCTCTCCAGCCCTGCTGCTTCTTTTTTAAAGATTTGTTTGTTTGTTTATTAGAGACGGGGGGGGGGGAGGGAAAAAGATAGAATTGGTGTACCAGGCCACTGAAAAAAAACTCCAGATGCATGTGCCACCATGTCATCTGGCTTATGTGGGACCTGGAGAATTGAACCAGGGTTCTTAGACTTGCAAGCATGCGCCTTAACCATTAGGTCATCTCTCCAGCCCTTCTTCTTCTTTTTTTTTTTTTCTTAAGGTAGGATCTCACTCTGGCCCAGGCTGACCTGGAATTCACTCTGTAGTCTCAGGATGGCCTTGAACTCACGGGGATCCTCCTACCTCTGTCTCCCAGGTGCTGGGATTAAAGGCTTGCACCACTATGCCTGGCTCTGCATTCTTTTTTTTTTTTTTAAATATTTATTTATTTATTTATTTGGGCAAGACAGAAGGGAGAGGCAGATAGAGAGAGTGGGCACACCAGGGCCTCTAGCCACTGCAGATACATGCACTACTTTGTGCCATGTGGTTTACGTGGATACTGGGGGAGTTGAACCTGGGTTCTTAAGCTTCACAGGCAAGTGCCTTCACCACTAAGCTATTTCTCCAGCCCTGCATTTTTGTTTGAGGTTGTGCACTTGAGATACAGGTGGGCCCAAGTTTGCTGTAGTTCCCTGACGTCTCCAGCTGTGTGCTATACCAAGAGTTTGGGATAGGATCCTATGGGAAAAAGAAAAAAGTGTTGAAGTTGAGGCAGAAAAGAAAAACAACAGGAAATGTGTGCTTGAGTTCCAATATTTCTTCATTTATTGGCAAGTCCCTCTTCAGGTTTGGTCTAGAGTCCTTTTCATGTGGTCCTTGACTGAAATTGTTACATTTTTGAAAATTGTTTGCCTGAACTGATCTGTTTGATTAAAATTAGAAGAATTGTTGTTGAAGTGGGTATTGAACCCAGTACCTTGTGTATTCCGGGTAAAGACTTCAAAACTGAGCTGTAACCCTCAGCCCTGTAATCATATGTGTGTGCGTGCTTGTGTGCATGTTTGGTACAGAACCTCATGTGTCCCTGGTGGGTCTTGAACTCGCTAGGTACCCAAGGACGGCTTGAACTCTTGACCTTCCTGCCTCCTTGTGGGCCCGCACCCCTTGCACACGTTTTTTGTTGTTGTTGTTGTTCATTTTTTATTTATTTATTTGAGAGCGACAGAGAGAAAGACAGATAGAGGGAGAGAGAGAGAGAATGGGCGCGCCAGGGCTTCCAGCCTCTGCAAACGAACCCCAGACGCGTGCGCCCCCTTGTGCATCTGGCTAACGTGGGACCTGGGGAAGCGAGCCTCGAACCGGGGTCCTTAGGCTTCACAGGCAAGCGCTTAACCGCTAAGCCATCTCTCCAGCCCTTGCACGCGTTTTAAGTGGGGGTGCACTGCACTCTTTATGCGGTAGCGGGTTGTCACCAAACGTTGAAACGCGGTGCTCTTCTTTCTTCCTAGGTATAGGAGGTCTTGCCAGCATGCCAGCACTCACAGCTGTCGCTCCAGTGCCAATGGGATCCATCCCAGTTGTTGGAATGTCTCCACCCTTGGTATCTTCTGTCCCTCCCGCAGCAGTGCCTCCCCTGGCTAACGGGGCTCCCCCGGTCATCCAGCCTCTGCCTGCATTTGCCCATCCTGGTATGTGACCTGATGAGCCAGACCTTTTCTTCCTACAGCTTCAATTGTGCTGCTCTTTCTTTAGTTCTTTTGTCCTTTTCTAATTATATTTAAGTGCTATTTTGTTCCAGAGGAAGATACCTTTTATTTATTTATTTTTTTTCTAGTTGACTTCTCATTTTCCCCCTCAGTTGATTAAATGGCAAATGCTAAGGGTAAAAAGGGAAAGTAATGGAATTTAGACCTCTGGCCACTCTGTGAACAAAGGTGCACTCAACAGTGAAAGCCAGGAGCCTGATTTCTTACAAGAGCTTGATAAGAACCACAGAGGTTGGACAGTATTGAACATTTTATATTTCATGTATCATTTACTACTTTTCTTTGCTCTTGTGAATTGCTAAGTAGCTATCCAGCCCTCTGTGAATAGAATTATGTGGAGAGAAAAAGTGAGCATTGTGTATTTTTAAGGGGATGAATGAATTTGACAGAATGGGAAGGAAGGCAACTGAATGACTAAATGTAAGCTCACAGTATTACGTGCTTGCTTAATTGAAGGAAAGGATGTCGTTGAGTTCTTGGTTTAGTTAATTTTGTTTTGAGACTTTATTCAAAGTCTCTTCCTTTAATTAAGAAAGCATCAGCTGTAGATGTAGCTAGCGTTAGTCTAACATCATAATGAATTCATATCCATATGGAAATTTTTCAGAAGCCATTTGGGTATAAGTACAGAAATCTAATGGTTACGAGAGCTTAATTTTTAGCATTAAATTTGTAACATCATTTCTGTGCCTGTGGTGCCCTAAATTTACTATTCAGGTCATATCTCTTGAGTTACAGCCAAAGAATTTCGTGAATCTCTTTGATTTAGACCTTCTTGCCACATGCAGTTTGTCACGTGTGACTGAGCTCAGGCATATAGCGGCTGGAAGAAGCAGGCAGTGGTAGCTCCAGAGGCATGACTGCCCCAGGCTCTGTGTCTTGTTTTCTTTGTGGCTAAGGCCAGTGTTGCAGAACAGCAGGCAAAGGTGAGGGTCAGGGGCGTGGGTAGGGTTCTGAATGCTTCTGTGGCACACAGCTAGTCCTGTCAAATGAGATCCAGGCACAAAAACTGTCCCTCCCTCGCATGGCTTGCTATCTGGCCCATACTTGGTAGCCTGTGACTTCTTGGCTCCTATACCTGGAGTCAATACTCATCTTGGATGGAAAGAAAATGCTGCCCTATATATTTAACTATGGGCACAGGTCCTATAAAATGTGATACTAAATATTTGACGAAGAATACAATTTTAAAGATGTCAGCATTACTCCTCAATAAGGTGAATCTTGACCGAACAAGTAACTCTGGATATGTTTTTGGCAAGAACGTAAGAAAACAGAAGGGGAATTGTTCCTGAATCCAAGCTGAAGAAAGGAGGAATTATTTCTGCTTCAGATTTTATGTTATTTTTGTGAATAGGGAAAAATTTTCTTATATAATTAAGTTTATTCAACATCTGATTTTTACAGCAGCCACATTGCCAAAGAGTTCTTCCTTCAGCAGATCTGGTCCAGGGTCACAATTAAATACTAAGTTACAGAAGGCACAATCATTTGATGTAGCCAGGTAAGCCTGCCTTTTTTAATGGGATGTTTAATTAAAGCCATTATCTGATGCAAATACACATTTGAAAATGAATTGTGTTCTTCTTTTGTTTATACTTACATAGAATGCTAATGATTTTTAAAATTCTTGGTAATGTTACTCAGATTTATCATTTATTGTTGCCAAGATGGCAGAAATCAGGGGCGTGGCATCTCTTAAAGCTGTCCTGTATATTTCAAGGGAAAACAGTCATGCGGTAGAGGCTGGAGTACTGCTCAGTAATGGTAGAACAGTCAATGAGCGTGTGGAAGGCCCTTATTTTCATCACCAGCACCAAAAAGAAAAGGAAAACAGAATAGAGGAAGAAAAGAATAATTGTGAGGGTGGGGGGAGAGGAAAGCAAATTGTCTTGTATTAGTCATTTAAAAGTTTATGACTTTTTTATATGAAGATTCAGGCCACAGTTGGTCTTAGTTTCACTTTTGCCTCTTAGTATCTCATGGAATGTCTGGCTAATTAGTATTAACTATTAAAGACCAAATTTTAAAAAATATTTTAAGCCGGGCGTGGTGGCATACGCCTTTAATTCCAGCACTTGGGAGGCAGAGGTAGGAGTATTGCCATGAGTTCAAGGCCACCCTGAGACTACATAGTGAAATACAGGTCAGCCTGGGCTAGAGTGAGACCTCCTCGAGAAAAAATTATTTATTTATTTATTTGTTTGTTTGTTTATTTGAAAGAGGGAGAGAAAGAGAGAAAGAGGCAGGTTGAGAGAGAGTATGGCCAGGGCTTCTAGCCACTGCAAATGAACCCCAGACACATGCTCCACTTGTTTGTGCATCTATCTGGCTTATGTGGGTAGTGGAGAATTGATCCTAGTTCCTTAAGCTTCAGAGGCAAGCACTTTAACTGCCAAGCCATCGCTTCAGCCCAAGACCAATTTTTATAAAATGAGTCATTTAGATTAATGAAGAGTTCATATTCATCAAACATGTAGCTCAATTTTAAGAAAACTTTTATGACCTTATTGCTTATGTTTTGATCAATCATGGTTTCATTTTATCTTTCATATTTTTTTCTTACTTTGTAGTTCCCCCTTTGCATTCTGCTATACCACTCTAAGATGATATGGTGATTTCAGATTTTTTTTGGTGGCGGCGGCGGACAGATCTTCACTTTGTAGCCTAGGCTAACCTGGAACTTTAGCCTGGGGTTACAGCCATGAGCCACCACATCCAGCCAGAAGTTTCTTTTAAAGTGAATGGAGTCATTTTTCTTTAAAGTGAACATGTTGAATATAATTCAATAATGCTTTACTTTAAAATGATTTAAAGAAAATCTATAAACTGACAAACTTAGTGCCAAAAACTTCATGTCCCCTCCCCCCTCCATCCTCACTTTATGTCTGTCACATTTCCTCTGCTATAGATGAAGACCAGCTCAGAGGCAATACCTCACCCAGTATAGATGAAGACCAGCTCAGAGACAATAACTCACCCAGTATAGTGTTATGCATAAGTAACAACGCCCAGAGGTGCACTCAGTTCTTTCTGACTTTAAGGCATGTGTTCCTTCCTATTTGTACAGATTTTCTCTTAAAAAAACAAAACTTTAAGCCGGCATAGTGCTACACAACTTTAATCCCACCCAGCCCTGGGGAGGCAGAAGTAGGAGGATCTTTGTGAGTTCTAGGCCAGCCTAGAACTACTGAATGACATCCAGGTCAGCCTGGGCTAGCATGAGATCTTTCCTCAAGAAAAGCAAACATGTACAAGTTCGTGTGCTTACTTAGGATTGTACTCTTGCAGCCCTTACTGAGCATCTGCTTTGCCAGGCACCTTACTGATCCCACTTAAACCTGCGCAGTAAATACTGTGAATGAGCAACTGGACCTGGAGAAGTCACTTTCCATGCCCGTAACTTACAGCATAGTAAATGACAGGGCTGAGATTTAAGCTCCCCTGGACCTGCTGAGGTTCTGTGTTTTCTCTAACTCTTCACAGGGGATTTTGGATTCTGCCTTAAAGTTGACTTGTAACATGTGGATGAGTGTTAACAAACCTAATGCTGTAAGATAAGTGGATTTTGCATGTTAGTAGTTATCTTTTCAGTAGCTGAAAGTTTCAAGTTTTTGTGATGGTGGTATCTAACTTATAGGTAACATATTACTGAGTTTTCAGTCCACTTAAATTCTCAGGAATTTGGCAGAGGGCCATGACTTGACACGTGTTATCTAGGAAGACTTCTGTGTGCAACACCCTTCATCCGTGCGGTGCAGGAGTAAGATAGTGTCTCAGCACATAGGCAGGAAGCGGAGCAGGAAAACATTAGTTAAGATGAGAGAGTTGTTGCAGACGTGCTCACAGTGGACTAGATCATGGTAAGTGTTTTCATTAAGAAATCCATACGAGTTGATGAATTTATATAGTTACTTTTCAGACGTTTCGTACCTGCTTCTGCGCCTTTACAGATTTTGTTTAGGAAATATTAGAACATAGATACCACATGTCAGTGGTGACTAAATGTATGTGTAAGTTTAGTTTTGGTATATGGGAACTGGATGTTCCTGTAAGAACGAAGGAAAATGCACACCTGTCATCTGCCTGGAACCAGAATGCCATTTTTTTCTGTCCGCTCAACCATCGTGTTTAAATTACTTGACTGGAACACTGGACTCTTAGAAACCATCTCTGCCAATCTGACACTTGTGGGCCATGCGTCTGAGGAAGGGATTGCCAGGAGTGTCTTGACCAGACTGACTGTGAGCTGGGGTTTCCTCGGGTCGGATTGTGGCACAGTAGCAAGTAGGCATCTGTGTTGGATCACTGACAAGAAAGGGGAGCTCCGTCCAGTACCGCTCTGCCGATTGGCGGTGCCCTGGACATATCCTGTTTCCTCTCTGGAACACTTTCCGTTTGCTGGGAATTTAAGCCTCCCAAGAGGCAGTGTTTCAGGTTTTTAAGAAATGGGCCCCTGTATTGTTTTAGAGAAAGGTAAATATTTGTGGAGAGTACCTTTCAAAAGCACTTCATCATTAGCACTGCTTGTGGCCAAAGGAGAGATTTTGTACACACTCGAGAACTTTAAATTACATATAGAATATGAAACAGTGACATGGTCTGTTGTTTTTCCTTATTTCTGGAACAGTAATTTATTTAACCTACTTTTATTTATTTGTATGTCAGAGAGAGGGAGACAGATCAAGAGAGGAAAGGCGCACCAGGGCTCCCAACCACCGAAACAAACTCCAGATGCATGCGCCACTTTGTGCATCTGGCTTACACACGTACTGGGGAATTGAGCCTGGGTCTTTAGGTTTCACAGGCAGGTGCCTTAACTGCTAAGCCATCTCTCCAATCCTAACTTACCTATTCTTAAAAAGAAAATGTTTTTGAGCCAGGCGTAGTAGCACATGCCTTTAATCCCAGCACTCGGGAGGCAGAGGTAGGAGGATCGCTGTGAGTTCAAGGCCACCCTGAGACTACATAGTGAATTCCAGGTCAGCCTGTGCTAGAGAGTGCAACTCTACCTCGGGGGGTGGGGGGGAGTTTTTCATGTCCTAAACAATGGGGAAGGGCTAGGAGTGTGGCTCAGTAGAGCATGTGTGTGCCCACAAGGCTCTGAGTGATCACCAGCGACAAAGTTAAAGCTAGATATTTAGACAAGTTATTAAGGAACTCAGGTTCCTTACCTGTTCTTACTCTTCTCTCCTCCTCTTCTCCCCATAGTGCCTCTCCTGCGGCAGAGTGGGCTGTGCCCCAGTCATCAAGGCTGAAATACAGGCAGTTGTTCAACAGCAATGACAAAACCATGAGTGGACACTTAACAGGTATTTACAGATTAAAATCAATGCAGTGAAATATGATCTTTGTTCTAAATACAGACGGATTTCTAGTTAGTAGATCAAAGATATTTTCCAAATGTCTTTTTCTGTTTTCTTTGTGTTATCTTGGGTTCTCAGCTACTGATAACTCCAGCAAGAGTTGCCCTATTCCTCTCTGCCTCTGGCCTTTGCCCCATGGCCTGCTGTCTAAACGGAACATAGTCCAGGCATTCCCCTGCACCTTAAAGCAGCTGATGGAAAACTAGGCACCAGCAGAGAATCAGTGCTGTGAGCAGAGTAGCATCAGGTTCTGAAGTCCACCTTCGCAGATGGACTTGAAGCTGCGGGGGGGAGGTGAAAGGTAACTGGTTAGGCAACATGTCTCTGCCACTGACTTGCTGGGGCTTCTTTGTGTCTCATTTCTTTATCTGTTTTCGGTTTTTTTGAGGTAGGGTCTCACTCTAGCCCAGGCTGACCTGCAATTCACTATGTAGTCTCAGAGGACCTTGAACTCACAGTGATTCTCCTACCTTTGCCTCCCGAGTGCTGGGATTAAAGGTGTATGCCACCACTCCCGGCTCATTTTTTTTCATCTTTGAGAGACCAGAGTTAATTCATGTGATGTCAGTGATTTTTTTTTTTTTTAAATACGATTCTGGGGCTGGAGAGATGGCTTAGAGGTTAAGGCATTTGCCTGCTAAGCCAAAAGATCCTGGTTCAACTCTTCAGGACCCATGTAAGCCAGATGCACAAGGGGGCGTGTGCATCTAGAGTTCGTCTGCAGTGGCTGGAGGCCCTGGTGTATCCATTCTCTCCCTTTCTTTCTCTCTGCCTCTTTCTGTCTCTCAAATAAATTAACAAAATATATTTTTAAAAATATGATTTTGTTACCATATTAAAAGGTGCTAGAGAAATATTTTAGGATATATTTCAGAACATTTCATGAAGGGTTAAGTACTTAAAACCTAAAGTAACTCAGTACAGTCAGTAAAGTGCTTTACTCACATTTGGAAGCCCCAGATTAGGTCTGTTATCCCAGCACTGGGGAGGCAGACAGGAGAATCCCTGGTGCTCACTGGCTAGCCACTGTAGGCTAGTTGCCAAGCTTCAGGCCAATAAGAGAGACTGTCTCAAAAGCAAAAAACAAACAAACAAAAAAACAGTGAATGGTACATGCTTACATGCATGCATACATGCAAACAATAACCAAGTCATTGGAAAGGAAAGAAAATATATCTTTAAATAAATGGGAAATTATGGATTAATATTTCTGGGTTGGCCTGGGCAAACTAGTTTGTGTATATATTACATAAAACATTTTCGCAGTTTTTCAGCCATAACCCTTCCTCCAGCACGCTGTTTTCATTGTTTTTATTACCCTGTTTGCTGGCACATCCTGGAGCAAGCCCGTAGCAGCTGAGCGTGTAGCTCACTAGACCACCGCTTGCCTAGCGCGTGCAGGGTTCTGAGTTCCACCACCAACACAGATCACAGGTCAACGCTTGACTGTCCACAGTAGTGTCAAGTCCTGTTTGCTGTGGTATGTTCAACACCTGTCCTCTACACACCTAGAAGGACATTGCCATTGAATCTGAAAATATTTCTTGAAAATATTATTGATACTTGTTGTGAGCTAATTATAAGGTTGTGCTCAAATGCAATACTGATTTAGAAATTCTTTCATGGGTAGTGTGTAATTTTTTAAATTAATAAATTTGGGGGGAAGAGAGAGAATAGGAACACCAGGGCCTCTAGATAATGTAAACGAACCCCAGATGCATGTGCCACCTTGTGCATCTGACTTTACATGGGTACTGAGGAATTGAACCTAGGTCCCTTGGCTTTGCAAGCAAGCAACTTAACTGCTAAGCCATATCTTCAGCCTGGTAGTTTGTAATTTTATGAATGATAAATGCACTATATGAAAGTTAATGAACCAGGCATTTGAATATATGTAAATACTATGTATATAAGACAAAAAGCAATATTTGAAATATTCCACTTGCTTCCAGCAATAATTTAGGGTATAAATTTTATTTTCATACCAGACCTTTGTGCTGTCATATCAGGTGGCAATAAATAAAATTATTTTCCCTTTTGTACTTAGGAGTGTTTCCTCGTAGTGGAAGCATAGCTGATGATCTGAGGCAGATAAAATGAAAGGACAATGGTACTCATCACCACTGTGAAAATAATTATATACACTCAGAATCTAAAAGCTAAGGGATAAAAGGAATATCCAGAATGTTGAACAAAGATCCTAGTGTGTCAAGAGGCCAAAGGAAAATAACCAATTTTAGTGTATAATTTATATATTATAAGTTACATATAATATCTAATTTCCTGATCTCTGTTCTTTTTTCTCAGTTTTATTTTTTGTTCATTCTTATTTTCGAGGCACTGAAAAGCATTTTCATAAAAACACGTAATTACAACTTCTTAATTCAGTACAATAGTCTTCAGTTTTGTAGTAGTGTCAGCCTTGCATTTAAACCCCAGTTAAGCAAGAGTTGCAGGTCATTGTTTTACTACGACTTGAGAATCTCAGCTATCTATGTACTGCGACTCTCACTCACTTGTGTTTACACGTGCTTTCATTGTTGGCTTTCCAAGAACTGCCTAGCTGACTACACTATAGCTCCATGTGCTTGTGGTTAATCTGCACTGTCCGTTCCCAAAGGAGTTCCTGATTACTGTACGACTGTGTTGTTATATCCTTCTGAGTTCTGGCTCCATCTCTAAGAGCGTGTTGCGGGCATGAGAATGCATTGGTTGGTCCAGTAGACTAAAGTGATCTCTGATACGGGGATATAGCTCTCCCAGTTTGGGAACGTCGTTAATGTCGCCATGGCATTATTTACCCTGTGATTGCCCATGTGACTTAACTGATATACCTACTTAGACATACACTCCTTTCTTCTCTCACAATTTGATGTTGATAAATGTGTTATCGCATCCTTTTCAAAAGAGCGTCAGTTCTGTAAGGTTTTATGAGCTATGGTAGAATGTCTGTGATCTTCTTCATGCTAGCCCTTCTTCTCACAGATAACTTAACACATTACTGTGTTCTGAACAGGGAAAGTGCTATTTGATTATTTGCCTATTGATTAGGAAAGCTAATGTCTTGGTCATTATTTGTCATAAAATATTAATTCCATATAATTCGCCTTCCATAATTTTTCTATAACCTAACATCCCAAAAGTAATCTGTTACATACATGAGTTCCCATGGGGAAGTTCTGAACAGTCATAGCTCAGAATCTACTAGTAGAATGGCAAGTGACAATTGTGATTGGCCCAGTGCAGGCATCAGTACACTTGTCTATATGGAGTGAGAAAGCAAACATTTTAGGCTTGTCAGCCATATATTCCTTGACTCGCCTATGTAGCTGTGTGCTGACCGTGAGAACTCTGCTCTCTGGCGTCACCTTTGTTGTCACGGTGTGGAAGCCGCTCGTTTATCCTGAAAGGACAGGAATGCCAATGTTTCCGAGAAACAGTTTACAAAAGTATGGCCTCTGATCATTTTTGCCAGCCCTTGTTCTAGTTTATTTCTCTCATTTCAAAGGCAAATCACTTCATTTTAGAGAGCTACAGTAGTTTTGTAATGCCACATGTCTCTTGATGTCTGGGGAAAAGCTCCTTCTCCAAGTTCATTGGTAATTTTTTTATTGAATTAGACAAAATGTTGACTTTTTTTCCCTATAGTTTTGAAATGGAAAGAATTGTTACAAGTATAAATGAAAGCATTCATTCAAGTTTTGTTAATTCTCCTTGAACATTGTCAGCATTCTAAATGCAGTTACAGAATCTAAGAAAATATCACTGGGTTTTCTTCATTTCATTTCGTCATATCAGCAGAGATTCTTTCTTATTCTGGGATATTCCAGAACACACATACTCTAGAAATATATTCACATGTACACCCTAAGTGTCACCGAAGTTGAATGGATAATCAATGGTGGTATAATTATATTTTGATATACTTTATAGCAGTGAGGATTTATTTCTACAGCCACTTGCAGGATATTAAACAAAACAAGCCAGACCTAACAGATGACGAACTAAGAAGCTAGAAGTGAGGCTATACCTACTAAGAGGTAACCCTAGAAGAGATGCAAGAGGAACTCCTTGGATGCTGGTTGTATTTTTTCATGGTCTGGAGACTGAGCATTTTCAGTTTAGAAAATGAATTTTAAGCTATGCAAATGTATACTGTATATCTGTATCTACATTGATTACCAATATGAGCTTTCTGCTAATAATTGTTAAAATATTGTCAATAGTAATAAATAGTAACTCACTCACTGAGTGCCAATAATGCGTGTGCCAACACTTTGCTAAGCTCAAAGTTATGGTTCCTTACGCAACAGATCGTAGATGTGACAACCTCAAAAGGACCCTGGAAATGATCAAAGTTACTGTGAGGAAACTGCCTGCTCTGGTCCTTTAGTGTTGTGGTTCATAACCTCCAAGCTGGCCATGCAGGATCATGTCCAATTGAGTGTTTGTTGCTGAGGTGACATTAGAAAACTGGAATAACTAAAAGCCAAGGTCATATGCGAGAGGAGAATCTTTCCATCATGATTGCCACAGCTTTCCATTTCTTAGTCTGTGGACTTTCCTGGGACTATTCCTTCAAAGGCAATCCCAGAAAGCACTCAAAACCGCCAATGGTAGCTTCGGTCTGATCTCTAAAGCTAGTTTCATGCCAATAATTAAGATATTTACAATTACCTTAAGAAATTTAAAGCTGGTTTTCAAAAAAAAAAAAAAAAAAACAAGTGGAAAGCCAGGTGTGGTGGCACATGCCTTTAATCCCAGTACTTGGGAGGCAGAGGTAGGAGGATCACCATGAGTTCAAGGCCACCCTGAGACTACAGAGTTAATTCCAGGTCATCCTGGACCAGAGTGAGACCCTACCTCGAAAAACCAAAAAAAAAAAAACCAGGGTTGGAAAGCTGGCTTAGTGGTTAAGAGCTTGCCTGTGAGGCCTAAGGTCCCCTGTTCGAGGCTCGATTCCCCAGGACCTACGTGAACCAGATGCACAAGGGGACGCATGCAGCTGGAATTTGTTTGCAGTGGCTGGAAGCCGTGGCACGCCCATTCTCTCTCTCTCTTTCTCTCTGTCATTCTCAAATAAATAAATAAAAATGAACAAAAAGTTATTTAACAAAAAAAAACCCAAAAACAACAACAAAAAAGTAGAAACTCCAGGTTTATTTATTTATTCATTTCAGTGGAATAGGAAGTAGTGTGTGCAATGAAGGGACTAGAAAGAAGCTATCTCAAGCTTCTCCCTCCTCTAGATCCTGTCTCTTCCCTTGATGTATGTGGTGATGGTCATGGTGGTGTCAGCTGGTGGTAGCTGAGACAGAAAACATGCACGTTATAGTGATTTAATCCCCAGTATAAAAACCCAGTAGAGAGAAAGGGCAGTCTGGTCAAGGGGACAGGTTGTAACATGGAACTCAATCTTTTACATACTCAGTCTTCACTCATAACTAACTCAACATAAATTGATGGGCCATGTTCCATGGTTTCTGTTCCTTCCCTTTTGAAAAGCCCCTGGGTTATAGCACACACTATGAAGCATGAGCTTGTCCAGCACCTGTGCACGGCACCCTGTCTTTCTACACAGGAATGTTCATCTGTACATCTTTTCTGTGGTTTCTGCTTAGGTCCCCAAGCAAGAACTATTCTTATGCAATCAAGTTTACCACAGGCTCAGCTGGCGTCAATATGGTAAGGAATTATATGTTCTTGGATTTGTGTAAAGACTGGTGTGCCATCCTGGGCTTTTGACTAGTATCATTATTTAGGGTGATATTTAAAGTAGACTTTCATTTTTAATGAGTTGTGATTGCTGCTTTTTCCTTTGCCCTATTAATTTGAAACAATACAAAGAGAGATTAACACAGTGAACTGCCAAGAATTCATAACACATAAAAACTGTCAGCCCAAAGCCAGTCTTGGTCTCACCTCCTCCTTTCCAGTAATTTTCAGCCAAGTCTCAGTTACATCATTTCACTGGGGCTGAGGAGGTGGCTCAGTGGTTAAATATATGTTCTTATTTCTTTTCACCTGTTTTTTTTTTTTTTTTTGCCTTACGTCTTTAAACATAACCATCATACTAGTAGCCCACCTAAAATATTTATCTGTATCCATATCTATGTGTGCACTCCAGAATCTCTTGCCACTACAAATGAATGCCCATCCAACTTTGCCTCAGTGGCTAGGGAATTGAGTATTGGGCCAGCAGGCTTTGTAGGCAAGCACCTTTAACCACTGGTCCATCTGTCCACCCCTCAAACTTTTTTTTTAGAAATGTTTTTTTTAAATATTATTTATTTATTTATTTGAGAGCGACAGACACACAGAGAAAGACAGATAGAGGGAGAGAGAGAGAATGGGCGCGCCAGGGCTTCCAGCCTCTGCAAACGAACTCCAGACGCGTGCGCCCCCTTGTGCATCTGGCTAACGTGGGACCTGGGGAACCGAGCCTCGAACCGGGGTCCTTAGGCTTCACAGGCAAGCACTTAACCGCTAAGCCATCTCTCCAGCCCTCCACCCCTCAAACTTTTTAAATAGCTATTCGTATCAAATTAATCAGCTAATGTTTTAAGCACGGAAACATCTATTCAGTATTTAATGGAAATATCTTTTAGGTCTCTTTCAATCCCTAAGTTCTCCTTTCCTTTTCAATACTTGCTTCCCCAAAGCCTGCCTAAAACAAGCCAGATCATTTACCGTCTAGTTTCTTAATTGTCTAACTCTGATGAATTGTCCTGATGGTGATACTTGATCCATCCCTGTGTTTCCTGTGACATGATAGGCCACTGGAGTAAGTTTCTCGGTCTCAGCACTGGTGACACTTTGGGCCCAGTAGTTTATTGTTGGGGTCTGTGCCGTGCTTCCAGCAGTAACATCTCTGCCTTCTATTTGCCAGATACTAGATAACAGATGCCAATAAACATGGCCCCTTTAAATGTGGGCTTGAGAGGTTGAACTCAGTTCCTCGTGCTTTCATGGCGGTCACTGCATTGACTGAGCTCTCTCCTCTGTTGTTTTTGGTAAGACTACATCAGAGGTCTTACTATATACCTTCTTCAAGAGGCATATAATGTACCTGCCCCCCCCCCCCGTTTTTTTGAAGTAGGATCTCACTGTAGCTGAGGCTGACCTGGAAATCACCCTGTAGTCTCAGGGAGCCCTCAAACTGATGGCAGTCCTCCTCCTACCTCTGCCTCTCAAGTCCTGGAATTAACAGTGTGTGTCACTACGACCAGCTTCACCTGTCTTTTTTTTTTTTTTTAAAATTTTTATTAGGATTGTCCATGATTATATAAAAAAAAAATCCCATGGTAATTCTCTCCCTCCCCCCATCACCTGTCTTTTTTGTAATGACTCTGTTTTTGTTTGTTTTTTGAGGTAGGGTCTCACTGTAGCTCAGACTGACCTGGAATTCACTATGTAGTCTCAGGGTGGCCTCAAACTCACAGCGATCCTCCTACCTCTGTCTCCCAAGTGCTGGGATTAAAGGTGTGTGCCACCACACCCAGCTGTAATGACTTTTAATAAATGTGGTGAACATTGCCTCAGTACTATAGGTTTCCTTACATCTAAATGTTAACTAGGGGCTGGAGAGATGGCTAAGCAGTTATGCGATTAAAGGCACTTGCTTACAAAGCCTGCCAGTTCAGGTTCAGTTCCCTTGTACCTACATAAAGCCAGATGCATAAAGTGGTGTGCATCTATCTAGAGTTTATTTGTAGTAGCTTACAGGTCCTGGCATACCATTCTCTCCCTCCCTCCCTCCCTCCCTCCCTCCCTTCCTCCCTCCCTCCCTCCCTCCCCCCCCCCCTCTGTGTGTGTGTGTGTGTGTTTCTCCCTTTCTCCCTCCCTCTTTTTCTCACAAATAATAAATACATCTACATAAATATTAAAAATATAAATGCTAACTAGAACGATTGATTGACCAATCGATCTCTTTTTATTTTATTGTATTTTTTCTGAGGCAGGGTCTCACTTTAGCCCAGTGGGACCTGGAACTCACTGTGCAGCCTCAGGTGGCCTTGAACTCACTGTGACCCTCCTACCTCAGTCTCTTGAGTGGCTGGACTAAAGGCATGTGCCTCCACGCCTAGCTTTCAATCTCTTTTTGAGAGTAATTTCTTAATAAGTATGCATCTTTTAAAACATAATTTTATGGCTACTTTAACATACGAACATATTGTACATTGGCCACATTTCTATGATGTTTTTTGTTGTTGTTGTTCCTTCTCCCCACCCCCATTCCACTGCGGGCCTTCCTCACAGAGGGTGTCAGCAGTCACCGTGCAGTCATGAGTGCACCAGTCAGTTCCTGTGGGAGGACAGTGCCTCACAGTACACCTTCCCACCCTGTGGCGCTTACATTCTTTCCACCCCTTCTCCTGCAGTGTTCCCTGAGCCGTGGAGGGAGTGTTAGGCGTCTCAGTGGCCTCTTGTTCTCTGCTTTGAAGGGTTTCGCATCTCCTCGGTGCCTGCTGCCATCTCTGTAGAGAAGGTTTTCTGGCTAGCAGTGAGAGGCCATGGTGGACGTGAGAGAAGCGAACTCATCCAGCGCCGGCACTCTGCTTTCTCTTCCGTCATTTGATAGGTCATGGGCCCCTGTGGTATTTGCTGTCATCGGTATCAAGCATGTTCTCCAACCAACAGTGAGAGCAGCATTGATTAAAGGGGATAAGCATAGATACTCAGAAGGTTTTCTGATGGGCATAATATCTCCATTTAGCCCAAGAACAGTAGAAGCTTCCATCTAGGGTCTGTGACCTTCCAAGCCATGGCCTTTTGACTTGGTTTTCAGTGTCAGGCACGAATTCCTTTCCATTGACTGGACCTCATATCCAGTCTAGGAGCAGTTGATTATCCCATAGCTTATGTGCCACTGTTGCGCCAGTGGGTACATCTTGCCTGGCTGGCTGATTTGTAGTTTGCAGGCTCTACCGTTTGTTTATGGTGTGTCTTTGTCATATGTGTTAGTGGCTGACTGGACAGCAGGTGGGGCGTCTCCCCTGCTGACAGACAAGCTGCAGCGTTGGTGCAGGGCCGCTGATGTGGTTTCTTTGCAAGTGGCAGAGGTCTCGTGTGTCAGGGCTTCCCTCGCGTCCCTCCTGCTCTGTAGACATTCCGCCTTCTGCGACAGCATGGACCGGCTGACCATTGCCTTCTGCCTATGACACACTCAGACCTCTGGAGTCCTGGCTGTGTTCCACCATCCTCTGACACATAAACCTGAGATGTATCATTTGTGGAACGTGGTTGACCGTTTATTAGGTTGTTCTCATGATACTAGAATATATTGAAATGCTTATTTTAAATTTGTCATTTGTAACTTGCCTCCCAAGACATTTGAGTTATCCTGTATTAAAATGTTATATTCTCAACTGGGCGTGGTGGTGCACGCCTTTAATCTCAGCACTCAGGAGACAGAGGTAGGAGGATCACTGTGAGTTTGAGGCCACCCTGAGACTTCATACTGAATTCCAAGTCAGCCTGAGCTAGAGTGAGACCCTACCTCAAAAAACCAAAAAAGAAAAAAAAAAGTTCTCCCCCTTCATACTAAAGATACTTCAACAAGTTTCAGCTCCATTTTAGGAAAAATTGGTGAAAATATAATTCCAACTGCCTTCTGTTTTATTTTATTTTCATTTCAAGGTAGGGTCTCACTCACTCTAGCTCAGGCTGACCTGGAATTCATTATGTAGTGTCAGGGTGGCCTCGAACTCACAGTAATCCTCCTACCGCTGCCTCTTGAGTGCCGGCTTTAAAGGTGTGTGCCACCACGCCCGGCTTCCAACTGCTTTTTAATCTGAATACCTTGAAGTAGTTAACAGTGGAGACAAGTTCAAGAATAAGGACAAGCAGGCAGTTCTGTCCATTTGTGGTTCTGTTCTGTTTAAAAAGGGTGCGTGTAATGTGCTGGGGTGGGAAGGTGTGTACTGTGGTGTCCAGCTGGGTGGCGTCGGGAAGGGAGCTGAGGCGGCAGTCGTGGGGACTTGGGTGGTGGTCTTGACTGGGCTGCCGCCCGTGCTGTGAGGGCGCTCGCCAGAACTCAGAGTCGGCCTCTTAGAAAGGTGAAGTTTACCTTGTGGATATCATGCTTTAATTTGTTCCGAGGAAATGTATGCCACCCAAAGGAATTTGAGAATGGCAAGGAAAGTCCCTGAATTTTTGTCAGCTGACAAAGTCCTATTTCTAATATAGCTGTTGTCTTGTTGGCATCTCCTGAACACAAGTGTACTCCTAGAGCTTGTTGAATAGAAGTCACAGTTCATCATCAAAGGTGGTAGAGATTGAATTTCCAGAAGGAGGAGAGAGCCATGCCTTAACTCTGTCTGAGAGCTGGAAAGACCTTTCATTGTAGACATAGACTAGGGAGTGGCTAGTCTGCCCAGTGGGTGGAACCTGACCTGTACCTATTTGTGAAGGCAAGGTTTTATTGTACAGACATGCCCAATCATTTTTATCTCCCTCTCTGTGCATGTGTGTGTGTGTGTTTGTGTGTGTGTGCATGTATACTTGTCAAAGGCAGAATTTGAAATGGCAGGTCTTGTGTCTTACCGACCATGAAGCATTTGCTACCTTACTCCTTACTGATAGCTTGTCAGCCCCTTGTCCAGCACACAGCACTTTAACATTACACAGAGCATGAGCATAAGGTTTTTAAAAGGTCTTGCAAGGATTAAGAAGAGTATCATTACATAGCTTTGCTGAGTGTTGAACACATTCTAGCTCTTGGAATATCTCCTTTTATCCTTCCAACTGTCTGAAATAGTACTGATTTTACAAACTGGCACAGGCAGAGACTGTTGGCCTACGATCAGAATAAGGCAACAGAACTTGTAAATGACTTGTGAATAGTAAGAAGCATGCATTTTCATAAAACTGGATCACATGAATTTTTTGTTGAACTAGGAATCTTTCTGACATTGATCAAGATGGCAAACTCACAGCAGAAGAATTTATCCTGGCTATGCATCTAATTGATGTTGCCATGTCCGGCCAACCACTGCCCCCTGTCCTGCCTCCAGAGTACATTCCACCTTCGTTTAGGTAAGTTATGTTTCTTTCCTTTTTAAAAAAAAAAAAAAAAGTCTTATTTTTATTTATTTATTTTGGAGAGAGAGAATATGGGCACAAGAGGGCCTCCTGCAAATGAACTCCAGATGCATGTGCCACCTTGTACTTCTGGCTTGCGTGAGTCCTCAGGAATCGAACCTTGGTCCTTTGGTTTTGCAGGCAAGCGCCTTAGCTGCTAAGCCATCTCTCCAGCCCAATATGTGCTTCTTGGTAGAATTGGTGTGCTTTCCAAACTTGGCTGTTTGCAGTCCTGGCAAGAAATTGAAATATCTATGAATTCAAAACTCTTTTTTAATCTAAGTTCTATGTTGAGCCTGGTCCTGTTCTTTTCTTCAGAGTTTTATATATTCTAAATGGTAAAAACAATCAAGTACAATATGAAGGTTGTTAATTTTTGTGCCAACTATGGTTGGCACTCACTAGAAATAGTAGGAGCAGATGTTCACAGTGAAAGAGAATCTGAATGCATGTTTGTTTGGGATATAAAGCAAAGAGATCACTGCTGTGAAGCACACGCTGAAGAGGTAAAATGTTAACAATTATCCTGATCTGAAACATAGACTTGGTAGATATGCTGCAAGCCCACATGTCCATTCAGGAGAAGCCCACTGTGGCCATCACCCCAAGCAGTATGTGGACTGTACACACACAACCGCCCAACATGGTCCAACTTCTGTTTTCAAAGGTAAAGGAGTTCTTATAAGCACCAAGAATCCTGAGTGAAACAGGAATAGGAATTTCTCTCATAAGACTTCAGTGTCTACTCCTGTATGGTATTAGGAGCAAGCTAAGGAAAATAAACAGGTAGGAAGCAGCAGGCAGCTGAGACAGTTTGCCTGCAAAGACCACTGAGGGAAACCTAGCATTACAAAATGTTGAAAGAGACCTGGAGAGGTGGCTTAGCAGTCAAGGTGCTTTCTCTTTATTTATTTATTTATTTATTTATTTATTTATTTATTTATTTATTTATTTATTTGAGAGCGACAGACACAGAGAGAAAGACAGATAGAGGGAGAGAGAGAGAATGGGTACGCCAGGGCTTCCAGCCTCTGCAAACGAACTCCAGACTCGTGCACCCCTTGTGCATCTGGCTAACGTGGGACCTGGGGAACCGAGCCTCGAACCGGGATCCTTAGGCTTCACAGGCAAGCGCTTAACCGCTAAGCCATCTCTCCAGCCCCAAGGTGCTTTCTTGTAAAGCCTGATAGGCCAGGTACACAAAGTGGTGCAGTCATCTTTTCATTTGCAGTGGCAACAGGCCCTAGTGTGTCCATTCTCTCTTCCTCCTTCCCTCTCTCTTTCAAAAATTAAGTAAAAAATATTTTAAAAAGAAGAAAATGCTGGGCTGGAGAGATGGCTTAGCGGTTAAGGTGTTTGCCTGCAAAGCCAAAGGATTCCAGTTAGATTTTCCAGGACCCATGTAAGCCAAATGCGCAAGGATGTACATGCATTTGGAGTTCCTTTGTAGTGGCTGGAGGCCCTGGTGAGCCTATACTCTCCCTCTCTTTCTCTCTGTCTCTTTCTCTCTATCAAATAATTAAATTAAAAGAAAATGCAACAGGGCATGATGTGCATGCCTTAATTCCAGCACTTGGGAGGTAGAGGAAGGAGTATTGCCATGAATTTGAGGCTACCCTGAGATTATATAGTGAATTTCAGGTCAGCCTGGCCTAGAGTGAAGCCTTATCTCAAAAAACAAAAACAGAAAACAAAACAAAACAAAAAAGGTAATGCTTTAAAAAAGGGGGGTGGTGCTGGAGAGATGGCTTAGTGGTTAATGTGCTTGCTTGTGAAGCCAAAGGGCCCAGGTTCAGTTCCCCAGGACCCACATAACCAGATGCACGAGGTGGTACATGCATCTGGAGTTCATTTATAGTGGCTGAAGACCCTGGCACATACGTCCTCTCTTCTCTGTTGTGTTTCTCACAAACAAATAAAAGAAACACTGATCAGTGAGAGAATTGATTTGTTTTGAGAACCATGGAGCATAGCAGTCATGTTCAGGAAGGATGGGTGGAGAGGGCTCATAAAGGGAAAGGTGCTGCTTCCAGTTAGCTGCATGCTAATGTTCCCTGGGCAGCTGAGAGCTGGTGATAGCCATTAGCCCTTGTTGAGTGCTTCCTGTGTCTCAGGCGTGGTTCTAACTACTTGATGATTATTAACGAATTCCACCCTTGGGCACTGCCCAAATTTGGGTGGCAGTTTCATGTAGTTTTTCAGATTGAGGGGGGTGCATGGTTCACGGGATGCTAGAAATCAAACCCAAGATCCAGAGCATCCAATGCATGTGCTCTACCACTGTGCTCCTCCCTGCCGGCAACATGTGAACAAACATGGCTGGCACTCAGCATCTGATGACACTCGGATAGTCTGTAGGTCTGCAGACCAAATTGTTATCTTTTCCTTATTATAAATAAAATTGGCTCCATAGTGTAGTATAATTTAAAAGTTATTTTTCATACCTTGCCCAGTTCTACCCACACAGCATTACATAGATGTTTCTTTCTTTCACCATTGCAGAAGAGTAAGATCTGGCAGTGGAATGTCCGTCATTAGCTCGTCATCTATGGATCAGAGGTTAGCAGAGGAACCCGCCTCAGAGGAGGAGCAGCAGCAGTCAGAGAAGAAACTACCTGGTAAGGCAGCCTGTGTGTCTGTCTGCGATTCGAGAGGTTTTACTTGTATGACAATAATGGAAGTGAAAGTTAATTTAGCTTCTGATGTTTTCACTGTTTCTTCAACTGACCAGTCAGAAAAGGACATTTTTATTAGTGTTATCTGAACACTAAGAATTTGGTGTTAAGGTGATTTCATGGTATCACCAATGCTGAAGTAGAAAGTAAGAGGCTAGGGAGATGAGTTAGTAGTTAAAAGCACTTGTTTGCAAAGCCAGCCAGCCTGGTTTTGGCCTGGGTTCAAATTCCCAGTACCCAAGTAAAGCCAGATCCACAAAGTGGCACATGCATTGGAGTATTTTGCCCTCTTTTCTCCTTACAAATAAAGTATACTTGTGGTGGGGGGATAAGACAGACACAAAATAAAAATTAAACTCTCCAATTGTTATTGGTGAATTGGAATGTGCTAAACATTAGAAACATATTTTAAATTTAATATAGCCTTCAATGGTAAATCTATTATCCTATTAAATTAGTATGAGGTAGCTGTGAGTTAGTAATGAGGTGATAATGATACTCCTGAGAAGGACTTGAAATTCATTGAGAAGGGCTGGGCAGTTGGTTCTGATGTTAGAGGCGCTTACTTGCAAAGCCTACTGGCCTGGGTTCAACTCCCCAGTACCCACATAAAGCCAGGCACACAGAAGTTGCGTATGTCTGTACTTCATTTGCAGCACAAGAGGCTCTTGTGCACCTTTTTCTTTCTCTCACAGAAGAGATGAGGGAGCAGTTGTCCAAGTGAGGCATGGAGATGGGAAAGGGGCAGAGCACCAGGAGGCAAAGCAGAGTGAGTGAAGATAGGAAACTATTAAAGAAAGACTATTCTGGAAATCAGAATGGATGCTTAGTAATTATCTTCTCATTGCTGTGAACAACTAACCTGACAGAAGGAACTTAAGGAAGGAAACGTTCAGGTCTGCTTACGGTTCAAGGGGATACTATATTCCAATATGGCAAGGAAGGCATGGCGGCAGGAGCAAGCAGACAGCTCGCCACATCTATAGGCAGGAAGCAGAGGGTGAACAGAAAGTGGGGTTGGGTTGTAAGACCTCAGGGTATGCCCCCCAGTGACTCACTTTCTTCAGCAAGGCTCCAGTGCTGAAAGGTTCCACAGCTTTTCCAGACAGTGCCACCAGCTAGGGACCAAGTGTTGAAACACACAAGCCTGTGGGGGGAGCATTTTTACATTAAATCCCAGCAGGCTGGTACAGTGTGAAACTGTAGAGTTCTGGATTTCAGTTTGTTACTGCAAATTTCAAATACTGCACGTAAGATTTTCTTTGGAAGTAGCATGTTGAAAACTCCAACTTTCCACGGGTGATCCCGTGTTGCACAGTGACGTTTGAAGACAAGAAGCGGGAGAATTTTGAGCGGGGCAACCTGGAGCTGGAGAAGCGCAGGCAGGCGCTCTTGGAGCAGCAGCGCAAGGAGCAGGAGCGCCTGGCTCAGCTGGAGCGGGCGGAGCAGGAGCGCAAGGAGCGCGAGCGCCAGGAGCAGGAGCGCAAGCGGCAGCTGGAGCTGGAGAAGCAGCTGGAAAAGCAGCGGGAGCTGGAACGGCAGAGAGAGGAGGAGAGGCGGAAAGAAATCGAGAGGCGAGAGGTGAGCAGCCAAGGGGCAGCCCCCCGTCAGTGTGCCCAGCTAGGACAGGCTGGTTTCTCTCCAGGAGTCTCAGCCCAGTCAGAGTTGGGTGGCCATCACTGCTACCTGTCAGTCACCCCAAAAAGAAACCCCTCGTCCAGTAAGCAGCTGTTCCCCATTCCTCTTTTCTCCCAGCACCTTGTAACTGCTAATTTTATGTTCTGTCTTTATTGATTTACCTAGTCTATGGAAAGCTTCATAAAGTTGGTATCAGAGTTGGAGAGGGGCCAAGTCAGTCTCTGTCTGTCTTTCCCACTTCAGTGTACTGCTAAAGAAGCAATGCCATGACTCCCTCGTGTGAATAAAAAACAAAGACAAGGGAAGGAATTTTTCCTTATTTGAAAGAGTAGTACACCTGGGCATGTTGGCTCACACTTAACAATCCCAGCACTTGGGAGGCTAACATAGAGGGATCGCTGTGAGCTTAAGACCAGCCTGGGCTATAGAGCAAGTTTCATGTCAGTTTGGGCTAGAGAGACCCTACCTCAAAACAACAACATAAAGGAAAGAAAAAAAGAAAGAGAGAGAGAGAGAGAAAGAAAGAAAGAAAACATATTTTGGCTTCATCTTCCAATTATCACTCTACAAAGTGTGATGCCATCAGCTGCGTTTTGTCCAAGCAGATGCGTAGAGACTAAGAAGAGTTTTTGTTTGGGCTGGAGAAATGGCTTAGCGGTTAAGTGCTTGCCTGTGAAGCCTAAGGACCCCGGTTCGAGGCTTGATTCTTCAGGATCCACTTTAGCAAGGTGCACAAGGGGGCGCACACATCTTGAGTTCGTTTGCAGTGGCTGGAGGCCCAGGCGCACCCATTCTCTCTCTGTTTCTCTGCCTGTCGCTCTCAAATAAATAAATAAAAATAACCAAAGTTTCTTTTAAAAAAAAGAGTTTTTGTTTATTCGTTTCTTTGGTGCTGGAAATGGGTGCAGCAGTGATATGCACAGATTGGCATCACTAGTCCCTGGCGATGTGGAGGAGATGAGCTGCTGTAAGTAGCATCCGTGCTCTGCTCTGCTCAGCAGTCCTGACTCAGTGTGGACTACAGTGGACATTTCCAGATAACTTGTAGCTTTTATGGTAAACGAAGAAACAAATGATTAAAAAGATGGGATTCATAGGTTTTTACAACTCGAGATACATATTTGAATGTTCCTTACTAGAAATCTGAAAAGCTCCCAAATTTAAAACACTACTCAAGGTCCTGGCTTGCCCAATCTCTCTCTCTGTGTCTCTCTTCTATCTCTCTCTGCTTGCAAATAAATAAATTAAAACACTTTTTTAGGGCTGGAGAGATGGCTTAGCAGTTAAGCGCTTGTCTGTGAAGCCTAAGGACTTCAGTTCGAGGCTCGATTCCCCAGGATCCATGTTAGCCAGATGCACAAGGGGGCACACGCATCTGGAGTTTGTTTGCAGTGGCTGGAGGCCCTGGTGCACCCATTCTCTCTCTCTGCGTCTTTCTGTCTGTCACTCTCAAATAAATAAATAAAAATAAACAAGAAAGGTATATTAAAATACTTCTTAAAAAAGTTAGTAGTTTGGATTAGGGATGTTAACCAGTAACCAGTAAAGCCCAAGTAAGTATTTCAGAACCTGGAAAACTCTTTAAGGTCTGAAATTTCTGGTCCCAAGTATTCTGGTAAGGAATATACAGCTTACTTAATGCCTGTTTCAATATAAGAAAACCAAGTTTAGTTTGCTTACTTGATCCATGGAGATTTTAGTTTGATTCCACTTCCTCCTTGTGAGTTTGTAAATAAGGAATGCCTATTGTAGTCCCTAGCGCATTCTCAAAGGCATGAAGAATGGACATGAAGAATAGAATTCCAATGTGAAATGATTCTGTCATTCCTCATCTAATGTAAATAAACAATCAGGTCTTAATATTCCCCTTTCTTCCAGAAAGGGAATTATATTTGTATAATTGTTTTTTTCTGTGATTTTTCTTTAGTGCCTCAATATTTTTTAAAATATTTTTTAACAATTTTATTTATTTATTGAGACAGAGAGAGATATAGAAATAGGCAGGTAGAGAGAGAGAAAAAAAATGGGCACACCAGGGCCTCCAACCACTGTGAACGAACTCCTGATGCATGCGTCCCCTTGTGCATCTGCCTTACATGGGTCCTGGGGAATCGAGCCTCGAACAGGGGTCCTTAGGCTTCACAGGCAAGCACTTAACCACCAAGCCATCTCTCCAACCCTAATGCCTCAATATTTTATACCTAAAGGGGAAGATTTACTATAGAATGTTAAAATTAAGGAATGAGGGCTGGTGAGATGGCTCAGTGGTCAAGCTTGTTTGCAAAGCCTGGGTCCATTTCCCCAGTACCCACATAAAGCCGCATGCACAAAGTGGCACAGGTCTGTAGAGTTCGTTAGCAATGGCAAGAGACTCTGGCATGCACACTCTGTGTTTTCCTCTCTCCCTTCCTTTCTTCCTCTTCTTGTAAATAAATAAAAGTATTTTAAACAATGAATAAGCTGTTTGTTTGTAAATGTCACAGGCTGCAAAACGGGAACTTGAACGGCAGCGACAACTGGAATGGGAACGAAATCGAAGGCAAGAACTTCTAAATCAAAGAAACAAAGAACAGGAGGACATTGTGGTGCTGAAAGCAAAGAAGAAGACATTGGAATTTGAATTGGAAGCTCTGGTGAGTGACGTTTGCCTGCGCTTACGATGTAGACTGCCACTGAACTGCTTGCTAAAGGCAGTACTTAATTCCTGTTGTTTTCATTTGTTGAAGAATGACAAAAAACATCAGCTGGAAGGGAAACTTCAAGATATCAGGTGCCGATTGACCACCCAGAGGCAAGAAATTGAGAGTACGAACAAATCTCGAGAGTTAAGAATTGCTGAAATTACCCACTTGCAGCAGCAGTTACAGGTGGGAATTTTATTCCATAAAATCTCTCAGGTTTCCAGGTTTTTATCTCAATCCATTTATTTATTTGACACATGTTCTGCATCTAGTGTGTATTGGGCTCTGGCCAGCAGTAATGAAATAGGTAGGTGACAGTGGCTTTGAAGTAAACTCAGCCACTGCTTGCTGAACACTGCTCTGAGGCCACAGTGAACAGGTGTGCTCTCTGCCTGCACTGTGTGTGTGTGTGTGTGTGTGTGTGTGTGTGTGTGTGTAGGAGACACTTAGCACTATCACCAAGTTCATAAAATATGTGTGCGTCGAGTTTCTGTTGCCCACAATGCATAGGACCAGAACTATTTAAATTCTTAACAATTTTGTGCCTTTGGAACATTTATATAAGTATATATTTGTAAAATTTTTATATTTTAAATTTCTATTTTTATATTTATATTTCACATAAATATATTTATTTTATATATTATGCATGTTACATAATTCATATAAATATAAAGTATTTTATTTATATTTCAAATTTTATATTTATAAAATTTTTATTAAAATATATATGTATGAGATGTCTTAGGGAGTGAGACCCAAGTCTTGACACAGGATTCATTTATGTGTGTCACACACACACAGACACACACACACACACACACCTTACATGTACTACTGGAAATAATTTGATGTGGTGTGTCTATATGCTATCTGTGACCCTTCAGCCTGAGGTCAGGTGTGGAATTTTATACTTGTGGCTTGATGTCAGTACTCAAACAATTACAGATTGTATTGCATTTTGGATATCAGGTCTTCAGAATAGGAATGCTGAACTTGAGCTCTGTTAGAAGATGATGAGCACTGTGCAGAGAGAATGGGAAAAGGAATAGAGTGCTGGGAGCAGGGAAATTATAATTAAAAAAATTTTTTTTGTTCATTTTTATTTATTTATTTGAGAGCGACAGACAGAAAAAGAGGCAGATAGAGAGAGAGAGAGAATGGGCACGCCAGGGCCTCCAGCCACTGCAAATGAACTCCAGACGCATGCACCCTTTGTGCATCTGGCTAATGTGGGTCCTGGGGAATCGAGCCTTGAACCAGGGTCCTTAGGCTTCACAGGCAGGTGCTTAATTACTATGCCATCTCTCTAGCCCGGAAATTATAATTTTAACTAAGCTAGTAAGACAGGCCTTTCTATGAGGTTGACATTTGAGCACAGACCTGAAATGGATGCAGATCTGAGCATTGTCCATGTCCCCAGACTGTCCAGGTCTCTGGGATGCTAGATATAGCGTCAAGACCACTGGGAATCAGATGAAAGGCAGGTCACACAGAGCCTGTCATCCAGCAGCAAGACTTGAGCTTTGTTTTGGTAATTACAATAAATTAGTGCAATTAGTTAGGATGTGAGAGATAATAGTTGGGGGCACAATGGAGTGCCTTAGCAGTTCTGCCTTCATTTTCTTGCCTCTCCAAACCTGCTCAGTGCTATCACCAGCCTCAATATCTAATGTGGAACTACAGGCGTTCTGTGGGAATGATCATGAACCTTGTGCCATGTCTAGGCTAGGCTATCTTCCTCAGTATGTTGGTTTTGACATTTATCAATGTGGTAGGTTATTTTCATGTCTGATCAGTATCTTTATTGATCTGTTCAGGATTTTTATGAGTAAACAGACAAGGAGAATTTATGTACGTCTTGTTTACAACTGCGTCTCATTTCTATTAGGTAAATGGTTTGGAGTGAATTGTTCTTTGCATACATGTGCGCCCCATCCTGTGAGCACTGTGGATAGTGCAAAGCATTGTGCCTTGCACGTTCTCACCAGCACTTTCTGGGTGATGAAGGTTCTTCTCCTTGCCAACACTTGATGTTGTCATTATTATTTTTTAAAAATATTCTTGTTGGGCTGGAGAGATGGCTTAGCGGTTAAGTGCTTGCCTGTGAAGCCTAAGGACCCCGGTTCGAGGCTCGGTTCCCCAGGTCCCACGTTAGCCAGATGCACAAGGGGGCGCACGCATCTGGAGTTCGTTTGCAGAGGCTGGAAGCCCTGGCGCGCCCATTCTCTCCCTCTCCCTCTATCTGTCTTTCTCTCTGTGTCTGTTGCTCTCAAATAAATAAATAAAAAATTAAAAAAAAATTCTTGTTTATTTGAGAGAGGGAGAGAAAGAAACAGATAGAGAAAGAGAGAATGGGTGCCCCGAGGTCTCCAGCCACTGCCAAGGAACTCCATGATGCGCCACCTTGTGCATCTGGCTGACGTGAGTCCTGGGGAATCAAACCTAGGTCCTTTGGCTTTGCAAGCAATCGCTCTACCCATTAAGCCATTTCTCCGCTCATGTTCTCATTATTTTTAATGTTAGCATTTCTGCTGATGTAGCAGCATTTCACCGTTGCTTTCATTTGTATCTCCCTAAATTCTAATAAAGTTGGGTGCCATTTTGTATGTTTACTGACATAGTTATGTGTCATTGTAAAAGTGCCTGATCAGACATTTTGTCCATTTTTATTGGATAAAAGGATAAGTTTCTTTTATATATTCTTGTTGATAAGCTATTTATCAGACACGTTTTGCAGTCTGTGACTTACTCTTTGTTGTTGTTGGTTTATTGGTTGGTTATGGGGATTTTTGGTTTGGTTTGGTTTTTTTTGATGGCGGATCTCCGTATATCCCTAGCTAGCCTGAAACTTACTATGTAGACCAGGCTAGCTTTGAATTTGAGTCGGTCTTACTTCCTGTCTTCTGAGTGCTAGGATCATAAATGTATACCAACATCCAACTTGTTTAGCATTTCTGTGATGGCGTGCTTTTTTAAAATTTTTTTTTTTTTTTATTTTTATTTATTTATTTGAGAGCGACGGAGAAAGAGGCATAGAGAGAGAGAATGGGCGCGCCAGGGCCTCCAGCCACTGTAAACGAACTCCAGATGTGTGCGCCCCCTTGTGCATCTGGCTAATGTGGGTCCTGGGGAATCGAGCCTCGAACCGGGGTCTTTAGGCTTCACAGGAAAGCACTTAACCACTAAGCCATCTCTCCAGCCTACGTGCTTTTTTTTTTTTAAAGTATTTTTATTTATTTATTTGCAAGCAGAGAGAGATGGAAGACACACACGCACAGAATGGGTGCTCCAGCCACTGTAAATGCACTCCAGATGCATGCACTACTTTATATATCTGGCTTTACATGGATACTGGGAAATTGAACTTGGGTCATTAGGCTTTGCAGGCAAGCGCCTAAACCACTGGGCCATCTCTCCAGCTCTGTGATGGTGTTTTCTGTGTGCGTTCATCGTGGGTAGGCATGTGTGTGTGTGCGTGCATGCACGTGCTTGGAGGCCAGAGGACAACCTCTAGTGACGTCTCCCTTTTTTGCGACAAGGTTTCTCCTTGGCTTGAGCTTACCACATAGGCTAGGTTGGCTGGCCAGTGAGCCCCAAAGATCTACTTGTCTGCATCCCTCCATGGGCCGCAAAATTCAGCCTTTTTTTTTTTTAAACCTGGGTTCTGAGGATCAAACACAGACCCTCAGAATGGCACAGCAAGTGCTTTACCAGCTAGTGGTAAAACTTTTACTTTTGTTTGTTTGTTTGTTTTGTTTTGATTTTTTCAAGTTAGAGTCTCACTCTAGCCCAGGCTGACCTGGAATTCACTATGGAGTCTCAGGGTGGCCTCGAACTCTCAGTGATCCTCTTACCTCTGTCTCCTGAGTGCTGGGATTAAACCCCACAGAACCTTTACTTTTTTTTTTTTTTTTTCTCTTTTGGTTTTTTCAAGGTAGGGTCTCACTCTGGCTCAGGCTGACCTGGAATTCACTCTGTAGTCTCAAGGTGGCCTTGAACTCATGGCGATCCTCCTACCTCTGCCTTGAGTGCTGGGATTAAAGGCATGTGCCACCACGCCGGGCTTCAACTTTTACTTTTTGATAAGGGTCCTTTATATTTTCCACAAAACCTTTGAATGGTTCAATGGTTGCAGACACCTTCACTAGATAATAAAGGTATTCAAATTTTCTTTTTCATCTTGAATTTGTTTTGATAATTTGTGCCATTCACTGAGTTTGTTCATTTCATCTAAATTATCAAGTATATTTTCATGAAATTATTTGTAGGTAGTGATGTTCTGTCTTCCGTCTTTTTTGTTTTTCAAGTTAGGGTCTCACTGTAGCCCAGGCTGACCTGGAATTCACTATGTAGTCGCAGGGTGGCCTCAAACTCACAGTGATCCTCCTACCTTTGCCTCCTGAGGGCTGGCTATAAAGGTGTGTGCTACCACGCCCAGCTCGCTCTTCCCTCTTAATGCTTGTGGTTTTCATCCCATTCTTTCCCTCTCTGCCTACTGCTTCCTCCTCTTCCTCTTTGCCCCACTTTCTAGTCCCTCCTCCTCCCCTTCTTCCTGCTATTCCTTTTGAGCAACCCATCTGGAAGCTTATTGATTTTGTTGATTGTTTTAAAACAATTTCTTAGCTAGATTGATGTTTCTCTATGGCATGTCTGTTTTATATTCATCAACTTAGGTTCTCTCATATATTGTTCCTTCTTCTTACTTGGGGATTCATTTCATTTTTTCTTCTAGGCTTAAAAGCAGGAAACTTCAATAATTAAACTTGGGCTCTTCATTTTTTATATGTTTTGAGTTACAAATTTATTATTTAGAATAGCTTATGGCCACATTTCACAGAGCTTTTGGATTTTTTTTTAGTTAGTTTCTCTCTAGCCCATGCTGACCTGGCACACTGTGTAGCCAGGCTGGCCTTTAACTCAACAGCGATCTTTCTGCCGCTGCCTCTTGAGTGCTGGGATTAAAGACATGTGCCACCACTCCCGGCTCCACAAAGCTTTTTCTGCCGCTTTTTCATTTATTTCCACCGGCATTTCTTTGACTGGGATATGTACAGTTAAGCTGTTTTGCTTCTAAATATCAGGGGGATCTACTTTTTTCTTTCTGAGATATTGTCATTTGTAAGCGCATTCTGCAGCATTTCAGCCCTTTAAGTTTCTTGAGCCTTTGGGGTCTGTATGTGATGGTGGTGAATGTCTCATATAACCTGAAAAACAAATGTGTGCTGTGTTCCAGGCAGGTAGAGTGTCTGTAAATCCATTTGTGCCTTTGTGTGTGCACGCCCACTTCCACCAGTCACAGGGGAGGAGTGTGCACACCTGTATCAGTTTACACTTAGGTATTTTTCTTGCTGTTCTTTCAGTTGTTGTTTCATGGACTTGGAAGTCTGAACAAAATCTTTAACAGTTTGAAGAATTGGGATATGAACATGCACAGTAAGCAGTAACAGCAGTTCATTACCAAAATTAAAATAAAGGCATGACCCTTTATCAGGTGTACGGTTCTATATGTTGACTTTCTTCATTTGTGTTTCATTAACTAACCATGGAGAAGTTTCATAAAATACTCTCCCGAAAAACTTAGGGTCAAAGGCCATGTGCGTAGGGTCCCAGTATTGTTAACAAATATTGTGTGATGAAACATGCTTTTATTGTTTATGATTGATATGTGAATGTTTGCTTCAGAGTAAAAGAAATCTAGATTCCTGAAAAAGTAGCAAGAATAATGCATATCTTGTTTCTTTTTACTTTTGTGTGTGGATACAAATGAACGAGTGTGCGGAGGGCAGTGGTCAACAGCGGCTGTCTTCCTCACAAGATCAGCCTGAACCTGGAGCTCACTGCTTTGCTTAGCCTGGTTCGTATGCAAGCTCTGGGGGTCCTGTTTCGGCCCTGGTGTTACTGGCACATGCTGCTGCACCTGGCTTTCCTTTCAGTGCCAAAGTCTCCAATTCAGACCCTCATATGACAAGCACTTCATCTACAAAACCTTACCTTTCTTTTCCTGCTCTAATAATGCATTTTTAAAAACTACATATTTTTATCTATTTCTTTAAGAGAGAAAAAAGAGACCTGTGTCCTTAGGCTTTGCAGGCAAGTGCCTTAACTGTTAAGCCATCTTTCCAGCCCTAATGCATGTTTGGAAGAAAGGTCCACAGAAGATGGGAGGTCCTGGTTCTCCTTACATGGATCAGCACATCCTTGCTTGGACATGAATCAGGGAGCCTTTAACATTGATTTGACCAGGGCTGGGACACCATGGTTCAGTGGGTGTAGTGTTGGACAGTCATGCTCTCATGCTTGAGTTTGATATTAAGTCACCACGTCAAAAAGCTGTGTGTGGGCTGGAGAGAGGGTTAAGATGTTTGCCTGCGAAGCCTAAGGACCCAGGTTTGATTCCCCAGGACCCATATAAGGTAGAAGGACAAGGTGGTACATGTGTTTGGAGTTTGTTTGCAGCGGCTGAAGGCCCTGGTGTGCCCATTCTCTATCTCTATTTGCCTCTCTCTGTCTCTCTCTCTCTCTCTCTCAAATAAATAAATATATAATTATTTTTACAAAAAGCTGGGCTGGAGAAGATGGCTTAGTGGTT
Source organism: Jaculus jaculus (assembly GCF_020740685.1). Lineage (NCBI taxonomy): Eukaryota > Metazoa > Chordata > Mammalia > Rodentia > Dipodidae > Jaculus > Jaculus jaculus. The sequence continues at coordinate 158,113,898 of NC_059106.1, forward strand.
AAGGCATTTGTTTACAAAGCCAAAGGATCCAGGTTTGATTCCCTAGGACCCACGTAAGCCAGATGCACAAGGGGGTACACACATCTGGAGTTCGTTTGCAGTGGCTGAAGGCCCTGGTGTGCCCATTCTCTCTCTCTCTCTCTCTCTCTCTCTCTCTTTCTCTCTCTCTCTCAACTGTGCTCCCTCTCTCAAATAAATAAATAAATAAATAAATATATTTTTAAAAAGCTGTGTGTCATGGTACACTCACATGGCAACTGAGGAATGATACCTGAGGTGGTTCTCTGGCCTTCATATGCACATGCACAGAGAGAGAATAATAAAAGATTAAGTTGACCTATTTTGAAACTTAGGATACCCATTTTAAAGTAATGTTCGTAAACATTAAACAGTCTTGGTGGTCCAAGCCAGGTCTCCTCCCAATGCTTCGTTGTGTCTTCAGGATTCAGTAAGATGCCTTGCTTTAATTTCAGTAGGAGAAAGATCTGATTTGTGTATTTGGTTTTGTGACGCTTTTGGCAGTGGATTATTCCTAGACTAAGAGGCACCTACGCCTGCTGTGCGGATCTGCCTTCTCTGCCGTTTAGAGCCACATACAGTCTACTCTGCACAGTCAGTGTCTCTAAGCGAGACTGGTTGGGAGGCCTCTGCTGGAAATTTGAAAGTAAGGCAGCTTTGTTTCTTGAAAACAAAAGTCAGTGCTCAGAGATCTTTCTTTTTTAAAAAATTAAGGTAAAACTATCACCTTCTTGACATCCTGGAAAAGCCACAAGTGCACTAAGATGTGCAGAATCTATTCAGGGAAACTTCAGCTGAATCTAAGCAGATTCTGTGTTTGGCAAGTTACCCACGAAAACTCAAATACAGCCTTGTACAGTGTGGTCCTAGCCTTTTTCTTTTGCCAGTTTTTTTTTTTTTAAGGTTTTTTAAAGGCTTTTATGAACCTGTTTAAAATTCCATTCTGTGTGGTAAAAACATGTACGTCAGCTAAGATTCTCGTTGTGACAAATCTCTTTTTGAATTGTTTCCAGCTTCACCAGAGAATAAACCCAAGTTCAGCCTTAGAAAGTTCCAAAGCTCAGAATAGAAAGTAGAATAATTCCTGCTGAGTTAGCTTGCAAACAAGGCCATTCCATTTCTACTTGATCCTCATACAATTAAGAGATCTTTACTTCAGTTTTCTTTCGCAGAGTCCAACCTAAAATGCATTTTTTAAAAAGCTTATAAATATCTAGTAAGTCAACAAAAACGTTAGCCCTATTGAGGGAGCTGTAACTGTCTTAAGTTTATTTTGATGAAAAAGCATTTGGCAAACAGTTCGTTCCTTGGCAAGAAAATGAGACCCTACTCTGACCAAATGTGTCAGAGATCCGCGATGAGCTGAGGGGTGGGCGGGGGATGAGACACTGGCTGAAGCTGCTGTGATACTGAGTGCTGGTGTGGCACCACGTCTGTCATTCACTGCTGCTGTCCTCCCTGTCTCCTAGGAGTCTCAGCAAATGCTTGGAAGACTTATTCCAGAAAAACAGATACTCAGTGACCAGTTAAAGCAAGTCCAGCAGAACAGTTTGCACAGTAGGTGTCTTCCTGTTTGCTTTAATTTGTCAGTGCTCATGCGGGGTTGTTCGGTATATGGGTACGCGTGTCGCACCAGAGGACGACCTTGGGTAGCGGCCCTCAGCAACACTGTCTCCCTGTTTTTGAGGCCGGGTCTTTCATTGATATGGCGCTTGCCAAGTTAGACTGGCTGGCCGGTGAGCCCTGAGATCTTCCTGTCAAAAACTCCTCCAGGGGCTGGGAAGATGGTTTAGTGATTAAGGTGCTTGCAAAGCCAAAGGACCCAGGTTCAATTCCCCAGGACCCATAAGCCAGATGCACAAGGTGGCGCATGCATCTGGAGTTCGTTTGCAGTGGCTGGAGGCCCGGGGGTGCCCATTTTCTCTCTATCTGCCCTCCCCCCGCCTCTCTCTCAAATAAGTAAATAAAACTTAAAAAACAAAACAATCCCTCCAGCACTGGAATTGCGAGCATCTGCCATCACACCTGGCTTTTTTACATGGGTTACCATGGATCCAGACTCAGCTCCTTAGGCTTGTGAGGCAAGCGCTTTGCTGGCTGAGCCATCTCCCCAGCACTGGAATTTTCTTTTCTTTTTTGTTTTTTTGAGTTAGGGTCTCATTCTAGCCCAGGCTGACCTAGAATTCATTCAGTAGTCTCATGGTGGCCTTGAACTCACAGTGATCCTCCTACCTCTGCTTCCCAAGTGCTGGAATTAAAGGCATGTACCACCATACCTGGTGGAATTAGAATTTTCTTTCTTTTTATTTTTTTGTTTATTTATTTGAGAATGACAGAGAAAGAGGCAGAGAGAGAGAGAATGGACACCTCAGGGCCTCCAGCCACTGCAAACAAACTCCAGATGCATGCACCGCCTTGTACATCTGGCTTACTTGGATCCTGGGGAATGGAGCCTCAAACCGGGGTCCTTAGGCTTCACAGGCAAGTGCTTAACCACTAAGCCATGTCTCCAGCCCAGAATTTTCTTTTTTCTTTTTTTAAATTTTTTTGTTCATTTTTATTTATTTATTTGAGAGTGACACAGAGAGAAAGAGGCAGATAGAGAGAGTGAGATTGAGAATGGGCGCGCCAGGGCCTCTAGCCACTGCAAACGAACTCCAGACGCGTGCGCCCCCTTGTGCATCTGGCTAACGTGGGTCCTGGAGAATCAAGCCTCGAACCGGGGTCCTTAGGCTTCACAGGCAAGCGCTTAACTGCTAAGCCATCTCTCCAGCCCCAGAATTTTCTTTTTAAAGTTGGCCCTTTGTGGTACTGGGATGGGCCCCATGGCCTATGCTCATCAGCGCATATTTTAACCACTGAGCTATCCACCTCAGCCCTAAACTTTTTCTTTTTCACTAGCAAGAATTTTCTTAGGAGACATGTAAATTTTAAACATTTTCTTTTTAAAAATATTTTATTTATTTATTTGAGAGAGAATGAAAGAGGCAGATAGATAGAGAGAATGGCCATTCCAGAGCTTCTAGCCACTGCAAACAAACTCCAGATGCATGTGCCTCTTTGTGCATCTGACTTTACGTGAGTACTGGAGAATCGAACGTGTGTCCTTTTGCTTTGCCAGGAAGTGCCTTAACCATGAAGCTATCTCTCCTTCTCTTAATCATTTTCTTGACTGCCAGATAACATTTCTCCTGTTTTGTTTTGTTTTTTTTTCTGAACTAGGAGATTCACTTGTTACCCTCAAAAGAGCCTTAGAAGCAAAAGAACTGGCCCGGCAGCAGCTCCGAGAGCAGCTGGATGAGGTGGAGAAGGAAACCAGAGCAAAGCTGCAGGAGATTGACGTCTTCAATAACCAGCTGAAGGTAACTGAGGCTGCAGGCTCTCCTGGCCGCGGGTGTCCCACCCTTCTTTCCTAACTGTCCAGGGGAGTTGGTACCGAAGCCCGGGCAGGAGGTGTGTTGTGCTGGTTTGCCACCGTCAGGGAATCTTCATACCTATGGGTTAGCAGGATGCCATCGGAATCACCTGCCTCCTTTATCCACAGAGATGGTTTAGTTGTCTGTAAGCTCCATGGTCGGTCCCAGCTGGACACATAAAGCCAGATACACAATGTGGCACATGTGTCTGGAGTTTGTTTTCAGGGTCTAGAGGCCCTGGTTGTGCCCATTCTCTCCCTCCCTGTCTCTCTCCTCCCCCCACTCCCGCAAATAAATAATAAAAAGAATTTTAAGTGATCTTTAAAATGTAAACTATAGCAAAACCAGGATGGAAGTAGTTCATGTCTTATAACTGTTAGTTATATATTATTTTGAATTTATAGTTATATATTATTTTGAATTTAGGTAGATTTTTGAGCTTTTTTCACTTTATATTCTTTCTTCTTCTTCTTCTTCTTCTTTTTTTTTTTTTTTTTGGTTTTTCAAGGTAAGGTCTTACTCTAGCCCATGCTGACCTGGAACTCACTATGTCATCTCAGGCTGGCCTGGAACTCACAGTGCTTCTCCTACCTCTGCCTCCCAAGTGCTGGGATTAAAGACATGCACTACCACACCCACTTGCATTTATATTCTTATCAGAAATTGAATGTACATTATTTTACTCATTCTGTTAACTTAAGATTCTTATATTTGATTCTAGCTAGTTTAGCTTTTGATGCTAAGAAGTAAAACTCTTTTATTACAAAAAAATTAAATAGAAGCATATTTTGGATTTTAAGTTGACCTCTGGGTTGAGAAACTATGCCAGATTGTCTAGACTTCTGAGTTTAAAGAATGTGTGTTAGGTAATGAACTCTCCTTGTCCAATTCCAGGAAAGTGCTCTTAGGGGAAATATTATTTAGTCAACTTAGTTTTTTCTTCACTTTACTTTCATGTCTACATATTGTGTGTGTGTGTGTGTGTGTGTGTGTGTGTGTGTGTGTACACTGCTTGTGTTCTGTCTTGGCACATATTTGATTACAAGTGTTAAGTCAATATTGAAACACTGCTGTGAGTGCTCCGTCTCTAAGTTCAATAAACATGCGTACAAGAGCTCTCATTGTGACTTGACACTGTTCTTGGCAAAAAGAAGACAACATTGTTGCAATTTTACAATGTTTTTAATAGCCTCTTGGAATATGAATTGTTACATATTCAGCTCTCTTTGGAACCCAGGCCTGCCTGAATGTTGATTCCTTTTCTAGAGATCTGGCTCCAAAGCCAGGGTTTATATATTAGAAATTACTCTGGGCAGAGATCATTGTTTGATACCCAGAAAATTTCGGGATTAAATGACATTAGCAGTCGCTGCCATTTCCAAAGCTAACGCCTGTGGATTCAGGAGAGTTAGCCTGCAGTCTCTTCCTGCTTGGTCCCATAGTGATGTGGAGTCACTCTGATGACTAATTACTGTTTGCTTGATTGACCAGTATGCTCCAGTCAGTATCAGAGTGTTTCTTATCCAAAGACGAATTTAGGCTTTTGTCCCACTGGCTCTTTTTCCACATATACTTCATTTTAAATAAGAAAAATATATTTCTGTATTTATTTTTCATTTAGTTAGCCATCATTAACTTTATTCTTAATATGGTCAGTCTATAAAAACCACAAGGCTACGTGGCTTTACTGTTGGAACTTACTGTCCATCTGCAAGATTAGGTGAATATGCTGTATTGTTTTATGGTTTATGATTTCTAGAATTCCACTGAAATCTGAAAAAACCAAAACCAGGAATGTTTAAGTGAAAGAATCAAAAGTTTTATAATTTCATTGAGATGACTCAGTGATGTAGTCTGTTAAAGGTCTTCTACTTTTCTTTGTTTCATCCATACTGGGCAATAAAAAGTATGTTTTTTCAACCATTGAGCATGTTTGTTTCTTTTAAACTATTTTTATTTATTTGCAAGCAGAAAGAGAGAGAGAGAGAGAATGGGCATGGGCATGCCAAGGCCTCCAACCACTGCAAATGAACTCCAGATCCATGCACCACTTTGTGCATTTGACTTTATGTGGATACTGGGGAATTGGACCCAGGTCATCAGGCTTTGCAGGCAAACACCTTTAGTTGGTGAGCCACCTCTCCGGCACCACTTTTTCCTTTTTTTTTTTTGGTTTATTTTTATTTATTTATTTGAGAGCGACAGACAGAAAGAGGCAGAGAGAGTGGGCACGCCAGGGCCTCCAGCCACTGCAAACAACTCCATATGCGTGTGCTCCCTTGTGCATCTGGCCAAGGTGGATCCTGGGGAGCCGAGCCTCGAACCAGAGTCCTTAGACTTCACAGGCAAGCGCTTAACCACTAAGCCATCTCTCCAGCCCCACTTTTTCCTCTTAAAAATACGTTTATTTAAAGCTGGGCATGATGGCGCATGCCTTTAATCCCAGCACTTGGGAGGCAGAGGTAGGAGGATTGCCAAGAGTTCAAGGCCACCCTGAGGCTACATAGTGAATTCCAGGTCAGCCTGAGCTAGAGTGAAACCTGCCTCGAAAAACCAAAAAAAAATTTATTTGACAGAGAAAGAGGGAGAGAGAGAATGGGCGTGCCAGGGCCTCCATCCACTGCAGATGAACTCCAGACACATGCACCCCCTAGTGCATCTGGCTAATGTGGGTCCTGGGGACTTGAACCTGGGTCTTTTGGCTTTGCAGGCAAATGACCTAACTACTAAGCCATCCCTCCAGCCCCCACTTTTTCCTTTTAAAAAATCAAAACCCAGGGCTGGAGAGATGGTTTAGCAGTTAAGGCACTTGCCTGCAAAGCCTAAGGACTCAAGTTTGATTCCCCAGTACCCATGTAAGCTAGATGCTCAAGGTGGTACATGGCGTCTGGAGTTTGTTTGCAGTGGCTGGAGGCCTGGCGCACCCATTCTCTCTCTCTCATATATATCTGCCTCTTTTCCTCTCTCTCTCTCAAATAAATTAATTAATTAAATATTTTTTAAAAAATTAAAACAGGGCTGGAGAGATGGTTTAGTGGTTAAGTGCTCGCCTGTGAAGCCTATGGACCCCGGTTCGAGGCTCGGTTCCCCAGGTCCCACGTTAGCCAGATGCACAAGGGGGTGCACGCGTCTAGAGTTCGTTTGCAGTGGCTGGAAGCCCTGGCGCGCCCATCCTCTCTCTCTCCCTCTATCTGTCTTTCTCTCTGTGTCTGTTGCTCTCAAATAAATAAATAAAAATTGAAGAAAAAAAAACATTAACAAAAATTAAAGCAAAACCTAATCTTGTACTGTTCCCCACATCGTCTCCATCAGATTCATTCTTCTTCTGAGGAATTTCCCATTTTCTTTAATTCAGGAAGAATTACACTTCCACCTAATAATCAGCATTGGAAAACCTCAAATTTTTATATAAAGGAGAAAAATGGGCCTTGTTTTATATAGGAAGTGTCGCATGAAGTTTTTTTCCCTGGGGGTGGGGAGACAGACAGACACACACACACACACACACACACACACACACACACACACACACACAGTCTCTTTACCCCAAATAGGGCTCAGACGACAGACGAAAGCGTGGTTGCACCAAAATCCAATTCAGAGCACTGGGTGGGGAGTTACTTGCAGGAGCATGGGTAACTCAAAGTCCCCTGCATTGCAGCAAAGTCACACCCATTCTGGATGGTGACTTCATGAAAGCTGCATCGTGGAGTCTTTTTTCTAGCTTTTCCCAAGATCTCTTGCAACTAGGAGGAAGCAGGAGGGAACAATTAGAATTCCAGGTGAGTGACTTGGGACGGTCTGCTTCTCCATCTCCTCAGCAGAGTTGTCAGTAGCTCCAATACCATAGCCGTAGACCTGTTATCACAGTATTGGCCTCTCCCAAAGTTGTCATAGCTACCAGGCCAAAGTACTCATTACTTTTAGATGACATCATGTTATGCCTGGAGGAAGCCCCACCCTTCATAGAACAGAAGTAACTGAAAACCATAAGGTAGTTTTGAAGTAGAATTACCATCTACTCCTGTTAATGACATCAGGTTGAACATGTGACCTCAAATCTTGGATCTTCATAGAATTTCTTAGAAATCATGGTGGTCTTTCCCTTCAGAAAAGGCTTCCATGTATTTAAATAGATGCTTACTTTTTAAGTAGGATATTTATATATTTCAAGACTGCTCCCAAGATAGGGAGCTGAAGGTATAACTCAGCGCTCCAGTCCTTGCCTGGTATTCATGAGGCCATGAATTCATTCTCCATTTCCACACACATCCACAGATCCCAAAATGAGTCTTTCTCATTTATCACCAACAAGCCAAGAATTACTTGAGAAAGGAAACAATTTTACTATAGTGATTCACCTTTGCTTTTTTTAAAAATATTTAAAATTTTTCTTTATTTAAGCGAGAGAGAAACAGGTGGAGTGGGGGAGAGAGAATGGGCATGCCAGGGCCTCCAGCCACTGCAAACAAACTCCAGATGTGTGTGCCTCCTTGTGCATCTGGCTTATGTGAGTCCTGGGGAATCAAACCTGGGTCCTTTGGCTTTGTAGGCAAGTGCCTTAACCACTAAGCCATTTCCCCAGCCCCTGCTTTTGTTTTTAAAAGGGAAAGTTTGTAGCAAGTTTGTAAAAAGGGAAAAAAGGGAGAATGAGAGAAGAGGCAAAAAGTGAGAGTGAGTGTCCTGATATAGTGAGGTTCTTGTGCTGGAAATTCCCCAGTTGGCAGCTTTAAAATTAAAGACTCCAGAGATTTGTATCAACTATAAAATTTAGCTTCTGGATGATGGCATGAAATATCCGGACAGTGAACAAGCCAGGAATAAATTTGTTGGTGATTATTGCTGGCATGAATTAGTACTTCTTAAAGTAGTTATAATTCATAGAACCAAATTTATTTATGACAAGTTTCTCTTTTCAAAATGTGTTTTATATGCAACAATCACATCTCAAATCCATGCTCCTGAACCATCAATTTAAAATTAGTAATTTTATATAACTTTCTCTGTATGCCTCAGTTTATAGGACATCAACTCTCAACTTTTTTTAGAGAAGCTATGTTCCTAAAGGGCACACTGAGAAACACATTTTTTTTTTTTTGGTTTATTTTTATTTATTTATTTGAGAGCGACAGACAGAGAAAGAGGCAGAGAGAGAGAGAGAGAGAATGGGTGCGCCAGGGCTTCCAGCCACTGCAGACGAATTCCAGATGCATGTGCCCCCTTGTGCATCTGGCTAACATGGGTCCTGGGGAATCGAGCCTTGAACCAGGGTCCTTAGGCTTCACAGGCAGGCGCTTAACTGCTAAGCCATCTCTCCAGCTGAGAAACACATTTCTTATAAATTTTTTTTAATTTTTTATTTATTTATTTGAGAGTGACAGACACAGAGAGAAAGACAGGTAGAGGGAGAGAGAGAATGGGCGCGCCAGGGCTTCCAGCCTCTGCAAACGAACTCCAGACGCGTGCGCCCCCTTGTGCATCTGGCTAACGTGGGACCTGGGGAACTGAGCCTCGAACCGGGGTCCTTCAGCTTCACAGGCAAGCGCTTAACCGCTAAGCCATCTCTCCAGCCCTTTTTTTTTTTATTATTATTTATGGTGCTTGCTTAAAATTATAGTTCTTCTCTTCCTCCTTTTCTTCTTCCTTCTTCTTCTTTTTTAATGAGAGAGAGATGGGGAGGGAGGGAGAAAGCAAGAGAATTGGTGCACCAGGGCCTCTAGCCACTATAAGTGAACTCCAGACATGCGTACCACATTGTGTACATGTGCAGCCTTGCTCATCTGGCTTACTTGGGTTCTGGGGTGTGAAACCTGGGGTCCTTAGGCTTTCCAGCAAGCACCTTAATGACTAATTTCTCCAGCCTCAAAAAGTACAGTTCTAAGTGGTGTCACAAAGCATTGCTCATGGGATCTGGACAGTAGCATCTGAGTTCACCTTGCTCTTAGCAGTCTTAATATTACTGAAACCATTTTTCTTGTACTGATAGCCTAATGTACCACTCACTTGTCAAGATCTCTTAAAAAATAAATAAATAAAACATTTATTTATTTGTTTACTTATTTATTTAAAAGAGACAGAATGGGTACACCAGGGCCTCCAGCTACCAATGGGTGCACCAGGGCCTCCAGCAAACAAACTCCAAACACATGCGCCACCTTGTGCATCTGGCTTACGTGGGTCTTGAGGAATCTAACCCAGTTCCTTTGGCTTTGCAGGCAAGTGCCTTAACCTTGAAGCCATACTTCCAGCCCCAAATCTTAACTGTAATGTTGAGCAACAGCATAAAATATGGCTTATAGTTTGCACGACTCCACTGTATTCCCGACATAGAAAATCTATAATACCTAAAGAGGCAAAAGCTTAATGTTTCATATTGAAAAGTTGAGTCCATGTTGGGCCCTGTCTTACCACTGTGTGCTGGGTGAGTCTTGATGTGAATGACCATTTTCATTTGAGCATGTCTTTCTTCTTCCAGTCACTGGACATGGAGGAGGCAGTCAGCAGTGGCTGGTAGTTCCCCTGGGCTGTGTTGTTCATGTAGTCTTTCTCCTAAAGGTCTCCAGGCCTTATTAAGGAAGTGCACCTCTTCCCCAGACTAAGAATGGGGAACCATTTGTGCTTTTGTTCCCCCTGCAGATGTGTGCCACACACACACACACACACACACACACACACACACACAGTCACACCTGTCAAGGAAAACTTGCTGCCAAGAACTGAATTGACATTGACACGAGAATGCCCTTGATGCTAAGTAAGGTTGTTGCTTAACGAAGGCTTCTGTGCTGCTGGTTTCAGACGCTTGCTTTCATGCTAGGCTCATTTAGTCTGGAGGCAGTGTGTGGCAAAACGTTTAGCAATGGGAGAAAAGAGCCGGGGAAAGGACTGCAGAACAGAATAAGAAGTCAGGGGAAAATGCATGCAAAGGGAAACAGTGATGGAAAAAAAGATCCAAAAGAGAGCTGGAGAGATGGGCGTGGGTCCAGTGACTGTGGAGCCTCCTGTAATGAATAGAATAATATTTGGCTGTTTCACAGTTTGTTGCCTTATTTTCTTTGGCATAAAATTTTATTTTTATTTGTGTGCTGCTTTGGAAAAGGCTTTTCTTCCCAGAAGTAATAATGTCCTCTAATCCATTACTTGTGATTTTGGGGGCTTTATACAGATTCCTTGATTATGATCAAATTATTAGAATATGCCCCAGATTTAGAACAGTTAAATAATGTTATATGGTATGTATTATGCCATGACTGAAGGCTCACTTCATTATTGTTTAGTTGGTTGATTGAGGGGTTTTGTTTGTTTGTTTTTGGAGGTAGGGTTTCACTCTAGTCCAGGGTAACCTCGAACTCACAGTGATCCACCTACCTCTGCATGACCTCACCCAATGGGTGATTGAGTTTTTAAGATTAACATGTGAGCTTTTTCTTTTTAAGGTTGTAAAACAAATAAAAAAAACTAATAAGATATTATCAGCCAGGTGTGGTACACACCTTTAATCCCAGCACTCAGGAGTCAGAGGTAGGAGTTCAAGGCCACCCTGAGACTCAGAGTGAAATCCAGCTCAGCCTGGGATTTATGTGTAAAGCTAAAGTGCTTGGGGGAAGTTGAGGTGTTTTTGTTTTTTGTTTGTTTGTTTAGCTAGCTCAGGCTGAGCTGGAATTTACTGTGTAGTCTCGGGTCTCAGGGTGGCCTCGGACTCACTGCAATCTTCCTACCTCTGCCTCCGAGCGCTGGGATTAAAGGTGTGTGCCACCACACCCAGCTGGAAGTCGAGGTTTTTCAGAAAAACAGTGTGTTTTCTCTCTGGGAATGTCAGGTGCTCACCGAAGCTCTGCTGCCCCATTGCGTCTGCAGAGAGGAGGGACTTTTCTAGCTCTTTCTACTCCCCTGTGTGCCACAGTCTCCACACGCTGGTTTCCCACTTGAGCCATGGGGATTAGTGCTTCTATTTGGTGAATATTGAATTCAGGTTTAGAAGTCTTTTTTTTTTTGCAAGGTAGGGTCTTACTCCATAATTAGTTGAATTATGTTTTTGTCTCTCGTGGCCATGAGACAGTCTAAAGTAAAAGCAAAAGGCAAAATAATCCTATCAGAAAGTTAAGTACTAGGCTAGAGAGATGGCTTAGCAGTAAGGCACTTGCCTGCAAAGCCAAAGGACCCATGTTCGATTCTCCATGACCCACGTAAACCAGATGCACAAGGGGGTTCATGCATCTGGAGTTCGTTTGCAATGGCTAGAGGCTCATATTTTCTCTCTTTCTCCTTCTGTCTTAAAATAAATAAATAAATAAATAAATGTGTTTTTTTTTTTTTTAAGTTCGGTACTGGGGCTAGAGAGATGGCTTAGTGGTTAAGCGCTTGCCTAAGGACCCTGGTTTGAGGCTCGATTAATTCCCCAGGACCCACATTAGCCAGATGCACAAGGGGCACATGCGTCTGCAGTTCGTTTGCAGTGGCTGGAAGTCCTGGCGCACTCCCTCTCTCTCTCTCTCCCTCTCCCTCTCTCTCAAATAAATAAATAAAAATAAGCAAAAGAGAAAGTTCGGTACCGAGACTAACAAGTACACTTCCATTAATGCTGATCTCCTGCTGGCTGCTCACTTTTTTCTCTCCAAAAGAATTATGCAAAGTAGTATTTGTGAATAGGAATCCCACGCATATTGTTTAGGAGGATTCTTATTAATATTTCTAGAACAACACTTCACATGATACATCTATTTTTGAGTGATTCTAAGACCAAATAAAGGAGAAGCTGTCACAGTAATTAAGTCAAGTGATTCTGTGCCCCTTGATGTAGCCATAGAGCAGTCATCTTCAGTGAACTTGAAAGAGAGCCATTTTTCTCAATGGAAAAATGGCTGAGTCTTTTTGGTATTCAATTTGTCAAACATACTGCTTTTGAAATACTTTGGCCATATGTCATAGTATGTCCAAAGCTATTTTATGTCACAAAAGTCTTAGTACTGTAGGGAAAATAAGTGATTTTCCCACTTTGGCTTAGAGAAGAAATTTAAAAGTTGATTTGTCTTAATGGTACAAGATAGAATCTGCTGTTTTGTAAAATTCTGGCTTATGTTTCATCAGAGACCTTTTGAGATCTGATCAAACCTGAGAGCCTTCTCTGCTGGAAAAAGGCCAATACTCCAAGTTCACATGCATTACAGCATTTATAGAGCTAAAACTTTCATGGACATGGCCCTATGCCTTTAGAGTGCTTCTTATGTTACTGGATATAAAAATTACTTTAAGTCAGATGTAGTGGCATGTACCTGTGGTGGCAGCTAGTTGAGACTAAGGGCTAGAGGACCCCTTGAGCCCAAGAGTTCAGTGCCAGCCCGAGAAATGTGTGCAAATTCCATACTGTAATAAACTTTTAAAAAAATACTTGATTTTCACTTATATACAGTATGTCTTCTTATTTCTCCCATTGAAATACTTGTTTGTGACATGTTGCTAAAGATTCTTTTTATTTAATAATTTTCTATTTATTGAGAAAGTAGACTGGGAGCCAGATATGACATTTGCAGGTAATCTCAGCATTTGGGAGAATCAGGAGTTCCAGATCATCCTTAGCTATATAGCAAATTCATGGCCAACTGGGGCTGCATGAGACTTTGCCTTTAAAACAGAAAGGAGAAAGGGAAGGGAAGGGAAAAGGAAAAGGAAAGGGAAGGAAAGGAAAGCTAGGGATGTAACGGTGGTAGAGTGCTTGTCAAGCATGCGTAACCTGTAGCCCCGGGTTCAATCCCAGATACCTTCGTTGATATAAACAAAGAAGGGATGCGTTATTAGATAATTCTGAGTTGTTGCTTGTTATGCCTACTGCAAATGCATCATTCCCTTGAGTAGACCTCACTAAGGAAAAACCAGTGAAGTTGTATGCCAGTGCCATACATATCATTAGGTTAAGTATCCTATGACATGATGGATGTAATTGTAGCGTGATTGATTTTAGAAAGAGCCACAGTAAGATACAAGCTTTTGGTTCTTTATAATTTCTTTCTATTGTGTTTATAATAGAGAAGTAACTGACAATGTCCATGTGGGTTTTTCTTTTTTTTTTTATAATTTTTTAAAAATTTATTTATTTGAGAGTGACAGACACAGAGAGAAAGACAGATAGAGGGAGAGAGAGAGAATGGGCACTCCAGGGCTTCCAGCCTCTGCAAACGAACTCCAGACGCGTGCGCCCCCTTGTGCATCTGGCTAACGTGGGACCTGGGGAACCGAGCCTCGAACCGGGGGCCTTAGGCTTCACAGGCAAACGCTTAACCACTAAGCCATCTCTCCAGCCCTCCATGTGGGTTTTATAGATGGGCAAGGTCACTTTAATGCTGTGGTCTACCAGGAAACCTAACTTTATCAATTTACTGTTAATACAGTTAGTGTGAATGAACAATTCATGTGCCATCTTGAAAGAATTTAAAAGGTGCTTTCCAACAAGTGCCACTGTACTTGAGTCTTCTTAATAGTGCTGAAAAAGATGGTGAGACCAGAGCAGCCACCCTCCCATATGTGAAAGGACTTGGTGTTCCCCGCCGACTTTGTCATGGCCAGAGAAGCAAAGCCACTCCCTGGTTTCCAGTACTATTCCAGGAGCTATTTAAAATGTTTATCTTAGAATTAAGACTGCTTTGCTTTTATTGGTTCCTGCCATTTTAAACTACTAAATCCAAAGGAAAAAGACTGGAATGCTAGCCAAACCTGTTAAGGTCACCTCAATTTCCTTCAAATGGATTGTAAGTCTCAGCACTGTGTGACTTGGATGAAGTAAGTGGTTGAGAATCTTTGCCATCTTCAAATCTGCATCATAAGCTGCCAGGGCCGTCTGTTATCTTTTTTGACATCTGTTATTTCATCACTCCTACAAGCTCCATTTTCTCTAGAGTGCTTGAAACTGCAGTTTACTCAGAGAGCGCCAAAGATCAGCCCTGTCCTGTGATGCTCCTGTCCTCTAAACTTACCTTCCTTCATGGACTTGATACACTGAACAATTGTGGTTTTTAATGTATTATAGAGAGAGGGAGAAGGAGAGAATGGATGAACCAGGGCCTCTAGCCAGTGCCACCGAACTTCAGATGCATGTGCCACCTTGCGTATCTGGCTTACAGGGGTCCTGGGGAGTTGAACCTGGGTCCTTAGGTTTCTCAGGCAAGTGCCTTACCTGCTAAGCCATATCTTCAGCCCAAAACAGTTGTTTTGAGACTGGCTCTTTGATATGATTTTTGTCTTCTGTGGGTTTTTTAAGTTCACTTCTTGTACTGTGGGCAATGAAATGTTAAAATAGGAAAAGGGTCACTGGGTAGCTGGTTCAGTCATTGTAACAGTTGCCTTTCAAGCATGAAGACCTGAGTCCGATCTCCAGAGCCTACATAAAATGCCAGGTATGAGTTGAATATGATGGCATGAGTTTGAAGCCAGCCTGAGGCTACAGAAGGAGTTCTAGGTCATTCTGGGCTACCGTGAGACCCTACCTGGAAAAAAACAAAGATGTCCATTGTGGTAGCATGGGGAGACAGAGACAGTGGCTTCCTGGGACTCATTGGCCAGCTAGCCTAGCCTACTTGGTGAGCTTCATACCATGAGAGTCCCTGTCTCAGAAAGGGAGACTACACCCAAGAGTATTCACTGTGTACACACACTAGGAAAAATGAATCACACATGTTTTAAATGGTCTCTGCATTGAGCTAATGTAAAAGAGACGACCTTGTCTGCATGTGCTGACTGTAGAGCCCTCTGGCCTTCACCGGGACACCTAGAGCTTGATTTAATATATCACCCTGCTCCAGTTTCTCGTTTCATGTAGTGAAGCTGACTTCAGCCAGCAGAGCAGGACTTGGTCCTTCTGTTTTTCTTTGAAATATCAACTCTTACATATTAACCAGATTTTTCACTCACATTATTTGGGATTACTGTTTTTGATTCTAAATTACTATGAAAATATAAGATTGAATTTTTTAATATTTTGGTCTTTTAAATTTTTTTATTTATTCATTTGCAAGCAGAGAGAGAGAGAGAGAGAGAGATAGAAGAGAGACAGAGGGAGAATGGGCACACCAGGGCTCCTAGCACTTGCACCCCTTGTACCTCTGGCTTACGTGGGTCCTGGGGAATTGAATCTGGGTCCTTCGGCTTCACAGGCAAGCACCTTAACCATTAAGCCACTTCTCCAACCCAGTTTTCTAAAAATATCTTATTTATTTGATTGAGAAAGAGGCAGATCGAGGGAGAGAATGGGCTTGCGAGAATGGGCTTGCCAGAGCCTCTGACCACTGTAAATGAACTCCAGGCACATGTGCAGATCCACCTTGTGCTTGGTGAGTACTGGGGAGTTGAACCTGGGTTCTTGGGCTTTGCAGGCAAGCACCTTAACCACTAAACCATCTCTTCAGCCCTAAAAGTTGTTTTTTATACTCTATCAAAGCTTGAGTCAGAAAGAGGTTTCATCTTCACTTCATGTCTCCCATTCTTGGCCATCTCTGCCTTCTCCCTTGCTGAGCTCTTGTCCCATATATCCTTCCTGACTCAGGGGCCACATACCCAGGGCTGCTGCCACAGGGACTAATCCACCAATGTGCACCTTACAAAGTTGTCTCTTCATGCTGTGTCCTCACTTTGTCCTCTGTCCACGTATGCACACAGACGTGCACACGGATACACACAAAGTAGGAAAAATGTAAAGTGAAACACCTTCCTTCCTATCGTCCCTCCAGTATTTGCTCCCTCCATCATCCTGATCTCCAGTTCAATTTTTTCTTGCATCTCACTGTTAATCTTTTAGAGCCTCTCAACACTGTCTCCAGTTGCCAAAACACGGATACACTTACTCTGGCCTGCTCATCATAGTCTACCTAGTAGGGAAGGGCTGGTCTTAACTGTCCCCAGTAGTAAGTGCTTTGTAACACTGACCTGTTCTTCATTGTTCAAGAATGAATCTAGGGCTGGAGATACAGCTTAGTGGTTAAGGCACTTGCCTGCAAAGCCTAAGGACCTAGGTTCAACTCCCCCGAACCCACGTAAGCCAGATGTGCAAGGTGACGCATGCATCTGGAGTTTGATTGCAGTGTTTAGAGGCCCTGGCGCTCTAATTCTTTCATGCATGCACATGCACGTTCGTTCTTTCTCTCTCATGAAACTATAATAAGTAATGAATCCATAAGCAGGAAATTAGGACCTGGAAGAAACCTGATCATCTGGGCTTATTGAGCAAGGTAAGGTGACAGAAAACAGGGCAGGTCTTAGTCCTTATGTCTCACCGTACACCCCTAAACTGCTCACTGGGACCAGCTCTTGTTAGTCAAACCACAAGATCAATTTGAGGTACTTTATTTATTTCTGCTGGGAACGTCAACCCATGTGGTCTGTTTCGTGATCAAGCCAGAAGAGTGCTGCTGACTGAGTGTGTTAGTGATGACTTCAGTCCTGTGCAATCGGGTGGTTACTCCTCCTCAACAGGGGTTTTCTTTCTTCCTGGAGGTACTGGGGGTTAAAGCCAGGGTGTCAAAGCACCACCGAAACAAACAAGTGTTTTCTTGTTTTTCATGCTTTCGGGTTTATACACTTCTGGTTTAAGTACTTTAATTTTCAGTAGTCTGGAAGGAAATTGTCGTTCTTTCTTGGTTAGTATTACAGGAGAAAATCAGATGTAAGAGGGCCTTGTCAAATTGTAGCTTTTTTGCTTTCAACCTGGCTGCTGGTTTAGCCTGGGACAGTTGGAAACCCCAGCATGGTTAGGTAGAAGAGATTTAAGAATAGTGACTTAAAGAAAAATAAACCTTAGGGGAAGAATTAGCCATGGAGCAGAGAAATTTCTACTTGCTCCAAGGCTGTGTGTTGTAAGAGGGAGACTCGTTTTGAGCACAGTGATGTGTGAAGTGCTGTGCATTTTCAAAGCCAGCGGGATCGGTGTGGATTTAGCATCAGAAGAACTGTACAGTTTGAGTCATGTCACCGTATCTAACAGTTGGTTACATTCTTGTCTTCTTGGACCTCCAGATGCTTCTCACTCTTAAGTTCCTTTTTAAACAAGCCATGGAGCGCTGGGGATGTCACTCATTGCAAGAATGTTTGCCTTGGTTCAGTCCCCAGCACAAGAAATACATGTGTGTGTGTGTGGTGTGATTGTGTACACACACACGTATATATTTATTTCTTGATGAGAATGGCTCACTGGAGTGTAATTTGGAGTGGCCTTTCACACACACACATATATTTATTTCTTGATGAGAATGGCTCACTGGAGTGTAATTTGGAGTAGCCTTTGCTGGAAACTCATGTCAAAATGTAATGTCCACATTAACAGTTGTCAGCCCTGCCTGTCTACAATTGCCCTGGGCCTTCCGCTTGGTGAGCTCTTGCATCCTGGTGATAGACGGTTACTGTCTGTGCGCTCTGGTCATTACATGGACTGTCTTGATTATTTATAGGAACTCAGAGAAATGCATAATAAGCAGCAACTCCAGAAGCAAAAGTCCATCGAGGCTGAGCGGCTGAAGCAGAAGGAGCAGGAGCGAAAGATCCTAGAATTGGAAAAGCAGAAAGAAGACGCCCAGAGGTGAGCAGGTTCAAGGCTTTGTGAAAGAAACTTTCCTCTTCTTCACCGAACTCCTTGAAAAGGTTACCATGCCAGAACTGTGGGGGGCAGGCACAGAAACATGCGTATGCATAAATCTCTTCATATATCAACACCCCCTGAAGGTTCTGTTAGTTCCCAGAGCTTTCCTATGTAGATAAATGGAATTAGATGAGAAAATTGGGCCACTTGCTTGGCTCATTTGCATGCTAATGACCAAAAGATGTTTCCAGTTCACAGCCTTTTAATAACAGTGGTGGTCAAAGTGCCTGGTTTGCAATCAAAGGCCCTGAGCCTGCTCGCTGCACAGGACCAAGAGCTGCCCCTGTCCCCTTTCTTCTTTATTGAAACTCCAGATTCAACCTGAGTACAGAAGGCAGAGCTCGCGTCACTGCTTAGGAGACAGATGCACTCCTGTCTCTTCTGTTTGACTATTTCATGTTTGTTGTCTCGTTTTTTTTCCATGTAACATTCTGTAGTCATTGTAAACATTTGTTACCTTTGGGTGCATGTTTTATTAATTTAGTATTGTTTACTATTTAAAATTCAGTTAAGAATAACCAAATGTTCCAGTGAGATGCTATAAATTGTAAAAATGAGTTATTGAAATTAGATCGAAAGAGAGAAAAACTGAGACCAGTTGTTGACCAGAGACTGAGCTCAGTGAAACTGCCCAGACCTGCCTTGTTCTGGTGTATGGAATCCTCTGAGCAGCTTTGTTTATGGTTTTGTTTATTAAATGCTAGTAGCGAGGTGGTGGTAGAGATCTTATAACAAATACAGGAGGGGTTTTTGCCTGTTTGTGTGCCCCCTCCCCCTTGGGTATGAAACCCTGTCAGTTGTGTTGAATAACTCAAATTCAGTCCTTTTCTTATCTTTAAAGTTTATGGAATGTTTTCATTATTAACATTGTGCTGCCTGCACCAAACTGCAATCCTGCAGAGTAGAAATAAGTGAAAATGTATTATTGAAAATACCATTAGGGCTGGAGAGATGGCTTAGTAGTTAAGTGCTTGCCTGTGAAGCCTAAGGACCCTGGTTCAAGGCTTGATTCCCCAGGACCCACGTTAGCCAGACGCACAAGAGGGTGCACGTGTCTGGAGTTCGTTTGCAGTGGCTGGAGGCCCTGGTGCGCCCATTCTCTCTCTCTTCATTCTCTCTTTCCTTGTCTGCCTCTTTCTCTATGTCAAATAAATAAATAAAGACATTTTAAATTATATATAAAATGTTTAAGAGTTCACTTAAAAAGAATTCTACACTGAATTTTTGTGGTAATAGAGTAGAAATATTAAAGAAAAATTAAATCTTGTCCAGGCTGAGCTCAAACCTGTGACAATCCTGCTTTAGGCTTCTGAGTGCTAGGACTGCAGAAATAATCCACCTTGCCCAGCTCAACTTCTTGACAATGGAAAATAAAAACATAATTTATTTAATATGTTTCTAATTCTAAATGCTGCCCATGTGCATTGCCCACATCATAGGACAGCAGATTAGAGTAGAAATTCTGGAAGAGGCTGCTTGGAATTGAACCCCAGGCACAGATGGCTGTGTGACATGGTCAAGTCATTTAGTATCTCTTCCTCAGCTTTCTCATCTGTAAAATGGGGATAATAATGGGTTCCACCTATTTGGTGTCAGAATTGGAGGAATTAATCTAGGGAGAGTTAATTATAATATTCAGCTTTCAGCATTTGTTTCATTTAACCAGTTTTTTGTGTTATAAAATATAATGGAATGGAGACTGGGAATTGAACTTAGTTGATAGAGTGCTTCAATGCATGCACAAAGCCCAGAGTTCAGTCCCCAGCACCATAAAAAGTAGGTGTTACGGCTGGAGAGATGGCTCAGATGCACAAAGTGGTGCATGCATCTGGAGTTCATTTGCAGCAGCTAGTGGCCCCAGCATACCCATTCTTTCTCTCTGTCTTTTTTTCTGTCTTAAATAAATTTAAAAAAAAAAAAAAAAGATGTGAGGAATACCCATAATCCTGGTAGTTGGGTAGTGGAGACGGGAGGATCAGAGAAGTTCAAAGTCATCCCTGGCTATTTAGTGAGTTTGGCTAGCCTGAGAAAATCTGTCTTTAAAAAAAAAGGGGGGGCTGGAGAGATGGCGTAGCGGTTAAGCGCTTGCCTGTGAAGCCTAAGGACCTCGGTTCGAGGCTCGGTTCCCCAGGTCCCACGTTAGCCAGATGCACAAGGGGGCGCACGCGTCTGGAGTTCGTTTGCAGAGGCTGGAAGCCCTGGCGCGCCCATTCTCTCTCTCTCCCTCTATCTGCCTTTCTCTCTGTGTCTGTCACTCTCAAATAAATAAATAAAAAAAAAATTAAAAAAAAAGGGGGGGGGATTGTGAGTGAAAGAAAAATCATTTCCAGACTCTTGATCATGTGTTGCAGATGACGACCATTGTAATTTTCATGGCCTAGTGTAGTCACAATCATTTATTGATGTCAGCTTCTGGAGAGGAGCTGTAATGATCTAATTGACTGAGGGCTTATTTAAACAATATTTCATTTGCAGCAAGTGTGTTGAGGTGTTCTTGTTTTTGTTTTTGTTTTTCAAGGTGGGGATCTCTCTCCACCCAGGCTGACCTGTAATTCACTATGCAGTTTCAGGCTGGCCTCAAACTCACCGTTACCCTCCTACCTCTGCCTCCTGAGTGCTGGGATTAAAGGCATGCACCATTATGCCTGGCTTTTAAAAACATATTTTATTGTTATTTATTTATTTGTAATTAGAGAGAGAGAGAGAAAAGAGAAACAGACAGAGAAGATGAGTGTTTTAGGGCCTCCAGCCGTTGCAAATGAACTCCAGATGCATCTGTCTCTTTGTGTATCTGTTTTTAGGCTTTGCAGGCAAGTGCCTTAAATGGCTAAGCCATCCCTCTAGCCTGGGTGTTTTTTTTTTTTAAGTTTAATTTATTTACTTATTTTTATTTTTGAGAGAGAGACAAAGAAAGGATGAAAGAGGTAGAGGAAGAGAGAATGGGCGCACCAGAGCCTTTCAGCCACTGTGAATGAACTCTAGATGTGTGTGGCCCCTTGTGTGTATGTGCGACATTGCACGCTTGTGTCACTTTTGCGTCTGGCTATACGTGGGACCTGGAGATTCATACAAGGGTTATGTGTGTATGATACATGGATATGTGGGTGGGATTGCAGGCGTGCCACGGCATGTGCGTGGAAGTCAGCAGGGTCTCTTGTTGGTAGCTTCCAGGGATGTTCTGCTGTCTCGGCTTCCCGACTCTCTGTAGTCCTATGCTACTGCTTCCGGTTCAGTGTCAGTTGCGAGGATCTGAACTCAGGTCCTCATGCTTGCACTGAGCGCCTCCCAGCCCTGGTTGGATGCTCTTTATTGTCAGAAACACTATGTTCATCCATGTTTTTTGATTTCTTTCTCGTTTTGTGTTTTGTAGTTTAATGCTGGTTTCACTATGGAGATTTACTCTTTCTCAGTCTTATTGCCACTTTGTGAAATACACCACAAATTTTCGTCTCTTCAGTGTTTTTCTAAATCATGTGATTTCGTCTCACTCAGAACTGGGAGTCCTGAAAAGCCTTTGTCTCATTGATTCCATTGCTCAATGTGGAGAACAATATTCCCTTGATGTTGAGCAGCCCATTGACTAGATGGAGTGTTCTGGTGCAAAGAGACCGCACTTTGTTAAGTCGGAGTTGCTTCCTCGCTGTAATCAAGCGTCTTTGTTGGCAGACGGGCTCAGGAAAGGGACAAGCAGTGGCCGGAGCGTGTGCAGCAGGAGGAGGAGCACCCGCGGCCTCGAAAGCCCCACGAGGAGGACAAGCTGAAAAGGGAAGATAGTGTCAAAAGGAAGGACAGTGAGGATAAAGGGAAGCCGGAGGCTCAAGACAAGCTGAGTCGGCTTTTCCATCCGCACCAAGAACCGACGAAGCCGGCCATCCAGGCGCCCTGGTCCACCGCAGGTACCAGAAGCCAGTGATTCTGGAGACCTAGGCTGCAGCTCATTGGTAGAGCACTTTGTGAGGTCCTGAGGTCCATCTGTCACCACCAAAAAGAGAAAGGAAGGGCAAGAGAGATGGCTTAGTGGGTAAAGGCACTTGCGTGCAAAGCCTTGATGGCCTGGGCTTGATTCCCCAGTACCCATGTAAAGCCAGACATACAAAGTTGCACATGATCTGGAGCTTATTTTTAGTGACAGGAGGCCATATTCTCTCAGTTTCTCTCTCCCTCTCTCTCCCTCTCTATCCCTGTCTCTCCCTGTCTCCTCCTCTCCTCACCTCTCCTCTCCTCTCCTCTCCTCTCCTCTCCTCTCCTCTCCTCTCCTCTCCTCTCCTCTCCTCCCCCTCCCCTCCCCTCCTCCTCTCCTCTCCTCTCCTCTCTCTCTCTCCAAATAAATAAAAATATTAAAAAAGAAAAAAATACAGAAAATATGTGCTGTCTTTCTCAAAGCCTCTTGAGAGAGATCTGTTTAATCCAGCCCTATTTTCAGTAAATTCATAGAGATATGATCCTTGTCTTTTGTTCTGGGCACCCCAACTTTTCATTCCCAGGTCTGTTAAGGTAGCCCTATGGCATCCAGGAGGCCTCTGCAGAAATGACCACAATGACATGAAGTTCCCTCCTCAATCCCCATTTGTACACCCTGTCTAAACAAAAACAGCTTACTGTTTCTCGTTTGTTACTTTCCCTGGAATTTCTGAAGTCTGTCATTATCTTTTATCTGCACTGCATAAAACAGTTTCTTGCCTTTCTAAAAGTTTGACTGATGTTTTTTTCTTTTCCGTGCCCTATAGTTCTTTAAACAGGTAAATGAATAAATAACATAAATAGTAATTAAAATAACTAGTAAAAGTTGTCCTTTAAATAGTATCAGGAGCAAGCTAGAATGCGTTTTCAGAACAACTGTGCAGTTGTGTGATGCCATACAACTCTGCAACTAATAAATGAGCTGAAGAAAGTGGTAATTTATTTGTGCTGTCATCAGTCGGCTTCCTTATCACTGTGATGTGCAGACAGAAACAAATACTTAACATTCCATGACAGTTTACTTGTTTTCCTTCCCTCTGAGATGGGAATGAGGTGCAGCGCTGGGTCAGGCACCGTCCCTGCCTAAGCTGCTCGCAGCTCGAAGAAGGACAGACAGTCATCAGATCAAGGCAGTCGAATGGGCACGAGCATGTCATAGGACAGACAACTTTGTTTTCTAGTAATTTTGATGATCTGAAAAGTTTCCCCTGACATAATCGCCTTGTGTTTCCTCTCCATATAAGAGCTAGATTCATTTTCCCTCTTAGGACAGTGGGAAATTTTACATATCACATGGTTGAAGACCACAGGGAGTTAGTAATTCTTTTTTACTCCTTCCCAGATAAAATAGATAGGTGTCGAGATACTGTTAGCCCTTGGGTAGAAAGTTCATAGGGCTGTTACTGTTTTATCAGAACCCCAAAATGTCCACATGCTTGCATGCATATTTAAACATTTGATTTGCTTTGAATCTAAATTATTTTCATTTAGAGTTCTCCCTTGGGTGTATCCTTTCCCTGGGAAATGCCCAAGACTTAGTTTGCCAGGGGCCATTGTTAGGTAGCCATAGTAGGTGAAATTGGTAATACTTAGGTATGGCATGAGCATGCTGACGCCCAAACACCAACATTTCCATATCTGTCACTGTGAAAGTTGTGTTTCTCTCCCCTGCAAGAGTGTCCCCAGCAGATCAGCTGGTGCCATGTTCTAGCAACACCCTGGGAGGGAAGCAGAGACTGCTGATGCTTTACAGATGTACACCAATGGAATGCAGGCCCAGAGGCACAGAGGAAGGCCCCTTTGGCAGCCCCACCTGCACTCCATGCTGGAGAGAGTGCCCTAGTGAGCTCACCAGTGCACTGGAGCGGCCAACCTCAGATTCAGCCCTCCTCTGGCAGTCAGCCTGTGTCATATGTCTTGAGTGGATGGAAGTAGTATGGGATAACTTAAGGTAGACTGTAGAGATGTTAGTTTGTTTTGTCATAACCTTGGTGTTTCCTGTCATATTTTCTGTCCTCCTAACTGTCTTCTTTCTATGAACAGAGAAAGGCCCGCTTACAGTTTCTACACAGGAGAATGTAGCAGTGGTCTATTACCGGGCACTGTACCCGTTTGAATCCCGAAGTCATGACGAAATCACCATCCAGCCAGGAGATATTGTCATGGTAAGAGACACTCCAGTGGGAGATTGTGTGTTTTCATTTAGAGTTCACCCTTGGGTTTATCCTTTCCCTGGGAAATGCCCAAGGCTTAGTTTGCCAGGAGCCATTAGGTAGCCATAGTAGGTGAAATTGGTGCTTAGGTATGGCATTTGGTTGCATAAATATGAAACTGTCAACAAGTGTAAAATCCAAGAATCCAGTGTCTTAAGTTTTTTTTTATTCTTTCAAGCATAAGCACAGCCTTCTTTCCTTCTTATTAGAATGGAAGGGAACTTCAAAACTGTGCCCTAACATCACTTTACAGTAGTTGCTAGACAGTGCTTTCATCACAGCATGTAGCATATTTCTAAACCTATAAATGTCTGAATTTAGATGACTACTTATATACTGTGAGTCTTTTAAACATAGTGTAATTGCAGCATACTCGGTTATCAATCACAGTTGCCAGTGGTAACTTTTGCAGCTGATGGACTACAGCGTTCTCTGAAGGTCATGCCCTCCCTTAATTGTACGAACTCTGAATTATGTGAAAAGTAATGAATTAAATACAGTGAACCCACTACTCAGAAAATCAGCAGAAATGTTCAGAATTTTGCATTGTTGTAATTTGTTTCCATAGGGCACTTCTTAATCTTTAAAGTTGTGACCAAAATGATAAGGATCAAGTTAAGAAAGAAAGTAAAGCAATGTAGTTGATTTAAAATGC
The DNA here is from genome assembly GCF_020740685.1 of Jaculus jaculus. Lineage (NCBI taxonomy): Eukaryota > Metazoa > Chordata > Mammalia > Rodentia > Dipodidae > Jaculus > Jaculus jaculus. The sequence continues at coordinate 158,138,777 of NC_059106.1, forward strand.
TTTCTTCAAGAAAACAGTAATTCCTTGGTTCACTTAGAAATGGTCAAACTTTCAGAGGCCTTTTTTTAAGGGATGAAAATGATGCCAAATTTTGAAAGAAGTGTGAAAGTTCAGAGTGAAGACAAACATGTTTCTCATACTTTTATATGGAAATAAGCTGTATTGTAATGAGAAGCTTGCTTCTTGGGAGGATCTGCTGGCGCTGGTCCCATAGCTACATTCCTGTGACAATGACAAACCTTTTCCTGGAGTTGGCTAGTTAATGCCCTCTCGATTAGATGAGTAGAGTGTAGATGTGCTGTAAGATAAGACATTCATTAAACATCTATTTTGCCTTGCTTTCAAACCTTTGCTTTCCTGGTGGAGGTTAAAGGGGAATGGGTAAGTGCCTCATGTCAGGAAGTCTGCATCTCCTTCCATGTCTTGTTCCTTTAAACATCTTGAATTCTGTATGAGTACACGTATCTTTGGGTGTTTTGGCAGTACAGTCGTGTTTGGAGTTTGTGTAGTAGGGTGTGCTAAAAAAAAAAAAAAAAGAACGAAGGTGTAAATTGTCTTATTCATCTGCAGGTTCCTGTTTGCTGGGTTCCAATTTTCCAGGTTCCGGTTAAAACTAGTCGGATGGCTCTGTATTTGGGAAGTCACCATCTCAGCCCATGGCCAAGAGTTCCAACTATATTAAATTGAAAAGATAAAAAAAAAAAAATTGAAACTTTTTCTTTTAAAAGAGAACACTAGGGGCTGGGAAGATGACTCAGCAGTTAAAGGTACTTGCTTTCAAAGCCTGTCGGCTCCACCCGCATAAGCCAGACCAAAAAAAAAAACCAAAAAACAAAAAAAACTGGCCCAGGTACCTGGTGTTGGTTTCCAGTTGCAAGAGGCCTTGGTGCCTGCCTCCGCCACGCTCACACGTGCAAATAAATGAGAAAAAAAAAAATTAACAGAAAATTGGAATGATTTTTTTTTTTTTTTTTGGCTTAAAAGAAGCCTGTTGGTTTTGTTTTCTTCTGTTTTGTTTGAGATAGGGTCTTACCTAGCCCAAGTTGACCTCAAGCTTACTATGTAGTCAAGGCTGGTCTTGAACTCTTGATCTTCCTGTTCCCACTTCCCAAGGTCTGGGATTAGGTGTGCTTCACCACACCGAGTAAAAAAGCACTAAGGACCAGAAGTAGAGACTGGGAGGTGGCTCAGTGGATAGAGGGGATTGTTAGCAAAGCCTCCTGGCCCGGGTTCGATTCCCAAGCTGCTCACGTAAGCCTAATGCGAAAAGTAGCACAGCTGTCCGGTGTTCCTCTGCAATGGCAAGAGCTCCTGGAGCACCGTGCACACACGCCCGCGCACTAGTTTAAAAGCAAGTGGAAGTCCGGGCCCAGCCGTGAGCACGAGGTCTTGAGTGTAAAGCTCCAGTAGCGTGTAAACTGTGGGAAGGGGTAGCCAGCGGCCCGTGATCCCAGCACTGGGGAGACAGAGACACAGGATCCCGGGGCAAGCTGGCTGGGTAGGCTAGCTGGATCGGTGAGCTTTGAGTCCAAATACGAGACCCTGTCTCGTTATATAAGATGCAGAGTGATCCAGGAGAATGGACACCGGACATCAGCTTCTGGCTTTCACACGCATGCACAGATGTGCACCCACCCTCATACAGACATGCATACCACATGCACATGCAGTAGAGACGATTCGTTTTATTTGATCTTATTTTTGTTTTTCAAGGTAGGGTCTTGCTCTAGCCCAGACCGGAATTCACTTTGTAGTCTTAGATGGGCCTTGAATTTACAGCAGTCCTCCTACCTTGGCCTCCAGAGTTCTGGGATTAAAGGCATGCGCCACCACACTCAGCCAAGCTTTGTAATGTGTTGTGAAGAACTCCAGTTACTACAGAAGACTGGTTGACTTAGGCAAGTCAACAGAGGATAAAAGAGACAGTAGCAGATGAAGTAAAGTTGTAGGTAATGAAAAAAAGACCTGCCCAACTGCAGACCTGTGCGCCCAGCACCCAGGGGGACAGGCAAGAGGGTCTTAAATTCAAACTCTGCCTGATCTACCTAGCAAGACCCTTTCTTTCCCTCCCCCCCCCCCCGCAAAAAAAAAATCATTAGAAGATAAAAATACGCTTAACTTCCTGAGTGATTGGGAAATGTAAGTTAAATAACAAGGTAGCATTGTTCTCTCTCGGATAAGACATTTAAAAGCCTGGTACTACTCAGCTTTGTGGAGAGTATTGAGAAGTGGTCATAGTCATGGCAGGCACACCAGGCATACCGATTGGCCTTTCAGAGGGCGGTCTGGTAAGACCTGTTCATATTTTAAAGTCCTGCTATTTTTTTCTTTTTTGATTTCTCAAGGTAGGGTCTCACTCTAGCTCAGGCTGACCTGGAATTCACTCTGCATTCTCAGGATGGCCTCGAACTCACAGCGATCCTCCTACCTCTGCCTCCCAAGTGCTGGGATTAAAGGCGTGCACCACCACTCCCGGCTTTGTTATTTTTTCTGCTCTCCTATTTGGGGAGTTGTGTCAGTTTCAAGTACAAATACATGTGTTCATGGATATTCACTGTAACATTGTTGGTAAAAGCAAAATAAATGGCCCAGTGTCCATCACCAAGAGGATATGTAAGTGATCCAAGCTAAGCACACACAGAGGATGTTTTACAAATACATAGATCTACATATGCAGATACTCTGCATTTTAAAATGGGCACAATATGTGCAGTATGACTGCATACTATAAGATTAAATCTGGAAGCCTTGGCATGGTGACACATGCCTTTAATCCCAGCACTCAGGAGGCAGAGGTAAGATCACCATGAGTTCAAGGCCACCCTGAGACTACATAATGAATTTCAGATTAGCCTGGGCTAAAGTGAACCCCTACCTCAAAAAAAAAAAAAAAATCTTGGTATACATTTGTATATTTGCATGAGAACAGTTTTTTGTTTGTTGTTGTGTATGTCTCTGTGTGTGTGTTGTTGAGGGTTGAACTGAGTTCACTTTTGTGCAGGCTAGGCAAGTGCTCTGTCCCTGAACTATATCGTCAATCCTGTATGTTCATAATTAACAGTCTTGAAAGATACATGCCAGACTGTTAATAGCACTAGATAGACAGTATTGGGGTAGTTTACATGTCTGACCATATGTATGTATTTCTGTATCAGTTTCATAATTATAAGTGTACTACATATGTAATTTTTAAAATAGTACTAAAATTCAACTTGTAGGATACATATAATAGAGAATAGTACTACCAGACTCAAATGATATTTATTCATATTATTTCAAGTAGTTTGTAATTTAAAAACATGAGTATAGGGCTGGAGAAATGGCTTAGCAGTTAAGGTGCTTGCATGCAAACCCAAAGATCCAAGGTTCGATTCCCCAGGACCCACATAAGCCATATACACAAGGTGGCACATGTGTCTGGAGTTTGTTTGCAGTGGCTGGAGACCCTGATGTGCCCATTCTCTCTCCCTCTCTCAAATGAATAAAAATAAAAATTATTTAAAAAGAAAAAAAGAAAAGAAACATGAATATGAAAAACATGTAGTAAGAAATTAATCTCCTGTAGTTGCATAATCCCAGGGTCACTTAATCCCAGGGTCACTTTTCTTCTGTGAGAAACCCTGAGACTTCTCAAACTTCCTTGAAGAAATAGCAGTCAATACATAGAACTTTAGAAGCCTGCTTTCCCTCTATAGTGTCGGTAGTGTTAGGGTGCTTTAAAATTTGAAATTCTTGGTCATCACCCTAGTTTTCTCCAAAAATAGATTTTCAAATTTAGCAGTAATGTAATGTGTTACATGGTAACTTACTCTAAATGTTGGTAATACAAATACAAAATGGTGTCTATCATTCATATATTTAAAATGTGTTTTATATCATGAAACATGAGACTCATGAAAAGGCCAAGTTGTGATGAAGTTTAGGGAATATTCAGTAACTGAAAGCAGCTTAAAGGGGAAAGGAAGCCATGTGAATTGATTGGCTCAGGGAAGTTTTCTTAACTGAGGCTTCTTAGTTGATTTTTATCCTGTTGGTTAAGGCTTAAAGGCTTTGGAAGTAAATGGCCTGTGATCAGATGTAGGTTTCCATACCTGGAGGATGAAATTTGACACCTGTAGTGTATTGGAATAGCAGTTAGGTAGAAACAAGAAAACCTTTCCTCACTGCCAGTCATATAAATGTTGGTGTGAGGGCTGGATAGATGGCTTAGCAGTTAAGCGCTTGCCTGTGAAGCCTAAGGACCCCGGTTTGAGGCTTAATTCCCCAGGACCCACGTTAGCCAGATGCACAAGGGGGCTCATGCGTCTGGAGTTCATTTGAAGTGGCTGGAGGCCCTGGCGCACCCATTCTCTCTCTCTCTCTCTCTCTCTCTCTCTTTCTGCCTCTTTCTCTCTCTGTCACTGTCAAATGAATAAATAAATAAATAACAAAAAAATTTTAAATGTTGGTGTGAGACTTGGATAGCACTGAGTATGTCAGAACTGCTTAAGAGGATTACACCCCATTAGCCCTCAGACCTTCTGGTAACTCTCAATCTACATACACAGTTCAGAATTCTCTTTAGGTCCTTTTGTTAGGCTGTGTCAGGAGCCTCTGATCCGACCTGACCTCTCTGTCCTGTCAGGACTAGCTTTAAGTCAGTTCTAGAAAATATCTTCCTTAAAATCCCCAAGGAAGAGAAGGCCCTCTTTAGGCATTAACCAGCCATCAACCAGTCATTTTCTTCTAAAAGTTGCCTTCTAAGTGATACCCTCAAAATAATTTGAACTTCTTTTCTTCTGATAGAGAACATTTTTTTCCTAATGTTGTCATGACTTTTTCTTCTATCTTCTTAAGATTTCCATAAACTCAACCTCTGAGCTCAGCTTGTTTAGTAATAATTATATCACTGCTAGTGTATGCCTCTGATAATACATACAGGATCAGATCTCATCCATGAGCCTGTGCTGAAATAAAGGTTTTTTTTTTTTTGGTTTGGTTTTTTGAGGTAGGGTTTGCTGTTGCCCAGGCTGACCTGAGTTCACTATATGATAGTCTCAGGGTGGCCTTGAACTCACAGCATTCCTCCTACTTCTGCCTCCCAAGTACTGGGATTAAAGGCGTGCACCACCACGCCCAGCAAAATAAAGTTTTATTGGAACACAGCCAGGATTGTGCATTCGCATGTTGTCTGCAGCTGTCTTTGTGCTATAACAACAGGTCTGCTTACTTGCACTCAAGGAACCGTCTTCCAGGCTAGTACTGTAGAAGTTTTCATATCCTCACCCGAGACCTTGGCGTAAAACCTATTTGGAAATTGGCACATCTATGAAGCATGCATTTCCTCAACACTCTTGGTTTCATTCAGTGCATCTCAACCTATTTGCTGTACTTAAGACATTCAGTTTATAAAAAGAAAGGGTTCGAAGCTGGTGTGGTGGCTCACGCCTTTAATCCCAGTACTTGAGAGGCAGAGGTAGGAGGATTATTGTGAGTTCAAGGCCACGCAGAGATTACGTAGTGAATTTCAGATCAGCCTGAGCTAGAGTGAGACCCTACCTGGCGGGGGGGGGGGGGGGGGAGGGAGGAAGGAAGGAAGGAACGGAGGGTTTGGCTGGGGGAGTGGTGATGTATGCCTTTAATCCCAGCATTCAGGAGGCAGACGTAGCAGGATCACTGTAAATTCGAGGCTAGCTGAGATTACACCTGGTGCAATAGTACAATAGAAAGGGTTTTGTTTTTTTTTTTTCTTTTCTTGAGCACAGTTTTAGAGGTTTCAGCCCATATTAGTTGGTTCTGTTGGTTTGGGCAAGGCTCCACACCGGGCATGAGTGGGTGGTCGAACAAAATTGCTTTCAAGAAGTGAAAGAGAAGCGAACTGGGGTCCCACGATCCCTTTCAAGGACCTATGTCCCAGTCACCTCTCAGTAGTGCTGTCCTGGTGAGCAAACCTCTTACCACATGGACTAGGATAGGTATTCAAGTCCCAAAGCAGGGGTCTTAGAAGTACTCAAACTGCCGAATGAAGCTGGCAGCCATTGCCCTGTTCATGAGAAGAGAAGCATAGGTAGGTAGAACTGTCGGTCTCTGGACTTGTACCTAGCGGACTTGAATCTGACATGGCTTCTGTGAGCGCTTGAGCGCTGAATCAGTGACATGCAGTATGTGGCGTATTTTGTAAACTGTCTGTAACAAAATCCAACAGCGTATGCAGTCTGTAGGGCTTGTGCTTCACTTTGATAATGTCCTACCAGAATTATCCCAAATGATTTAGAATAGTGCAGTAGGACTCATTAAATGAAATTAAATCATATCCTTGTTGGTAATAAAATTCCTCTTGTGGTGCTGGAGAGATGCTCAGCAGTTAAGGTGCTTGCCTGCAAAGCCTAACAACCCAGGTTTGAGTCCCCAGTACCACATAAAGCCAGGTCCACAAGGTGGCACACATGTTCGTTTTGCAATGGCTAGGAGCCCTGGTACAGGCAGTGGTGGCTCACGTCGTACAGTTACGAGGATCCCCGTGAGTCCCAGGCCACCCTCAGACTACATAGTGAATTCTAGGTCAGTCTGGACTAGAGCAAGACCCTACCCCCCCACACACAAAGAAAATCCTCTTACTACCATCAGTATATGAGTGTACCTTATAATATAAAAATCCTCATACAACCTGGCATGTTGCAGTTTATACGCTTAACATCTTAGTCTGTCATAGTATGTTTTTCAAAAGTTGGCTTGGCAGTTTTCCAACTCCAAGAAGAAATTTTCATCTTTATATATTCACCTTTATGTTTTTTTTTTCTAAATGATTGATTTAGTGGCAGATTAGATTGATAGTTTGGGTATTAGGAGTGAGTTTTTTTTTTCAAGGTAGGGTCTCACTTTAGCTCAGGCTGTCCTGGAATTCACTATGTAGTCTCTGGGTGGCCTCGAGCTTAAGGCAATCCTCCTACCTCTGCCTCCCAAATTCTGGGATTAAAGGCATGTGCCACCATGCCCATCTAGGAGTAAATTTTTATTATCTCTTCTTAATCTTAAAGAAAATAGATTCTTAAGAGTAAGTTAAGGGTATAGAAATGGCTTAACAGTTAAGAAGCTTTCCTGTAAAGCCTAAGGACCCCAGTACCCATGTAAGCCAAATGCACATGATGGTACATGTGTCTGGAGTTTGTTTGCAGTAGCTAGAGGCCATGGCATGCCCATTCTCTGTCTGTCTGCCTCTCTCTCTCTCTCTCCCTCTCTCATAAATAAATAATTTTTTTTTAAAAAGCTGGGTGTGGTGGGGCACACCTTTAATCCCAGCACTCAGGAGGCAGAGATAGGAGGATCACCATGAGTTAAAGGCCAGCCTAAGACTACATAGTGAGTTCTAGGTCAGCCTAGACTACATAGTGAGACCCTACCTTGAAAACAAACGAACAGAAAAAGTAAGTTAAAGTAATTGAGACTATTGTTTGGGCTGCAGTTGAACCACTAGTGGATTTTCTTGGTTGAAAGTGAAATACATTAGTACCTTTGGTGATGGGAACTCCTGTTGGCAGGGCTAAGAACCTAAGCTAAGTTGCCACTTCTCCAGCTCCTATGGGTACACAGAGGTGCAGCACCCAGAGGTGGGTTGGGCATGGGGAGGTAGACTTTTCCATGGGATGGGACATTTTTTCTCTAGGCTTCTGACCCAGTTTCTCAGGTTCACTAAAAGTCTTGTTAACCACTGTCTCAGGGAATGGTGATAGGTGCTAGATCGTGTCTGGAGAATGCAGAGTTAAAATTTGAGTAGTTAACATTGAGCAGCCTAATGAGAGTTCCAGACAGGCAGTGATCAGGGATCAACATGGATCACCACAGGAGATGACCATGGCAAGAAAGTAAGCCCCAAGTTCCGGGGCCCTAGACAGGCTCTCGGAGCAGAGAAGCAGAGTTTGTTTAGAGCGAATTATACAGATGCCAAGACCAACATCCAAGGATGAAGTCAGAGCTGGGCAATAGGAGAAATGGCTTTAAAAAAAAAATCTTATCAGCCAGGCATGGTGGCACACACCTTTAATCCAGCACTCGGAAGGCAGAGGCAGGAGGATCACCGTAGGAGACTGCATAGTGAATTCCAGGTCAGCCTGGCCTAGAGTGAGACCCTAAGAAAAACAAAACAAAACAGGAATCTATCTTAGCTAACCCTTTCTCATATGCCAGGCAAACTTGCAAAGGTGGCTCAATCTTCATAGCCACCGTACTGAGGTGAGTGTTTTTCTAGGGCCCCAGAAATTAAATTTGCCCAAAGGCACCCAGGCATGAAGCTTCAGAACTAGCATTTCAGTTGAGCCAGTGAGATTGCGGAGATCACACCTGAAAGCCTAGTGTCTGTCTGATACAGACTCCTAACTCTACCTGCCATCGCCTTCCGTCCTAGAGTGGGAAGGGCTGGGCTTGGCCACGGAACCCACTCCAGAGCAGGGGAGTGCTGGCAAGCTTAGCAGCAGCTGTGGTTACACTGCAGTAATGCCACCTGCCGCTGGTAAATAAGAACCAGGAAGGAAAAGGATCCCATAAGTTCAAGGCCAGCCTGGGACTACAGACTCAGGTCAGCCTGTGCTAGAGGGAGAATCCACCTCGAAAAAACCCGTTGGTGTAGAATACAACCTCTATGAAATTTTTAAATGGAAGACATCTATAATGTTGTGTACACTTTTTGTTTGTTTGAGGCAGGGTCTCAGTCTAGCCTAGAACTCATTATGTAGACCAATCTGGCCTAAAACTCATTGTGATCCTCTTAACTTCCCAAGTGCTGGGATTAAAGGTATGCGCACCACACCTGGCTCTCTGTGCATTTTCGTGGGTATTAAAGTTAAGTTTGTACGAAAGAGTATCGTGTTCTTGCTAGACTCGGCCATGACTGTGAGCACTCCCTCCGCTTTCTTGTGTCCTGTGTCTGTGGAGCAGCAGCTAAGGCAATACTTTTTTTGTTAATTCTCCTTGTCCCTATGCTGAATAAATACTTCATTAGTCAGGGTTTTTAGAGTACTAAATTTGGCCGGGCATGGTGGTGCTTGCCTTTAATCCCGACTCTTGGGAGGCAGAGGTAAGGAGGAATGCTGTGAGTTCAAGGGAGTGCCAGGTCAGCCTGGGCTAGAGTGAGGCCCTATTTCAGAGACCAAAAAAAAAAGTACTAAATTTGTATTGATTGCACACTTCACTTTGCTTTCAGCTTTAAATAAAAGCCAAGTCAAATGATCTTAGTAATAACACGACTTTCTGATTGACGGAGCTTGTCGGATTGCTTGACAACTCAAAATAGCTCCGATACTTTACACTGTAAGCTTGAGGACTTGAGATGCTTTATCCCAACTGCCATTATGAGAATAAGGAGAGGGAAACGTTTGTTAAAAGTGCAGGTTAAGATCTTAAATACTTTCCGTTTTAATGTTTATAAGTCATTTTTCCCAACACGAGATTAAGATGAAGAAATTTCTATGTTGTGTGTCAGTCAAGGGTTAGAGGGCTTGGGGTGTTTGATGTGTGTGGGGACTGACTTAGTTCTGCTTAAGTTAAATATTGTGACTTCCTACAGGTGGATGAAAGCCAGACTGGAGAACCGGGATGGCTCGGAGGAGAATTAAAAGGAAAGACAGGATGGTTCCCTGCAAACTATGCAGAAAAGATTCCAGAAAATGAGGTTCCCACTCCAGCCAAACCTGTGATTGATCTGACATCTGCCCCTGCTCCCAAATTGGCTTTGCGTGAGACTCCTGCCCCTTTGCCAGTGACTTCTGAGCCCTCCACAACCCCCAACAACTGGGCTGACTTCAGCTCCACGTATGTGTTGCCATGCTTTTTCTCATAGCTTTGAAATCCAAATTTAAGACCCCTTCCCCCCCCCCCCCCCCGCTTTTTTCTCAGGCCTACTGACAATCAGGATTCAGCCTCTGAACTAGAGCTAACACTGTTGCCTAAGAGTAATTGACCAGGGCAAAAAATAAAGACAGCTGTCTTGCTCAATAATTTGTATCTCTTACTCTTGGGGAAGAAATGGAGAAATACAACTTCCTAATGCCATGTGCTGACTGATACCCATGTCAGCAGATGCGTAGTCATTTCCTGCAGGCTGGGAAATGGCACGATTTTGCTGACCAGAAACAAAAATTTTCTTCAGTTCTGTGGTTTAGAATAAGATAGAAAATGGTTTTTGCTAAAGCTTTCTGCTTCCATTAGTCCTTTCCACTTGTACAGTGCAGTGAAAGGTATGTGCCCTTAGTCATCAGGAAATGAGTAGCATTAAGCCAGCAGCATGTAAACAGACGGTTGGCATGCCAGGTGAAGCCACTGTCCAGAATTCCAGCTACAGAGCCCTGACCTACATGTGCAGTTACCCAAATACATCTTCAGCTAGCACACAGCAGGGACGATCTGAATATGAACGGGTTTAAATTCCAAGCCTGTAATCACCTTCCAGAAGGCAAAGAATCAAGACGTGTTTCTGGCGAAAGCTCAGATGGGACAAGTAGAGGGAGAGGAAAGGAGAATAATGGCCAAAGGCTGGGAGGGAAGGTGTGAGGAATAGCCGGTTTTCGGGTAAAGGCGGAAGGTACCAAAGGTCCTCTCTATGTAGTGTCTGGTCTAAAGCACACAGCCTTCCATTGGTAGAGTTCGTGTTCCAACTCTCCCGTCTTTGAATCTGGGTTGAAGTGCTTGTGTCCTTTGAAAGTGGAGCTTCGCACTGTCCTGGCATGCAGCACAGCTGGCTCCTCTGAGGATGCCTCTTGTGGTACCCTGGCTTGTGGGGCACGGCCAGGTGCTTGTTGTGGGCTGGGTGGGACAGAGAAGCCCTGTCTGTACTGGAGTGTCTTGATATGTAGTACTTCCCCCCCCCCCTTTGGCTGTTATGACACAGGATGATGTCCCAGGAGGATGGTTTTATGGTACTGGAGCATTTCAGAGTGCTTTCCTACCTAATAATTTGGGTTACCTTTACAGTCTTCTTAGAGTGGCAGAATGCTGTTTTAGTGAGAAAATCAAAGAAACCATTATGGTTTGTTTGCCTAGAGGTCATCACTAATGTGGGATGATCAGATTCCAAAGCAAGCCCCGCATTCTCTGCTGTCCTTGTTCTTTCACTAGGGAAGGCCGCGTAAATGTCGTGGATGTCTGCTCCCAAGGTGTGTGTGTGCGCACGTGCACGCGTGCATGCGCACACTGTAGCGCTGGGGCATTAGAAAGTGCTTATTGTTGATGGGGTATGCTTTTCCTTTCAGGTGGCCCACCAGCACGAATGAGAAACCAGAAACTGATAACTGGGATGCATGGGCAGCCCAGCCTTCTCTTACTGTGCCCAGCGCCGGCCAGTTAAGGCAGAGATCAGCCTTTACCCCAGCCACGGCCACCGGCTCCTCCCCATCTCCTGTGCTGGGCCAGGTAGGGGCAGTGAGCGAGTGTGTGAGGACTCATCTGTAGTGATCACACCAGGTGCAGGAGATGTTTACTGCTGATTCCGTTTGAAAGTAGTCTTAATGCGGAGGGGTTGGCTGGCTGGGACTTGAGTTGATGTCAGACGGTATCAACAGAAATTAAACTTCTCTCCGGGTCCATCAAGGAGCTTCACTGAGCAAGTGGATTTGAGCCACATCTTAGTCTTGAAAATAATAACTGAAGGCAGCTGGCACATCAAAGAGGCGACTATGGGGAGAAGCTTTAGGGCAGAAAATCAGGGTATGTATAAGGAAAATCCTAGGCCAGTTCATTTGCTGCACCGTTGGGTATTTGCTGGAAAAGGAAGATTTATTACAGGCAGTGATAGGCTCTGAAAGCCCTGCCAGGAACAGTAATTTCTAAAAGCATAGAGATGGTTTTGTGACCATTTCTCTTCTGCTTAATGTAATAGTGACAAAGGAATAGAATTAAGGGAATAAAATTAATCAAACCAAACAGCAGATGTCTGCCTGGGAGACCCCAAGACACAGTTCCTGCTCTTAAAATGCCCAACTGGCAATACACACCAGGCAAGTTATGGGGAGGCAATATGCCAGGAAGACAGAGGCCCAGGGGCAGCAAAGCCTGCTAGGGCCTCTCAAATAAAAATGAGGTGATCCTGGACTCCTCTGAGTTCTGTCATCAAGTGGGGAGGGCCCCCTAGAAACAGCGAAGCAGAACATGTGAGGCTGAGCACCACAAGGACATGGGAGTCGACAGACAAGGAAAGACCCAGGGATTGAGAGCATCCACCAGAAATAATTGATCTGAAGCTGATGGTAGCAGCAGGACTCCAGGTAGACCTGTCTTGTAGGTGGTGGAACCATGGATATGGAGGAGGAAGAAAGATGGGAGTTACTCCTTAGAGAACAGTCAGACCCAAGGAAATGTGTAAGGCCATAAAAGGAAAGTAAATGTGGGGAGAAAATAGCTTCCCGGGAGCCTGCCTGTTGTGGGACAGCAAGCAGAGGTGGGACCAATCAGCTCTTTTTGCGTCTCCCCTCTGCCCCAGCACTTAGAACTTGTCCTGTGCTCAGTAATGGCACTCAGTGGCCTAGGAGAGGGTTATTTGCAGAGCTTAGGTAAAGGTGGGACATTCATTTATTAAGGGTCGTGATTCTGGCAAAGAGACCATTCTGTGGCAAGTAGAATGTCTTAGTGACCTGAGACAGATTGCGATGCGGTGAGAGGGACTGAGCCATGAGCAACTGGGTGGTTTGTAAAGAGCAGACAAGGTGAGTGGAATTGAAGACTTTGGAGAGCATACACCATGTCTCCAGGGGAGAAGGGTGTTGAAAATCAAGTGCCAGGGTGGTCACAGCATTTGCTGTATAGGAAAGAGGCCCAGGATTCATGATCTGGGTGAGGAAGGTTGGAGGTAGTGGAGAAAGAAGTTAAGGTTGGCTGCATGGCCTTGGTCTGGGTTGGTGCCCTGAGGCCCTGTGGAGCAGAGAAGTTTAGGTGTAGGCAAATTAGGGATTGGTGTGGTAGGGGAGGATAAATAAATGCCTGCATGAATGGAACTAGACTTGGCTTTTTCTTAAGTACTGCGCAGCCTGAGATGCTAGGGTTCGCAAGCATGCAGCCAGAACATGCATAGATCCTACCGAAGATTCTTAACCTTCAGAAGAAAGTTCGATTTCTTCTATAGACGTGGAAACTGAGGCATGCAGAGAGATCGAGCAGCAGAACGTCATGGAATTAGTAAGTGGTAGACGTGGGGTTCAACTCCAGGCCCATCCAGGTCCAGAAGTCAGGCACAGGGCAGGGCTCCCGAGGAACTGCTTCCTGTCCATGAAGTGGCGAGAGAGTTAGGCAAGGACAGGTCAGCGGCCATGGGACACCAGGGGTCAGGGGAAGGTCAAGAATCTGTGATGGTAGGGTGTTTAGGAGCCAGAGAAACCTCCCCAGTTCTCAAGGCTGATCTGGAAGGAAATGGGATGTTCTGGGTTTAGGTGGTAACTCACAGAGAGCAGTGTGTAGAGATCACTAACTACTAGCCTGGCTGAGAGGCCATTTGATCGTCTGTAAATTCCCTATTTGACACAAGCACATCGTAGTGCAAAAATTAAAATAGCTCCCAAAGGCAAGAGCACAGTGGCTCAGAACTGTCTTTGGGCATTAACTTTTGTTACTGTCCATTTACATGGAGATTTTAAAGTTGACATTGTTTGTTTATTAGTGTTTCCTTTTTACGGTTTTGTGGTGACTTAAAAAAAAAAAAATAAGTAAAAGGTGCCATACCCAACCTTCCTAGCTTCACCTCCAGCTCCACCTCTCTGTGAGCCAAGGCTGCACCCCGCCCCCCCACCCCAGATTCTGCTTCTCCTCCTGGACCCTTTGCAGGGTGTGCCGCCCCGCCTCAAGACCCTTGCCTGTGTGTGCCTGTAGCGTGGGGTGCCCATCCTGTGTGGCCCTGGCTACCACAGTCCCTTGTTGTCCTTCACAGCTCGGCTCAGATGCGTCCTCAGTGAAGGGGCTCCTGGTGCCCCGCAGGGCTCTTCTTGCTGTCTCTCTGACCCTGTCGTGACCAGCGAGAACATCTGTGCAGTGGCTCCAGCAGGCAGCATGCTTTGCTGTGTAGATTCCTGCTTTTCCCATTAGCTGTCGGCTCCTTGCTGCTCTTCTCAGACTGTCCACTCGCACGGTGCTTTATGGCTATAAAGTGCTGTCCCTTCACCTAACTGGAGGAGGCAGAGAGGGCATTTTATTCATCTTTGTAATCCCACAGTACCTTGTGTCGTGAATAGATAATAAATGGTTATTACAGTGCTTTATTTTATCTGAACCCTTTTACTCTAAGAAGTAACTAAAACAAACACAGTGCAGTATATGGCCCATTTCCTTGTGTCCACTCAAAATAAAACATCAGTTAAATCTCATAAAACTCTCTGGCCCAGTGTTAATCCTCCACTAAAAATCCTAGTCAGGTTGTTTGAGAATGAAAACGTCATCAGAGTATAAAAGGCGTTCAGCCAGTTTTGTGTAAGACTGACCTCCCGGCCTGCTTCATAGAGGGAATGAGATGGTCTGGTGGTGGCTCTGAGGATGGTTGGCAGGTTTGTGTCTCCACTCTGGACGCATGAGCAGTAGCTGAGAAGCAGTGCGAGAGACGTTTGCACGCACGCCGCTGCACGTCCGCCCTCGCCGGTGACAAACAGCAATGTAATGAGAGGTCCTCTATGTTATTCCACCCAAGGGAGAAAAGGTGGAGGGGCTACAAGCTCAAGCCCTGTATCCCTGGAGAGCCAAAAAAGACAACCACTTAAATTTTAACAAAAATGATGTCATCACCGTTTTGGAGCAGCAAGACATGTGGTGGTTTGGAGAAGTTCAAGGTCAGAAGGGTTGGTTTCCCAAGTCTTACGTGAAACTCATTTCAGGGCCCGTGAGGAAATCTACAAGGTATTTTTATTTATCTGCTTGTATTTGATGAAAATAATATAGACATTAAATTATTGTTTGCACTCATTAAGATTCACAAATGGACATTGTAGGATGATTTTGTCTTCTGAGTCTTTGACCTGCAAAAGGTCAAGTGTATGAAGTACAGAAAAAGAAGTCTGTTGTAGACAAGTAGTCGTTCTTCCAGGCTTTTGTTGGTATTTAAGGAAGAACTCTTACTCTGAAACCTGGAACATCCCTGCATTGGTTGGAGATTATAATGCTCTATGTGTGGTACCAGTACTTTAGCAAATACATGCAACTACTTAAAAGTAATTGAAAGAATAAGACTTTTTTTTTATTATGGTCTCTATCTCAACCATATAGATATTGAAAACAAATTATGAACTTTAAGAAGATAAGACTAAGCAGAAATATTACATGAGCATTATCTCTCAGTCAAGTGCTTTGTGGGTTTTTTGTTGTTGTTTTGTCTTGTCTTGGTTTGGGGTTTTGTTGTTTTGTTTTGTTTTTCAAGGTAGAGTGTTGCTCTAGCCCAGGCTGAGCGGGTATTCGCTATGCAGTCTCAGGGTGGACTCGAACTCCCAGTGATCTTCCTACCTCTGCCTCTCAAGTACTGGGATTAAAGATGTGTACCACCACGCCCAGCTTCAGTCAGTGCTTTGAAATGGGCCAACATGTAGGCTGTATGTCCAGATAGCAAAGTGTTGTAAATGTGAACAGTCATGCTTCTGTTGTAGTGCCAAAAATGTGTTTTTAACCTAGCTCAGGATGACCAGAAGCTGTGAACTGTTCAATTTTGAAAGAGAAAAATCAGTGTTAATTGTATTTTTTTTCCTTTTCAAAAAAAAAAAAAAGAAAAATCTTTTCTTCCCTTCTTACAGTATCGATGCTGGTTCTTCAGAAAGTCCGGCTAGTCTAAAGAGAGTGGCTTCCCCAGCAACCAAGCCAGCTGTTCTGGGAGAAGGTGAGGACCTGAATTGTGTTAACCTCTTTAGGAGAGTCGAAAACACTGTTCAGAACAGATAGTAAATGTACTTTTTAAATTGGCTACAGTAGTATATGACCAATCTGCTAAACTCTAAGGTGAAATGAAGGTTGAGCTCTTACAGAATAGTTTCAAACTACCGTCAGACATACTGATCATCAGACTGAATTTCTGCCTGTATCTGATCATGAAAGCAGCCATTGCATTCTCTTAAGGATCAAATTCTGACCATCTATAGCTAAGACATGGCCACTTCCTGCCTCCCCAAACAGAGTGTGGATATAAGGGTGACACTGGAAAGCTAACCACGCTAGTCAGAGCTCTCTGAGCGCTGTCAGTGTTGTGGGCACACGTCACCTGAGGCAGAGGTTCACTCACCTGTGCACTGTGCGCATAACCAAACCAGAGTATTTATACCCGAAACATTCGTTTTTAGTATTTATGCACAATAGTTAACTGCTTTTTTTCTTCTCTGTTTCGTGACATAGTCTTAGGTATTATATAAGTGCCAGTCTATAGAAGGAAGTATTATTTTGTTTTATAAAAAATGAAGAAAACCTATCTATTTAGGCTTTAAAAGTAAAAAGCTTGCCTTTTCCACACTTAGTGAAGTCTTAACCACAATACTTATTGAAGATGCCACCTGAGTTCAGTATCAATTTAGGAGTCCAAGCAGGTTTAATAGTTACAGAAAATTTGTATGGTAATTTTTTATGGGTTTCTGTAATAAATTATGTGTTTGGTTTGCTCAGATCATTCCTTAGAAACATTGCCTAATAGAAACTAGAATTCTTAAAATGATTGCTCCAATGGAGACAAAGTGGGTCAGACTCAAAACAACAGTATTTCTTTTCCACAAAGAATTTTTCATGTTAATTGCTTTTAGTTTACAACAGAGCTATCAGTTTTATAACTACTGAGAAATCTAGCCTTGTTTCCCATCTGATTTGTTCTCATTTTGTGAACAGTGGCTCGCCCCCATTCACTTTACATGCACCCATTGTCACAGCGATTGGCTCTTCCCAACAGGGCGGGCTTTTGCCATCTCCCAAAACAATAACAAAATCTGAAGTGTGTTTTCTGTTTCTAATCAGGTCTCGCTGGAGGGCTGGATTGCCTACCTTGACTCTCATAGTAATCCTGGTTTTAGTCATGTCTTAGCTTCCTTATCTGTGAAGTGGGCATAACTAGCCCTTGAATGAGGCAATTATTGCAAGGATTATGAGACTAAATGTATAAAACTTTTAGAAGAAAAATTAGCAAATGTCTGCTCCTTTACTTTCTTTTGGCTTCACTTCTAGGCTTGTGGCCTAGCCCTTTACAACATGAACATTCTCAGGCAGCTCTGTGGAAAAGCCTTCCCTTGTTTGAATGATGAACAGAGGCCTCAACACTTGAACCTTCATAAATAGGTCATGGGTGAACCACACTTACAGAATAGAGACAGATCCTGGGCTGGAGAGATGGCCTAGTGGTTAAGGCACTTGCCTGTGATGCCTAACGACCCAGGTTCGATTCTCCAGGTCCCATGTTAGCCAGATGCACATCGTGGCACATGCATCTGGAGTTTGTCTAAAGTGGCTACAGGCCCTGACACACCCATTCTCTCTCTCTCTCCCTCTGTCCCTCTGTATCTAATAAATAAATAAATAAAACGATAAAATACAGACAGATCCTAGTGTTAGATGAAAGTCAACTGTGAGATGAATTGGACATCTGAAGTACCTAGAAAGATTTCTGACATTGTGGGAAGAGAGTTTATAGGAGAATATTAGCATTAGAACTTCTGAGGAAAGATGTCAACAAATGAATGAGGCTGTATTTTAAACGGAAAACCAGATAACATAGATCATTCATTTGGGAAGCTCTCAAAATAGTGTCTTGGGACTGGCCTGTGCCCTCTGCTAAATGTCTCCTGAAAGGGAGCAACTGCCAGAGTCCCCTGACAGCCCTCATCAAGTCTGTAGGATCTGAGGTCATCCTGGAGCCTTGTCTGGGCAGCACAGGGCATATGACACTCACAGTCTCTCTGGGCTCTTTGTACTTTGAACATCTCGTAGGTTGGACTTCACAGTTTTAAGCCATGTTAAAGTGACTTTTACATTGAGGAATCACCGGGAACAGTAGGGAATGCCCAGTGTCCCATCCAAACATGGCCAAGTGGGAACTAAACAGAAGTAAAAGGAACAAGATGGCAAATGAAGTCCAGAACATTGAGAAATGAAACAAGGATGTCAGTGAACGAGGGTGCCCTTAATAAGGCCCCCACTTTGATTTCCCTGTGTGGGATGTGATCTTGCTCATTCTGACTGTGGAGGTCCACATAAAGAGAGGGCTTTGCATCGGCTGTGGAGCTCCCCTCGCAGTCACCACTGGCTCCAGCACAAGTAAAGGTCCTGCCGCACTGAAGGAGACTCCTCATGGACTCTCGGGGCTGGTCACTTAGCATAGGCACACGACTTCTGAGGCTTTCGTTCAGTTTGCTTTAGGACCTTCTAAAAAGGCCCTTACACTTGGCCAGTGGAGGCCTCTGGACAAAAGTTCTGCCTGTAAGTCACCATTACACTCTGCACTACAGAAGCATCATTTGAAATTCTAGAGAGAACAGTGAATTACTATCATAAAATGAGCTTTTCCAGGTAAATAATGACTTTCTATAACTTAGATATACCAGGATCTAATATGGAATAGAGAAAAAGTCAAAATAAGAAATAATACGTGCCTCTTTCTGTCAATCTTTTCTGCTGTACTTAGAGTAATGCCAAGGATTTATGCCCGGTGATCTGAAAGTATAACTTCATTCTAAGCCTTAGTAGAAACAGTTAAAAGCAAAGAGTTCTACTTACAGTTAAAATTTCCTTCCAAATTGATGTTCTTAAGTCAAGATAGAATGGCTCTTACTCCTTGAGACTAAATTACATGAAAAATAAATTACAATAAACTTGTTGAAAGGGTTTGATTATTATCTGGAGTTAAGTAGATATTACTTTAATCGCCGATCAACTATAACTGTTTTTTACAACCTGAGTGACAAGCAAAGTCCCAGTTTTAACCAAATAATACTTTCTTTTGAATTTTGTTTCTAAACAGCTTTCTGCCTATCTATATATGGCACAAAATGGATTGTTTATTCCGCTGCTTAAATAATGAAAGTGTGTCGTTTAATTTATGTTAATTATATTGTTTACCTAAAAGTCTTCAAAGTTGTGCTCTGGTCTCCTCAAAACGGAAGTGCTAGATGTTGGACATCCACTGATATCCTGTGTGTGAGCATACCCTGCCCTGTGTATTGCATGAAGCAGGGACTCACTCAAGCATTCTAGCTAACAACCAAGGTGGAAACGTTTTCATCGGAAGAGATCACAGACCACCATTGGTGTTCAAGGTCGGGAGACATGCAGTACACTTGTGATTTGGTTGCCGAGGCTGGAACTCCGTAGCTGTTGTCTCCCGCATCTACTGAATTGGTGTGTGTGGTGAGAAGTGTGGAGCCCAGGGTTGTGCAGCTCCATGTTTTATCTGTGACGAGTCTTTCTCTTGAATGGACCTTGCGCTAACTTCCTGATTCATGAACTTGCTTTTGCAAAGCTGTTTGGGATTTCTCTGAACAATCAAGCTCTCTCCGTATCTCAATATTTCTCCCACCAGAGTTCATTGCCATGTACACTTACGAGAGTTCTGAGCAAGGAGACTTAACCTTTCAGCAAGGGGATGTGATTCTGGTTACCAAGAAAGATGGTGACTGGTGGACAGGAACAGTGGGAGACAAGTCCGGAGTCTTCCCTTCTAACTATGTGAGGCTTAAAGACTCAGAGGTAAACCCACGTGAACTGTTCCCTCTCCTTTCCTGTGCGGTGGTTCTCTTGGCGGGGAGTCATGCTGTAGGATGGTGGAGCGACGCTGGGTTCTGTGGAGTTCAGAGAGGTGACCTGCCTCTGTCTGACCTTTGCATTTGATGCTGAGGGACAGTGCCCCCTTCCTACACGCAGAACCCCCGGCTGAGCTGGCCTCATCTTCTGAGTTCTGTTGTTGACTGTCAATCTCTAGTCCCATATGTAACCAGCTTTTGTCTTTTGATTTTGAGCAAACTTCTTGATTAGTTCTTCATTGGTTTATAGATGCCCACAACAATATTTTGCCCAAGCAAGCAAAGTTGTTCTTGTGATGCCAACCCACATATATTGTCAGTAGAAAGTTTCTTAAATCTTTTTTTTTTTTTTTTTTTTGGTCAATGCAGTAGAAAGGCATACCTTCTCAAAGGTTTGTGTGCTCTGGGGATGTTACTGTCCTTACAAGCTGGAAATGGCTCCTTAAGTTTCTGATTGCATAAAATGTGCTCTTGGGTAGCATGGATAAAATGAAATGGTTGAGTTTAGGGGATGAGTAGATTTTATAGTGTTAATAGAGTTTCAGGGTACATATGTAATCACTTAACACACTCATATAAGCAAATCAACAGGATTGGGCTTTTACATAAAAGCCCACAGTCAAAGCACTATTTTCTCTCTCCTCATGCCTCCTAGGCACAGAGAGAAAAGACTGGCAGAGAACCTGTGGAACTGTGTTCTCGGGAAGGAGTGAGTGGACCAGGCCCTCCCCCATGTCAGTGCAGGCCGAGGTGTCCTCTGTACGCCCTGTACTCCAGGAGCTGTGGGGCTGAGGCTGAGCCTGCTGACTTATAACAGTAGTTTTACCATTGACCTCACCCCAGGAATGATTTTATATGCTTTTTTTTTTTTTTTAATTTTTTGAGTTGGTATCACTATTGTTTTTCTTGCTGTAGTCTTGAGAGCAGCTTGCTAAAATGCTCTTGGATGTTTGAGTCAGTCTACCCGCCCTTGCAAAGTTTGGCAGAAGGAAGCCTGGATAAAAATAATTTTCCTTTGTAAGACAGCTAGCTTTCTGAACTTCATAGACCTGGAAAGGGAACATGAAACTCTGCTTCAGGCCAGCAAATTGGCTGTAGTGAAGCTTAAATAGTTGGTATTTCATGGGTGGGGAAAGGCAGGAGAGAATTTAATCTCTGCCATTTATGCATGAAATCTTATAAAGTGAGATTACCTTTTAGAACAGATAAAATACAAAAGCCTTTGGGTTTGTATTGAAATTTATTTCTACTTTGTTAAATTTATTGAAACTTTACCTGTTTGTAAGTTGACTGAAAATAAAAACACTATTACTTGAATTATACTTATATAAATTTCAGTTTTCTTTCTAAAAAAATTTGAGGTCAGTAAATAAAGTGTGTGCGTGTGTATATATATATATATACATATATATATATATACACACACACACGCGCGCACACACACACACATATATGGACTTTTTAAGGTTAAGTTGAGCTATTTAAGGCCATATTCTTTTGTCATAGGCAACAGAATTACTACCAGTACTTAAGGTTTTTAATCAAACATGTACATTTTGTTCAAAATGACAAAACAAAACTGGAGCCAGACATGGTAGTACACACCTTTAGTCCCTGCACTTGGGAGGCAGAGGTAGGAGGATCGCCATGAGTTCAAGGCCACTCAGATATAGTGAATTCCAGATCACTCTGAGCTAGAGTGAGACCCTACCTCGAAAAACAAAACAAAACAAACAAACAAAACACCCTAAAGATAGTGAATTCGGTGTAGGAGGAAAGTGTCCCACCAGACTTTAAAACTCAAGACTCTGCCTCAGATAACAGGCTGGGCTTGTGGGCACGGGGAGGTGGTGTTCTTCCTGCCCCCCTTCTTTGGGGCACAGCCAGTGGAGAGCATCTGGCCTTCTGAGTGCGTCCCAGCTCACGAGCTGGTCACTCTGCCTTCAAGGGAGCTTGTTTGGAGCTACCTGAACTCTGTGGTTGGCCATCAGCAATGGATTTCTTCTTTTTATGGAATATGAGGAATATTTTGTAAGTCTGTGCGAGGCAAGGAACTAGAATCTTCATTTGTATTCCTTTATATGCTACACAGGCTATAAAATAAGCAAGAAAGATCTGTTATATAATCATGTTCATTAATTAAAACATAATTAGAGTAAAACTTTTATCAGAACGTTTCCTGCTAAGTGGTTATTAAATTTCAATAACAAGAATATGGGAGTAATGATTAGCTATGTTCCCAGTAGATAAGTTTTTTTTTTTCCTTACAGTAACTCTGATTTAATTTATTAAGCCTTTTGGTTTATTTTAATTTGAAATACTTAATTTACTGCAAAGTAGAGACTTAAGGGTCACATTCAATTCAGAATAAAGCACTCTGTCACACAGATTGCATTCTGGCCCCCATCCTGGCTCTCGTGGTCTCTGCTGGCTGACTTCGCTGGCTTAAAGTTCCATGAGCATCCACGAGAGGAATTCACCCGGAGCGTTTCTGGACCACTTAGTAGTTGGAAAGAAATATGGTCTGCTTCTATGGATTGAGCTTCCGGCATGGTGGGAGAAATGTCCGTGTTTAGACAGTGTGAAATTGGGTGGAAACACTGTGCGGGACAATGGCCCCTGCTTTGCATAATGGTGATGGAGAAGAGGGGAGGGAGGAGCCCATCGTGCCGGTGCTGGTTCAGTTCTGTAAAGAAAACTCTAGGACAAACGTAGTGAAATTCTAATCCTAGTCGGTGTGCTTTTACATGTGGAGTAGTTATTAATGAGCCCTGTGAAAGTAAAGCATGAGGTGATCGTGCTTAGGAGTCCTCCTGACACAGACCCGCACACTTTGCTGTCTTAAAGGAAAGAGGTCACAGTGCCTGCTTCACAGTACCTGTTTTGTCCCGTATTGTCCTGATAATCCACCCTCTGGTCCTGTGAGACTGTGCGACCCTGTTTCCCCAAAATGAAAAGCGAGATTCCCGGGCTCAAGTGGGTTTGCATCATTAATCATATTTAAAGTTGCATTATCAAAACTCTTCAGCATGCAAATGAGACCTTCTGCTCTGTTTTAAGGGTTCTGGAACTGCTGGGAAAACAGGGAGTTTAGGAAAAAAGCCTGGTAAGTTACAAGCCCTGATGCTTATGTTTCGATGCTATGAATATATTTGAAAATCGTTCCCAGTCTTTGCTGAAGTGGAGGCTTAGCAGCCCCTCCCAGAGTGCCTGGACAGATCCTTTCCTTGGCATCAGTTAAATACGTGCAGTTGTGAAGTGTGGCTGCTGCTCACGTGGGGAATGGAGTCAGACATTGTCTCGGGTCATGAAGAAAATAACCCGGGCAAGATGGTGGGAAGTTATCGTGCCTGAGTCATTAAGCAGCTCTGCCTGACAACCTGTGTTCTTCCTGACAACACCTGAAGCTCCATGACGCCCAGCAGAAGAGGTAGAGGTGCCACAGACATGGCCAGAGTATAGCTGACATTCATTTAGAATTGGGTAGTTTTCCTCAGGCATGCATTGAACTAAAAGTTTTGGTTTATTTAAGCAAAGTCACATGTTCTATAAATAGGGCATGGAAGGTACAGGAAGTAGGTGTGAAATAATATGGTTTCTGTGGCCCATCTTCCTGGCCTAGCTCATGCGTGCTGTTTTGTTATCCTGTCCCTAGGAAATTATAGGCTGGAGTGGTGTCGTATGTTTTACTGGTGCTCAGCTCCAAATGGACCCATGTGGCTGAGAAGTGGGGGCAGGGGAGAAGGTTGTTTAGGACTTCAATCACACCACATGGCCAAGCCTCTGCTGTTACTGGAAGTCTTCCACATACTCAGCATTTGTCATAGCAGGGGTCCAGATAGTTCATAAATGATACCCAGGTAGGCTTCACTTTCACCGAAACTAGCAAGCTGTTCGGGGACCGAGGAGGCCCAGAATATCGTGGCAGATCCTAGCTCATATGCCAGGGCCTTTGAGGAGCAGAAACAGCTGACAGATGCCAAATAGGACACTAATTGGGACAGTCTCCAAACCGAAAACTTGGAACCTAGAACTGGCATGTCACAAGAGAGCCTACATAGATTCCCAGCTCGGACTCTTAGTCAGAGGCAGGCTGTAAGTGGGCTCCAGACCTCCTTGCTTACAGCCTCTGAAGCACTGAGCCGCCAGGTCGGCCCCTCCCCATTGGTAGCTGACCTTGAATTACAGGACAAGGGTCTAGGGGAGGGGGCTTGCCAAAGTGCCAAAGCTTACTCCTGTCAGAGTGGGGCCTCTTCGTCTCCTTTCTCACCATCCTTCTCTCCTGCAGTACTTGTTTCTTCTTGGCTTCCTCTCTTTCTCAGGATCGTTGAGATGGGGAGCTAGTGTAAAGGAGTAAAGCAGTTTGTGTTGTAGCACTTCCAGAAGTTCAGGAAGTGGCCGCCTCCATGCCAGAGTGCTGTGAGGATCCAGTGCCAGTGGAAAGGGCGTTTCCGAGTCTGGTCTGTGGTCCTGCTAGGATTTTTCCCATGGGATTTTTTTTAACATTCAGGAAAAAGACAGATCTATTTATATTTTTATTCCTCTGTGCTAAATTTTGTTTTGCTTAAAATTCCCTTAACTTCAGGTTCCCCCTTTAAGTTGTTATAAAACAGGAGTAAACTCATAGTGCCATGATTCATACCAGAAATTCGAGGGTCACTCTCAGAATATGATCCATAAAGAACAGTCATGTTGGTAGGATGAATCCAAAGCCATGAAATAGAAATGATCTGCAGCCAGGCTCCCATTAGTTTCTGAGAAAACCTGAATTTCTTTTTCTGTTGCACTGGTTCCTTTATTCACTGAGCTGTCAGGGCAGAGGCCCAGTCTTTGGCATTAGGTGCTCACAGTAACTGTGGGAGGGCCTTGGACGGAAGGGGTGGGGAACAGGCAGAAAACGGGACTTGATGATGGGGAGTTGGTAACTTCTAAAGCAATGAGGAGATCCCACCAAAAACTAAGCTAAACAGACCAGCCAAGCCTTTCAGAGCTCTGGGGAGGAGCACAGGACAGTCTGGAGCTTCCCTCACTGAGTAGAAAGCCAGCTAAACATTCCCTTTTTGCTTTGTCCATTTGTGGTCCTAGGCCACAGCCATGTCTTCTTGAGAACCCCTTCTCATGCTAACGATACGCTGCAATGTTTGGTCTTGTTTTTCAGAAATCGCTCAGGTTATTGCCTCATACACTGCAACTGGTCCCGAGCAACTCACCCTGGCCCCAGGCCAGCTGATCTTGATCCGAAAAAAGAACCCAGGTGGATGGTGGGAAGGAGAGCTGCAAGTTAGTGTCTTTTTTGTTCATTTAAAAATTCTCTTTTAACATGCAAAACCTCAATAAGGCAGAATTTCATTGCACAGCGCTACCATGTTGCAATCTGTTCGGTTCCAAAGCTTCAGGCAGCCAGTAGCAAAATTCTAAGAGGCCGGACTTCGTCTGAAAATTCACTTAATTCAGTTGCTGAGTTCTGAGTGTGAGTGCACCACTAAGAATTCATAGGGTAAATTCTCTGCCTGCGTAAAGCCATTCTCACATATCATGGTATGATGTGCAGAAGTAGAGCTTTCATCAGTGTAGTTTTCAGATGTGCTACAGTGATGCAAATCTCACCTATTCTGTTTTTTCAACCATTCCACATGCCTCCTTTTCATCTTCTTGAGACAAAGATCTTACAGAAACTTTACTGTTACCTATCATGATGGTAAGTGTTAGAGTCACCATTGGATACAACATCTAGAGGGTAATATAAATTTATAAAAATAGAAAATGTGCCTTATCTTAAAGTGGCTCCTGTGGATTGCATGGTATTTACAAGGGGCACAGTAAGTACCGTTGTGAACCAGACACCACCTTAATAAGTGATGAAAATGGTTATTACCAGTGGGCACAAGTGGTCATGATATCCATTCAAACATGCCATAATGCATAGACTGCCATATTCTTGTGGCCAGAAATACATCAATTGAATCTAATCCTGAAGAACATTCAACTAAAAAAAGGACAAGGAGGGATTTTATTCTTCAATAATGTAAATTACTAGGGCTGCAGAGATAGCTTCGTGTTAAGTGCTTGCCTGTAAAGCCTAAGGGTCCAGGTTCAGTTCCCCATGGTAGCACATGTGTCTGGAGTTCATTTACAGTAGCTGGAGGCACACCCATTCTCCGATATATTCTCTTTTTCTCTCATAAACAAATAAATATTAAAACTTGAAAAATATTCATTACAACACCTATAAAAAGGAGATAGAAGTGATATTGGCAGTATCTGGTTCTGTGCTGGAATCTATATGAAAGACATTATCAGAATAATTGACACAAAAGTAGATTATAGATACTAACTTAGATAAAATTATTGTAGCAGTATTAACTTTTTTAAAATTTATTACAGTACTATGGTCCTATGGGAGACTATTCCTACTTTTAGTAAATACCCATTGATGTATGTGGGGTTGAAGAGCCATGAAATAAGCAACTTGTGATCAACTGGTTTCGAAAGAGAAAAGATGGAGAGGACATGGGGAAGGCAGGAGAGAGGAAGGATGGGCAAGTGATGAAGCCAACAGGGTAAAATGTTGGCAGTGAGTGAGTAAGGTTAAAATGATTTCTACGTGAAAAGCTTCTCAGAGCCACTTCTCTAGTCATTATGATGGCCCTTCAGAGCTCTGGTCCCATCTCTCAGGAGTCAGTCATGGCCCAAAATTACCTGAGAATAAAAGGCGCTTGAATATCCTCAGAGTTTGGACGCTTCGGGGGTCCTGAAACTAATTCCCCCTACACACACATACCCGAGGGGCCACTGTACACAATAGATAGGCCTGTTAACTCTGCCACAGAGCGCGACTCCCCTCCTGCGCCACAGCCTCCCCTCGGGGAAGGAGGGTGGCCTCCATGCTCACTGCATGGGCCGTCCTTAAGGGCTTGCCAAGCAGCCTTGTGTCCCGCTAGCTGTCTGGCTGTGAAGAAGGAGGGGCGTCGACGGTGTTCCTCCTTTAGAGTCTAGCATGTAGGGCCTGCTGCGCAGCACAGGAGGCCTCAACAAATAATTGCGGAACCTGCGGGCTGGTAGTTCGCAGAAGCCCCTCTGTGAGAACCCCAGTGTCCCTGTGGAAGGAACTGCTTATGGCTGCTTGTCACAGCAGCGGGTTCCCCGTGGACCTAAACAGGATAAGAGTGGGATAAGTCTGAGAGGGGGAAAGGTAGAAGGAAGAAGATGCTATGGGAAGAAAGGGGAAAACAGAGCAGCCCAAATAGGAGACCTTCCTCAGGAAGGAAGGAGCTTGCCGCGGGCGCTCCCCGCCACACGTGAGCCTCTGCCATGGTTCCGTCCAGTCAGTCCTGGTGAGAAGGGCGGGTCTGTGCTGAGGTGAGCGGGACAGTCAGTCAGGTCCTTTCTGAAGGAAAGAACTCTTGGCCAGAAGAAAAGACTGTCTGGAGCTGGCTGAGGGTGCACATTCTGCTGGGGGCCGGCTGGTGGGCAGCCAGAAGAACCCTGGCCACCAGTGCTGGCCCGCTGAGGAATCTGACCTTTCGAATCCTGACTTGTCTCTCTCTCGGCCCTACTTTCTTTTCTTTTTTCTTTTTGCCTTTCTTTTTTTTTTTTTTTTTTTTTTTTGTTGTTGTTGTTGTTGTTGTTTTTCAAGATAGGGTCTCACTCTAGTTCAGGCTGACCTGGAATTCACTATGTAGTCTCAGGGTGGCCTTGAACTCTTGGCAATCCCCCTGCTCTGTCTCCAGAGTACTGGGGGTGCCTCGCTCCTGCTCTGCTTTTGAATGTGTCCCTACCAGGCTATTCACGCCCTTGATCAATCTGCTCCCCTCCTGCTCAGAGCTCCTTGGCTCCTGTTGCCGCTCCTCCTCATTCCTGTGGGGCTCCCCACCATGCCCGCTTCCCTCTGTAGCAGCATGTCCACTGCACCCTCCTTTGACAATTTCTTTGAAACAACTGGCATCTCGCAGGCCTCACCACCTTGAGTCATGGCATTCTTCCCCACAGGCCTCTCTGATCCTTCAGGAGCGAGCCACATCCCACTTCCAGAGCTTTCTGGGACTGTGGGCACCTGAAGCACTGCTCCTTTCCTCTGAACTCCAGGACTGGTCTTGTGCCTGCACCAAGAGAGGTGCTTTGTTGGCTGACTTGGGTGTTTGCACATAGAAGTCCATGTGTATTTCTTATTTCTACACATAGCTGATCAGCCCCATAGCATTCCTGGCACATTGCTCAAAAGAGAGTATTGGGGCTGGAGAGATGGCTTAGCAATTAAGGAATTTTCCTGCAAAGCCTAAGGGCCCAGGTTTGATTCCCCAGTACCTACGTAAACCAGATGCACTAAGTGGCACATGCATCTGGAGTTCATTTGCAATGGCTAGAGGCCCTGGCACACCCATTCTCTCTTTCTCCCTCTGCCTTTTCCTCTCTAATAAATATAAATAAATAAATAAAATGTTACAAGCCTTTAAAAAAAGAGAGAGTGTGTGTTGAGTGGCTCTTGGAACCCACACTAAAGTAATTAGGGGGCTGGAGAGATGGCTTAGTGGTTAAGCGCTTGCCTGTGAAGCTTAAGGACCCTGGTTCGAGGCTCGATTCCCCAGGGCCCATGTTAGCCAGATGCACAAGGGGGCGCACGTGTCTGGAGTTTGTTTGCAGTGGCTGGAGGCCCTGGCGTGCCCATTCTCTCTCCCTCCCCCCCCCCCTCTCTCTGCCTCTTTCTCTTGTCTGTTGCTCTCAAATAAGTAAATAAAAATAAATGAAAAAAAAAAAAGAGTTTAAAGTAATCAGGTTGCTGTGACCAGGGTCCTGGCACTACAACTGGCATGAAGACCTGGTGAAATGTACCAAGAAGCTCTGTTTACAGATGGGTCAAAGTGGGGTCACTTTGAGCCATATGGCAGGGCACTGGATAGGTGTAAATGTAGGAACAGGTAAACAGATGCTTCAGTTATCAGGGGATTCACCGTGCAAATAAGCACGTTAGTCCTTGATCAAGGGCATGACCTAGCGCCCCACAAGGAGTGCAGTGGGAGCTGTGTTCTGCAAGCCCCCTGAGGGCTTCTCCTCCGCGAGCTGCCAGGGGAGGGTAGCAACATGGTGGCCGTGCTCTCTAACGTTAGCTCCTTGTTTGGGGGTTGATGTTATGGCTTAAATTAACAAAAGGGGGTTTTCAAATGTCTCCCTCTTGCTTCTGACCCCAAAGATAGCTGCCTTTATCAGAGGTTTGTTTCTAGAGGGGGTATGTGGGTGTATTGCATTCTTTTCTCCTGGCAATATGGAGAACAGTGGTCATAGCCCTTTTCCTGAGCCCACACTAGAATCTTTTTGTGGGATCATGTCATAATTGCAACCGTTGGCTCAGAAATTTTATCATGATCATCCCCTCCCTTCCCTGTCTTGGATCCTTTCTTATGACTCAGATACTCAGATGAATCTTGTATGGAATGAGAGTTCAATAAAGGAGGACGGAATGGCGATGAAAAATGTGGCTGCCACCACCGTGTGAAGCCTGGTAGCTTTGAGAAAGCATCAGGCATGTTCTAGGCTGCTCCATATAGTCTCATGTGCATCAAGTGCCCAGGCATGGCTGTGAACCTTAGCTTGCCATCCAGTAGTCTGGGGTCTTATGACTGCCATGTAGCTTTTCAAGCTCACTTTCTTCATTTCAAAATTGGGAACAAAACAGCACTATCCCTCTGGAACTGTTGTATGGATAGCAATACGTTAGGGGCTTAGCACTTGGTGAGGTATTGATACCAGAATCATTGTCATTCCCCAAACCCAGATGTGACGTTGACATTAACCATAACTAGCAGCAGAACGCTCACTAGTTTTCCACCATAGACAAGCCACAGAGTGTCCTGAGTTTGTGATCACACAACCCTGCCCTTGCAGAACATGCCAGGCTTTTCCTACTGGCTGACGGCTGCCCAGCTTTGAAAAGTGGCCGCAGTGCTTGATTTTTGTGTCGTCGTAATGCATGGTTTCTCCTGTTTTGTTCCATTCTATATGAACTTTGCATGGCTGCTGTACTGCAAAGTAGATTATATAATAAATTATGAACTTTAAGTTTGTTTATATCATTGTTTCCTTACTAGGCACGAGGAAAAAAGCGCCAGATAGGCTGGTTCCCAGCAAATTATGTGAAACTTCTAAGCCCTGGCACAAGCAAAATCACTCCAACAGAGCTACCCAAGTCAGCCGCAATACCAGCAGGTAAGGCGTTTGCAAGTCACTTTTCCTTCCTCCACTCCCTTTCTTGTCAAGCACCTCAGGCTGTTTTCACATGTGCTGTGAGCACATGGACTTGCTGGGCTGACACCCCACTGATGTGACGTGGAATATGCTTTTCAGGAGGGCTAGATTGCTCAGTAGCTTTACTGTGTGGAGTATAACAGAGCCCTTGTTGAACTTCCCTGAAGGAGTTGGGGATGTTGTGGCATTAAAAGCCAGATTTTTCTCTTGATTTCCTTCCAGCGATTTAAATTGGGATTTGGGCTAGTGGGTGAGGCAGTAGAAAGGGCTCCTGAAATAAAGGGCTAGGGTCTAGATAGGTCAGGAGATTGAGCTGGAGGCCACGAGGGTATGTTGGTCTTAATGTGGTATAGCAGAAGACCAAAATAACTCCCCTGTGACATTTACTGGGGACAGAGGGGCCTTGCTGAGTGGGCAGGATGTTGTGTGTGCTTTCTTAGAGGGCTAGAAAAGGGCAGGACACTGCAGTGAGCCCCTTGTCTATTTTCTCATGTAAGGCACTGAATTAGTTTACCCTGAGAGAGGGTGGGGTAGGGAACAGATTTCTGCATTTTTTGGGTCCTTAAGTCACCAGTGCTTGGGTGGCATTTGTGGAAAACATGGAATGTTTGTTCCATCTCATTGTGGTTGAATGTCTGTGTTGCATGTCCCATTGAAATAAGCTTAAAGCTTGCAGGATGGCAAATGTGATGAGTCCACCCTAACCCCAGCCGCTCTGCAGCAGCTGAACCTTACCTAGGCTGTGGGCTGTGGTGTCTGCTGTTCCCCTGGGAAGACTGGGCAGATCCCTTCCTCATGTCTGTGTCTAGGCCTCCCATCAGGTTCGTTGAAGCCCAGTGAAATCATCTGCTGAAGTGATTTTCTTAGCTGGTAGGTTTGAAGACCTTGGTTGGCTAAAAAAAAAGATAATGAAAAGCCGGGTGTGTGGGCTGGAGAGATGGCTTAGTGGTTAAGCGCTTGCCTGTGAAGCCTAAGGACCCTGGTTCGAGGCTCGATTCCCCAGGACCCACGTAAGCCAGATGCACAAGGGGGCGTGTGCATCTGGAGTTCGTTTGCAGTGGCTGGAGGCCCTGGCACGCTCATTCTCTCCCTCTCTCTCTCTCTCTCTCTCTCTCTCTCTTTCTCTCTCTCTGTCTGCCTCTTTCTCTGTCTGTCACTTTCAAATAAATAAAAATAAACAAAAAAGATAGTACAAAAAAAAAAAAGCCGGGTGTGGTGGCACATGCCTTTAATCTCAGCACTTGGGAGGCAGAGGTAGGAGGATCGCCGAGAGTTCGAGGCCACCCTGAGACTACATAGTGCATTCCAGGTCAGCCTGAGCCACAGTGAGACCCTACCTCAAAAAAAAAAAACAAAAAAAACAGATAACTGCAGTGATCTAAGTGTAGATATGTGGCAAGTGTAGAGGTGCCAGGCAGTGAGAGCAGGTTTATAGGTTTAGGAGAAAAGGAGGATTGTTCTTAAATGTGGAGATCTCTTTCAGACACAAAGATGCAGCAGAATAATCTTACAAAATGCCAACTTTACTTTTCACTAAGATTTGTCCATTTTTGGACATCAGATGACAATTGCCTTCCACCTCAGCACAGCCAGGGAGGCGTAAGGTCAGCTGGGAAGGGTAGGGTAAGGTCAGCAGTAGAACACTTGCCATGTATGTGCGAGAGCTTGGGTTGAATCTAAATATGATGATAAAAAAAAATTAAAGAATACCATGGTCCCTGGCTACGTGTGGGGTGCTGTCAAAACGGGGTGGTGCTTGCCTGTCACGGAGTCGCCTCTGTGAGGCGCGCACTCAGAGTGAGCGTTCAGTTAAGCTGACAAGGACTGTGGAAAGGAAGCTGTTACAAACAGTGCCCTTTGCTTCCTTCATCTTCCTGAGTTGCACACATGCCCTTCTGTTTCACCGTGGCCCCTTCCGAAGGGCCAACATGACCGCAGGCTGCCAGGGGCCCATCGTGCACATGCCACGGGGGTGCGCGTGCCACTGGGGTGCGCAGCCGCTCACCCAGCCCTGTCTCCCGCAGTGTGCCAGGTGATCGGGATGTACGATTACACCGCCCAGAACGATGACGAGTTGGCCTTCAACAAGGGCCAGATCATCAACGTGCTGAACAAGGAGGACCCCGACTGGTGGAAAGGAGAGGTCAATGGGCAAGTTGGGCTCTTCCCATCTAATTATGTGAAGCTGACCACAGACATGGACCCAAGCCAGCAATGTAAGTGCCCTGGAGGCTCCGTTCCTTTCCTCTCTGGTATCTTCCCATGAAACATGCAGCATTGCTCTGATTCTGCTGAGCTTTGCAGAACTTTAAGCTAGACACTGCTGCATTCGCAAGTCTCTTTGAAGACCTTCTGTAATGCAAGACTCTCGTGGGGTTGTTTTTGTATTTTAAATCTTCATTCCTTCTGTAGCATGTGCCTTCCCTGCCCTCCCCTTCCTCTTCTTTTTCTTTCTTTCTTTCTTTTTTTTTTTTTAATCATTTTGGCGCCATGCTGTTTACATGCCTGACTCATTTTCCTAGCTTGGGTTTTGCTCATTGTTTTGTTTTGCTTATGTGTTGTTTTCCTCCTTTTTCTAGGAATCATATGTTGTCCACCCCCCCCTCAGGCTTGAAAGTCCTCAAAGAGACCCACTATCCCATATCACTGCCCAGAGGGATGATGGGAGATGCAGCCTTGATCATGTGACTTCCAGCATGATCACCTACTGCCTTCTGAGTAGAAGAACTCACTGCAGAGCAGTTTACCTCATTTTACCTTAGTTGCATGTGATCGCAATGTTTGAGTCATTACTTACAGAGATAGAAGTGAAAATCACGAACAATACACAGGGTAGTGGGTCCTTTTGTGGCTTTCCTAGTTACTCAAATTGACTTCCCCCACCTTGGCACGGGTGCCTCCAATAGTTTCAAGATTATTTTTAAATATCTATTTTAGCCTTTTAATAAAAACAAGTAAATCAATTACTACTTTGCTATTTTGGTTTTGCAAAAAGACCCACTATCAAGGAATGCTGCATGTGCTATTAAAAATTGTTCCAAATGTCCATCAATCTGAGACTTGATGTATTTTTTTTTTTTTTTTGTCCATTTTGTCCAGTGTTACCAACTAAAATGTGTAGTTTGGGGTTTTTTTCCCCTACCATAGAAGTACAGGGGCGTTGAGTGTATCTGTTCTGAAGATGTGTAGAATGAGCCCAATTAAACAGAAGGTGTTTGTGCTTGTTTGTGTGTATCCTCTGTACCTTGTTGAGCATGTAACGCATCCTGTGCAGAAGAACTTGGTCCCTCCCATGGCAGCCGCTGTTACCGTGTATGACGCTCTAATCGCACTGCGTTGATGTTATTTTGCACAGTGACCTCGTTGCCACACGAGAAAGCACCTGTGTGTTTTTTTTTTTTTGTTGGTTTTTTTTTCCCCTCCCCCTTTTGGTCTCAGATTTATCTGGTTGCGTCGGTGTTTTGTTTTGAGTTTTTTTTTTTTTTTTAATTTGGCGTGTTTTCATACCATAAATCAGTAGCCAAAACCGTTGAGGTTGTTACAATCAACAACATCTACGATCTCTTAGCCTCTACTACATGAAGTCTTATTCCAGTTGCTTTTCATGGAATATTCTGAACAAGTGATATTCTTGACAAAGAATGTATAGAAGTCTTCCCCGCAATTAATTTCCAATGTTTACATTTTTTAACTGGACTGTGGACTTCCTGCAGATTGCTATGACGAGGAGCCCCTGGTCCGTGTGTGTGCCAGCTGTGCGGTAGCTGGAGCCATGTTTGTCTCGTAGACAGTAGTTGGAAGCTTTCAATAAACACATGCCCGTTGCCATGGCGACAGCGCAGAAAACAGGGTGGGGAAACCTCAAGCACAATCTAGCTGTGCTGCTAAGGAGCGTGACCTGCGGTCCTTCTGGGCTGCCGCCCCTGGGAGGCCACGCTCACGGTTGTGTCGAGGTCCTTCTCCCTCGCACGGTGCAGAGGGCGGGGCAGCCCCTCCTCGTCCACTTGCGCGTCAGTATTTTCATGGATACGAATGTAAAATATATAAATATATAAACCTGCGGCTTTAACAACTGTAATACAACCTTTGGATTAGCTATGTGTATAGATAATTAAATTCTTCATATAAAAGTTAGACGGAAATGTCTCTGTGTTCTTGATGTTGGAACCTGGCAGTGGTGAGGGGCAGCACTCAGGACAGGTATGTGCAGTTGTCCCGCTGCCCACGTGTGGTGTGTGGCCTGTGCTCTGTGACATACAGACATGACTGGATTCTCACCGAGTCCCCGTTGAGTGGCACCCCCCCCCCCATCAATACGTAAGCAGTGGCTCCTTATACAGTACTGGTTTCAGAGCATGGGTCTGCCTGTCAACTGAGCTGTGAACTCTCGAGTTTTCAGCTCTTGTTGTTGACACATTGGCAGGTGTGTAATTTGGCTCAGCGTACAAACATTAATAAGGAACCGGTGAGTGCCCCAGACACAGTGAAGATCTAAACATGCCCACGTTCCCTGTGCTCATCTCGGATCCACTCCCGCCAGGCGCACTCAGGTCTCGTGGCCTTTGTGGGAACAAACCAGCACACACACTGAGACATTGTTGGCCACAACTGTGTGCCCGATCCCTCCTCCCGACCCTCACTCAGCAGCCTCCCCTGCCCTTCCCTGGAAAGTGCTTCCCATTTTGTTGAGTGAGCAGACACTGTGGGGAGGTACTGACCACGTCTTGCCTGCCTCCTGGATTCTGGGGAGAGTAGTCTTTAGTTGAATCACAGTACTTGTCCTATTGGGATTCATATTGTGATGGAAGGAACGAGCAGAAAACCAGGGTCCATATAAGTATTTACGGAGTGTGTGAAAAGTTCTCTACCAGAAGTATGGATGCGGGATGTGCGTGAGCAAGTCGTTCAGTGCACGTGAACCGCGAGATGGGCACTGCATAGAAAGGACGGGGACCCCTAAACCTGAGACTTGAAAGGTTAGGAAAGAGCTGGACAAAGTGGGAAGAGAACTGGCTACTGCTGACCTAACTGACTCCTTGCAGCAGACAGTGATCAAGTGTACAGGTCCCACATCTACAAGTTAAAAAGGAAAACATCTAATTAAATTGGAGAAAGCACTGTTTCCTCTAGCCTAACATCAAAGTTTAAAGGTACTAGCCTTGGTTTGCTTTTTCTTTCTTTTTTAAAGATTTATTTATTAGAGACAGAGAGAAGGGGAGAAAGAGACATAGAGTGAGAATAAGCATGCTGAGGTCTCTATCCACTGCACACAAACTCCAGACATGCACCACCACATGCATCTGGCTTTCATGGGACCTGGAAAATGGAACCTGGGTCCCTAGGCTTCACAGGCATGTGCCTTAACCACTGTGCCATCACTCCAGCCCTTGGTTTGCTTTTTGAGCTGTTTAAAAGCAACCAAAGAACTGATCATTAAATCCTTTCACATTGTATGACCATATTCTCACCTGAATTTAGGGTCCAGTTTTGCTCCAGTGGCCTGTGGACAACTGGAGTGTCAAAGAGGTGACGTCCATTGTGCACGTGCGAAGTCCCTGCCCCCCCCCCACTGCAGAGCAAGCCTGGGGGGCTTCTCAGAGGAGCCCAGCCTCATTGCCTCTGTGTAAAAAAGAAGCTGCTCTAAATCTAGGATTCATCCCCTTGTAAAGTGGAACCTATTTCAGCATTGCCCATGTGATGGAGAATGGGGTCTGCAGTGCCGTGCACAGCAGTGCACACCTGGAATCCCATCACTCAGGAGACTGAGGTGGGAGGATCGCTGTGAATTTGAAGCCAGCCTTGACTACATAGTGAGTTCCAGGTCGGTCTGGCCTTATATAAAACCAGGCAAGTCTAGCTTCCAGTTGTAAATGGTAACCGGGTTATTAATCCAAGTTGATTACAGGGTGGATTTGTTGTCAGTAGGAAAACTTGAGCTTAACAAGATCATCCAAGCTGTATGCTTAACCATTTGAAATTGTCCACATCAGTGTTTCTTATCTATAAAACAAAATCAATAGTATCATGTGGGTTACCCCACTAGGAGTCATCATTGCTGACACTCTTGCTGATGGTATGAGTGGATCAAACAAATGAGCGACTGCACAAAACACAAGTCCAGTTCTTTGTTAATTGCTTTCCTTTTATTCATTTATCATGTGTGTGTGCGCGCGCGTGCGCATGCATGTACGTGGAGGCCAGAAGTAATGTCAAGTATCTCTCTCAGTGACTCTGCATCTTGTTTATTCAGACAGGGTTTCTCACTGAACCTGGAGCTCACCAGGGGTTGGCTGGTCTAGCTAGTCTAGCTTGCCCCAGCGGTCCCCCTGCCTCTGCCTCCTGAGCATTTGGTTTACAGGCAGGTGCTGCCGAGCCTGGCAGTTACGTGGGTGCTGGAGTTCCAAGCTCAGGTGCTCACCCTTGAGCAGCAAGCAGTTTACTGACTGAGCCATCGCCTCAGCCCCCAGAGTCCAGGTTCTTGACCCATCACTCCAGAGGAAACCAAGACGGACTCCCGGTTTCCTCTCCCTTTAGAGTCAAGCTTCCCAAGAGCGGCAGTGTCGTGAGGAGGGATAGTCCTGGAATCTGGGCAAAGTTTCCACTCCATCTGGGAATCAGGGAGGCTCCTCACCCAGATAAACAGTTAAGGATGGAACCACCAGTTCTGCTTCCTGGAACCTGGAAATCATTTCTGAGAGAGGAATATTTTTTCCTTTTGAAAAATACAGAATTAATCTGTTTATTCTTCTTTTAAATTACTTATTTATTTGAGAAAGAGACAGACAGGGAGAGAATGGCATGCCAGGGCCTTCGGCCACCTGCTCACACACTACCCAGTGGACGCTGCCCACAGCTCGGTCAATGGTGTGGGTGTGTGCCAGTGAAGCGGTGACTTGCAGGTGGCCTTGGTGCCTTCATCTGTAGCTTGTCACCATCACGCTGACGGTGAGTCAGGGTGTGGCCAGAAAGCGGATGGGGTAGCAACCAGAGTCAGGAAAGCGGCCCAGGCTGACGGTGGCGGTTTCTACATCTGCTGGGTGCATCGCTCCCGAGTGAATTTTGCAAACCTCAGAGGAAGTGAAATGTGCAGATTCACTATTCAAACTGGACACTCCCTTCTGTGTAGATCTCCAGACTCTGACCCAGGAGAGGGGAAGCGGGGATGACGTCATCTACCAGTGTTCATGAGGGAAGCTGTACTCCTGAAGCCTCTGGTTTCCCTTCATATGCCCCGCGAAGGCCCCTTTTCTTGGTCCCTGTCCCCCACACACATACACATTGAGGAAGTGTTTCATTCCAGAGCCTGGCAGGAAGGAAGTCGGGTGAAGGTTACATGCTAAGATCTTAGAAAGCTGAGTGTCCCCTTAACAATGAAGACCCTGAGGGTCTGTGGTCTTATCTGTGGCCCTGCTGACTCCCAGGGCGGGCCACCTCTTTCTGCTTGCACCACTTGAGAAGAGTGTCTGTGTCTTCCCAGAGCCTCGGAAGCTGCACCTGCCCAGAATTATTGGGGACTGCCGCTTTGGAAGATGAGGACAGGTCATCTTTCCCTCCTGCGATTCCCATACCGCTGAAATCATGGTGGACATTTTCACATATCAGTGCCACATTTCATTGCCCTCCACGCCCCCTTCATGCTAAGCCTTCTAAGACTGCAGGCAAGTTTTCCAAAGACAAGTTGCCCCAGATGACTGAGGTGCTAAACATAGGCGCATCAACACAAGTTCAGTCTAACACTTTGGGACATTTTGTTTTCCTAGAGGCTACTGTCTATAGGAAGATGGCGATTCTGAAGGAGACATCAACATGTCTGTTCCTTTGGCCCTTATTAGGGTCAGAGCCATCTAGGATGATGGTTCAGAGCATGCGAACAAATCCCAGCCCTGCCGCTGGCCAACTAGATAACTCTGCTTTTCTTTCCTTTTTTTACATACGTAGAGAGAGAACATTAGCATTGATTGGGCATGAAGCAGATGGAAGCTTTGTCTTTGTAGGCAAAGGCTTTGCGTCTGGCCAGCAGGTGCCATGCAATCCAGTCCCATGCCTTCCTGGTTGCTCGCAGTAAACCAAAAAGTGTGGGGGGGGGGGGGGCTAGGTGCTTTAGAAGACCTGTCAGCAAATACACTTTTTCAGATTAGAAATTTCAGAGAGTGGACAGCTTCCCTTTAAAGCCTCACACTTGCAAGTTTGCCCCGATAACTTGAACACCAATCCCAGCCCCTTCCTCCCTGTCAGCAGGAGAGCCACCTGCATAGAAGCCAGTAGCCTTTCGGAGCATCTTTCCTGCTGCATGCCTGAACTATGCGGACATTCTGCCCCAAACCAGAGTCCCCGTCCTCCCCTCCCCGCCCCCAGCAGACTGCTGGTGGATTCAGACAAGCCGCCAGTTTCACACGGCAGCCGGTGGGGCGGCCAACTGGGAAAATGGAATGTGCAAGGCTTTTAAATACCACGTCTGTGGACTGTGTTGGCAGGCCCATACAGAGCCCCACAATAAACCTGTCAGAAATGCGTTGAGTCACTGGGTCCTTTCTTTCTCGTCACAGCCTTCTGTGGCCTTGTGTTCTGCCAACAAAGAATGGAACGTTCAACACTCGACCTCCCCCCACATCCAAGACACGCCAGCCACTGAGGGGTTTTAATTATTATCATTATTTATTTATTTTATTTAAACAGTCTTGGCTAGGGACATGTACTCCCCCAGAATGTTGTCCCCAGAGCAGCCACCCCCTAGCACATTAAGACCTCCAGAACGCTCATTCTGTCTGCCCCCTTCTGCGCAGACACCTCTCAGGATCAGGTTTTGGACACCTCTGCTCTGTTTGCTTGCTGGCTGGAGCAACGGACCTCCCCAGCAGAGCAGCAAACTACGCAGGCCTCTTGGCTGGCTGGGGCGTTGCCTTGGATTCCCTGTGGGAAGACCCCACATGGCTGAACCCTTAGTAACCGACCCCCACTGACTTGGTATCATATGGTAACCCCTCACCCCATCCCACTTTTAAAATATTTTTAATTGTTTATTTGTGTGAGAGAGAACAGGCACACAAAGGGTCTTCAGCCACTGCAAACGAACTCCAGACACACGCGCCACCTTGTGCACCTGGCTTACGTGGATCCTGGGGAATCGAACCTGGGTCCTTTGACTTTGAAGGCAAGCGCCTTAATTGCTAAGGCATCTCTCCAGCCCAGAACCCCAGTCCCATTTTTTTTTTATTATTTATTTTGTTATTTATTTGAGAGAGAGAGAAAGAAAGAAAGAAAGAAAGAGGGAGAGAGAGAGAAAAAAAAGGGCACACCAGGGCCTCTAGCCACTGCAAATGAACTCCAGATGCGTGAGCCACATGTGCATCTGGCCTATGTGCCCAGTCCCATTTTTTAAAATATTGTTTATTTATATTTATTTATCTGAGAGAGACACATAAGGAGGCAGAGAGAGAATGTGTGCCAGGGCCTCCTGCCATTGCAGAGGAATTCCAGATGCATGTGCCACCTTGTGCATGTGGGTTACATGGGTCCTGAGGAATCAAACCTGGGTCCTTTGACTTTGCAGACAAGCGCCTTAATTGCTAAGGCATCTCTCCAGCCCAGCCCGCCAGCCCCATTTTTTAAAATTTTGTTTATTTTTAGTTATTTATTTGAGAGAGAGAGAAAAAGAGGCAGAGAGAAAGAATGAGCACACCAGGGCCTCCAGCCACTGCAAAGGAACTCCAGATGCATGCTCTACCTTGTGCATCTGGCTTACGTGGGTCCTGGGGAAGCAAGCCTCCGACGGGGTTCCTTAGGCTTCACAGGCAAAAGCTTAATCGCTAAGCCATCTCGCCAGCCTTCCCCCGATCCCCCCCATCCCATTTTCAAGGGGCAGAATGACATCTGCCAGCACCCTGCCCGTCCTTCCTCTCCTGCTGTTCCCACAAGCCCTCCTCCCAGGAAGTAGAACCAGCCTGGCAACAAGGCGGTGCTCACTGGTACGCACGCTGGCATGATGTCTGCTCTGAAACCTGCAAAGATGGGAGGATCTGGCAAGAGAGAAATCAGTCACTGAGCAAGGGCTAGTGAAGGAGTGGAGGGGCTGGCCTGGGGAGGGTGCTCTGAAGAGGCAGGGGCTGGATCCTGACCGCAGAGTTCTCTCAAAGTCAGAGTCTTGGCCCAAGGATGGCATGAGTATTCAAACCCGTCTTTTTGCACTCAGGCTCTCCTTCCAGCTTGTCCCTCTAAGCCAAGGGCTGTTAGAAAAACCCAGGTTTTGCTTACGTTCATTGAGGATTCCAGTCCCCATAGTACATACAATGGCTGGTCTTCTACATTGTCTTCGAGACCCTGCATGGCTTGCTCTTTTTTTTTTTTTTTCTCTTGGATCCAAGACTTTAGTGTAATGAGGAAGAAGAAAGGAGGCAGACAACGAGGTAGAAAGAAAGAAGATGTGTGCACCAGAGAGACAAGATAGAGAAGCAAAAACAGATACATGCACCTGGAGCAGGAGAGCCGAAAGAGCTGTTTGCCACCGCCCCCCCCCCCCACTGCGCTTCTTTTCTTGCTTTTTCTGGCTTCATTTATTCTTGTTTAAACTCAGTTTTTATCCCAGCTTGGTCCTCACCTCCTTGGGTATGCTGCCCCAGAATTTCTTTCTTTTTTTTGGTGGGGGGGCAGGTTTCAAGGTAGGGTCTCTCTCTAGCTCAGGCTGACCTGGAATTCACTATGTAGTCTCAGGGTGGCCTCGAACTCACGGCGATCCTACTACCTGTGCCTACCGAGTGCTGAGATTAAAGGCATACGCCACCACGTGCCCGGTCCCCCCAGCATTTCTTTATGCTTGATGTGAAGTCATAGGTGGGATCTTGGCTCAGTGTCCGTCACCTTCTGAGGACCCCTCACAAAAGTCAAAGCTTTTTTTTTTTGTCCCAAGTGGCTTTCCACCTGGTGCCTGAAGACTCTGTCCTCCAAACTAAACACAGCTTTGTGGAATGTGCAGGAGTCAGAGTCCCCCCCCCACCCCCACCCCGGCGCCAGGGCCACATCCTGGCCCAGAGGAAGTGAAAGGTATGCGGGTGACACTGATGATTTCATGATTTGTCCCTCTGTGCTGACATTGCGTCTCCCTTCTCTGGGCTCCTGGATGCCTCCTGCTATCCAGTCAGGAGGTGGTGTGCGGCTGTTTAGACCATGGGTCCCTCCATCCTCTGGCTGTACCCTGCCTAGGGCCATCACAGCCTCCACCCCACCTCCCCAGAATTCCTGCCTCAAGTTTAAGTCTCCCATACCCCCCCCCCACCCGCAGGAAGTACCCTTAACCTGCCTCGCTCCCTCCCTCCAGCTTACCTGTCACCCTTCCCACTGCACCACCTTGCCATCGTGACTCAGCACTTCCCTGAACTTACCACACAATAGGATGAGCACTTAGGCTGATTCATGAATACGCGGTCCCCGATGGCTAAAGAAGTGGCAGTGGTGGATAGTCCCTCCTTGCTTTGTCCCCTCTCCTTTTACCAGCACAGTCCTTCTTCCCCAGCTGGGCTGTGGGTGTCAACATCTTATGCATTCTCTTCACCGTGTGATGCTTAAACCCCAGCATGAAGCCTACGTTGAGGAAGGCTCTAAAACAGCTGGGCCCACGTCTTTAATCCCAGCACTCGGGAGACAGAGGTAGGAATATCGCTGTGAGTTCAAGGCCACCCTGAGACTACATCGTGGACAGCCTGGG
Source organism: Jaculus jaculus (assembly GCF_020740685.1). Lineage (NCBI taxonomy): Eukaryota > Metazoa > Chordata > Mammalia > Rodentia > Dipodidae > Jaculus > Jaculus jaculus. The sequence continues at coordinate 158,180,408 of NC_059106.1, forward strand.
CTCCAGCGAGACCTTACCTCAAAAAATAAAAATAGGAGCCGGGCGTGATGGCACATGCCTTTAATCCCAGCACTTGGGAGGCAGAGGTAGGAGGATCGTCATGAGTTCGAGGCTACCCTGAGACTACATAGTGAATTCCAGGTCAGCCTGGGCTAGAGTGAGACACTATCTTGAAAAACAAACAAACAAAAATAATAATAAAATAAAAATAGGCCTGGGGAGATGGCTTAGTAGTTAAGGCACTAGCCTGCAAAGCCTGAGGACTCATGTTCAACTCTCCAGGTCCCATGTAAGCCAGACACACAAGGTGACACAAGCGTGCATTGTTGCTCATGCACACAAGATGGTGTATGTGTCTGAAGGTCAGTAGTCAATTGCAGTGGCTGGAGGCCCTGGCACACCAATTCTCTCTCTATCTCATAAAAAAAATTATTTAAAAGACAGAAACTTTTTAAAAGTCCTAAGACATGGGCTGGAGAGATGGCTTAGCGGTTAAGCGCTTGCCTGTGAAGCCTAAGGACCCTGGTTCAAGGCTCGATTTCCCAGGATCCACGCTAGCCAGATGCACAAGGGGGCACACGTGTCTGGAGTTCGTTTGCAGTGGCTGGAGGCCCTGGAGTACCCATTCTGTCTCTCTCTCTCTCTTTGCCTCTTTCTCTCTCTGTCTGTCACTCTCAAATAAATAAATAAAAATATACAAAAAAATTTAAAAAATAAAATAAAAAGTCCTAGGACAGAATTTACTAATCTTCAGACTAGTTCTGCATTGTTCTTGGGACCTCCCAGCCATTCCACACACTACCTGGCCGTGCATGCGTTCAGCTTGCTTTCTCCCCCACCAGTGTGCGCTCATCACAAAAGCAAGGACCTAAGCCGGGCGTGGTGGCGCACGCCTTTAATCCCAGCACTTGGGAGGTAGAGGTAGGAGGATTGCCGTGAGTTCAAGGCCACCCTGAGACTCCATAGTGAATTCCAGGTCAGCCTGGGCTATAGTGAGACCCTACCTCGAAAAAAAAAAAAAAAAAAAAAGCAAGGACCTGATGATGCAGGTAACGTGCTTGCTGTACAAGCATACAAAACTGACTTTGGACTCCCTAGTATCCTCATGAAAATGCAGTTACAGTGGCACAAGCCTGTACCTCACTGTGGGGAGGCAAAGACAAGAAGATCCACATCTTGCTGGCTAGCCGTCTAGGCCAATCAGTGAGCTCTAGGTTCAACACGAGCCCCTGAATCAAAAACTGAGATGGTGAACCAGTGAGAACACCCACTGTCGACCTCTTGCCTCCACATACATGTGCATACACCCACACATGTAAACAGGCACACATATACCACGTGCATACACCTGGTGGGGAGAAGCTGGACTGATCTGTCCAGTTGCTAAAACTTAGCAAGAAATGGCTCAGGTTCAAGGTGTCTATTTATGTTCCAATAGGGCCAGTTTGTGAAGTTTAGGAGAGAGCTTGGGAACCAGGTGTTCCCACACATGTCTGAAAGCCAGTGCCCTTGGGTTGTGACGTACACCTGCCGGTCACAGAACCTCGGAAGCTCCCTGGGCTGGGGCTGTTCCAAGACTGGTCAGCCAAGGATCGTTTTTTGGAGAAGACTCAGCCTTAACCCACTGGTCACATGGTATCCGAGCCTGAACTCAGAGGACAAGCGTGTTCTTTGAGCTAGATCGTGCAGGAAGCTGGGGGAGGAAAGAGGGTGTGGGCCCCTTCAGGAACACTGGAAGGTTCCCCACAGCTCTGTTCCTGGAGAGTGCTCAAGCAGAGGTTTTACTCCTGATAGGGGGAGTCGCCATACGTCTCCAGATGCCACTGTCCCATGGGGTCTAATGACATTGCTAGGTGGCGCATCAGCACATCAGAACCACGCAGAAACTTTACAAATCATGGATGCCGGGTCTCACCTTGGAGAGTCGGCTGTAATTGGTCTGAGTCCATCAGGATGCTGGGAGTTTTCAAGCTACTCCTCCGTACTTGAGGACCATGGCCTCCATTCATTTACACACGGCTGCCAATGTGACCTTCCTGAAGTGCAGCTCAGATGTCCCCAGCTCTGTAGCCCAAACCCCAGTTGTGCTTCCCACCCAGTGTGGGCTAAATTGGGTCTCCCAGTATTCACAGGTCAAAACCCCAGGGACCCCAAGATATGGGTGATTTGGGCAATTGTGTCTTCAAAGAAGGATTTAAACGTTAAAGTGGATCATACTGTAAAATGCACTTTATTTTATTAACGAGGGCTGGAGAGATGGCTCCCTGGGTAAGGTGCTTGCCCGCAAAAGCCTGAGGACCCAAGTTTGATTCCCCAGTACCCATGTAAAGCCAGGTGGCACATGTGTCTGCAGTTCATTTGCAGTGGTTAGAGGCTCTGGTATGACCACTCTCTCCCTCTCTTTCTCTTCTTCCCTCTTTGTTTCTCTATCTGCCTCTTTCTCAAATAAATAAATAAAATATTAAAAAAGAATCAATAAAGGTTAAAATGAGGCTACCAGAGTAGATCCTACTCCAATCCAACCCAACCTGTGTCTTTTTGTTTGTTTGTTTATTTTTATTTATCTGAAAGTGACAGGCAGAGAGAGAGGGTGGGGAGAGGGAGAGAATGGGCGTGCCAGGGCCTCCAGCCACTGCAAATGAACTCCAGATGCGTGTGCCACTTTGTGCATCTGGCTTGTGTGGGTCCTGAGGAATTGAGCCTCGAACGAGGGTCCTTCGGCTTCACAGGCAAGTGCTTAACCACTAAGCCATCTCTTCAGCCCCAACCTGTGCCTTTTAAAGAAGAAACCAATGCTCACAGATCTTGCCACGCTGAGTGCCCTGCCTTCCCAGTGTGTCCAGGGCAAAGTTGTAAAATAAAGACAGTCTAACTGGCAAGAAAGAAAGGAAGGAAGGAAGGAAGAAAGGAAGGAAGGAAGGAAGGGAGGGAAAGAGGGAGGGAGGGAAAGAAAGAAAGAGAAAGAAAGAAAGGGAGAATGAGAGAGAGAGAGAAAGAAATAAAGAAAGAAAGAAAGAAGGAAAGAAAGAGAGAGAGAGAAAGGAACCAGACACCAGGGACTTGTATACTCAGAGACAAAATCCCGTGAGGACACAGGAAGAAAGCATGTTTACATTCCAAGGAGAAAGCCTCAAGAGAAATCCACCCGCAGGCACCTTGACCTTGGACTCCAACCACCAGAGCCATGACATAGTGAACTTCTATTGTTTCTGTTTGAGCCCTTGGTCGTAGCGGCCAGGGCACACTAAGACGGCATCTTTCTGACAAGGCAAGAGGCATAATGGTTAAGAACACAGATTCCTTTCTCTCTTTAATAACTGAGGCTTTGTTGGGTTATTTATCTTCTCAATGAGGCTAACAGTTAAGTACTGCATGGGATTATTGGTAAGGATTCAGTGCCCAGAACTGTGAGCTCAGTTTGGCCTCATCCCAGTGCCTGCTTCTCTCTCCCACATGTGTCCCTGGGGCTCCCAGAACCCCACTCTGACTCCCTGTGCTTCAATGTCCTCTCTGAGTTTGAATCCCTCACCATTACCCACCATCCTGTATTTGGCTAACGATGTCTGTCTTGGTTGGTTTGTGTTGCGGAAACAGAGTACCAGAGAGTGGCTAATCTTGTTGTTGTGTTGAGGTAGGGTCTCACTCTAGCCCAGGTTGACCTGGCACTCACTCTGTAGTCCCAGGCTGGCCACTAATTCGCAGCAACCCTCCTTCCTCTTCCTCCCAAGTGCTGGGATCAAAGGTGTGCGCCAGTGAGCCCAGCAAGAGTGGATAAATTATAAAGAAATGTGGGGGACTTCTGTGGTGGAAGGACTGACAGACACACATATGGCAGTTGACCACATCCGCTCATTAGGATCCCAGCTCCCAGATAACAGCATCGCTCCATTCATGAGAAGAGCTCTCCTGGTCTAAGCATGCCTGGCATCCCACCTCTCAACATGGCTGCTGGGGGTGAGGTTTTCAACCTGTGGACTTAGGGGGGACGTGTCCAGCCATAGCAAAGTCCAGCCCCAATCCTCCTTGGTTCCCAGATCTCTCTGGTCAACACTGTCTCCTTCTTTGCATTCCAATAAAACTGTGCTCATAATACTGCCATTGTGTACCCCGAAGGGCTTATTCATGGCAGCTGCTAAGGAACCCTAAATTCCTGCAGGATGGGGCACATGGGAAATAGGTGCTCAGTAAGAAATGTATGGGTGGTGAAAAAAATGCAGCCAAGAATGAGCTTAAAAGTATAGACCATAGGGCTGGAGAGATGGCTTAGCCGTTAAGCGCTTGCCTGTGAAGCCTAAGGACCCCGGTTCGAGGCTCGGTTCCCCAGGTCCCACGTTAGCCAGATGCACAAGGGGGTGCACGCGTCTGGAGTTCGTTTGCAGAGGCTGGAAGCCCTGGCGCGCCCATTCTCTCTCTCTCCCTCTGTCTTTCTCTCTGTGTCTGTTGCTCTCAAATAAAAAATAAATAAAAATATTTTAAAAAAAAAAAAAGTATAGACCATAAAGGGACTGTGCCAGGAACCCAGTTAGAAAGTCATCAATGGCATCTCCCCCCCCCCCACACACACACACCGCATTCATATTTATGGCAGATTAAAACATGGTTCTGCCAGAGGGAAGCTTAACTTTCACCACTTCTTAACAGTCATTAAGCTGCCTGGCAAGGCATGTGTACTGGTTTGCCCTTCTTGGAAGAAAATGAAGCGTATTTGGAAGCTGTGTGAGCCATTTTAAGCTTCTAAATTATGCCTGAGGGCAGCAGAGTGATGACCCCAAGGGACCCTATGTGTGCACAGAGAGTCCCCTATGACAGATCAGGATGGCTGGCCTGGGCCCAGCTGCATAGGGATCTTTTTGGTTTTATTGGTGACACCAACCAGACTTCTCCTGATCCCCATAAAAATCCAGTCTTGAGCTGGGCATGGTGAAACATGCCTTTAATCCCTGCACTTGGGAGGCGGGGGGAAGGAGCATGGCTGTGAGTTTGAGGTCATCCTGGGACTACAGAGTGAGTTCCAGGTCAGCCTGGGCTACAGTGAGACCCTACCTCGGAGGGGTGGGGGGGGGGAGAAGAAAAAGAAAAAAATTTTCCAGTCTTGAGGATTAGCTACTCTGAGGTTTCCGGGACGGATATCAGCTCACAGCCAGGCCTCTTTAGAGGCATCTGTGAGTCAGCAGGGGAACAGAGCCTTGGATGTCTGAGCCTCCAGCAGACTGCAGGTTCCCAAGGGCAAGGCCTGGACCTCACCTGTCACACGACTTCATAGCTTGGGCAGCATGAGGACTTCAGAGGTCAGCTGCGGGGTGGAGAAGCAAAGCATTTAACCAGACCCTTCACGGCACCCTCACTTGGCGGGCTGGGCTTGGGGGGGGGGCTTCATCTGCATTTTCTACAGGACAGGGCATCCCCATACCATACCACTCTGCCCAACATGTTGTAGGGCTACAGGTAGAATCCTTTTCTCAGGAGGATCCAATCAGTCCCGGGAGTATAGCTCATATGTCAAGAGAGACTGAAACCATGGGCCCATATTTCCCAACTCAGGTCAACTCGAGAGACACCTCCAGTGTAGACAGGAGCTGCTGGCGTCCAGTAGACATGCCGTTCTGTTGACACTGTCCTAGCCAGAGCCATTTAGTGAGGGGATCTGCGCTGAGTGCCTCCAGAGACACTGCGTCTTTTCTCCCTGAAGATGATGTTTTTCACCACGCTTCCACAGTGTTCTTTCTGGGTCCCGTCCACATTTTGTTCCTGATTTGTTTTAAAAACAATCAAAACATTTTATTTATTTATTTGTAAGGAAAGACAGAATGGATATGCCAGGGCCTCTAGGCACTGCAAACTCCAGATGCATGTACTACTTTGTGCATCTGGCTTTACGTGGGTCCTGGACAATCAAACTCTGGTCATTAGGCATTGCAAGCCAGCACCTTAACAACTGCTGAGCCATCTCTCTAGCCCTTGTCCTTATATTTTATTATTATTATTATTTTGTTTTTCGAGGTATGGTCTCACTCTAGCCTGGGCTGACCTGGAATTCACTATGGAGTCTCAGGGTGGCCTTGAACTCACGGCAACCCTCCCGCCTCTGCCTCCCGAGTTCTGGGATTAAAGGCGTGCGCCACCACGCTCCGCCCTTGTCCTTATTTTTAAGATGTTTGTTTATTTATTTACTTGCAAGAAGAAAGAGAGAGAGAAGAGAGAATTGGGTACACCAGGGCCTCTTGCTGCTACAGACAAACTCCAGATGCATGTGCCACCATGTGCATGCGGCGTTACATGGGAACTGGGGAATTGAACCCGAGCTGTTAGGCTTTGCAAGAAAGTGCCCTTAACCACTGAGCCATCTCTTCAGCCCCAGTGTCTCCAGTTTTGTACTGGTGTTATTCCTCTGTGACCTGGCCTTTCCTACCACCTCTTATATTCTCTTTCACTGTCTGTGTTCACCTGGCACCCAGGCAAACGCTTGGTCCTGCCCACACACCCAGCACGACGAAGACCTTGTCTTCCCCAGCACAGACACGGCTCTGACCTCGCCATGCCCGCCTGCCTGCCCGCTCTCACCAGCACTCTTGGCTGGCCCACTCTTAAATGCTTGCCAGTTTTAATTTAATTGTCCTGTTGCTTCTCCCCCAAGCTTGAGGTTCACCAAGGACAAGGGCATTGTCTTGCTTACGTCCCTGTCTCTCTGACTTCTTAGGAACGTTATAAATATTTATTAACCAAACTTATGTATATTTTGGTTCCTTTGTAACAAGAACTGGGTCTGTTTGTTTGTTTTGCACAGTGACTAGGGGTGAGTTTTGTTTTCAAAATTATGTTTCTCCTGGGGAAAGGTAGAAAAATGATTGGGGTTGAGGTGGCCCATCTACTTCATATACATATAAAATCTTGTTTATTTGTGAGGAGAAAGGGGGGAGAGAGAGAATGGGTATGCCAAGGCCTGTTGCTACCGTAAAAGAACTCCAGATACATGCCCCACTTTGTGCATCTGGGTTTATGTGGGTATGGGGAATCGAACCTGGGCCATCAAGCTTTGCAAGCAAGTGCCTTAACCGTTAAGCCATGTCTCCAGGCCCCCTATCTACTTTTCATCCTAAGTGGTTTGTATCCTTTGAAATTTTCCAGTACACTTGGGTTCATCTACCATTTATAATTAAAAAGGATTTCAAGTGTACTGTTTATAGGGATGGAGAGATGGCTTAGAGGTTAAGGCATATGCCTACAAAGCCTAAGGACCCAGGTTTGATTCTCCAGGTCCCACATAAACCAGATGCACATGGTGGCACATGCGTCTGGAGTTTGTTTACAGTGGCTAGAGGCCATGGCGCACCCATTCTCTCACTCTCTCCCCCTCTCTGTCTTTAATAAGTAAATAAAAATAAATCTTTTTTTTTTTTTAAAGAAAGCCTATACTGTTTATAGTTAAGGGGACACCGTGACCTTTTTGGGGGTAAGATTTTCTTATCTGCAGGCTTTGCAAAAGGACATTGCAGACCTGTCCATTTTGTGTGTTTAAGAAAATTATACAAAATTTAAGAGCATATATTGGGAATTTTATGTAACAGGGGAACATTTTTAACTGCAGAGTCATTGGTGATATTATTTCAGCTGTGGCCAATTTTAGTTGCAAGGCTCTCTTCGTCCCCCAACCGCCCCCCCATGGCCATGGAAAATCATTGGCCATACCTTATCCTGCCGTTGCTCATTGAGCCAGGCAGTTGGCAAACTATGTGTATCCTGGTACCCAAAGGAGAGAAGGAATATTTCCCTCCACCCCTAAAAAAAGCCTTCTTGTTTGCAATGCCTTTTCCACTTGCCCTACTTCAAATAATGGAAGTTTCAAAACTCTCTTTAAAAAAAAAAAAAAAAGTGGTTTTCCAAAGGAAGGGTATTTTTGGGATCAGAATCCTTTTTTTCAAGTCGTATTTGGTTCTGTTCGTCTGGCAGTCACCCACAAAAATTTTTTAAACAGTATCCCATGGGTCAGTTTAGCGGTTAAAAAGACCATTTCCAGCCACCACGGATGGAGTATGATGTGGAAACAAATCTAACAGAACTTTTTTGCCTTTGGCTGTGTTTTGGGCCCAGACAGGTCATCTGAGACATCCTCCTGTCTCCATGAAGTCTGGCAGTTGGACCTGCATGGGGCTGAATTCTTGGGGTTAGCAGCTCCCCCCCCCCCCCCGCGCAGGCCTCTTAGTTCCAGTACCCACTGAGGCCCAGCAGGTGTGTGCCTGGGGAGGCCAGAGCTGCCGCCCTGTAAGGCCCTAGGAAGCAGGAAGTCCCTGTTTCTTCAAACTCATACCCAGAAGAACTTCTGAAATCCAAAAGTAACCAGTCATCTTTTCTGACAGGTCCTTCTTTAGAACATCTCTGTTGTTCTAACGTGTCTTCTGGTCCCTGGCACCTCCTTGTCATAGAGGGTGATCCTGGCCTGAGTATTAGGGTCTAGTAATGGGAGAAGGGGTCTTGTTGGCAGGTGGAGTGGGCAGTTCTCTGTCCTGTGTATTGCCTTGTTGTTAGGACAGCGATACACTCTCAGCCCTTGGGAGTGGGGTACAGCCACAACCCTCAACCTGGTGTGTTGGGAGAGTGGTGTCAACTTCGATCTGGTGTGTGTGGGGGTGCCACCTTCATCCTGGGGAGTAGTACCAACTTCGACTTCATGTGAAGGGGAGCGGTGCCACCTTAAGCCTGGAGAGTAGTGTCACGTTTTACAGGGAAAGTGGAAGGACATCTCGTTCCGCTGGGAGAGGGAGGGTCTCTGAGTCTTGGAGTTCCGAGCTGGGGTCTGGAGGCAGGTTTTCACCCTGAACCCTCAGCTTCCAGCACTCCTGGCGCCCAAATCATGGTGGGACGCCAGTAAATATTTGTCAAATGGGTCAATGAGAGCTGTGAACAAGGCTTTTAAACCCGAATAAAATTGCAGGACAAACTGGGCGTGGTGGCGCAGGCCTTTAATCCCAGCGCTCGGGAGGCAGACACAGGGGGAGCGCCGTGAGTTCGAGGCCACCCTGAGACTACATAGTGAATTCCAGGTCAGCCTGGGCCAGAGTGAGACCCTACGTCGAAAAAACAAATGATAATAATAATAATACTAATAAAACAAAATTGCGTGCCTAAATGTGCATGTATGTGGCGAATGGCACCCTTGCATTTGCTGGATAAGAGTCCACAGCATCCATCGGATTTCCCCAGGGCACTGTGACCTAAAGGGACGGTTGGAAGACTGGTCAAACCAGCGTCCACTCCTGGACTCACGTGCACGTTGCTGCTACCACTTGTGCACGGCGCTGCGAGGTGAATTTAGAATTGATTGCTCTGTACAATGTAAGTAGTCACCCCCAGAAACAGCCTGACAACCCCAGGAGGCTGTCACCCAGAGAAGCACACTCCCAACCCCACGGGCTGCTGCAGTTTTGCCCTTGAACAGCAAATGGCCTTGGATTCACTCTCGCGACAGTGGGTAAAAATAGAGCGGGACTGGATCTGCCTCCCTTCCAACTCACAACTGTTGCCCCGCTGACTTCTGCAAGAGGCGTTAAGGAGACGAGGTGCCGCAGCTTACCATAGCCGGGAGGAGCTGGAAACTAAGCATTCATTCAGGCCTTGCTTTCTTCCCAAGAGCTGGGCCCCATGGGCGGCCAAGCCGATGAGCCAAAAGCAGACACTTCTACAGCCCGTGCCAAGGTCACACTCACCTTGTGGTGCTGGGGAAGTCTAGCTCAGCTGCACACACAGGCCGAGTGAGGTCCAGGACAGAAGGGCATTAAGGTAAAGACAGCTCATTCTTGCTGCTTTCCTGGCATTGCCCCTGGCTATCCTGGGCTGTTCCTCTTCCAGCAAGTGAGGCTGCCCCATCCGGGAAGTCTAGTGAGCCAGGGGAGGGAACAAAACCAGGTCCGGGCCTGCCCTGGAGCTAAGAGCTGGAGCAGCAAACAGGTTGCCAAGAAGTCTACATCACTTGGCCCAGAGGGATCACTGTGTACATGGAAGCTTCAGCATCTATATACACAGACCTGCTCAGTCCTGAACCCAGATAACCCCCCTTTGGAGGGCGAGAAAGAATCTTTAAGGAACCCTGCCTTCTCAAACTTTCATCTACCTAAAAATTCACTGGGGAGCTTGTTAAATCGCACAGTCCTGGGCCCCACCTCCAGATATTCCGTTCGGCAGTGGCCGGGTAACTTGAATCTCTAACCCTGTGTGCTGATGGTGCTGGTGTAGGGACCACGCTTAGAGAACCGCGCTCCTTCCTACCGGGGAGTCCAGTACACCGTGTTCTGTTGCGCCCCCTTGTGGGAAGTGGAGAGGTGAGAAATGAAAGCCAACGAATGCCACCCCCACTAACAGGCAGGACATCTCTGAGTGCGTGTATCTTGTAAATTTGCTTTCTGTGATAAGTAAAGACCCTCTAAACCTGGAGTGATGGCGTACGACTTTAATCCCAGCACTGGGGAGGCAGAAGTAGGAGGAGCACCGAGAGTTCGGGGCCACCCTGAGACTACATAGTGAATTCCAGGTCAGCCTGGGCAAGAGTGAGACCCTCCCCTCTCCCCACCACACACAATCTAATTAAAAGAAGTGTGTATGGAAGACTGTCCTGGAAGAGGTGGGCTTTGGCCTGATTGGGTTGCTCCTGAGAACTGGTGACTGGAGCAGCGGCCAGACTCCTCCAATAAGCCACACAAGTGTCCTAGACAAACAGAGTGAGCATCGTAGAGATGTCGAGGCAGCCAGCAGCCATTTCTTTGGGCAGCCTTGGCCTCTAAAGAAGCTTTGTACCAGCTGTCTGCAGATGGAGGGGCTTTCTGACCTGCCTGTGCACGGGCGCTCAACTTTCACGGGGACTCTGCAAGTGGCTTTGTCCTGGAACGTTTTCCTAGCCCCGTCTGGATGTCCCCAGGTCCATCAGGAGCTTCAGCATGGCCCCTTGTCTTGTAAAAGCCAGCCTCAGGAGACTGCGTGACCTCCTGCAGCTCGGGGTGGAAGTGGAGCCTGCAGGGAACACAGCCTCTGCAATGAAGGTCAGGAAGCCTGGGCTGGAAGGATGGCTTAGCAGTTAAGGCGCTTGCCTGCAAAGCCTAAGGACCCAGGTTCGATTCTCCAGGTCCCATGTAAGCCAGATACACATGATGGCACATGCATCTGGAGTTTGTTTGCAGTGGCTAGAGGCCCTGGCATGCCCATTCTCACACATTCTCTCTCTCCTTCTCTCTGTCTCCAGTAAATAAATAAAAATAAAAGCTTAAAGTCTAAGCCTCAGTTTTCTTCTTCTGCTACATAATGAAGATGATTCTAGAACCTTACAGATCACTCAGGATGGTTGGCAGTATACAATGCTCTCAGCACAGTGCCTGCTTGAAGCCAATTTTTACCAAATCTTTTAACAGGTTTTTTTTGGGGGGGGGGAGTAGGGTCTTTCTCTAGTCCAGGCTAACCTGGAATTCACTATGAGTCTCAGGCTGGCCTTGAACTCACAAAGCTCCTTCTTAGTTTTGTGCTTTCTGTGGAGCAGGAATGTGTGGCCTGGATTCATTGCTAGGGCTGCTGTAACAGACGATCACAAACCAAGTGACTTGAACCAAATGGAATTCCTCCTCTCAGAGTTCTGGGGATAAAGGGGCAGGGCTGAGGCTCCGCGCTGGCCTTTCTTACAGTTTCAGCGACTGCCAGCAAGCTGTTGTATCCCTGGGTGTGGTGTTGCCTCCCTCTAGGCTCTGCCCCTGGTGTCACTTAGCTTTCTTTCCCTGTCTGTCTCTAGCCTCTTCTTACAGGCATATTGGATCTGGGCCCACCCTAATTGCGAGATTTCATTTTAACTTGATAACATGTGCAAAGATTATTTCCAAACTAGGCCACCTTCACAGATACGGGGTTGGGGGGAGGTTAGGACTTTAGCATATCTTCGGAGGAGACCTATTCAAGCCACAACCCTGCTGGACTAGAATAAGGCCACAGAGCCCCTCAGCAATAAGGACCTAGGACCTCCTCTTTGTGAAGCTGTGTGGACTTGCCCAGGCTTGGACTAATGTTGGCCTAAATGATTGTGTCTTCCAGGGTGTTCAGACTTACATCTCTTGGATATGTTGACCCCAACTGAAAGGAAGCGGCAAGGCTACATCCATGAACTCATTGTCACAGAGGAGAACTACGTGAATGACCTGCAGCTGGTCACAGAGGTAACGGCAGCTGGGGGTGGCCCTGCAGGAGGTGGAGAGAGGTGGAGACCTTGTCAAGGATGCCTGTGTTGAGCCTGGGACATTCTCTGATGTGTGGGGTGCATCTGGACAGCAAATAACACAGCAGAACTTACTGAGAGGCGATGGTCAAGTCCATATGGCTATTCTGTGAGTCGTAACCCACAGAGGGGCAGAGCTCACCTTTGTCAAGGTCACATGAGCCCCAAGCTGATGGGGGGAGGGGGACGTTGTGAACTGTGAGCTGGGGACTGTTGGCTGTGGTTGAAGAAGTTACAGTTCTGCCACCAGCTAACTGATGCCATCAGGCCAGCTATGTGACATTCCTGGCCCTCAGTATTGACAGCTGAAATGAGGACCAGCTACTGCTGCAAAATCTGTCACTGCTACAGAGCATGAAGATGTTTACTTGGATGTCCCCACGAGGCCTCTGGCCTGGGCTGGCACCTCGTCTGGTCTGTCCGTATGGGTAGCCATTGAGGGACTTGCCTACCTAGTCTGGAAGGAAGGGGTGACCCAGTTGGTTCTTCCTACTGGGAAAGCTGGCGTTTGTCCACATACCCAGAAAGTCACTGTAATGGAAAGCAGGTTTGCAGAGCCAGACCTGAGGGTCACCCCCAACCTGAAAAGTTTTTGTCACGGTTTGGAAACTTCCTTCCCAGCAAATGTCTTAGAACCATTGTGTCTGATCCTCTTCACATCCAAGAGAGACACCACTGGACTCTTTGGGATTGGGGGAGGAGATCAGGTGCTGGCCTACAGAGCTGCCATTAACCCAAAGGAAGTGTTACAACTTTGGAAAAGATGTGTTGCCCTGAAGCATCTGGCTATACTATACAGCCAAGGGTGCATAGGCTATGGGTGCCATCCCTCCCCTATGTGGTGGCCCTGGCATATGCCTGGTTCAACACCAGCTCAAGGACTCAGGCAACATAGGACTCCCAAGGATTGGCCGTGATTGGCCAAGTTTATTTCAAAGCCACGCTGTCCTGGTGCCCAAAGAACTTTCAAAAAGAGCCCCTCTGTCTAGACAGTAAAGACCGTCCTGTGAGAAAAAAGGCTCAACCACAGGGGGTCCACTGAATCTGTGATTATCTGTGAGTTTCCCATCCACATAAAGTCCCAGAAGGGCCCATTGATTTCGCAGAGCCCTCGGGAGGTGCAAGCACCATTCCTTGTAACCACTCGTTTTTGTTTGAGGAGAGAGGGCAAGCAATGGAGTCAGTACCGAGCCTGCTTCCCTGGGAATGCCCAGGGCTCATCTTGGGCAGCAGGAAAAGACCATCCATACCCACACACTTCCTCAAGCCCCGAGCCTGCTGGTCCATTTCTTCATAGTGGGCAAGTGAGACAGCCCTGCCTGCGCGCATGACATTGAACTGGCTTCCCAGCCTCTCTCCAGTGGGACTAAGCATATTCTCAGATACTCCCCTGGCTTCCCCTTCCCTTGCAAATGGCACAGCCCCTCCCACCAGGAAGAGATGTGCCGGCAACCCCCCCCCCCCCCCCCCCCCGGCGCCCAAACCCTCTCCCTTGCTCTAAACAGACTGGTGTGCGCGAGCGTGTGTGTTTTGAGCTAACTGTTTGCTTTCTGAACTGCTTCGTTTTCTGCACCTGTAGATCTTTCAGAAACCCCTGATGGAGTCTGAGCTGCTGACAGAAAAAGAGGTTGCTATGATTTTTGTTAACTGGAAGGAGCTGATTATGTGTAATATCAAACTACTGAAGTAAGCCTCTCTTCTCTAATCCCAAGCCTCGCTGCACCTCCTTGGCTTACACACTAGCACCTGTGTGTGATCTGTCTGTGTGTCCCTCACGCATGCCACCCCGTGTCACTCTCACTCCCTCTCTCCTTTTGTTTTTGCACATTGCCACTCACAAGTGCCATTATCCTCTTGTGCCCTCATGCTTTCCAGAAACATGCTACACGTTTCTCACTGTGGGAGCGAATACCCAAGGTGTGTGCATTTCTGCTCTGACAGTGGTCCTCGAATTTCCCAAGCTGAGCCAGTGCTGGCTCCAGCCTTGGGTACAGGGTCATTCCCCAGCTCCAGCCCCTTCCCTTAGACCTGGATGCCCAGAGGGGAATATCCGTCTCTCGAGACTTCTGGGCTCCTGAAGTGTGGGGCTGTTCCATTCCTCACGTGAGCAGCACTTCTCCAGAGTGGCTCCGGGCGGGAGGCTAGAGCCGCTTATATTTTACACCAACTTAGTTTGCGGAGGCAGCTGCAGGGCCAGAGATTAAGGGGCCTGGGTTGAGATCTCACCTCAGTATTCTTTCTCTCTGATCCTGGGGGAGACGGTTCAGAGGGTAAGAGTGCTTGCTGTGCAAAGTGTGGGGACCTAAGTTTGACCCCCCCCCAGCACCCATGTAAGAAGGTGGGCATGCTGCATGTGCCTGTAACCCCAATGCTGAGTAGGGACAGAGACGGGAGAATCTCTGGGGCTCACAGGTCAGCCAGTGTGACCTGAAACTTGCAGGCTGCAGGTCCAGTCTCTCAAGGAAAGAAGGTGGAAAAACGATAGAGGACACCCGGTGTTGTTTGTTGGCCCCCACATGCGTGCTCACAGGGCTAACACATCTGTATACACACATGCATATTTGCATATACCACAGACACACCAAGAAAGAAAAAAAGGCTGGGGAGATGGCTTAGTGGTTAAGGAGCTTGACTGAGAAGCCTAAGGACCCATGTTTGACTCTCCAGATCCTGCAGAAGCCAGACACACAAAGGTGAGGCAAGCGCAAGGCTGCACATGCCCACTAGATGGCGCAAGCTTCTGGAGTTCAATTACAGTGGCTGAGGCCCTGGTGCACCAATTCTCTCCCTCTCTTAAAAGAAAAACAGGAGAATGGAATATCAAAGGGGAAAGTGTGGGGGGGGGAGGGAGGGAATTTCCGTGGGATATTTTTTATAATCATGGAAAATGCTAATAAAAATTTTTAAAAAAAAAAAGGAAGGGAGGAAAGAAAGAAGGAAGGAAGCAAGAAAGGTAGGAAGGAAAGAAAGGAGAGAGAGAAAGCAAATAGAGGACTGGATCAGAACAACACAAAGGTCTCTTCCGTTCCTTTGGAAGCCCTTATCCACCAGTCCTTCATTCTAACATCATTTGGTAGAAGAAATCTAGGTTCTGGCCTCCAGAGTACAATACAGTAGTTAGAGCAAGGGCCATCCTTTTCCTCACCGAGCCAACTGGATGGATGCTCTCTTCATTCCCAGTCTCCATGTTCAGGCCACTGGGAAGCTGCTGTTTCCTAAGTCCTTCATGTGGTCCTTGTGTCCTTCTTCGACAAGGAGCAAAGGTGTCAAGTTGCAAGGTCTCATTCTAGCCCTGGCTGACCTGGAACACACTGTAATCATCCTACCTCAGCCTCCCAAGTGCTAGGAGCCACCATTCTCAGCCTTGAGTTATTCTTATAAAGTCCTCACTTTCCTGGGTGTGTCCTGGGAATGACAGAGCCAGGAGATGTAGAGAGGCAAATATGAAGGAGTGTGTTCCCCTATGTTCTAAACATCAATGTTCACAGATAATGCTAGGCAGCCACTCATAGGCCATCTTTGCATTGTCCCCCTCCAGGGCTGTGCTGTGGAAGCTTTCTGAGCACAGGTTGAGTGGTAGACCCTTGGGCTTGCATCTCACCGTCACCTTCTGGTTGTGTGTCTTTGGGTAAGGGTGGCTTATGGTCCTCTGGCTTCAGAAGCCTCATCCGTAACATGGAGACTGTAATAGGCTCTTTCCTGCTGATAAAATAAAAACCTGAAACTGGGTTCTTCACTAACAAAGAAAGAGGGCTTATTTAACTTGTAGTTTTGGAAGCTGATAGTCCAAGATTGAGCAGTCTATATGTTCAACCTTGAGTCGATAGCCTCGTGGCAGGTAATTGACTGATGGAGGTGGTTAAATCTGTAAAGTACTTGCCTTGCAGTAAACACGAGGGACTGGGTTTCGTTCCCAGAACTCAGGGTGCACTCGTAACCTAGTGCTGAGGAGGTGGAGACAAGAGAAATTTCGGAGTTCACTGGCTTATGGTCTAGCTTCCTTGGCAAATTCCAGGCCAGTGAGAAACCTGTCTTTAAAAAAAAGTTGGATGGGGCTGGAGAAATGGCTTAGCGGTTAAGACGTTTGCCTACAAAACCAAAGGACTTCAGTTTGGTTCCCCAGAACCCACGTTAGCCAGATGCACAAGGGGGCGCATGAGTCTGGAGTTCATTTGCAGTGGCTGAAGGCCCTGACACGTCCATTCTCTCTCTCCCTCTCACTAACACTCTCAAATAAATCAATAAATAAAGTTTATTTTAAAAATGTAAAAAAAAAAATAGGGCTGGAGCGATGGCTTGGCGGTTAAGCGCTTGCCTGTGAAGCCTAAGGACCCGGGTTCGAGGCTCGGTTCCCCAGGTCCCACGTTAGCCAGATGCACAAGGGGGCGCACGCGTCTGGAGTTCGTTTGCAGAGGCTGGAAGCCCTGGCGCGCCCATTCTCTCTCTCCCTCTACCTGTCTTTCTCTCTGTGTCTGTCACTCTCAAATAAATAAATAAATAAATAATTTAAAAAAAAATAGAACAAAGATGGATGGTTACCGGGTATGTAGGAGGATCACCATGAGTTCGAGGCCACCCTGAGACTACATAGTGAATTCCAGGTCAGCCTGGGCTAGAGTGAGACCCTACCTCAAAACAAAAACAAAAACAAACAAGATAGATGGTGCCTGAAGAACAACACCCCAGGTTGTCTTCTGACCCCCACATTGGGAAACACACGCACACACACACACACACAGACACATCCTGATCCAGGGAATGCATATGGAAACGATCAAATGGCAAGCCAGGAAGGCAGAGAGATATGGGGGTCAGGTTTGCTTTTTTATAACAAGTTGCTCTTGAGGTAATTAGTCAGGTTCCAAGGGGCAAGGTATTTAATGACCTACATGCCCTGTATGGGGCCCCACTTCTTAAAGAATCCTATTTCAAGCCTTAAAGGCATGAGGACCTGGCTTTGGCTCTCCAGAACCCATGTGAAAACGTGGCCCTGTAATTCCAGCACTGGGGAGGCAGAGACAGAAGGATCCCTGGGTCTTAACAAGCCAGCCAGTCTAGCTGAATCAGTGGGTTCTAGGTTCTGTGAGAGATCCTGTCTCAAGAAACAAGGTGGTGGGCTGGAGAGATGGCTCAGCAGTTAAGGCGCTTGCCTGCAAAGTCTAACAACCTGGGTTCGATTCCCCAGGACCCACATAAAGCCAGATGCACGAAGCGGCACATGGGTCTGGAGTTCCTTTGCAGTGTCTGGGGGCCTTGGTGTTCTCTCTCTCTCTCCTTGCAAATAAAAGTATAAATAAAAAAGTACAAGATGGAAAATGATTGAGGAAGATACCTGACATGGGCTTCTGGCTGCCACATGCTGGAGCTCCTGCACACATGTGTACACACACACACACACACACACACACACACACACACACCACCCCTCACACAGCAGTCAGGATTGGACATGGCTTTCCCTCCCACTCCTAACCCTCCCTCTTGCTCCTGCGCAGAGGCCACCAGGCTGGTGTGCTTCCTCTTCCTGTTAGCTCTAACCTGCTCCACAGCCCCAAGGTGGGAACTGAGGTCTCTGTGATAGCCAGGGACCTCCAGAGAGGCCCAGGGACTTGCTTTAAGTCACATAGTAGGTGGGCTGTTCTCCACATGGTGCCAAGAGTTCCTGAGCCGGACTTTCCACACAGTCCTTCTCCTGTGCAGGGAATCACAGAGTCAGGAGTTGGATGTCCCAAGTTAAAAAAATTATTTAAATATCTATTTATTTTTTAGTTATTAGAGATAGAGAGAGGGAGAGAGAGACAGAGAGAGAGAGAGAGAGAGAGAATGGGCGTGCCAGGGCCTCTAGCTACTACAAATGAACTCCAAATGCATGTGCCACCATATGCATCTGACTTACATGAGACCTGGAGAATCGAACCTGGGTCCTTAGGCTTTGCAGCCATGTGCCTTAACCACTAAGCAATCTCTCCAGCTCCCAAGTTTTTATTTTGAATTTTTTTAATTTAAAGATCTATTTATTTGTTTATTTATTAGAGACAAAGACAGAGAGAGAGAGAGAGGGAGAGAGAGAGAGAGAATGGGCACGCCAGGGCCTCTAGCTACTGCAAACAAACTCCAGACACGTGCACCACTGTGTGCATCTGGCTTATGTGGGACCTGGAGAATTGAACCTGTGTTCTTAGGCTTCGCAGGCAAATGCCTTAATCACTAAGCCATCTCTCTAGCCCCCAAGTTTTATTTTGTTTTTGTTTTTGTTTTTGTTTTTGTTTTTTAGCACTTTTGGCCTTGTTTAGGGCAAGTGACTCCCACTGTTTTAGCAGATGTGGGGTCACAGTCCTGGTGGCCATACTGTCTACTGTGTGGGGTAATTCTAAGGAACAAGGAGATCCAGTGAGCAAGTCACTAGATCCTTGGGTCACCATGCCTGGGTAGCCCTGGCTCCACCCATTACAAGGCTTTCTGTATCTCTGCTTCTCTCATTACCTCATTAGCTAGTTTGGGCACAGTGGTGAAAATTTTCATCTTTGACATAAAATAGTTGTGTTTTTTAGTATTTTATTTTTTATGAGAGAGAGAGAGAGAGAAAGAATTGACATGCCAGGGCCTCCAGCCACTGAAATCAAATTACAGACATGTGCCCATGAGCAAGCTTGCACATGCGTCACCTTGTGTAACTGGCTTATGTGGAGCCTGGAGGGTTGAACATGGGTCCTTAGACAAGCAAGCACCTTGACTGCTAAGCCATCTCTCCAGCCCCCTAGTATTTTACAATTATTTATTGTGTGTGAGAGCAAGAAAGAAAGAGGGAGAGAGAAAGAGAAAATGGATGTACCTGGGCCTCTAGCCAATGCAAACAAACTCCAGATGCATGTTTCACCTTGTTCATCTGGCTTATGTGGATTCTAGGGAATAGAACCTGGGTCCTTGGGCTTCACAGGCAAATGCCTTAACCAATAAGCCATCTATCTCTCTAGCTCAATAGTTGTGTTTTAACAAGAGCCCTCCGGAGATGTAATTTCTTTTTCTTCTTTCCAACATTTAGTTTACTTGTAACATTTTATTATGTACAATTTCAAATCTACAAGAAACTGAAAGAATTCTGCAGTGAACACCCACGTACTAAATCATACACTGAACATTTTGCTGTAGTCGCCTGACTGCATAGATTTTGTTTCTTCATGTAGAGGAGTAACCCTCATGTTAGACTGGAGAAGGCAGGCACTGGCGACAAGAGAGTGTGAGGATTGTTACTAGCAAGCTGCTCATATTGCTATTTCTTTTTTCTTTCCTTTTTAAAAATTTTTAAAAATTTTACTTGCAAGGAGAAAGCGAGCCAGATTCTCCTGTTGCTTCAAACGAACTCCAGTTGCATGCGCAGCACTTTGTGCATCTGGCTTTACGTGGGTACTGGGGAATCGAGCCCAGGCTGTTGGGCTTTGCAAGCAAGAACCTTTAGCCACTGAGCCATCTCCCCAGCTCCTCACTTTCTCTTTAAATTGAGAAGAATGGGGCTGGAGAGATGGCTTAGCGGTTAAGCGCTTGCCTGTGAAGCCTAAGGACCCCGGTTCGAGGCTCGGTTCCCCAGGTCCCACGTTAGCCAGATACACGAGGGGGCGCACGCGTCTGGAGTTCGTTTGCAGAGGCTGGAAGCCCTGGCACGCCCATTCTCTCTCTCTCCCTCCATCTGTCTTTCTCTCTCTGTCTGTCGCTCTCAAATAAATAAATAAATAAATAAATAAGTGAACAAATTGAGAAGAATGTACATTTTATTTTGTTTAAGCAATAAAAGGAAAACAAAACATACCATAGTGGTTAAGACCAGATGGGG
Source organism: Jaculus jaculus (assembly GCF_020740685.1). NCBI lineage: Eukaryota > Metazoa > Chordata > Mammalia > Rodentia > Dipodidae > Jaculus > Jaculus jaculus. The sequence continues at coordinate 158,200,477 of NC_059106.1, forward strand.
CGAAAGAAGAAAAAGAGGACTTTGGTCTGCAGTGGATAGAGGGAGAAAAGGAAAGGAAGGGGCGTAAGGAGATGGTGGAGGGAGGGGCGTGCAGGGGCTCGGGGAGTGGGATGGAGATAAGCTGTAGGTGTAAGGCGGGGGCTGCCTCTGGTGACAGGCAGGTGCCCACAGCAGCTCTGGGGTGTTGGCAGGGGATGAGGCTGCTGGGCTTGTGTCTCAACTGCAAGCTCTGGATTTGGTCTTGGTTCACACGCTTACCTGTGTCACCTTTTAAATTTGTGGTCAAGTCACTTGTTGCTGTATGCCTCAGTTTCCCCGGTAGGAAATGTACATGAATTATATTGGTTAGCTTTCTATTGTTGTAACAAATACCTGAGACAACCATATTACAAACAGAAAAGGGCCGGGCGTGGTGGTGCATGCCTTTAATCGCAGCACTCAGGAGGCAGAGGTGGGAGCCCGAGGCCACCCTGAGACTACATAGTGAATTCCAGGTCAGCCTAGGCTAGAGCGAGACCCCACCTTGAAAAAACAAAAGAGAGAGGAAAGGCCTTTCTGCCTTACCGTTTTGGCCCGTGCTCAGTTGGACTTCATTGCTTTGGATGTCATGGTGGCGTTAAGCATGCGCCACCGTGCCTGGCTTCATCTTTTCTCACCTTTTTCTTGTCTCTCATCATTTAACAAGAAGGGAGAGGGTGAAATTACTTGCAGGATTTCCAGGAAAGCTGATCCTCAAGAAAATGATGGAATTTCTTTCTGTTTCCATCTACAGAAAGTTTATAAGGAGATTATTCAGGGTTCTTATCCCCCAGAATTATCAGTTACGTCAACCTTCTGCAAATTTCTTCAGGGACAGTCCTTACCAAGCCCTCAATGGGACAGAGGTCCGTGGGACATGCTGAGGAAGGTGTAAAAGTCAGTTCCACATTGCTGGGATAAACTCTCAAGCAGACACAGTTTATGAGATTAATGGGATTTATTTCAGGCTTACAGATCCAGGGGAAGTTCCATAATGGCAGAAGAAGCTGGCTTCCACTCACAGATCTAAGCAGAGAGAAACCATCAAACAGCCAGTCAGTGAGTTCGAGGCCAGTCTGAGACTACATAGGGAATTCCTGGTCAGCTTGGGCTAGAGCGAGACCCTACCTTGAAAAATCAACCAACCAACCAACCAAACAAACAAACAAAATCTCCCTGAGTCTGTTGGGGGACATCTATTCGCACTACCACAGATGGCAAACTGCCACTTCTCACACCCCAGTTAGCCATTAATGACTTGCCCCATGAGCGTATACACTAGAGGTGAAATTGCCAATTGCTTATATAATTCTTATTTATTCGTTTATTTAAATTAAGTACACTTTATATGGATACATTGTGTGTTGGTACTGCTTACCTAACTTATTGTCCCTGGGAAGTTTCACTTCTTGGCTTGTCCAAGCCAAGGAAGTTCTCGTTAGCCAAAACCAAATGGGGAAAATGAAAAATGCATTCTGAAGTCTTTGAGGCCTAGGACTAACATTACGGAGCCTCCGGGAAATTACATAGCCTCGCCTCATGGGATTCTCCAACATGACCGTGAAAGCATTTGTCCATCTAGTCATTCACCCATCTGCCTGTGTTATGAGAGCAGTTGACACACGCAGGGCCTCGTACGTTGGGGTCCCAACCTGATAGGACATTGATATCCTTGCCATGAAGAAGCTGAGCTGCCTCCAGATTCTTTTTTTTTTTTATTTTGTTGTTGTTTATTTTTATTTATTTATTTGAGAGCGACAGAGAGAGAAAGAGGCAGAGAGAGAGAGAGAGAGAGAGAGGAGAGTGGGTGCGCCAGGGCGGCTTAGCCACTGCAAATGAACTCCAGACGCGTGCGCCCCCTTGTGCATCTGGCTAACGTGGGTCCTGGGGAATCGAGCCTTGAACCGGGCTCCTTAGGTTTCACAGGCAAGCGCTTAACCGCTAAGCCGTCTCTCCAGCCCCAGATTCTGGTTTTATTCTTTTTTTTTTTTTAAATTTATTTATTTGAGAGCGACAGACACAGAGAGAAAGACAGGTAGAGGGAGAGAGAGGGAATGGGTGCGCCAGGGCCTCCAGCCTCTGCAAACGATCTCCAGACGCGTGCGCCCCCTTGTGCATCTGGCTAACGTGGGACCTGGGGAACTGAGCCTCGAACCGGGGTCCTTAGGCTTCACAGGCAAGCGCTTAACCGCTAAGCCATCTCTCCAGCCCTGATTTTATTCTTTTATTTACTTATTTGGGGCAGGGAGAGAGAATGAGAGAATGGGCATGCCGCTGTGAAAGAACTCCAGATGCATGGGCCACCTTGTATATCCGGCTTTACGTGGGTACTGGGAAATCGAACCCAGGTCCATTTGGCTTCGCCAGCAAGTTGCCTTAACCACTGAGCCATCTCTCCAGGCCCAATGCTGATTTTAAGACTGTATGACTTTGTTTCATTGTTGTAGTTTTTTTTGTTTTGTTTTTTCTTTATTTTTATTTTTATTGTTTGGTTTTTCGAGGTAGGGTCTCACTCTAGCCCAGGCTGACCTGGAATTCACTATGTAGTCTCAGGGTGGCCTCGAACTCATCGTGATCCTTCTACTTCTGCCTCCCGAGCACTGGGATTAAAGGGGTGCGCCACCACGCCCGGCTCGAGACTGTATGTTGTAGACTTGGAAGTATGGATGAACAGACCTGGCTAACCCTGAACACACACAGCTGGTAGATCTCAGGGCAAATGCTTCTCAGTCTCTCATCACCATGTCTCAGCTTGTAGGATATAAATTGTTTGAGTTCATTGGCTTGTTGTTAAAGGAAAAGTTTGGTGTTTTTTTGTTTGTTTGTTTGTTTTGTTTTTTCAAGGTAGGGTCTTGCTCTAGCCCAGGCTGACCTAGAATTTACTATGTAGTCTTAGGGTGGCCTTGAGCTCACTGCAATCCACCTACCTCTGCCTCCTGAGTGCTGGGATTAAAGGTGTGTGCTACCAGGCCCGGCTTCCCCCCCAAAAAAAACTCTTAACACAGTCAACTTTAGCCATAGCAATGAAGCAGTGAACATCATGATCATTTATGTCTGACTTTGGAGAACATGATGGGATTTTTTTTTTTTTTTTTTTTTTTTGCAACAACTGACCTTACTTGTGTTCTGTTAGTCTGAAAGTGTACTTCCCCTTTCCCTGATGGCAGTAACTTCCCTTGGGTGGAAAGGGCTCCAGAAATAGGCTCAGTGTTTAGAAAGCACAAGCCTTTGACTTTCACTACAAGTAATCCATGAAGTGGATTATCCAGACACCAACACAAGTGAGCCGGGCGTGGTGGCGCACGCCTTTACTCCCAGCACTCGGGAGGCAGAGGTAGGAGGATCGCCATGAGTTCGAGGCCATCCTGAGACTACATAGTGAATTCCAGGTCAGTCTGGGCCAGAGTGAGATCCTACCTCGAAAAATCTAAAAAAAAGCGGGGGTGGGGGGAAGAGATTCCATATTTCTCCACATGAAACAAAACTGTGGCAAACAATAGACGCCATGACAAAGAAACATGTCCCATTGATTCCTCTCATTCCTTTCTCTGCTCCTTGTCTCTAAATAGATGCTTTAGTGGCCCTTGGGTCTGTGCCCTTGTACACATTCCATTTCCGTACCACTGCCAGTCGCCGCGTGCTGTCAGGCTGCGTGAGGCGGAGCGCTTACCTCCTGTGTCTCTGTGCAGAGCTCTCAGAGTCCGCAAGAAGATGTCCGGGGAGAAGATGCCCGTGAAGATGATCGGTGACATCCTGAGCGCCCAGCTGCCACACATGCAGCCCTACATCCGCTTCTGCAGCTGCCAGCTCAACGGGGCCGCCCTGATCCAACAGAAGACGGACGAGGCCCCGGACTTCAAGGACTTTGTCAAAGTAAGGAGGCCGGGCTGCAGGGAGATCCCTGGAGACCCTTTCCAGGGTGGCGTCCCTCAGGCAGCTGGGTATGTGAGGGGTTCATCAGAAATCTGGAGGTAACCTTCCGCCAAGGTCAGCAAGGATGACAGTCTTGACTGGCCCTGAGCTGGTGGTAGAAGTGGCTGTCACCTAAGGGCTGCACTGGGAGAGAAGGGCTAGCTCTGGACCTGAACGCCTTGAAATGTCTCCAGGGATCTGTTTTCTAGGTCTCAGTGGTGGTGTTGAGGTTTAAATTACTTGTGTCAGGCTAGAGAGATGGCTCCGTGGTTAAGGCGCTTGCCTGCAAAGCCAAAGGATGCAGGTTTAATTCCCCAGGGCTCACGTAAGCCACATGCACAGGGTGGGACATGCATCTGGAGTATTTGCAGTGGCTGGAGCACCTATACTCCTCTCTCTCTCTCTCTCTCACGCTCTCTTTCTTTCTCTCTCTCTCACACACACGAATAAATAAAACTACAACATTTAAAATTATTCATCTCATTTATCCAGCCCAGGCAAATTTCCGTTTAATCTCAGCCTCCTCAACTTTCTACTCATCTCTGCCCTTTGCCTGCTAAGAGAATGCCAAGGGGTCCCCATGGCTTCTTGGTTCTTTTTCCAGTCAGAAAGCATGGGCTCAAGGTCTTGGAGGCCCATGGGAGTGGGCGTGGGATGCCACAACCCTTGCCTAAGGGCTCGCAGGGCTGGAAAGCCATGCATTTACCAGTGATCCTTTATTGGGGGGGGGGGAATGCCAATGTTGTTGGAAGTCCCCAATCTGCCCTGGAGTAATGGGACTTGGTGTTGGACAGAGTGGGACCCTGTTGGTTACATTGAAGCACTTTAACAGCCCTCATCACTCTCAGGGTAGAAACATGAGAAGACTGTGGAGATGGCTCAGTGGTTAACGACACTTGCTTACAAAGCCTGCTGGCCCAGGTTCAACTCTGCAGCACCCATGTGAAGCTGGATGCAGAGCAGCTTATGCATCTGATCCCAACATGCCTCTAACAATGGAAGGTGGAGCCAGGAGCATCCAAGCTCACGCTCAGCTACTCTGACGTTCCTTTGCAGTCTGTTTGCAGCAGCAAGGAGCCCTGTCTCAAAGAAGATGAAGCACAGCTATCTCAGATTTGTTCTCTGCCTTCCACACATGCACCAAGGCATATAGCCCCATATAGATATGCAAATAAATGAATAAATACAAATCTTTGAAAAGGAAGAGAACAAAAATAACTTCCCTTAACCAGGTGCATTTTGGTGAATGAACAAGAGGCATCGCTTAGTTCGTACGTTAGGCATTTGAGGGTTAAGCCATCCTTGCCTCCTCAAGAGTCACCTTTGCTGGGATGGAGAGATGGCTAGCGGTTAAGCGCTTGCCTGTGAAGCCTAAGGACCCTGGTTCGAGGCTCCATTCCCCAGGACCCACGTTAGCCAGATACACAAGGGGGTGCACACGTCTGGAGTTTGTTTGCAGTGGCTGGAGGCCCTGGCGGGCCCATTCTCTCTCTCTCTCTCTCTCTCTCTCTCTCTCTCTCTCTGTCTTTCTCTTTCTGTCTGTCTGTCGCTCTCAAATAAATAAATAAGAATAAAAATAACAACAACAACAAAAAAAGAATCACCTTTGCTGAGTCATCCTTGTGAGGTATAACTATAACTTCTTAGTCATGCTCTCCCGTAAACACATGGCTTCTTTCCCACCATCTGGTGTTCCTCAACATTAGTGCGTTGCTAGCTAATGAGCGAGGCATTCTGAGGACCCTCGAAGGGGAGCGAGAGAGCTAAGAGGTAGGTCAAGGCTGAGGTGGCGATGGAGGCCAGGCACCAGCCCCCAGGCTGCCAGCACTTTCAGCCAAGGGCGCAGTTGCTGGTCACAGACAGGAGGAAGTCATTCTTAAACTTCAGGGAAATGCTGATGCCAGGCCAAGGCAAGGGGCTTGCTGTCCCTCCCCTCCCCTGTTCTCTCCAATGTTCTCTGCCTCGTCTGGCTTTGCCATCTGTGAGCGTTCCCAGTGATGGTGTCCATGGCTGGGCGTCAGGCTCAGGAGCAGACAGTCTTCGGTGTCAGGGTCTCTCCCACCTGCACCTAAGGTATTAAGCCAGACCTGAGTCTTTGAGGGAGGGTAAGTATATAATTCCAGTGACTTGATTGAAGACAGAGCATGGGGGGGGGGGTGGTAGAAAGACCCATGCCCACTCGAAGAGGCAACAGAATTGGCAAAAGCTGTGGAAGAGGCTGAAAGCCCAGAGTGGAGACAAACGGAGTCTCTGCCCTCACATCTCACACCTCACACCCTGCCGGGAGCTCCCAGAGGCATTTGCTGGATCTGCCTAAAACCAGTCCATCAGATTCAGCTACCCTCCCCCGTCCCCCGGCTTCTGTAGGACTTTTTATTTCATTGAGTATTCATATGACTCATTTAGCCTCCTGGGATGTTATCAAGATTTTTTTTTTTTCAGACATCTGGAGGAAATAGTCTCTATGAAGCCAGAATCTTCTCCCACAGAAGGTGTGCTGAGTCTAGAGGGCATAGCGTCCATACCCTTGACGAATGGGTCATAAGTGAGGGTCTCCCATCTCCTCTTCGAAAATCACCTTAGCATAGACCACAGTCACTGGACAGACCTTTCCAGTCCTGGGTTCTTTAGTTCTTACCCAGGTAAATGGGTCATGAGTAGGGAGTCCTAAATGACCAATGTTGATGTCACCAATCATGGATTTTGCAGATTCCTGAAGCACATTTTTTTTTTAAATCTCTTTTTCCAGAGGTTAGCAATGGATCCCCGGTGTAAAGGGATGCCACTGTCCAGCTTTATCCTGAAGCCCATGCAACGTGTCACGAGATACCCACTGATCATTAAAAATGTAAGTACCCCACGTCTTTACGAGCAGGTGAAGGCTTTCTCGGCGGCCCCGGAGGGGGCTGGAGGCGAGGGTAGGTTCCCAGCCAATGCACCTGGTGGCTGTTGTATAGAAAAGCATGTGCCAACGGGAGGCTGGAGCCATCTGCTTCCTGACTCAGAGGGGAGAAAAAAACCCAACTGGTTTAGTATGAAAAAGACTAGGACGGCACAGCTTTCAGATGGCAATCAAGTGACTTCTAAATCAGAAAATGAGAGCTTAGTTATATTTTTTTTTATTTATTTGAGAGTGACAGAGACAGAAAGAGGGAGAGAGAGAGAGAGAGAATGGGCGTGCCAGGGCCTCGAGCCACTGCAAACGAACTCCAGACACGTGCGCCCCCTTGTGCATCTGGCTAACATGGGTCCTGGAGAATCAAGCCTCGAACCAGGGTCCTTAGGCTTCACAGGCAAGAGCTTAACCGCTAAGCCATCCCTCTATTTTTTAAAAATATTCTATTTATTTGCAAGCAGAGAGAGCAAGAAGAAAGGCAGGAGGAGAGAAAAGGGAGAATGGGCGCACCACAGCGTTTAGCCACTGCAGATGAACTCCAGATTCATGCGCCAGTTTGTGCATCTGGCTTTATGTGGATACTGGGGAACAGAACCTGGGTCATTGGGCTTTGCAGGAAAGCGCCTTAACTGCTGAGCCATCTCTCCGGCGTGAGAGCTTAGTTCTTGATGCTTCTGCTCACACGTGATTCCGGCAGCGTGCTGGCTGCCTTCCTTTACCCGAGAAGCTCCTTCCCGTCTATGGTTTTCTCTCTCCCAGCTCCACAGTTGCTCTCATTAGCTCAGTGCTTGTCTTTACTGCCCCCGATGTTTAGCTACAAGTTGAAGTTGGAAACAAGCTTTTAAAATAGATGCTGCAGAACTAACCAACCAAAAAACAAATATGTGTGTGTGTGTGTGTGTGTGTGTGTGTGTGTGTGTGTGTGTATATATTGCTATTAAAAAGGGAAATACAGGGCTGGGGAGATGGCTCAGCTGGAAAGAAGCCTTGCTGGGTAAGCTGAGACCACCTGAATCAGGCTGGCCAGCCAGTCTGATGTGTGTGAGAGAGCGTGGACGGTAGCTTTGGGTTCAGTGAGAGACCCTCCCTCTTCCTCAAGGAATCATGCAGAACCGTGGAGGAGGACACTCAGCATTCTCCTCTGGCCTCAGCATGCATTTCATGAAGCACACACATCTGCATGCACACACACACACGTGCTTACATCACACCACACATACTGCACACATATGTGCATACATCACACACATCACACCACCCATACCACACACACGTATATATCACACACATCACACCACAATACTACACACACACACACGTGCATACATCACACACGTAATCACCACCCACACTACGCCATGAAGTGGGTCCTCCTGCAAGGCCACTCACTCAGCATGGTGGCTGTCACGCTCCAGGTCGTGGCCGCGTGGGCGCACAGAGCCGTGGTTGCTCAGGAAAGGACTGGGCTCTACCTCCACTAGTCTGCCTCTTCCAGGGCAGTGGGGTACAGGTCCACCCACGTGGCCTAAAAGCTGCCACCTGAGACAGTCGATGTCTTCTGTTCTTCTGCATAGATCCTGGAAAACACCCCCGAAAACCACCCTGACCACAGCCACTTGAAGCACGCCCTGGAGAAGGCAGAAGAGCTGTGCTCCCAGGTGAACGAGGGGGTGCGCGAGAAGGAGAACTCTGACCGGCTGGAGTGGATCCAGGCCCACGTACAGTGTGAAGGCCTGTCTGAGGTAGCCGCCTGGGGAGTGGGACGTGGGCCTCAGGGCCGAGCCTCACAGCCAGCACCAAAGAGGAGAAGGAATGTCACAAACCATCCTCTCCTCCAGCCTCCAGTTTTCTGATTCTCTCTTCAGCCTCTTCTCTTCTGTTCTTTTTATTCAGTGGGCGACTTTTACATTTTTTGGTCATATTATTTCCCATTGCCAGAAATTCCATTCATTTTCTCTAACTTCCTGGTTTCTTTCATGTGTTTTGCTCCTTGCTCAAATGTCTATGTTTCTCATTCATTTCTTAATACATTTTATACATATTCACATATACCCCGTATCTCATAGTCCCAAACCTAAAGCTGTGGGTCTTATTCTTCTGTCCATTGTTTCTGTTTGCCTTATCCATGCCTTATTTTGTTTTTTTCTGTATTGTGATTTTTTTTTTTCTCTGCTAGCAATCAAACCTAGGTCTTCTGCATGCTGAACAAGTGATATATTACTGACTAATGCCCCCAGCTCCCATATTGTGATTTTGTTTTTGACTGTAAATCATTGTTCCCTAGAATTCCACCTGTGGCTGTCTTTGCTCTTTGAACCTGCATCCTTCTTGACAGGAAGACTACTCAGATCACTGGAAATTACACTTAGGAGTTGGGGATGACACCAAATGTGTGACTTACAGTTGTGAACTTGTGTGAGAGCTGCCTGGTCAGAAGTTCTCAGGGGGAAATACTCTTACACTTACATCAAGGTCAAATCATCCTTTCCTAGGCTTGGCTTGGCAGTTTATGCCTTTAATCCCAGCACTCAGGGGGCTGAAGTAAGAGAACGTCCATGAGTTTGAGGCCAACCTGTACTGTGGAGTGGGCTCCAGATCAGTCTGGGCTACAGTGAGACCTTATTTCAAAAACAAACACTATCCCTTGTGCACTTGAGTTCACTTGTCATTTATTATTTTGGCTTGTGTTTTGGGAACATCCATGAAATCTCTTGCCTCAGCCCTGAGCATCTCTCTGTATCCAACATAGCTGTTGAAATGGAAATTCACCAGAGCCAACAAGGAGTCTTAGGGCTAAACCTGGAGTTGATGCCTGATTATCTTTCATTTTCATTTTGGTTTTGACCTCTGAACATTTCTTTTTTCTTTCTTTTTTTTCTTCCCCTTCTTTCTTTCCTTCCGTTCCGTCCTTCCTTTCTTTCTTTCTTGTCGGGTCTCACTGGAGCCCAGGCTGACCTGGAATTCACTCTGTAGTCTCAAGGTGGCCTCAAACTCATGGTGATCCTCCTACCTCTGCCTCCCAAGTACTGGGATTAAAGGCATGCACTACAACACCTGGATCTTTTCTTTTGTGTGTGTGTGTTTCGAGGTAGGGGCTCACCCTAATCCAGGCTGACCTAGAACTCACACTGTATAGTCTCAGGCTGGCCTCAAACTCACAGTGATCTTCTTACCTCTGCCTCCCAAGTGCTAGGATTAAAGGCATGTACCACCGTGTCTGGCTACTATACATATAAATATAAATATATACACCAGTTAGCCTTTTAAAATAATTTATTTTATTTTTTGTTTATTTGACAGAGACAGAGAAAGAGACAGATAGAGAAATAATGGGCATTTGAGGGCCTCCACTCACTGCAAACGAAATCCAGGCACATGTGCCACCTTGTGCATCTGGTTATGTGGCTACTGGGGAAATGGACCTAGGTCCTTAGGCTTCGCAGGCAAACACCTTAACTAAGCTAAGCCATCACTCCAGCCATGCATTTTGCTCTTTTAAGCTTTTGTTGTCATGCATCCTCACCACCTACTCTGCTTCCAAGTCTTCGTTTACATTTTTTTCTCTCTTCACTTCACCTTTACTCTCCTTCATTCTTCCTGCCTGATTTTGCTCTCCGTATACATGTGCAGATGTGCACAGATGTGTGTACAAACATGGTTCATGAGGGTTTCCCAAGATGCCTTGGCAGAAGTGTCTCTCTCCTTCCCTGTGGTTTCTTCCTTCTTCATAGGCTACAGACCTATGTTCAATCTCTCTCCAGATCCCAGGTAAAACAGGCACACAAAGGTGAGTGCAAAGTCACGCATGCCCACTAGGAGGCAGTCACCGCATAATGTCAACTCTACTGATGTCCTTCCTACCCCATATCCCATCCCCCTTTAGCATAGGTGAAGATAAGGCAAATTTGTAAGCCGCCTCATCGGAGTTAAGTGATGGCTGTGGGCTCCCATTTAGAAATCAGGGACACAACAAAATGTGAGGAATGATGAGGGAGAACGAGGTGACCAGCACATTGAGGACGGAAAGCAGGAAGGGACAGTCATATGGATGTTCAGAGAGGCACTGGAAAGATGAAGATGTCTGTGTCCAGCAAGGAATCAGAGCTGGGCTTGGTGAGTGCAGCGCCCAGCCACAAAGGGCATCGGTGTCAGGTGTTGTGAGTGGCCAGCATGCTGGTGAGGGGTGTGGAGGCGCCACAGGCCATGGTGGGTAAGTGAGACGGAAGTCAGGCCAAGTAAGACCTGTGAATTCTCTAACGGGTGTGTTGTCTTCCTCCTGGAGACAAGCGACCCGAATGACTCCCACACCGGTCAATCAGAATTGCTGGGGCAGCAGTGTGTTCTCCTGAGGGGCCACCCTGAGTCCCACCACTTCAGGCCATGGGGCTCAGGGGTGAGGGCTTCACCTTAAGATGTCAAGAATAGCCAGGTGTGGCAGACCTTGCCTGTAATGCCAGCATTTGGGAGGCCAAGGCAGGAGGATTGCCACGAGTTGGACAGCAGCCTGGACTACATGGTGAGACACTGGTCTCAAATTAAAAAGAAAAAAAAAAGGGCTGGAGAGATGGCTTAGCAGTTAAGTGCTTGCCTGTGAAGCCTAAGGGCCCCGGTTCGAGGCTCGATTCCCCAGGTCCCACGTTAGCCAGATGCACAAGGGGGCGCACGCGTCTGGAGTTTGTTTGCAGAGGCTGGAAGCCCTGGCGCGCCCATTCTCTCTTTCTCCCTCTATCTGTCTTTCTCTCTGTGTCTGTCGCTCTCAAATAAATAAATAATTAAAAAAAAAATTCTTTAAAAAAAAAAAAGGGGGCTGGAGAGATGGCTTAGTGGTTAAGCGCTTGCCTGTGAAGCCTAAGGACCCCGGTTCAAGGCTCGGTTCCCCAGGTCCCACGTTAGCCAGATGCACAAGGTGGCGCACACATCTGGAGTTCGTTTGCAGAGGCTGGAAGCCCTGGCGCGCCCATTCTCTCTCTCTCCCTCTATCTGTCTTTCTCTCTGTGTCTGTCGCTCTCAAATAAATAAGTAAAAAATTAAAAATTAAAAAAAAAAAGAGGGCTGGAGAGATGGCTTAGTGTTAAAGCGTTTGCCTGTGAATGCTACGGACCTATGTTTAATCTCTCTCTAGATCCCAGGTAAAACAGGCACACAAAGGTGAGTGCAAGGTCACGCATGCCCGCTAGGTGGCATAAGCATCCTGAGTGTGATTTCAGTGCCTGAGTGCCAATTCTCTCTCTCTCTTAAAAAAAAAAAAAAGAGGAGATGCTAAGAATAAAATATGTTCTTGTCATTTGGTTTTTATAGCTTATAAACTTTCTGCAGCCAGATGACTGTCATTTATTGACTGCTCTTCTATTGTAGCCCAGCCTGATGTCTTCCTGGTGTTCTCAGTAATGACAAGAGATCGTGCTGGCTTCTGCTTTGTCTCATGACCACAGTGTGGACCACGCGTGGCTCTCAGTTGGTTGCATACCAGTGATTCCATTTCAAATAAATGCTGTCTAACGTCAAGATGACTCCCACTTCATGTATAATCAGTTAGCCTTGCCAACTGAGGGTGTTCTCTTAGTGATATTTAATCCAGTGACATTGCCATTTCTGGATTCATTGTCCTCAGAGCTTTGAGTTCTCTTGGCAGCCAAGGAGGCCCACATCGAGCTCTGGGTTCCTGGTCAGGAGCAGGAGGGAGAAGGCTATTCTTCGGCTCCCTCAGTGTCTTGCGGGGAGGCTAGAGCTTGTCCTTGCTCTGTGGAGCTAATTGTGGAGCAGAGTGGATGCTCTTCTTGTGACCTCCAAATTGCTGATAGTTGACTCACCACCAATCTTTCTCTCATATTGGAGGTCGACAGATGGCCTCCAGCATCTCTTAGGAGTCTTGTATTGTGAGCTCCATTGCTTCGTTCCTGATACACTCCTCAGAGAAGATTGTAGGCGATTATAAGTCTGGAGAGAAACTTGGCCTTGAAAGGCAGCTGAATGGAGTGTCACTGAAGGCAGATGTGGGCCATGGCAGACGTATGGGCACGTGGAGACCATGAAGGGGCACACAGCTGTGACATGTTTTCCTCAGTCTTTCTCCAAGGGCCCTTTGTGAGGTTGAATCCTCAGCTTCTGGGTTTCCCTTCATAGTCTGCCGGTGTGTGACATGAGGGCCCCAGGGAGATGTTGCAGTCCCATGTCAACACGCACAGCTGCCCCTTCGGGTTGGTTAGTGGCAGGGAGAAAGCTGTCCCCTTCACAATTTCCAAACAAGTGAGTGCACTTAACTGTTGCATTGAGTTTTGAGGGGGACACTCAACACCACCGAGTTTGCCAGCCCCTCTCATGCTAGGTGCCCCCGGATTCTAGTTGTACCTGGGAAAGTAGCGTTTGTCCCATGAACCTGAAGAGTCCCGTTTGCTTCCCAGGAAGCTCTAAGGACTCTCTGAGCCCTCGTGAGTCTCCGTGTTGGAGCTGCTTGTACCATTCCGGTGTAGCATCTTGCTCCAAGCAGATGGTCATCGAGGTGGGAGCTGGTGGGGCAATTTTCTTCATGATGCCCAATTTGTTTAGTAAGGGGAAGGACATGCACATCACATCCTAAGAATTTGAGCAAAGCCTTAGGGGAAAAGCCTCAGGAATCATAGCCAAGGCTCATCCTAACACTTGGAGTTCCCAGAACCATACCTTTGGTTCTAGAAGCTTCTCTGGAAGTTGTCAAAACCATCCTTGATTTGTGCCTGGAATACAGGCCAGCTGGTGCCAAACCTCAGGTTCCGATGGAGCCCACGCTTCTAAATGCAGAGAAACAAAAATAAAGGGTGACCTTCCTTCATCCTATCTTCTTTTTTTTTTTTTTTTTCATTTTGTTTTCCTTTCTCAGCAACTGGTGTTCAATTCAGTGACCAATTGCTTGGGGCCACGCAAGTTCCTGCACAGTGGGAAGCTCTACAAGGCCAAGAGCAACAAGGAGCTGTACGGTTTCCTTTTCAACGACTTCCTCTTACTGACCCAAATCACGAAGCCCTTAGGCTCTTCTGGCACGGACAAAGTCTTCAGTCCCAAATCGAACCTGCAGTATAAAATGTACAAAACAGTGAGTTCCATTCGAGTTGCCATAGAGGGGCTGATGTGTTTGGGGAAGAGGAGATTTTCAGAAAGACTCAGTTTTCGTAGTGTCTGGGGCTGTGGTGTGGAGGAGAAGGTGAAAGAGATGAGTCAGGACTAAGTAAGTGAACAGTCAAATCAGAGGACAGTCTTCATCCCACCACAGCTGCCACAGCACGCAATTCCAATGTGAATCATCTTAGCTTCCAAGTGGTTGCCGTGGGTCCCCCACTCCTCACCTGACAAACACATGCCTCACCCCATAAAACTGACAGCATAGCCGGGCGTGGTGGTGCACGCCTTTAATCCCAGTACTCAGGAGGCAGAGGTAGGAGGAGAGCCGTGAGTTCGAGGCCACCCTGAGACTCCATAGTGAATTCCATCCAGGTCAGCCTGAGCTAGAGAGAGACCCTACCTCGAAAAACCAATAAAATAAAATAAAACCTGACAGCATAGAATATAGACGAGGTGGCATGCACACATGCTTGTGGTCTCACGTGGCCACACAGCGCACACTCTCAGAGCTTGCTGGACACACCTTGCTTTGTAACGCCCATGTGCTATTCCTTTGCAGCCTATTTTCTTAAATGAGGTTCTAGTCAAGCTGCCCACTGACCCTTCTGGAGATGAGCCCATCTTCCACATCTCCCACATCGACCGAGTCTACACCCTCCGAGCGGAGAGCATCAACGAACGGTAAGCCTGGAAACCTCTCTAGCACTGGGCATGGCCCACATGTCCCCAGCACCCCCCAGTACCCTCTGGTGGGGGTGGAGAGACCATCATACTTTAAAAAATCTTTTTTTTTAAATTTATTTATTTATTTATTTGAGAGTGATAGACACAGAGAGAAAGACAGATAGAGGGAGAGAGAGAGAATGGGCGCGCCAGGGCTTCCAGCCTCTGCAAACGAACTCCAGACGCATGCACCCCCTTGTGCATCTAGCTAACGTGGGACCTGGGGAACCGAGCCTCGAACCGGGGTCCTTAGGCTTCACAGGCAAGCGCTTAACCGCTAAGCCATCTCTCCAGCCCTAAAAAATCTTTTTATTTATTTATTTATTTGCAAGCAGAGAAAGATAAAAGAGAGACAAACAGAGAAAATGGGCACACTAGGGCCTCCAGCTACTGTAAATAGACTCCAGATGCATGTGCCACTTCATGCATCTGGCTTTACATGGATCCTGGGGAATTGAACTTGGGCTGTTAGGCTTTGTAAACAAGTGCCTTAACCCCTAAGCCAGCTCTCCAGACCCCCCCTACTGACGTAGAATTTACTATGTAGCCTCAGGGTGGCCTCAAACTCATGGTGATATTCCTACCTCTGCCTCCTGCGTGCTGGGATTTAAGGTATGTGCCACCATTCTCTGGCTCCCCATACTTTTTTTTTAAAATTTATTTATTTGAGAACGACAGACACAGAGAGAAAGACAGATAGAGGGAGAGAGAGAGAATGGGCGCGCCAGGGCTTCCAGCCACTGCAAATGAACTCCAGACGCGTGCGCCCCCTTGTGCATCTGGCTAATGTGGGACCTGGGGAACCGAGCCTTGAACTGGGGTCCTTAGGCTTCACAGGCAAGCGCTTAACTGCTAAGCCATCTCTCCAGCCCCCCATACTGTTTTTTAGGGCCTCTTAGAAGCTGGACGTACAGCGTGCATTCTTCATAATAAAATGGGCTGAAACCAGTTTTGCTTGAGTTTTTTTGTTTGTTCTTTTATTTTCTTTCTTTTCTTTTCTTTTCTTTTTTTTTTTTTTTTTTTTTTTTTTTGGTTTTTTGAGGCAGGGTCTCACTCTAGCCCAGGCTGACCTGGAATTCACTATGTAGTCTCAGGATGGCCTTGAACTCACAGCAATCCTTGTACCTCTGCCTCCCAAATGCTGGGATTAAAGGCGTGCGCCACCACACCAGGCTGTGTTTTTTTTTTTTTTTTTTTTTTTTTTTTTAAGAAATTTTCATCATTGTTTGAGATAAATAGGGCATCTCAGATCTCCTAAGTTTCCCAGGCAGCCAAACCCAATAGGAGAGTTATTTTTGGACGAACAGGACCACCCACAACCACACCTTCCACCCTCAGGCCCCAGGATGCTCATTCTGCACCCTCGGGCGTGAGCGTTTGGCTTCCGTCTCTGCTTCTCTCCGGGAGCCAGCTGAAATCGATCACTTTCTGTCGGGAGAGCTTGACACAGACCAACAGCATTCCAAAGACCGGGTGTGCCAAGCAGGAAAGTTGGCTAAGGTTACCGTGCATATGGCTCCCAGAGCCAAACGAAGGAGAAAACAGTATGCCAAGGCCCCTCCCGCCACGTTCTTTGCTTTTTCGTGTGAAGTGGATCATGGGTGATTTCGGAAAAAAAAAAAAAAAAAAAAAAGAGCCTTCTGTCTTCCTGGTTTGGACAAACAGGGGATGCTTTTCAGTGAGGGAGGAAGAGGAGCCTTGTGCCCACACCTCTTCTAGCATGGCACAGCACTTATCAGCCTTTTCCCATGGGAGTGTAGGTCTGGGGTACAGCCACAAAAACACCGCTCATTTCTTCTGGACTAGAGGCAGAGATAGTAGTCATGGCATGTGACTTTACAGAGTCTCTTTCCTGAGCCTTTGTTGCAAAAATCAAGCGAACCAAGGAAAAGCGGTCCTGAAAACAGAAGTTGAGCAGACCTGAAGCTGTTTTCCCTGAGTTCTGTTTGGCAATATTCTGTCTTTTCCCATCCAAGGACGGCCTGGGTGCAGAAAATCAAAGCTGCATCTGAGCTCTACATAGAGACGGAGAAGAAGAAACGAGAGAAGGCGTATCTTGGTAATTTACTGCCGGAATGCAGGGCCTATGGGCTCCAGAAGGCTGGGGTGGGAAAGTCATGGGTTTCAGTTCAGGTTTCTTGAACATGTGCCTGGAAATGGGGAAGGGTGAGACGGTATGGAAACGGGTGCAAAGGGAGATTGCGGGCTGATGGATGAGGGCCAAATTTCAGCAGCCAGGGAGCAAGAACTCAAGGACAGGAAGGGAAAAGTTGCTTTGGAGTGGAGGCTGGTGCAATAGAGAGACGTGCTGGGAAGAGACAAGCATCAAATACGAAGGTATTAAACGGAATGTTCTGTGCTGTTTTCCTGTCACCATAGTCCGTTCTCAAAGGGCAACAGGTATTGGAAGGTTGATGGTGAACGTTGTTGAAGGCATTGAGTTGAAGCCCTGTCGGTCACATGGTAAGGACCTGTGCATCCCGCCTGTAGCATGCGTGAGAATTGGGAGTGCTCTTAGCATTTTCCACACCCCCAGCCAACTTTGTATCAGTTAAGCTACTTCTTTTTTTTCCTTCCTTCCTTCCTTCCTTCTTTCCTTTCTATCTTTCTTTCTTTCCGAGGTAGGGTGTCACTCTGCCCAGGCTGACCAGGAATTTCACTACGTTGTCTCAGGCTGGTCTCGAACTCACAGCAATCCTCCTACCTCTGTCTCCTGAGTACTGGGATTAAAAACGTGCAACACCACACCGGGCATTTGTGCTATTTCTTATTCCAATTTTCCTGCTGGCATTGGCTTGTATAATACTTATTAAAAAGCTAGAGGGTTTCTTTTTTTGTTTCTTTATTCTTTCTTTTTTAATTTTAATTTTTTGGTTTATCTAGGTAGGGTCTTACTCTAGCCCAGGCTAACCTGAAATTCACTATATAGTCTCAGGGTGGCCTCGAACTCATGCGCCAACATGCCCAGCTTTAAAAAAAAAATTATGAGAGAGAGAAAGAGGAGGATAGAAAGAGAGAATAGGCACCTCCAGCCACTGAGGTTGAACTCCAGATGTATGCGCCACCTTGTTCATCTGGCTTAAGTGAATCCTGGGGACTTGAACCTGAGTCCTTTAGCTTTGCAGGCAAGTACCTTAACTGCTAAGCTATCTCTCCAGCCCTCTTTATTCTTTCTTTAAAAAAAATATATATTTATTTGAGAGTGAGTGTGTGTGTGTGTGTGTGTGTGTGTGTATGGGCGCCCAGGGCCTCTTGCCAATACAAATGAACTCCAGGAGCAGTGTTACTTATGTGAGTACTGGAGAATCGAACTGGGGCTGGCAGGCTTTGCAAGCAAGCTCCTTTATCTATTGAGCCATCTCCTCAGCAACTTTTTTTTCTACTATTCTGCTTTTTAAGGAGAACTGAGAGGCCACAGTCATGTACATGTGACATACAGAACATGAGAGATATGTGTGCAGACAGGAAGGGCCTGGTTTAAGGCCCCCCCCCCAACTCACTTATTTGTTCTTTGTTAAGTATGCTGCCAAAATGTGGGAGTTTCCACCATATTTTCCACTTATTAAGCATGGGTGGAGGGACAGCAACCTGGGGTTTCACTCTGAGCTGGCGAGGACTTTTGTTCACTAGGAAAGAGCAACCCCTACTGCGAGGTGACCATGGGCTCCCAGTGCCACATCACCAAGACAATCCAGGACACGCTGAACCCCAAGTGGAATTCCAACTGCCAGTTCTTCATCCGAGACCTGGAGCAGGAGGTCCTCTGCATCACTGTGTTCGAGAGGGACCAGTTCTCACCAGACGGTGGGTAGAAAATGACCCCTGGGGCATCCTTCTTCCTTTCCAGCTGCTCACCTTGCAAGGACCCACGCTGCCTTACCTGAGAATGTGAGCCTGGGATTCTCTGGGCTTCTCTTCTGAGAGAGAGGTTGACACGTACAGGCGAGGCAAGGCTAGAGGCGTCTGAGTGGATTTGGACGAAACGTGCTTGGGCTAGTCACGTTCAGCTGCACTGGACGTAGACTGCGGGCACGTGCTTTCCAAAGTGAAGGGGTGCACTTAGGAGCCCCCGCACAGCCATGGATGCGAGCTGACCCTCTGTTGTAATCCTAGCAGTCAACTGGCTGAGAAAGAAGGATCATGAGTTTAATTCAAAGCCAGATTAGGCTACATAGGGAGACTCTGATTAAAAAAGAAGAAGAAGGGGCTGGAGAGATGGCTTAGCAGTTAAGGCATTTGCCTGTGAAGCCAAAGGACCCGGGTTCAATTCCCCAGGACCCACGTAAGCCAGATGCACAAGGGGCGCACACATCTGGAGTTCATTTGCAGTGGCTGGAGGCCCTGGTGTGCCCATTCTCTCTTGCGCGCGCTTTCTCTCTCTCTCTCTCTGATTGCAAATAAATAAATAAAATTAAAAAAAGAAGAAGAAGAGGAGGAGGAGGAGGAGAAGAAGACAGGGCTGAAGAGATGGCTTAGCAGTTAAGGCACTTGCCTGCAAAGCCTAAGGACCCAGATTTGATTCCCCATTATCCATGTGAAACCAGATGCACATTCTCTCTCTCTCTCAAATAAGTAAATGAAATGTTAAAAAAAAAAGAGGGGGGGCTGGAGAGATGGCTTAGCAGTTAAGCACTTGCCTGTGAAGCCTAAGGACCCCGGTTCGAGGCTAGGTTCCCCAGATCCCACGTTAGCCAGATGCACAAGGGGGCGCACGTGTCTGGAGTTCATTTGCAGAGGCTGGAAACCCTGGCGCGCCCATTCTCTCTCTCTCCCTCTATCTGTCTTTCTCTTTGTGTCTGTCGCTCTCAAATAAATAAATAAATAAAAATTTAAAAAAATATTTAAAAAAAAAGAGGGGGGCATAGTGGCACACACCTTTAATGTTAGCATGTAGGAGGATTGCTGTGAGTTTGAGGCCACCCTGAGACTACATAGTGAATTTCAGGTCAGCCTGGGCTAGAGTGAGCCCCTACCTTTGGGGGTAAAAAAAGAAAAGATAAATCTAGACACATGCCAGAGGCAGTACCACCAGTTAATGTCCTTTAGGTGCAATTTCTAGTGAAATTGTGTTGGATACACAATCCTATCAGTTGGCTTACCATTTCTGCAATGATCTCTGGCCAGTGAATCAAAGAAGCCAGGCACTCTCTCAGCCCAGTAAAAACCAACTACTCTATTTAGGGACTAGAACCGCAACGATAATCAGAGAGTGCAGTGCAGTGTTGGAAATACTGGGCTCTAAAGACTGCTCCCCACAGCCTTTCTCCTTTATTTTTATTTTATTTTATTTTTTTTTTGAGGTAAGGTCTCACTCTAGCCCAGGCGGACCTGTAATTCACTATGTAGTCTCCTTTAGTTGTTTTTAGAGAATTATCTCATGTCAGTTATATGCCATGGGTTTGCCTAAAGACAGTCTCTTGGATGGTTACATGTTAGAACATGACCACAACAATTTGACTTCCAAGTCTGGGTTTTTACCCACTATATTTTATTGTCAACTTTATGTACATATATATATATATATATATATATATATATATATATATATATGTAATTTGAGGAAGAGAATGAATATGAATGGGTGTGTTATGGCCTCTTGCCACTGTAAATAAACTGCCTCCTGAGTGCTGAAATTAAAGGTGTGTGCCTACCCTCTTTTTTTTTTTTTTTTGAGGTAGGGTCTCACTCTAGCTCTGGCTGACCTGGAATTCACTATGTAGTCTCAGGGTGGCCTCGAACTCACGGCAATCCTCCTACCTCTGCCTCCCAAGTGCTGGGATTAAAGGCGTGCACCACCATGCCCAGCTCTTTTTTTTTTTTTTTAACATTTTATTTACTTATTTGAGAGAAAGAAAGGTCAATACATAGACAGATACATGTGTCATTTTGTCTACCTGGATTTATGTGGGCACTCGGGAATTAAACTTGGGTCAGTGGGCTTTATAAGCAAGTGCCTTTAGGCTGTTAAACCATCTCCTTAGCCACTCACCTCTTATTCTGATAAATGAAAGTTTGAGGTGAGGCTGTTTGTAAGTTTTTAAAAATAATATTTATTGTTAATTATTTATTATTATTTATTTTTGTTATACTTATTAATATTTATGGTGTACCATGTGGCTTCAATCCATGTTTATACTATGTAGGGGTTAGTCAGAGTAATGGGCATATCCATCATTTTGATATAGTTTATTATATTAGCAATATTTAAGTTATCACATTTAAAAATACATTTATTATATAGAGAGGCAGAGAGAGAATGGGGACATCAGGGCCTCTTGCCACTTTATATGTCTGGCTTTACATGGGTACTGGGGAATTGAAACTGGGCTACCAGGCTTTGTAAGCAAGTTAACCACTGAGCAATCTCTCCAGCCCTTCCAGTTTTCTTTCTTCTCCTTCTCCTCCTCCTCTTCCTTTTTTTCCAAGGTAGGATCACACTAAAGCCCAGGATGATCTGGAACTCATTCTGTAGTCCTAGGCTGGCCTCAAATTCATAGTGATCCTCCCACCTCTTCCTCCTGTGTGCTGGGATTAAAAGGGTTCTCCATGATACCCTGCTTTCATTTAAAAATATTATTTATTTATTTGCAAGGAGAGAGGGAGGGAGAATGAGTATGCCAGTAACCATTGCAAATGACTTTAGATTCTTTTTTTGTTTTTTCGAGGTTGGGTCTCACTCTGGCTCAGGTTGACCTGGAATTCACTATGTAGTCTCAGGGTGGCCTCTAACTCACGGCGATCCTCCTACCTCTGCCTCCCGAGTGCTGGGATTAAAGGCGTGTGCCACCATGCCTGGCTGACTCTAGATTCTTTTTGTCACTTTGTGCATACAGCTTTACGTGGGTACTGGGGTGTCCAACCTGGTCATCAGGTTTTTCAGGCAAGTACCTTAACTGTTGAACCATCTTTCCAGCCCAGTCCCTCCATTTTTTAAAACAGTGAAATGTCATGGATACATTGACAACTCCACTGGAGATTAAGTCAATTGCAAATGTGAATCCTGGCCTATCAGAGACCCTTGGTGGAAGGAGAGCCTAGCACTTTGGTAGATTTCCCAAACGTGACCATCCTATGGGTCTCTGAGCAATGTCGTTTGTTCTTTCAGATTTTTTGGGTCGGACAGAGATTCGAGTGGCTGACATCAAGAAAGACCAGGGCTCCAAGGGACCGGTGACAAAGTGTCTCCTGCTGCACGAAGTTCCCACAGGAGAGATTGTGGTCCGCCTGGACTTGCAGTTGTTTGATGAACCCTAGAGAGCCGCTGGCATGGGCCCAGAGGACTCTTCTCCTGAGGAAATTCTATTCCTTTCCTAAGCCACCACTGCTTGGTGTTCAGTCACAGGGCAATGGGACAGCAAAGACAGATTCTAGGAATAATTGTTGACAATCCTTCCCCCACAAACAATCTCCCATTTTATGAAACAAAACTCTATTTTCCTTTGTCCTCACTTCAGGCCTCATTCTGGCTCTTGGGGCTTCTGAAGTCTATAATCTTGATTAGGTTCTACCGGGAGCCTGGCCCATTCGTCCCCAGGCCAGAGGCAAGGGTCTGGTTACTTTAAACTAGGTTTATAAATGCAATGTCTGTATTTTTGGAGAACACGTGTTACCCTCCTATTTCTCATCAGCCCCTCTGTAGACTCCTTGGCCTCTGATGCCCAGTGTGAAGTATGTTTAGTCCAATTTCGTTGGGCTGTGGCTGCTTTGGGATCCATCCTCCACAGGGAAACACAGCTCTGGATCTGACCGGCAGTCTCCTGAGCGGAGCTCTTTGGAGAGCCTCCCCCTGGAAGACCCTAACCTGTGTTGTGACAGCTGTTTCCCCCTTGAGGCCTTGGTTAATATATACCAATGAAAACACACCGGTGTGCAATGGGGTGATTCCCTAGTGAATCCCGGCATGCTTAGATCACGGCCAGGCACCGGGAAGGCAACTTTCCGACATTACTGGGTCCTGATTGTCATCCATTGTTTGATAAATTTTCATTAGGCTTGGAGGCCCTGTGATGTTTTGTGACAAGTCACCGGAGGTGACCAGCTCTGACCTGATTCTGTGCTTGAATGTACTAGATCCTGACTGTTGTGGGAAATTTCCGTAACTTAGGTGGTAAGTTCCTAAAAAGAAGTCATGCTTAGACCCTTAAAGTTTACAAAATAAAATAACAAGCTAGAGTTGGGGGTGAGGAGATGTGAAGGAAATTCATTATTGGGGGGGGCAAAACCCTGGGGCGGGGCGGCGCTGGTGAGTCCTTTAAATCCAAGGAGGGTGAGTGAAGATTCTCGTACTTTGCCAGACACACTTCAACCTCTTGGTAATAGAAACGCACGTGTTTGTTACCAGTGGCAGGGGGGTATAACCATGGGCCAGGCTATTTGATTGGAGTGCTTTGGTGTTTTTTTTCTTTTCCTTTTAAAT
Source organism: Jaculus jaculus (assembly GCF_020740685.1). Classification (NCBI taxonomy): domain Eukaryota; kingdom Metazoa; phylum Chordata; class Mammalia; order Rodentia; family Dipodidae; genus Jaculus; species Jaculus jaculus. Next base: position 158,223,537 of record NC_059106.1, read on the forward strand.
GCTAGGAGATAGGCTGGTGTATTAGTTGATGACTTGCTATGAAAAGTGTGGGCCGTGTTTTGTTGGCATGCCAATGTTCTTATACCCTCAGTCTGTGTGGTGGTGGAATGCTCTTTGCATGTCTCTGGGTTCTGGAGCCTAGCTTTCCTGAGTTCGATGGAGTTCTCTTTGGCCATAGGCTCTTAGGGCTTACTTAGGGTTGTAGAAGGTGCTTTTGAAATGACAGTATCAGCATAGTATCAGGATACCCATTTCACTGGGAACTGAGTGCATCATGTGATAATGTCGTCCCATAAGAACCCTGTCATAGTTGAAGTGATTTTTTAAAAAACAAATATGTTGGAGCCGGGCGTGATGGCGCACGCCTTTAATCCCAGCACTCGGGAGGCAGAGGTAGGAGGATCGCCGTGAGTTCAAGGCCACCCTGAGACTACATAGTGAGTTCCAGGTCAGTCCGAGCTAGAGTGAGACCCTACCTCAAAAAACCAAAACAACAACAACAACAACAATGAAAAAGAATGTTGGAAAGGACAACGAAGTTTACATTTCATACTTTTAAGAAACTTTATTATTTATTGAAAATAGCATAGAATTTTGTATCAAAAACAACAGACCTAAGTATTTTTTTGAAACAAGCTAATAAACTCTTTAGTTAGAAACTTCCAACTGCACATGGTGTAGACCAAGTTTAACTTCAGGCCTGCATTTGCTTACCACTTCCCAGCAGAAAACATCATCAAAATGCTTTATGTTTATGCTTGTGACGTGAGTGAAAAGCCATCTGAAATGAAATCTACAAATAGTCCCATACCTCCTGTTTCTATAACCATTAGGGTTTGTTTCAGTACACTTGTGAAGGATGCTTTTGTAATAGGAAGTGTTACATCCGTGACGGGGCAGTGCCGGGTCACCATTCCGATCCCTTTCGTTGTTTTCCCTCCATTGTCTTTACTTTGCATCAACGCTGGACTTCACTGACTCTGGAAGGAGAATGTGCTGCGCACGACGGCAAACATCTCACAACCTTGTAGGTTTCAGGTCACCTACGCGTAGATTCCCATGGTTGGAAATCATGTAGTACCTAAGTTTTTTCCCCAAAATGACTCTATTGAGCATGTGGGAGTTGCTCCTCGGAGTAAGCAAGTCTGAATTGGTGCGCTACTGGGCTGGCCTTCACACCCTTCTGTGACAAGTTGGGGAGATGGAGAAACACGAGTGGCGCCTAGAGTTTCAAACCCTCAGTCCTTGGTACCTTCACTTCTACCTCTTTTTTTTTTTTTTTTTTTTTTTTGAGGCAGGGTCTCACTCTAGCCTAGGCTGGCCTTGAACTTGTGGGCTCCTCCTACCTCAGCCTTCCTGCTGGGATTGCTTATGGACATGAGCCACTGCACCCAGTTTTCATTTCTACCTTCTTTGAACGCCCAGGCTGCATTTCCTAGAAATGACATACCTTGCCAATAAGGGACCTGAATCCTGTTTACTTTCTTTTCTTCTTCATTTTATCCTAGAGGTAGGCTCTCACTGTGGCCCAGGCTGACCTGGAATTCATACTGCAGGCCCAGGCTGGCCTCAGACTCACAGTGGTCCTTCTACTTCTGCCTCCCCAGTGATGAGATTAAAGGCTTGCGCCATCATGCCCAGTTCCTGTTTGCATTTTCAATACAACGTTTCTCCAGACCACGCCTCTTGGTATCCTGTTCCCAGTGCTCTAGGCAGCCTTTTGGTCACCCCTTTTCTGAACCACACTGCCGGTCCCTTCTGCACTCTGGCCTCTTCTCACGAGGAATGCATTCCTGGATCATGGCTCTTCCCCAACAACCCTCAGCATCCCTGAGGGTCTTCCTGGGAGCTCCTGGGCTAGATCGTCTTCATGACCAGTCTGTATCCTGGACCCTGTGCAGCAGGGCTGGCATTTGTCCCCTGGCCGTAGATAGACAACCTCATCTCCTGGGATCAGATCTGCTGTGAAGGCAAATGGGATTCATTCAGATCCAGTCCCTGCCTAACCTTTCTAGGCTGGGTCACCAAAACTGCTCAAGAAACTGGGACCATCCACCCTGTTTGACTGATTGGATAGTGGGCTTCTGTCCTTTGGCCACAGAGAAGAAAGCTCCACTCCCAAAGAATGCTGATGGAAAACTGGGCCTCATTTACTTTGTTTGTTTGTTTGTTTTGTTGTGGTTTGAGACAGAGCCTCATGGAATAGCCCAAGCTGGCCTTGAACTTGGGAACCTCCTGCCTCAGCCTCCTGAGTGCTGGGATTTAAAGGATGTGTCACTGGGCTCTGCTTTCCTGTTTGTATTTTGAACAAAAGTGTGACCTAAGTATATGACAGCTGTTGATTTTAATCTGGTTAATCTGAAAAAAAAAAATCTCAACCAAAAAAAGAGGGGTAAATTGACCACTTTCACTATGACTTATCTTGTTGATCTGGTACCAACAGGTATCCTAGGGGTGTGTGCAGAAGGTCAGGGGTGCTGAGTGGTGCCCTGCTTTCTGAGTCGGCGCAGCTGTCATCTCTCCAGAGCTGGCTGGATCAGGAGCCAAGCTCATGACCCTGTTGAGTAAGGATGTTTTAGAATTCCACCAAGTTGAAATTCAGGGGGAAGATGGACAAGGCATTTCTGGTTTTATTTGTAAGGTGGAGATCTTAGAAAGTGTCTCCATCTTGTGTGAGAGAAACAGGCTAGCTCTATTCCAAGGGAGTGTTCCTGGTTGTCCAGTTCATGATTCCTAGGTAGAAGCTGAAACTGCAGTTTGATTTGATTTCTTTACTGCTTTTCTTCCTATGGTTGAGATGTGCTGTGGGGGGCCTGATGCCAGCATTTTCACACAGGACGCGCCCCCCAGTGCACCATAAATATATAACCAGGTCATTTTAGGCTTGAGGCGAGTGGGAGATGAAGAGACATATTTCCATTGCAGGTGTCAAGCTTTGCACACCACAAAGCAAGGAGAGCTGGAGTATGTGTCTGGCTCTAGCTGTAAGAGCGTTGGCTCACTCTGACAGATTCAAAGCCCAGGAATGGTGGCACAGAGAGGCCCTCAGACAATGGGGCATGAGTCCTTCACGGATAGCTGGTAAAGGAAATGCCCCCTCTCTGGACCCTGGAGTGCTGAGGTGCCTGCCGGCGACTTCCTCTTACTGTCAGCTCCAGTCAGCTGCCAAGATCTCTCTAGCAGTGTCCCGCGGGACGCCTTGTAGGAACACTTTGTATTTTGTAAATATGGCTGGGCTGTTCATTCCTCTCCTGAAGTGACTCTATGGGACCAAATTCTTGTGCTAATCTATATTTCTTTTTTCTTTTTCTCCTACATAAATGGCCTACCTGCCTAGGGCCCCATTCCACAGGAAGACAGAGCTGGAGCTGTAAGGTCTGTGAGGTAAAGGCAATTGTTGTAAAGCAGAAAAAGAAAGTGCAGAGGGGTCTGGAGAGATTGCTCAGTGGTTAGAGTGCTTGCTTGCAAGACCTGATGGCCTGGGTTCAATTCCCCAGTACCCATGTAAAGCCAGATGCACGAAGTGACACATGCATCTGGAGTTTGTGTGCAGTGGCAGGAAGGCCCTGGCATGTCCATATTCACCCTTTTTCTTTTTTTCCAGCCCTTATTTTATTTATTTATTTTTATTAACAACTTCCATGATTATATCTTTTCTTGCAAATAAATAAACAAACAAATAATTTTTTTTTTTTAAGTTGGGCATGGTGGAGCATACCTTTAATCTCAGCACTCGGGAGGCAGAGGTAGGAGGATCGCCTTGAGTTCAAGGCCACCTTGAGACTACAGAGTGAATTCCAGGTCAGCCTGGTCTAGAGTGAGACCCTACCTTGAAAAAAACCAAAAAATTTAAAGTGCAGAAAACAACAAAAGTGAAAAACAGCTGAAATAGGCCATTATTAAGCAGGCTCCTTCCTGCCCTCCCAGTTTGATCTTAGAGGCTTTCAAAGGGCAAAGTGAGAGGGGCCTAGAGGATGAGGGGCTCACTCGCTGCGATCTACTCACTTTGGGGGTTCCAAGGCAAATAGTCCTAGACCCTCTTGTGACCCCTGATGCCCCACATGCCAGCTAGCTCTGTCTCTGGTGAGGCTATGACTTGTCTCTGCCCTCACACCTCCAGACAGCAGCCCTTCGAACAGCCAAAGCCTTCTGCGTGATTCCTTCCCACGGGCGCCTCGGTGCTCTGCTCTCCTGAGTATTCCATTCTGTTTTGAATGATCCCAGTCGATGAACGTTGCCCTGTTAGAGGTTACTCAGAGGAATAATGCAGACCCCTTACTGTTACTTCTGACTCCAAGGAAGCAGGACTGGCTAGTTGACATAGGGCCTTCTCCACCCCCAGCTTCCTCTTTCCGAATGAGACTCCTGTTTCTTTGTCCTTGGAAAGCAGACATTTATTTGAGATCAAGGAAAATTCTAGGACCCGCTTCCTCACCCTGCGTTGCTGAGACCCCTGTATAGTGGGCACTAGGCTCACCTAGGAGCCAAGAAAGAATCCCCCAGGGGCTAGGGATATACCTCACTTGGTGGAGCGCTTGCCTAGCATGTGCCATTGGTCCTTAGCACTGCACAAATGGTCTGTGGTAACACACGTCTGTAATCCCAGCACTCAGGATGTGGAAGCTGGGGGATCAGCCTCAGTTACATAGTGAGTTTAAGGCTAGCCAGAGCTACATGAGACCCTACCTCAAAAAACAAAGGAAGGAAGGAAGAGTTTAAAAAAAAAAAAAGAAAGAAAGCTGGAGAGATGGCTTAGCAGTTAAGGCACTTGCCTGCAAAGCCAAAAGACCACGCTTTGATTCCCCAGGACCCACGTAAGCCAGTTGCACAAAGTGGCACATGCATCTGAAGTTTGTTTACAGTGGCTAGAGGCCCTGGTGCGCCCATTCTCTCATCTCCATTCTCTCTCTCTCAAATAAATAAAAAATAAAACATTTTTAAAAAGAAAGAATTAAAAAAAGGAATCTATCCCTGATAAACATGGGAAACATAACCCACATGAAAGAGGAGCATAACCTAAGAGCAGCTTCCTACCTTGGGAGCCCTACAGATGAGAGCGCAGGCGCTGGCTCATGGGCATCGCCTCTCAGCGGCCAGGTCAGGAGCGCTCACAGCTCCTCCCACGCGGCTCCAGCCCAGTCTACCTTGGCTGGGAGGCAGCAGCAGGATGCGCCCTTCCTGACTCTCAAGTGTAACTGTAGACCTAGTTTTTTAAAAAAATTTTATTATTATTTTTATTCATTTCTTTGAGAGTGACAGACAGAGAAAGAGGCATGGAGAGAGAGAGAGAGAGAGAGAAAATGGGCGCGCCAGGGCCTCCAGCCACTGCAGATGAACTCCAGACGCGTGCGCCCCCTTGTGCATCTGGCTAATGTGGGTCCTGGGGAATCGAGCCTCGAACCGGGGTCCTTAGGCTTCACAGGCAAGCGCTTAACCACTAAGCTATCTCTCCAGCCCCTGTAGACCTCGTTTTAAGTCCTTTAAGTAACACCCACTTAGAAAACCTCATATCTGCCTCCAAATCACTACCTCACTTCTATGCAGACTCGATCATTTCCTGCATTAAAAGGAACTTTCTTTTTCTGTGGCCTTGGGGAAACCAGATAACATATAATTTCTCTGATACAATGTGAGGTGGTCATATTTCAGGGTAAATTTGCCCCTACTGTGTGCCAGGGTACTATGGGAGTTGTATTTTAATAGAATTCTATGGCAGTCTAGATTCTCACCGTCCTATTTGCACTGGTGAGTATTTTAGTGTTTGAAGCCCACCGAGTAGAACTGTGTTCAGAAATGGGCGTATTGTGTCAGCCGTGAAAAAAATCAACATTCCTCTGGTATTTCCTGAGGAATAGTGACTGACCAAGTCTTTTTTTTTCCCCCTGGTAGTAGTGATGTATATTTTCTTTTTCTAGAACTGTGAACTTCTTTTTAAAAAAATATTTTCTTTTATTTATTTACTTATTTGAGGGGTAAACACACACACACACACACACACACACACACACACACACACACACGGAGAGAGAGAGAGAGAATGGGCACACCAGGACCTCCAACCACTGCAAACAAACTCCAGATGCGTGCGCCCCCTTGTACATCTGGCTTTAAATGAGTCTTGGGCAATTGAACTTCAGTCCTTGGTTTGGCTCGCAGGTGCTTTAACCACTGAGCAACCTCTCCATTTTTATAATAGTATTTATTTATTTGACAGAGAAAGAGAGAGAGAGAGAGAGAACGGAGGGAGGGAAGGAGGGAGGGAGGGAGGGAGAGAATAGCATGCCAGGGCCTCCAGCCACTGCAAACAAACTCCAGACGCGTGCGCCCCCTTGTGCATCTGGCTAACATGGGTCCTGGGGAATTAAACCTGGGTCCTTTAGCTTTGTGGGCCAACACCTTGACTGCTAAGCCATCCCTCCAGCCCCATCTCTCCATCTTTCTGTAACTCTGATTTTATGCTTTGGTCATACCATTCCTGTGCTTGCACACACACATACATGTGTTCTTTTGTGTTTCCCTCCCTCTCTCTCTTACTCTCTTTATGTTTTTTCGAGGTAGGGTCTCGCTCTAGCCCAGGCTGACCTGGAATTCACCATGTAATCTCAGGCTGGCCTCGAACTCACAGCGATCCTCCTACCTGTGCCTCCCAAGTGTTGGGATTAAAGGCGTGCGCCACCACACCCGACTTTATATTTCTCTTCTTAAACTCGGATTTCAAATGTCCTTCTCTTCTGGGTGGAAACAGATCGGGGACCCCAACAGAGGGGAGGCAAAGGCAGGGTGGAAGTTTTGTTGGTCTCCTTGAGTGACAGAAGCTGCTTGTCTGCCTACTTTTCCTGCTGGTCCCACTGGCAGGTTCCAAGCTGCTGGCACCACCTCGCCCCCCCCGCCCCCCCCCGCCCCCCCGCACAGTTCTGGGTGAGGGAAGAGTGAAGGCAGAAGAGAGAAGAAAGTTATCATGGCACAACTGAAACCCAGGGCTTCTGGGTGCCTAGTGAGACGTTGCTACTCCTAGCTTCTGGTGCTGGACAGAGGTCCTTCCGCCTTTTCTGTATCTACCATAGCGGGGGAACTTTTATGATTCGACCCTCCACAGGCCTCCCATGTAAATTGAAGGTGATCTCCTCTTCTGGACTAACCAGGGCAGACTGGAGGATGCCTCTCACTCCAGCAAGCCTTCTAGAAATCAGGAGTGTTCTACTCCATTGGGTAATAGAATCTACTTGTAGACTTTGACTTCTGAAATTTTGAATATTTATTTATTTATTTTTATTTATTTATTTGAGAGAGAGAGGAGAGAAAGAAGGAGAGAGAGAGAAAGAGAGAGAGAGAGTGAGAGAAAATGGGCGTGCTAGGGCCTCCAAACACTGTAAACAAACTCCAGATCCATGTGCCACCATGGGCATCTGGCTTACATGGGTCCTGGGGAATCGAACCTGGGTCCTTTGGCTTTGCAGGCAAGGCCTTTAACGGCTAAGCCAACTCCACAGCCTGACTTCTGAAATGTTAAATGACATGAGAAGGTTGGTGGGAAGCAGCCACTTATTTCATGGTGTGTGTACCAAGGATTGTGGGGGATGAGTGGGAACTGAAGAGGGAAGACAGGAAACACGTTTTTCCAACTCCCCAGGTCAAATTTAGGACCAGCTCATCATTCGTGGGCCAAGTACAAAATGAAAACTCGAAGGCCCCTTGTTCCAAATGCTAACACATTTCCGTATGGAGAGCCAGAGTATTAAGCTGACTTGGAGTCCCTGCTGACCGTGTCCACTGTGCTTGTACACGCTGACCATCCATGACCCGACTACACTACGTTTTCTGTCCATTCCAGAGTAGGTGAGGCCTCTTCTTGGAAAGGTCTGCCTGGGGCTGTGCAGGGATGGGATAATAACACTTTTCCATCCCTCTTTCCTTCCTCTGTCCCTTCCTTCGTTCTTTACTGCAGTGCTACGGATCAAAGTCAGGACTTCATGAATGCTAAATACATAAATATATTTCAAAACACCTACTTTGTCTCCTATAAGTAAACACTCTAGGCTAATGTGAGCATGGGTGCACCCTGACACGAGAGAGGGGTTGTCAACCTATGGTGGCAGGAAATGGGTCTTCCAGCTCAGTCATAGGTGTGCCATTGGGTACCAAGTGCCCTTTGGGCCTTTAACATTGAACTAGCTTTGAAATAAGGCCCTGCCTGTGGAGTGGCCATTAGTTATCAACAAGGAGCTTTTTTCCTTGTTTCTGGTTGGACAAGTGGCTTTCCCAAACTGTTTTCAGAGATGTCAGGACGATTCTAGAAGCGCCCAGTGTTCCTTCTCTAACGGCTGGACCATTTCCTGGCCAGGAGTGGGCGGAGCCAGCTGCCTGTCTGCCCCTGTGGCCAAGTGGCTGCCAACTGGGAGGAAGTTTGCTTCTGAGAGAAAGGGATCTCCCATGGCCAGTCTCTCACAGTATATCCCTTGATGATGTCTGGGTACAGTGGTGTTAGCAAAAGAGGGAAGACGCCACCGTGTGAGTGGCCTCTGAGTCCTAGAGGCCAGGGCTCCAGGGAGGCCAGTGACCACGGAGCCAGTCCTCCTGTGTGCCACTGATGTTTCTTTACCCAGCTTTCGCCTTCTCAGGGCCCGGGGCTCAGCGCCCTCTGCAGGTCTGCTAGCTTTATGCAAATGTGGCCCATGTCTCCACACACAGGGCAATAATCCTTACTGGGCTTCCAGATTCCATCTGGGATTAAGTGTGCTAAGCAGAAACATGAAGCAGGGCGTGGTGGTGCCTCCCTGTAACCCCAGCACTTGGGAGGTAGGGGTAGAAAAGCTCAGGAGTTCACGGTCACCCCTCAACTACATATTGAGTTTGAGGCCAGTTTGGGCTCCATGAGGCCCTGTGTCAAAATAAAAACCCAAATCCAAAAGTCCAAAGCCAAAAAGAAATTAAAAATTAAAAATTGACAAGTCAAACTGAAGTTGTAAATCTACTTCATTTGGATTTCATCCTCTTTGGGCTGGAGAGATGGCTTACCCCTGAAATGAAATAGCAAATTATCACCTTGTTTCCAAACCAAGGGACTTCCAGATGTGCCCTGGTGGCACTTGATTAATACTGTCAGCATCGGTGTTAAGGATTGAATGTTTTGGGATGCATTGTTATGGTTATCATCCTCAAAATGTTATCTGCTGCCCAGTCACTGTGTTGGGAAGCAGATATTCTAGCAAAATCCTTTCCTTAGATGTGCATTTAGAGCACACACTGTTAACAAACTGTCATCTTGTTTGTCACAGCCCTTCTGGTGAAGCCTGTGTCCTCGACCCTTGCCCAGCTCTGTGTACATGGGAAGCTGGCTTTTATCTGCCCTTGTCTTGCTTAGCTTTGAGCCCTCACATGTACTGGTGGTGAGCACATGCATACAGATGAGAAACCACAAAAGGTCCTGTGTGTGATGGCTCACAGCTTCGGTTTTCTGCATTTTATGCCATCTTCAGCAAAAGGGGGCAGCATGGGGGGGGAAGAAGGCAAAATTCCACTACATAACACAAAAAAAGGTTGTGGTTTTTAAATGGTTCATCATGAAATGTCTGCTGTATGTTTATGGGAACGACCATGATTAAATGTATATATGGTATGTAAGAGGCTATGCTGTTAACTGTTACAAAAACTAACAGATTCTCTAGTCCAAATATTTAACTTGTTGTTGTAAAATGTGATTTGTCATTGAGAGATTATTTTTCTGTATGTATATGAGAGTATTTTAGGAATCTAATTTAAGTGCATAAAACTATAGAAAAAACTTTAACACCTATTCCAGGAGTAGAAAATGTTTGATCAGATTACTTGGGTTCAACCCAACTAAATTTTCTTTTATTAAAGAAATTCAAGTTGTATGTTTAGATATTCGAAGGAGTCATTTTTTTTCCCTACAGGGAATATGATGAATGTAATGAAATGGGTAGTGGTGTGATAAACTCAAAGGTCTCAGAACTTGGGAGGCAGAGGTAGGTAGGAGGATCACCATGAGTTCGAGGCCAGCCTGGAATGGAACTACAAAGTGAGTTCTAGGTCAGCCTGGACTACAGTGAGACCCCACCTTGAAAATACCAAAAAGAAAGAGAGAGAAAAAAGTAAGAAAGAAAGGTCTTTTGTAGCCATAACCTAGAACGAGACCATGTTGTATACAAATTGATTCTTATAGATCTCCATATTATGAAGGGTAATGGTGTTAGGGTGAAAGAGACCTGAAAGCCTGTCTTCCATCTGGTCCTCGCACCACAGACACTTCTTTGGGTTCTAGCAGATTAGTCAGAAATCTGGAGTGATCTAGCTGTTTCACCTGAGTTCAAGAGCATTTGAGCTGGTCATGCCCTGGCTTCTGGGTCACCCTCTTTCTGGGTGGATTCAACACCTCTCTTCCATGTTTTTATTTCCCATGGGGCGTCCTGCTTTATCTTTACCTTCTGACCACCGCACAGCTGGGGGGAGGGGGTACAAGGTCAAGGCTGGGGTTCCTAGGCCAAATTGTTTACAGGAAGCCCATGCTTCCTTCTGCTGGAGATTCCCAGGGCAGCAGCCTTCCTTCCCCGTCTTAACTCCCTTCCCAGTAAAACACCAGAAGCCCAGGTTGCTCTTCTGAGTGCAGAACAACTGTATGTGGCCGCCAGAGATGTCCCTTCAGGTGACCCAGGGAGTGTTCAGGACACTCAGCATCTAATTCCCTGGTCCCCAGGGCATTCAGAAGTGATTTCAGCAGGTAATGACTCTGAGTCCAGGCCTACCTGGCCAACCAGAAATGCCTCTTTAATGATGAGCTGCTTTCCAGGGACTCAGGGCTGTGAATGGAGAGCAGTCTGTGGGAAGATTAGGGCCCGTGGCTTAAAATGACACATAAGGAGTATGAGTGTTAGGTTTCCAACAAGCTGGCTTGTCTCTTAATGCTGCCAACCAGTAGTGGAGGTCCCTTATTTGTGGACCTGACAACGGTGACTGCTTGAGACCATGTGACTTCTTGGACATTAAAGTATGGGAAACCTTATTTCAGTAAGTTTCCTGAAGCAGATGAATAATCTCAGGCGGCCTTGAAGAATCATCCTGTGTGGTCTGCAGCCACCTTTAGTTTCAGAGATGGAGTCGTTTAGCGAGCTGTTCAAATGTCGCCTGTGAAGGCCATGTCGGGTCAGCCGGCAGATCTCAGGAAGCTCTGGCCCGGGCCCTGACCCTTCTCCCCCAGGGAAGTCCTCTCTGCTACAGTGGTAATAGCACTGTGAGGTAATGAGTTGTAAATCAATTCCTCTTGGGCTCTGGATATCCTAAGAGAATCTGTGGACCGCAGCCAGGCGTGGTGGCGCACGCCTTTAATCCCAGCACTTGGGAGGCAGAGGTAGGAGGATTGCCATGAGTTCAAGGCCACTGGGAGACTACCAAGAGAATTTATGGACCAAAAAAAAAAAAAAAAAAAAAGGCAGAACATGGGGCCCTCCACGCCCTTGCAGTGCTGGTGAGCTCTGCCAATTAGCCTTCAGAGTTTGCAAAAGAATGTGGGTCATAGTAGCACGTAGCTCCTCTCACAGCCCTGCCCAGGGGTAGGCCTATGCCACTCTCCTGGTGGATGTCCTACTGATTGTAATATACTTCAGTTACCAAATAATAATGGCACCATTTCGTTTTCTACATGAGACTGTTGTCTTTGTAATGTTCACGGAGTTCTGAAAATTGCTAGAGTTATGTATTTGTCTTAAGTTTGTTGAAGCAGGGCCAAAACCGGATTCGTCTTTTGTTTAAAAGCTGAGGTTGTTTTGCTGTTTGAATGTTCCTTTGGTACCTTATTATGTGCAAAATGTTAAAATTTTACCAATTCTGATGAAATAACTTGAGTATTTTCTTTCCTTTTTTTACACCGGTGGCAGTATCAGTACTGACTGCTATCCCTATGTTCTTGAACCTAAATAGAACAATGTCTTCAAGACAGCTGTGGTCACTTTGACCTGTGTGGTTTCACATAGTTCATGAATAAAATGAGAGAAGCCAAACGGCGACCGTGGAGTTGTTCTCGTGAACCTCCTGGCTGACACATCCTCAGGACGTCAAGTCTGCAGACTTGTCCTTGTCCCAGGGTCCCTGGTGGTTGTACAAGGGAAATTATGCAAAAATAAACCTACAAAGCAAAGCAAACCAGCCACCTTTCCTAGTCCACCACGCCCTCTTCAGCCGAAGAAGTCACTATGCAAAGCAGACCTTGTGCCAAGTGTTCCTGAGAACCTGTGATGTTCCGTGTTGTGCAGCATAAGGAATGCTGTGAGTGGCTGGAAGGGGAGTCCAGACAGAACAAAGGGGGGACACTTAATGGATATATTCTTCCATACAAGAAAAGGTAAAGTTCTTTTTTACACATCCCAAGTGCTGGGATTACAGATGTGCATCACATTGCCGTGCCTGGGCTTCAAAGTTAGTCTTGACGCTCTTCATTGAAGCCTGTTACTTTTTCTGAGTGTGTACCCAGCATGGTACCTTAAACACTCATGTGCGATTTAACATGTTTGGAGCATGTCCCATGCATAGGGACTATTCAAATATATAACTTAATCTTCTCATTTTGTTTGTCCTCTTTTATAGAGAGAGAAAGAGGGCCACAGAGCACAAGAGGGAAGGGGCGCACCAGGACCTCTAGACACTACAAACTCCAGCCGTGTGTACCACCTTGTGCAATCTGGCTTATGTGGGTTCTGAGGAATTGAACCTTGGTCCTTAGGCTTCGCAGGCAAGTGCCTTAACTGCTGAGCCATCTCTCCAGCCTTTGCTTATCTTTTTTCAAATTGACTCTGCTGCTCTTCCATAGCTTTTTTGAGGTAGGGTCTCGCTCTAGCCCAGGCTGACCTGGAATTCACTAGTCTCAGGATGGCCTTGAACTCAGTGATCCTACCTCTGCCTCCTGAGTGCTGGGATTAAAGGTGTGTGCCACCATGCTTAGCTTCATTACTTGGTCTCCCCCCCTCTCCGTTAGATTTTGCTCTAGACCAGGCTTAACCAGAATTCACTCTATAGTCTCAGGGTGGCCTTAAACTCAGCAATCCTCCTACCTCTGCCTCCCAAGTGATGGAATTAAAGGTGTGCGCCATCACACCCGACCATAATTTGATTTCCAGGGACTGCTGGCCATATCTTTATTTACCCTAACTTATTTAAACAAATTCAAATGGCTTTTTTTTTTTCAAGCAAGGTTTCAGTATGCATCCCAGGCTAGCCTTAAACTCACTGTGTATCCCAGGCTGGCCTCATTGTGGTGAGTCTCCTGTTTGAGCCTTCTGAGTGGATTTCAGAAATGTTACCACACCAGGCTGCTTAAAAAAATATTTTTAGAGCCAGGCATGGTGGCGCACGCTTTTAATCCCAACACTCGGGAGGCAGAGGTAGGAGGATCGCCATGAGTTTGAGGCTATCCTGAGAATACAGAGTGAATTCCAGGTCAGCCTGGGCTACAGTGAGATCCTATCTCGAAAAACCAAAAAAAAAAAAAAAAAAAATCTTTTTAGGGCTGGGGAGATAGCTTAGCAGTTAAGGTGCTTGTCTGCAAAGCCAAGGGACCCAGGTTTGACTACCCTGGACCCACATAAGCCAGATGCACAAGGGGGGGGGTGCATGCGTCTGGAGTTCATTTGCAGTAGCTGGAGACCCTGGTGAACCCATTCTCTCTTTACCTGCCTATTTCTGTGTCTCTCTCAAACAGATAAATAAATAAATAAAAATAAAATATTAAGAAAAAAATCTTTTTACTTTGATAAAAAATGTGGTATGAAAAACATCACTATTAACACCAGGTATATGATACCACACCTTGTAATATCAGAACGTGAGAGGCTGAAGAGAGAGGATGACCTTGTTTGAGGCCAGCCTAATCTATGTGGTGAGTTCCAGGTCAGCCAGGAGTACTCATAGGGAGACTCAAAAACCCCCAAATCAAACCAAACCAAAATAACCCCCATCACCGTAGGCAAGATCTGGGGTCATTGTGACCTTGTGAGACAGTATTTGAAGCATCTCACTACTTAACCTGTTCTACGCAGACTAACACGTTTGATTCTGAAGGATTTGGGAAGAGGCTGTGTGCAGGAGCCCCGTGGCCTCAGTGTGTACGAGGCTGTCTAGCACAGGGCCTCAGCCCTGAGGCAGCAAGCTGGGTGAGGTCCCAGGAGGCCGTAGACTCTGCTGCTGAGGCCGAGCCTGTTGCTTGGGATGCAGGCTCGGTGACAGGGTTCATTTCTTCTGTAATGGCTGAGGACGGGGTGGTGGGGAGACCGCCTTTAGCATCATCTGACTCTCATGGAGCCGCACTGCCAGGTGCGCCCACCATCTTGTCTATCTGTATCCATTCTGCAAGGGTTGCCAGCTTGTTGCAGGTGAAGGCAACTGGGTCAGGGCACACAGCATTTTCTTTGCTTTCCCAATTGCAAGGATGTAGTCTCGTGGTCACGTGAGTCAATGTAATCATGAACTGCTTGGCACTCTGGCAAATTAGAAGAGTGGCTATTGAGCCAACTATTGTCTCGGCCCTCCTGACGCCTGGGCAAGCACCAGGGAGCCTGGGCACTCAGAGTCCTGTCAGGTTCTCTGGTAGTTGGCTAACTGACATGGACGGTAAACTGTACAGGTGTGGCAATGGTGGTGGTGGTGGGGGATCAGCCCTGGGCTGTCACTGCCCTGCAAAGTTTCCTACTGCTGCCATCCTACCTCTGCCCAAGGCACTCTACCAGGGAAGCAACTGTTCTGCTCACTACTCAAAGGTGGCCAAGGAATGGCCACCTGGGACTGCCAACTAGGAAACATTTATAAAAAAATCTATTTGTGAGCAAGAGACGGATAGGGAGAAAAAGGGAAAAGAGAGGGAAGGAGGAGGAAAGAGAAAGGAGAAAGGGGAGCAATGAATTTGGATGCATCAGAGCCTCTTGCCATAGCAGATAGAACTCCAGAGGCATGTGCCACGTGGCGCATATGGCCTTATGTGGGTACTGGGGAATTGAACCTGGCTTTGCAAGCAAGTACCTTTAGCCACCGGGTCATTTTCGCAGCCCAGGAACTTTGACCTTTTCAATTGGCTGGAGTTGAGCTGGGAGCCAGTTTTGATGGATGAATGGACTGAGAGCACTTTTAGAGACAACACGGACAGAGCGACAGGGACTTGCCTGTGAGCTGTGCTGGCTGGCTCCAGCAGCGTGCCGGGTGAGTTGTTTGTTCCATGGTTCACAAGCACGAGACGGGCGGTGGGAGTCTCGGACTTGACCAACAGCTGCCCAGCCTTGTATCCCAAGAAAGCCTCTGGGCTGGGCTTTTCTACCACTTTCCTTATTTGTAAAATACCTATGTCACAAGCTTGTTAAGAAGGTCTAGATGTGCATGAAATGGCCTTGAAAGCTATAACGCATCCCACAGTCAAGGGCGTTATATAGGCTCAAGAGCCTTTAATGAGCAGGGAGGCCCCCGTGGGACATTGGAGGAAGTTATCTGGTGGTCAGTTAGCAACCAGGAGCTCTCAACCAACTTTTAAAAACAAGAGGCTTTGCTGGACATGACAGTGCACGACTCTAATCCTAGCACTTGGGAGGCAGACATGGGAGGAGGGATGTGAGCTTGAGCCCAGCCCGAGATCAGAGTGAATTCCAGATCAAGCTGGGTAAGAGACCCACCTCGGAAAAGCAGAAACGAAGCTCGGGTCTGGCAGCAGGACAGAGTGCAGGCGCTGTGTGTTACCAATGGCTGCGTCTCTCAGAGTAACGGATACAGCGGAAACTCACAGGCCAGCAGGTGTTTTATTACCTTGAAACGTGGGGATATAAGTGCAAGATCAAAATTTTGTATCTCACTTTAAAAGATGATAAACAATAACATCTGTTCAGGAAGCATTTTATTGTTGCTCCAAGTTTTAGGATATTCTCTGGAGACAGAAAGCCAAATCTTTCAGATCAACTCTCGCATAGACTTGCTCAGTTTCTGAATCTTGCTTTTTGCAGACATATCAACATACTTCTCCCCTATTCGGACAATCATTCCACCCATGATTGAAGGATCAGTCTAGGAAAGAAAACGTGAACAAGCGACATTTCACTATCTCATAGGTGGATGAAAACATGCCCCGAAACAGCTAACCATGCTGTCCAAACAGGTTAGTCTAGGAGAATGCAGGTGTGAAACTGCACAGAACCAGGTGACCATTCACACTTAAGACACAATTCCCCAGGACCCATGTAAGCCGATGCACAGGGTGGTGCATGTGTCTGAAGTTTGTTTACAGCAGTTGGAGGCCCTAGCATGCCCAGTCTTTCTATCTGCTTCTTTCTCTCTCTCAAATAAATAAATTATTAGAAAAAACAAGACGCAGACTCAGCTTTCACTGACACTTTCTACAGTACTAAAGTTTCAACCCAAGGAAGCATACTACATATGATTACTAAATAATAACCGTTACGTAACAATTAAGAACTTACCTTAACCTCCAATTTCAGTATTTGGCCTTGGCTCAGGAAGCTCTTCAGGACTGTTTTTAACTCGGAAAGAACAGCATCCTCTAAAGGCTGAAGAAGAATCCGGCAGCCATTACATCCATAGGGTCAACAGTGGCACATAAGTTATGGGGTATCAGCTGCCCTCTGACTGGATATGAGACCCACTCAGTGGGAGGAAATTCATGCCTAGCACTGAGAACTGAGAACTCAAAAGCCTATGACTTGGAAGGCCATGTACCCGACATGGTAGCTTCCCCTGCTCTTTGGCTAAAAGGAAATATGATGCCCATCAAAAAAACCTTCTAAAAAACACACACCTTTAATCCCAGTACTCAGGAGGCAGAGGTAGGAGGACTGCTGTGAGTTTGAGGGTATCCTGAGACTGCATAGTGAATGCCAGTGAGACCTCAAACCGCCCCCCCCCCCCAAAAAAAAACCTCAGTGTGTATGTTTAAGTCCTTTGATTAATGCTGTTCTCACTCTTAGTTGGTGAACCTTTTGTTTACAGATTGTGGCAAATACTGGGGAAGACTCATCACAACGACAAAAGAAAGCTCAGGGTCAGCACTAGATGCCGCCTCTCTATTACACCCACCAGGGCTCAGGAAGTGCAGAGGGAGGGATGGAAAGAGGGAAGGATGGAAAGAAGGAGTGCTGTTCTCACTGCTAGCCAGAGAGCCACTGCTATAAAGACGGTGGCAGACACTGAGCAAGTTCAAAATTCAGCAAAGTAGAAAGAAGAGGCTGCTAAGGTTCAGGGAACATTGTGGAAAAGGTGATGTAGGAGTACTTTGAGGTGCTATACCCCTGACATAAGCTAACTGGGGTATTCATGACCCCACAGTAGTTGCCAGTATGACACACAGATCAGCACAGTTCTGAGCCCATCAGCATTTTGACATGGAGGACAGCAGAGTGCAAAAGGAATGAGACAACAAAACGAAGAAGGACTACTTTGAAAAAGGAGCGTCCTCAGGGAAGGGGGGAGAGAGGAAACACAGAGTTAAAAGATGGGAGCATGATCAAATTGCTGTATGTTCATATATAAGTTCTCAAAAAAAAAAAAAAAAAAAAAGCCACTTGAACTTCCACAGTTAAAATGAAAGGGAAAAACGACAACAGGCGGCACCGAGACAGATCTTGTGACTCCTGTCTGAAGTACTGGAGGAGCAGGGAGTGGCCGCGCCCTGACACGCCTCAGTGTTGGTGGTTCAGCACAGGGCCGGCTGTACAAGAGCCCCTAGAAAGCCACTGACACTGTGCTCATGAACTCATCTACAAGAGTCACGCGCTGCACAGGCACCATATGCCACTGTGCTTATGCCCCAGACCGTATCCTGTACTGGTAGAACTATATTATGAATAAAATAACATTTAAGGTAACAGCAAAATTGCTTCTAGAAAGTTATACAGTGTCATTTAAGGAACACGGACTTCTGAGAAGTTCATGGTCAAATCCTGATCCCATCCTGCGTGACTTTTGGCAAGCTACTTAATTACCTGGCTGTTCAGTTTCCTGGTCTACAAGATAAGGACAACTGCACTTTAATCTCAAAACATCGTCTGCTAGCTGCAGACAAAGTACCCAGCATGTGGTAGAGTTCAATCCTGGTGGCTAGTTATTACAGCTCTAGCAGATCAATGGGCCCAGTCACTCTATCCCTTTCTCATTCCAACAGATGGAACATTAGGTAGTTTAGTTTTCTATGTAGTATGACATTAAAAAATAATTTTAAGGATTGGGGAGATCGCTTAGTGAATAAGTGCTCATCACACAGGCAATGTGCAATAGTAAACAGATCTCTGCTTAGTCTATCTAGGCCACTTGATACACTGTGGGAGACTGTCTCAAAGTGGCCGGGCATGGTAGCACACGCCTTTACTCCCAGCACTCGGGAGGCAGAGGTAGGAGGATCACTGTGAGTTCGAGGCCACCCTGAGACTACATAGTGAATTCCAGGTCAGCCTGGAATAGAGTGAGACCCTACCTCAGGAAACCAAAAAAAGAAAAAAAAAAAAAAGTAAAGTAGATGGGCGGGAGAGATGGCTGAGTAGTTAAGGAGCTTGCTTGCGAAGCCTAAGGACCCATACTCAACTCTCCAAATCCCACGTAAGCCAGATGCACAAGATGACGCAGGTGTGCACACACCTGGAGCTCGAGTGCAGTGGCTGGATGTCCTGGCTTGTCAATTCATTCTCTCTCTCATTAAAAATAAAAAGGCCAGTCTGTTGGGCTTGAGTCAAAAAGAAAGAAAGAAAGAAAGACAGATAGACAGACTGACAGAAAGAAAAGGAGAAGAGAACAGAAAAGAAAAGAGGAGAGCGATTGAGTAAGACACCACTGTTGACTTCTGGACCCCACAGGCATGGGCACACATGTGCATCCACACACCTACCAGCTGACAACTGTGCACAAGTGCTGTGTGTCATCAATGAATTAATCTCTAAGAATGATGGAACATACACGTAACACACTTTCACATCCTTTCAATGTAACCCAGACCACAGTCCCTATGAACAGTCACTGGTACAGCTGCACTAGTAGGGTGCACACCGGTCCTTCCAAAGTGGAGGTTCACAGCCCCTTATAAAACAAAACACAAACCTCCCCAGGGAAGAGTCGCCTCTGCCAGTTTTTTGACTGAGTACTCTGACGAGGCAGATACGCAGCAACAGCCCACTACTTACGGACGCGGTGGTAACCATGCAGGGCACTTCTCCACGGTGGACACTCATTATCGTGGAAAAGGCTGAGATGATTCCCTGGGCACTGTTTAAACGACCATTTTCAGCAAGTAAACCTGGAAAAGTGACATGAAATTCACTTAATCGCACCCAAAGCCAATTTCAATTTGTAGTCTTAAGCACCATATCCAATGTCTTTTAAGAATACAAAAGAAGACATAATTTATTTCTTAAGCTGCCTTGTGTGGTAGAGGAGGGGTTCTGAACCACACACACCTGTCACAGATTTCTTACACTTTCCCTGGAATCTGATTTTCTCATTTACATCAGACATTCTAATGCTTTCCCCACATTGGCAAACTGTCTACATTCAAAGACGATGACATGAATATACTTTGAAACTTACATTCTGACTTGGTCACAAATGCATGGAAAAGCAATCCAAATGTTCTAACAGACACCACCACATCCAAGGCCCAGCCACCACTTCTTTTGGTGTGAAACTCACTGGTATCCTCTGCAGGCTGAAACTTCCTCCTACACAACTGGACATTCTTACATCTTAGTAGCCTTACATGTGCTCCTCAGACTTCACTGTCGAATCACATCACCTGGGAAGCTGGGGAGGATGTGGATCTGGACTCAACAGGTTGAGATATTCCCAACAGGCCGGGGATGATGCTGATGTCTCTGGACCATGGAGCACTTTTCTGCTGACCATGTTTTCATTTTTGTTTTCCTTCAAGGTAGGGTCTCACTCTAGCCCAGGCTGACCTCAAATTCACTATGTATTCTCATGGTGGCCTCCAACTTACAGTGATCCTCCTACCTCTACCTCTTGAGTTATGGGACTAAGAGCATGTACCACCATGTCTGGCTCTGGTAGCCATGCTTTAAGAAAAGTTGTATGAAAAAGTTCCAATACTTACCCAACAGGTTGGTTGTCAAGGGGGAGAACCTTTCTTTTGCTGTGATGTCCTTCAGGTTTTTTGTTTTAATGGAACGCTTAACGAAGGGGTCCAGAATGGCAACAGCCAACTTGGGTTCCTTCAGGAGTTGCTGAAAGTATCAAAGAACAATTCTTTAGAGCATGTATGATCCCAGCTGCTGCACACACTTCTGATACGTTTACTTAAAACTGTATAACTTGTCATATGCATCTCAATTAGGGTTTTGCAATCTATGCTACTCCATTGAATTTTGGTTTTACAGAATGCTTATCAATAGCGATCTGTATCTGACACACACACACACTTTCTTATGAATTCAGTCATCTCTTCAGCCCTTCACTGGATTTCCTAGTTGCTCTTCTAGAAGTATGTCTGTACTCAAGAAGGAAGAGGACATTCTAGCATGTAGACTCTTGAGAGAGATTTTCTTTTCTGCTGCAGGTTTTAAGAACAGCTTGTAAAAACAGGCTGGTTGTATAGGAAAATACTTATAGTCTCTGCTAATTATAATACTTGACCATAAACAGTATGGTAAGGCTAGTTTTCCTCACAATGCTGTCCTACAGAGCACAACAGGCCTCTGTGCCATTCCCTGGAAGGGTCCCTCTGTCCTGGTGACACTCGTTCTGCCCTTCCTTTTAAGAGTTGCCGAGGACCAATATAACTTGTCAGGTCTGAGAGAGTGGGGGGAAAAAACCCACGAGTGGAACAAATACAGGAGTCCACTGTGCCCTTGTTAAATCACAAAGTATCAACTCAGCGACAACATACAGCTTCTAGCACCTTGCTGTCCTTCGGCATCAGGACTGAGTTCCAAGGAACCCAACACCACTCTTTCCAGCAGATGGCCTTTCATTTTCCCAGTGCCGCCTGCCTTCAACAACTGTGTCAGCACTTCCTGGAAGACCCTCGTCAGAATTCTGTCACAGAGAATAAGATTCCTACTTGAGGCAGTGACTTAATCACTGACCTCTCTCTCCAGCTTGTTGAGTTGGCATTGTATGGAAATTAACAGCCATATTAGTCTAGAAATGTTAAACTTAATCACCTCCTCCCCATTTATACAAGGATAATGTACTGTATTAAATATTTAAGGTCTTATCTATATTATATAAACTAATCATGTGCTTTAAAAAATTAATTTATTAGAAAAAACTATTTATTTATTTGAAGGGGGGAGAGAGAGAGAAAGAGAGAGAATCTAGGTTCTTAGGCTTTGTAGGCAAGGGCCTTAACCACTAAGCCATTTCTCCAGCCCAGGCATAACTTTTTTCAAGGTGGCCTTTTAATCTCTTCTTAAATTACATCTTTATAATTATTTAGTTTTTTTGAGGGAGGGTCTTGCTCTAGCCTAGGCTGACCTGGAATTTACTATGTAGTCTCTGGCTGGCTCCAAACTCACAGCAATTCTCCTATCTCTGCCTCCTGAGTCCTGGGATTAAAGACGTGCCCCACCATGTCCAGCTTATTTTGCTTTTATCCTTCTATATCTTTTCTTAACTAGAAATCCTGGGTTCCCAATGTTGGTATGTGTCTGCTTGTTTCTATTACACAATAGCAGGATAATAATACACAGCATTATTACATTTAACATGTTTACAACAAACAGTATTTTTTGTTGTTACTTCTGGACTTTAAAAAAATTATTTTTATTTATTTATTACAGACGGGGGGGGGGGGGGAGAGAGAGCGCAAGAACGGGCATGCTAGGGCTTCCAGCCACTGCAAACGAACTCCAGATGTGTGTGTCACCATGTGCATCTGGCTTACATGTGACTTTGAGAATTGAACCTGGGTCCTTAGGCTTCATAGGCAAATGCCTTAACCACTAAGCCACCTCTCCAGCCCTGAACAGTTCTTTATATGACATAATGAAGCTGTACCTTATTATGAATACATAGTAAAATGACTGAAGGCAGTGACTTACAAACAGGAACATGCAATGAACAGGAAAGCTACTTACGCCTACTCTCACCAGCTCCTTTTCTACTTGATCCAGCTTATTCTGTTTGGACGCAGCAGAATAAAGAGCAGTGGCATAGCGACCTTCGACACCATATATCTGAACAGGGGGCTTGAAAGAAAAAGGGTGGGGTAAGGAGGAAGGAAAAAGAAGACAATGTGATCATGTCAACAACAGAATGCAATACTGACAATTAAAGAACACATCTACAATGTGAAACCGTTTCAATGTGCCATCAAAGATCAGTCCTAGACAGCAAGTCTCAAACAAACAAGGGTCAGTTCCTTGGCTAGGCCCTTCTGAATGCGAGCAGCTAATTCCTCACTTGTAAAATAAGGGGCAGAAAAACTGTCCAGAGTATCTTCCATCTTCCTGTAATTCAATTATTTATGATAAGCTTGTGTTTTCCTTGAACTCAATAACAATTCACTTCCAAGTAGGAGAGGTTTCAAATGCTGCTGGAAGGGGGTTTTGACGGTATTAGAACCAGGAAAATAGGCACTTATGAAACCTGCAAGCATATCCTTTTACATAGAGAGATTTGGCATTCCGATCCTTCCTTTATGCTACTTTCCCATGAAGGTGATAAGTGGACTGGGATGGCTGGTAGATAGAGAACGACAGACAGCTTGGTACATCTCTTGACCTGTGAGCTAAGAGTGTTGAAGTGATTCTGTCATAATTAGGAATTAATCCATGAAAACGCTGTCAAACTTGGTACCATTTTGTCTTCACCAGGGGTCAATTAGACAATGTCTGATTCTGAAAAGAAAGGGGCTGGTAGGCCTTTGAAATGATGAGAGTGAGCTGGGCATGGTGGTGCACGCCTTTAATCCCAGCACTTGGGAGGCAGAGGTAGGAGGATTGCCCTGAGTTCGAAGTCAGTCTGAAATGACATAGTGAATTCCAGATCAGCCTGGAGTGAGACTCTACCTCAGGGAAAAAAAAAGAAATGATAAGAGTGCTGGAGTCTAGGGCCAGTACTAATTTTGTTTGAATCAAAGGTGTGAAGTACATGGGATGGAGAAATGGCTTAATGGTTAAGGCACTTGCCTGCAAAGCCTAAGGAACCAGGTTCGATTCTCCAGATCCCATGTAAACCAGATGCACATAGTAGTGCATGCATATGGAGTTTGTTTGCAGTGGCTCAAGGCCCTAGTGTGCCCATTCTTCCTGTTTCTCTCTCTCCCTGTCTCAAATAAAAATAAATACATAAAAATTTAAAAAAAGGCGTGAAGTACAAATATTCCCTATTAGCTAAGGGAAGATAAGATACAATGTGGAGTTACAACTGGATTGCAATAGAAAATGAAATATTTTCATTTCAATATCAATTCATGTAATAACTTCCTGTGAGAATTTGGGCATATCACTTTCTTTTATTGGCAATGCTTTTTTCCATTAAAAAAAATGCTATTTTGCCTATTTTGGAGGGTTACTAGTAAAAATGCTTTTTTACAAAAGCTTTGGGGGCTGGGGGGATGGCTTTGTGGTTAAGGCATTTGCCTGCAAAGCCAAAGCCCAGGTTCAACTCCCTAGGACCCATGTTACCCAGATGCACAAGGGGGCACATGCATGTGGAGTTCGTTTGCAGTGGCTGGAGGCCCTGGTATGCCCATTCTCTCTCTCTCCCTCTTTTTCTGTCAAATAAATAAATAAATAAAAAAAATATTTTAAAAAGGCCTTGGGCTGAAGATAGCTTAGCAGTTTAAAGTGCTGGCCTACAAAGCCAAAGGACTTGGGTTCAATTCCTCAGGACCCACATAAGCCAGTTGCACAAAGTGGCGCACAGTTCAACAGCAGAGGCTGGAGGCCCTACCGTGCCTCCTCTCTCTCTACCTGTTGCTTTATCTCTCACTCAAATAAATATTTTTTTTTAAGTTCTTGTTTGAAGGTTATACATGAACCTACCGCACAACAAGTATTCAATACCATTTCTCTCCCTGCCTCAGGCACACATACATTTTAGGAATTACATATCTTACACTGGTTTACTTAGTAACTAAGTTCGAGTCTCCCTTTTACGTGCTTTACAATGACAGAAGAATACAAATGCACATACCCTCACCAGCTTGGCAGCGGGCCTGACCACAGAAGTACTGAAGCTCCGTACCTTCAAAATGCAGGAAATAAAACATTGAGATTATTGAAGGATGTCTGCATTTAACTCGGTAATAAAAACTTTAAAAAGTGGCTTTAAATGATTAGTTTCCTATGCTCCTTTTTATTACCACACAAGTTATCTGAATGTGAGCTACAGATAAATTTACCGACTGAGAATCATCCCCAAGTTGTTTGGGAAAATTGCCTTGCCACTCACTACCTTTTAGTTTGACAAGGATGGGAGATGAGGCTAGTACACAGGGAAAAAGAGATAAAAAATACTAACTTTCAAAGCACACACGTTTGAAAGACAATTTACTCAAGTTGTGACATTTATATTACCTCGTCTCAGAGAAGAATTCCAATTAAACGGGTAATTTGCAGTTTTGATATGTAACATGTACTTTCTTAGAAAAATCTTGATGAGCTCTAAAACCAAAGATTCATTCTCTTGAGTAACCCAGCCCACAGGGTTTGATGCGGCAACAGGCTAAATTCTTAGAGATGGTATCTTCCCTATCAAGGGAGAGCTGTAATCCGCATTTTACAAAGTACCTGAAAGGGCACAGGTCACTTTCACATACTTCCAGCTCTGGAATGTCCTGGGTCAGGACTGGCTATGAGGATTGAAAGACAATGTTCTTTGGGGGGTAAAAAATGATGTAAACTAAGCCGGGTGTGGTTAATCCCAGCACTTGGGAGGCAGAGGTAGGAGGATCACCATGAGTTCGAGGACAGCCTGAGACTACAGAGTGAATTCCAGGTCAGCCTGAGCTAGAGACACTACCTTGAAAAACAAACAAACAAACAAACAAAAAAACCAAACAAAAATAATGTAAACTGGAAAACCCGCTGGTGGATGTCAGAGCTGTGCACTGTAATTTCAACCCGACCATGTACTGGCTGAGCAGCCGAAGACGAGACATGTAAGCTTTCATTTTATTTTATTTTTCCCAAACACATGGAATGTGCCCTAGGTGTCCTGAATATTCCTGGCAGAGCAGTAGTTCCCCCTGACAGGTTTATCACCGTGGCCTCTCGCCGCAGCGCTCCGGGGACGTCAAGGTCAAGCACGCGCCGCCCCGCGCCCACTCCCCAGGCTCGCGCTCGGGAGCCGGAACCGCGGGGGTCGCTCTACGATCCCCCCACTTTTCCGGCCCCACGACCCTGACCGGCGGCCAGTTTCCCTCGGCCGTGGCCTCACTCCTTGGCGCTCGGAGTCTGATCCACGATCAACCCCGGAGAGATCCTCCCGCGAACTTCTTTCTCTCACCTGCCGGGACAGACCGGTCACTGCTGAGGCGGCCATCTTCTTCCCGGGCGGCTGTAGGTCAAACCGCACTGGGAGGAAGAGGGCGCGCCAGGGCGCATGCGCGCCGGGGTGACCGCGAGGCTCTCTGGGAAATCAAGGTGCGTGCAAGTCATCACAGCGCATGCGTGGTAGCCTGTTGCTTGCTGGGAATTGTAGTTCAGTAAAGTGGAGGTCGGGGCTGGACTTCAGATATTTGGGGTTGGAGCCAGCGGCTCGCCGTGCATCTGAAGATGAGCGGCCCTTTGTAGAATGTATCTGCGGTTTAAAATTGTATTATATTTAGAGCTGGGCGTGGTGGCGCACGCCTTTAATCCCAGCACTTGGGAGGCAGAGGTAGGAGGATCGCCATGAGTTCGAGGCCACCCTGAGACGACATAGTGAATTCCAGGTCAGCCTGAGCTAGACCTTGCCTCAAAAAAATATTAAAAAATTGTATTATATTTAGGTAAACCCAGTGGTTCTTATGGCTTTCACGTTCATCATTAACATCTGTTGGTCTTGCCCTTAACCTGCCTCTCATGCTGGGTGTAAACAAACAACAACAAACAACAAAAACTACAAATGACCCTTGCAATTCCGGAAGCAATAACCACTCCCGCTTATCTGGGCTGCAATGGTTCTTTCACATCCTTCTTTTCCAGTGTCACAGGAGCAGAGAGACTGGTTAGATTTTGAGGGTGTGTGGGATTCTGGTGCCCCAATGTTTAGCTATGGGTGGGGTTGAGTCGGAACTGATATAGACATGTAAGCAACTATGACATCAGGACTTAGAAATCAACCCTAGCCTCGGCCAACTTCTCTGCACTTATAAAAAAGAACCCATCTTCAGCCAGGTGTGGTGGCGCACGCCTTTAATCCCAGCACGCTGGAGGCAGAGGTAGGAGGATCACTGTGAGTTCAAGGCCACCCTGAGACTACATAGTGAATTCCAGGTCACCTGGGTTAGAAAAAACAAAACGAAACAAAACCAAAAGACCCCATCTTCAACCCATGCTCTAATTTTCTCTTCCATAAGAGAATAGAACTCAGTGTTTCTGAGTGTTAACAATAGGGTTGGTTCTGTGAAATGTTTTCTGCTCTGACATAGTGTAGCAATCAGATTAGTTCATTACGTCACTCTCTTTTTAAGGTATGAATTTTCATCATTATGGTCTTTTAGTGGATACAATAGAAGGAATATATTGCCCTCTTTTCTGCCACGCAGAGGCAACTGTTATCAATACTGTAGCTCATTGTTGTCCAGAATATTTTTAGGCTGCAGAGACTGCCCAGGCTTGAAGTTCAGTGGTCTGTGGGTTTGACTTAATTACATAAGTTCTCTGTACTTCTTACCTATAAAATGGGTACCTGTCTTAAAGTTTGTTATGGAAAACACAGTAATTAATAAATACAGGAAGTACATAAGACAATTGACCCTCTTATACTTAATATTATTTGTTTTGTTTTTGTGTTTATTACATATGCAGATTCACAATCTGCTGTAAGGAACAAACTCCAGACTTACGCACTGCCTTGTGCATCTGGCTTTACATGGGTACTGGCGAATCAACTCAGATCCTTAGGCTTTGCAGGCAAGTGCCTTCACTGCTGAGTTATCTCTCCAGCCTGGATTGTGAATACTCTTATAAACAATTTTCCAAACTAAAAGTTGTTCATAAATATTATTTCAATGGCTGTAAAAAAGTTCATCAAATGGATATTTCTTTTCATCATTCTATGATTTTTAAAACATAGTTTATTTATGTATTTATTTATTTGCATGCAGAAAGAGACAGAGAGTGAGAGAGAGAAGAAGAAAAAGAATGAGAATGGGTGTGGTAGGGTCTCTAGTCACTGCAAGTGAACTCCAGACACATGCACCGTTTTGTGCATCTGGCTTTACATGGGTATTGGTGAAATCAAACCCAGGTCCTTAGGCTTTGCAGGCAAGTGCCTTAAGCACTGAGCCATCTCTCCAGCCCCATTCTATGATTTTTAAACATAATAGTTCCTAATCTATAGTTTCATTTGCATTTGAGTCTCAGGATGGCTCGCAGGCCAGATATTCTTTTGTTTTATGGGTGGTGAAACTGCATGGGTCTTGGGTAGAGCTCATCTAGGAAATGATAGCCAGGACCTCACATTTAAGCACCTTTGCCCAGGTCTTGTGTCTTCCTACCACCTTGTTTGGATGAATGAGTGAACACATTAGAAGGATTGTTTCTTGGCATGGGACTTTGATGCTAATGTGTCTTAGTGACATGAACAAAGGGAGAAATAGTGAGGCCCTGAAGTCTGATGCCTTAATAGACAAACCTCCATGCTGTCTGCTCTTGGATTCTTCGAGCTCAGTGGACTCTCAGAGCAGGCAAATCAGTGCAATGCAGGCCAGGACCTCACATATAGACGGTCATCAGGAAGGGACTGGAAGGTTACCGCACTCCCTTCTACACAAACACAGAGAGTTGGAAAGGAAGACAGAGTTGTGTCCCATAGATGAAGGGAAGAGACTTAATACTCTGATGTTACAGCACTTTTCTTCTGCACAAATTCAGATTACTTAAAAAAAAAAAAAAAAAAGATAGACTTGCTCAAGGTCAAAGGACAGAATTACAGTGGGAACAAACCCCAAGCATCCTATCTTATCTGTTTTGTGTTACAATGACCTCCGCCGGGCTCCTTCCCGATCAGATAGGTAGGCAGTGCCGAGGGAAGGACCAGGCCTGCTGGTTCCTCCCTAGGGGTTGAGAGGATGTTGAGCATTCTACGACCCTGACCTCTCCTGGCCACCGGAGAAAAACCACACTGAGTTGGGAGTCTTTTCGGTGCAGGAACTTGCAGAAAAAACTGTATTACTCAGAGCAGTTGCCTATATCATGTTGGGGACGAAGGCGGGGATTTTAGGATGGGGGAAGAGGTAAGGGCCAATAGTAAACTTTAACTGTTGACATGGTAATTACAATTGCCACGCGGAGGTGGCAGGCCAGAAGCCATTAGGCGTCTTGTTGAGTCCTAGCTGGCCAGAGACAGGTCGCCAAACTTTAGCTAGGCTCAGGAAGTTCCACTAAACCTCATGCCTGGGCCTTTCAGAGCCCAACAGACCTCCTTTTAAAAATATTTTTATTGGGCTGGAGAGATGGCTTAGCGGTTAAGCGCTTGCCTGTGAAGCCTAAGAACCCTGGTTCGAGGCTCGGTTCCCCAGGTCCCACGTTAGCCAGATGCACAAGGGGGCGCACGCGTCTGGAGTTCGTTTGCAGAGGCTGGAAGCCCTGGCGCGCCCATTCTCTCTCTCTCCCTCTATCTGTCTTTCTCTCTGTGTCTGACGCTCTCAAATAAATAAATAAATAAATAAAATAAAGGCGTGAGCCCATCAGCCTTAACACTTTAAAAAAAAATAAAATAAAATAAAAAAAATAAAAAAATAAATAAAAATATTTTTATTTATTTGAGAAAGAGAGAGAGAGAGTGAGTGAGAGAGAGAGAGAGAGAGAGAGAGAGAGAGGGAGGGAGGGAGGGAGAGAGAAAGAAAGAAAATGAGTATGAAACATACCAGGACCTCCTGCTACTGCAAACAAACTCCAGACACATCATGCAACACTTTCTGCATCTGGTTTTACATGGGCAGTGGGGAATTGAACTCAGCTTATCAGGCTTTATAAGCAAGTGTCTTTAACTGTTGAGTCACATCTCTCCAGCCTAATGACCTTCTTCTACAAAGGCAGCACATACCATCATAGAGAGCAACAGCGCGCCATCATGTGACCGTCAACTGCAAGTGTTTTTAAAAATGAAATGACCTGGGCTGGGGAGATGGCATAGTGGTCAAGGCACTTGCCTGCAAAGCCAAAGAACCTAGGCTCGATTCTCCAGGACCCATGTAATTCAGATGCACAAGGTGGCACATGCGTCTGGAGTTCATTTGCAGCAGCTGGAGGCCTTAGCACGCCCATTCTCTATCTGCCTTTCTCTCTCTCTCTCAAATAAAAAAAAAAAATTAAAAATGAAATGATTTCTTTAATCCAGGAAAAATCTTTCTCAAATTATACTTGTCAGAAACCTGGACAAAGGTTGACGTGCCGTTCTTTATCATATTTACTTTAAAAGAGTAAAGAACTAGAAATGTGTCCAAACATAAGAGACTGGCTCTGTAAATGGCATGTAATGGAATTATTAAAACGAGGCCTTTAAACTGGGCATGGTGGCACACATCTGTAATCCCAGCACTCAGGAGGCAGAGGCAGGAGGATTGTTGAAAGTTCAAAGTCAACTCTTTTCTACATATCCAGTTTCAGGCCAGCCAGGGCAACACAGTAAGACCCTGTCTCCAAAGAACTCATTCACTCACTCACTAAGTAACCAACTACTAATTAAAATGAGATTTCCAGAAAGTATTTCATGGTACAAGTTAAAAATTTATAAACCACATTCTGCATTTTTTGACAGTGAGCACTCATCAGAAAAAAAAAGATGATATGGTCTTGTCACATGTTAATTACCATGTCCCTTAAGGGACAGATGCATCTGCTCCTCTTTCTTTTTCTCATCACTTTCACTTGGTTGGTTGCAGCAAGGATGGAGGAATTGTACCAGGGGATCTACAAGGCTCCTTCCAGAGACTGGCTTCTGCCAAGATTCCACAGCCAGCAAATTTGTATTGGGTGCTGCAGAACCCAAAGCAAGGACGGGATGGATTTTGGGAAAAGTTACAGTAAAGTAGGTTTTCTCTGCTCAGCTTTTTACTCTGAAAGGACCTGGAAAGTGTTTGCAGCATTCATTTTTCTTAAAGGCAATTCTGCTTCACTCGCCTTTATTTTGTTCCTTTCTAAGTTTCAGAACTGTATACGAGCCCTTCATTACAGACCAGAACCACTTACTATCTGGGGGCACAGACTATTAACCCTTACTTACAGCAGTTCCTGTACAGATAACGTTATCTTTCCGTTTAAACCTCCAGTATGGGAAAATGACCTTGATAGCTTTTTGCATCAGCCTTGCAATTTGCAGAGGTCACTGACTGGGAGCTGATCAGTCGTGGAACACCGGGATCATAGCCATATTAATTTCAACTATTTTAATTAAAAAAAAAACCTTCATTATACTTGTTTAAGAGAGAGAGAGAGCGAGAATGGGCAAACCAAGGCCTTCAACTGCTGCATGCACCACCATGTGCATCTATCTGGTTTATGTGGAACCTCGGGAATAGAACCTGGGTCCTTATGCTCCGCAGGCAAGCTCCTTAACCGCTAAGCCATGCTCTCTAGCCCAAACAGAACATTTCTTAGAGGGCTCAGTGCTTTGCATTTGGAGAAAAACTAGATTAAGGAGGGAGTCTGCAGCACAAACTGGAAGGACACAGGAGAAGCCCGAGACGCACAGCCTTGTGGCCACCCTCGGGCACAGGCCTGTTCCCTCCAGTTCCCTTGG
This sequence comes from Jaculus jaculus, assembly GCF_020740685.1. NCBI lineage: Eukaryota > Metazoa > Chordata > Mammalia > Rodentia > Dipodidae > Jaculus > Jaculus jaculus. The sequence goes on from NC_059106.1 coordinate 158,254,431, forward strand.
ATTGCGCCCACCTCGAAGCGGCCACCTGCTCAGCTCTCAAGGTCACCGCGAGGAGCAAGATGATAGCGACACGAGGGGGCGCCATCTGCCCGCGTTGGGAACCGGCCTCTGACGTTCGGAACCGACTTCTAGAGCTTTCGGCGTGCCAAGCCGCAGTGGGAGGAGGCTCGTTTTTTTTTTTTTTTTTTTTTTTTTTTGCAAGCGAGCTGCTGATAAGTCCGCGCAGCGCGAGAAAACCCCAAGCAAGAGGGTTGCGCGGAGACAGGCTGTAACCCGGGTAGCTACAGGTCGTTGTTCCGGCTCTCCCCAGCCACAGAAACTCCTAGAAGCCACCCTCTCTCATGCCCATCCCACTGCCCTCCCCGCAAAAACAACTGCAGATTTTTGTTTCTTTGGGTCCACAAAAAAAAAAAAAAAAAAAAAAAAAAAAAGATGCAAACAGCCCAGGGCAGTTTAGGGAAAAGTTCTGCGTTTGGAAGGTGTCCTGTCGTGGTAGCTGCCAGTGCCAGAAGGGGCGCACAGGTGATAGATGGCAGAGCAGCGCCTTCTGCCGCTGCCGGTTTTGAATCAACACGGGATCGCGCCCGGAGATCCGGCGGCTCCAGTGAACCGCAGCCCTGCGGTACCTTTCCCACGGGCTGAGCCGCTCTGGGTGGTTTGCGATTGTCTTTCTGGTGGCCCCGTGCTGGGACGTGAGGTCCCAGGGACGCTTGTCACGGGGCCCTGGCCATTACGCAGCTGTGGCCTCAGGCGCTGTCCCTGATCAGCTGTGTGCCTGAAGCTACAAACCTAATTTCTGTATCTCAGCTCCTTCCCGTGGGAAGGGGAGGTCCAACGGAGGTGCACTGGCGTGTCGCAGCCTGCAAAGCACGTCGCGCTGTGGCTACAAGGGGACAAGGCGACAAGGGGAGGGCAGGCACCCCCGCCGACCCCCCACCCACCCCGTCCCCTCTGCGCATCGCCCACCCTCTCCCTGCAGCCTGGCTGGAGAGGTGATGGGAGCCCAATCGTGGACCCTGCGCCACTGTGCGGTGATCATGCATCGTTTCATCTCTTCCCTGGGTGCTGGCTCAGAAAGTACCAGAGAAAGTCACGTCTTCTGAAAGCCCGGGAACAGTTCCTGTATTGATGCCAGTCCCATTCTGGAAGATTCTGTGTGTGTGGGGGGTATGGAGGGGGGTACGGGGGGGGGGGGCGGGGAAGGTGGTTCAGACAGAAGTGGGTGTAGCTAGCTGAGCATTTCCACGGGAACGTGGACTAGGTTTCGGAACAGCCAGCAGCCAGGGATCTGTTGTAAACAAGCAAGCACGTTGACTTAGAGAGAAGGAAGGAGAAAGACGGGGGGGGGGGGGGGGGGGGGGGGGAGAAACAAGCAGTGTTTATGTTCGGTAAACAAACCGTGAGAACTGCTGAGACCGTGTAGGAGGTGAGTGTGAAGAAGGCAATTACATACTTTTTCATTAGCTGTGGGAAAAGTGAAAGTAAATGGCAGAGCAAAGAATATAGTCAGGGCTGGAGGGATGGCTTAGCCGTTAAGGCGCTTGCCTGCAAAGCCAAAGGACCCAGGTTCGATTCCCCAGGACCCACGTAAGCTAGATGCACAAAAGGGCGCATGCGTCTGGAGTTCGTTTGCAGCGGCTGGAGGCCCTGGTGCACCCATTCCCATTCTCTCTCTGTGTCTCTTTCTCCCAAATGTCAAAGAGAAAAGTGTATTTAGATGGAGAGAGCTCAGCGAGCATGGGGGTCACTGCTGACCCCACAGAGAGTAGCCTGACCTTGCAGATGGCACTGTGACCAGCAAGTGGGAAGAATTCCCATCCTTTGTATTCTGCTGGGCACCTCCTGGTGGGACACAGGGCCACTGGCCTCTTTCTGTGAGTTTTTAAATTTGAGGACAGAATTGCAAGGCTGGGGAAAGCATAGTCTACTTTGAGGTTTTTTAAAAAAAATTTATTGACATGACAGCGACAGAGAGAGAAGGAGGCAGAGATAGAGATAGAGAGAGAGACAGACAGACAGAGACAGAAAGAGAGAGAGAGAGAATGGGCGCACCAGGGCCCCCAGCCACTGCAAACGACCTCCAGATGCATGCGCCCCCTTGTGCATCTGGCTAACATGGGTCCTGGGGAATCGAGCCTCGAACTGGGGTCCTTAGGCTTCACAGGCAAGCGCTTAACCACTAAGCCATCTCTCCAGCCCATACTTTGAGTTTGTAAAGATATTTTATTTAAGAGAGAGAGAGGCAGAGAGAGAGAGAGAGAGTGGGGGGGGGGTAGGGACTGAGACTGAGAGAGAATGGGCCTCTTGCCAATGCAAACAAACTCCAGACGCATGGGTCACCTTGTGCGTCTGGCTTTACATGGGTACAGGGGAATGGAACCTGGGTCCTTAGACTTTGCAGGTAAGTGCCTTAACTGCTAAGCCATCACTCCAGCCCTATTTTGAGTTTTTAAGCAATGAAGAGACTCCTACTGGAGTGGTCTTTGGAAACCATTGTCAAAGCTGCAGGAAAACTGAGTAACCAACTCAGACCCTGTTTAGATGGTTAGAAAGGATCAGAAGGTTACCCTGTAATTCACTCCTTCATGGGATAGGAATTCATCAAATTACATCTGCTATCTTTTGGAGGTCAGGCAAAATACCTTCAGGTAACTGGCACCAAATTCCTTCAGCTCACTTTCACTGATTTGTTTATTTATGTTTGTTTTTTGAGGTAGGGTCTCACTGTAGCTCCGGCTGACTTGGAATTCATTCTGTAGTCTCAAGGTGTTCTTGAACTCATAGCGACCCTTCTACCTCTGCCTCCCAAGTGCTGGGATTAAAGGTGTGCACCATCACACCCAGCTTATTTTTGTTTTTCTTTTTTGATGTAGGGTCTCGCTCTAGCCCAGGCTGACCTGGAATTCACTATGTAGTGTCATGGTGGTCTCAAACTCAGCAATTCTCTTACCTTTCCCTGCCTCCCCAGTTCTGGGTTCAAAGGCATGCACTCACTTTCACTTAAATTTTTTTTTTTTAAATTTACTTGTTTGAGAGTGACAGAGAGGGAAAGAGGCAGAGAGAAAGAGGGAGAGAATGGGCGTACCAGGGCTCTAGCCACTGCAAATGAACTCCAGATGCATGCGCCACCTTGTGCATCTGGTTTATGTGGGCCCCGGAGAATCAAGTCTTGAACCGGCATCCTTAGGCTTCACAGGCAAGTGCTTAATTGCTAAGCCATCTCTCCAGCCCTCGCTTTTTTTTTTTTTTTTTTTCTTGAGGTAGGGTCTTGCTTTAGCCCAGGCTGACCTGGAATTCACTATGTAGTCTCAGAGTGGCCTTGAACTCACAGCGACCCTCCTACCTCTGCCTCCTGAGTTCTGGGATTAAAGGCGTGCGCCACCACGCCTAGCTCACTTTCACTTTTTAAAATCACCTTTCCATTCTTTCATCATCAGGAGACATTAGTTTACCATCATAGCGAGTTGCAGCTAATTTGACCAGTTCTAAGTTTTTCCTGAGTATGCTTTTAAATTTGTAAGAATTCATTCTTCACCTGAGCCCCAAACAGACAGCAGCTCCTGTCATCTCTTGGCATCTAATCGAAGCAACGACAGAGAAAGAAATGATAAAAATAAATCATTGCAGTTGGCAGAGAATCACTGTATAGTTCTCAGAGTGGTTATTTATCAAAAATGAAGTTGGTACCATCTCGCTGGCACTGAATCATTGGTCCACTTGTGACAATGACAAGAGAACCAGTGTTCTTTCCTCTTATGATTTGTGGCCCTGCTGTTCACCTTGGAAGCAATTTGATGTTCTTGAGGCCTGCCTGTGTGTTCCTGTTCTTTCTTTCTTTCCTTTTTTGTAGTCTACCCCTGAAGGTTTCCTGAGAATATTTTACAAGTGATCTTTCACGATAGCCATCAGTCAGACCTGCCTTCTGATTGAAGTCAACTGTGGACCTTAAAAAGCTACAGATGTCAGCTGAGCGTGGTGGCACACGCCTTTAATCCCAGCACTTGGGAGACGGGGGAAGGAGGATCACTATGAGTTTGAGGCCAGCCTGAAACTACAGAGTGAGTTCAGTCTGGGCTACAGTAAGACCCTGCTTCAAAAACACTGAAGAAAGCTATAGATGTTTACCAAAGGTGGGTGGGTGAATTGGAATCAACCATGCACATTTGTTATTTTTATTTGTTTTTTTTTTTTTTTTTTTTTTTTTGAGGTAGTGTCCCATTATGGTCCAGGCTGACTGGAATTCACTGCGTAGTCACTCATAGCGATCTTCCTGCTTCTGCCTCCTGAATGCTGGGATTAAAGGTGTGCACCACCACTCAGGCACATTTATTTTTAATAATGATTGAGTTTGGATATCTAAGAATTGAACACGGGTTAGATAAATCTTAGTGTATCTATGATGGCATATTATGCTGTTGTTTATCCTGAGAAAATACTTATAATGTGTCACTAGCTCAAAAATAGGATCAAAAAAGAATATTGAACATATTATCTGACTTTTTGGGGGGAGGAGTTCACAGGAGGGTCTTGGCATGTGCCACCATGCCCAGCTCTAATATGAATTTTTACAAATATATATATATTTTTGATTTTTCGAGGTAGGATCTCACTCTAGCCCAGGCTGACCTGGAATTCACTATGGAGTCTCAGGGTGGCCTCGAACTCATGGCGATTCTCCTACCTCTGCCTCCCGAGTGTTGGGATTAAAGGCATGCACCACCGTGCCCGAGTTTTACAAATATTTGTTTTCAGATGCTAGCGCCACCTTGTGCATACATCTGGCTTACATGGGTCCTGGGGAATAGCCCTAAAAACATTTTTTTTTTAAATTTAGAAAGAGACAGAGGCTGGAGAGATGGCTTAGCGGCTAAGGCGCTTGCCTACAAAGCCAAAGGACCTAGGTTTAATCCCCCAGGACCACCTAAACCAGATGTACAAGGTAGCACATGCATCTGGAGTTTGCAATGGCTGAAGACCTTGGCGTCCCTCTAGCTGACTCTTTCTCTCTTTCAAATATATAAATATATAAAAATTAAAAACAAGAATGAGACAGAAAGCAAGTGAGTGTGGGTGTGCAAGGGTCTCCTGTCACTGCAGGCAGACTACAGATGTATGTGCCATTTTGTGCACCTGGCTTTGCATGAGTACTGGGGAACAGAACCCACGCCATCAGGCTTTGCAAGCGAGTAACTTGAACCACTGAGCCATCTCTCCAGCCCTGATACTACATTTTCAGCCAATCATAAATGTTTACATGCATAGTACAAAAGGCCAGAAGAAGCCTCCCAAGCTATTGGCAGAGGTCACATATAAGCAGAGATTTTCTGCTTCTTTTCTTTTCTTTTTTTTTGGGGGGGGGGTTTATGTGGGGTGCTGAGTGTGTAAGTGTGTACATGAGTATTGCATGTGAACACGAACCCATGTCTGTGTATGTGTGATGAACGTGACGTGGAGGCCAGAGGTCAACGTCAGGTGTCTTCCTCAGTTGTTCTCCACTTTATTCTTTGAGTCTGAACTAGCCAGCCTTGGTGAGCTGAACAACTCCCCGTCTCTGCCTCCCTAGCGCTGGGGTGCACCCCACACCTGGCAATTTAAAATTTCCTGAGTGAATCCCATGGTTTCCTCTTCAGGAACATGAGGAGGAACAGAGGGAAAAAAAATTATACGTGGTTGCCTCATTCATTCACTCACTCATGATTTTTATTTAGCTTTTACATTTTCCATTATGTTATTCAGTCTTCCCCTTCATTTATTAAGAAAAAAAAATGTCTCAAGGCCTCACCATATGCTCAGCACTGACAGTTTTAGCTGCTAGGCTGTAGAGTTCCGTTTTCTCAAGTTCACTGCCAAGGTTCTTTCATTATAGCTTACCGAGGAGCTTTGAGGAGCCCCTGAATGCGGAGTCCTTCCTGAAGGCTCCTGGGCAGGAGTTCTGGGGGTGCTTGGGGGCTTCCTGCTTTAACCAAGCCGGCATGTACTTGCACACCATTTGCTGTGTTCGTGGAAAGCCTGGGAAGACACGTGCTTGGGCTTCCCTTGCTTAAAGCTATGAAACCGTGAAGGCCTAGTGTGGTGGTTTGAATAGATGGCCCCCAATATATTCAGTTCTTTATTGTCTGTAGTTTGCCTCTGCAGCCACCTGGCTGGAGGCAGTGTCCCTGGGTGGATCTTAAGGTGTGGTGGTGGGTTTCAGATTTCAATCTAAAGATATGCAAAGTGTGGGGGGCTGGAGAGATGGCTTAGCGGTTAAGCGCTTGCCTGTGAAGCCAAAGAACCCCGGTTCGAGGCTTGGTTCCCCAGGTCCCACGTTAGCCAGATGCACAAGGGGGCGCACGCGTCTGGAGTTCGTTTGCAGAGGCTGGAAGCCCTGGCGTGCCCATTCTCTCTCTCTCCCTCTATCTATCTTTCTCTCTGTGTCTGTCGCTCTCAAATAAATAAATTAAAAAAAAAAAAAAAGATATGCAAAGTGTGCCTAGCTGGAGTTCCTGAAGTGTGCTGTGTGGCTTTTGGCTTTGGCTTGGCTTCTCTCTCTCTTTCTGCTTGGTCCTGTGAAGGCAGGCCAGCTTCTTCTGTCATTTATGGAATTTCCCCTGGATCTGTAAGCTTCAATAAATATCCCTTCCTCCATAACTGTGCCTGGTCTGGAAGGTCATCTCAGCGCACCTGAAGCTGTCTGCTATACCTGGCTTCCTAGTTCCATCATGGGACCACAGCCAAGTTCCCCCACAATGTCCTTAGACACTTTCTCCTTAGCTGCATTGTCTGGTTTTAGAATGACATCTAGGTGGGATGACAGGCAAAATGCACCCAGTGTCCATGTAGGTTAAAGTATGAGAAACACCTTCCCTCCTTCCCTTCCCTTCCCTTCCCTTCCCTTCCCTTCCCTTCCCTTCCCTTCCCTTCCCTTCCCTTCCCTTCCCTTCCCTTCCCTTCCCTTCCCTTCCCTTCCCTTCCCTTCCCTTCCCTCCCCTCCCCTCCCCTCCCCTCCCCCTCCCCTCCCCTCCCCTCCCCTCCCCTCCCCTCCCCTCCCCTCCCCTCCCCTCCCCTCCCCTCCCCTCCCCTCCCCTCCCCCTCTGCCCTTTCCTCCTCCTGCCTTCCTTAAGGACAGTTGACAGGAAGTACTTGCCATTCTTCCAGCTGCCACTTCAGATTCATTTACTCATTTCAGCTTTTTTAAAAAAAACTTAATTTTATTTATTTGAAAGTGACAGACAGAGAGAGAAAGAGGCAGATAGAGAGAGAAAGAGAATGGGCGCGCCAGGGCCTCCAGCCACTTAAAGGAACTCCAGATGTGTGCGCCCCATTGTGTATCTGGGTAACGTAGGTCCTGGGGAATTGAGCCTCGAACCAGGGTCCTTAGGCTTCATAGGCAAGCGCTTAACCACTAAGCCATCTCTCCAGCCCTCATTTCAGGTTTTTGAAGCCATGGTTAACTATAGAGTCATTCCTATTTTACTGATGAGGAAACCGAGAGAGGTGAGTGACCATGTCCAAGATGACCTGGCCATTCATCTGGCCTCTGTCCCCACCAGGGGGCCACTGCGCACAACCCAGGAATACTGACCAGTGCCGGGCAGCTGGCTGTGCGACTACCTGACTGCCCATTTTCTGCTGTAAAATTATTATTTAACTTCAACCTTCTAAAACTGTGCCCTTCATGGTCCCAGCCTCACACCGAATTGAAAACACTGGATAGAATGTGTAAAACATAGCCCGCAGGGTGTTTCCGAAATACATTTGTTGGAAGGCAGGCACTGTTCACCAAAAACACATCCCTGGGGCTAAGCAGTTAGGAGCTAGGCTGCAAAGCCCATGGCCTGGGGTGTCCCTTGAACCAGGGAAACGTAAGGGTTTCGGGAAGCCAGAACAGTGCATGGAAAATTGTTACACATCTCTCTTCAAGAACAACATCCTTCACTCCCTACTCCCTAGCTGTGTTTTATCAGATGTGTTATCAGTTCAGATTTTCAATTTTATTAATATATAATTCATAAAGTATAAAATTTACGTTTTTTTGCACTGTTGGGGTACATGCAAAGCAAGTGCTTCATTCCTGAGCTACAACCTTCCCCAGCCTCTATATATCCTCTTAGAACATTCTGGAACATTTAAATGGCCCCCAAAGCCTCATCACTATCTTCTGTTACATTTGGATCATTTTTTTTTAATACTTGTTTTTTCAAGGTAGGGTCTCCCTCTAGCCCAGGGCATGGGTACATAGTGTTTTCCATGCTTTTTTTCTTTTCCCTTCCTTCTTTCCTTCTCTCCCTTCCTCCCTCCCTCCCTCCTTCCCTCCCTCCCTCCCTTCTTTCTTTCTTTCTTTTGAGGTAGGGTCTCACTCTAGCCCAGCCTGACCTGGAATTCACTATGTAGTCTCAGGGTGGCCTTGAACTCATGGTGAATCCTCCTACCTCTGCCTCCCAAGTGCCGGGATTAAAGGCGTGCACCACCATGCCTGTCTGCATTATTTTATTTTTTGAGGTAGAGTTTCACTCTAGTCCAGGCTGACCTGGAATTCACTATGGAGTCTCAGGGTGGCCTAGAACTCATGGTGAATCCTCCTACCTCTGCCTCCCAAGTGCCGGGATTAAAGGCGTGCACCACCATGCCTGTCTGCATTATTTTATTTTTATTTTATTTTATTTTATTTTATTTTATTTTATTTTATTTTATTTTATTTTATTTTATTTTATTTTATTTTATTTTATTTTATTTTTTGAGGTAGAGTTTCACTCTAGTCCAGGCTGACCTGGAATTCACTATGGAGTCTCAGGTGGCTTCTGATTCATGGCGATCCTCCTACCTCTGCCTCCCGAGTGCTGGGATGAAAGGCCACGGTGTGCCACCATGACTGGCTGCATTCAGATTATTTTTAATGGTTGTATCTCTTCTCAATCACATTGCCAAAGACCATGGAATTCTCTTCTCTTCCAGGCACACAGTAAGTACTTGGCCAACTATTCTTTTAAATTTATTATTATTATTTTGGTGATACAGTTTTCAACCTTAAGACTCTCATTTTTCTGGCTGGGGTGTCGTTTGGTGACTGAGCACTTGTGTAGCATGTTGAAGTTCCTGGATTTGATATCCATCTACCCCAGCACCCAGAGCAAACAACTAGAATCTGGGTTTTAAATCTTTCCCCTTCCTTCCTTTTAAAAGCCTTGACCTCAGAGGTTTCATGTCTACTGGATGGAATTTTTTAAAAATTTATTTGAGAGAGAGAGAGAGAGAAAGAGAGAGAGAGAGAGAGAGAGAGAGAGAGAGAGAGAGAGAGAGAGGGAGGGAGGGAGGGAGGGAGGGAGGGAGAGAGAGAGAATGGGCAAACCAGAGTCTTCAGCCACTGCAGGCGAACTCCAGACATGTGCGCCCCCTTGTGTACAGGTGTGACATTGTGCGCTTGCATCACTGGGTGTCTGGCTTACTGGGACCTGGAGATTCAAACATGCAAACATGCATATGCATCACAGGCAAGTGCCTTAACCCCTAAGCCATCTCTCCAGTCTGATTTTTATTTTTAAATTTTTTTTCCCACATAGTGTTTCACTCTAACTCAGGTTGACCTGGAATTCACTATGTAGTCTCAGGATGGCCTCAAACTCACAACAATCCTCCTACCTGTGCCTCCCGAGTGTGGGGATTAAAGGTGTGCGCCACCACGTCTGACTTGGATGGATGTTTTATTGGCTTTTATTTGCAATGCAGTTTAATCTAGGGAAAGATAAGGAGCATCTTGAATTGTAACAGGAACAATGATAGTTCAGTGGCAGTTCATTTCGTTTTAGCTCATAAAAGTCCAGAGAGGAGGGACAGAGAGATGGCTTAGTGGTTAAGGCTCTTGTCTGTGAAGCCTAAGGACCCAGGTTGAGCACCCTAGAACCTATGTAAGCCAGATGCACATGGTGGTACATGCGTCTGGAGTTCATTTGCAGTGGCTAGAGGCCCATTCTCTCTTTTTCTCATAAATAAAAACAAAATATTCAAAATACCTTAAAAAAAAGTCCACAGAGGAAATTAACAGCTTGGACTGTGGGGAAAAAAAGCAGAACTTAAACTTTGATCTGCATAGTCTGAATTGGATGTTTACAGCATGAAAAGCAGGTCACACCTAGGCTGAGGCGTGGCCTGGCCAAGTCTCTGGGAATCTCCACACTCCATTTCCCCCAGTTGGCAGACCATGAAAGCTAAAGATTATCCCCTAAGCCTGTGGTGTTTGTTAATCCGTGGAATGGGCTTTGGTACTCAAAAATTTCCATTTGAAGTCGCACACTCTTTTGGAGGTACACATATTTTGGCTTCTCCAGCATTATCCACCAAAATCTCCAGCTAGCACAGATGAAGGCAACACTGCCCAGGAGTGTTAGCATCTCCCTCTGCTCCCATTGCTTTAAAAAATATTTTATGCCAGGCGTGGTGGCGCACGCCTTTAATCCCAGCACTCAGGAGGCAGAGGTAGGAGGATTGCCATGAGTTCAAGGCCACCCTGACATTGCATAGTGAATTCCAGGTCAGCAAGACCCTACCTTGAAAAACCTGTGTGTGTATATATATATATGTGTGTGTGTGTCTTTATTTTATTGGGCTAGAGAAATGGCTTAGTGGTTAAGGTGCTTGCTGGCAAAGTCAAAGGACCAAAGTTCAATTACCCAGTACCCACGTAAAGCCAGGTGTGCAAGGTGGCACATGCATCTGGAATTCTTCTGTAGTGGCTACAGGCCCTGGCATGCCCATTCTATCTGCCTCTTTCTTCCCCTCTCTCAAATAAATAAAATATTAAGAAATACTTTAAAATTTAGTCAGACATGGTGGCACACGCCTTTAATCCCAGCACTTGGGAGGCAGAGGTAGGAGGATCGCCATGAGTTCGAAGCCACCCTGAGAATACAGTGAATTCCAGGTCAGCCCGGGCTAGAGTGAGACCCTACCTCAAAAAACCAAAAGAAAAAAATTTTACTTAATATTAAACTGTTAAGATATTAATATATATTTTAACATAAGTATTTTAAATATTTTATTTATTTATTTGAGAGAGGGGAGAGAGGCAGTGAGAGAGAGAGAGGGAGGGAGAGAGAGAGTAAATGTGTGCACCAGGGCCCCCTTGCTACAGCAAATGAACTTGACACATGTGCCACTTTGTGCATCTGGCTTTCTGTGAGTACTGGGGAATTGAACCTGGGTCCTTTGGCTTTGCTGGCTAACACCTTAACCACTAAGCCCTCTCTTCAGCTCCCCCCATTGCTTTAAAACAATTTGGGCTGCAGAGAGATGGCTTAGCGGTTAAGGCACTTGCCTGTGAAGCCTAAGAACCCATGTTTGACTCTCCAGGTCCCACATAAGGCAGACGCACAAGGTGACGCAAGTGTGCAAAGCCACATGGCTACCCAAGGTGGCACAAGGGTCTGGAGTTTAATTGCAGTGTCTGGAGGCCTTGGCACACCAATTCTCTCTCGCTCACTAAAAAAAAAAAAAAAAGAAAAAAAGAGGCCAGTTTGCTGGGTTTGCCTTAAATAAATAAATAAATAAATAAAATTTATTTGTAAAGAAAGATCATGGGTACACCTCAGACTCCTAACATTGCAAACGAACTTCAGATTGGTCTGCCGGTCTGTGTATCCAGCATTACCTATCCAGTCGCTTTCTATATTCAAATAGTTCATGTGACATATTTTTTCTGACCATCAGGGAATCGGTATTTAATGCACTGCTAAAAAGCTACCCATGGGGCTGGAGAGATGGCTTAGCGGTTAAGCGCTTGCCTGTGAAGCCTAAGAATCCCGGTTCGAGGCTCGGTTCCCCAGGTCCCACGTTAGCCAGATGCACAAGGGGGCGCATGCGTCTGGAGTTCGTTTGCAGAGGCTGGAAGCCCTGGCGCGCCCGTTCTCTCTCTCTCCCTCTATCTGTCTTTCTCTCTGTGTCTGTCGCTCTCAAATAAATAAATAAATAAATAAAAATTAAAAAAAAAAAAAAAGCTACCCATGTATCCAACGATGGATGGACGAGTAAATACCAGTGGCGTACCTGTGTGGTAGAATACCACCAGACGACGAGAGGGAGCCGAGCATTGACACATGCAACCACACACCTGTGCTTGGAAGAGGTATTGATGGAGGCCTTATGTTCCATGATGACTCCAACGGTAGTTTTGAAAGAGCGTTGAAATTCGTTTTTGCATCATTGTGATTTGTGTTTATTATAGGTGTAGAAGTTTCTGGGAAAGTTCCAGGGGTAGAAGTAAGAAGGCCACCTGCTGTGTGACTGCGTGAGTGTGACGAAGGCACAAACAGGTAAGTCCCTAGCGACAGGAAGATCTGAGGCTGCCAGGAGCTGTGGGCGGGAGAAGCAGAGTGACTGCCAGTCAGTAAGGTGTTAATCTTCAAGGCACTGAGAATTTTCTGGAATTAGTGGTGATGATTGCACGACTTTGTGCTTACCCTAAAAAACCTTAAGTGTATTTTCAGAGAGTAAATTATATAGTATGTAAATTAAATCTTAATTTAAAAAAGTTTTTAAAAAGTGCTAGAAAGCCTTTCAAAGGGGTTGAAAACAAGAGGAGGAAGAAATTATATTTTATTGGGCTAGTGCCTATGCTCTGGATGGTTCACCAAATCTCTAAGCAAGATGTGAAAAAAAGAAGTCATTTTGTTTTTAAAAATATTTTTGTTTAAAAAATATTTTAAGCCGGGTGTGGTGGCGCACGCCTTTAATCCCAGCACTTGGGAGGCAGAGGTAGGAGGATTGCTATGAGTTCAAGGCCACCCTGAGACTACATAGTGAATTCCAGGTCAGCCTGAGCTAGAGTGAGACCTAATCTCAAAAAAATATTTTATTTATTTATTTATTTGGAAGAGAGAGACACACAGAGAGAAAGAGGTACAGAGAGGGAGAGAGAGAGAATGGGTGTGCCAGGACCTCCGGCCACTGCAAACAAACTCCAGATGCATGCGCCACCTTGTGCATCTGGCTTACATGGGTCCTGGGGAATCAAATCTGAGTCTTTAGGCTTCGCAGCAAGTGCCTTAACTGCTAAGCCATCTCTCTAGCCCAAGAAACCATTTCTGTTCCCACCACTGACACACTGTTTTGGCTCTGGCACTGTTGCCTGTATAAGATCCTGAAGAATGCTGACATCTCGAAAGGACATTAGAGGTCCTTGTCCAACTCTCTTGCTTGTCAGTGTGGACAACTTGTCTTAGGGATTAGAAGTGGCATTGGCAGAGGGGCCTGCTTGGTGGTGAAGCTAGGCCTGAAACTGCGACCTACCGCCTTGGACCATTATTGCTTCTGTCCTTTTCTTCTGTGGTTCACTACAACTGTACATTGCACAGGTTTGAGACCACAGACCTCTGGTGTCCCGGCCCTGCTAAAGAAAACTCCAGCAGCTCCCTGTTCCTCTCAACCCTAAACTCCAGGAGTGCCACCTATCTTTCTGTCTGCCCTCTGGCTCCCACAACATACTGTCTTCCCTGGCTCAGGACGCATGGTACCTTCCAACATCACTCTCCTGTCCGTGTTTTCTCAGTAAATTTTGTATGTATGCCTTTCTTCCAAATCACAAAATCCTGAAGAACAAGATCATGTCCTATGAAACATGCTATTCCTCTGACATAGAACTCACTGCAGTCCTCAGGGCTTGCAGGGGGTGTGGAAGTACGTCTGAAAGAGCTGATTCACTGAGCTCTAGGATCTTCAGTCTACAGGCATTGCTGGCGACTTAAGACTATCTCAGAGCAGTTCTGAGGAAGACTGCTATCATGTGCTACAAGTTTTCTATGAAAGACAAAAACTGGGCTTCACTTTTAGATATAATGTGGACAGTAAGAGTCTAGAAAACTCTCATTAGATTGGATTTACTTTCAAAAAGGCAAAACACTACATGCCTGAGTGGTAAAGTTACTGAGAATTCAAGCTGGTGCTGAGCAGAAAACCTTCTGCCTGTAGCCCATCCAATTAAAAGCTGGAAAAAGCTGCACTGTATGCAGCCTTATGGGAGATAGAAGTCATCAGCGGTGAAAACAGTGGACACTGGAAGCCTCAAGCTTGGTCCGACAGGCTAAATGACTGAACAAGTGCAATAGAGGCATGTCTGCTCTGTGGGAAACCAACTGCTCTCTAATTGGACTTAAGGCCCACTCTATGAGAGGGAATACATGCCTGGTACTGAAAACCTAATCAAAAGCCTATGGCAGGGTAGGTTATGAGCCTTGGGGATATAAAGCCTGCTCTTGTCTGGCTAAATGCATTATATTACTCTCACCAAGTTGCCCTGAAAGCACTACACTTAATGTTCATACTCATATACTAATGCTACTCTCACTTCTGGTTAGAGAAGCTTCTCTTTTCAGATGGCGATGACCACTGGGATGACCCAAAAGGCAACATAGTGCTGAGAAGAAGGGATGGAGGAATGTCCAGCACCGAAACATCTCTATCACACTCTCCAAGGCTCAGGGTCCATTGCAGAAGAGGTGGCAGAAAGAATATAAGAACCAAAGGAAGGGCACCACCGCTTACATACAACAGTCTGAACATAATTTGATATTCAAGACCTTGCAGTGCCTAGCAATACCTACACAAGACCCTCATAATAGGAGAAAAAGATGATGACATCAAATTAAAAGAGAGACTAATGGAGAGAGGGAGGGGATATGATGGAGAGCAGAGTTATGAAGGGGAAGGTGGGGGAGCAGAGGAAAATATCATGGTTTGTTGTCTGTAAGTATAGAAGTTGTCAATAAAAAACAAAGGCAAAACACTGATATTATTTTTTAAAAAAAGAAGTAAATGCTATTTTTTTTTTAATCTTTAAATGCCAAGTGTCTTCTTTACTTCTTTTATTATCACCATAGTCTCTGCATCAAGATACATGGCAACAATAGCAGGATTCTTCTTAAAGCTTAGTCTTAAATATTAAATATCTTTCCCCATTTAAATTTTACATTATTCTGCTAAGAAAAAAAAATCAAAACTCAAGTAATCTGAAGTCTGGACATATTTCCATGATTAGCTGGGGTATGTAAAAGTTGGTGGATTTACTCTTCCTGCTGTGTAAGCAGGTCTAGGCCCTAGAAAGATGGGACTAGGTTATAATTGTTTTTGAAAAGTGTGCTACAAAAATGATGGCTTGTTATAAGCCAGGTTACAAAGTAAGGAAAAGGGCAAGGAAGGGATATTTTCTTCAAGATAAACAAACAAATATAGTTTATGAAGAGTTGCAGGCCATAATTTTTTTCCCAAAATGGTTGGAGGGGGAAAATTTCAATGTGAGTTCCAAAGTCGTGTGTCTGTGAAGGAGCAGTAGTTGCCTTGTTGAGAAGGTGACGGCTGAGGAGGGGGATGGCTGCGTTGACCATTCACACCTTCCCCAGGCAGAGAATGAAAATGGAAAGTTCACTGCCCAGTGGCTGTGAAAGTGAGCTGAAGCTTGACTGGTATTGAATTCCGTAAGAGGTTTCTTCTAGAAACAAACAACCCAGACTCTTCCTCTTGCTTCAGCAAAGAAGTTATTTTTTAAAAGCACTTGGGAAGTTCCTTCTCCACCCCTCAGGTGGGAAAGCTCAGAGCAGGGAGTCACCAGTACAGCCACCTTCTAGGCCATCACGGAATTCCTGAAGGTTGGAGACGCCATAGAAGTGAATAAAAGCTGCTGCCACCACCAGGACGTGGAAAATCTGACGAGACTGGAACCATATGTCAAATTTTCCAGGAAAGAAGCGTTCAGGACTGCGAGCAGCATAAAGGCCAGCTCCGGTGATGTACATCACGGCCATGAGGAAGAACCAGCCCATCTGGCCCACAGTGGTGGCCTTGACAAAGCCCTCCGCAATGGTGAAGCGCATGGTAGGCACGACGCCGCTCAAGCCAAGTCCCAGGAACACTCCTGCTCTTGTCTGACGGTGCTTAGGAGTGGCAAACCGGTCCCACTGTGCCACAGTGATGGCAGAAGTGCCCAAGACACAGATGATGGTGAGGGAGATGAGCCGAGGCTGTGGGGAGCAGTAGAAGGAATGATAGAGCCAGGGGACAAAGCTCCCCACGATGAGGAGAGCAATCCCTGAATAGTCCAATTTGGAAAAAGTCCAGGAAACCTTCTCTGAATGACAGTAGACAGTGTGGAAGAGCCAAGAGAAGCTGAGGCAGAGCACTGCACCCAAAAAGAACATCCCAAAAACTGCTTTCTCCTGCAGCAGAGCCATGAAGTACATATTTGGTAGGAGCATGGTCAAGATTCCCAAACACAGAAACAGCACAAAACCAAGTAAATGGGTCCAGATATTGCCAGTTTCTGTGTGAATGCGAAAGATGCTCTTGAAGCAAGCCCGGAAAGAGGGCATAGGTGGTCTGTGGCCATGTAGCAGGTAGTCATTGTCCTTCAGCCAGTCAGGAAGTACATCATATGGGATGACCCTCCAACGTCCCTCCCAGACCTTATACACAAACTCCTCCATCTTCTCCACAGCATGATGGGCCTGCAGGGGAAGTGTCAGTACGCGCACCTCCTCCTCTTCTTCCTGGGGCACTGGGCAGGTTTGCTCTTCTTCAGCTTTGGTGGTGGTGTTGGCAGTCCCTCGCTTGCCCTTCTCCTCCAGCAGGGGTCCCAGTTCTGCCAGCTCCAGTGTGTCGGTTTCCCTGTAGCTGGCAGGAGCCCCGCTGCCCTGTGCCACCGCAGATGCTTTGTGGGAAGACATCTTGCTAATATCTCAATACCCTGTAGCTTCAGCTTGGGAAAAGGGTGGGGGGTCTCCCAGGTCCAGGGGGCAGAGATCTTCCTGTGGTGGCAAACAGGCTGGGCGGGATGCCTGTGCTCGGGGACACCGCGGACCCGGGCGCTACATCCCGCGGCGCTGGAGGCGGCTGCGCCCGAGCAGCGCCCGATCCTCAGCTGCCTCCCCGCGCCCGTAAATGCTATTTTTGAAATCACCTGTTTTTCATTATAGATTTCAGAGAAAGTTCCAGGAATACAAAGAAAAAAATATCAAAGGTTCCCATAATTCTAGCCCCTAGGAGTAACTTTTGGTAATCTTGGGTTGCACAGCCATTTTCCCATGTACCAAATGTATAAGCATTTAAAAAAATTAATCTGCAAGCAGAGATGGAGGGAGAGGGAGAGAGAGAGAGAAAGAGAGAGAAAGGGAGATAGAAAAGAGACACAGAGAGAATGGGCATGTCAGGACCTCTATCCACTGCAAACGAACTCCAGATGCACATGTCCCTTGTGCATCTGGCTTATGTGGGTCCTGGGGAATCAAACCTGGGTCCTTTGGCTTCGCAGGCAAATGCCTTAACTGCTAAGCCATCTCTCCAGCTCCGCATTGTTTATACCAATGGGTCTCACTCTGTTTCCATTCTGCAGTCCACTTTAAAAATTTAAAGTTAAAATCCAATGAGAGCTTAAGTGGGAAGGAATTTGTGGCCCTCAAATCAAATGACTCATTCTGATGACATGAGGAGCAAGTTGCTGTTTGTCCTGCTTCTTTGCTTGTCTTGGTGTGGGAAAGGGCTAGACACCGACAAAGCAAGGATTCTGAGAACCAGGGAGCTGGTGTTCCCAGCTACCGACTCATGGTGGGAGGTGGCTGCCCCTCCCCTCTGCCTCTTGCCCGGCCGCCTCACATTCTTGGTGTATATGCCCGTTAAAAGATTTTTGCAGCTCTAGAATTTTGTTTAAGTTTCTCCTTGTCTCCTATTTGTCCTTGGGTATTTCAGAACCCTCTGCACAAGAGGACAGGGAAAGTGACCGCTTTGTTCCCTGGTTTATGTCCAGCACAGTCCCTGGCAAAGAACAGATGCCCAATAAATATTTGTTAATGAATGAATGGATGAGACACTCAGAACTGATGTCCTTTATTATGTAAATCATGGTTTTCTTTGGGAAGCACCAGATAGGAGTTCTATATTTAGGTGCTTAGAGTTGAAATATTCATAATACAAGTAAGTAACACCATACGTTTAATCGATGAATAGAACATATCCATCCATCTGCAGAGCTCCATAGGCCTTTGCTGTGATCCTTTGAGGCAGGTGTTATTAATTTCATCTCACAGGTCTGAAAGGCGTGGCCAAGGTCCACTGCTGGACTTTCCATCCCAGGTTCCAGGTCCCTTCTGCTACCCTCATCTTTCAGTCACTCCATAACCCTTCAGATAAGCTTAAAGCAAAAATTCTCAGACTTACTATTCATCGTGTGTATATGTTGTACGTATATAGGAGGGGTGTGTATGTTGCATGTATACAGGTGGTATGCATGTGTGAGTGCTTGCATATGTGTGCACAGGTGTGTTTGGAGGCTAGAGGTTGATGTCAGATGCCCTTTCTCAGTTGCTCTCCACCTTATTTACTGAGACAGGGTCTCTTATTTAAGTCCAGAGCTCCTGCATCCCAGTGGTCTAGTTAACCAACTTGTCCCGAGGATCCTGTCTCTGCCTCCCAAGAGCTAGGGTCAGTGGCCAGCTGCCGTGCCCACCCTAGCATTTATGTGGGTACTGTGGATCTAAAGTCAGGTCCTCACACTTGTGTGGTAAGTGCTCTGTCCCCTGGGTCATCTCCTCATTCCTTTTATGTATGCGTAAGACTTGGCCAGGATTTGGATATCTGCATTTTAAGTAATTGTTTTAGGGGTGACTCAGATGTAAGTGGTCCAGAAAGCCCTCTTTAAGGAGCAGAAGCTTGAAACATTTTAGGTTTAGTGTTTCATCCAGGAGAGGAGGAGGCCATAGGGCCATTCTGATCTTCATTCCTTCTCACCTTGCTCCTAGCCGTGCTGGCAAGGACACTGGGGTGACCACGCAATAGTTCATGTTCTCTATAGGTGTCCTGTGCCAAACCCTTTGTATACATCATCTTTAATTCTTCTAAAATGAGGTAGGTCCTATTAATATCTCTATTTTGACAGAGAACTGAGGCTTCTGCAAGTATGCGTTGCTTATTTGTCATCAGATAGAGTTGGCAACAGCATGAAGTACTTAAATCTTGGTACTGCTGGGTTGAGCAAAACCAGCTCTTGTTCTGTTCTTAAAGCTGGCAAAAGCCAGCGTGTGTTATTGGTCTACAGGAAGAGTAATTCAGATTTTGACTGCTGCATCTAGTTCTTCCTCGTGTTCAGATTGCTCTGACTACAGTGAAACTAAACCGTGAAGCAGGTGAAATACACATTCCTTCCGGTGGTGATTAAACGTCAAATGTCCCCCCCCCCCAATAGCCTCAAGTGTTTGCAGTTAACTCTCATATGTAATCTCCAGCTGGCTGGTGGTGCCTTTGGAAGGTGCAGCCATGCTGGAGGAGGAGTGACGCTGTGGACAGACCTTGAAATTTATATACTCCAGCCCCTTGCCCAGTGCTAGCCAGCAACCTCTTGCTGCTTCCTCCTAGCTGATATGACAAGATGCGATGCTGCAGCTGCCTGCTCTGCCATGCTTTCCCCATGCGATGAAGGTTCCCCTTGAAACTATAAGCTGGCATAAGCCCTTTCCTCCCATGAACTTCTCTGGTCAGGTGTTTTGTCACAGCAACAAGAATGAAACTGCTACACTTCCTTTCCTCAGTCTACTCCTAGTACCAGCTAGTGCCATGTTCTGAATATAATGATATATATATATATGTATATATATATTTTATCTCAGAATGGAATCCTTTGCTTCTCTTTTTTCAGATAGACACAGATCCTAAGGAGAGAACCACCTCATCATACCTCAAAAGGGCCCCATCTGAAGCTAAGAGTAATTGGAGAAATAAGCAAGAGTGCTGCTTTCTTGGTGAACCTGGTACCAGCACAAAGGTGAAGGAGACAGACACAGAGAACAATCAACTCCTACCAAACCAGATATCCAGACACAGAGGCTCCCAAGACCTCATCACTGAAGCAGACCTAAAATGAACCCAACATGGCTCAGGGAAATTTGTGGAAGAGGGGCAGAAAGAATGTTAGAGCCACACGTTGGGTCATGACACGCAGAGACATTGGCTCCTACTCATAACTGATGGCTAACCCCACAATGCATGACCCATATTTCATAACAAGGAGGGTCCCTGCAGAAGTGGGCAGTCAGGGAGGAGGCTAACAATGGTGCCAACTTGACTGTATTCACTGAGTACAAAACTAATTAAAAAAAAAAAAGAATGCAATCCTTAAAAATCAACAAGGAACAGTCTATTTAAAAATGTGTCAAAGATCTAAACACCTCACTGAAGAAACTATGCAGCTGGAAAACAAGAATGTGAAAAGATGGTCAACATAATGGGTTGCTAAACTCAAGCATTGCAAATTAAAATGGCAATGAGGTGCCCACTAGACATTAGGTAGAATGGCCCAAATCCAAAATTCTGACAAGGCCCAATGTTACAGGCAAATGGTGTCCAGTGGGAATTCTTACTGCAGGTGAAAATGCCCCAAAGTGGGTATATTCATCAACTTGTCATTTCTGGGAATAAATACCTGACAAAAATCAGCTTAAGGGAGGAAGGATTTATTCAACTTACAGTACCGCGTTAAGGTCCGTCTTGGTGGGGAAGGCGTGGTGGCAGGAGCTGGAGGCGGCTGCTCCCATTCAGTCCACAGTGAGGAGGCAGAGTGATGAATGTTGGTGTCCACATGTCTCTTTCCCGTTTTACAGTCCAGAGCACCAGCCCAAGGAAGAACACCACATACAGGATGGTTCTTGCCATTTTAGTTAATCTGCTCTAGAAAACCACTCGCAGAAATTTTCAGAGATTTGTTTCCATGGTGATTCTAAATCCTGTCAAGTTGACAGCTCAGAGCAAGCACCACAGTGTGTAAAGACACTTTGGAAGACAGCAGCAAATTACACTTATATTTGCCATAGGCTTCAGTACAATCCTACTCCATGGCATTTACCCAAAATGAATGGGAAAGTTATGACCACACAAAAGCCTGCGCATGGCTGTTTATAACAGCTTGAATCCCAATTGCCCAGACTTGGGCAACCAAGATGCCATTCTGTAGACAAAGGAATAAACCAATTGTGGGACACGAAGACAGCAAAATATTAGTGAACACTGTGGTGGTTTGATTCAGGTGTCCCAGTAAACTTACGTGTTCTGAATGCTGGGTCCCCAGCTGGTGGCAATTAGATCCTCCAGGAGGCGGTGTACTATTGGGGCCAGGCTTATTGGTATTGTAGCCAGCTTCCCCTTGCCAGTGTTTGATACACTCTCCTGCTTCTGTTGGCCACCTCATGTTGGCCAGGAGGTGATGTCCACCCTCTGCTCATGCCATCATTTCCCTCTGCCATCATGGAGCTTCCCTTCGAGTCTGTAAGTCAAAATATGTTCTTTCCTCCCACAAGCTGCTCTTGGTCAGGGGTTTTCTGCCAACAACGTGTAGCTGACTGCAACAAGCACTAAAAAGAAATGGCAAAGAAAGACACAGAAAAACCTCCAATTTATAACGAATGAACAAAGTCAGTCTGAAAAAGCTATACACTATGATCCCCAGAAAAGGTGTAACTACGGAGACAATAGCAAGATTACTTGTTGTCAAGGATCATGGAGGAAGGAGGGGTGAATAGGTAGAGCACAGAAGACCTTTATTTATTTATTCGAGAGAGAGAGAGAAAAATAGGCAGGGGGAGAGAGAGAGAGTGGGCGCTACAGGGCCTCCAGCCACTGAAAATGAACTCGACATGTGCACCCTCTTGTGCATCTGGCTTATGTGAGTCCTAGGGAATCAAACCTGGGTCCTTTGGATTTGTAGACAAGTGCCTTAGCCACTAAGCCATTTCTCTAGCCCCTTTATTTTATTTTTAATCTATTTGTTTGTGTGCGTGTGTATGGGTACACCAAGGTCTCTTGCCACTACAAATGAATACCTGCCCAATTACGTGGGTGGCTGGGGAATTGAACTCAGGCCAACAGGCTTTGCAAGCAAGTGCCTTTAACCACTGAGCCACCTCCCCAGTCCCTACTTATTTATTTAAGGTTTATTTATTTATTAGAGACAGAGAGAGGGAGAATGGGCATGCCAGGGCCTCTAGCCACTGCAAATGAACTCCAGATGCATGTGCCACCATGTGCATCTGGCTTACGTGGGACCTGGAGTATAGAACCTGGGTCCTTAGGCTTTGCAGGCATGCACCCTAACCGCTAAGACATCTCTCCAGCCCACAGAAGACTTTAAGAGGATTAAAAATTTTGTGCGTATGTGTATGTGTGTGGCACAGATGTACTTGCATATGAGTGTGTGCACGTGTGTGTGTGAGGCCAGAGGACAACCTCTGTATTGTCCTCAGATTTACTGTCCACTTTTGTTTTTGAGGCAAGCCCAACAGACTGGTCTTTTTCTGTTGTTGTTGTTTTTTGGTTTTTCTTTTTTTTTTTTTTAAATCTATTTATTTATTTATTTGAGAGCAACAGACACAGAGAGAAAGACAGATAGAGGAAGAGAGAGAGAATGGGCGCGCCAGGGCTTCCAGCCTCTGCAAACGAACTCCAGACACGTGCGCCCCCTTGTGCATCTGGCTAACGTGGGACCTGGGGAACCAAGCCTCGAACCGGGGTCCTTAGGCTTCACAGGCAAGCGCTTAACCGCTAAGCCATCTCTCCAGCCCTTGGTTTTTCGAGGTAGGGTCTTGCTCTAGCCCCGGCTGACTTGGACTTCACTATGTAGTGGTGGCCTCAAACTCACAGCGCTCCTCCTACCTCTGCCTCCTGAGTGCTGGTATTAAAGGCGTGCGCCACCACGCCTGGCATCCTTTTTTTTTATGAGAGAGAGAAAGAGAGGGTTGGTGCACCAGGACACCCAGCCTGCCATCGAAGTCCAGATGCATATGCCCTTGTACACATGTGCCATTTCATGCACTTGCATCACTGTGTGACTGGCTCACATGAGACCTGGAGAGTTGAACATGAGTCCTTAGGTTTCATAGGCAAGTGCCTCGACCGCTGAACCATCTCTCCAGCCCTGTCCACTTCTTTTTGAGACAAGGTCTGTCATTGGCCTGGAGCTAGACTGGCTGGCTAGAAAGTACCAGGGATCCACCAACATCAACGTCGGGATTACTGGTATATACCAATGCATGCAGCCTTTATGTGGGTACTGGGGATCAAACTCAGGTCCTCGAGCTTGCAAGGCAAATACTTAACTGACTGAACTATCCTCCCAGCTCCTGAAAACTCCTCTGTGTGATGCTATAAGGGTGACACATGTTGCTGCACGTACTTGTCAAAGTCTACAAAGATGCACGCTGCAACAGGGAGCCTGAATGTGACTCTGGATGCTGGGTGCCATGATCGGGCAGTGTAGGTTCAAAGATTGTGATAAGTGTTTCACAGCGGCAGGGTTTTCAGTGGTCGGAGAGGCTGTCATGAGTGGGAATGGGCTGAATGAGAACGTTCTGCACTTCCACTCAATTTTGCAGCGAACCTGTCCTGAGAAATGAAATTTATTCATTTAAGAAATGGAACAGGGCTGGAGAGATGGCTTAGCGGTTAAGCACTTGCCTGTGAAGCCTAAGGACCCCGGTTCGAGGCTCGGTTCCCCAGGACCCACGTTAGCCAGATGCACAAGGGGGCGCACGCGTCTGGAGTTCGTTTGCAGTGGCTGGAGGCCCTGGCGCACCCATTCTCTCTCTCTATCTCTCTGCCTCTTTCTCGCTCTGTCTGTCACTCTCAAATAAATAAAAATAAACAACAACAACAACAAAAGACCAATGGGCATATCCAGAAATCAGAAAAAGGGGCTGGAGAGATGGCTCAGCAGTTAATGGCGCTTGCTTGCAGTGCCTGATGGACTGGGTTTGATTCCCTGGTACCCACGTAAAGTCAGATACACAAAGTGGTGCATGAGTCTGGAGGAGTTCCTTTCGAGTGTGGCGGGAGGCCATGCATGCAGTGTGTGTGTGTGTGTGTGTGTGTGTGTGTGCGCGCGCGCATACACATTCTTTCTCTCTGCTTTGTTTTCTCTGTCTCAAGTAAATAAATAAATAAATAAAAATATTAAAGAGAAGTCAGAAGTGACACATGAGGGGTGGCCTCACTTTATGACAGTAGGTTCTGTTGAGTCAGAGAGAGAGAGTGTGAGAGCGTGAAAGAGAGAGAGAGAGAGAGAGAGAGAGAGAGAGAGAGAGAGAGAGAGAGAATCGACTCAGGCCTGTGAGGAGGGCGTTGCCTAAAAGGCTTCACCTAGCACCGCCACAGCGGGTCACATCTCAACATGAGCTTCACAGGAACAAAGCTTTAGCCCGCAACAGAATTCTGTACTGAAATAAACATGAATAAAAGATTACGTGGTTTTGTGATTTGTTTTGGAGTAATTTGGTGTGGCCTGGGAAAGCAGATGACGCAAAATGGTCTCAGCATAGTAATTCTTGAAGGTGGCTGGTGAACACACTGGGCTTATCATTAGACTGTTTGAATATTTCCATGACAAGATGTAAAGCGTTGTTACCTGTCTCATATCTATCCCTAGGATACTTATGCTCTGAAAGTGGATTTAATGCGTTTAACCAAAGCACTTGAGCTAAATAATAGATTAGGACATTGTTGCTGTAAGAGAGCATTTACGTTTTTGACATGGATCTTCAATGACTTAATCCAACGATGCAAATAATGAGGAAATTTAATTTGTAATCCAAGATTGATAGGGGAAATTTTTGTCATCAGCTTGTCCCCCAACTGACCAATGTATACAACTAGGCCTCATCTATGATTTTTGCGGCACTTTCCCTAATTGATCTCTTTCCTTGTCTAGTAATGTTTCATAGCCCCGTGATGTTGTGTAACATTGAAACCGCCATCCCTTACAGAAATTCCTAGATATTCATTACTTTTCTGGGAGCTGACAGGGCATAGCCAATTTATCCTGTTGAACATGGGAATAAATAGAGCTTCTAAGAGGTTAATTGGATTTAGTTAATTAATTCCTTTATTTATCCATGTCTGCATACAAACAGGCAGCTTGCAATGAGTGTTTATTACATAGCTGACATAGTGCTGGGTTGAAAATGGTACAGAGATACTTAAAATGGCACCTCACTTGGAGGGGCTCACACTAGGAGGTGGGGGTGTAGCCAGACAGTGGGCTAAAATGAAGAAATGTGAGATATTGACAGCCTCATGGAGAGAAGGAGTCTTTTGGCTGGACCTGCGAATAAAGAGAAGTTTGTCACTTGCTCAGTTAACCTCAGAAGTGGAGCTCAAGCCCAGGGGTCAGCCACCTGTCTCATGCAGTTTCTCTTTTCTGACCTTAGATTCCAGTTTTCTTCATTCCTTAAAATTGCTGTAGGATTTTTTTTCATGAAGCCTGATGTAGCATTGCTACAATGATGATGCACAAAAACACTTTGTTTAGGGATGAGGCCCCCCAGCTGCCGGGATGGAAGAGTTAGGGTTGTTTGTGGATGCCAGCTAGCCTCGTGTCCCTGCCACCAAACAGCCCAGGAGCACCCCATCCCTCACGCCACCAGTGTCAGCTTCCTGGGCTCGGCTGGCTGGCCCCGTGTCTGACGGCGTGCAGAACTTGCTCCTGTTTACCTGTTCACGCACTCATTACTCACCTCTTCCCACACACCCCCACATCGCACACAAAACCCTGGAGTGGCTTGCATTTTCTTTCTTTCTTTTCTTTTCTTTTTTTTTTTCAAAGAACCTTCCCCCAAGCCCATTTTAAAATGTCAAGTGTTTCAGCTTTGAGAAAAAAAAAAAAGCTGAAAAAAAAAAAAAAAACCTGTGACTCATGACAGGGCCGACAAACAGATCTGAAGGTATGCTGGTGAGTCACGCCATCTCTGAGCTCTGCCTTCATGCAGCCATGAGGACCAGCTGTTGAGAAAGCATCATGAGACCAGCCAGTAAAATTCCACTACTCTCTGAAGCCTAGTGGGAGGCAACTCAGAAAGCTTGGGCTTTTTCCAGTCCCAGTTTTGCGAGGACTCTGAGCCCTCAGTCATGTTGATCTATATGGGAAATTAGGAAAGAATGATTATTGCTAACAACAACAACAAAAAAAATGATTATCTTTCCTTGCGAAACGCCATGTCAACTCAGCCCTGCCCGCTTCTGCACACCAGCGAGGCTGCTGGATTGTCTGGAAGGATACTGGGTTGCTAAGCAACAGCGCTGGCAGCATCCATCATGCCCAGCCATGTCAGCGCCTGAGCGTGGCCCGCAGAGCCTGCCTGCCCCTCCCCCGCGCTTCCCTTCGGCATCCCGATCCCCGCGAGAGTCTTAATTTGAACCTTGGGAACGGGACCCCTATCAGGTGATACCGTGTGTGTCAAACGCCACCACGCAACACATGAAGCACAAATATATTATTTTTGGTTGTAACACGGAGCATGTGACGTCGTTGCAAAAAACAAGACCCACTTGTGTGTGCACCTGCCACAGACAGTGTAGGCGCAATTTGAGAGTGCGCGTGTCAAACAGGCCTTTCGAATACGTCCTTGTGTGTGCTGGCTTTTAGTCGTTTTCTTTTTCTCTTCTCTGCCCACGCGGCATATTATTCATGCCCTGCTCTGTGGCGCCTCCTCTGCTTCTTTGTGCTGTGGTCTCCTGGTGATGGAGTTATTGTTTGTGCACAGGGACGCGTGGACAAGAGGGAACCTATTTCCAGGGGCTGAGGAGGCCTTGTGGTTAACCGTTGGAGGCCACTGTTTACAAGGACTTTCACTGTGGCAGTTTTGCTCTAGAAATGTCTGCTTGGGAGGTGGGTCCCCATCAGGGCATACAGTCTGCCTGTGTCTTGTATTTCCTGTCAACATGCAGCAGCAGGCTGAGTGAGCTGGTACAGAGCCAGAGGAGCAATGTGGCAGACAGGAAGCAGTTTTACAGTTACACAGACTAGACCCAAATCCCCCTTCCTCCCTCAACCCACTATGGCATCTCTGCGTTCGACCGTGTTGAGTGGCTTTTCCTGGAGAGACATGAATAGACTTCTATTCACCCAGAGTCTCCCAAGTGTACTTTGGTGATCCAGTGAGTTTGTTGGAGTGCCTTACAGGACCACAAGTGAGGGCTTGCTTACATGACCATGACTCAAAGGCAGCTGCATTGCTGAAATGTCCTGGCCAGCATGGGTGACAAGTCACGGAAGCCATATCCCTGGAGCTTCCTGCCCGCCATGCAGGCAGCTCCTCCAGAGAGACTCCTCTCTCAGTAAACATTTGCAGGGGAGACAGGAAGGAGTACCAGTTGTAGAGTTAGGCAGGTTAGACCCAAATGCTTTTATACTCTTATGCCTTTGTGAATCTTGTAATCCTTCAGGGCTTCCTGGGCCCTGTAAGTTTCATGACCTTCTTGAGCCCTGTAAATCCCTTTGTCTCCTTGAGTTTTTCTGAGCCTCCCTTGCTCTCCCAGCAGGCAATGCTCCACTTCAGAGGAAATAGCTACAGAACATACTGTCTCCACTGTTGACAAAGGAATGCTGTACACACTTGTTTTCCGTTGCTAGAATAAAATACCCTGGGGCTTGGAAATGTGTGAAGAACTGAAGTTTGTTTAAGTCCCCGGTTCTGGAGGCTGATGTGGTGGTTTGAATGTAAGCACATCCCTTATAGGCTCATTCTTAATCCCCAGGTGATGGTGCTGTTTCGGAAGGTTGTGGAAACTTCCAGAGGTGGAGCCTTGCTGGAAGATGTGTGTCGCTCTGAGTGGGCCTCGAGGTGTTGCAGACAGGATCCACTTTCTCTGTCTGTCTGCCTACCCGTCTGTCTGTCTGTCTGTCTCTCCTTCCTCCATGCTGTTGTGGCAGTATGATACCAGCTTCCTCTCCTGCCATGCTTTCTCTGCCACAATGGAACTGTAAGCCGGAGTAAATCCTTTCCTTCCCTAAGATGTTTCTGACTGGGGAACTTGTCCTGGCAGTGAAAAGACAACTGATATGGCCGAGGAGCCCAAGAGCACGGCACCGACATCTGTTCAACCTCTGGAGAGGCTCTTGTCAGAGAGAGCGTGCCAGGGAGAGCTTGCTTTAGTAACAAAGCTGCTCTTGTGAGTGAATTAGCCAATTCATCAAGATACAGCAAGGTAAAAGGTAGTGCACACCTTTAATCCCAGCACTTGGGGGTGGGGTGTCGCTGGGGTAGGAGGAGTGCTGTGAATTTGAGGCCACATAGGGAATTTTAGGTTAGCCTACCTAAAAAAAAAAAAAAAAAAGGAAAAGAAAACTTTAAAAGACAGAAAAAAATGGAGAGATGGTTTAGCGGTTAAAAGTGCTTGCCTGGGAAGGCTTGACTCCCCAGAACCCATGTAAACCAGATGCCCATGGGGGTGCAGACATCTGGAGTTTGTTTGCAATGGCGAGTGGCCCTGGAGTACCCATTTTTCTCTCTCTCTAATAAATAAATAAGACAAACAAAAAAAGATATAGCCATCATGACTCAACCACCTCTTAAAGGACCCATGTTAAAACGGCATTAACATGTGTCTTTGGAGATTTCAAACTATTATTTGGTCTATAAATGTGGTGGTGGTGGGGCCTTTGGGAGGTGGGGCCTGGCAGAGGGAAGTTGAGTCACCAGGGAGCATGCCCTTGGAGTGGATAGTGATGTTGGAATCTCTCTCTTTTCCTGGCAGCTGTAAGGTGAGCATCTTTGCTCCACCTTGTTTTCTCTGACAGGACATTTTGCCTCAGCATAGTGAAAGTGATAGGGCCAAGTAACCACAGGCCTCTGAAACCAAGAATCAAAATTAATCTTTTATTTATTTATTTGCAAGGAAAGAGAGAGAGAGAGAGAGAAGATATGGATGCCAGGGCCTCCAGCCACTGCAAATGAACTCCAGATGCATGCACCATTTTGTGCATCTGGCTTTATGTGGGCCCTAGGGAATTGAACCTGAGCTATCAGGCTTTGTAGGCAAGCTCCTTAACCACTGAGCAATCTCTTCAACCCCAAATCTATCTTTTTTTTTTTTTTTTTTCCAGATAAGGTTTCACTCTAGTATAGGCTGACCTGGAATTCACTCTGTATTCTCAAGGTGGCCTTGAACTCACAGTGATTCTCCTACCTCTGCCTCCTGAGTGCTGGGATTAAAGGCACTCGCTACCACGCCTGGCACTATCTTTCTTTTATGTTGTTTGCCTCAAGTATTTTCCTGCCAAGACAGTAGACCAAGGCAATGTTCAACACAAGATCTTGCTGGTCACATGGGAACAGTGGCAGATATTGATCAGACAGTCTCGCAGGGTGGGAAGTGACTGTGTCAGCAGTGGGGCTTGGTGTTTACTAAACGACAGCTGTGGATGACCTGGTGTTTACAAGGATGGAGTGAATCACAGCTGAGTCCCAGGAGGAAGGGTATTGAAGATGTCACATGGCTCCGGAAGTCCAATCCTTCCACTTGTCCCTGAGGAGAAGCAGACAGGCCAGCACGGATTGCCAAAGTCTACTTGGAATGGAGTCTTGGTGTCGAGACTGGGTTATAAGAATTTCCTCAGACTCCTAGCCCAGTGGTCTTTCGAGGTAGGGTTTCACTCTAGCCTGGACTGACCTGGAATTCACCATGTAGTCTCAGGGTGTCCTTGAACCCATGGTGATCCTCCTACCTCTGCCTCCCAAGTGTGGGGATTAAAGGTGTGTGCCACCACACCTGGCCTTACCTTCTTTTTCTTTTCCTTTAACGGCAGTCCTTAATATTGGGGCATTGGAGAGTGGACTCCTGTCTCTTCTTTTGTAGCTCACAAGGCTGGTTGCCAGAAACCTTGAGCTGACAGCGGATTTCAGTGGTGAGGGATGTGCTCTGGGAGTTCAGGAGGTTGAAGCTGGCCTCTGACATCTCTTTCATAATTGATGTTACCACTCCTCAGAGCTGTTAGGCGAGAGCAGCGTCCAGTGCCGGAGCTGTCAAACAGGAAATAGACGGGACGCCTTTACAGGTGATTTTCTTTGTTTTTTCTTCCTTTCCTCCTTCCTTTCTTTCTTCCTTACTCTCTCTTTCTTTCTTTTGTAAGATATTTTATTTGAGAGAGATAAAGAGGCAAAGGGAGAGAGAGAGAAAAAAATGGGCATGCCAGGGCATCCAGCAACACTGCAAACAAACTCCAGTCACATGCACCCCCTTGTGCATTTGGCTTACGTGGGTCCTGGAGAGTCAGACCGGGATCCTTTGGCTTTGCAGGCAAATGCCTTAACCACTAAGCCATCTCTCCAGCCCTGCAGGTGATTTTATTAACCTGGGTTTTAAATCTCAGTCACTGAATACACTTGGTGTCAGCAGAATGAGTAACCATTTTCTCTCAGGGGAGGCTTCCATTTCAAGCCCTTGGCTTAGAGTACCTTCTGCTGCTATCACTGGACACCCGAGGATGGCAATTTATAAAGAAAGGGAGGGGGCACAGAAGGCTAAGATGAGCTGGCCAAGACTGGTCAAGGTCTCACGAAGCATGCCAACATGCCAGATGGCAGCCCACGGGGGAGTGCGTGCAAAGGTAACAAGTGGGCACACGTGGAGAAGGAGAGAAAAGGGGCTGACCAATTTATAACAACCCAATATTCTTTTTAACTTTTAGTTTAATTTAATTTTATTTACTAGAGAGAGATAGGAAAATAGGCAGAGAGGAGAAAGAGAGAGAGAGAGAGAGAGAGAAGAGGAGAGGAGAGGAGAGGAGAGGAGAGGAGAGAAGAGAAGAGAGAATGGGTGCACCAAGGCTTCTAGCCTTGCAAACGAACTCCAGAATGTGTGCTCTGCCTTATGCATCTGGCTTACGTGGGTACCGTGGAATGGAACCTGGGTCCTTAGGCTTCATAGGCAAATACCTTAACCACTAAGCCATTTCTCCAGCCCTCCTTTTTAACTTTTCTTTTTTTGACAAATCTCACACATGTACACAATATACCTTTCTTATGCCCTCTCTTATACCTCTTCCACTGAATCCCTTCTTTTCTTTCCAGCTAGTCTCTCTTCTATTTTTTTTCCCCACAGATAATCAGCATTTATTTGCTGGGGCTTTTGCATTATTTATCTTGGTAGAAAGGGCAAAGAAATAGTCAGGTTTGAGCCAAAATCCTTTCCCTAAAATGGATCTGTGAAGCCGCATGAGGGAATTGTACAGCTGGATAGATGGTTAGAGTTGAGCTTAAAATGGCTTTAAAAAAAACAAAACGAGTATTTTTTTCCTTTCTCTGTCTCTCTCAAATATAAATAAATAAGTAAATATATATTTAAAGGGGCTGGTGAAGCCAGGCATGGTGGTGCACATCTTTAATCCCAGCACTCGGGAGGCAGAGATAGGATCGCCATGAGTTCAAGGCCACCCTGAGACTACACAGTGAATTCTAGGTCTGCCTGAGCTAGAGTGATACCCTACCTCAAAAAATAAAAAAATAAAAATAAAGCGGGAGAGGGGTCACTGGTGAGATGTCTTAGCGGTTAAGGTGCTTGCCTGCAAAGCCTAAGGACCTAGGTTCAATTCTCCCATACCTATGTAAGCCAGAGGCACTAGGTGGTGCATGCTTAAAAAGGACTAAGAAGATTTTGACCCAGAAGGCCAGGGGTTGGAACAGGGGTTGGCGGTACTGGGGCGGGGTTCCTGTCCAGGTGGAGGCTGCTCAGCTGGTGGGCAGGGCCTGGCTCAAGCCTCACCTGCCCGAACAAGTAACATCCTAAAGTGACCGTGACTTCTGAGTGTACCTGGACAAGGTGAGAAGGTGGGGGGGAAGATGGAGCCCGAGGGTTATGGACAGAGGGCTTTCCTGTAGAGGCCATGGAGGCTTCGGTGAGGTCTCTTAGTTGGGCCTGGCTGGCCTGGGGTATGGGCTTGCAGAAGAGGCTGCCAGGCCAGTGCCAGGGCTCTGGGCTCTGGGAGTGGACAGCAGGTGTCTCTTTCAGCTTCTGAGCCCAATGTCAGACTCAGGACGAGGTGGTCACATCACCGCTCTCAGGCTGGCTGCTGGCCTCCTTGTCTGGGGCGCTTCCTTCTGCCTGTCCTGCCCCCTGGGGTGCCAGCTCAGCCATGTCCCCAGCCAGCTTCCGCACTCACAGCCCCGAGTCCCCTTGGGTGTCAGGGACTGCGTTCTGATGGCCTGTCTGATCACAGGAGAAGAAGTCCTGGTAGCAGGACTTGAGGTCATCATGTCTGTCGCCTCACTCCTCAGGTCTGCTTTAATTTCTTTCCCCTGCTTTCTTCTCTCCTGATTCTCCACTCTTGATCCACTGTGGGGGAGTTCTACAGAATTGTGGGAGTGATGTCCGATGGGAGGAGAAGACCTTCAGACACAGCATCTCTGCTCAGTGGCTGGCTCCAAACAGATGCTCTCCCTCTTCTATTTTGATGCTTTTTTTTTGGTCTCACTCCGTCATCCATGATGACATATTGATGGGTCCAGTACTGGGCAGGTAATGAGAGCCACCGCGAGGTCGTGCGTGTGGAAGACAGCGCTCCACAGCACTCCTCCCCGTCCTCTGGCTCTGACATTCTTTCTGCCAACTCTTCTGCAGTGTTCCCTGAGCCTTAGAGTGTCAGGTAGAAATGCCACCTCATTTAGTGCTGGGCACTTAACTGTCACCTCCTCTTAGCACTTTGATGAGTTTTGAGTCTCCTGAATAGTCACAGCCAAAGAGAAGCTACAAACCCATTCCTTTTTAAGATAAATATATATATTTTAATATTTTATTTTTATTTATTAATTTGAGAGAGAGAGGCAGAGAGAGGGAGAATGGGCATGCCAGGGCCTCCAGCCACTGCAAATGAACTCCAGACACATGCTCCACCTTCTGTATCTGGCTTATGTGGGTCCTGGGGAATTGGACCAAGGTCCTTTGGCTTTGCAGGCAAGCGCCTTAACCGTACTCCTCGTGTGCACGTGTGGCATTATGTGCTTGCGTCACCGTGCAACTGGCTACACGGTACCTGGAGATTCAAACGTGAGTTCTTAGGCTTCGCAGGCAAGCACCTTAGCCACTCCAGCCCCCCGTTTCATTTTTTTAAAATCGTGTGTGAGTGCATGTGTTTGTGTGTTCATGTGTGTGAGAATGTGGGTGGATACACATGTGCCATGACATGTGTGTAGAATTCTACACCTTCCAATCTTCCATCTTGTTTGAGGCATGTCTTTGTTTTAATTGTTCACCACTGAATACACCAGGCAGGCTGGTCCTTGAACTTCTGGGGAGTCTCCTGGTCTGCGTCCTATCTTATCACAGAGGGCTGGGACAATAGGTGCTCACTATTGTATCTGGCTTTGTGTGGGCCCTGGAGATCAAAACTCAGGTTGTCACACTTTTGTAGGAAGCACCCACTGAGCCATCTCCCCAGCCCCTAATGGGACCACTTTTTCAAAGGAAAAGCCAATGAGTGATATTAATCTGGAGATGGCTGAGATGTTGGAATTGTCAAATATTTTAGTGCTTATAACTGTGCCCACAGGGTAAAAGCAAACACCCTCAAAAAAATTAAAGTAAAAGAAACATAATGGAAAATTTGGAAATTAAAGTTAAGATACCTGGAATAAAAAAATTCATTTACAGGTTTAATAGCTGAATGAAGTGGTAGAGAAGTCAGTGAATTTAAAGACATAACAATTTTCTTTAGATGGAAATATAAGATTTTTTTAAAGTTGTTGAAAGAGTATTATTGTTAAATAATACCATTTAAAATCTATACTTGGGGCTGGAGAGATGGCTTAGCAGTTAAGGCGTTTGCCTGCAAAGCCAAAGGATCCCTGTTTGACTCTCTGGGACCCACATAAGCCAGATGCACAAGGGGGTGCATGCATCTGGAGTTCCTTTGCAGTGGCTGGAGGCCCTGGCACGACCATTTTCTCTCTCTCCCTCTCTCTGCCTCTTTCTCTCTCTCTCAAATAAAAAAAAAAAATCTGTAATTGTAACTTTGCATTGCAGCACCACAATGCTGTGTTATGTGCAAACATCAATCAAGGAAAACACCACAACGTAAGTGTTGTGGACAGTTTTACGATGGTGGGACAAACATCCAACCAAGCACAGTTTAATAGGAGGAAGGGATTTATTTCAAGCTTACAGATGCAGGGGAGGTTCCATCAATGGTGGAAGAAGCTGCTCCCACTCATAGATCCCAGCAGAGAGAAACCACTGCCAGTCAGCAAACACCAAAAAGTAGCAACAGGGACCTCGCCAGAGCTCCAACCTCTCTGTGGACCTTTGGGTGGGAATCAGATCCCATCCTAGTGACATGTCCACTGTAGCAGGAGTCTGCCTGCTAGAATTTTTTATTTTTTGGCTTTTCGAGGTAGGATCCCACTCTAGCCCAGGTTGACCTGGAATTCTGCCTCCTCTTCTGCCTCCTGAGTGCTGGGATTAAAGATGTGTGCCAACAGGCCCAGCCACAAATGCAATCCTAATAGAACACCTGACTCTATGGGCCATACATTGAAACCACCATAGCAAATTTCCACATGATCCTAACAGAAGAATCTTTTCCTTGTCATAAGATAACAAAATAGTTTATTCTTTTTTTCAATTTTTTTTTGTTTTATTTATTTGTTTGAGAGCAACAGAGAATGAGGCTGAGAGAGAGAGAGAGAGAGAGAATGGGCGCGCCAGGGCTTCCAGCCACTGCAAAAGAACTCCAGACGTGTGTGTCCCCTTGTGCATCTGGCTGACGTGGGTCCTGGGGAATCGAGCCTCAAACCAGGATCCTTAGGCTTCATAGGCAAGTGCTTAACTGCTAAGCCACCTCTCCAGCCCAGTTTATTCTTTTTTTTTTTTCTCAATTTTTATTAACATTTTCCATGATATAAAAGTATCCCATGGTAATACCTGCCCTCCCCTGCAACTTTCCCCTTTGAAATTCCATTCTCCATCATATCCCCTCCCCATCTCAATCAGTCTCTCTTTTATTTTGATGTCATGGTCTTTTCCTCCTCTTATGATGGTCTTGTGTAGGTAGTGTCAGGCACTATGAGGTCATGGATATCGAGGTCATTTTATGTCTGGAGGGAGCACGTTGTAAGGAGTCCTACCCTTCCTTTGGCTCTTACATTCTTTCCGCCACCTCTTCCGCATTAGACCCTGAGCCTTGGAAGGTGTGATCGAGATGTTACTCAGTACTCCAGTCATTTCTTTCCAGGACTATGATACCTTCTGAGTTGTCCCAAGGTCACTGCCATCTGAAAAGAGAAGATTCTCTACCCAAAGTGAGACTAGTATTAATATAAGGGTATGAATATTAAGAGAAGTGCTTACTGGGCAGTTTGATAAGCATAGTATATACATTTTTCCAGACATCAGCAGATGTTACACCCCTAGGGCTCATGATTACCCCTGTTTTAAGTTTTTAGTATCAGGGATGTGTTTCCCCCCATGGAGCGGGCCTCCAGTCCAATTGGAGGGCAGTTGGTTTCCACCATGACAGATGTGCCACTATTGCACCTGTTGGCTCATTTGGCCTGGCTGGCCAATTATAAGGCTTTCAGTGTCCACTGTTGAGTATCTTCACTGGTGGTGTATCTTTCTCCCATTGAGCTGCATGTAGAATGGCTTCTTCCAGCTTTCTGTCAGCTGGTCTACATGGAGGAGGTTATCAGCTCAGTTCCAGCAGGATTTGTCAGTGGCCTTGCAGCCTAAGTATGTGGAGTCTTCAGCAATAAGGTCTTACCATCTATTCCTGGTGGGAAACCAAGGGCCTTGGCAGTGGCTATAATGTTTTGGGGGCATCAGGGACCTCCCTGGCCAACAACTCACTGGAGGTATCCCATCCCTGGCACTGAAAATTTTCTAACAACAATCTATGGCTCCTGAGTGTTCCATTGTCCGAAACTGGAGGATTCCATGCGATTTATTTGCAACCTCTTAGATTTTTATTAGCCCTCCCTCCACCTTTCCAGTTTATTCTTTTTAAAAAAAAATTAGTTTACTTGCAAGGAGAGAGAGAGAGAGAGAGAAGAGGGAAGAGAGAAGAGAGAAAGACAGGATATGATTGGGTATGCCAAACTTCTAGCCACTGCAAACGAACTCCATACACATGTGCTACCTTGTGCATCTGGCTTTAACATGGGTAATTAGGAATCAATCTAGGGTTGTTAGGCTTTGCAGGCAAGTGCACCTTATCTACTGAGCCATCTTTTCTGCTCCTGAACTATTTAATTTTTTTTTTTTTTGGTTTGTCAAGGTAGGGTCTCACTCTAGCCTAAGCAGACCTGGAATTCACTCTGTAGTCTCAGGGTAGCTTTGAATTCATGGCAATCCTTCTACCTCTGTCTCCCAAGTTGGACTACTTAATTAAAAAAAAAAAATTCTCTTTTTTTTTTTTTTTTTTGAGGTAGGGTCTCACTCTAGCCCAGGCTGACCTGAGACTCACTCTGTAGTCTCAGGTTGGCCTCAAACTAATGGTGATTCTCCTACTTCTGCCTCCTGAGTGCTGAGATTAAAGGCATGTGCCACCACACCTGGCTATTTTTTTAAAATTTATTTATTTATTTATTTGAGAGCGACAGACACAGAGAGAAAGACAGATAGAGAGAGAGAGAGAGAGAATGGGTGCGCCAGGGCTTCCAGCCACTGCAAATGAACTCCAGACGTGTGCACCCCCTTGTGCATCTGGCTAACGTGGGATCTGGGGAACCGAGCCTCGAACCGGGGTCCTTAGGCTTCACAGGCAAGTGCTTAACCGCTAAGCCATCTCTCCAGCCCACCTGGCTATTTTTTTAAATTTAAAATATTCTATTTATTTATTTGCAAGGAGTGGGGAAGAGAAAGAGAGTGAGTGTGGGCACACCAGTGCCTCTAGCCTTTGCAAACACACACCACTTTGTACATATGACTTTATGTGTGTACTAGGGAATAGAACCTGGGTTGTTAGGCTTTGCAGGCAAGCACCTTAACTGCTGAGCCATCTCTCTAGCCCTGAACCACATTTATTTTATTTTATTTATTTGATATAGGCGGTTGGAGACAGAGAGGGGGTTCAGGAAGAGAGAGAGGGAAAGCATGCGTGTGCCTGGGCCTCTTGCCACTGTGACTGAGCTGCAGACACAAGGAAGACTTTATGTATCTGGCTTTATGAGGGTACTGGGGACTTGAACTTGGGATATCAGGCTTTGAAAGTAAGTACCTTTAACTGCTGAGTCATCTATCCAGCCAAGAAAATGCGACACTTTTATAAGTTAAAGTCATTATGTTTGTAATGTTGAATACTTTAAGCAAAAAGTATTTTATTTTCTATTTTCTATTCTTGGCCCAAATGTTATTTCTGCCCAGTGTCACACAAATCTGAGCCCCTTTTAGTGTCCTTAGATACTTGGGCTCATATTGCTGCATTAAAAACTGCTCACAGGGGCTGGAGAGATGGATCCGCAGTTAAGGCATTTGCTTGCAAAGCCTAAGGACCTGGGTTTCATTCCTCAGCACCCATGTTAAAGCCAGATGCACAAATGGGTGCATACACCTGAATCTATTTTACTTCCCTGTGTTCCTTACATAACTACATTGGGTGTATTGTATGCTCAGGAACGAGGGCATCTGAATTAAAGTTCTACAGTCTCAGAGCCCATGGCCAAAGAACTTAACTTCTTTAAAGCCCAGAAGATTTCTACTCTTCTTTTTTGTTTGTTTGTTTTTTGAGGTAGGGTCTCACTCCAGCTCAGGCTGACTTGAAATTCACTATGTAGTAATCCTCCTACCTCTGCCTCCCAAGTGCTGGGATTAAAGGCATATGCCACCATGCCTGGCAATATACTCTTTTTTGTTTGTTTGTTTTTTTGAGGTAGAGTTTTGCTCTAGCCCAGGCTGACCTGGAATTCACTCTGTAGTCTCAGGGTTGCCTTGAACTCACAGCGATCCTCCTACCTCTGCCTCCCAAGTGCTGGGATTAAATGGCTCTATACTCTTAAAGTAAGTATAACAGTTCCTGTCCATCAGGGTTTATTTGATGAATAAACGTAATTTTGTACCTAAGCTCTTGAATTGATGATTAGCACTGAAGAATTTTTCAATAACTGTGAACCATTGTTATGGTTTGAAAATGACATGCAATGAAATGACCTCTGAGGCTAATGTGCTGAAGTCTTGGTACTGGGCTATTGGTGCTAATTTGGAAGGTGGTTGAAACTTTAGGAGGCGGGGCCTTGCTGGAGGAAGTAGGTCGCTGGAGGTGTGCTTTTGAGGGGTACATCTTTGCCCCAGCCTCTTCCTATTTGTTTCTTTCTGCTTCCTGACTGTTAGGTGAATTATGATGTCTCACCATAGCCTTCTGCCAGATCGTTC
The DNA here is from genome assembly GCF_020740685.1 of Jaculus jaculus. NCBI lineage: Eukaryota > Metazoa > Chordata > Mammalia > Rodentia > Dipodidae > Jaculus > Jaculus jaculus. The sequence goes on from NC_059106.1 coordinate 158,292,558, forward strand.
CACCTTATCAGAGACTCAGAAATGATCAAGCTAGTGACCGTGGGCAGAAGTCCCTGAAACCATGAGCCAAAATACATCGCTCTCCCTTTAAACCATTTCTCCCAGGTATTTGTGGCAGCGATGAAGAGCCTAACACTGCTATTTCTAGCCCACTGCCTTACCTGCGGTTTCAAGGGTACAGTGTACCTCATCTTGTCTCTTTTCCTGACCAGTAAAGTGCACACTGCAATCCACTAATGGGTGATGAAATCAGGTTTTGAAATCTGCTTTTGAAAACGTGAATGGAATGACACGGAGCAGAATAAAAAAGGAATAGAGGGATGGGGAAGTGGCTCAGCGATGAAAAGTACTTGATGGCCCAGGTTCGATTCTCCAGTACCCGTGTAAAGGCAAATGCACAAAGTGGGGCATGCGTCTGGAGTTCATTTGTGGTGGCAAGAGATCCCTGGCATCACATTGCCCCTCCCACCCCATTCTTTCACTCTCTCATCATCTCTGCTTGCAAATCAATAAAATAATTTTTTACAAAAGGAGTAGAGTAGAATGCAATGGAAAAAAAAAACCAAAAATATAGTTATGGGAATCACTGTTTCCATGCGTGAGCATGATGTATCTTCATTACTGTAGATTTTGACTGGAAGAAACCTGAGATGCACTGGTTTCCATGATTCCTCTGTCTGGAATGTCCAGCTCTGAACTTCCCCTCTCTGTGTCTCCACCCACCGCCTGTGAGACGCCCTCCCTCGTGCGCTCTTCTTTGCTGCTGGCTGCTGGCTCTGGCATCAGTTCTTAGCTCTGGTACCCTCTCCAGTCCCCTACTTCAGGGAGACCAGGCAAGCACTGTGGCCTCCAAGGGGGTAATTAGGTGGCACCTTCTTGCTCACTACAATGGTGGCTATGTTAATGGAGGATCTTCTTCCTTCCCTCCCTCCCTCCCTCCCTCCCTGCCTTCCTTCTTCCCTCCTTCCCTTCTTCCCTCCCTTTTTCTCTCTTTCCTTCTTTTCTTTCTTTTTCTTTCATTTTTTTGCTGCATATGTATAATGTGTGTGTGTGTGTGTGTGTGTGTGTGTGCATGTGTGTGTTGTATACACGTGTGTGTGTGCAAATGTGGGTGCCCATGCTCACAGGTGTGGAGGCTGGAAGAGGTCATCAACTGTTTTCTTCTATTGATCTTCTACCATATTTTTAATTTTTCTTTTTTTCTTTTAGAGAGAGGGAGACAGAGAGAGAGAGAGAGAGAGGGAGAATTGGTGTGATAGGGCCTTAGCCAGTGTGATCAAACGTTAGACCCTTGTGCCACCTAGTGGGTATGTGTGACCTTGTGCTTGCCTCCCCTTTGTGCATCTGGCTTACATGGGATCTAGAGAGTCTAACATGGGTCTGTAGGCTTTGTAGGCAAGCACCTTAAGCACTAAGCTGTCGCTCCACTTCTGCCATATTTTTTTTGACCCAGGCTCTCTCAATGAGCCAGGAGTTTGCATTGTTTTTGGTGAGATGGTAAGTCCCAGTGATCCTCCTGTCTCTGACCCCTTCAGGATTGAGGTTACAGACATACATAGCTATGCCAATTAATTAATGTGGTTGCTAGGGATTGAACTCAGGTCTTCATGGTTGTGCAGGACACACTCACCCACTGAGCCATTCCCCCAGCTCTCATTTTTTCCTTTCACCATTCAGTGCATATGACAGCGGATCAACAGGGAGGAGACTTCCAGCTCAGCCGTGGTGTGAGTTCTCAGTGACCTGCAGTCCAAGCATGTGGTATGTTCAGCAATAGGGTCTCACCAGCTAGTTCTGGTGGGCAACCAAGAGCCTTGGCAATTGCCTGTGATGTTTTGGGGGCGTTAGGAGCCTCACTGGCCAACAGCTGGCTGGAAGTTATCCTGCCTCAGCATTGATTTTTTTTTTTTTTTAAACAAACAATGGCTTTCAGGCACAGTGCTATCCATGGAGCTAGGATTGGTCTCAAACTCTGGATCCCCTCGATGACGCAGAGAAGGGGGCTGTCCTGGGCTGTTCCCCAGATCCCCCATCAAGAAATGCCAGGCAGGTGCTTGCTTCGGCAGCACATACACTAAAATTGGAATGATACAGAGAAGATTAGCATGGCCCCAGCACAAGGATGATACGCAAATTTGTGAGGCATTCCATATTTTTTTAAATATGTTCTTTTTGGTTATTTTTATTTATTTACTTGAGAGCAACAGACAGAGCGAGAAAGAGGAAGATAGAGAGAGGGAGAGAGAATGGGTGCGCCAGGGCCTCCAGCTGCTGCAATCGAACTCCAGACACGTGCGCCCCCTTGTGCATCTGGCTAACGTGGGACCTGGGGAGTCGAGCCTCGAACCGGGGTCCTTAGGCTTCACAGGCAAGTGCTTAACCACTAAGCCATCTCTCCAGCCCCGTTCCGTATTTTTTAATGGAACACTCAGGAGCCATAGATCATTGCCAGAAAATTTTCAGTGCCAGGGATGGGATACCTTCCAGTGATTTGTTGGCCAGGGAGGTTCCTGATGTCCCTAAAACATTATAGGCCATTGCCAAGGCCCTTGGTTTCCCACCAGGAATAGATGGTAAGACCCTACTGCTGAAGACTCCACATACTTGAGCTGCAAGGCCACTGAGAAATCCTACTGGAACTGAGCTGATAACCTCCTCCATGTAGACCAGCTGACAGAAAGCTGGAAGAAGCCATTCTACATGCAGTTCAATGGGAGAAAGATACACCACCAGTGAAGATACTCAACAGTGGACACTGAAAGCCTTATAATTGGCCAGCCAGGCCAAATGAGCCAACGGGTGCAATAGTGGCACGTCTGTCATGGTGGAAACCAACTGCCCTCCAACTGGACTGGAGGCCTGCTCCATGGGGGAGGGGGGAAACACATCCCTGATACTGAAAACTTAAAACAGGAGTAGTCATGAGCCCTATGGGTGTAACATCTGCTGATGCCTGGAAAAATGTATATACTATGCTTATCAAACTTCCCAGTAAGCACTTCTCTTAATATTCATACCCTTATAATAATGCTACTCTCACTTTGGGTAGAGAATCTTCTCTTTTCAGATGGCAGTGACCTTGGGATGACTCAGAAGGTATCATGGTGCTGGAAAGAAGTGACTGGAGTATTGAGTAACATCTTGATCACACCTTCCAAGGCTCAGGGTCTAATGCGGAAGAGGTGGCGGAAAGAATGTAAGAGCCAAAGGAAGGGTAGGACTCCTTACAACGTGCTCCCTCCAGACATAAAATGACCTCGATATCCATGACCTCATAGTGCCTGACACTACCTACATAAGACCATCATAAGAGGAGGGAAAGATCACATCAAAATAAGAGAGAGACTTATTGAGATGGGGAGGGGATATGATGGAGAATGGAATTTCAAAGGGAAAAAGGGGGGGGGGGAGGGAGGGTATTACCATGGGATATTTTTTATAATCATGGAAAATGTTTTTAAAAATTGAGAAAAATTAAAATAAGATTATATATATATATATGAAATGCCAGGCAGGCAGCCTCTGCCCACCCTTCTCATCTCCTCCCTTTCCCCTTTTAGAATCAGAACCATCTCCCAGTGGTTTCCATCTATTGCATTTATCCATGTGCCATCTCTCCCAGGTGGAGTGGTACCATAAACTCACTCCTTTCTGAAAGAGGCATAGTCTTTCCTGGAGAAGGACTTACCGACCCCAGGAAGCAGGTGATGAGCACCTAGGGGGGAGCTGGACCATCAGAGCTCTGAAGACAGCTCATGAAGGTGCCCCCCGGTCTGTCTACACATCAGGCCCCAGGATCGAAACTGGCAAGCAGTTCCACTTTTGGTCAGAGAGTCTAGGAACCTGTGCAATGCTAGGAAAAAAAATATTTTTTTTTTTTTGAGTCACATCTGTTCTAAGAAAGAAGGAAAATGAAAATAGCTAACATTAGGATGAGTTCTGTTCGACAAAGATGGCAATTCCGCCGGAAACACAAATTGAAAAGCTGGTTAGTATGTGCTGCTGGCATTGCCTAGGGCTGGGGCTGGTGATGGCATCCAAAGCTACGGTCTGCCTCTCCTGAAGCTTGGTAGATGAAAATAGGGGTCTGTTTCACCTGGGTATTTGTGATGGAGCCCTTGAGTGAGCCTTGTGTTTGTGAGGGGAGCCTGAGGCTTGAGGAGCCCAGCCCTACTGGGTGTTCAGAACCGGCTTGTCCTTGCTCTTCTTGGCTGTGGATGTGTGGTGCAGTGAGCCAGCTTCCTCTGCCATGATGCAGCTTCCCCTTCAGCCTGCAGTAAGTCCTTTCCCTCCATGCTGCCTCACGTCTGGTCTTTGTCCCAGCAAGGAGAAGGTAGCTGCCACGGGAGTCATATCACAGCCCCCTTAATTTTGTAATAGGGATTAGATAACACATATTACCAAACAGCATAGGTCTTAGTAGGTATTCATGTATTTTCTTTCCTCTTCCCATGCTAGCTGGGTGAGGTTTGACCCCTCAGATAGCCATGGGAGGTAAGGTGACAGCTGTGGTGACGTCCTTCCGGACCCCTTTATTTGCCACACTCAGTATTCTGGAATCATCCACCTTAAATGCCCACCCCTGACTAAAGGCAGATTCTTTGAGGCACAGGGTCACATGCCATCTGTTTTTACATCCTCGGTGTCAAACCCGAGTCCTGGGACCCGACAGGAATTCAATCTTGATCTGAGGAGATGGTTCCAGGTCTGGCCGTCTCTCCTCAGCAGGATGGCAAGGGAGCAGAGGTAAGGAGTAATCATGCCATTAGCTCTTCCGTGGCAAGATCAAATGGTGCCTTTATCACTTCTGCTAACCTAGTAACCTCCTGCAAAGGAGTCTGGGAAATGTAGTTCTTAATCAGATAGCCATGCATCCAGCTACGATGCTGTTTGTGTTGAGTACCTAATCTAAGTGCTCAGATCTGGAAGTGTCTCAGAGTTTGGATTTCTCCATATTTTGGGATACTTGAATGTACCTGATAAAATAATTGGGAATGGGACTCAGGCCTAACTACATAGTTAATGTGTTTTTCACATATAACTTATGTACATAGCCTAAAAGGGGAGTTTCATGTAGTACTTTCAATACTTTTATGTTTGACCTAAAGCTAGCAATCAAGAAAAATCTGAATTTTTGAGGGTTTTGGATTTTCTGATTAGGGATGTTTGACCTGCACTTCTTCAGGGTAGAAAAGGGTAAAGTAGAAAAGGGTAAACTGGGATAAGTACTAACCTGCCGCAGCCCCTTGGGACCTCTTAGCCAAGGCAAGAGTGACGGTGACCTCTTGAAGGAACTCATTGTCAGGTCCCCTCAGCAGCCAATGCATTGTCCAAAGCAAAACTCCCCATGAACCAGAAGGTAATTTAGGAAATGATTCAAGGTCCCTGGCTGACTCACAGTCAGAGCATCCTGGAGAGAAAAGCAGCCATGCGCCCATTTGGGGCTTGGTGTTTAGCGTGTAATAATAATAATGACTTTGGCAACGCAAGCTTCCTGAGGGTTAATGAATGACTGGCTCCGATTAATAGGCCCCATCGCTGCTGAAGTCTATCAACTCTTTCCAGCTTCATGCTAATCTACAGGAAGTTCTTTGTATACCCAGCTATTACTGCTTCGATTTCACAAAATAAAAATGAATGGATGGTTCTTTGGAACTGGGGGTGTGGGGGAAAACCAACAAAAAACAACCAAACAACCTTGATCATTATTGTATGTGGCCACCATGTGATTATTACTATTATTTTCAGGCACATTTTCTTTGCTTCTCTTTCGGTCTCCGGTTGGTTGCAGTAGCAGAAACAACATCAGCAGTGGCAGCTGGCACCCGCCCCCCAACCAGATTAGCTTTAATCCTCCTGCTATTTATAGCACACTTCACGGTGGTCCTCACCATGTCTTCCCCGTTAGACTGGCAGCATCACGAGGTTGGAGGCAACCTGAGTCCTTCCAGCTCAGCAGAGGCCTGACAGCCACCGCTCAGCCACTACCTGTGGGACCAACCTTAGCAGACTAGCTGTGGCATTTTAAATGGCACATCACCAGCCCAGGGGACTGTTCCAATTAAACCCGGGAATGCTGGCATTTAGCTGCATTTAAGGTAGCTCATTTTCAGCTCATCAATATTTGATCAGTTTTTCCAAGAGAACACTTGGAAGCAGAGGCAGGATTGTAGAAATAGTCATAGAGGACGCCGTCCAATGCCATCAAAGCGACATCAATACTCCTGGGATGTGCTGGAATAAGTGGTCACGCTGTGGCTTGTGGGAACTCTGGCTCATCCCTGGCTTTGGGATATTTTAAACTTATTTATCTATTTATTTGTTTTTGGCCAGCGGGTGTCATTCGCAAGACAAGCATGTGCCCTTCAGCAAAGTCCCCCCACTCAGGCTGTTAGAGTTTACGGATGGCTCCAGAGTTTCTCTGCGGTGTTACTTGAACCTCTGTTGGTGGTGGTGGGGGATCAGCATTTGGGGGACTCACCAAAAGCACATCTGGCCACTGTGGTTGATGAGCTGAGTGTGCAAGAGTGCTGGTGGGACCCTGGTTTGGATGCAGGTGGGCATATAGGACATCACTCAGCCTCTGGTTCAGGTCCACACAGATCTCCACATTGAGAGTCGCATGCTCTGCCTCTACCCCCATCTCCTAATTAGAACGGCAGGCTGAGAAAATTCTTGGTGACAATATAGAGGTGATGGTTGACTTTCAAACCATGGGTGGAGATTGAGTTTAGAGAAACAGGAAGCCTGGACAGACCCAGGGAGGGAGGCTAGGTAGCCACAGGATTACGGGCTTAGAAAATGCCTGTTTCCTACTGTTGTTGTTTTTTTTTTTTTAATTTTTTTATGAGAGCTGATAAGAGGATTTCAGAATTTTAGGAAAGAGCCTTGGGAAAGAATGAGGGAGTTTAATTGGTCAGAGAACTCCACAACCTACATTTCCCAGGGTCGGTTAGATGGGATGTTTGTCTAAGACGTTAAGGATACCAAAATAGAAATAAAAAGCTCTCTAAGTTAAACGTTGACAGGCTGTTCTCTTCTGGAGGGGGGCGGTTGTTTGCAGTTTTCTATTTCCAACCAAGGACACAAGGCATGTTGTGACCTGTCAGATAATTCTAAGACATGGTATACATGCACCAAGGGGCAATGCATTCACTGGCCTGGGGTGGTGGCTCAGTAGTTAATGGTACTTGCTTGCAGAAATGCACTACACATAAATAGAGATTATTAAAGCTAGGTGAGGTCAAACTTTCATTTTGTAATATTCATTTATGAGGGAGAAAGACAAGAGAGAGAGAGAGAGAGAGAAAGTACAGGCACTCCAGGGGCTTTTACCATTACAAACGAACTCCAAACACATGTGCCACCTTGTGCATCTGGCTTACATGGTACTGGGGAATTGAACCTGGGTCCTCAGACTCCATGGGCAGGTGCCTTAACCATTAATCAATCTCTCCAGCCCTCTCTTTCACTTGCTGATCACCAGAACAGGAGTGGCTTCCTCTATTACATATACTTGTCATGTGACAGGTTCAAGACAATGGAGTCAACTAACTATGTATAGAAACCTTCAAAACTATGAGCCAAAATGACTGATTAAGCAGGAGATCCTGCCAGTTACAAAATCAACCAGTGGAGCAAGAAGTATCCACTTGTGTAGTCGCGGCACACAGTCGCTGTGGGTAACCAACTGCTCACGGACGGGACATGAGACTCATTCAGTGGGAGCAAACTTATGTCTGGCTCTGAGAACCAAGCCATATTCCCTATAATAGGAAACCAATAGGCTCCAGAAAGAACCTCCACTGCTCTCTAACTAAGAAGCATGAGTATACACATCAATGCATCTTTCTGATGACTAGGCTTATCTCTGTCCTTTTATTCAAACTGTTTTCTTACTTTCGGTTGGAGACTATGTTCTGTTTTACAGACAGAGGGGAATCTGGGGGAGAACAAGGGTATATCGATACATCAAGAAGAGAGAGATGACTGCCTACCGGGCGATGGGACATCTCCATCTTGTGTGCCCGGGTCCTGAAGTCACTACAGGGGAAGTGGTGACATGAATGCTGCTGTCATGGCTAGCCTAAAAACCAGTTCCAGAGACATGGTGACAGACACGGTGGTCGTTCAAATCTCCTGAGAACAGAGATCCAGAGTCTACAGAGAAAGCAACACTAAATCAGATCTCTATTTTGCCCACCAGGGCTCCGGGAGCATCATGGAAGAAGGGGTGGAAAGATTGTGAGAGCCTCAGGGTGGGTGGGGACAGCCTGAGACACTGTGTTTCCTTGTCCTTGCAGGGACTGACTGAGGCCTCTGGTGCCCACAATGAATACCCATAACCCTGCCACAGACTAGGGTTGGGGCAGGGAAAGGGGGTCTATGTGTTCACCTTTTAAAAAAATTTTTATTTATTTATTTATTTTTATTTTTTATTTTGTTATTTTTATTGATTTGAGAGAGACAGAGAGGGACAGAAAGAGGCAGAGAGAGAGAGGGAGAGAGAATGGGCACGCCAGGGCCTCCAGCCACTGCAAACGAACTCCAGACGCATGCACCCCCTTGTGCATCTGGCTAATGTGGGTCCTGGGGAGTCAAGCCTCGAACCGGGGTCCTTAGGCTTCACAGGCAAGTGCTTAACCGCTAAGCCATCTCTCCAGCCCCCCCCCCTTTTTTTTTGAGGTAGGGACTCACTCTAGCCCAGGATGACCTTAAATTCACCATGCAGTCTCAGGGTGGCCTCGAATTCACGGTGATCCTCCTACCTCTGCCTTCTGAGTGCTGAGTGTTGGGCGTAGAAGTGTGCTCCACCATGCCTGGCCTTCAACCGTTTTATAAAAACAAATCAAGGGCTGGAGAGATGGCTTAGTGGTTAAGGCGCTTGCCTGCAAAGCCTAAGAAGTCATGGTTTGAGTCTCCAGGTCCCACATAAGCCAGATGTGCAGTGATGCAAGTGTGCAAGGCACACAAGGTGGCTCATGCTTCTGGAGTTCGATTGCAGTGGCTGGAGGCACTGGTGCGCCAATTCTTTCTCTCACACACTTTCTCACATTAAAAAAAAAGATCTGGGTGTAGTGGTGCACACATTTAATCCCAGCACTCCGGAGGCAGTGGTAGGAGGATCGCCATGAATTTGAGTCCAGCCTGAGACTACATAGTGAATCTCAGGTCAGACTGGGATAGAGTAAGTCTACCTCAGGAAAAAAACAAAAACAAAAACAAAACCGTGGACCAAATAAACCTCTTTTTCTTTTTCTTTTTTTTTCTTCTTTTTGTTTTTTTTTTTTCACTCTAGCACAGGCAGATCTGGAATTCACTATGTAGTCTCAGGGTGGCCTCGAACTCATGGTGATCCTCCTACCTCTGCCTCCTGACTGCTGGGATTAAAGGTGTGCACCACCACGCCCAGCAACCTCTTTTGTTTTAAAGATGATCATCCAAAGTACTTTGGTACAGTCACAGAAAGCTGACTGACATCCTTTCATGGAGAACTTTAAGAAACTAAGAGAAACTGGCTTGGTATCATAGCACATGTAGCCTGTCATCTTAGTGCTCAGGAGACTGAAGTACACATTGAGGCCCTATCTTTTCTTAAAAAATATTTTATTTTATTTTATTTTATTTGAGAGAGGGAGAGGGAGAGAGAGAGAGGGAAAGGGAGAGGGAGAGGAAGAAAGAGAGAGAATAGACGCACCAGGACCTCCAGCCACTGCAAATGAACTCCAGACACATGTGCCCTCTTGTGCATCTGGCTAATGCGGGTCCTGGGGAATAAAACCTGGGTGCTTTGGCTTTGCAGAAAAGCGCCTTAAACTGCTAAGCCATCCCTCCAGCCTGAGAGACTTGAAAAACAAAAAGAGAAGCTTTCTCAGCTCCTTTGTGACTCATCTGGTTGGTCACATCATCAGTGGCATCTGAACCATGCCTAAGCTCTCCAGGTTCTTCCATTCTAAGGGTTTTGGGCAGAGCTGAAAATGAAAAAGAAAATTTAACAGTGCCGGGTGAAAAAGGCCCCACGAAAGGGCTATGGCATCAATGTGACCTGCGCTGATGAGTGACATACTTGCTTCTTGTCACTTTCAGGAAATGCAATCAGTGAACTTGGCCTTGAGGATCTGGCTTGTCACTACTCACATTCTGTTTTTAATAGGTCTCATAAGGGACATTGTTTTATTTTATTTCAGTTCCTTTCTTTTGATTTTTGTTTGTCAAGGTAGGGTCTCACTCTAGCCCAGGCTGACCTGGAATTCACTGTGTAGTCTCAGGCTGGGCTCAAACTCACAGTGATTATCCTACATCTGCCTCCAGAGTGCTGGGATTAAAGGTATATATATATATATATATATATATATATATATATATATATATATATATATATATATATAATTTATTTATTTGAGAGTGACAGACAGAGAGAGAAAGAGGCAGATAGAGAGAGAGAATCGGTGTGCCAGGGCCTCCAGCCACTGCAAACAAACTCCAGACACGTGCGCCCCCTTGTGCATCTGGCTAACGTGGGTCCTGGGGAATTGAGCCTCAAACCGGGGTCCTTAGGCTTCACAGGCAAGCACTTAACCACTAAGCCATCTCTCCAGCCCTAGTAATTTTTTGTTTGTTTGTTTTTTTGAGGTAGAGTCTCACTCTAGTCCAGGCTGACCTGAAATTCACTCCATAGTCTCAGGAGGGCCTTGAACTTATATCAATACCCCTACCTCTGCCTCCTGAGTGCTGGGATTAAAGGTGGGCGCCAACACGGCCAGCATAAGGTATATATTCTTAAAAAAATTTTTTTTGTTGTTGTTGTTTATTTATTTGAGAGCGACAGAGAGAGAAAGAGGCAGAGAGAGAGAGAAAGAGAGAGAGAGAATGGGCGTGCCAGGGCCTCCAGCCACTGCAAACGAACTCCAGATGCGTGTGCCCCCTTGTGCATCTGGCTAACGTGGGACCTGGGGAATCGAGCCTTGAACCGGGGTCCTTAGGCTTCACAGGCAAGTGCTTAACCGCTAAGCCATCTCTTCAGCCCAGGTATATATTCTTAAGGCTATATGCTCAAGATCCAAAAACTTCCCACTAGGCCCTACCTCCCAACATTTCTATGTCAAGAGATTAAGGTTCTGGGGCTGGGGAGATGGCTCAGCAGTTGAAGGCATTGCTTGCAAAGCCTGCAGGCCTGTGTTAGCCCAGGCTTTTATCCCCCAGTACCCATGTAAAGCCAGATGTACAGAGTGGCTCATGCATTAGGAGCTTATCTTCAGTGGCCAAAAGCTCTGTCATGCTCATATGTTCCCTCTTTCTCTGTCTCAAATAGAGAAATAAATATTTCCAAAAAAAGAGAATAATGTTCTACGACATGTACCATTCTGGTCACTATTGATAGATAATTGATTAGCTTGACTGTAGTAATGATTTCACAGTGCACACACACACACACACACACACACGTATGTATAGGTGTCAAGGCATCAAGCTATATACCTTAAATATAGATGTATACAAGGTGTTTATTATCCCTCAATAAGACAGAAAAAAGAAATGCTTCTAACTTAATTCCAAATATGTTTCTTCAAGTGTGTTTACATATATACACATATATACCTCATTCCTCCTGTTCAGTCATTTCAAAAGTGTGTATTCCCATTCTCTTTCTCTGCCAAATAAATAAATAAAATATTTTTAAAAGGGCTGGAGGGATGGCTTAGCAGTTAAGTTGTTTGCTTGCAAAGCCAAAGGACCCAGGTTCGATTCCCCAGGACCCACGTTAGCCAGATGCACAAGGGGGTGCACGCGTCTGGAGTTCGTCTGCAGTGGCTTGAGGCTCTGGTGCATCCATTCTCTCTCTCCCTCCCTCTTTCTCTGTCAAATAAATAAATAAATAAAAATAAAATATTTTGAAAGTGTGTATCGAATACTTTCAGTTAAACTGGTGCCCACACTGGGCTCGGGACATCCTCTCCAGACTCACTATCTGTGTCTCAGAACTGGGCTGGGCACTTCATTTCCCTCTGTCCTGTGTGTGTGTGTGTGTGTGTGTGTGTGTGTGTGGTGTGTGTGTGTTAGCACGGTTTGAGGTAGGGTTTCACTCTAGCCTGGGCTGACCTGGAACTCACTCTGTAGCTCAGGGTGGCTTTGAACCCCCAGCGATCCTCCTACCTCTGCGTCCTGAGTGCTGTGATAAAAGGCGTGTGCCATCATGCTTGGATGTTTTCTGTCTTCTCCCCCTCTCCTCCCTTCCTCCTTTCCCCTCCCGACACCAAGGGCAGTGGTGTGTCATAGAGCCTCAAACATGGCACCGTGTTTGCCTTTGCCTGTCCCTGCTCTTAGAATCTCCACCCTCCCTGCAAACTCACCTCTAGGAGTTCACTCATTTATTACTATGTGCCTTCTTTATTCTTCACTAGCTCAATTTAACTTTTTATTTTTGGTTGTTTTTTTTGAGGTAGGGTCTCACACTACCCAGACTGACCTGGAATTCACTATGTAAGTCTCAGGCTGGCCTCGAACTCTTAGAGATCCGCCTACCTCTGCCTCCCAAGTGCTGGAATTAAAAGGCGTGCCCAACCACGCCCGACTTTAACTTCTATTTTGAATCCCCATTTTCCCACCTCATCTTCAGGGTCCCATATTTTTCCTGGGCTTATAGACACATGCCAGGGAGTTTTGAGGGGCCAGGGCATGTGTGTGGATTCACTGTGTTCTCCCTGAGGTCCGCTGGTGCTGGTTCCCACAGATCACCAAAGAGCAAGTCCTCTGTTGAAAGATGAGCGACCTGCCAGCTCACATGCTCCCAGTGCCTTTCAGCCCACAAGAACAGCGCTGGGATGACGCAGTGCACCTCCACGCCCGGTATTGATTTATTTAGAGGAAGAGAGAGAGAGGGAATGGGCGCACCTGGGCCTGTAGCCACTGCAAATGAACTCCAGACTCATGTGCCACCTTGTGCATCTGGCTTATGTGGGTCCTGGAGAACCAAACCTGGGGCCTTTGGCTTTGCAGGAAAGCACCTTAACCACTAAGCTATCTCTTCAGCCCCATGTCCATTGCCTCTGCTACACAATGAGAGTTAAGTGCCTTCATCCTGTGTGCTTTCTTCATTCATCCTGTGCGCCACCTCCATTCATCCTGTGCGCCACCTTCATTCATCCTGTGCGCCACCTCCATTCATCCTGTGCGCCATCTCCATTCATCCTGTGCGCCATCTCCATTCAGCCTGTGCGCCATCTCCATTCAGCCTGTGCGCCATCTCCATTCAGCCTGTGCGCCATCTCCATTCATCCTGTGCGCCATCTCCATTCAGCCTGTGCGCCATCTTCATTCATCCTGTGCGCCACCTCCATTCATCCTGTGCGCCATCTCCATTCAGCCTGTGCGCCATCTCCATTCATCCTGTGCGCCATCTCCATTCAGCCTGTGCGCCATCTCCATTCATCCTGTGCGCCATCTCCATTCAGCCTGTGCGCCATCTCCATTCATCCTGTGCGCCATCTCCATTCAGCCTGTGCTCGTGCGCCATCTCCATTCAGCCTGTGCGCCATCTTCATTCATCCTGTGCGCCATCTCCATTCAGCCTGTGCGCCACCTCCATTCATCCTGTGCGCCATCTCCATTCAGCCTGTGCGCCATCTCCATTCATCCTGTGCGCCATCTCCATTCAGCCTGTGCGCCATCTCCATTCATCCTGTGCGCCATCTCCATTCAGCCTGTGCGCCATCTTCATTCATCCTGTGCGCCACCTCCATTCATCCTGTGCGCCACCTCCATTCATCCTGTGCGCCATCTTCATTCATCCTGTGAGCCATCTTCATTCATCCTGTGCGCCATCTCCATTCATCCTGTGGACCATCTTCAATTCATCCTGTGCACCATCTTCATTCATCCTGTGCGCCATCTTCATTCATCCTGTGCGCCACCTCCATTCATCCTGTGCGCCATCTCCATTCAGCCTGTGCGCCATCTTCATTCATCCTGTGCGCCACCTCCATTCATCCTGTGCGCCATCTCCATTCATCCTGTGCGCCTGGCCATCTTTCCTCCTACGGGACCGGGGCCTCTTCCCCAGGTGCCATCTTTGACTGTGAACAAGTGCTTGATGGAAACAATTTAAGAGGGATTTCTTGTGTCTCATGACTTCAGAGATTTGAGTCCCTCATGGTGTGGTGGGCAAGGCAGATGGGCTCTCTCTGTGGAGACCACCACTCAAACCAGGGGCAGGGAAACCTGTAAAGGCCACCTCTAGTGGTCTATTCCTACCAGCCAAGATTCACGCCTCAAAGGTACCACAGGCTCCAAAATGGTGCCTCAAGCTGGGAACCAAGTATGCAAAATGTGAGCCTGCAGCACTGGGATTACACAGAGCACTTCCATGCCCAGTATTTTATTTTATTTTTAAAATTTTATTTATTAATTTAAAAAAAATTTTTGTTTATTTATTTATTTGAGAGAGACAGGCAGAGAGAGAAAGAGGCAGAGAGAGAGAGAGAGAGAGAGAGAGAGAGAGAGAGATTGAGAATGGGCACACCAGGAGCTCCAGCCACTGCAAATGAACTCGACATGTGTATCCCCTTGTGCATCTGGCTAACGTGGGTCCTGGGGAATCGAGCCTTGAACCAGGGTCCTTAGGCTTCACAGGCCAAGCGCTTAACCACTAAGCCATCTCTCCAGCCCCATTATTTATAAATTTTTTTTGAGAGAGAGAGAGAGAGAGAGAACAGGTGTGCTATGGCCTCTAGCCACTGCAAATGAACTCCAGCTGCATGTACCAATTTGTGTATGTAGCTTTATGTGGGTACTGGGGTATTGAACCTGAGTCCTTTGGCTTTGCAGGGTAAGCACCTTAACCACTAAGGCATCTTTTCAGTCCCATGCACAGTATTTTGCATAGGTATTAGAGATCTGAACTTAGGTCCTCAGGCTTGTATAGCAGACCCTTAACTCTGTGAGCCATCTCCTCAGCCCTGATTTGTATTTTCTTCCTTTTATTTATCCATATTTAGAGATATCTATTCTTTATCCTTTATCTCACCCACATATGAAATACCGCCTATAATGTGTTAATAATTCCAATATTTGTATACCTAGTCAAAGTCCTGCCTGAGCTCCGCCTGCAGACTTACCCCACGGGTCAGTCTCACAGCCATCATCACCAAAGGAAGTCTAAAAGTGAAATCTCAAGCGACATTTTCCTTACTCTTGCTCTGTTTTTCTTAAAGTGCTCTTTCCTGTGTTTCTGTTTTTAGGAAAGGAAACCAGAGTGTATCAATAGTCCTTGGTCCTTTGTCCCTGGCCTCCTGTCCAGCCCAGGCAGCTGAGCTGGGTCCACACACATGTCCACTCTATACCATGTGACTGCTGCCGCCTTGCCCCAAACCCACCGCGTCTCCCATGTATAAAATTTTCTCCCTGTGTAACTCTCTTCATTGATTACCAGGGAGACTGGCTGATTATTAACCATGGTTAGATAAACAAACAGACCCTCGAGTGTTCTCACATGAGCGCACTAGCCAATGTCGTGAAAGAATGAGCCGTGTTGCAAACCAACACCTATAGTCACCATTGCTCACTGGGCTCTTCATTTCTGGCCCATGTTTGCAACTCCTGTTTGCTTGTCTGCATCTCCCCGGACATGGCATGACCTTTCTGGTGGGTGGTACAGCTTCCACTGATCTTTGCTGGCCCGTTTGTGAGTTTTGCACGAGCTCCCCCGCCTCCAGAGTCCATTTCTCCTGTGTCACTGGAGCCCAAGCCCAGATCTGATACTCCAGTCACCTGCCGCGACATTCACCATTCCATTCATTCACGCTCCTCCCACCTCCTACCTGGGGCTGTGCCACTTCCTTTCTGATGCGGATCTGCTGGTGAAGAGGCCTCGTGAGGCTTGGCGATGCTTTTCTTGTTCTAAATGTCTGCAACTCACCTTCATTCCGGAAGGATATTGCTCAGGGACAGATGGGCTGCATTTTCTTTGGCAAATGCAGGATACCACTGCGCAAACTTTCGGTTTCTGCTGCGGCTTTAAGAAGTCAGAGGAGGGCTGGAGAGATGGCTTAGCGGTTAAGCGCTTGCCTGTGAAGCCTAAGGACCCCGGTTCAAGGCTCGACTCCCCAGGACCCACGTTAGCCAGATGCACAAAGGGGCGCACATGTCTGGAGTTCGTTTGCAGTGGCTGGAGGCCCTGGAGTGCCCATTCTCTCTCCCTCTCCCTATCTGCCTCTTTCTGTCCCTCTCTGTCTCTCTCAAATAAATAAACAAAAATAACAAAAAATTGTAAAAAAAAAAAAAAAGAAGTCAGAGGAGGGCCAGGGAGATGGCTCAGTGGATAAGGCAGTTGCCATGCAACTCTGACTACCCGAGTTCAGATCCCCAAATCCTATTTAGAAGCCAGAAGCTCAGGGGTGGGGGTGGGGGGAAGCTTCTGTAATCCCAGTGCATCTATGGTGAGAAATGAAGCCAAGAGGTGAATTTCCCAGAGGTTCATGAATGGAATAGTGAGCAACAAGAGACCTTACCTAAAATGAGGTGGCAGGCGAGGACTGACTCCAAAGTTGTCCTCTGATCTTCTCATGCCTGCCATGGCCCAGTGTGCCCGCTGTCTCTTCTCTCTCCAAATTAAAAAAACAAAAAAAGTCAAGCCGGGCGTGGTGGCGCACGCCTTTAATCCCAACACTCGGGAGGCAGAGGTAGGAGAATTGCCATGAGTTCAAGGCTACCCTGAGACTAAATAGTGAATTCCAGGTCAGCCTGGGCTAGAGCGAGACCCTACCTCAGAAAACAACAACAACAAAAAACCCACCGAAAGAAAAAAAAAAAAAAAAAAAAAAAAAAAAAAACCAACCAAAAAAAAAACCAACCAAAAAAAAAGTCAATAGACGGTTTATAGCTTCTTATTCATTTATTTGCAAGAAGACAGAGATAGAGATAGAGACAGAGAGAGAGAGAGAGAGAGAGAATGGATGTATCAGAGTCACTAGCCACTGCAAACGAACTCCAGATACATAGACCATTTTGTGCAACTGGTTTTACATGGGTAAATTGAACCTGGGTCATTAGGCTTTGCAGGCTTTAATGCTGAGCCATCTCTCCAGCCCTGTTTATAGATTCTCTGAAGGCAGTCTCTCTCTCTTTCTCTCTCTCTCTGTTTTTCTTCATGCAGGTTTCTTTAAAGATCTTCTTTCTGGGCTGGAGGGATGACTTAGCAGTTATGGTGTTTGCCTGCAAGGCCAATGGATCCAGGTTCAATTTCCCAGGACCCACATTAGCCAGATGCACAAGGGGGCGCAAGTGTCTGGAGTTTGTTTGCAGTGTCTGGAAGCCCTGGTGCACCCATTCTCTCCCTCTCTCTGTCTCTCTCTCCTTATTTCAAATAAATAAATAAATAAATAAATAAATAAAATATTTAAAATAAATAAATAAAATATTTAAAAAAGATCTTCTTTCCTTCTTCCCGGTGTTAGATATTAATATTGTTTTCTGTGCCTTTCTCTCTTATTCCCATAACTTCAATGAAAGGTGCATTCAGTCAACTCACTGTACAGTCTTACTGTAGCATTGTTTCCTTTCTCATCTGCCTTGTCTTTGTCTCCTCATACTGAACTCTTCACACAAATTTTCTTTTCAGCTGAGCTCGAAGTGTGATTAAAACCATCCATTTGGTGTTTAATTTTAGTTACTATGTTTTTTTTTTTCACATCTAGAAGATCCTATGAATTCTTTTTTTATATCAACTGTGTGACTTTTTATAGTTTCTGGTTCCTTGTTCAAGTTTTTTGAACTTGCTAAATGTTTCCTTGGATGAACTAGCCAGGGCTGTTTTAGTCTGTGTGTAGCAATTCAAGTATCTGAGGCCTTTGTGAGTCTCTTTTGTCGGCTGGTTCTCATTCACCGTGTCATGTTTGCTTGTACTTCTTTTTTTTTATTTTAATTTTTATTTATTTATTTGATAGAGAGAATGAAGGAGAGAGAGAGAGACAGAGAGGAAGAGAAGGGGCGCACCAGGGCCTCCAGCCACTACAAACGAACTCCAGACGCGTGTACCACCTGGTGCATCTGGCTTACTTGGGTCCTGGGGCATCAAACCTGCGTCCTTTGGCTTTGCAGGCAGGTGCCTTAATTGCTAAGCCATACCTCCAGCCCTGCTTGTACTTCTGCTTGTCATTGAATCTATCCAACTCCAGTTATCTCTGGGCCTGCCTGGAGGACACAACTCATGGGTTCATAAATATAACCTGTCGGCTCCTACCCAGTGAGTGGTCTTTCCTCTCAGGCCCTGGCTTCCTTCTGCTTCCTGCAGAGCTGTGTGAAATCACCTAGTCTTGACTTTCAAGAAGAGTGCCTCCTTCTGGTCACTGTCCTGTTCCAGGATAAATACCATCATTCTCACTCCTCGTGTCAAAATCCTAAGTAGAAGGCCACTAATGCCATCTCCTCGGAGGTTCTCCACCTGGGCATCAGTGATAGATGGGCGTGGGGTGGATGGTGGCGCAGTGATTGGCCACCACTGGACCCACAGGTTTGTAGATCTTGAGTGAAAACAACTTCCATGTTTCACTTGCAGTTTTTTCTGGCTGCACAGCGCAGGAGTGAGCTCCGGACATTGAAATCAGCACAGACCTTAAACATAATGTTCTCTCCTCTGCTAGCAGCTGCTGCTGGCGGGGCCATGGCCCGGCTTTTTGGTCTGGCTTTTGCTGCTTGGAATCCTGGTTTCAAGCTTCTGGGATGGGGTTCACCTCACACTCTGATAATCTCAGATGTGTAATAAAGTGTAAAAGAATGCGCATGTAGGAGAGTAAGGGCTGAGTTGAGAAGAGATAGTTTTTTTTTCTTTATAAATTACCAGAAGTGTTTTATACACACACACACACACACACACACACACACACACACACACACACACATCTATTTTTGGTCTAAGTGCATTCAGGCTCTGCTTGGGAGAAACATATGAACTCCTTTGAGTGTCCCAGTTCCACTTGGTAAATTTCCTCCAGCCCTCCTCCGTCTCGGGGCTTGTGAGAGGCCTGCGTGGCTTCCACTTTTTTTTTTTTTTTTTTAATTATTTATGAGCGAGAGAGAGAGAGAGAGAGAGAGAGAGAGAGAGAGAGAGAGAGGATTGGTGTGCCAGGGCCTTTAGCCACTGCAACTGAACTCCAAACACATGCCACCTTGTGTGCACGTGTGACCTGTGTAAATATGTCACCTTGTGCATCTGGTTTATCTGTGTCCTGGGGTGTTGAACCTGGGTCCTTAGGCTTTGCAGGCAAGCGCCTTAACCACTAAGCCGTCCCTCCAGACCCCTCGTTTCATTTCTGATAGGACGGAGCTCCCCAAGACTCTCATGTCACTCAAGGAGGAACATCTTATCATCTTGTGGAAAACACAACAGCTCGTTGTGGTGAACGATGTGACCATGAATAATGCTGCTCTGGGTTTAGACTTTTTTTTTTTTTTCCAAGAATGAGTGAATTTCTCTTTTCTTGAGTGTTCTGGGTCCTCCCACTATGTTTAGACTTGACAAGACATGCATTTCTGTGTTTTTCCTCTTAAAGAATTATCTTTCTACAGTTGTTACATTGCAGCTGATGGAAGCATTTATTTAAAAAAAAAATCTAATTAAAGCCGGGTGTGGTGGCGCACGCCTTTAATCCCAGCACTCAGGAGGCTGAGGTGGGAGGATCACTATGAGTTCGAGGCTGCCCTGAGAATACAGAGTGAATTCCAGGTCTGCATGGGCTAGAATGAGACCCTACCTTGAAAAACAAAACAAAAAAGAAGAAGAACAAGAAGGAGAAGAAAAATCTAATTAGTAGTATGAATCAAATTTTTAAAAATTATTTTTATCTTTATTTATTTATTTGAGAGAGAGGCAGAGAAAGAGAGGGAGAGAGAATGGGTGAGCCAGCCCCTCCAGCCACTACAAACAAATTCCAGATGCGTGCACCACCTGGTGCATCTGGCTTATATGGGTACTGGGGAATTGAACCTGTGTTGTCAGGCTTTGCAGGCAAGTGCCTTAACAGCTAAGCCATCTCTTAAGTCCTGAATTGATTTTTAAACACTCAAAAATCTTTTTTTGGCATGTGTATGTGTGTGCATGCATACATATGTGTGCGTGTATGTGTCAGAGAGCGCATAGATGTACATGTATTTGCTGTGTGTATTCATGTGCAGGCCAGAGGTCAAAGTCCAGGTCTTGCTCAATTGCTTTTCACCGTATTCTTTGAGACAAGGTCTCTTGCTAAGCCTAGGGATTACTGATCCAGTTAGACCTGGCAGCAGACAGCTTCAGGTGCGCTGAGATGAACTTCCAGACCAGGCACAGTGATGGAGGAAGGGGTATTTATTGAAGCTTACAGATCCAGGGGAAGATCCATAATGGAAGCTGGACTGCCCTCACAGGTCTAAGCAGAGAGAGAGAAGCACAAATCAAAAGCCAAACGCCACACCGCACAGCACACTTCAGGAACTCCAGGCAGAACTGGGCACTGAAATCTCAAACCCACCACCACAACTTAAGATCTGTCCAGTGACACCGTCTCCAGCCAGATGGCTGCAGATGCAAACTACAAACTAATAAAACACTGAATATATTGGGGGCCATCTGTTCAAACTACCATAGACCGAGAGCTAGCCAGTGAGACCCAGGGGCCTTGTCTCTACCTCCCCAGGGCTACCACACCTGGCATTTTTACATAGATACTGGGGATCTGAACTCAGGTCTTCATGCTTGCGCAGCAAACACTGTACCTACCCACTGAGCAATCTTGCCAGCCCCTAAGACCTCAAACATCTTGAAGCAAGAAATGAACTACTATTGTGAGCTGGAGGGATTGCTCAGTGGTTAAGACACTTGCCTGCAAAGCCCAAGGACCCAGATTTGATTCTCCAGTGCCCACATAAATCCAAATGCACAAAGTGGTGCATGCATCTGGAGTTTGTTGTCAGCGGCTGGAGGCCCTGGCACGCCTATTCTCTCTGTCTCTCTTCTCTCTCTCTGCTTGCAAATAAATGAATAAAATATTTAAAACAAAAAGGGAGAAATGAACTACTTTTCAGAAGTTCCTAGAATATTCTGGTAGGGAGGGACTCTTGGAGTACTAGGTTGTCCTTTTACCAGGAAGAGAAAATGAAGCTCAAAAAGGAATCGTGGTTTCCCTCAGGTCATACAGTATTGCAATCCGCCTGCCATGCTCCGTTCCTCCACACAGTGTGACGGTGGCTTCTCACACTGCGCCTGGCCCTGCGAGACTCCATTCTGAGAACGGAAGATGGCTTTTCACCTGAGTGGACATGTGACCGGCACCATCTGTCTGACACCATTCATGCAGCACAGAGTGACGAATGAGTTGTTCCTGGGAATAGAAAGAGTGACGTTGTGTACATTTATCGGGGTGAACTGGAACTGCAGGGCAGCTCTATGATACACAGGCCCATTAAAATGGGCTAGAGCAAGAGTCTACCCAGGAAAAACAAACAAACAAAAACCGTACCAGGAAAATCAGACCCAAGAACACAGATGCAGGAATGAATGGATGCACCTGCCTCTCTCGGACTCCATGGGGCAAGCGCCTTTAACGGCCGGGCCCGTCTTCCCAGCTCTTGGACCCCAAAAACATGTGAACACCTGCCTCTGTGACGGGGGTGGCCACACCGACCTGTCATCTGACCACTGGTGTGGAAATCAAGGCAGCTCCAGGTTGTTGCCAGCGTCCATGGACCTACTCATTGCTGTCTGCCTGTTTGCTCATCTGGACCATCTGTCCATCCATCCATCCATCCATCTGTCCATCTGTTCATCTGAACCTGATCCTGCCTGTCATTTTGCCTTGTTCCTTCAGCTCAGCCCATCTCTCTGGCTGATAGTAATGGCTTCTCCAACTTTTTTTTTTTTTTTTTTTTTTGAGGTAAGGTCTCACTCTAGCTCAGGCTGACCTGGAATTCACTATGGAGTCTCAGGGTGGTCTTGAACTCACAGCAGTCCTCCTACCTCTGCCTCCTGAGTGCTGGGATTAAAGGTGTGCGCCACCATGCCTGCCTTCTCCAACTTCTTTTGAAGCAAGGTGGCTCATTATCATTAATACACACTTTGACATTTATGTCACTTTCTCAGCTCTGGCCTCTCAGGATCTTTAGAATGCTTTGCCTTTCTAACTCCTTTACAGCCATTCTGTAACTTACATAGATGCACAGATAGTTACTGTGTGGTGGGTAACGAGTGATTTGAGAGTTAGCATTAGTAATTAAGATTGGAGTCAAAGAACCTGCGCATGCCTCATCCTGGGCTATCAGGAAGAGCAGGGGTGTCTGGTAAGTTGCTACCATTGGACTACTGTACCTTGTGAGTTCATTGCGCATCGTGGAAGGACCCAAGCACGTCTGTCTATTTCTAATGCAGCATGCTCATGACCCAGAGCAAGTGAGTAGTGGCATTTGTCACTCAAATGTCCTGACTCCACTTATCAGGGTGGGTGGGTGTGTGACTCCAGACCAAAAAGGGGAGCCTTACCCATCTTTAAAAAATATTTTTATTTGGGCTGGAGAGATGGCTTAGCGTTTAAGCGCTTGCCTGTGAAGCCTAAGGACCCCGGTTCGAGGCTCGATTCTCCAGGTCCCACGTTAGCCAGATGCACAAGGGGGCGCTCGCGTCTGGAGTTCGTTTGTAGTGGCTGGAAGCCCTGGCGCGCCCATTCTCTCCCTCTCCCTCTATCTGTCTTTCTCTCTGTGTCTGTCGCTCTCAAATAAATAAATAAAAAATGAACAAAAATATATAAAAAAAATATTTTTATTTAATTATTTACAAGGAAAGAGAGAGAGAGATTGAGAGTGAGAATGGGCATCCCAGGACCTTGTGCCACTGCAAAGGAACTCTCACATATGCACTACTTTGTGCATCTGGCTTTATGTGGGTACTGAGGAATTGAATCCAGGCTGGAAGGCTTTACAAGCAAGGCTTTGCAAGCAACCTTCCTTAATCACTGAGAAATCTCCTCAGCCCCTTGTGTTTGAATTTTTGTTGTTGTTGTTTTTGAGGTAGGGTCTTGCTGTAGCCCACACTGACCTGGAATTCACTATGTAGTCTTAGGGTGGCCTCAAACTCACAGCGATCCTCCTACCTCTGCCTCCCGAGTGCTGGGGTTAAAGGCGGTGGCACTGTGTTCAGCTAGCGTTTGGATTTTTAAATCTTGCCAAAGTCACAGGTCTTCATAAACATAGTTTTGCTATGTGTTATTGTTATGCATTTGTTGACTATTGTCCCCAGGACATTACATGCATGGTGTCAGGTTTTTAAAAAATTTATTTTTGTTTATTTATTTGAGAGTGACAGACAGACAGAAACAGTCAGAGGCAGATAGATAGAGAGGGAATGGGTGTGTCAGGGCCTCCAGCCACTGCTAATGAACTCCAGACGCATGAGCCCCCTTGTGCATCTGGCTTATGTGGGTCCTGGGGAATCCAGCCTTGAACTGGGGTCCTTAGACTTCATAGGCCAGTGCTTAACTGATAAGCCATCTCTCCAGCCTGGTGTCAGGTTTTTTTCTTTTAAATATTTATTGGCTGATTGATTGAGAGAGAAAGAAGGAGAGAGAGAAAGAGAATTGGCATACCAGGGCCTCAGCCACTGTACTTGAATGCCAGACACTTGCACCACCTAGTGGGCATGTGTGACCTTGCACTTGTGTTACCTTTGTGCATCTGGCTTATGTGGGATCTGGAGAGTTGAACATAGGTCCTTAGGCTTTGCAGGCAAGTGCCTTAACTGCTAAGCCATCTCTCCAGCCTTGGTGTCAGGTTTTGAATCATCTGAAAGGGAAGAAGTTGGATTTGGGGAGGAGGTGAGTTTGTGTGTGTGTGTGTGTGTGTGTGTGTGTGTGTGTGTGTGTGTATGGGTATGCACATGCTATGGCACATGTGTGGCAATCTGAGGACACCTCAGTGTGATAGTCCTTGCCTTCCACCTTGTTTGAGACAGGGTCTCTCTTGCTATTTGCCACTGCAAATACTAGACTATCTGGCCTGCAAGCCTTGGGCATCCTCTTGACTCCATCTTCCATCGCCATAGGCACATTGAGATCACAATCGTGTGTGCTACGTTGTGTGTAGACTTCACATGGGTACTGGAGATCTGTACTTAGGTTGGCAGTAAACACTTTTAGCACCTGAGCCATCTCATCTCCCAAGAAGTTGGATTCATTGAGCAGTAAGAGAGTGGTTTAAGGGAGCTGGAGAGATGGTTTAGCCATTAAGGTGTTTGTCTGTGAAGCCAAAAGGACTCAGGTTTGTTTCCCCAGGACCCCCATAGGCCAGATGCACAAGGTGGAGTTGGTTCACAGTGGCTGAAGGCTCTGGTGCACCCATTCTCTCTCTCTGTCTGCGCCTCTTTCTATCTCTCTCTCAAATAAATAAACTAAAATTATAATTAAAAAAGAGGGTGGTTTAAAGCTTTGGGACCCTTGCCTCTGTATTTTCACATGGGGGTGCCCTGTAGGACTCACACTCACTGTCTCAGTGAGTCGCCCCACATACACTATACTTATTGAGCACCTCCTAAGCGCTGTAGCAGTGTGGTGAAGAAGTAGAAGTTGGGCTGGAAAGATGGCTTAGTGGTTAAGCGCTTGCCTGTGAAGCCCAAGGACCCTGGTTCAAGGCTCAATTCCCCAGGACCCACGTTAGCCAGATGCACAAGGGGGCGCATGCGTCTGGAGTTCATTTTCAGTGGCTGGAGGCCCTGGCGCGCCCATTCTTTCTTTCTCTTTCTCTCTCTCTCTCTCTCTCTCTCTCTCTCTCTGCCTCTTTCTCTCTGTCTGTCACTCTCAAATAAATAAAAAATAAACAAAACAAATAAATAAAAGAATGGATTTTTTAAAAAAGAAGGAGAAGTCCTGGCCTTCACAGGAAGACAGAAAAATAAGCAAGCAAGTCATTATAATGTACAGCACAACAAAGGCCACATGAAGAAATCAAGTGATGGAGGCTAAAGTTGTAGGCAGGGCGGTTAGAGAAGTCTCCTTGAGAAGAGGCTGTGGAAGTAGAAGGGGTCATGAGGACAACAGAGGAGGAACTTTCTGGGTGGAAAAACAAAGTACTGCCCAGAAGTCTAGAATGACTTAAGCTGAGGAAGTGAGGGGAGGGTGACAGGAAATGAGGTTGGGGCAGAATCATGTTGGGGTGCAGAGAACATGGAAAGAGTTTTTTAAAAAAATAATTGTGGAAAATTACCTAAGATATTAAATGTGCTATTCTAACCTTTTGGGGATTTTTTTTTCCAGTGCTTAGAACTGAACCCAGGTCCTTGTGCAGACTAGATCTGAACTCAAGCACTGAGCTATGTCCCCCAACCCTTGCATTTTGAGATTGGGTCTCAGTATATAGCAGAGACTGTCCTTGAACTTGTGATCCTCCTGCCTCCACCTCCCTTGTGCTGGAATTACAGGAGTGTGCCAGCATGCCTGGCATTCTAGCCATTTTAAGTGCTCTGTCTGAGGGTCAATATATTCACAGTGCGTGCACCCAACATCCACAATTCTTTTCATTTTGTAAAACTAAAACTGTTTACCAGTTTAGACCGCCCTCCTCTAGCTGCTGGTCACCATCATTGTACTTCGTGCCTTTGACTACTCTGGGGGCCTCATATGCATGGAATGCTGCAGTATTTATCCTTTTAAAAAGTGTTTTTATTTATTTGTAAGCAGACAGAGAAATAGGAGAGACAGAGACAACGGGAGCACCAGGGCCTCTAGCCACTGCAAACATACTCCAGATGCATGTGCCCTTTAGATACACGTGCCCCCCTGTACATCTGGTCCTATGTGGTTAACTGGGGATTCAAACACCAATTTTCAGGCTTTGCAGGCGAGTGCCTTAACCACTGAGCTATCTCTCCAGCCCTGCACCTATCCTCCTGTGACCGGCTCATTGCACTGGGTCTAATGTTCTCATGGTTTACCCACAATATGGCACCTGTCAAGATACCCTTCCCTTTAACGAACAGCATCCAGTTGAATGGATGTACCACATTTTGCTTATCCCTTCAGCTTGGGTAGCCACTTTGGTTGTTTCTACTTTTTGGCCATTGTGGATAATGTAGCCATGGATATGGACGTGCAAATATATCTTTGAGTTGAGGATGTAGCTTGTCCTCCAAGGGTTGGATAATACTACGATTTGGAAGCCTTGTTCCCAGCGTGGTGATGCTAAGAGGTGGGGCCTTTAAGAGTGGGGCATAGCAGGAGGCTGTTAGATTAGCTATCGGAGGCAGAGTCGTTCTCAGCGGGAATTAATGTAGTTTTCCCAGGACTGTACTTGCTGTCTGCTTTCCCGTTTTGTGTTATGATCTCTCCCTCTCCAGAATCATATTTTCCCTCAGGGTATTAACTTCCTAGGGCTGCTGTAACAGGTTGACTATCCTGTACCCAAAATGTTTGGACTGAAAATGTTTCAAACTTCACTTTTTAAAATATTTATTTGTTTATTTATTTGAGAGGTGGGGGGAGAGAGAGAATTGGTGTGCCAGGGCCTCAGCCACTGCGATTGATCGCCAGACATTTGTGCCACCTCATGGGCATGTGCGATCTTGCGCTTGCCTCACCTTTGTGCATGTGGCTCATGTGGGATCTGGAGAGTAGAACATGGGTCCTTAGGCTTTGCAGGCAAGCGCCTTAACCACTAAGCCATCTCTCCAGCCCTTAATTTTTGAATGATCGTACAGACTTTACTGGTTGAGAACCCCTAATTTACTTAGAGAGAAAAGATAAACCAGCAAATAATTAAGATGTCAGGTATGGGAAAGGCCACAAGACAAGTGAAGTGAGAGAGACTAAACTTCTATAAAGGGAGGTCAGGGAAGGTGTCCTTGAGCAGAAGCTTGTGGGAATGGGAAGGTATGTCACCAGAGCTACTCCAGACTTTTGAAGTATATTGCTTCTTCCTATCTTAAAAAAAAAATTATTTATGAGAGAGAGAGAGAGAGAGAGAGAGAGAGAGAGAAATAGAGAAAGAATGGGTATGCCAGGGCCTCCAGCCATTGCAAATGAACTCCAGATACATGTGCCACTTTGTGCATCTGGCTTATGTGGGTCCTGGGGAATCGAACCTGGGTCCTTAGGCAAGTGTATTAACCACTAAGCCATCTCTCTAATCTCACCTCTTCCTATCTTTAATTGCTGTCCATAAGCCCTGGTCTTACTTGGTTTACAGTGTCATCACTCCAGTCTCTATCTCTGTCATCTGTGCTCTCCCTGGGTCCTTTGTGTGTAAAGGCTCCTCTTCTTACAGACAGCAGTCACTGGATTCAGACCTATCCTAATCCAACATGACCTCATCTTGAACACATCTGCCCAAACCCTATTTCCAAAAGAGATTCCAAGCTGGGCGTGGTGGTGCATGCCTTTAATTAGCACTTGGGAGGCAGAGGTAGGAGGTTCAAGGCCACCCTGAGACTACATAATGAATTCCAGGTCACCCTGTGCTAGACTGAGACTCTTAAAAAAAAAAAGAGATTCCATTCACAGATCCCATGTTTAAGAATGAATGTATCATTTGGAGAACACACACATACACACTCTCTCACACACATACAGAAATCTCTGTAGGTACCATGTAAGAGTAATTGAGTTTTTTAATTTGTTTTTTTTTTTTTTTTAAGAGGACATGGTCAGGTGACTAATTTTAGGAAATTTAAAAAAAAAAATGAGAGAGGAAAAACAAAATTCCTAAGATTGAATTTGTGACCCTCAGCTGTCATGTATTTTTCTCACCACTCCATCCTTTGGGCCGGGCAGCTGTGTTCCTCTGGGCAGAACTAGAATAATCCAGTTTCTCTGATGTCATCGCTCACTTCAGATGATCCACTGAGGTCGCCTGAAGGGTTTCTGCTGAGGTTCTCAGCCAGGGCTTCCGAGCTTTCCGGCTGAGATGAGCGGCCCGGGGCAGGCGGTCACATGGGGAAAAAGCACTGCAGTCTGGAGGTTGCCACCCGGAGGTCATGAGACCTTCAGCAGGTTGTCCCCAAGGCTCAGTTTCCTTCCCGTCTCCCTGGCAGTGGCAGGGCGAGGAGAGGTGAGGACTATAGCCGGGCGCGTCCTCCGTAGAGTGAAGGGCTAGCTCTAGGCCGGGACTGGCATGATATTGTAGGAGGTGAGCAAAGGATGGCGCTCTGTTTGGCTGTTGCTGCCTCGAAACGTCATGCTGCTTCCAAATGACAAGAACCTGACATCCTAGAATAATCGAGGACTGAAAATTGACCTCTCAATCTGCTGCAGGCCGAGTTTCTTTTCAATAAATCAAAGGGTGTGCTCAGAAAGGAGGGGAACTGCTGGGTGATATTTTTTTTTCTCTCTCTTTTATTGTTTTAACCATTTTGACGTTTACAAATCAGGGATTATGATGAGTTGCCTTTCCTGTGCCTGTGATCCAATGCCTGATCAAACACCAGGAAGGAGGAAGTGGATATTTTGCTTCATGAATTGAGGGTCCTGCTCAGTGTGGTAGAGAAGTCATGGTGGTTTAGAGGCGCTGCTGCATCCAGGCCTCGGTGAGGAGGCAGACTGCTGACCCGATTCAGCTGGCTTTCTCCTCTTGATCCAGCGCAGGGCCCCGCTCATGGGATGGTGCTGTCCATCCATATTCAGGACACGTCTTCCCACCTCAGTTCAACCTCTCTGAAAACACTCACAGGTGTGTGTCACCCTAAATCACGTCAAATTGACAATCAAGACCAACCACCACGGTGCATTAAGCAATAATAGTTCCAGAAGTTTCTCATCACCCACTCACCAAGGGATCACACGCACTGTCCTCCACATTCCTCATTTCTCAGGACTGGTCGTCACAAGTCTGTTCTGCCTCTATCGCTTTGCCTAGCTCAAATATTCCACATAAGTGAGCTTGTGTAATGGGGCCTCTTGTGTCTGGCTTCTTTCCCTTGCGGTTCGGTTTTCAAGATGTCCCCACGCGTGTGGCACCTCTCAGAACTTCACCTCTTTTCTGGTTGGCTAATAATTCCATTGTATGGACCTGCCATGTTTTGTTTGCTCATTTGACAATGGGCATCCGGGTAGTTTATGTTTGTCAACTGTGAATCGTGTGGCTATGGCTGCTGGTCTATAAATGATTGTTCTCCTGGGGTGCAATTGCCCCGTCATGTGGGAGTTTTGTACTTGTGCTGCTGCTGAGCCACCAAAGAGCTCTCCACAAATGACCATGTCACTCTGTGCCCTCTCCGCTGAGAGACGGGTGAGGTTCCAGCTTCTCCCGGTTGACATTTTAACTTTTGGATTTTTTTTTTTTTTAGAATTTTAAAAAAGTTTTTATTAACATTTTCCATGATTATAAAAAAAATATCCCGGGCTGGAGAAATGGCTTAGTGGTTAAGCACTTGCCTGGGAAGCCTAAGGACCCCGGTTCGAGGCTTGATTCCCCAGGAACCACGTTAGCCAGATGCACAAGGGGGCGCACGCGTCTGGAGTTCGTTTTTAGCGGCTGGAGGCCCTGGCGCACCCATTCTCTCTCTCTCTATCTGCCTCCCTCCCTCTCTCTCTCTCTCTCTCTGTCACTCTCAAATAAATAAAATAAACAAAAAAAAATTTAAAAAATCCCATGGTAATTCCCTCCCTCCCCCCCACACTTTCCCCTTTGAAATTCCATTCTCCATCATATCCCCTCCCCATCTTAATCATTGAACTTTTGGATTTTTAAATGCCATAGCCGTGCTGTGCTCTGCTGTTTGCCCTCTGGCTTTCAGACTGTGTGATTAGAGGTGCTGCCGTGGCCAGTAGATCACCCATTCTGATCCCCTGTGTGACTTCTTTTTGGGGATCACTATGGACACTCTGGGGCCGGTCTTCCAGAGCCACGGTGTAGCGAGGGCACCGGCTGCAGCTGACTAACACCTCTTGGAAAGTCACGGAGACAGAGTTGGCTCTGTTCAGCATGAGGACATCATGTCCTGTGATTCCCATACTTGGTCTGAATCACGTCCACTTTTCCTTATCACCTCTTGTCCAGACTTGCTGCTCCGTGGTGTGGTCTGTTTGTCCTTAGCCTGAATCTTCCAGAAACTCCTCGCTCTACTGCAATGGCATACTAATAGTTTTAAATTTTCCTTTATGTATTTTTTTTCTTATACTTTTTTTTTCTATTCCATACCTTCTATCTCTCCCCTCCCCCCAGTGCATGTTGAGGTGGCTCATACATATTTTCTCTTCACAGAGCATCCTGTTGTCTCTTAGGGGAAAACAAAGACATCCCAGTTTATTTTCAGACACATGGCCATGAACTCGAGGCAGTTAGGGTGACTGGGTTCCTGAAAGTATAGGCAGGAATGTCCTTAAGTCTGCCCTTGCAATCTTCATTTTGCTAGAGATTAAAGGATGATCTGACTTCTTATCTCTTGCCTAAAGGAGTTCCCTAGATCTTTTTTTTTTCCACATACAACTTGAGTCCCTCCTAGGAGGGAGGTCTCCTTCCCTAGAATTTAAATCTAATCTTGACATTGTGGTTGGTCATGTGCAGCACCAGAACCTGGCATCATGGCTGGCATCTTCCCGAGCCAGCCTCTAGCTTGCCTGTGAAGCCTAAGGATCCAGGTTTGTGGCTCGATTCCCCAGTACCCACGTAAACCAAATGCACAAGGTTGGTGTATGCATCTGGAGTTTGTTTGTAGTTGCTGGAGGCCCTGATGTGCCCATTCTCTCTCTCTCTCTCTCTCTGCCTCTTTCTCTCTCTGTCTGTCACTCTCAAAAAATAAACAACAACAACAAGAAAGATTTTAAATAGATGCATACTAGGGGACAAGCTGTCTTGACTGGCTCCTGAACTTCCAGGTTCTGGTAAGCTTTTCTTGTCTCAGCCCAGTAGGTGGAGACGAGGGGAGACCCCCTACCCTTACTCCCACAAGGCTCTCAACCCCCCCCTGCCCTCAACGTGGTGGGAGCTCTCTGCACTTTCTTCTCTTTCCTTTTCTCTCTCTCTCTTTTTTGGCTGCTGTTATTTTTATTTATTTATTTATTTGAGAGCGACAGACAGAGACAAAGAGGCAGATAGAGAGAGAGAGAGAATGGGCGCGCCAGGGCCTCCAGCCACTGCAAACAAACTCCGATGCATGCGACCCCTTGTGCATCCGGCTAACGTGGGTCCTGGGGAATCGAGCCTCGAACCGGGGTCCTTAGGCTTCACAGGCAAGTGCTTAACCGCTAAGCCATCTCTCCAGCCCTCTTTCCTTCTCTTAATGTAATAAAGTCTCTCCAAACCCTACCCCCGGTTCAATGGATTTTAATTCTTTAAATTCATAAGGCAAAGAATCCGGGGTACCTTAAATTTGTTGGTGCATTGATGTATGGGTATATTGGCATATTGGTATATTCCCATTTGAAATTTACACACATAATCCACAATAATTCATTTATATGCAGCCAACTGGACTGCACATGACCCTGGGTCCTCACTCATGCTTGTTCTCCTCTTACATGAGGGTAAGAACCCTGGAGCAGCCATACCTCCAGATCACTGTGGGGGTCACATCCAGTCTGCACACAGGGATCCTCTCTCATGTGATCGTGTTTTTGTCCCTGGGGTGGAATGGAGAACCCTTGTTACTGGTTACCATAGTTTCTGCATGACCACATGTGCACTGCCCTTCAGGGAAGGATGTCCTTTGCAACATTCCATCTAGTCTGGAAGCATCTTCTGAGAACCACCTTTGGACGAGGACAGCTGACTGAGGGAGAGGTTGAGGAGGAAGTCACATCTGCCAAGAACCTTCACCTCTGACTGGGGAATGCTGAGAGAGGGGTTTGGGTGCCCACGTGCATTCTGGTTTTGGATTTTAGTTTTTCACAACCTATTACAGGAAATGATGTTTTTAAAAACAACATTGTCCCTGATTCCAGTGGCTCTAGGTCGTTCCACGTAAGGAGTCCCTGTTCATTGAGGGAAGTCCCAAAATATGCAGACCCATGAGCTGACTGGTATGGCACGTGAGGATGCATAACTTTTGCAGGCCCTGCCTAGGTGTTCTGGTAAAGCTTGGTGTGTATTTAGGAATCAGCCTCCAGGCCTGAAGTTGGGCCCTTTTCCAACCGCCATGGGCTTAGAATTCCAAAGGTATCGGATGCATTCCAGTGCACAATTAGACCCTAAAAGGAGTTGGCTTCCAAAGCTGGGTATTCTACTGTGCTTTGTATTTGGAGACTATCTGGGGAGCAGGAAGGAACATAAATAGTGAAGGGGGGGGGGGATTGTAGTTACCTGTTTTTGATCTTTTTTTCTTTTTGGTGATCTTTTTTTCCCCTTCAGCCATTAAAGATAGATGTCCGTTTTTGTTGCATGGTCCAGAGCTGAACTTCTTAGGAGCTGCGGTAACAGCTCAGTGGTAAAGGAACTCGCTTACAAAGCCTGCTGGCCCACGTCTGATTCCCCAGCACATAAAGCCAGATGCACAAAGCGGTACGTGGGTCTGGAGTCTGTTTGCAGAAAAACTGAACTTGGTGTTCTCATGGTCCATACTGGCCTTGAGGGGTAGAAAGAGGAGGTGAAGGAAGCAAAGGAGAATGGCTCTTTGTTTCTTCCCTCTCCTTCCACTTAGCTCCAGGCTCACAACAAAGCATACAACATGGGTTTGGAGGAGGGGATTTATACATTGATAAACTCAGAAGACACATAAAGCTCACCTTTGGGATGACTGAGGCAATGGATTGAGCTAAGGATCGTCCATAAGGAATCATTACCAGCTCTGTCCTAAGTCCTTTCATGCTTTTGACTGAGTTTAAAGTACAGCCCTGTTGATAATCACTTCTTTCTTTTTTTCTTTTTAGTGTCTTCTGCAATTTGTCGCGTGAGTGTTTTAAAGTTCTCATTGTAGAGATTCTTTACTTCCTTGGTTAGGTTTATTCCAAGGTACTTTATTTTTTTGGATGCAATTGTGAATGGGAGTGATTCTCTGATTTCATCCTCTGTGTGTTTGTTGTTAGCATATATGAAGGCTACTGATTTCTGTGTATTTATTTTGTATCCTGGTACATGGCTGTAGGTTTTGATCAGCTCTAACAGTTTGCTAGTAGAGTTTTTAGGGTCCTTTATGTATAGAATCATGTCATCTGCAAATAATGATAACTTGATCTCTTCCTTTCCAATTTGTATCCCTTTTATGTGTGTCTCTTGCCTTATTGCTATGGCTAAGATCTTTTTTTCTTTAAAATATTTATTTATTTTCAAGAAGACAGACAGAGAGAATGGGCACACTAGAGCCTCCTGATGCATGTGCCATTTTGTGCATCGGGGTACTGGGGAATTGAACCTGGGTCATTAGGCTTTGCAGACAAGTGCATTAACTGCTGATACACCTCTTCAGCCAGATAATCACGTCTTTCAATTTTTGTTTTGTAAGCATGGTCTCACTCTAGTCCATGCTGGCCTTGAATTCATGGTAATATTTCTAATGTTCCTGAGTGCTAGGATCAAAGGTGTGCGCCTGGTTTCTTTCTATTTTTTGAAAAATTTTCCTTAAAAATATTTTATTTACTTACTTATTAGAGAGAGAGAGAAAGTGGCACATAGACAGAGACAGATAGATAGATAGATAGATAGATAGATAGATAGATAGATAGATAGAGAGAGACAGAGAGAAAAGACCTCCAGACACTGCAAATGCACTCCAGACACATGCACCCCTTTGTGTATCTGGCTTAGATGGGTACTAGAGAATTGAACCTGGGTCCTTAAGTTTCCCAGGCAAATTCCTTAACCTCTAAGCCATGTCTCCAGCCCTCTTTCTATATTTTAAATTTAAATTTATTTTATTTTCTTATTGACAACCTCTATACATACATACAATGTACCCTGATTATAATCCATTTCCTCCACCTTCCTTTTCCCTTCCCTATCCCATCCTCCCTGGAACCCCATCTTCTTTCTGACTAGTCCTTCTTCTATTTTGATGTCATCATTTCCCCACCTCATATCATGTAGGTCTTCTGTGAGATAATGAATGCACCAGCCACTCTGTGTGTGGAAGACAGCATTCCAAAGCACTCCTCCCCTTTCTTTGGCTCTTTACCCACTTCTTGTCACTTCTTCCACAAAATCCCTGAGCCTTGCAGGGTGTAATAGAGATGTCTCACTTAGTACTGAACACTCCATTGTTACTTCTTAGCACTTTAATGAGTTTTGAGTCTCCCAAGTAGTCACTGCCATCTAAGACAAGATTTTCTAACCAAAAGTAAGAGTAGCATTAATATATGGGCATAAATGTAAATGTTTAGAGGCCATTTTGGTAGGTATAATATATCCATTTTGGCAAACAACAGTAATAGCTAGTAATAGCTTCTCCCCAAGGCTTATGACCACCCTAGCCTAGGCTTTTGGCTAGATTTTCAATACCAGGGATGAGTGGAGTGGGTCTCAAATCCAGTCAGAGAGCAGTTGGTTTCCCCATAACAGACATATCACCATTGTACCAGTTGACACGGTCTATCTGGCCAGCTTGTTAAGGCTATTGAAGACTTTTTTTTTTAAATATTTTATTATTTATTTATTTGAGAGAGAGAGAAAGACACAGGGGGACAGGGAGAGAGAGAGAATGGGCACGCCAGGGCCTCCAGCCACTGCAAACGAACTCCAGACGTGTGTGTCCCCTTGTGCATCTGGCTAACGTGGGACCTGGGGAACCGAGCCTCGAACCGGGGTCCTTAGGCTTCACAGGCAAGCGCTTAACCGCTATGCCATCTCTCCAGCCTAATTGAAGACTTTTTTCCCCCAGCAAGCTACATAGCACTTTCCACACCATGACAGCTAGTTAACAGGGAGAAGGCTTCTATACATCTACATTGATTTCTCAATGTCTTGCAGCCAAAGCATGTGGTGTCTTAGGCAATAGGGTCTTACCATGCAGTTCTGGTGGACAACCAAGAACCTTGGCAATAGTCTGTATTGTTTTGGGGGCATCAGGGGCCTCTGTGAACCACAACTCACTGGGAGTTATCCCACCCAAAGGAACTGAAATTTTCCTGTAACAATCTATTGATTTTATCCACCTCCTGGGGGGTACTTATCCTCAAACTCTCCCTCTTTTTTAACACACACACACACACACACACACACATTTTAGCTAGCAAAGAAATAATTTTCCCATTTTTTAATAACATCTTTAATTGTTTTGTTTTGTTTTTCAAGGTAGGGTTTCACTATGTAGTCTCAGGGTGGCTTCTAACTCATGGTAATGCACCTACTTCTGTCTTCCAAGTGCTGAAATTAAAGGCATGAACCGCCATGTCCGGCTCTCCATCTTTTTTTTTTTTTTTTTTGAGGTAGGGTCTCACTCTAGCCCAGGCTGACCTGGAACTCACTATGGAGTCTCAGGGTGGCCTCAAACTTGAAGTGATTCTCCTACCTCTGCCTCCCAGTGCTGGGATTAAAGGCGTGCGCCACCACACCTGGCTCTCCATATTTAATTCTGATTAAACCTATTCCCTATATCTCCTTACCTGATCGCTCTTAAACTTTTCTACTCCCAGTGTTCTGCTCCTCTCCTTTCGTATCTGCTATACCCTCCCCTTCAGCTCTCCCATCTACTTCTTTCCATTAACGCAAACATCTCAAAAGAGGCTGACAGTGGTTCTGAAATCTGGAATCCATGGACCTTGGGATGATTCTTATGCAGACTGCATGTGGTCAAGGTCCACAGATCCGGATGTGTATGATGAGAAGAGGGTGGTCAGTCAGGCAGCTTGGAGAAAACAACTGCTACCTTTTTGAGCCTCATCAGGAGCCTGATTGTATTTTGAAACATCACCTTGGCCAGGAGCCTCATACCAGACTCCAAGTCTAGCAGTGGCTGAACCAGGCTGGGCACTGTGTGTTGTCTACAGATCTATGGGCCTCCTACTGCTACCAGTTCAATTTTTCAGATATATGTGAGTCTTATGATGGATAAATGAGAAATTTAAATAATGTTTCAATAATATGTCCTTGTTTAACCTATGCTAACATATAACCGAGAATTAGAGTTAACGGGGAAAATGAAATGATTTGGCATTGTTATGCAATGAATTGCACCTCTCCCAAACTCATATTGGAACATTAACTCTTAGCACCTCAGAATGTGCCTATGCTTGGAGGGTGTGATAGTTTGAATAGATACTCCCCAATAGATTCAACAGTTTGTTAAAGTTTCTTAGATTTCCAGCTATCTGGCTGGAGGAGGTATCACTGGACAGATCCTGGGGTTCAGCCCTAAGGTGTGGTGATGAATTTGGAACTCCAGTCTAAAGATGTGCAAAGCCTCTGAGTTCCACCTGGAGTTCCTGAAGTGTGTTGTGTGGTGTGGCTTTTGGATTTTTTTTTTTTTTTTGCCATGTGGTTTTTCTCTCTGTCTTGCCATTATGGGACTTCCCCTAGATCTGTAAGCTTCAGTAACTTCCTTCTTCCACAGCTGTATATGGTCTGGAAGTTCATCTCAGCAATGTGAAACTGTCTACTACAGAAATTGGTACCAGGAGTGGGGTGAGATGAATCTGACCATGTGAATTTTTGTCTTTTGAAGCTTTTGTTTTGGAGGAATGGGCATGGACCTGGTGCTTGCAAATGAAGATACCTTCTGGAGTGGTAAGCCAAGTATTGTAGACTATTCTTGTGAGAGTTTGAAAGTGCTAAGTTCAGAGAGAATTTAACTTGGAGGCTTTGCTTATAAACTTTCTAAGGAGAAGGAAAGATAGCAGAAGACTTTGTTGGGACTGGACCACTGGCATAAGGGCTGGCTATGTTCTGCTGCTCATGTCCAGAGAGTTTGAGCAAGGTTGGTTAAATTTGTAAGGGACTGATGTGCTTGGCTAACAATATAAGACTGAGACATCTAAGCTTTTAAGTTGAAAGAACTCAAGCAAGTTAAAATTACAGGCAATGAGATTGGTTTTAGGTTATTGAAGCTTCTATTGTCAAACATATCAATCTTAAGGAAGGTTGCCCAACTGCTTTACATTAAAACAATGGAGAGGAGGCCCGAGGAAAGACAATGATAGAAATGCAAACTCTTTTGACTTTTTGACTGGAGAAGAAGCTTGCTCTTCAGGATTATGATTTATTTTTGCCCCTGAATAAAGAATATGGCTGTGTCTTACATACCTGGCATTGGTTTTGGAAGCATGGAGTGGGTCAAGAAGTGTACATAGGGTTTCAGGAGCTGCAGCAGCAATGTGGTATGAGGCAGGGCATGATGACCCTGATAGGCTGGCAAAGCCATTGGAAGATGGATCATGGTTTGTATGGAGAGCTGAAGATGTTTTGGATATGCCAGGACTGTGCAAGGGCTATCATGGAGGCTGTTGAATAGGGATGGAATCTTTTCCTGGCTATACAACTAAGCTGGAGGTGTAGAATTGGAAAATCCAGAGACTGTCAGTCATTGGTTATATCGGACTTGAACTGCAGAAGTTTGATGTTTGCTTGGTGGTTGTTGAGTTTTCATTGTTCTTGTCTCTCCCTGTTATGCCTTACAGCAGTTAAAAGTGTTTACTCTGTGCCTTTATATGTTGAAAATATATAACTTATTTGATTTTATAGGACTCACAGCTAAGAGACAATCTTAAATCTCAGATGAGACTTGGGACTTTGGAACTATGTTAAGTTGATCAAGACTGTGGGGACCTTTGAAACTGGACTAAGTAGAATTTACAATGTGAGATGATTTTGAATCTACTGGGGACCAGGGGTGGAATGTGGTAGTTTGAATAAGTAGATTCAATAGTTTATTAAAGCTTGTTAGATTTCCAGCTACCTGGCTGGAGGAGGTGTCAGTGGGTGGATTCTGGAGTGCAGTCCTAAGGTGTGGGGGTGGATTTGGAATTCCAGTCTCAAGATATCCCAAGTGTCTGAATTCTGCCTGAGTTCCTGAAGTGTGCTCTGTGGTGTGGCTTTGAGTTTTTTGCCTTGTGGCTTCTCTTTCTCTGCTTGGACCTATGAAAGCAGGCCAGCTTCTTTTGGCATGATGAAACTTCCCCTGGATCTGTAAACTTCAATAAATCCTTTCCTCCATAGCTGTACATGGTCTGGAATTGTATCTCAGCAACGTGAAGCTGTCTACTACAGAGGGCTTGTGAAGA
This sequence comes from Jaculus jaculus, assembly GCF_020740685.1. Lineage (NCBI taxonomy): Eukaryota > Metazoa > Chordata > Mammalia > Rodentia > Dipodidae > Jaculus > Jaculus jaculus. Next base: position 158,330,642 of record NC_059106.1, read on the forward strand.
GGTGATTGAACAAAAATGAGTCTGTTAAGATGGCGTCTAATCTAATCCATTTGGTATCCTTAGAAATGAATTTGGGACACACAGATACTAGCAATGTGCTCACAGAAGAAAGATCCTAGGAAGACACATTGTGAAGGTATCTGTCTGTAAGTCAAGGAGAGAGGCCATCCCAGTCTCCTCCTTGATCTTGAACTTCTGACCTCCATTACTGAGGGAAGAAATTTCTGTGGTTTAAGTCACCCAGGATATGGCCTTTTATTATGGCGGCACAAGCTGACAAATACAGTCAGTGAAACAGTTGTCCTACTTGAAAGATTGGCTAACATTGATCCACAGTCAACTCTTCTCTACCTCCAGAGGCCCAGTATACTGAGGGATTTATATCCTTGGTACCAAGATCCTTGCCAGTAGTTGTCTTCTCTTTTAGTTATTTTTACAGGGACCATGGCTGGCTATGACCAACTGGCCCTACACACTGGCCCTACTCAATGTGGGTACTACTGCTCTGCCCCTGAAATGACGTTTTGTGGGCCTGGTTCTCACCACCAGCAGACCCTGAGTTAGAATCCAGGATGGCACATCTGATAGTCTGGGCTTGGGTCAGAGGTTTGAGCCCTAGTAACAATGGAGACTAGACAATGTAGAGTCCATGTGATGAACTTCTGTTTATTTATAGGCAAGCACCTTAACCACTGAGCATCTCTCCAGCCCTTTCTATCTATGACAGAAAGGTGTGGGGGGCAGAAGGGGAATGACAGGTCCTCCAGCCACTGCAAACAAACTCCAGACACATACTCCACCATGTCCATCTGGCTTACATGGGTCCTGGGGAATCAAACCTGGATCCTTAGGCTGTGCAGCAAGAGCCTTAACTGCTAAGCCATCTCTCCAACCTGTGATCAACTTCTACAATGAGACTCTGTACTCTGGCACCCATAAGACTGTCCATGAGATGGAGGAGGCTCCAAACGTAGGGAGAGAGTGCAGAGGATTTGGAGCAGCTAAAATAATTACAAATGCTCTTTGATGGGATGGGGATATGGGGCTGGAAATGAGAGAATGAACATATGATGAACTTATGTCAGAGTCATCTTACTCAGCAGTTTTCAATGACAATACATAACTTATCTGAGCCTCAGTTTGCTCATCTGTTATATGGGATGCTAAGGCTTATCTCACAAGATGGGAACAATAATAATAATTCATAATGATAATGATGCCCTTATTATTATAAGACATCACTAGAGCTATTATACTAAGAGCTGATGCCTCAGTCATGGACTTCCAGCCTAGCTACAAAATATGGTCAGACCTAATATTTTATTTTCTAGCACGGATGGCCAGGTTAGCTTTTGACACCTGTGTTCTGATAAATTCCTCCTCAAAACTCAGGTTCTTTTAAAAGAAAGATTAACCTAAACTCCCAAGCATAAGCTTTTTATTGATACCTTATCCACCAGTGTAATGTCCTTCTAACATTTTCTTTTCTTTCTTTTTTTTTTTTCCAATATAAAAGTCATGTCTTGTTGGGTGTACACAAAATCCCCTATTGCTCTAAGCTTCAGGAACATACTTGGAGAAAGAAATGAAAGTCAAGCAGTTGTGATTCCCACTGGAATTTGGTGGAGATAGACATCGGAGTGAGCAGGACGGGGGCGGTTGAACTGCTGCTTTTATCAGCAAGCAGGCTGGTTAAGTGTTCCCTGGGGTTTACTGATGGGGAATCGTCCTCGTGTAGGAGACCCAGAGTGTGGGCGGCGTGAACCCCCATCCAATGTGCACCCGTCATTGAGCCCAGGACTCTTCCAGTGATGATCTCTGACCACAGTACTTCCTCTCCACTCCTTTCACAGAGAGGAATTGATGTTTGTAGTGATGCTGGGGTCACGTAGCTCAAGACACTGCCAACGAGTGATTGAATGCTGCTCAGTAGATTTTGACCGTGAAGCATGTTGGATTGTATTTCAGTTCTTGGACACTCAGGGATGGGTGAACGAAGTAAATAGCAATTCTCTATCAGACACAATGTATCAGAGTGGAATGTCCTGTTCTTTCTGCGTGGACAGCTATTTGGTTCTGATTGTTAAACAGGAGCATAATGTTGGCCAGTGCAGTCCATATTATCATTTCTTTCTTTTTAAAAAAATATTTTATTTGATTTATGAGAGAGAGAGAGAGAGAGAGAGAGAGAGAGAGAGAGAGAGACAGATATATAGAGAGAACTGGCCAGGGCCTCTAGCCCTGCGAACAAATGAACTCCAGATGCATGCACCACCTTGTACATCTGGCTTACGTGGGCCCTAGGGAATAGAACCTGGGTCCTTAGGCTTTACAGGCAAGCGCCTTAACTGCTAAGCAATCTCTCCGGCCCTCTTTCTTTCCTTCTTTTTTTCTTCTTTCTCCCTCTCTTTCTTTCTTTCCTTCTTTGTTTTCCTCTCTTTCCCTCTCTTCCTTCCATCCCTTCCTTTGTTTCCTTCCTTTCTCCCTTCCTTCTGTTCCTATATCCCTCCTTTTCCTCTTCCCCACTTCTGTCCATTGCTCTCTACCTGTAGGATAAAAATAAGCACATAGTCAGTTTTGGGATTGTATCAGATTGGGAAGAATTTACCTAATTGCTAAATCAGTAGGATATTTGTAGAAAAATGTATGCTGGAGAAGGGCAGTGTGATGAATAGAAATATGCAGAAGATCGTTTCCCTCTGGCTCCTGCCTGGGTCTCATATCTTCCCTAATCCCATGCGTCACTCTATCATATCTGCTTTTGGGTAAGAAGCTCTTGAAATTACTGACTTTCCCAGGAGTGAGCTTGTGTGGCCTCTTGTCTTTTTGGTCCAGGTTTGCACTGGTCACATTATGAGAACCTGGAAGTAAGAAAGAGGGGAGTCGATGGGGCCAGTCCTCCAGGGAATGGAAAAGAGGAGGTGGGTTTTGAGCGTCAGGTTTGGAGGATTTATTCTTCTGATCAGTGAATGCCTATTATGCACCTATAGTGTGCCAGACATGATTCTAGGCAGCAGGACATTACAGGAAACAGAGTAGACACAAACCTTGCCATTATGGTAATCAGACAAATATGTGGCTTTGAGGGCTAGAGAGATGGCTTAGTGGTTAAGGCATTTGCCTGCAAAACCTAAGGATCCAGGTTCAATTCCCCAGGACCCACAAAAGCCAAATGCATAATTCCTTTTTTTTTTTAAATAGGGGCTGGAGAGATGATTTAGCAGTTAAGTGCTTGCCTGTGAAGCCTAAGGACCCGGTTAGAGTCTCGATTTCCCAGGACCCACGTTAGCCAGATGCACAAGGGAGCACATGTGTCTTGAGTTCGTTTGCAGTGGCTGGAAGCCCTGGCGCGCCCATTCTCTCTCTGTCACTCTCAAATAAATAAATAAAAATGAACAAAAAATATTAAAAATAAAAAATAGATTCTCCATTCTTTATTTATGGTGAGGGGAATAGGTATGTCAGGACCTGTAGCCACTGCAAATGAACTCTTGACACAGGCGCCACCATGTGCACCTGGCTTTTACGTGGGATCTGGGGAGTCAAACTCGAGTCCTTAGGCTTTGCAGGCAAGTGCCTTAACTGCTGAGCATCTCTCCAGCCCTGGAATTGTGTCTTCATTTAATTTGAGATGTGATGAGGCCAGGCTTCAAGTGGAGATGACGTTTGAGTTTGATGGTTTCTGCGGGCTTGTTCAGGACCCTGTCCTTACACAAGCAAGCCATCCGCAGACCATCAAGGCTCTCTCTGGGCTGGCCCACAGTGTGCTGAGTTTCAGAAAGTATAGGCTAGAGTCTTCTGGTCTCCAAATATGTTGATAGACTTTAGGTTATCCAATAAACTTAGGAGTCCATACTTCACTCATAAAAGTGAAATGAGCCAGGTGTGGTGGCGCACGCCTTTAACCCCAGCACTGGGGAGGCAGAGGTAGGAGGATCGCTGTGAGTTCAAGGCCACCCTGAGACTATATAGCAAGAACGACACTCTACCTTGTGGCGGGGGGTGGGGGTGGTGGAAGTGAAATGAAAACAATATATATTTTTAAAACTAGCAGTGAGAAAGCATTTCTCCACAAATCATTCTGGTTGACAATAAGAGATTAAACGTTTTCCTAATCAGCAGGGAAATTATTAATAGTTGGTCTTTTAGGTATTTACTTCCAATCTCCAGGGAGAATGGGGAAGCAGAAAGACTTGAAATTATACTTGTAATGCCTCTTCATTTTGAATTTTCTCTTGCCTCATTCCATTTCCCAAACTGAAAACCTTGACCCACCCCCCGCCCCCATGCTCAGTTGGGCTGAGGAAGGACCAGGGAGACCCGAGAAGACAGGGGAGGAGTGCCAGAACAAAAGGCCACGCTCAGGCTGGAAGGATGGCTTAGCAGTTAAGGTTTGCCTGCAAAGCCAAAAGGACCCAAGTTTGATTCCTCAGGACCCACATTAGCCAGATGCACAAGGGGGCGCATGAGCCAGTTCATTTGCAGTGGCTGGAGGCCCTGGTGTGCCCATTCTCTCTCTCTCTCCCTCTCCCCCTTTATCTGTCAAATAAATAAATAAATAAATAGTTACAAAAAAAAAAAAGCCCACAGTCTTAGATGTCTTAGTATTTTTCACCGATTTTAACTTTATTGGTAAACTCAGAGGTCCAAAAATACTCTCGGACCTGGCCTCACAGCCCTTGGACTTGGCAGGCATCAGAATCCCTTAGAGAAAAGGTTGAAAAAGTGCATGTTCCCATTTCTGGCATTCTGTTTACCTAGCTGTGGGGGTGAGAAATGCATTTTTCCAAAGTTCTGCAAGTAGTCTAGATGCCTTACCTGGGTCAAAGTGCTGACTTGAGCTGTTTTGTGGTTCTGGGGGCGGGGGGGGGGGGAGGTGGTGGTGGTCCTGTTTTATTTGTAAATATCTTTGCTCTGGGCTTGGTGTGGCTGTGGGGAAGCTGCTTTGATTAACGTTTTTTTTTTTTTTTTCCCCCCAGACACAAGGCAGAAGTGTGTGCTTGTCTAGTGTGGGAAGAAGAGCTCAGGGGAGGGCTTGCAAGAATGCTCTGGAAGGAATTTGGAATATGGTAGCATGGCCAGAAGGGACAAGGTAGAGAATCTGGGTAGTAGGATAAATTCCCAGGGAAGGGGTTAGGCTCTTTGCTGAGCAGTCCTGGGACCAGGGAACACACTGATCTCCAGCCCCACCGCTTCCCTGGGGTGGGCGGGGCATACCAGCCCGCTGAGGAAATTCTTGGAAGGGAAGCGATAGCCCAGCCGTCAACACTGGTACTTTTCCACTCCATACGTTGGTTTGTGCCTCTGCAGCTGCTGGCACACCCATGCGATCGATCGCTCCTGCCTCTCTCCTCTGCAGAAACCTTGAAGCACCGGCTGCACCTTGTGCGGTGCCACTGTGACTCCACGGATGCTGCCACAGAAGTGGTTTTCTCTCTGAGCCATCCTGGGTCTTCTCTGCATGGTCCCAGCAAATCTTTAGTGAGCTGTGGAGAAGCTCAGGACTGCCACCCGACTCCGTTCTCCTGTCTCTTTAAGTCTCCGGTTACTTGTGTGGTACAGCTTTCTGTCTCTTTTAGGATGCATAGGTTGTTGGCACAAGGGCCCCCCTTCCCCAGGCCCGTTGCGCCTAGTAGAGCATGTGTTTCCTCTTTCTGTTTCTTCTCCTCCCCTGCGGGCGCTGGGGTGGGCAGGACTTCCTATCATCGGAGGCTGCCTATCTGATCAGCCTCCCAAAACTGACTGGCAGGAGATCCTGATAGAGTTCAGATCTCTTTTTACTGTCTTTACCAGCAGCTTCAAGGCTTTGCTGCTTGACAGATGACAGAGATGAGTTTCTCATCCTTCATAATTAAAAAAAAAAAGCAACTTTTTATTAGCTGGGCGTGGTGGTGCAGGCCTTTAATCCCAGCACTTGGGAGGCAGAGGTAGGAGGATCTTTGTGAATTTGAGGCAACCCTGAGACTATATAGTGAATTCCAGGTCAGCCTGGGCTAGAAAGTGAGACTTTACCTTGAAAAAGAACTATGTATATATTTGCAAGCAGAGAGAGGAGAGGAGAGGAGAGGAGAGGAGAGGAGAGGAGAGGAGAGGAGAGGAGAGAAGAGACAGACAGAGAATGGGCACACCAGGGCCTGTAGCCACTGCAAACGAACTCCAGATGCATGTGTCCCTTGTGCATCTGGCTTATGTGGGTCCTGGGGAAGTGAGCCTGAGTCCTCTGGCTTTACAGGCAAATGCCTCAACTGCTAAGTCATCTCTCCATCCCAGAAAAACCTATACATATAATTTATTTTCAAGGAGAGAGATTGGGGGTGGGGGTGGAGAATGGGAACACGAAGGCCTCTAGCTACTGCAAACAAAATCCAGATGTATGCTTCCCTTTGTGCATCTAGCTACATGTGGGTACTGGGGAGTTGAACCTGGCTCCTTTGGCTTTGCTGGCAAACGCCTTAACCACTGAGCCATTTCTGCAGCCCTCATCCTTCATTCTTGTCAGACTCTCTACTTTGTGGGGCCAGTCTGGTGTGAAGGCAATCACGTAACTTCTCTGTGTCAGAGGCCCTGAGGCGGGCAAAGCTAAAAGAGACTCATCCCATTTCTGGAGGAGACCTAAACTAGGTAGCTTTTGTCTTTTTCTCTCCTGGAAAAATAATCTATGAGTAAGCCCACCAGTGAACCTCAGGCTCCTACTTTATTTCTTTGTGGTCTCCTTATTGCATTTCTGATCCTTTTTTCCATGACCAAGATAGCATTTTGTGTATGTGGCCCATGGGCATGGGGGAAGTGAACCCTGGCTGGCAGGCTTTGCAAACAAGTGTCTTTAAATGCTGAGCCATCTCTGCAGTCTCAGCACAACCATTTCTATTTTAAAATTTATTTTGTGCATATATATATGTGTGTGTATATATATATATATATATATATATATATATATATATAATAAATTATACTCTTTTATCCCCTTGCCCCTAATCCCATTTCCTTGGGGTCCTTCTCAATGGGATTATGGCACTCACTATGGGGTCATGAAGGCTTCAGTCAGTCCCTGTAGGATATTGGGGGAACCGTGCCTCACGATATTTCTACCCACTTTGTGGCTCTTAAATTTTTCCACCCCCTCTTCCCCAATATTCCCTGAATCATGGAAGGCCTGTGGCCAGTCTGATTTAGTGTTGAGCTCTGTGTAGTCTCTGGACTTTTGCTTTGATGAGTTTTGATTGGTCACTGTGTCTGTCACCATCACCTCAGAGCTGGTTGTCAGGCTAGCAGTAAGAGCAGTGTTCAAGTTGTCACTTCTGCACAAGTGTGTCCTTGTTTGGCTGGTTAATTCATAGTCTGCAGGGTCTCCTACTTATTCATGCTGTTGGTGACCTTTTGTCCTCCAGATTTTCAGCACTATGAGGGATAGCCAGGAGAGAGCTAGTTTTCCTTTTGGTTCCAGTATGGTATTCTGATGTCCTGTGACTTCAACCTGTGGTGTCTTCAGCAATAGGTCTTACATTTTAGCTCTGGCAGGTAATCAAGTGTTTTAGCAATGACCTACATTGTTCTGTAGACCTTTTGGGTCTCCCTGGCCAACAGCTCACTGTGGGGAGCAACCCAGTTCTGGGCCTGGGGTTAACCAACTAGGTTAAGCTTTTTTCCACTTTCTGTCTGGCCTGTTCCCCCTCTCCCTTTATTGATGTTTCTATGGAATGCTAGTGAGAAGGAGGGGTTTCTATGGAACTGATTCATGTTGTCTCAACTTTCCAGCACAACCATTTCTTGATAGAGGCAGTAGGATACCTTTGAAGGGCACATTCATAAAGTGCATACATTATTGCCTCTCACATCCCATTGGCTAGCTCTTGGCCACACCTAGAGACAAATGAGTCTGGGTAATGTAGTTCTCATCTATGGATGTATAGGAAGGAATGCAATGGAAACTTTCAGTAACTAGAAGAGTTGAAAAGATACAGCTCCACCTCCACCTGTGTGTAAGAAGTGTCTTCCATGTCTTGGATGCAACATTCTATGGATGGTCATAAGTCAAGCTTGTGTTTGCGTTCTTTTTTCTGTCTGATCCACCAGTAATTAAGTCATATCAGTTTGTCAGTTTCCCATGGATTTTTTTAAACTTTATTTTTATTTATCTATTGGTGGGGGGAGAGAATGGGCATGCCAGGGCCTCCAGCCACTGCAGATGAACACCAGACGCATGCACCACCTTGCGTATCTGGCTTACGTGGGTCCTGGGGAATCAAACTGAGGTCCTTTGGCTTTGCAGGCAAATGCCTTAATCACTAAGCCATCTCTCCAGCCCCATGTATTATTTTTTTGTCTTATGAGGCTAATTTAGTGCATTCATATTCACAATTATCATGTCTGGAAGAAGCAGTGTGTTCATCTGTATCAGCTGTATTGAGAGAATGTCCCTGGTATGCATATTTTTTCTCTTAAAGTATATTTTATTGCAAAATACCAGCTATCTTATTCTTTTTCTCTCAATACTTTCATCCCTTTCATGTTCCATGCATGCTTCTTTTCTTTTTGTTTTTTCAAGGTAGGGTCTCATTTTAGTCCAGGCTGACCTGAAATTCACTAGGTAGTCTCAGGCTGGCCTTGAACTTACAGTGATCCACCTACCCCAGCCTAACCAAGTGCTGGGATTAAAGTTGTGCACCACCACACTCAGTCCATGTATCTTTTGTAAATAATATGTAGGTAAATTTTGAGTTTTTAAATCTGATCAGACAATTTCTGCGTTTTAGCTGGAAAATTTAGACCATTTGTATTTATTTGATTTTTAATGTCTTTAAATTTATTTTTACCTTTGAAATTTTGATTTCAGTGGGAAATTTCTGTTCAGTTAATTTGAAACGTTCACATGTGTTTTTCAGCAAAATAGTTTTAGAATACTTTTATATCCACTGGGTACACCCTACCTCCCATATTAGTATCCATCAAAAAATTCCAAAATATGTGAGCCCCATTATTTCATGCATTTCTTGTAACTTTTTCTGCATTTATTTTTATCATTTGGATATCACTTGTTCAAAAAGAATTTTCATGTGGGTCTTATCATGGCAAACTTCCTCAAGCCTTACACGCATGAGTTTATTTTTATTGCACTTTCACACTGAAATGACTATCTTGCCAGAAATGGAAATCTGGTTTCAAAGCACTTACTTTAAAGCTTTACCCCCCCCCATACAAACATATAGAGATTGCAACCTCCAGCATCGTCACCTTGTCACAACACACACACACACACCCCTGCACACATGTTTGCTTTCAGTGCTGTATTAAAAAGTATAAGCCCCATTTGATTGGTTTGCCTTTTAGGTAATTTGTTCATCCTGATAATTTTCAAATTTTTCTTTGAGTTTAGTATTTCTTTTTTCTTTTAAAATTTGTTCATTTTTATTTATTTATTTGAGAGTGACACAGAGAGAGAAAGAGGCAGATAGAGACAGAGAGAGAGAATGGGCGCGCCAGGGCTTCCAGCCACTGCAAAGGAACTCCAGACACATGCGCCCCCTTGTGCATCTGGCTGACATGGGTCCTGGAGAATCGAGCCTTGAACCGGGGTCCTTAGGCTTCACAGGCAAGTGCTTAACCGCTAAGCCATCTCTCCAGCCTGAGTTTAGTATTTCTTGAAAAAATATTTTTATTGATTCATTTGTGGGGGAGAGAGAGAGAGAGACAGAGAGTTAGATAAAGACTATGCATGCCAAGGCTTCCAGCAACTGCAAACAAACTCCAGATACATGCACCACTTTGCACATCTGGCTTTACCTGAGAATCAAAGCCAGGCAGGCAGACTTTGTAAGCAAGTACCGTTAAGCGCTGAGTTACCTCTCTGGTCTGAGGTTAGTATTTTAAAACTGAATTCAGTTGTGCCTTGGTATAGAATTTTTAAAAAAAAATTTCTCTTTTGGGCATTCCATGAACTCTTTTGTTTGAAATCATTTACCTTTAATTGTAGGAAAATTATCTCCATGAATTCTCTTGTATAATCTCTTTATTTTTGTGTGTGATGTGTTGGTGTGTATGTCTGCATTTGTAAGTGAGGGCACATGCGTGCCTGGGCATGCTTGTGGGGGTCAGAGGACACCTTCCCCAGGTGTGGTTCCTTGCTCTCCCATCCTCTGAGGCAAACTTGCACTTTCTCATTCTTTTTTTTTTTTTTTTTTGAGGTAGGGTCTCATTCTGGCCTAGGCTGACCTAGAATTCACTAGGTAGTCTCAGGGTGGTCTCGAACTCACAGTGATCCTCCTATCTCTGCCTCCCAAATCCTGGGATTAAAGGTGTGTGCCACCACGCCTGGCTTGGTTTCTGCCTTTTTGTTGTTGTTGTTTATTTTTATTTATTTGACAGAGAAAGAGGCAGGGAGAGAGAGAAAGAATGGGTTTGCCAGGACTTCCAGCCCCTGCAAACAAACTCCAGATGCATGCGCCCCCTTGTGCATCTGGCTAACATGAGTCCTGGGGAATAAAACCTGAGTCCTTTGGCTTTGCAGGAACATGCCTTAACTGCTAAGCCATCTCTCCAACCCAGCAAGCACTTTTCCTAATGAGCCATCTCCCCAGACCTCTCTATGAATTCTTTATATATTTCTATATGTCCACTTTATTTTTTATTCTGTCCTGTAACTCCTGTATCTGTTATTTTTATTTTTATTTTTTTGAGGTAGGGTTTTACTCTTGCCTAGGCTGATCTTGGAACTCATTATATTGACCAGGCTGGCCTTGAACTCATGGTGATTCTCCTACCTTAGCCTCCCAAGTGCTGGGATTAAAGGTGTGCTCCACCACACCAGCCAACTCCTATATCTAGATGCTAGTTTTTCTACTACTATTCTCCAAATCTGTTAACTTTTCTTTTGCTTAATTTATCATTTTAATCATTTCCTGCTTGCTTTCTGGAGAGATATTCAACTGGATTTTCCAACTCATTGCTTCACACTTCAGCCACAGCTATTGAATCACAATGCCTATTTGTTGTGCTCTCTATTCCCATTATACAATCCCACATAACTTACTTCTGGTTCCCCCCCCCCCCATATTGTTCAAATGAACAATGAGAGAAAAAGGCTGAACCCCAAACAGGATGCTGTCATTTACTATCAATTACCAGAATCTCTTGAGGCCAGAGCTTCCCCTTCAGATGGGGTAGTGGTGTGTGTGTTGGGGGTGCGGGGGGGAGGAATGACAGGAAAAACCTTGGGACTAGGCTGGTCGCTAGGGAACTTCTCAGTCTTCTCTGGTGTCCTGCCACATGTTACCGTTGCACTGGAAGTCTGTAGTGTTCTGCGATGTTCCTGAGTGAAAGAGACAATGCTGCTTGCCCCAAGGTGATGGTGGTAGAGAAAAACATGCTGCCCTTGATGCATTCTGTCACCCGAGAGTGACGCCACCCTGCCCATGCCTGTGGCTGTAGCCCTGGCCATGACGACTTCTGCCACCACCACCACGCACATGCCCGCCGAAGATGCTCTTCCAACGCTCCCTCCCAGCTATCCCCTTTAGCTGCAAGGTTTTGGGTTTCCTGTCTAAATTGATTGGGGAGGGGTGGAGATTAAAAAAAATGGTTTGTGTGGGGAGCTGGAGAGATGGCTTAGCGGTTAAGAGGCTTCCCCGTGAAGCCTAAGGACCCAGGTTCGATTCTCCAGGTCCCAAGACAGCCAGATGCACATGGTGGTACATGCATCTGGAGCTTGTTTGCAGTGGCTAGAGGCCCTGGTGTGCCCATTCTCTCTCTCTCTCTCTTTTTTATCTCTCTATCTCTCTGTCTCAAATACATACAAATAAATCTTTAAAAAATGGTTTGTGTGAATTCTCTTGGGCAATTGGAACCTCATGACAGTATACTGTGTGATGCTGGAAGGTGCTAGAATGAGGGACAGAGACGGCAAAGATGTGGCTTTTGTCACCTAAGCTGGGGTGGGGCTTTTCAGTGATACCATAACCAGAATCTTTCTTCATGGAAATAGAAAAAACAATCCAAAAATTCATTTGGAATCACAAAAAACCTCGAATATCTAAAATAATACTGAGCAACAAAAAAGAGGCTGGTGGTATCACCATACCTGATTTTAACCTATACTACAGAGCCATAGTAACAAAAACAGCATGGTACTGGCACAAAAACAGACATGTAGATCAGTGGAACAGAATAGAGGACCCAGATGTAAGCCCAAGTAGCTATAGCCACCTGATATTCGATAAAAATGCCAAAAATACTCATTGGAGAAAAGACTGCCTCTTCAGCAAATGGTGTTTTGAAAACTGGATAAATATCTGCAGAAGGATGAAAATAGATTCTTCTCTCTCGCCATGCACAAGAATTAAGTCCAAATGGATTAAAGACCTTAACATCAGACCGGAAACTTTGAAACTGCTAGAGGAAAAAGTAGGGGAAACCCTTCAACATATTGGTCTTGGCAAAGACTTTCTGAATACAACCCCAATTGCTCAGGCAATAAAACCACAGATTAACCATTGGGACCTAATGAAATTACAAAGATTTTGCACCGCAAAGGACACAGTGAAAAAAGCAAAGAGGCAACCTACAGAATGGGAAAAAATCTTCACCAGCTATATATCTGATAGAGGATTAATATCTAGGATATACAAAGAACTCAAAAAGTTAAATAATAAGGAATCAAACAAGCCAATCAAAAAATGGGCTATGGAGCTAAATAGAGAGTTCTCAAAGGAAGAAATGCGAATGGCATATAAGCATCTAAAAAAATGTTCTATGTCACTAGTCATCAGGGAAATGCAGATTAAAACTACATTGAGATTCCATCTCACTCCTGTCAGATTGGCCACCATCATGAAAACAAATGATCATAAATGTTGGCAGGGATGTGGACAAAAAGGAACCCTTCTGCACTGCTGGTGGGAATGCAATCTGGTCCAGCCATTGTGGAAAACAGTGTGGAGGTTCCTAAAACAGCTAGAGATTGATCTACCATATGACCCAGCTATAGCACTCCTAGGCATATATCCAAAGGACTCATCTCATTTCCTTAGAAGTACATGCTCAACCATGTTTATTGCTGCTCAATTTATAATAGCGGGGAAATGGAACCAGCCTAGATGTCCCTCAACAGATGAGTGGATAATGAAGATGTGGTACATTTATACAATGGAGTTCTACTCAGCGGTAAAGAAAAATGAAGTTATGAAATTTGCAGAAAAATGGATGGACCTGGAAAGTTTTATACTAAATCAGGTAACCCGGGCCCAGAAAGCCAAGTACCACATGTTCTCTCTCATATGTGGATCCTAGCTACAGATGACTGGGCTTCTGTGTGAGAATGAAAATACTTAGTAGCAGAGGCCAGTAAGTTGAAAAGGAGACATAAAGGGTGGAGAAAGGAAGGGAGGAGGATACTTAATAGGTTGATATTGTATATATGTAATTACAATGATTGTAATGGGGAGGTAATATGATGGAGAATGGAATTTCAAATGGGAAAGTGTGGGGGTGGGGAGGGAGGGAATTACCATGGGATATATTTTATAATCATGGAAAATGTTAATAAAAATTAAAAAAAAAAAAAGTCCCAGATATTGAGGACATGGAGGTACAGAATTTGGTATTGCCCTTTTCGGTTTCTATCTTGCTTTGATGCAATCTTTTATTACTATGTGTTCATCCCTAACGGTTGCAATTAGGGTGCTTATTGGGTGTTGATATAGTTAGAAGACTATAGACTGAAGTTTTATTGTACAGGTCTCTCAGTTAAGAGACTGCTTTGAATCTTTGAAGAGACTTTGAATTGGATTTGTTTAAGACTATCAGGACTTTCAGAGTTGGACCTAGTGCATAAAATGCCAAAGGGAGAATGTTGCATTTTTAATATAACATGCCCCATTGGGCTCATTTATTGGTTTCCTTTTAGCGGTATTATTTGGGAAGGCTGTGGAATCCTTATGAGGTAGAGCCATGTTGGAATAAGCGATCCACTAGGTATGGGCCTTGAGAATATTTAGCATGGCCCCACTTCCTGTTTTACTCTCTCTGTTTCCTGTCTGTAAATGCGACAACTGGCTCCCAAGGCGTGTCATTCCTTCCCTGCCATGATGGAATCAAACCTCAGAAATGTTAAGCCAAAAAGAACCATTTCCTTCCTTAAATTGCTTCTGGACAGGATATTGGCTCATAGTACTTCTGACCATGCTCTGGAAATTGTTATTGCAATAGTAGAGGATTTGGTGATTTAGTGGATTCAATGGTTAATGTCCTCCAAAGGCTCATATCCAATCTTCAGATGGTAAACCTTTGGAAGGTGGATCTTTGATGGAGTAGCTTTGTCATACTCCAGTTCACTCTCTGCTGACAGGTGATGATGGGAGCAAACGTTTTGCTTATTCTACGTTTTGCCTGCCTGCCATGTTGAAGTTTCCTTCAAGATTGTAAGACTAAAAATAAATCATTTCCGTAAGTTGAAAAAAAAAATTATTTATTTATTTATTTGAGAGCGACAGACACAGAGAGAAAGACAGATAGAGGGAGAGAGAGAGAATGGGTGCGCCAGGGCTTCCCGCCTCTGCAAACGAACTCCAGACGCGTGCGCCCCCTTGTGCATCTGGCTAACGTGGGACCTGGGGAACTGAGCCTCGAACCGGGGTCCTTAGGCTTCACAGGCAAGCGCTTAACCGCTAAGCCATCTCTCCAGCCCCCAGAATCTTATTAGTGATCCTAATAAGCTTATCCCTTCATGGCGCTGGTCTCGGGTGGAATCGTTTCTTTGGTCTGTTGGTGCATAGTCACTTCTGTACATCTCCTGTAGGGACATAATGCAGCAGAGGTTCAAGGGCAGGACACCTGTGTCAGCTCAGTTCTGAGGAGAGGCTCGTGGCTGGTGGTAATGGCTGGGTGGTGTGTTAGAGCAGGCTGTCTCATTTCAAGGCAGGATTTGGAGTTGGGAAGGAGAGAGAATGAAGGAAAGACATAAACAGAGGGAGGAGAAGAGCCCAGAGGGTGCTGTTTGCTTCTTTTTTGAAACTAAGGAGGCATACCAGTTGCTTCATTTTTAATTTTTTTTTTTTTTTGAGGTAGGGTTTCACTCTAGTCTAGGCTGACCTGGATTCACTATGTAGTCTCAGGGTGGTCAAACTCTTGGCAATCCTCCTACCTCTGCCTCCCAAGTGCTGGGATTAAAGGTATGTGCCACCATGTCTGGCTAACTTTAAAAAATATATATATTATTTATTTATTTGAGAGAGAAAGAGAGAGAGGTACAGAGAGGTACAGAGAGAATGAGTGCGCCAGGGCCTCCAGCCACTGTGGACAAACTCCAGATGCCTGCGCCAACTTGTGCATCTGGCTTACATGGGTCCTGGGGAATTGAACCTGGGTCCTTTGGCTTTGCAAGCAAGTACCTTAACTGTTTGGCCATCCCTCCAGCTCTGGTTGCTTCTTTTTAAAATAGCTTTCTCCTAAGAACTCACAGTGTGTCATCTCCTCCAAGGGCATGCATTTAGTGGCCCCAGGATCTCTCTTCTGTCTCCCTCTTCTTCACCAACAGACCAAAACAGTGATTCTGTCCAAGTCCAGTATGGTGAATTCATTTGGGTCACTTCTAGGAGCATGGGCAAGGAGTTACTTGCAGGAGTGTAGGCCTCGATGGCAGTCACATCACCATAGAGCTCCATGCCGGCATCAACGGAGTCTCACCTTTTGTTACCTTTCTACTTCCTATACACTTCATTGCCCACCAAGACACATGCAGCTTGGGGATGGGAGAGCGTAGATGGCTAGAATACTAGGGAGACGGTCTTGTGATCTTCCCTGCCCTCTTTCTACTCAGAAGCATTAACAGCCCCAATATAACCACTATTACCATAAAGTGGTGCATGTGTTTGGAGTTCATTTACAGTTGCTGGAGGCTCTGGCACTCCCATTCTCTCTCTCTCTCTCTCCCCCTCCCTCTCTCTCTAACTCTCTATCTCTGCCTCTTTCTCTGTAATAAATAAAAAAAAATTTTTAAATTAAAAAGGGCTGGAGAGATGGCTTAGTGGTTAAGGCATTTGCTTGCAAAGCCAAAGGATCCTGGTTTGAATCCCCAGGAGCCACGTCAGCCAGATGCACAAGGGGCTCACGTGTCTGGAGTTCATTTTCAGTGGCTGGTGTGCCCATTCTCTCCCTCTCCCTCCCTCCCTCCCTTCCTCTCTCTCTCTGTGCCTCTTTCTCTCTCCAATGAATAAAATATATTTTTAAAAAATCAAAAAGAGATGCTATACCTTAATCACTTATTATTATCTTAATCACTTATCATCTCTAGTGCAAAGAACCCTGGTGTGCAGAGAGAGAGTCCAGTGATCATTAAATGAATGCAACTTGACTCTGACTCTACTTAGCTCAGTTTGTACATTTATCAAAGCTTTTTTTTTTTTTTTTCTCTTTCAACCAAAATGTAGATTGTGCTTTTGGGTGCCCTCCAGAAAAACTAATCCATGGAGAAGCATGGCAAAAAGAAGACATGTTTGGCAGAAAGAGCATGGCACTCCGCGGGGTTCTAGTTCGTGTTTGTAGGGCACACGTGAGGTACTGAGCTGTGGAATGCGAAATGCTCATAAAAAAGCTCAGAATGAGGTTGTGCTCATCCTCCCCGCTCTAAAAAGCCTCTTTGATGCCCAGTGGCAAGCTGGCAAGGAACATCAGACAAGGGCATGGGGTAGAAAGCACCAGCCCTGGGTCTTGGCCTTAGCCCTGCATTGCAACACCTCTGGGAAGATAGCAACACTCCCGGCACCTGGCCCAAGTTACCCCTAAACCCTGGCAAGATAATCCAAATCTATGGGCTGCTTGGGGCTGCCACCCAAGGAGACAAGAGCTCTTCCACAGAGGGGCTGATGCTGACAGTGGGTGGAAGTGAGCCAGAAGGTCAGCAGGGGCTGAACCAGGGGGTAGCTGGAAACGAGGCTCATCCCCATCGAGCTTTTAAGCCACTGCATGACGGGCCAGGAGTTCTACTGCTCTTCCCGGATCTGCAGGATTCTACCCAGTCCGGCGGGCAAGAAGGAAGCACAGACTGATGCTTCTCCCATAGGCAGACTGCACCGTTAGCGCCTAGCCCCCTGGGGAGGGTGGGGGGAGGGCAGAGGGCAGCATGTATGTTGCATCGGACTGAGCCCATTTTCAAGGTCTGTTTTCCACTGGAAATGTAAGTGCCCGTTACAAAGTGCAAAGCAGGGCTGGAGAGATGGCTCAGTGGTTAAGGCGCTGGCCTGGGAAGCCTAAGGACCCAGGCTCGACTCCCCAGATCCCACTTGAGCCAGACGCACCAGGAGACACAAGTGAGGAAGGCCTCCAGCCACTGCGAATGAACTCCAGATGCGTGTGCCGCCTTGTGCATCTGGCTTATGTGGGTCCTGGAGAATTGAATCTGGGTCCTTTGGCTTTGCAGGCAAGCGCCTTAACTGCTAAACCACCTCTCCAGCCCTCTGCAAGTTTTTCTTGTGAACTCAGAAGGTTCCAGTTATTAGGAGTACCAAGCAGAACTTGATCTCTCACTGTGCAATATAACATTGGGCCACTAAGCTGAAACAAAAGCAAGAAACGCTGGTAGTCTATCATGATGCCACCAGCCACAGACAGCTAGTCTAAATTATCTACAGAAGGGCTAGTCTGAGGGATGCCCTTAGTGTAGGCATATTCCAAGACTGTGAGCTTAGTAGACGAGATTGTGAAAATCACACTATTTCTCTTATTGGTCACACATTCAAATGAGAATACTTTGAATATGGCAGGTTAAATAAAATATATTCCTTAAGCTGCTCTTGTTAATTTTTAATGTTACCACTAGGGAATTTTTAAATTAAATATGTGGCTCATTTTTACTGAGCATTGCAGCTATAGGAGCTCTCTAAGGAAATTGTTACATGCTAGTACACATCAATATTCATGTGATTTCATTGGTAGTCCAGACTCCTTCACAAACTATCTATGAAACCCTGAAATGACTATTGTAAATGACTGCTTTTCATTTCCATTCAAAATGCATGTGCAGAATGGTCCTGTGAGATTAGATCACGTTTGGGAGAACATTGCTGTACTTGTCTAGATAGGAAAGTGTTTCATTATTATTGTCATTAAAGGGGCTGCGTGGAAGACTCTTTCCTTGACTGTGTGCAACACTGAGATTGGAAAAGGCAGATCTCTGCAGATAGGTGACAGAAATGTCACTACAGTTGTGGGTGAAAGTAAAGACATCTTAAAATTTCACTGAAATAAGGGCTGAAGAGATGGCTCAGCAGTTAAGGAACTTGCCTGCAAAGACTAATGACCCAGGATCAATTCCCCACTACCCATGTAAAGCCAGATGCACAAAGTGGCACATGTATCTGGAGTTCGTTTGTTGTGGCTGGAGATCCTGGTGCACCCATTCTATGTCTGTCTGCCTATCTTCCTGTCTCTCTTTGCTTGAAAACAAATATGTAATTTTTTAAAAAAATTTCACTGATGGGGCTGGAGGGATGGCTTAGCAGTTAAGGCGCTTGCCTGGAAAGCCAAAAGACCCAGATTCGATTCCCCAGGACCCATGTTAGCCAGATACACAAGGGGGTGCATGCATCTGGAGTTCATTTGCAGTGGCTGGAGGCCCTGCCATGCCCATTCTCTCTCTCTCTCTCCCTCTTTCTTTGTCAAATAAATAAAAATAAAAAATTCACTAATGAAGATATTTTACAAATACCAAGTAAGCAATTAGACTTTCTTCTCATCTTTCCTTTTCTTAAGACAAAACAATACTTCTTTGCAAAATTTTCCTGTCTTCCTGAACCCTCCAAGTCCTTTGAAGGATTATGCACACCTGTTTTATCAGTTGAGGAAAGGAAGCTCAGAGTGGCCCAGAGATTTTCTACCTGGAATCCAAAGGCCTCCCAAAATTGCAGTGTTTTTGCCACACACCAGCCACCAGAAGAAGGAAAATCAGGAAAGGAAGAAAGTCAGTGCTCAGTACTACTGGGTCCCAGGAGAAGGGATGTCCCACTCCTTGCCTTTATCTTATGGTTTTAAGAGAATATCTTTGCACAGACCAGGAGCTAGGTCAAAGTTCTCTGCCGAGATAGAGCTGCTAGGATTGATGTAACCATGCCTCCATATCTGTGGGTTTTACACTTATGGGCATGCACCTGTTGATTCAGTCAACCACTAACCAAAAATATCTTAAAAAATTACATCTGGGGCCGGAGAGATGACTTATCGGTTAAGACGTTTGCCTGCAAAGCCAAAGGACCTTGGTTCGATTCCCCAGGACCCATGTAAGACAGATGCACAAGGTGGCACATGAGTCTAAAGTTCATTTGCAGGGGCTGGAGGCCCTGGTGTGCCCGTTCTCTCTCTCTCTTTCTCTCTTTCGGCTTCTTTCTCTCTCTAGCTCTCTCATATAAATAAATTTTTAACTAGGTTAAAACAATTGCATCTGTCCTGGATATCCATGACCTCACAAGACCATCATAAAAGGAAGAGAAGATGATGACATCAAAATAAAAGACTGATTGAGAGGGGGAGGGGATAGGATGGAGAGTGGAGTTTCAAAGGGGAAAGTAGGGGAGGGAGGGAATTACCATGGGATATTGTTATTGATATTATGTTATTGTTATTGATATTATGGAAGTTGTCAATAAAAAATATTAAAATAAAAAAATTTGCCTCTGTACTGAGCATGTGTAGACTTTGTCTTGTCCTTATTCCCTAAGCAGGGCAGCAGCCATTTATGTAGCATTCACATGTCACTAGGTCATGTAAGTGACTCCGAGGTGAGTTAAAGTACTCAGGAGAATGCGTGCAGACTACATGCCAATACCAGGTCGTTTCATATTAGAGGCTTGAGCATCCTTGGATCTTGGCTTTCGTGGTGGAGGAAGGGGGTCCTGACACATCCCTTAGGGATATATGGGGTGACTCCGTGTGTGAGTGTGATTGTGAAGTTCAGGACGTTCCTCAGTCTGATCTGTCTTCTACAATTGGGGAACCTGGAAGAGCTGGTGTTATAATTCACTCCAAGGGGAGGATGATGATGTAAGTTCTAGATGCTGAAGGCTGGAGAACCAGGAATCCCAATGTACAAGGGCAGAAGAGACAAGTCCGAGCTCAAGTTCAAGAGGAGAAACCATATTCAATTTTTTTTCTGCCATTGTCTTCTGCTCAGGTTCTATATTGGATAATGTCCACTCACATTGGTGAGGGCCATCATCCATACTTGGTCTATGGATTCTAATGTCTACCTTTTCCTGAAAACACCTTTGTGGATACACTCAAAACTAAAGTTTTACCTGCCATCTAGCTATCTTTTAGTCCAGTCAAGTTGAAAACCTTGAACTTAATCATCACATAGGAATTCCTTAAAGTTCTTTGGAAAACTGTCTTTTCATGGGAAAGTATTGCTAGACGTAAGACAGAAGAAAAGCAAAACAAAAAAGGAGACCAGTCTATAAAATTCGTATAGTTTAGATAACCTGTTAATCGTCTTTCTATCACCATGAGAAATAGCTCACGAGAATCAACTTGAAAGGAGGAAAGGTCTATTATCTTGGATCACAGTTTTAGAGGTTTTTATCAATGGATCTCACCCTATTGCTTTGGGCCTACAGCAAGACAGTGGCAGAAGACCTTACTTATCTCATAATATCTGGGAAGCAAAGAGAGAAAGAGGAAAGGGCTGGGCTGCCAGCAACCCTTTCAGGAGCAAACCTCCAATGGCCTAACTTCCTCCCACCAGGTCCTACTTCCCAAAAGTTTCACCACTTCTCAGTAGAACCATAGGCTAGGGACCAAGCCTTTAACACACAAGCCCTTGGAGGTTATTCAGATCTATACTTGGCCAAGCATGGTGGCACACACCTGTAATCCCAGCTCTCAGAAGGCTGAGGTAGGAGGATTGCTTGAATTTGAGGCCAACCTGGGCTACAGGGTGAGATCTGGGTCAGTCTGGGTTAGAGTGATACCCTGCCTAAAAACAACAACAGAAAGATCCATATTTAGCAGGTTTGATGTGATTTTCTTCCTAGAGAAACCAGTGAAATGAGCCATTTCCATCACCAGAGATGAGCCTGAACGATGGCATACGTTCCCACACAGTGCTGCTGAGGCCTTCAGCGTTGACCACCATCTGATGAACACATAGAGCAGTTTCCTACTTGGCCTGTCCCCAGGCAGAAGCAGCAGGTCACTATCCAAATTCTACCAGTGGCAATATACAGGGCAAACAAACGAGAGAGTCTTTCTTTTTGAGAATGTTCCCATTGCAGAAAATGCTAGAAAATGACCTGGGGACAACAGAAAGAAGCTTTTTCATTGAGCAAAATTGAGTGCTTACCTGCTCGGTAATCTACACAGTGAGGGTCCAAGCCAGAATCTTGTGTTAAAGGTTTTAATTTGCACCCCCTACCCACACCTCCCCTTTCTACTGCCTTGGCTGGGCAAGAAGAAAGGGAGCAAGGTCCTGCTGATAATACCTCGTGGTGGGCCCTTGTAGCGAGCCTCTTCCGTGACATTTCTAGTAAGTAACCACAGGAAAAAGGTGAAATGTTGATGCCAGGAGGCATCTGTATGTTCTGGGGATTTGTCCCAGTTTTCATGAATATGGATACTGTAGGCAGCGCCTCACTTTTCAGAGCTGGGTTTTTTCCTTGAACACCACTCTGGGTGCATGGGGAAGGAACTAGACATTTGTGGCACACGATGGGCGGGCCTCAATCACAAGTGCTCCAATATTGGCTTTCAGGAGCCCATTCCAGGTTTTGCTATGACCTTCACACCTTATTCTGGGCACCAGTCCTGAAGGTGCCTCTGGCTGAGCCACAGGCAAAGCGCCATGTGCTGCTGGATTTGTGTCGCTCCCTGGTTGATAAAAAGGAGAGATTTGCTCTTCAAGTGACCTTTTCCCTTCTTGGTGAAAAAAATAAAAATAAAAATAAAAGATCATGGAACAAAAGTGTAAGAAGTGCTTCGGGTGTCCCACAGGAGTGTCCCCCAAGCAGACACTACACAAAGCAAGGGAAGAATGGTTGTGGTGGCAACAATCACACTGCAAATGCAATCTGCTTTAAAGTAAAAACTACATATTGTGCTGGGTGTGGTGGCGCACGCCTTTAATCCCAGCACTCAGGAGGCAGAGGTGGGAGGATTGTCATGAGTTCGAGGCCACCCTGAGACTCCATAGTGAATTCCAGGTCAGTCTGGGCTAGAGTGAGACCCTACCTCGAACTCCCCCCCCCCCCAAAAAAAAACCATATTGTAATTCTGGGCCCTCGGCTAGTGATACCTCATTCAGCATTTTACAAGGCATAGTCTATAGACAACTCCTCCATTGGAAACATGCGGCCTGCTTCCATTGCAGAATTCTGGGCTCCTACCAAGTATGTGGGAGCTAGAACCAGCACTGAGTACCCCATCCAGCTCATGGAAAATCTTAATATAACCCACAGTTTGTGAGCCATGGGATATAATAATAATAATAATAACCCTACATATATTTCTTATGCCATCATAGTAACTTGTGATGGAGAATAAAAATGGCTTCTTTCACTGAGGTGTAAAGAAACTTATTTAATTTCGTGTTTATCTGGGGGAGAGTCTGGAACACAAAAGACAAAGACTGTGTTAGAACTTGGCTTTTGATATGTATAGATTGTCCTTGGTGAGTTCTTATCTGCTCAAGAATAGCTTTTCTGGGAAGTTGATTCTGTGTGTCTTCATGGGAAGAATTTGACCTTCACTGAAAGCTATTCTAGCATGTTGATAAAACTAACAAAGCCTTTAGTTATTTTAGTTATTTTTCTCATTTCTCTGAAGTTGAGCAGTTTTCAATTGATAAGGAAACAATGTAGTGGGGTGGTGAAAGTAACTTCTACCATCTTACACTACAAAATATACACACATATATACATATTTTTGTATATTCATTTACTCGGCTGTGCACCTGTTATCAACCAAGAGAATCTGATTTTTCTGGTCCTCAAAGAACATTTTCCCACAATTAACACTATAAATGAATCTAGAATAATGTTTGTTGTCTAAAGGAAACTGATGTTTGTTCAGCAAGAAGTTTAATACAACCTTCATTTTTTTTTTTTTTTTCTGGTGAACTTGGATGGATCAAATTGCTTAAGACAAAATGAACTCTTTAGTTTTTTTTTTTAACATTTCATTTTTATTTATTTACTAGAGAGAGAATGGGGGGCACCAGGGCCTCTGGCCACTGTAAATGAACTCCAGATGCATACTCCACCATGCATATCTGGCTTATGCAGGTTCTGGGGAATCGAATCTGGTTCCTTAGGCCTCACAGGAAAATACCTTAATTGCTAAGCCATGTCTCCAGCTCTGAACACTTTAGGTTTAAATGTGATATCTGGTTGGGTTAATCAAAGTCTAACACTAAACTATAACAAATGACTCGATCTACCAAACAACAAATGAGCTGTTAACTAAATAGTTCTGATACACAAAATAGTGCATTTAAAATCTCCCCAAACTACGATGTCTAGAGATCATATAAAATAAGACCAAATGAAAATACCAGTATCAGACCAAAGCCACATATTTTTCTTCCTTTTTAAAAATTTATTTATTTATTTATTTGAGAGTGTTAGACAGGCAGGTAGAGAGAGAAAGAGAGAGGATGGGCACACCAGGGCCCTCAGCTACTGCAAATAAACTCCATATGCAGGCACCACCTTGCGCAACTGGCTTATGTGGATCTTGGGGAATTGAACCTGGGTCCTTTGGCTTTGCAGGCAAGCACCTTAACCACTAATCCATCTCTCCAGCCCATAGCATTTATTTTATTTATTTCTTTACTAATTTTGAGAAAGAGAGAGAGGGGCAAATAGAGAGAGAATGGGCATGGCAGGGCCTCCAGCCACTGCAAATGAACTCCAGATGCATGTGCTACCTTGTGCAACTGGCTTATGTGAGTCCTGGGGAATCGAACTGGGATACTTTGGTTTTGCAAACAATCTCTCCAGCCTTTCTCTTCTTTTCCCTCCCTCTCCTTTCTTTCCCTGCCTTCCTGCCTTCCCTCCTTCCTTCCCTCCCTCCTTTCTTTCTCTCTTTCTCTTTCTTTCATTCATGTTTTTTTTTTTTTTTTTCCCCCCAGGCAGGGTTTTACTCTAGCTCAGCCCAGACTGACCTGGAATTCATTCTGTAACCCCAGGCTGGCCTCAAACTCACAACCTTCTACACATCTTTCTCTTATGAAAGATGAAATCTTCTGGCCCCCAAGGTCACTCATTGGTTTGCCTGGCACACTTAGAAATACCTGAGTGAACCCTTGAGACACCATAGCAACCAAAACAGAATGCTGCATCTTTTCACTCTGACCATGAAGCATCTTGACAGTATGTAGCTAAATGTTTTGTTAGTTTTGGAGGAAATGCATCTTACAATTGTACTGTGGTTACAGAGCTAGGAGGTCATGGACAGTCCAGTTGTGCTTCTAGATTGTTCTCTCAGATCCTTATGTTTTTCCTTCAAAATAAGTCTTGCTGTCTAGCTCAGGATGTCCTTGAACTTGTGGTCTTCCTTCCTCTACCTCCCAACTGCTAGGTTTCTAGGTGCGAATCACCACATCTAGGTCTCTCCTTCTTTCTTTCCTTATTTTACAATGTTTTGGCTTCTCCATACTGCTGGGGGTACAACTTGTTCAGCTCCTGTGCTCCCCCCAAACAGCAACTGTTAAGATATGAAACTATGGGGCTGGAAGGATTGCTTAGTGGCTAAGGCTTTTGCCTACAACGCCAAAGGACCCAGGTTCTATTACCCAGGACCCATATAAGCCAGATGCACAAGAGGGCACATGCATCTGGATGTCATTTGCAGTGTCTGGAGGCCTTGGGGCGTCCATTCTTTCTCTCTTTCTCCCCCTTCTCTCTCCCCCTCCTCCTGCCTATTTCTCTCTTTCTCTCAAATAAATAAAGAAAAAGAAAGCTATGAAACTATGGAGCCAGGTGTGGTAGCACACACCTTTAATCCCAGCACTCAGGAGGCAGAGGCAGGAGGATCACAGTGAGTTCAAGGCCGTCCTGAGACTACATAGTGAATTCCAGGTCAGCCTGAGCTAGAGCGAGACCCCACCTCAAAAAAACCAAAACCCAAAAAACAAACAAACAAACAAACAAACAAACAAACAAACAAACAAACAAACCGATATAAAACTATGAAGATGGAGGCAGATACTTTTTAAATATGTGTGAGTATGTGCTTCTTTTTGGTCTGAATAGGAATGACAAAGAAAATCAGAACCTAAGATGTTCCAGAGTAGGGCTGGAGAGATGTCTCAGTGGCTAAGTGAGTTTCTTCCAGAGCTGGGATTACAGGTGAACTACCATGACCTCCATGTATGTGGGTCCTGAGGATCAGAACTCAGGTCCCCATGCTTGTGGTCAGATACTCCAGCGCCTGCCCTGAACATTTTAGGCGGAGTATTTGCTACAGGGAATTAGTGGAGCCTGTGTTGAAAGCACTAAAAGCCAGAGGACATGGAAGTCATTGACACAGGAAGTCACTACACATCTAGGCATGGAAAGTTAAAGGGAAAAGAGGTGTTACCAGAGCTAGGAGCTGGGGGACTCGTCTACCAAAACATGTCTGGTGGGATCTGAGGCCCCACATGCCCGGGGAGGAAGAGAGAAAAGAGAGCAGCTAGCTATTCTCCCACACTCTGTCAGTAATGTACAATTTGTGCACTTAGCCAAAGGATGAACGTGGAACTCTTCCAGACGCCGGGGACACTCTTTAGTGTGGAAGTGTTTATAAGGCTCAACTGTCCCTGTGATCATTGTGGGGAAGGCGAAGGTCTGGGTTTCCTTGGCACATTTTCCCATCAAAAAGATGGCAGAGGGCTGGAGAGATGGTTTAGCAGTTAAGGCACTTACCTGTGAAGCCTAAGGACCCAGGTTCGATTCTCCAGGCCCCATGTAAGCCAGATGAACAATGGTGGCGCATGCATCTGGAGTTCGTTTGCAGTGGCTAGAGGCCCTGGCGTGCCCATTCTCTCTCTCTCTCTAATAAATAAATAAATAAAAATAAAAATAATTTTTTTTAAAGAAGATGGCAGATTGACCCATTGCTGTCAAACAGAATTCATCAATCTATATGGCTACTTTGGCCCACTGTATCCACTGCCTATATTAAGGCATCTTTTCTTCTTAGCCACTTGGCCGCTTGAAGGTGACAATGTATAACTATCAGAACGTAGGAAAGTCAAGGGCAGACCTTCATTAGAAACACTATGCTGGCCATTCACCTGGTGGAGTTTCCTGGGCCAGTGTTGTGGCTCTGTTAGAGAATGGGTATACAGGGGATGTCCTCTGAAAGCCACTAAGGTGACCACTAATTTCAGCAATTCTTCCCTCAGATGGTTTTGTGAAGCTGGGATAGAGAAACTTCATTAAGCCATACTGTTCCCCCCCCACGTACACAAAAAAAGGTTCATACCTTTGGAGAGTTGTACTAACATTCTATTTGGCTGATGTAATATGGGCAAGATGATGAAAGAGAATAACAATCCATCTATAAAACACATCCTTTATGGGAATACACCTCATGCTATTAATTATAAACAGCCTTGTTTATCATTTTATTTTTATTTATTTCAGAGAGATAATAGGCATGCCAGGACCTCTTGTCACTGCAAACGAACTCCAGACACATATGTCACTGTGAGTCTGGCATTATGTCGGTACCAGAGAACTGACCCATGCCCACAGGCTTTGCAAGGAAGCACCTTTAACTGCTAAGCCATCTCCCCAGCTCCTGTTTCCCATTTTCTATTCTGCCTCCCCCTCTCAATACACAGAGCAGCCAGTTTGAAATCTCATTTCCTTAATGGCATGATCTGGCCTGTTTTGCCCATCAAAATTTGAAAGTTAAAAAGTTTTAAAAACAGTTTTGGATTTACCAAAGTCTTGCCACGATGATACAGAGAAGCCTTATACCTTCTTACTCATTTCCCCTCATATTGACATGTAAACAACATGAAGCCATATTGATGTACTATTTGTTTTATACAGGATGTCCCTGTGTAGTCCCGGCTATCTTGAATTTACTCTGTATCTCAGGCTCGCCTCAAACTTGCGATCCTCCTGCCCCAGCCTTTCTAGTGCTGGGGATTACAGGACTGTACCACCAAACCCGGAGGGTACGTTATTAGTTGTGGTCCAGAGACTACTCACATTTGCTTCCGGTTTTCCTCATGTTTTTTTCCTGTTTGTTTTTGGTTTCAGAATCTCACTGCATGCCATCTGATCTTTGTGTCTTCTTAGGCTCCTTTTGGCTGTGACAGTTTCTCAGACAGAGTTTTTGATGACCTTGACCATTCTGAGGAACAGCGTTAGGGATTATGCGGAATGTGGAACGAAGATTTGTGGGATGGCCTCCTGATGACGACACTGGGGTTATGTTTGGGTTTGGGCAAGGACGACCTCAGAGGTAAACTACTGTTTCCATCAAGTCTTGTCAAGGACGCATATTATCAACATGATATACCCCTGTTGGTGTTGACCTTGGTCATCCAGCCCAAGGAGTGTCTACCAGATTCTTTGTTGTGGCTACGCTTGGTTTTAATTGAGAATATCATGGGTCAGTGCCATCTTTTCCCTCCTCCCTGCCTCCATTCTGCTGGGGGCCCTCCTCAGTGGGGTTGCTGGTATTCCCCATGGGGTTGTGGGTTATGTATTGTAGTAGCAGCAGTCAGTTATTGGGGGGAGGCAGTGCCTGTGGGTGTGACATCCCAACCTGTGGCTCTTACAATCTTTCTGCCTCCTCTTCTGCAAAATTCCATGAGCCATGGTGGGTTTTAAGTCTACCTCAGCGATGGGCTCTTAGGAGCCTCTGGCTCTCTGTTTTGGTAGGTGTTGAGTGTCCTCAGGGTCTGTCTCCTTCACCCTGGTGCTGATTGTCAGTCTCACCCTGGAAGCAGCATGCTAACTTGTCACCTCAGTTCCTCTGTGGTTTCGCCTGGACCTTGACTGAGATGCGAGGGGTGGTTTATCTCCTCGGGTCTTGATACCTTCAGAAAAAGAAAAACAGATTCTCCAACAGAGAGTAAAGTCAGCACAGGTAAAATTGGGTAAGTGTTATTAATTTAGGGAGAATTTGATGGATGCAGTTCCTCTTTTAGCCAAAGGCTAGTGGGAGCTTGACATTGGAGAGCAGAATCTTTGTCTCCATAGGATTCTGACCTGGTTTCCATTTCCAGATATGGGTTCCTTTCCACTGAGTGGATCTCTTAGCCAATCAGAAAGCCATTGGACACCCACTAAGGCTGTGTGCCACCATGGCACTGGTGTGCATATCTTGTCAGGCTGGTTGCTTCTGAGTAGCTTAGACCCCTGCTTGCTCACATCATTGTGGGTATTGTGGCTTCACTTCTGCTCACTGGAAAGAGGTCATTACTATTTCTGCTCCAAATTCTGGAGAGTAAAACACCTACATAAATTATCTGGAATTTCTCTACACTGTTCTCCCTCACTTACTTATTCATTCATTCAATCATTTATTTATGTCCATATGGAGTCATGAATATTCATTTTACACTGTGAGTGATCATTCACTACGATGTCATTTTTCACTCAAATTGTTCCAGCTTTGGTCAATGGAAATCTCATTCAGCTAATTCCTTTGTTCCTTTGGCATCTCCCCATCATTGTGATTTTTTTTTTTTTTTTTTTTTTGTTCTTTGTATTTTAGTATTACATTACTTTCTGGCGCTAAAAACATGCCCCAGGCTCATTTAGCATATTTCCTGCCCCAGGATCAGCCATCTTCCCAGGAGTCCTGGGAAAACAATTACTGCACGATAGTTTTAGCAACCAAGCCCTATGTGTTCGCAATGTCCAACCAGCCACTTTAACTCCATCAGTTCATTTCCTAAACATACATGTTTGCAGTTTTCCAACTTTGGGCAGGATTATGGGACAAATGAGGCAAAAATAATTATTACACTGTGACCCAAGATGAGTATAGAGAACTTTGAGATTCTGAGGACAGAAAAGAGCCTTCCAGCTGGAGATGTCTAGCATACAAGTCTCCATTTTTACTGCGTGTGCATGTGTACGCATGTATGCGTGTGTGTGTGTGTGTGCGCGCGCGCATCGGGGGTTACTTCCCTGAGGTGACCAGAATAGGACACCGATCAGGTGTCCTGCTTCATTCCTCACCCACCTGGTCTTTTTGTTTTGTTTTGTTTTTGCTTCTCGAGGTAACAGTCTCACTCTAGCTCAGGATGACCTGGAATTCACTATGTAGTCTCAGGGTGGCCTCGAACTCACGGTGATCCTCCTACCTCCCGAGTGCTGGGAGTAAAGGTGTGCACCACCACACCTGGCTTTTTTTTCACTCTAGTCCAGGCTGACCTGGAATCCACTATGTAGTCTCAGGGTGGCCTCGAACTCATGGCGATCCTCCTACCTCTGCCTCCCGAGTGCTGGGATTAAAGGCGTGCGCCACCAAGTCCACCGTTCATTTTTGATTCTAGGTTATCTTCTCTCCTCAAGGTCTGTGCGGCTCTGCTTCGACCTGCCTTTCCATGGGAGACTCTTTGCTATTCAAACCCGAATTTGAATTCAGGATCTTCCATTGTTAGCCATATGACCAGGGCCAGGTGTCCCCCCAGCACCAAGTCTCACTTTCCTCACCTGTCAAGTGGGAGCAGCAAAGCAAATAGGAATGGTCGCCAGTAGACCTTTGGGGAGTGTGACGTGATGCGGCCCTCTGAGAGAAACAACCGTGGCCATCTTTGCCAGAAGCAGCTAAGACCATGTCAGAGACACTCTCCAGATTGGACCTGTTGATGTTCCTCCAGAGGAGAGGCGCGGGCAAAGACAGACTTTCACCCGAGGACTGAGATAATCCCCCCGCCAGCTGCACACAGTGAAGCAAGACATCTCATGACCTCTAGTGTGAGCACCTCTATCCAGCCACAGGGAGTTGTTATCCATTGGCCTTAGCTTTGTTGGGGTGGGGGGCCCCCTGTCTGGAAGAACAAGCTCTTGCTGGCTTTTTGGCAGAAGAATCCATGCAACAGGAAGATGGGGGCAAAGGCACGTGGGATGGTCAGCAGTGTCTAAGGGTCAGGCATAGCCATGCTGGTGAACCAGACAGCAGCATTTAGTGTCTGTTGGGGTGTGGGGAGGTCGCAGTCAGGTCTTTGCTGCTGACAGTACTGCTCTTGAGACTCTTGAAACAAGGGAGCGGGACCTTGGGGACCACCTGTCCCTTGGTGGCTCAGCACAAATTCCAGGACCAAGAGATGAACCATCGGCTAAATACAAACACACACAACCAACAAACTGTGGTTTTGTGCCCCTCAAAATGGCACCTGCTTGACATCCCAGAAGGAATCCTCATGCTAGGGCTTCCTCCCCAGAGCTGTTTCCCCAGAGGGTAAGAGCATGCTTAGCAACTAGTTTTCTCTTCTAGAAAGAGGAAGGAGAAGGAGGAGGAGTAGGAGGAGGAAGAGGAAGAGGAGGAGGAGGAGGAGGAGAAGAAGAAGAAGAAGATGAAGAAGAAGAAGAAAAGCAAGCAAGAAAGACAGGATTTAAACTGAGCTGCTCTGGAGGACCTTGAAGTCTCCTTTCAGGAGCATGCAAAGCACAGATCACAAACTTGCCTAACTCTGTGGGTCAGAAGTTTCCCAGCAGCCCTGAAGCATCCAGGTGTGGATGAAGTGGCCAGCCTGTCTGCTGTTTGCCTTCTGCGTGAGAAGCAGCTAGAGCAGAGATCCTTAGGTTGTCCCTGGTCCAGCAGTGACATGCCACCCAGGAACTTCTTTAGAAACACAAATTCTTGGATTCCACCCCAGTTTCAGAATCCAAAACTTGAACTGAGCAATGCCCCAGGATTCCAAGTCTGCCCACTATAGCCTGTATTTATATGAACACTCTGGATGGTCGGATGGTTTGGATGACAGTTGAAGTTCAAAAGCACGGATATGAAGGATGCAGGACTTTTTATAACCTTCCATCAGAAACCCAAGGATATTCTAAACTTTATGCACCTTGAGATTCAAAATTGACCACCTGGTGTGTGACAGGAAGTAGTTCTGAAGTAAATAATTATTGAATGAAAGAATTTAAAAATATGAAAGTGAAGCCAGATGTGGTGGCGCACGCCTTCAATCCCAGCACTCGGGAAGCTAAGCTAGGTGGATTGCTGTGAGTTCGAGGCCACCCTGAGACTACATAGTGAATTCCAGGTCATCATGAGTTAGAGTGAGACCCTACCTTGAAAATCAAAACAAACAAACTAAAATACTGAAGTGCTTAAGAAGATGGCTCTGCAGTTAAAGGTGCTTGCTTATACAGCCTACTGGCCTGAGATCAATTCCCAAGCCTCCCATGTAAGCCAGATGCACAAAGTGGCTCATCTTGTGTTCATTTGCAGCAGCAAGAGGTTCCAGTACACCCATATACACACTCTCTCACACACACGTGCAAATAAAAAAATACTGAAGTGGCAAAAGTCCAAAACACCAACACCACCAAATGCTTTTGACAGAAGCAACTGGACCTTTCATCATTTGCTAAAGGACGTACAGATGAAACCAGCATGGTGGAAGACAGATTGACAGTTTCTTGCAAAAGCAAACATAGTTGTACCACAGAATCAACCAACTGTATTCCTTGGTAGTTGCCCAAATGAACTGAGAACTTATGTCCACACTTAAACTTCCACGTGGATGTTTACAACAGCTTTATTCCTAACTGCCAAAGCATGGGAGCAACCAAGATGCCCTTCAGCAGGTAAGCAAGTCAATAAGCTGGGGTATATATTAGCCAGGGATTTAAAGAAAACAGAATTATCAGCAGAGCATGGTGACACACAACTTTAATCCCAGCACTCTGGATGCAGATGTAGGAGGATCGTTGTGAGTTTGAGGCCAGCCTGGGACTACAGAGTGAGTTCCAGGTTCCAGGTCAGCCTGGGCTAGAGTGAGACACTACGTCAAAACAAAACAAAACCCTGAATTACTAATTCAGAAAGATGGGCTGGAGAGATGGCTTAGCACTTAAGACACTTGCCTCCAAAGGCTAAGGACCCAGGTTCAATACCCCAGTACCCATGGAAGCCAGATGCACAAGGTGGCACATGCATCTGGAGTTCGTTTGCAGTGGCTGGAAGCCCCGGTGTGTTCATTCTCTCTATCTGCCACTTTCTCTCTGTGTCTCTCAAATAAGTAAATAAAATATTAAAAAAAAGAAGAAAGACACAAAGGAACTATTAATAAATATTGCTAAGTGCAAGAAGCCAGTGAGAAAAGGCTATCCACTGGATGACTCTGACCACAATATTCTGGAGAAGATAAAACTATGAAGGTAATAGGAAGGATGGTGTTTTTCACAGATTCCAGAGAACAGAGGGAGAGATACAGAGACAGAGCACAAGAAATGTAGGGCAGTGAGGCCACTGTTCGGTATGATATCATGACACATGTCATTGTATGTTTGTTAAAGACCCCCAGAAGATACAACACAGAACATGAACTCTGATGTAAACTGTGGACTTCAGTTCATAACAATGCATGAATGTTGGCTCCTCAATGCTAACAGACATAGCACACAAATTCAGGGAAGTGATGGGGAGAACACAGGTGAGTATATGAAAACTATTCTTTCTGCTTAATTTTTCTGTGAAGCTCAAATTGTGCGAACAAGTAACTCTACTAAGAATGGGTGTGGTTAAGTTCTGACTGTTCTTTGATGAATGATCACTGTGTGGGCATTTGGTTAATATCCAAAGCAAAAGCAGCCT
Organism: Jaculus jaculus; assembly: GCF_020740685.1. Lineage (NCBI taxonomy): Eukaryota > Metazoa > Chordata > Mammalia > Rodentia > Dipodidae > Jaculus > Jaculus jaculus. Next base: position 158,363,399 of record NC_059106.1, read on the forward strand.
AGAGCTTCATCTCTGGAGAAACAGTCAGACTTGGGCACCCTTGATGCCCAAAGAGCCTTACCACCACCACACTGGGCAGATCCCTGGGCACATGTGGACAATGACTTAAAAGCATCTTGTCCCTTTAGACATGTATTACCTACTACTTTTCTCATAGCTGTAACAAAATATCAAAATCCATTGCAGGGAGGAAGGAGTTACTTAAACTTACAGTTTGAAAAGGCCCAGTACCCCTTGGTACAGAAGGCAAGGGCAGTGGGGGCATGAGGCCTTTTGCTCACCTCTGAGTGGATTAAGAAGCAGAGAGAGTTTGAATATTAACATTTATCTTGCGTTCCCCTTTCTCCCCTTTATTCAGTCTTGCACATGCCACCCACTTCAGAATCGATCTTCCCTCCTCTGTTAGTCCTTTTTGGAAACTTCACAGACACATGCAAAAACATGCATTATGAATGCCCTAGGTATTTCTTAAGCCAATGCAGTTGTCATTCAAAATTAGCAATCAGTTGGGTATGGTGGCACACACCTTTAATCCAAGCACTCGTAAGGCAGAGGTAGGAGGAATCATTATCAGTTCAAGGCCAGCCTGAAACTAGTGAATTCCAGGTCAACCTGGGCTAGATCAAGACCCTACCTTGAAAAACCAAAAATAAGTAAGTAAATAAATAAATAAAATTAGCAATCAAAGAAGAGTAATTTCTTTCTCCTTCATAGTAATGGAGTCATCAAGCTCCTAAGGATATTTTTAAAAAATATATTCCTGATAGAAATGTTCAATTCTAGATATTTGGGGAATGCCTAGGAACACTGCAGGGTGAGTTTTTTTAAAAAATATTTTATTTATTTGTTTTGATTTATTCATTTTGAGAGAGAGAGAGAGAGAGAGGAGAGGCACAGAGAGAGAGGGAGAGAAAACTCATAAGCCAAGCCTCCATTTTCTGCACTTCTCGCTGTATTCCAGTCTGCCAGACTCACCAGAATGGACTAGTAAGCTCTGCTTACAGCATTGTAAGGCTTCTTAGTCCAGGATTCCAAATCTTGCAATTCCTCCTTCCTGTACTTACCTTCTTGTTAAAGCACCCTCCCCAAAGCAGCTGGTGGCAGGTCAGTATTTCCTTTGGCTTACAGTCTTGAGGGGAAGCTTCATTGTGGTGGGGGAAATCATGGCATGCATGGGCAGAAGCTGGACATCACAATCTGCCACTGTAGGTGATCAATAGCTCCAGAGGAGGGAGCTGATCTCCAGCAAAGGAGAGCTGACTATAATACCCTAAACCTGCTCCCCACAGCACATATCCTCCAGCAAGACTCCACCTTCCACCTTGCTACCACCAAGCATTCAGAGCACATGAGTTAATGGGGTACATCAGACCCAAATCACCATATCGCATCCCTTGCCCCCCATAAACTGATGACTATCCATGTTATAAAATGCATTCAGCCCAGCTTCAAAAGTTCCCATAGTTTTTTTTTTTATCAATCCAAACACTTTTCAAACATCCCTATAGTCCAAGGTCTCTTAACTGTGAGCCTGTGAAAATAAAAACACATAATGACACAGAATAAACATCCACACTGCAAAAGATGGCATTGGACATAGTAAGGAAATATAGAACCAATACAAGATCTAAAACAAACAGGGCAAACATCATATCCTGTAGCTCTAAGTCCAACATCTGTAACCAGTAATGAAGTCGCTGGGATGCCATGCCAACCCCTCTAGCTGGGCTGCTCACAGCCTGGAGCAAATTCTATCCTGAGCCTGCAGCTCTCCTTGGTAGCTATCCTATAATCCCAACATCTCAAAAAAAAAAAAAAAGATTCTGGGGTCTCCATTACAACCTACAGTTCCATGCTCATGGCTCTATCAAGTCTCCATGTAGGGATTCCATCAGCCCTTGCTTATGTCACCCAGTGACCATTTCCAAGAAAGAAATTGCATTACAAATCCAATGACCTATCTTTCCTGCATTTATTGTACTCCCATAGTACCAGGTAGCTAATAGGGGGGGAATAAAGCCAACTTTGAAGAGCAGCAAAACTGCACTTTTGCCCTGTACAGAGTCAGCATTCTTCTTGCTGTCTCAACTGAAAATAGCTGGCCAATCTCAGTGGATATAATTTGTCAAACAATTGCAGCTGAAGTGGTTATAGTCTTCAGTCTGAACTTTCATTTCTTTCTGTGCCATATCCTTCTACTCACACCAGTCTATTTCTTCTAAATTCAACCTTGTTCAAGTTCTCAGGTCGTGGGAAAAACGTAGCTAGTCTCCCACACAAACTGCCTTTAGCCCTGTCCAGACAAAGCTCTTTCTTCCCCTCACAAGCCAAACCTGTAGAGCTTTTTCTTCATTTTGGTGTTTGTAACTCTGACCAGAATGGTCTATTATGGTGTGTTTTCAGCACTACAGAGTATCTCTTAGACCAAGGTTTCAAACCCTTCTACATTCCTCCTGCAAATCAGTTCCAACAGGCTAAATGTCACTTTGTCAGATTTCTAGCAGTGATGATCCCACTCCACTGGCACCGATTTTCTGTTGTACTTGCTTTCTTGTTGTTGGTACAAAGCACTCACCCAAAAGTAGTTGATGGGAGATAAGTCTTTATTTTGCCTTACAATCTTGAGGGGAAGCTTCATGAGAGCAAGGGAAAAGGATGGCATGAGCAGAGGCTGGACATGACATCTTCCACAGCAGGTAGAAAACAGCAGCAGGACAGTGAGCCAAGTCCTGGCAAGGAATAGCTGGCTGTACCACCCCTAAGCCTACCCACAGGGACACACCATCTCCAGCAAGGCTCCACCTCCCAACTTGCTACCAGCTGAAAACCAAATATTCAGAACACATGAGCTTATGGGGGACTGACTCAAACCACCACACTCCTGCAAGCCAGCTCCCAAAAACTAAGAGTCCCGTGGTCAGGTTGATGACAGCAATACCAATTTCCTGCATCAGTTGCTTTCTCATTGACATAAGACCAAAGCACCCAGGAAGAAACCAGCTTACAGTTTCGAGGTAAACATTTGATCATGGTAGGAAAAGCATGGCAGGAGCAGGCAGCCAGCATCACATTGTCACGCCGTCAGGGAGGATGTAGAAAAGCCAAAGAGCACCAAGCGGAGCTGGACTAAAGCACCTCAAGGCTCATCCGCAGTGACACACCTCCTCCCACAAACAGCAGCACCCCTTGGGAATCAAGTATTCAAGCACATGTGTCTATTGGGGATGTTTTACATTCAAACCATCACAGAGATATTGTAAATTCTGGTAGCACATGCTAAAGGCTGGGTAGACAGTTGTGCAACACTGGACCCATCTTCCATATAGACGTGGGCTGCTTCCAAATAGGCACGTATGCATAGGTATGTTCAGGAATTGAAAAATGAAGTTGAATCTGGCCGCACTGACTTAGACATGGAGTATCATATAACTTGAGCCTCATTGTCATGAGAAAAATCAAATTCACCTAATGTCAAAAAAAAAAAAAATTTAGCCCAGGGCTAACCTTAGACTGCTAGCCACTCCCTCACCCCTTGCCTGGGGTTGATGTCTGTAGATCGCTGTAGGAGATCCAATGCCATTCAATATTTAGCTACTCACTGGTGAAAGGGACAGATAGTGCAGGAGGATGAGGATTCCTGTCTCCAAGGTACTCCCTGCATCAGCTGAGGAAGCAGAGGCACAATGTCACCTGAAAGGCCCACTTGGAGTCAGGAAGCTTTCTTACCTGCCAGGAAGCTTTCTTACCCTCTGAGATGGTCACTTCAAATGTTCTCATCTCTCCCCAGAACTTCTTCCTTTCCCCATTTTCATCTCATGGGTTTAGTGAGAAAATAGGAACACTCAAAGAGAGCGGGTTCCTTTTCCACATCTTTGCTCTGCCTTCCTTCTGCTTCCTGTTCCTCAGGGTTGGGGGTGTCATGTCTAGGTCCTGGAGCTCATATCCTCTTGCCTCTCTGGAATTTCACTTCTCTCCAGTGTCACAGCATCCTGCCATCTCTCTTTTCTTGGTGCATGCAAATATACTCTAATCTTTCCATTTAAAAAAATTATTTATTTGCAAGGACAGAGAGAGAGAGGGAGAAAAATGGGTATGTTAGGGCCTCTAGCTGCTGCAAATGAACTCCAATGTATTATGTGCCACTCTGCATTTGGCCTTACGTGGATACTGGAGAATTGAACCCAGGTTGTTAGGCATTTCAGGCAAGTGCCTTAACTGCGAGCCATCTCTGCAGCCCTGTATTTTTAATCTGAGAACTTTATTGTATGAACATATAACAGATTGGTCATAGTCCCCTCAGACTTCTCAACCCCCCTCCATCCCACTGAGGTTCCTCCTCAGAGAGAACTACCACCGTGACCACCACCACTCTCTCCTCCAGCTATCTATCTCCTCACTGCCTTGAATTTGACACTCACAGATTCTACTTTCTCCTTGTCCCTCTTCAACGACTCTCTTCAGGCTTTGGTTCCCATTGTTCTACTGAAACTGTTCTTGTCAAGGGCACCAATAACTTCTTTGTTGCTAAATACAATAGCCAATTCTTCATTCTCAGCTTGCTCCAACTTTCAGCAGCAGCATCTCACCCAAATGGTTACTTGCTTCCAAACTGTCACCACTTGGCCTCTTCTGTGTGGGACACAGACAACAACCCCCCTTGTAACATTGTGACAGCTCCCTGATGACAAGGGCTTTATTTCATTTATAGCTATATCCCCAGGGAGCCTGGAACACTGCTTGCATGTATGAAAAATACTATATATTCTTGTTGAATGGATGAGTCTAAATCAGTTGTGATGGCTGGCTGTGGTTTTTAACTTGACGGGATTTAGAAGCATCTAGAAGACACATGTGTAGATGTGTCTGGGAGGGGTCTTTGAAAAGAGGACTAACCTAGGGGAAAAGAACTTAAACTTAAAGTGAGTATAACCTTTCAAATGGGCATTCCAGACATAAAGAAGTCTGGTGGCCTGTCTTCACTTCTTCCTGAACAGAAGTGCCCCTCACTACTGTTACTACCCTCTGGTGACATCAGAGTCCAGCTTCTTTAGACTACCAACCTACACTCAGTGATGTCCTAGAGAGCTTCAGGCCTTCAGCACTGGATCATTGAGACTGTGGAGGTTCCAGTGCATGGACTCAGCAGCTTCTCAACCTCCCCAGTGTGCAGACAGACATTGATTGTTGAACTACCCAGCCTCCTATTGTGTAAGCCAGTCGAATAAATAAATACACACACACACACATATATATCTGTGTACACACACACACACACACACATACACACACACACACACACACACACATGTGTATATATGTTTTATTGGTTCTGTTCCTCTAGAGAGCCTTGCCTTATTCACTAGGGATCAGCAAATCTGGTCCCCTGCCTGTTTTGTACAAACAGCTTCATTGGATCCCAGCCATGCTCATTAGTTCACAGGCTGTCAAAGGCTACTTTTGCAGCAGAATGAAGTAGTGTAACCGAGACTGTATGGACCACAAAGCCAAAAGCATTTACTAGCTGGCCTTTTACAGGAGAAGTTGGCTGACCCCCTGATTTAGAAAGTTGCTTTGACTTCCATTCTGTGCTGCATATGTAAGACCCACTCCGGCTCCCAGATGATCCATTCAGTTCCCAGCACCTTCTCTTGGGCCCCTCAATCTGGTTTGGAGTCCACAGTGAACATGCTCTCCCACATGGAAAGGTCTTGAGCTTCAAGACCCTGTTGAACACATGAGGAAAAGAAGCAGTGCATGTTGGGCCGCAGTTAACTGTTTTTATGAGTGCTCCGTGTGGTAACATTAATGGTGGTTGCCTTTCATTCAGCCTTGGGTGAAAAGGCACCAGGTGCCTCACTAAGCATTTTACTTAATCTTTTAATCCTCTTCTTGACCTGGTGATAGATGATATGTTCCTAGTGTTATTCATTATCTGTTGGAGATGGATTCCAGGAGCCCCATTCCCTCACACTACAGATACAAAAGTCCAAGGATACTCTAGTCCCTTACATAAAATGGTATAATATTTGCATATGGCCTAGGTATATCTCCCCATATATCTTAAATCATCTCTACAATACTTTTAATGCTTAAAATGATGTAAATGCTATGCACATGGTTGCTATATTGCTTAAGGAACAATTACAAGAAAAATGTCTGCACATGTTCAGTGGAGATGCAACTTTTCTGTGTGTTGTGTATGCATGTGTAGATATGTGTTCATGTGCAAGGGCACTTGTGTGTGTGCATGCATGTATGCATGCATAAATATATATATATAATATATATATATTATATATATATAGGTGTGTGTGTGTGTGTGCGTTTGTAGACCAGAGGTCAACATTAGGTGTCTTCCTCAATTCCTCTCCACCTTTTGATTGAAACAGGGTCTTTCACTGAACCCAGAACTTACAAACACAGCTAGTGTAGCTGGCCAGCCTGCCCTGCGGCTCAGCCGGTCTCCACTTCCTGAGTCCTGGGAGTACAGGTACTCACGGCCACGGCCAGCGTTTACATAGCTTCTGGCATCTGGACTCAGGCTCTCACACTTGCGTGGTAAGCACTTTACCAACCGAGCCCGGATGAGACTTAGAACGTTTCTCTTTTGATCCATGGTTGGTTGAATCCACGGGTTTGGAGGGTTGACTGTTCTCCTATTTTATGGTTGAGGAATCTCAAGTTTGGAAAAGCTGAGGAACTTTCTCACAAGGAACTAGGAAATGATCCTGTTTGGGCTCCAGATGAGGACCACTAACTCCAAGGCTTGGTCTTGCCACACCTTTTGCCCCTTACCCCCACACGGCAGGGAAAGTGACACTTCCCTGAACTTGGGGTCCATAACTATGAGGAAGGATGGCTGAGCACCGCCCTCTGGATTAGCCTAGGGGCCCATTCTTACCTTTACTTAGATTTATAATCAAGGTATTCATTTTTATTTTTGCTAGTAACAACTGAGGCCAAGGGAAAGGATACTTTTCTGGAAAAACCACTCATACCTAAAGCATTCTGCTTTTATTAGATGTCAAAATGATTTTCTGAAAAAAAGGACACTTCTGAAAAGAAATATTAACATTGTCACACGTCATTTCCCTTCTGTGAGGCATTAGAAGACTGTCTTCTCTCATCTGCGTTGAGCAGATCCTAAAACAACTGGATAGCTTTTATTTTTAAGTGAAAAAGAAATTACACATTTCCCCAAAACCAAAAGGAAAAACCATCCCAGAAAATGTTTTTCTCTCTGTTCTACATTGCAAGTAATGTTTTTTGTCATGAGTACAGTCCTCCTGCCATCCTCCTTTGCCCCAAAGGCATCCAACTGTCTCAGCGCTCTGAATTGGAAGCATAGTTGGAGAGCAAGGCAAAGACCAGTGCTTCCTTCTAGAAGCTGAGAGGAGAGGGATTTGTGCTGCCCACCCCCCGTCAAGGAGCACAGGTGGTGGGGAAAACAGCGTCCACAGGCTTCCTCTAGTTAGAGGTGCCATGGGCTTATCTCTTGTTTTCCTAAACGTTTGTGCTTACAGGAGAAATTTCTAACTCTGAAGAAAACATTTATTTATTTGTTTCTTCCCTTTCCCAAGCAGCATCTATTCAGGTGCGAGGAAGCGTGGAGGGGCAAAGTAAACCCTTCTCTTACAAGCGGCTCGGTGCAAATTGAGGCATCCTGGCTTGTGTGCCTACTCAGCCCACAATCCTGTTCTTCACGCAAACAGTTAACTCTGCCCTGCTCTCTTTCCAACCCCTCCTGAGACGGGAAGGCTGGAAGGACGCCATGAACACCAAATCCATGTAGCAACACAGCCACCAGGCCTGTATGGAGGTGCTTATGCAGAAAGAAACAAGAAAACAAAAGGGAAGAATGACGTGAACTTCTAACCCTCTTCCCCGCATGCCATTCAGTGGGTGGGTGGCATGAGCAAGCGTTTAGTTCCCTGATGTGGGCGTTTTTATGGGGCCAAGTGACAAAGAGCCAAAGAGGGTAAGAACTCGTGAACAGCGAGTGGGGAGCTACCAAGAACTGCCCAGCCACTCTTGCCGTGAGGGTCACCTGGTTCAGAGAGGGCAACTGGACTCACTTCTCCAGATCCCCCAGTACCAAGCCACCCTGATGGCACTGCTAGGCCATTTGGATGAGGCCAGCCCTATTACAAAGCAGCTTTTGTTCCACAGCACGCCATCTCTGTCTTGACTCCTTTTGTCCAAATGGAGTGACAGGTTGTCAAGTGAGGTGGGGGGGGGGCAGGCAGTGGATAGAGATATTAATTATTACCAACAGGATCCTGCCTTGCAGCTTTTATGAACCCCCATGTTGTAAAATTAACACACTGAAAAAGGGCAGCTTTGGCTCAGAAGTGTCAGAGAGGAAAGTCATTCAATTGATCTCAGCTCGGTGGTTGTCTGAACGGATCAGCTCCGTGTGTGCTGGAAAGGAGGCGTTAAGTGTTCTGAAGAACGGTGAGAGGACACAGGCCAGCTGGGCAGTGGCTACCCTGGGTATGCCAGGAGGGTTTCTTTGCATTGTCACGTTGGCTATAGCATTTGGTAAACGCTTTCTGGGGAGATGAGAGCATGGGACCCAGGACTGAGCAGCAGAAAGCAAGGACACATTGGCTGAGGGTATCGATGCACTTACATGAGTGTGTGATGTCTTTGGAAACCGTGGTTGAACAAGGCAGTGGAATTTTCTGGAAGGCATACCATGGTGTGGAGATGTAAGAGTTAGAATTGAACTGGGCTTACCTCTGTCAATGACATATTTGTTTCTTTTCTTTTTTCTATTGTCTACCAAAAAGGGTTGGTAAGACCCTCCTTTGTCAAGTAAGACAGTAAGAAAGCACTTCGTGGACCACATCACCAGGGGCTGAGTGGGCAAGAGCGCTTGCTACAGAGCATGGGTGGGGGCGGGGAGTCTGAGAGGACCTGGGTCCTCCTGAGTTCGGTTTCAAGCACTCATGTAAATAGCTGGGCATGGCCCCACAGACCTGAAACCCCAGTCCTGAGAATCACTGGGGCTTGCTGACCGAAGAAATCAGTGAGAACAGCTGTGGGTTGACACGCCTCTAGAAAGCAAACAGGCGGATGAGTGGAGGAGGGCGCCTGCCATTCTCCTCTGGCCTCTGCATGTGTGGGTACAGGGTGCTTGAGTTTGATAGCCGGGGCAGGGAAGAAGGTTCCAGGAGGAGGAAACCATAAGCAAAGATCAGGAATCAAAGTGCAAGTGGGTGGGTTTGGCTAGGGTGTTAACATGTGTGGGTGGAATGTGGAGCAAGGAGACGGGAGGTATTTAGGGCCTGATCATGAAGGGACTTGCAAGCCGGGCCGAGGAGTTTGTATTGTGTTCCAAGGGTCATTTGGATATTTAAAAGATCTGGGAATATGGTGGGTGCCCTGCAAACACGACGACCCGAGTTTGGATCCCCAGTGCCCACCTGAAATGCCAAGCATGGGGCTGGGGAGATGGCTCAATGCATAAACTACTTGCCATGCGAACAGGAATACGTGGATTTGGATGCCGAGAGCGTGCGGAAAAGCTGTGAGCTGTGGCGGGCCTCTGTAATCCCAGCATATCACGGTGAGGTGGGAGGTGTTGACAGGAGGAATTCTCCAGAAGCGCTACCCTGGCAAATGCAGCACTGAGCAACATGCAGAGACCCTGCCTCAAATGAGGTGGAAGGCAAGGACTCAGAAGTCCTCTCGCTTCCACATGTGCACTGTGGCACCCCCGCCCCCCCCACACCCATGAAGACACACATGAGCATGCCAAAACTCCCCACCCGACGATGTACAGCACAGTGGTGTGCACCTACAATCCCAGCACTGGGGAGGCAGAGAGAGGTGGGTCCCTAGGGCTTGCTGGCCAGCCAGTATAGCTAAATTGATGAGGCCTAGCTTCAGCAAGAGATCCTGCCCTCCCAAAATGAGACAGTAGGTGATGGAGGAGGGCAATCGACGCTGACCTTTGGCTTCCACAAGCATGTGTGCAAACATCCATCAGCACTTGGACACATGCACATGCACACATACCATACACACACACACACACACACTGTACACATGCCAGTAAGTTAAGTGTTTAGTCTATCAACGATGGCAAGATTTAGTTTCTTGTGCAGATGGAGGTGGGAGCCCATGAGGAAGTTTTGTCAGTGGCCTGGGAACAAGATGGTGACGACCTCAACCAGGGAGATGGCAGTTGGGGGAGGTCGGCTGTGGTGGCCATGGGTGGAGAAGCATGGAGGGGGAAGGCGCTGTCATGGGCGGGGGAGGGGGGGGGTAGAGGCAAACCCGGAGCATCGCGATGCCACTCACGGAGGTAAGGAGGTCAATGGAAGAGACAGGCTTGGGATAAAGATGCCGAGTGTTCAGTGTGGACTTTTAATAACATAGTTTGTGAGCAGTTACATGTGTGGGTTAGTCTGTACATGGAAATTAGAGCCACCAAAATGTGGATTTGTTAGTTTTGTTTGCCTACAATAGTGTCCTCTTCAGTTACTATCTATCTATCTATCTATCTATCTATCTATCTATCTATCTATCTATCTCTTTAATATTTTTATTTATTTATTTGAGAGAGAGAGAGAGAATGGTTGTGCCAGGGCCTCCAGCCACTGCAAATGACTCCAGATGCGTGAGCCCCCTTGTGCATCTGGCTAACGTGGGTCCTGGGGAATCGAACCGGTGTACTTTGGCTTTGTAGGCAAATGTCTGAACTGCTAAGGCATCCCTCCAGCCCTACCTATTTATCTTTAAATTTTTTTGTTTATTTTTATTTATTTATTTGAGAGTGACAGATAGACAGAGAAAGAGGCAGATAGATAGAGAGAGAATGGGCACGCCAGGGCCTCCAGCCACTGCAAACGAACTCCAGATGCATGCGCCACCTTGTGCATCTGGCTTACTTGAGTCCTGGGGAACTGAACCTCAAATCAGGGCCCTTAGGCCTCACAGGCAAGCGCTTAACCGGTAAGCCATCTCTCCAGCCCTATCGATATCTATCTATCTATCTATCTATCTATCTATCTATCTATCTATCTATCTATCTAGACTAGCTGACCACAGAGTCCCAGTGATCCTCCTGTCTGCCCTGCTTAGCACTGGAGTTACAGGCATGTACAGTCAGCCCTGCTTAGATTTTTTTTTTTTTTTTTCCTGAAGAAAGCCTAACACACTGGCCTTTTTTTTTTTTTTTTAATGAGAAAGAGAGTGAAAGAGTGAGAGAATTGGCATGCCAGGGCCTGCAGTCACTGTAATCAAACTCCAGAGGTGTGTGCCACCCTGTGTGCATGTGCGACTTTGTGCATGCGTCACCTTGTGTGTCTGGCTTACGTAGAATCTGGGGAGTCCAACATGGGTCCTTAGGCTTTTCAGGCAAGCACCTTAAGTGCTAACATGCTTAGCTTTTCCATGGGTGCTGGGGAATTGAACTCGGGTCCTCATGCTTGCACCGAAATCACTCTTGCCTATTGGGCCATCTCATCATCCCCCTGCCTTTTTTTTTTTTTTTTGAGACAGGGTCTGTCACTGAACCTAAAGCCTACCAATTCAGCTGGCCTTGTTTGTCAGTGAGTCCTAGGATTCCTCCTGTCTCCATCTTCCAGCTCTGGGATTAAAAGTACATGCTACCATGTCTGCATGTTATGTGGATTTTGGGAATCCACACTCAGATTCTCATGCTTTCATGGCAAGTTTTTTTTTTTTTTTTTTTTGAGGTAGGATTTCACTCTAGCCCAGGCTGACCTGGAATTCACTATGTAGTCTCAGGGTGGCCTCGAACTCATGGCAATCCTCCTACCTCTGCCTCCCGAGTGCTGGGATTAAAGGCGTGTGCCACCATGACTGGTTTCATGGCAAGCATGTTTTAAAAGTATTTATTTATTTATTTGAGAGAGCGAGAAAGGGAAAGAGGCAGAGAGAGAGAGAGAGAACGGGCATGCCAGGACCTCTAGCCACTGCAAATGAACTCCAGACGTGTGCGCCCCCTTGTGCATCTGGCTTACGTGGGCCCTGGGGAGTTGAACCAAGATCCTTTGGCTTTGCAAGCAAACACCTTAACTGCTAAGACATCTCTCCAGCCCCGTGGCCAGTCTTTTATCTACCGAGCCATCTGCCAGGCCCACGACTCATGTTCTTCTAAGAAGAGGGAAGTTTGAACCAAGTCACACACAGGGAAGAAGGTCGTGTGAAGATAGAGACTGGAGTTCCAGCTATAAACCAAGGAATGCCGAGGATGGCTAGAGACCATCAGAACCTACCACCGGGCAGGAGGTAGCCTCCTGTAGAGCCTTGGAGAAGCTACATCCTACAGACCCCTGGATTTCAGACTTCTTCCCTCCAGGACTGTGTAAGAATGAGTTTCTGCTGTTTTTAGCACCCAGTTTGTGGTCATTTGGTACTTCAGCCCTAAGAAAGTCATCCAGGAAGGGAAAGTGCCCACAGATTTTACAGCAAGAAAGTCACAAGCCAGCATGAAAGGACCCTCAATTTCACAGCGAGGGACCCTCAGGTAGGAAAAGGTGACAAGGCTAATGACGAGAGAGAAAGACTGAGCCCACACAGCTCTCTCACGCAAGAGGAGACTTCAGGGCTATGAAAAGTAGGCAGAGAGTCTATTTATTTGTTACAAAAAGCTAACTAAGGGCTGGGGAGATGGCTTAGTGAATAAAGTGCTTGCCATGAGAGTGTGAATACCAGAGTTTAAATCCCCAAGCCCCGTGTAAAAAAGCCAGAAGCTATCAGGCTTCTGCAATCCCAGCATGCCTACAGTGAGGTAGGGAGACAGAGACAGAAGAATTTCTGAAAGCTTGCAAACAGCCAGCTTGGCTAACAGAGTGGTGAACAATGGGTGGGGAGGGGAACCCCTGCCTCGCATGAGGTGGAAGGTGGTGACCAAGACCCAAAAGTTGTCCTCATGAGCCATGGCAGAGTGCCTTCATTCAGACACACAGATTCACACACACCAAAAAATAAATTAAATGGATAAGCTAATGAACACATTTTGATGTGTGCTTAGCAAGAACCATGAGAGCAAGACTTAGCAACTGTGGAGTTAATACAGTTTTATTAGCCACCTTGTTGTTAGCTCTCCGGCACTTCCTTTTCCCATAGAACAGAAACATTGCACCTATTGACCCAGTGTCTTCACCAGCCAGATTCTGACGACTCCAAGTTCATCCATAGTCTTTGAAACATCAGGATTCTTTTCTTTTTAAGGATTTACGAATATTCACAGACACACACACACAACACACATGTAGATACCACGTTATCTTCATCCATTTATCTGTCAATGGACAATTAGGTTGATTGCATAGCTTGGCTATTGTAAATAATGTTGCAATGAACATGGGAATATAGATTATCTCCTTGTCATAGTGATGTTATTTCCACTGGATATATGCCCGGAAATGAGGTTTCTGGATCACACCATAGTTTTAGTTCCAATTTTTTGTTGTTGTTGTCATTGGTTTTTCAAGGTAGGGTCTCATTCTGGCCCAGGCTGACCTGGAATTAACTATGTAGTCTCAGGGTGGCCTTGAGCTCATGGCAATCCTCCTACCTCTGCCTTCAATTTTTTTTAAATTTTAATTTATTTCTTTGCAAGCAGAGAGAGATAGAAACGCACACACACACACACACACACACACACACACACACACGCATGCATGCAGAGAGAGAGAGAGAGAAAGAGAGAGAGAGAGAGAGAGAGAGAATGGGCAATCCTGGGTCTCCAGACACTGCAAATGAATTCCAGATACATATGCACCATTTTGTGCATCTAGCTTTATGTGGGTACTGGGAACCGAACCAGGGTTGTACCAGGGTTGTTAGGCTGTGTAGGCAAGTGCCTTAGCTGCCGAGCCATCTCTCCAGCTCCCAGTATTGATATTTTTTTTTAAATTTTTTTTTAATTTATTTATTTGAGAGCAACAGACACAGAGAGAAAGACAGAGGGAGAGAGAGAGAATGGGCGCGCCAGGGCTTCCAGCCTCTGCAAACGAACTCCAGACGCGTGCGCCCCCTTGTGCATCTGGCTAACGTGGGGCCTGGGGAACTGAGCCTCGAACCGGGGTCCTTAGGCTTCACAGGCAAGCACTTAACTGCTAAGCCATCTCTCCAGCCCCCAGTATTGATTTTTTGATGAATCTCTATCTTGTTCCTCACAGTGATGGCACCAACTTACATTCTGATCAGCAGTATGTAAGGGTTCATTCTCCTCCACAGCCTTGAAAATACCTATTGTCTGTGCTGACAGGTATGAGCCGGTGTCTCACTGTGGGCTTCATTTGCATTTCCACAATGAGATCTCATGTTTTGTATAGGGCTTTGATCATCCTTGAATGCTGTTGGAAAAGAGTCATTTAAGAGGAGAACCTTTTCAGGACATAGAGGAAGGGGAAGAGTTTGACAGAGAGCAAAGCCTCTGGGAAGTGAGCACAGGGTCTTGTTTAAAGAGCCAGGCTACTCAGCAGAAGTCACAGGTGAGTCTGGAGGTTTGGCTGCAGGGAGCCAGGTGAGCTCCCGCCAGGTGGCTTTTTGGGAGACAGGGTTCAAGGTCATCCTGATGGTGGGCAGAGCAGGCACCTCTCCTTGAAGATCTGAGAAGCTTTGGAGCAAGCTTATGATGCCCCTCTCACAATGCCTCACTTTCTCCTTCACGCAGCGTTCATGTAGAATCGATTGTGTGTGCTGCCTTGTCTTAGCCTGCAAGCTGGTGTGCTCCCCAGCATCTGTATTGTATCTGATCCATAAGAGACTCCTGTCTTGGGGCTGGCAAGATGGCTTAGCGGTTAAGGCACATGCCTGCGAAGCCTAATGACCCAGGTTCCATTCCCCAGGTCCCATGTAAGCCAGATGCACATGGTGGCACATGCATCTGGAGTTTGCAGTGGCTAGAGGCCCTAGTGTGCTCATTCTCTCTCTCCCTCTCTATGTCTCTAATAAATAAATAAATTAAATTTAAAGAAAAGAGATTCCTGACTTAGTTAATCTTTATTCCTGAGTGAGAAAACTGGATTTGTGTGTGGGAGTGCAGTGTGTGTGGTGTATACATGTGTGTGCACGCGTGTGCGTCCTATGCACATTCCTGTGGAGTCCAGAGGACATCGCTCATCCACGTGTTTCCTTGAAGCAGAGTCTCTCACTGAAGCTGTGATTTTTGGTCAGGCTGGCTGATCAGTAAACCCCAGCTACTCTCTGATTTTCACTCCCCCCAGGTCTGGGGCTATAGGTATGTGTGGCCATTGCCCATCTGTGTATGTGAGTGCTGGAGAATCAAACCCTAGGGGAATCTGGCCCTCTCAGGCTCTCATACTTAGCTGGCAAGTGAGCTCTCTCCCCATCCAGGAAAACTGGATTTATACACAGATACAGAGATGGGACATAAATAAGTGTTATTGCAATTACCTTTGCATTGCTGGGACAAAACACCTGGCAAAAGCAGCTGATGGAAGGAATTTTTTTGTTTTTTTGTGCTTTCAGTTTCAATGGGGAGCTTCATGACAGCAAGGGACAGCATGGCATGAGCGGAGGCTGGACATCACCTCTGTCACAGAAGGTGAAAACAGCAGCAGGAGGGTGAGTCAAGCCCTGGCAAAGGGGCGCTAAGTCTATCACCTCCAAGCCTGCTCCCAGGAACATACCATCTCCAGCAAATCTCTGTCTCCCAAATTGCCACCAGCTGGGGACCAAGCATTTCAAACACAAGTTTATGGGAAACATTCAAACCAGCACAAATATTGAATAAAGTCTGACCTTATCTTCCTGTTAGAAACAAAAATGAGTGGGGTTTAGGATGTTCTGGGATGGAATTCTGACTCGCTAGTCAAATTGAATCATCCTGGGAAAGGTCAGTCTGCCCCCCGCCCCCCAGGTCCCCACTGACTGAGAATAACAGGGCATGAGGAATGGCTGGTCTTCTGAGTGTGATAGTGCACACTTGTAATCCCAGCACTGGGCAGGTGGAGACAAGAGAATCACAGGTTCAAGGCCATCCTTGACTATGCAGCAAAGCCTGGCCTGGGTTTCATGAGACCCTGTTTCAAACAAAACCAAAAACAAACACAAACAAGTGACAAAACCCAGGTGGGTTGTTTATTGCCTGGCCCTAGACAGATACATGGTAAGTAGTGAGGTTTTTCCTTTTCATCTTTTCAGCATGCTATATAAGCCAAGCCACTCCTTATGTTCTCATTGATGAATATTCTAGACACTCAAGTCTTATGGTAAACATAATTAAGAAGGTGAACCCACTGCCAGAAAATTATGTAAAGCACACTGCAAGTTATTTTTGGATAAGTCTGTTTTGCGTGATGTATGGTAGGATTTCCTACTATCCTGCAGATGGTTGAGAGCTAGCAAGTTTTTCACTTTAACTCACACGTACGTGGAGGACCTCCCAGATTCACAGATGCAGAGAGGAAGCTTTTTCCACTTGGTAGATGATATATGTACAATCTTTGCAGTGGAACCATAAGGTAGCTTAAAACCTGATCTTGGGCCGTGCGTGGTGGCGCATGCCTTTAATCCCAGCACCTGGGAGGCAGAGGTAGGAGGATCACCATGAGTTCGGGGCCACCCTGAGACTCCATAGTGAATTCCAGGTCAGCCTGGGCTAGAGTGAGACCCTACCTCGAAACAACAACAACAACAACAACAAACCCAAAACCTGACCTTGGGACTGGGCATATAGCTTAGTTGGTGAAGTTCTTGTCTGGCCTACATAAAGCCCCGAGTTCAAGTCTCAGCATCCATAAACCAGCTGTGCAGTAGTAATATATGCATGTAATCTCACATTTGGTGGGCGGAGGCAGGAGTATTTGAAGTTCAAGATCATACATGGCTATGTAGGAAGTCTAAGGCCTGAACATGAGACTCTGTCTCAAAAATGCAAGAAAAAAAAAGGTGAAAACAAACACACACATACAAAAACCCAACCTCATGCTAACTAATCTCTAACCAACCATTCTTTCTGGTTTAAGTTACCTCTCTCACAGGTAACCTGGGAGATCTGGTTTCATGCCAAGGTGAGCGAGGAAAAATGCACTTCTGTTGGTATTCGGTGTGCAGGCCAAGCTTGTTCTGCTGGATGTGGAAATGCTGCACTCACTGGCTCCCCCAACTTGCTTTGGCTACCTGCATCTAAATAGAAGCTGCCAGACAGTGGGTGGGTGGGAGCATTCAAACACACCTCCCTGGCCCTCCATTAAATCACAAACAAAAGAGATGTTACACTCAGAGGAAGTCCTGAGTCTGACTCCTAGCATTACGACTTCACTGCTCTGTGGCCTTGAGCCTGTCACTTCAAATATGCCTTGGCCTCAGTTCATTCTTCTGTAAAATTAGAAGTATAGGCCAGAAGATTCTGAGGGTACCACAAGGTCTACATGCTATGCTAAGCGTATCCCAACTGCATCGTTCCCCTTCTTTTTGATTACTTTTAAAGAATATTTTTATGGCCAGGCGTGGCGGCACATGCCTTTAATCCCAGCACTCGGGAGGCAGAGGTAGGAGGATCATCGTGAGTTCAAGGCCACCCTGTGACTCCACAGCGAATTCCAGGTCAACCTGGGCTAGAGTGAAACCCTGCCTTGAAAAAAAAAAAGGAATATTTTTATGTATTTATGTGGCAAGAGAGAGAAGGAGGGAGGGAGAGATAGAAAGAGAGAGAGAGAAACAGAATGGACACTCCAGGGCCTCTTTCGGTGTAAACGAACTCCAGAGGCAAGCCCTACTTTGTGCATCTGGCTTCATGTGGGTACTGGGGAATCAAACCCAGGCCACCAGGCTTTGCAAGCCAGTGCCTTTAGCCACTGAACAATCTCCCCAGCTCTTGATTCCTTATTTCAATATTCATTTCTTAAATAAATCAAGAGAATACCAAGGGCATATGTGTGAAGACAGTGCTTCATTGTTTTTCCATGATGAGGCATGTTGGAGAACAGTCTAAATGTCCAAAAAGGGGTAGGAGACTAAGTAAACCATGATGGCAGGCAACTCAGTGAGATATTATCTAGTGATCAAAAAGGACATAAATGAAGTGTCTCTGGAAAGTTGAAAAAAGCCTGTTTTTTTTTTTTTTTGTATGATGTTAAATGAAAAGGGCAGGAAATAAATGATCTCTCTAATAATATTGCCTTAGAAGATATACTGGCATGTGCACAAATTTCAAGGGAGTGCTAAGGGTGGAAATAAGAGATATATAACGGCGTATGATTATAGGGCTGGGGAAATGGCTCAGCTGGTGAAGGGCCTGTCTTGTAAGCAGGGGAACCTGAGTTCAACCTCCAGAACTTGTGTAGAAATGTAAGGCACAGGGCCGGAGAGATAGCTAAACGGTTAACGAACTTGCTTCCAGAGCCTAATGACCTGGGTTCAGTTTCCCAGTAACCAGGTGAAGCCAGATGCACAAAGTTGCACATGCATCTGGAATTCGTTTGCAGTGGCTAGAGGCCCTGGTGCATTCCATTCTCTCTCTCTCTCTCTTCGTGTGTGTATGTATGTGTGTATAATCAGGGGGCAGGAGAGATGGCTCAGTTGGTGAGATGCTTGCCAACAAAGCCAAAGGACCCAGGTTCAATTCCCTAGGACCTATGTAAGCCAGATGCACAAGGTGATACATGTGTCTGGAGTTTGCTTGCAGTGGCTGAGGCTCTGGTGTGCTCATTCTCTCGTTCTACCTCTCTCTCTTTCTCTCTCTATCTCTCTGCCTCTTTCATCTGTCTCTCTCCCTCTCTCAAATAAATAAAATAAATACAAAAACTAAAAAATATTTTAAAATATTAAAAAAGAAAAAAGAAACGCAAGGTGTGGTGGTTAACACTATGACCCTAGCCCTGGGGAGGTGGTGGCAGGGGCATCCCCGAAGCTTGCTAGCCAACCAGTGTAGCCTAGTTGGTGATCCCCAGGCCCAGTGAGAGAGCCTCAAAAACAAACAAAATGTGGACCGAGACCCTGAGGATGCCATCTGAGGCTGTCTTCTGGACGCCACGTACATTTGCCCACATACAACTCTGCTCACATTAAAAATATACTTATAGCTGGGCATGGCTGCACACACCTTTAACCTCAGCACTCGGGAAGCAAAAGTAAGAGGATCACTGTGAGTTTGAGGCCAGCCGGGGCTACAGTGAGACCCTACCTCAAAAACTTACGGGGCTGGAGAGATGACTTAGCAGTTAAGGCACTTGCCTGCAAAGCCTAACAACCTGGGTTCCATCCGCCAGTAACCACATGTTGCAGTCAGGTTTGCAATGCTGGCAGAAAATACCCAACCAAGAGCAGCTTGTGGGGAAAATAAGGTTTATTTTGGCTTACAGACTCGAGGGGAAGCTCCTTGGTGGCAGGGGAAAACGATGGCATGAGCAGAGGGTGGACATCACCTCCTGGCCAATATCAGATGGACAATAGCAACAGGAGAGTGTGCCAAACACTGACAAGGGGAAGCTGGCTATGACACCTACAAGCCTGCCCCCAACAACACTCTGCTTCCAGGAGGCTTTAATTTCCAAATTGCCATCAGCTTGGGACCTAGCATTCAGAACACCTAAGTTTTTGGGGGGACACCTGAATCAAACCACCACACCATGTAAAGCTAAATGCACAAAGGGGCACATGCATCTGGAGTTCGTATACAGTAGGTAGAGGCCCTGGCATATCTGTTTTCTCTGTCTCTCTCTTCTCTCTCTCTGCTTGCAAATAAATAAAAAGTAAAAATTTAAAAAATTATTTATGTATGTGATTACTCTAGACAGAAGTAATTAGTGTGTAATTAATGTGGGCTACTCATTGGATGTCTTGTCTTGTAAATTATCTAAGGTAGGTTCTTGGTTTTGGGTCCCTTAAATGCTAGAAAAGACTGAGGGACAGCTAACCTCAGACAGCCCACTCTCCTATGCATCTATACTTCTTGCATAAGGGAGGAGGAAATGAACGTGTCCCCCCACTATAGGAGGCTTTGTTTGTTTTTCCTCCCTCTTCTTCCTGCTCCCCTACCTCCTCCTTTTCTTCCTTTTCCTCTCCCTCTTTCTTCTCTCTGACAGTGTTGTATACATTTACCCAATACTATTTGTTTTCAGTCAGGAAACTTTTACATACAAAGAAATGCACAGGATTGAGATGTTCACTCTTGGATTTTGACAAACCTGTGTAATCTACCCTCAAATCAAGACACAGAATATTTCTTCTTTTAAAAAATATTTTTATTTATTTATTTATTTGAGAGAGAGAGAGAGAGAGAGAGAGAGGGAGAGAAAGGGTGTGCCAGGGCCTCCAGCCACTGCAAGCGAGTCCAGATGCTTGTGCCGCCCTGTGCATCTGGCTCACGTGGGTCCTGGGGAACTGAACTTGAGTTCTTTGGCTTTGTAGGCAGGTGCCTTAACCGCTAAGCCATCTCCCCAGGCCCAGAATATATCTTTACCGGACAATTCTTTGTGACTCAACCCAGTCAACTTCCTACTCCCAGACAAGCACAGTTGTGAATTCCACCAGCACAGATTCGTCGGTCCTATTCCAGAACTTCATGTGAACAGAATCATGCAGATATGCATGGCTTACTTTCGTCTAATTTTATTTTTAGGCAGGGTTTCCCCTATGTAGCTAAGGCTGACCTCGAACTTGTGTTCCTCCTGTGTCCAACGGGAGGGTTGGTATCACAGGTTTGCATCAACACGCCTGGCTTCAGACACACTGTTCTATTGAATGGCTTCGTTCGCTCAGCATGCTGTTTTGGGTTCACCTGGGTTGTTGTGGACATTAGCAGCTCAGTACTTTTTCTTCCTAAGTCTAAGTCTAAGATATGTCTGGGGCTGGCTGAATCATGGCTCCAAGGATAACGAGATCTGAGTCCCTGGACTCTGCAAATGCTACATTGCGAAGGGAGCTCTGCAGGTTTATTGCATTAAGGGATTTGGGAAGCCAAGAGTAGTGCAGATTATTCATGTGGACCCTGAGTTAGTTACCTTTCTTGTTGTGGCAACAAAATCTATGTCAAGAAGCAATTTAAAGGAGGTAGAATTTATTTGGACTCAAAGTTCAAGATGATTCAGTGTGTCATGGAAGGGAAGGCGGGATAATAAGAACAGGAGAAGGCTAGTCACGCTGTGTCCACAGTCAGAAAGCAGAGAGAGGTGAATGCAGGCGCTCAGCTCACTTTCTCCACTTTAATTCAGTCCAGGCACCCCCACAGAGCAGTGCCACCCACATTTAGAGTGGGACTTACCACCTCAACCAACCTCATTAGGAGCTTCTTCATAGACACAGCCAGAGGTTTGTTTCCACTGTGATTCTAAATCTTGCCAAATTGACAATATTAACTAAAACATGCCTTAAATATCATCCCGAGTAAGAGGGAGGTTGAAGAAGACTTGGCCAGTTTGGAAGACCAGAAGGCACAGGGATCATAGGGGTGGAGATTGGTGTGATGTTCAGGAGGTCATGAGTAGCTGGGAAGGAAAGGGCTTCTCTTCCACCAGAGGGGCCACCAGAGGAGCCAGCCCCGCCGACACCTTGTCTTCAACCAGCAAAACTAATTTCATACTTCTGACCTCAGAACTGTACGAGAGTGAGTTTGTGTTGTTTTAGGCCATAAGTTTGTGGTGATTTATTACAGGGATGATAGGAAAGGAATGATTCCGGTATGTGGATGTGCCACAATTTGATTCTCCACTCATCTAATGCATTTGAGGGCCTCCTGTTTAGGACTATTATGAATAAGGTTGTAGGGTGATTCTCTCTTGTTCTTTGGAATATGCGCATACAGTATGTGAGGTGTGGTGTGATGTGTGTGGTGTATGCATGTCACAGAGGAGAACTTGGGATGTCTTCCATGTGTCTCCTTGAAGTAGCATCTCACTCAACCTGGAGCTGCTGGGCTTTTTGTTGTTGTTTGTTTGTTTTGGTCAGACTGGCTGACAAGCAAACCACAGCAAGCCTCCAGTCTTCTCTTCCCTTGCCACTGGGGTCACAGACATGCATGGTCACCCCCGTATTTTTACATGGATGCTAGGGAATCAAATTCAGGACCCCTCAGGCCCTCATGCTTGTGTGACAAGTGCTCTTTTCCATTGAGCCATCTCCTTCTTATATAAAAGTCCTTTACTGAGCGTATTGTCATCTTTCCTGGACAGATACTCTGGGGATGGACTTGTTCAGCGAAGATCACTGTTCCCAGCTGGTGGTGTCACTGTGCACTGAGACCATGAGACCTGACACTCTCTTGAAAAAAGAATAAGAGGAAGGCTGGGGGTCATTTGTCCCAAGGACTGGTGGGAGTCAGTTTCTAGGTCCTTTCCGGATGCTTGTAGACCCTGAGCTTCCAACTATATTCATGTCTTTCTTTTATCTCTGGACTAACTACTTTGATTTTCCTTGTCTTCTTTCTCTTTCCTTGTGTTCATCCTTCAGTACACACTGTACTTTCTCTGTGGGTGTGTGTGTGGGGGGATCACAACCCCAGAGACCTAGACAACCCAGGAAGCAGGCGGCAGAGAGTCTAGACCTCAGGGTCCTGAGAGCAGAGGGAGGAACAAGAACACAGCTTGCTGAGCACCTTTTCCCTGTGGGGCAGTCAACCCTATTATTCTTCAGCTAATGGAATTTTCTTGTTCCTTTAAGTAGAAAAACACCAGTAGCTCAGATGCCTCCCACTGTAGTCGATAAAACACTCAAAGAAAAGGAAGTGTGGGGGGGGTAAGGCTCTATTTTTTTTTTGTGGCAGCGGGTGGGGGGGGGTGGAGGAGGAAGAGACCTGCTTTATTATTTATTTTTTTTCACCTTAAAAAAATTTGCCACATTTTGTGCTGATCGGGAGATTCCAGAGCCTTCTGGGGTTACTCTCGAGAACAAAGAAGTAGCTGTTTTGCTAGATATTATCTTGAGGCACCAAATTTTGGCTCGTGAAAAGAAAGACATGGAGTTTGGGGATTAGCTGGTTTTCCCTCCATGATTCGTTTTATTTCTGTCTTCTGTCCTCTCTTCTTCCCTCCCTTCTCTCTTCTTCCCTTGTCTCTTTTCTTGCCTTCTTTTTTCTGACAGGGCTGTATGTACCCCAGGATGGCCTCCATCTTGCTATGCAGCCAAGAATGACTTTGAACTTCTGACCCTCTTGCTTCCGCCTCCTGAGGTGCGCGCCGCCGCGCCGGGTCATCGGCGCTGGTGCTTTTGTTAAGCTAGCCAAGCACTCTGCCAAACGACCTAGGTCCTCAGCCTTCCAGCACCGCCACTCTTCCACTTGGTTATGTCATGGAGTTTTTGGGGAAAAAAATTATTTATTTGCAAAGAGAGAGAGAGAGAGAGAGAGAGAGAGAGAGAGAAAATGGGCATGCCAGGGTCTCCTGTGACTGAAACGAGCTCCAGATGCATGTGCCACTTTGTGCATCTGGCTTTTTACTTGAGTGTTGGGGAATCAAACCCGGGCCAGCAGGTTTTGCAAGCAATCACCTTTAACCACTGAGCCATCTCTCCAGTCCCATGTCACGGGTTTTTAAAAGCAAAATGTTCAACAGTTTCTTAAGACACTTCTCCCATGTCTTTCTTTTCATGGGCAGTACCTGCATGACAATGCCCCCGCATAGCAAATGGACTCCCAAGCACACTCCCTGCCCTGGAAGCCGGCTCTGTCCGGCTATCCCATTAGGAACGGCCCAGTTGACATCTATATAAGCCTCAATCTGCTCCTGGGGTCCACTGAGCATGCTCAGAACAATAGCAATACAAGACCCCAGCTATCATTTGTGATCCTTGGGGCCAAGGGGGACTGTCTTCTACAACATCAGTATCTCGGAACCCATGCCTTTTGTGAGTTCTAGCTCTGCAGCAGTCGGTCTCATGGACAATGACCAAATAGGCTCCCTGCCAGGCCAGGCTGGATTGCATATGGTGCTACAGTCTTTCCCCTTGCCCTGTACCGACAGTAGTTCTGAAACATGAGTGCAGTGTGCGCCTGCTGGCTCTCTGTAGTCTTAGAACAAGTCTGCCTAGATATGGAGACCTTGTGGGAAAGCGATGCAGCTTAATGCCAACTGAGAGGTGGAACGCCCCAAGGCCTGGGCATGAACATGCTGCACCAGAGTGGAGACAAGCCTTTTCTCCCGGGGCATGTTGGACTTAATACCAACACCAGCCAGTTTTTATGCCAGGCATGGCAATGCATGCTTTATAAAAATATACATATATGTTTACTTTTCTTTTTTAAACATTTTGATGCATGTATGTGTGTGTGTGTGTGTGTGTGTGTGTGTGTGTGCGTGCAGATGCATGGTATGTGCAGGTACACCTGTGAATGCTGGTGCCTGGAGGTTACAGGATGATCTTGGGTGGCATCCTCAGGAATTCCATCCACCTCTTTTGAAACAGGGTCTCTCCTTGGCATGTAGCTCACCGATTAGGCTAGACTAGCTGGCCAGTGGGCCATAGAAACCCTCCTGTCTCCGCCTCCCCAGTGCTGGGATTATAGGCATGGGCCATCGAGCCTGGCATTTGACGTGGCTTCTGGGGAATCTAACGTGGGTCCTCATGCTTGCAAGGCAAGCACTTTACCCACTGAGCTATCTCCCAGCCCATGGCCCACATCATTTCTTTTTTTTTTTTTTTTCTCACCTACCTTACCTGGAAGGTAGACTGGGAAAGGGGGGGGGGTCACTTCTTCCAGGCACTGCATTTACCCATCTCTTTCCCAGCAAGGCACTGGCATGAGGGTGCAGGATGCCTCGCCTGTTCTCTTCAGGCTGAGTCAGGTAACGGATAGCTTCTAGTGCCAACTCAGTGAGGAGTCACGTCAGAGACATGCCTCATTGGGTCTGTGAAGGCGTCTCCAGGAGAGATTGAATGAGGGGGGAGAACTTGAGTCAAGAATGGGGCAGTCCTTCAGGTGGCGGCCTGAAGATAAAGAGATTCTAGAAAAAGTGGTACCTGTCTTGTTTTGGCTTGGCTGCCCTGGTGCCTTGCTGGTAAGCACATCTGCCCTGTTGCTACCCTCCTTCACTGTCCGAACCCGGCTTCTTCAGCCTTCAGATGTGGACTGAAGACCAGTGGCTCTCCAGACCTTCAGCACCAGGTCATTTAGACTGCTGAAGCATCCCAGCCAGCCCTGTGAACCGAGCAGCTGCTGGGTTCTCAGACTTTCCAGCATACAGACAGCCACCACTGGACTGCTCGGCACATACCATTCTTCCGGTTCTACCCCCCTAGAGAGTCTTGACCAATACAAGCCAGTTAGCACAGAAGTTAACACTCTGAGAGAGTCACGGTGTAGCGTAACATCATCGAGAGCAGAGCATTTGAATAAAAAGATAACGATGTGAACTTTTCTCTGCCAAATCTCCTCTCCATCATCTGGAAGGTGGGAGATTTCACTCAATGTCTCCCAGAGCACTGACAGTCAAAGGAGACCTTGTCAACTGTCAAGGATGCTGTAGGCACAGCTAATATATATATTGCATCTAGTGAAAAGATTAGCATCTTGAAAAGTGGGTGGTACCCAAGAGAGAATTGGTATCCAGGAGAGAGAATGGTACCCGTTGGAGAAATTGTGCCCAGTGAGGAGATTCTAGGCAGATGGGAGTCCCTACTTGGTGGGGAAGTTACACACAGTGGGGATCTTGTGCCCAGGAAGGATGATGACCCCCGGAGAAACCCTGACACCCTGGAGAGAGGATGGGACTCACGAGGAAATGGGACCCTAGGCAAGAGCTGATCCCCAATGGGGAGGCTGCACCTCAGGGGGGAAGCTCACCACCTGACTTGTGTGCATGTGGCACAAGTCAAACAAGAAAGAAAGAACCAGCTTGTGCAACTCTTCACATTTAAATAAAAAAAGCCGCAGCATGTCCCAAGCCTTCAGTCTCCTGCCCACGGTCAGGTGTTTCAGAGCATCTGTTTATCCACGTTAGTCTTAGATTCCTGCCAAAGAACACTAGTTAAAATTAAAGTCAACATTGCTGGATCAAACTGTTCTCATATTTCTCCTGCTGGAAATACCTACAATTCTTTAAGACAATATTTCAATTTACCACATGTCTAATAGCATGCTAAAATGTAATAATAATAATAAAAAAAAAAAAACCCTGTCCTTTTCCTGCCTCCCACTCCGGGTGTTTTGAAGACTGGAGAACACACAAGGACTTTCAATCAAGGGAGATGACACTTCCTCTGCTTGGTGCACCTCGGTCTTCGCTAGAGTGGGGTGCTGTGATGAACCACAGGTGCTGGTGACCAGGAGGGATTGTGGGAAGGAGGTGGACCAGGCGTGGTTGAGTGGCTACATGGTGTGCTTTCCTACCTAGCTGACGTGCTAACCCCTCATATACAACTAGGTGGCCTGTTAGCCCGTTTGGATCTGGAGCTGCTCATGCACCCAGCAAGCTTCACTGACCGGCCCTGACCCACTGTGTTCCTGCATTGGCATCTATGGTCAGGGTCATTACTGGCGAGGTATATTCCACCCTGTTCAAATGCCATCTCTCCAGTCCTGAGATAGGCATGCGTTTTAATGTCTAGGTGTGTATTCGCTATAACCTACTTCTTTTCCTGTCAGGTACCCTTGTTGTGGAAATCGTGTGCAGCCCAGACCCAACTTGACTAGTGACTGGCCACAGATCACAGCCAAGCCCTTCTCTGGATGTTCCCTTTGACCAAGGTTACAGTTTCCCAGGGGACAATTGCAATCCAAGGGCTGGTGAATGCAGGGACTGTCTTCATCCCTCTATTTCCCCAGCTCCAGAGTCTCCCTGTTCCAACTGCATCTCAGGTTATCTTTTCCTTCTGGTGCCTCCTGCTGTCCTCCCAGGTGCCTGTTGGAGCCAAGGAGCTTGCCCATTGAAACTCCAGCCCTCACCACCCCGCCTGCCTCCCCAGGAGCCAGTATGAGATAATGCCCCATCTTTATAATATGCGCAGAGTGTTCCCGGTATAGAATCTCACAAACATGAAGCCTCATTCCTGTAACTGTGTATATTTTACAAAATATTGTATATTTTCTGTATATTCTAGCTTAATATGGTCTAAGGTGTTTTTTTTTTATTATTTATTTGAGAGCAACAGAGAGAAAGAGGGAGAGAGAGAGAGAGAGAGAGAGAGAGAATGGGCGCACCAGGGCTTCCAGCCACTGCAAATAAACTCCAGATGCATGCGCCCCCTTGTGCATCTGGCTAACGTGGGTCCTGGGGAATCGAGCCTTGAACCGGGGTCCTTAGGCTTCACAGGCAAGCGCTTAACCGCTAAGCCATCTCTCCAGCCCTGTTTTTTTTTTTTTTTTTTTGAGGTAGAGTCTCATTCTAGCCCAGCCTGGCCTCTAACTCACGGCGATCCTCCTACCTCTGCCTCCCAAGTGCTGGGATTAAAGGTATGTGTCACCACACCTGGCTGTTCTTCTAATTTTTCAAAGAAGATTTTTACATTATTTATTTGCAAGCAGAGAAAGACAGAGAAAATGTGCATGCCAGAGCCTCCAGCCTCTGCAAACACACTCCAGAGGCATGTGCCACTTTGTGCATCTGGCTTGACATGGGTCCTGGGAAGTCGACCCTGGGTTGTTAGGCTTTGCAGACCAGTACCTCAACCACTGAGCCGTCTCTCCTGTTCTTCTAATCTTTAATGGATTTAATTTTGTTTTAATTTAGCTGAGTGTTTTCCTTTGGACATTTTTTTTTTCTTTAGATCAAAACTGTTCAATAGAAGTATTTTAGAGCCACAGATGTAACTTGGAATTTTCTAGCATCCACAAAGGCAAGTCTCACTGAAGATCATCTCAAATGTTATCAATGAGGACCATACAATTTTTTTAAAGGTTAAAAATTTTAAATTAGCTATAGTAACCCATACAGCCAGAATATTACTTCGATATATAATGAAAATAAAAATTGCTTTAAAAGTCTTAAAATATTTTTAGGAAGTCTTTGAAATTCAGTATACATTTTCTATTTTTAAAGCACATCTCAATTTACACTAGCCACATTTCAAAGATCCAATAGTCATATGTGACTGGTGGCTACCACATTGTACAATGAACTCCTGAATATTTGAGAGTCTCCATCAAAGTTATATTATGGGGTGCTAAGGAGATGGCTCAGTAGTTAAAGGCGCTTGCTTGCAAAGCCTACCAGCCTGGGTTCAATTCCCCAGCATCCCACATAGAGCAGGATGCAAAGTGTTGCTCAGTTCCATGATCCATGGAAGGCGGGGCCATGAACCTAAAGCCCACAGGCGGGCCAGGGTGACATTTGTTTGCAGTCTACCAGTTCATTTGCAGTGGCCAGAGACCCCGTTTGAAAGAGAGGACAGCAAAGACACCAGAAATCGTCCTCTGACCTCCACGTGGGGTGCATCCGCCCACACTGAACGGAAAACATGCCCACATCCACCTTTGCAGCGCTCAGGGCACTACCGAAGCCTGCCGCGGTCTGGGGCGAGAGAAACAGCTGGATCTTGGCATGAAGGTGAGCTTCCTAAGGTGCTGTGTTCCAGGCCCTGCCCCAGAGCCACAGTCTCCTTGAAATCCGAGTCTCTGCTCACAGCTGAGCTCCCGGATGGCAGGGAGCAGCCTGGCAGTGGTCCGAAGGGACAAGATGGGCTTGGGGCCCTGTCCTCAAGAGAATTGTCACCTGGCCTGTCTGTTGGTTCCCTGGAAGACCCCGCTTGCAAGGCTGTCTTTGTGTGAGGCCTCACCCCATCTGAAGACGCCAGGTGTGTTTGTTGGAGACAGTCAGGGTCAATATCACAATGGCCTTAGGTTGTGGGTGCTGGTTGGGGCAAACAACAGTTTAACCCAAAACAAACAAAAAAACCTTGAAAGGAAAAGCAAGGGGAATGGAAGGACAGGGTTTCAAAATTTTTCAACACTTTCCTGGGCATCTAGATGGCATGTAATTGTGGAGAGCTGTGCATGTATTTAGGAATACCCAGAGAGCCCCACATTTCACCTCTGGATGACATTGAGTCTCCACTCAACAAAAAGTGAGGACTAAGATGGATGTGTCACGGGCCTGGCAAAATGTTCAAGGTACTCTCCAAAACACATAGAGAACTCCCTGGCAAAGACTGGGAGCTTTTGTTTGTTTTCATTGTCTAAGGAAATGGCTGTAGCGTCAGTCACTAACCATTGATCTAACTGACCAGAGGCTCTAGTGGCTTCACATAATAGAGTATGCCTTCAGTAGGACATACTCAGGGGCTGGAGAGATGGCTCAGTTGTTAAGGCACTTGCCTGCAAAGCCTGATGACCTGGGTTCGATTCCCCAGTATCCATGTAAAGCCAGATGCACAAAGTGGCACAAGTGTCTGAAGTTCGTTTGCACATATTGGAAGCCCTGGCCCACACATTCACTCTGCCTATCTCTCTTCTCTCTTTCTTTCTCTGCTTGCGAATAAATAAATAAAAATATTTTTTATGAGAGAGGGAGGGAGGGAGAAAGGGAGAGAGAATTGACATGACAGGGTCTCCAGCCACTGCAACCAAGCTCCGGAGGCATGCGCCACCTTGTGTGTTTGGCTTACGTGGGATCTGGAGAGTTGAACATGGGTCTCTAGGCTTTGCAGGCAAGTGCTTTTACTGCCAAGTCATCTCTCCAGCCCAAAAATTTTTTTAAAAAATAGAACTAACTCAGAAAATTCACTAAAAACCTGCAATAAAAAGAAACATCAACAAACCCAGTGGAGGTTCTGATATTCAGAATTGCTGTCATATTATTATAATGCCCAAGTTTCAACAATAGCAAAAATGTTGACACATGTGTAGAAAGAGGAAAGTATGTCCCACATGCATTGAATTAATCTACAATGACTCAGAGACAATTTATTGAAGGAAAGCTAATCCTGTCAACAAATAGTGTGAGAACTGAATATTCACATGAAGAATGAAATTGGACCTCGTACTTCACACCACATAGGAAATCTAATTCAAAATGAATCAGAGACCTAACTAAGAGTTAGCTGTAATACTCTTAGGAGAAAGTACAGGTATAAATCAAGACTAGATTAGGCAGTTATTTCTTAGACATGATACCAAGCATACGGCATCAAAGAAAAGAAAAAACAGATGGACCGGACCTCATAAAAAGAATTTAACTTTGTGTTTTAAAGTATAGTATCAAGAATGGATAAAGGTAATATGATGGAGAATGGAATTTCAAAGGGGAAAGTGTGTGTGGGGGGGAGGGAGGGAATTACCATGGGATATTTTTTTATAATCATGGTAGATGCTAATAAAAATTTTAAAAATAAAAAATAAATAAATACATACGTAAAAGAAAAAATGGATAAAGGGGGCAGGACAGATGGCTTAGTGGTTAAGATGCTTGCCTGCAAAGCCGAATACACCTCTTCGACTTCCCAGTACCCATGTAAAGCCAGATAAGTGGTACTTGCATCTGGAGTTCATTTGCAGCAGCTAGCAGCCCTGGCACACCCTTTCTCTTTCTCTCTCTCTCTCTCTCTCTCTCTCTGCTCTCAACTAGATAACAAATATTTTCCTTAAAAAAAAAAAAAAGAATACATAAAAGGCTGGGGAGATCTGGCTTAGCAGTCAAAGACACTTGCTTGCACAGGCTGAAGGCCTAGGTTCTATATTTCTCAGTGCCCAGATAAAGCCAGATGCACAAAGTGGTACATACATCTGGAGTTCACTTGCAGTGGTAGGATCTTTCCATCTCTCTCTTTGTCTCTTTCTCCTTCTCTCTCCCTCTTACAAATAAATAAATAATTTGTTAAAAGAATGGATAGGGCTCGAGAATGGCTTAACAGTTAAGGCATTTGCCTGCAAAGCCTGAGGACCCTGGTTTGATTCCCCAGGACCCATATAAGCCAGATGCACAAGGGGACTCATGCATCTGGAGTTTGTTTGTAGAGGCTGGAGGCCCTGATGCATCCACTCTCTCTCTCTCCTTTCTCTCAAATAAATAAATAATTTTTAATTAATTAATTAATTAATTAGAGATAGAAAGAGGGGGAGAGAGAGAGATAAGTGTGCCAGGGCCTTCAGCCATTGCAAACGAACTCCAGACACATGCACCACCATGTGCATTTGGCTTACATGGGACCTGGGGAATTGAACCAGGGTTCTTAGGCTTTTCAGGCATATGCCTTAACTGCTAAGCCATCTCTCCAGCCAATAAATAAAATTTTTTAAAGAATAGATAAAGGAGTCACAGATTGGGAGGAAATATGTCAAGTCATATATATGATAAGTTTATACTACCAAGAATAAAGAACAATTGTAATTTAATGATAAAAATGAAATAATCTAACTTTTTTTTTTTCAGTTTTTTGAGGTAGGGTCTCACTCTAGCCCAGGTTAACCTGGAATGCACGAGGTAGTCTCAGGATAGCCTTGAACTCACGACAATCCTCCTACCTCTGCCTCCCAAGTGCTGGGATTAAAGGAGTGCGCCACCACAGCCGGTTTAATTTAACTTTTTATTTATTTATTTAAGAGGAAGATAAATAGTCAGAGAGAGTGGGCATGCCAGGGCCTTTATCCTCTGCAAACAAACTCCAGACACATGCGCTACCTTGTGCATCTGGCTTACCATGGGAATTGGGGAATCAAATCTGGGTTCTTAGGCTTTGCAGGCAAGTGCCTGAACCTCGAAGCCATCTCTCCAGCCTTAATCTAACTTTAAAAATGGGCAAATAAGGGCTAGAGAGATGGCTTCGTGGTTCAGGCACTTGCCTGCAAAGCAAAAAGACCCAGGTTCAATTCCCCAGTACCCACATAAGCCAGATGCACAAGGGGGCACATACATCTAGAGTTCATTTGCAGTGGCTAGAAGCCCTGGTGTGCCTATTCTCTCTCTGTATCTCTCTCTCTTTCTCTTTGCAAATAAATAAATAAATAAACAAAACTTTAAATAAATGGGCAAATAATTGAATAGATGTTTAATTAAAATACAAAAAAGGATTGTGAACATGTAAAAAGATTCTCAATATCATGTCATTAGGCAAATGCAAATAAAGAGCACAGTAAGACACTAAAATGAGGTAAATTGTTTCATTCATTTATTCAAATATCTATCTATGTATTCATCCATTCATTCAGCAATGCTAAGCATTGAACCCAAGGCCTTGTATATGCTAGACAAGGTCTGTACCTCTGAGCTACATCCAAAGCCCTAATTTGTATGCTTGAAAAGGTAATTTTGGTCTGAGAAGATGGCTCATGGGAAAGTACTTGCCACACAACTATGAAAAACAAATCTGATGTAAAAGCCAGAAGCTGTGGTGAGTTACTGTGATTCCAGTGTGATGGCTTCATTAAGTCCAGTGTGATGGGCTTCTTTAATTCCAGTGTGACGGGCTTCTGTAATCCCAGTGTGATGGGCCTCTGTGATCCCAGTGTGATGGGCTTCTGTAATTCTACTGTGATGAGCTTCTGTGATCCCAGTGTGATGGGCTTCTGTGACCCCAGTGTGATGGGTTTCTGTGATCCCAGTGTGACAGGCTTCTGTGATCCCAGTGTGACGGGCTTCTGTGATCCCAGTGTGATGAGCCTCTGTGATCCCAGTGTGATGGGCTTCTGTAATTCCAGTGTGATGGGCTTCTGTGATAACAGTGTGATTGGCTTCTGTCATCCCATTGTGGTGGGCTTCTGTAATTCCAGTGTGATGGGCTTCTGTGATACCAGTGTGATAGGCTTCTGTAATTCCACTGTGATGAGCTTCTGTGATCCCAGTGTGATGGGCTTCTGTCATCCCAGTGTGGTGGGCTTCTCTAATTCCAGTGTGATGGGCTTCTGTGATCCCAGTGTGACAGGCTTCTGTAATTCCACGGTGGTGGGCTTCTGGTGATGCCAGTAAGATGGGCTTCTTTAATTCCAGTGTGACAGGCTTCTGTAATTCCAGTGTGACGGGCTTCTGTAATTCCAGTGTTATGGGCTTCTGTGATCCCAGTGTGATGGGCTTCTGTAATTCCAGTGTGATGGGCTTCTGTAATTCCAGTGTGGTGGGCTTTTGGTGATCCCAGCACAATGGGCTTCTTTAATTCCAGTGTGGTGGGCTTCTGTAATCCCAGTGTTATGGGCTTCTGTGATCCCAGTGTGATGGGCTTCTGTAATTCCAGTGTGGTGGGCTTTTGGAGATCCCAGTTCAATGGGCTTCTGTAATCCCAGTGTGATGGGCTTCTGTAATCCCAGTGTGATGGGCTTCTGTCATCCCAGTGTGATGGGTTTCTGTGATCCCAGTGTGATGGGCATCTGTAATTCCAGTACAATGCGATTCTGTGATCCCAGTGTGATGGACTTCTGTGATCCTGGTGTGACGGGCTTCTGTAATTCCAGTGTGATGGTCTTCTGTGATCCCAGTTTGATGGACTTCTGTAATTCCAGTGTGGTGGGCTTCTGGTGATCCCAGTGCGATGGGCTTTTTTAATTCCAGTGTGATGGGCTTCTGTCATCCCAGTGTGTTGGGCTTCTTTCTTCCCAGTGTGATGGGCTTCTGTAATCCCAGTGTGATGGGCTTCTGTCATCCCAGTGTGGTGGGCTTCTGTAATTCCAGGGTGGTGGGCTTCTGTAATTCCAGTGTGATGGGCTTCTGTGATAACAGTGTGATTGGCTTCTGTCATCCCATTGTGGTGGGCTTCTGTAATTCCAGTGTGGTGGGCTTCTGTGATCCCTGTTGACAGGCTTCTTTAATTCCAGTGTGATGGTCTTCTGTGATCCCAGGGTGGTGGGCTTCTATAATTCCAGTGTGGTGGGCTTCTGTGATCCCAGTGTTATGGGCTTCTGCAATTCCACTGTGATTGGCTTCTGTGATACCAGTGTGATGGGCTTCTGTAATTCCAGTGTGACGGGCTTCTGTAATTCCAGTGTGATGGGCTTCTGTGATCCCAGTGTAATGGGCTTCTGTGATCCCAGTGTGGTGGGCTTCTGCAATTCCACTGTGATGGGCTTCTGTGATCCCAGTGTGGTGGGCTTCTGTAATTCCAGTGTGGTGGGCTTCTGTGATCCCAGTGCGATGGACTTCTTTAATTCCAGTGTGATGGGCTTCTGTAATTCCAGTGTGACAGGCTTCTGTAATCCCAGTGTGATGGGCTTCTGTGATCCCAGAGTGGTGGGCTTTTGTGATCCCATTGTGGTGGGCCTTTGTGATCCAAGTATGGTGGGCTTTTGTAATCCTAGTGTGATGGGGCTCTATAATCCCATTGTGATGGGCTTCTGTGATCCCAGTGTGGTGGGCTTCTTTAATCCTAGTGTGATAGGATTTTGTAATCCCAGTGTGGTGGTCTTCTGGGTCCCAGTGTGGTGGGCTTCTGTGATCCCAGTGTGATGGGCTTCTGGAATCCTACTGTGGTGGGCTTCAGCAATCCCAGTGTGGAGGCCTTCTGTAAATCCAGTGTGGTGCTCTTCTGTAATCCCAGAGTGGTGGGCTTCTGTGATCCCAGTGTGGTGGGCTTCTGTGATCCCAGTGTGGTGGGCTTCTGTGATCTCAGTGTGGTGGGCTTCTGTGATCTCAGTGTGGTGGGCTTCTGTGATCCCAGTGGACCTATGTGGAGAGGAGAGAGGCAGCATCATAGGAATTTTCTAGTGGATTACAATGAAAGACCGTGCTCCAAACAATGTGGAAGGTGAAGATTGGCCTGAAAGTTGTCCTCTGACCCCCCCCCACATGCACCATGAAGGGCATGCATCTGTACTCACACACATGAACATGGACACACACCCATACACATGATAACTAAATAAATAAAAACGGTAATCTTGGCTGGATGTGGTGGCACCAGGTGGGGAGGACAGCCTACAAGTATTGAGTTCCAAGTTAGCCTGGGCTAAGGTGGGACCCTACATTGAAAATTAAAAAAAAAAAAAGGTAATCTTTATGGTATGTAAATATACCTCAAGTTTTAAAACAACTTTTAAAAAGAAGGGGGAGGGCCTGGAGAGATGGCTTAGTAGTTAAGGTGCTTGCCTGCAAAGCCTAATTACCTGGGTTGGATTCCCCAGCATAAAGCCAAATGTAGTGGCACATGCATGTGGAGTTTGTTTGTAGTGCCTGAGGCCCTGATGTGCCCATTCTCTCCTGCTCTGTCTCTCTTTTCTCTATCTCTCTTCTTGCAAATAAATAAAAAAAAAAAATCTTTTAAAAGATGGGGGGGAGAGATGGCTTAGCAGTTAAGCGCTTGCCTGTGAAGCCTAAGGACACTGGTTCGAGGCTCGATTCCCCAGGACCCACAGAAGGCAGATGCACAAGGGGGCACATGTAGTTGAAGTTCGTTTGCAGTGGCTGGATGCCCTGGTGCACCTATTCTCTCTCTCTCTCTCCCTCTCTGCCTCTTTCTCTGTCTGTTGCTCTCACGTAAGGAAGTAATAATTAAAATTTAAAATAAGATAAAGGGGGGAATATAATATTCTGTGAGATGATTCTTGAGGTCTTTGAGGTGGGGTCTGTGGACCCAGGCTGAAGTTGAAGAGCTTGTTATATATGTGAAGGTGACCCTGAGTTCCTGGGTGCTGGGATTAGAGACATGTGCCACCATGCCTGGTCCTGAGGATGAGCCTCAGGGTTTTGGGCATGCTAGGCAAACACTGTATCAACTGAGCTTCATCAAACCTAATTGTTAAGTTCTTTGCTTATTTTTTTTTAAAATACTTTTTTATTTGAGTGACAGAGCATGCCAGAGCCTCCTGTTGCTGCAAATAAACTCCTGACACATGTGCCACTTTGTGAATCTGGCTTTATGTGGATACTGAGGACTCCAACCTGGGCCATCAGGCTTTATAAGCAAGTGCCTTTTAATTGCTGAGCCATCTCTTCACCCCCCAATTGTTAAATCACTGACCAATACATTTAACTCAAATTTCTCTACTAATATCAGAATTAAACAGCATATAACCACACTTCTTTTCTATTGTCTCCACAGCATGAGAAATTTGATGAACTTTTTCTCTCGTATTTTCCTCTTGACAACCTAGGTTTTGTTGTTGCTGACAATCATGGGAATAATATATAATTACTACTTGTTGGATACTAAGTACCATGTTTGTCTTATATGCACTATTTTGTTTTTCTCAAGCTCTTAACTACTATCTCATATTACTGTCTGGCTATTCAGGTTTTTTTTTTTAATTTTTTTAATTTTTGTTTTTTCAAGTTAGGGTCCCACTCTAGCTCAGGCTGACCTGGAGTTC
The DNA here is from genome assembly GCF_020740685.1 of Jaculus jaculus. NCBI lineage: Eukaryota > Metazoa > Chordata > Mammalia > Rodentia > Dipodidae > Jaculus > Jaculus jaculus. Next base: position 158,399,505 of record NC_059106.1, read on the forward strand.
ACTATGTTGTCTCAGACTGGTCTTGACCTCAGGTGAATCTCCTATCTCTGCCTTCAGAATGTTGGGATTAAAAGCATGTACCCCCATTCCCAACAGTATTTTCTATCTTAAGCCTTCTGCAGACAATTTTCAATTAAACCATACCACCATACTATCAATGATTTTGAAAATTAAAATTAAATTAAAATTTTTAAAGTTTTCTCATACATTTGAGAGAGACAAGAGGCAAAGAAAGAGTGAGTATGGACACAACAAAGCTTCCAGACATTAAAAATGAACTGCAGACCCTCTGGAGCAGCACTTTGTACATCTGCCATTATGTGAGTACTGGGGAATGGAACCTGGGTTGTCAGGCTTTGCAAGCAAGCATCTCTAACCACTGAGCAATCTGTCTAAGCCTTAAAACTAATCTCTTAAAGGGCACCATTTTGGTTGGTTCTTTGTCATCAATTTTATCTCTTGGTGGTGGTGGGGTTCCTTCTCATTCTGTTTTGTTTGATTCTCCTCTTCTTCTTGACACCTAAGTATATGGACCCCCAAGAACAGGTTCAGATCTCTCTTCACTTACACCTGACACCTTTAAGAGATCTCATCACCTCAACACTACCTTTTGTAGAGAAGTCTAGTTCCAGATTCCTACCTCCAATCCTAACCTGTCTCCTGAAGTACCTCTCCCAATTTGGCATCTCTACTTGATGTCCAAAGCATCTCAAACTCACCACGTCCCAAACCACAGTTCCTGCCTCTCTCCTTCTATGGTCTGGCTTTGGTGTTCTCCATCTCTGTGAATGGCACCCCTGTCACCCAGTTCCTCAGGGCAAACATTCTGAACCAAATTGGTAAGACTGGGCATGTAGCTCAGTGGTACAGCACTTAACCAGCATGCCCATGGCTCCAGATTCAGTCCTCGCCACAACAAAACAGAAGTCTGAGTCTTCTTGTTCTCTGACACTATTTTCCTATGCTGTCCATCCATAACTAGTGCCACTGGGTCTCCCTGCAAAGCACCCCTTCAATTACTGTCCAGTATCACCCTGGTCCACTCATCTCTTCCAGATGACCACAGTGGACTTAAACTGTCTGATTCTTTCCCCTCTGTAATCTTGTCTTCACCGTGAAGACAGAGCGAGTCTTCTGGTTATTAACTCCGTCATGCTGGAAGAGGACCGGAAGTCCAGGGTCTACAGAGCTGCAGCCGTCTGGCTCTTGAGTACCTTTTCCATCCCATTTTGCACTTCTTTTCTTTTTATACTCACCAGGCTCCAGCTTCATTGGCATTCTTTTTTTTTTGAGGTAGGGTTTCACTCTGGCTCAGGCTGACCTGGAATTCACTATGTAGTCTCAGGGTGGCCTCGAACTCATGGCAATCCTTCTACCTCTGCCTCTGAGTGCTGGGATTAAAGGCGTGTGCCACCATGCCCGGCTTTCATTGGCATTCTTATTGCATCTCTGCTCTTCTGAGGCTGCCTCTGCCTTGATGCTAGTTGAAACATTCTCGTGGTACCCTCCCTCTCATTTCCATCTCTGCTCCAGGGTGTTTCCTCAGATGCGCCCTCTCTCCCCACAACCATCTCTGATAACAGCTCCTTCCACCCACTATCTCTTTACCCTCCACTACTTTTCTTCATAGCACATAGTAGTTGCTCATAAGAATGCTGATGGGATGTGAGGATGATGTCTTTTTAAAGAAATATTTTTTGTTTATTTATTTGAGAGAGATATATAGAAATAAGAAGGTAGAGAAAGAGAGAGAGAGAGAGAGAATGGGCATGCCAGGGCTTCCAACCACTACAAATGAACTCTAGATGCATGTGTCCCCTTGTGTGTCTGGCTTACGTGGGTCCTGGGGAATCAAACCTGGGTCCTTTGGCTTTGCAGGCAAGCGCCTTAACAACTAAGTGATCTCTCAAGCCCATCATTTTTTTTAAAAGCATTTATTTATTTATTTGAGAGAGAGAGAGAAAGAGGTAGAGAGAGAGAAAGAGAATGGGCACACCAGGGCCTCCAATCACTGCAAACAAACTCCAGATGCAGGTGCCACCTTGTGCATCTGGCTTACATGGGTCCTGGGGAATCAAACCTGGGTCCTTTGGTTTTGCAGACAAATGCCTTAGCCACAAAGCCATCTTCTCCAGCCCATAACGTCTTGTTTACTCACCCCTGTGTCCCTGACAGCACCTAGAATGGTGCTCACCATCAGAGGAAAATGAGGGACATCAGTACTGACTGCACAGTCACTGTCCTGGGCCTGAAGATCACCATTGCCCTGTTGGTTGCATCACTTTATTTTTTTTTAATTTTTTTTTAAATTTATTTATTTATTTATTTGAGAGCGACAGACACAGAGAGAAAGACAGATAGAGGGAGAGAGAGAGAATGGGCGCGCCAGGGCTTCCAGCCTCTGCAAACGAACTCCAGATGTGTGTGCCCCCTTGTGCATCTGGCTAACATGGGACCTGGGGAACCGAGCCTTGAACCGGAGTCCTTAGGCTTCACAGGCAAGCGCTTAACCACTAAGCCATCTCTCCAGCCCTGGTTACATCACTTTAAATGAATTATTCTTGCCAGTTTCTTTAGCTATACAACGGGGGCAATAATTGTACCTATTCCTGTTGGTGCTGGAAAAATAAGCAGGACATGATGAGTTGTTTTAAGTAGAAATGGTTTTAGAGTAAGACCTCAGTAAATGTCTACTATTATTACTGTTACATACTAGATTTTCTGATGTTTTGATTCTTTTTTTTTCCTATATAATATATGTGGTACAGAAATGTGTGTGTGTGTGTGTGTGTGTGTGTGTGTGTGTGTGTGTGTGTACTAGAGATTGATGTCAGGTAGCTTTCTTAGCCATTCTCCACCTTATTTATTGAGACAAGATCTCTCCCTGAACCTGGAGTTCACCAGTTTGGCTAGACTAGCTGGCCAGCGAGCCCCAGATGTCTTGCATGTGGCTCCCCAGCACTGTGATCACCGGTGGGCGCCGTCACAGCTGCCTGGCACTTGCGTGAACGCTGGGGTCTGACTGCGGGTCCTCATGCTTCCACAGCAAGCACTTTCCCAACTGAGCCGTCTCCCTGGCTTTAAGGCTTTGTCTGGTTAGAGTGCATCCTTAGATAATGTTCTTGTGAAGAGTAAGGGAGGGCTGGAGAGATGGTTTAGCGGTTAAGTGCTTGCCTGTGAAGCCCAGGGACCCCGGTTCGAGGCTTGATTCCCCAGGACTCACATAAGCCAGATGCACAATGTGGCGCATGCGTCTGGAGCTCATTTGCGGTGGCTGGAGGTCCTGGCGCGTCCATTCTCTCTCTATCTGCCTCTCTCTGTCTGTCGCTCTCAAATAAATCAATAAAAATAAATGAAAACATATTTTAAAGAGTAGGGAAATGGTGGAAATGGGGAATGAGGGTTATTTAGCTTTTCCTTGGATCGTCCCACATTTGCCCCTAGCTCCACACCCGTTAGCTAGTCTATTCAGTTCACACAAGCTCTCCCCTTTCTTGTCATCCTTATTCTCATTTTCATGAGATAACTCTGGAAAAATCTTCAGAGAGAATCTGGGGTGGTATGTAATCTGAGTTGTTACCCAACATTCCCGTTTCCCTGATATGATCATACACGAGTCACAGCTTGACAGGGAGGAGAGTTCTAAGATTCCTTCAGAATTTTAGCTGTTGGTTTCACTCATCCAGCACTTGGTGAGCTTGTCAAGGTCTGTCCCTAGTGTACCATCTTTGAAGTTGGGTTTGGAAGGGTGAAGGGTTTTCTCTTCAGCTCCGGGAGTCAGAAATTTCACCCTGACATGTTTTATTGACTGTCTCTTTAGTATTACTCCCTCCCGTTTAGAGGGTCCTTTGATGTTAAGATCAAGTATTTCTTTAGTACAGAGAATTTGTACTTTATTATTTATTAGATTATGCCTCCAAGTGAATTATTATCTGTTATAACTCAGTTTAGTGGTTGACTGTTAGGTCTCTCTTCATGTCTCATATTTTAGTTTTAAGATGTCCATTTATTTGATTTTCATTTTTGGAGCTTTGTAAAAAAAAAAAAAAAAGGCTATTGTTGCATTGAGTTTTAGAATTCCAGGTCAGCCAGGGCTAGAACGAGACCCTACCTCCAAGAACCACCCCCCCAACCCAAGATAGCTTCTTCATATTCAAAGCTTGCTTTTGGAGGTCAGGTTACTTCCCCTAAATCAATGAAGATGAAAGCAAGAATAATTGAAGGTCTCTCCCATTTTATGTAGCTTTCTTGAAGTACTTATGGTTTTATTTATTTATTTTTTTCAAGTTAGGGTTTTGCTCTAGCCCAGGCTGACCTGGAATTCACTATGTAGTCTCAGGGTGGCCTTGAACTTACAGAGATCCTCTGTTGCAGTCTGGTTCACATTGCTGGTAGAAATCACCCAACCAAGAGCAGCTTGTGGGAAAAAGAGGTTTATTTTGGCTTACAGGCTTGAGGGGAAGCTTCATGATGCAGGAGAAAACAATGGCATGAGCAGAGGATGGACATCACCCCCTGGCCCACATAAGGTGGACAACAGGAACAGAAGAGTGTGCCAAACACTGGCATGGGGAAACTGGCTATAACACCCACAAGCCCGCCCCCAACAATACACTGCCTCCAGGAGGCTTTAGTTTCCAATTGCCATCAGCTGGGGAACCTAACATCCAGAGCACCTAAGTTTATGGGGGATACCTGAATCAAACCACCACATCCTCCTACCTCTGCCTCCCAAGTGCTGAGACTGAGTGCTGGGATTAAAGGCATGTGTCACCATGCCTGATAAAGTACTTAGCTTTTAACATCTCCACTGGCTCTGTAAATGGGTTTGCCAGCCTGTCGCACTAGACTTGTGCACTATAGGATAAAATTGGGACTTCTGGAACTGTCCTCCATTTTAACCCACACTGTATACATTGTATTTGGGCAGTTTTTGTCAGTGTTTGTGATAAGGGTTGGAATTTTTCCTAATTCTAGTTAGAAAGAATTATTATGCATATTCTCATTTCATTTTGCCTATTTTCCTCTGTAGGGATGGTAACAAGAATTTTTATGCACTGTAATTTCAATTTCATGTTTACTATGTAAATACATCAAGTTCACACCTTAATACTACCATGGAGAATGGTATAAAAGGTGATGTTCTTTTGTTTTGGATTAACATATGGATAGTTTTATTTGTACACTTATTTACCCAGTCTTAGCATGTTCACTATTTCATTAAAAATGCTTCTTTCTCGGGCTGGAGAGATGGCTTAGCGGTTAAGCGCTTGCCTGTGAAGCCTAAGGACCCCGGTTCGAGGCTCGGTTCCCCAGGTCCCGCGTTAGCCAGATGCACAAGGGGGCGCATGCATCTGGAGTTCGTTTGCAGTGGCTGGAAACCCTGGCGCGCCTATTCTCTCTCTCTCTCTGCCTCTTTCTCTGCCTGTCACTCTCAAATAAATAAATAAAAATAACAACAACAAAAAAATTTAAAAAAAAAATGCTTCTTTCTCAATTTCTGATTCATGACGTTTGTGTGATATGGAGTTTACATGTACTGTAGGATTAATCAGTTATCTTGGAGACATGATCTTTTTAAAAAAATATTTTGTTATTTATTTATTTATTTGAGAGAGAGAGAGAGAAAGAAGCAAAAACATAAAGACGGAGAGAGAGAGAGAGAATGGGTACACCAGGGCCTCCAGCCACTGCAAACAAACTGCAGATGCATGTGCCCCCTTGTGCATCTGGCTTCATAGGCAAGCACCTTAACGGCTAAGCCATCTCTCCAGCCTGGAGACATGACCTTTGAATGAGCACTTATATATAATTGTTACCATCCAAGAGCAATGGAAGGTTCATAAATGTCTGTTCTTGTCTTTATGCTCAGAAATCACATAGTTTGGGTGAGGAACAATAAAACAACAACAAAAACAAACAAACAAAAACAGTGTATAAGAGAACTGTGGTGATTTGATTCAGGTGTCCCCATAACCTCTTGTGTTCTGAATGCTTGGTCCCCAGCTGGTGGCAGTTTGAGAATTGGAATCTTGCTGGAAGTATGTTGTTAGGGGCAGCCTTATGGGTATTACAGTCAGTTTTCCCTGGCCAGTGTTTGGCACACTCTCCTGCTGCTGTTGTCCATCTGATGTTGGTCAGCAGGTGATGTCCATCCTGCTCATGCCATGCTTTTTCCCTGCCATCATGGAGCTTCCCCTCTAGTCTGTAAGCCAAAATAAACAACTTTCCTCCCATCAGCTGCTTTTGGTCAGGTGCTCTCTGCCAGCAATGCGAAGTTGACTTCAACAAGAACAGATTGAGATATTGTGACAAAAAAAAATATATGTGTGGAGAGGAGGTGAATCAGTGAGGTATGGGATAGTCATCAAATCCTACATGGAGACCATGGTACCTTACGTAAAGCCATGACGGGTGAATGTGGCTTGAAAAGGTAAAGAAATGACAGAGACAACCAAGGAACAGATGTTTCTGTGACAGTCAAGATCCAAGCCTGATTACCTTTAAAGTAGACCGCCAGAGTAATGAGCTAAAAAAAAGTCACTACAAACTGGGCGTGGCGGTGCACGCCTTTAATCGCAGCATTTGGGAGGCAGAGGTAGGATTGCCATGAGCTCAAGGCCATCTTGAGATTCCATAGTGAATTCCAGCTCAACCTGGGCTAGAGTGAGACCCTACCTTGAAACACCCCCCTCCAAAAAAAAGTCACTACAGGTCCTGTAGACTTTCTAAAACCTGAAGGAGGTGATGAAGCAACTTTAATGCCAAAAATGAAATGAGGAAGAAGTTTCTAGAAAAACTCCACCTATCAAAGTAGACTTGTGAAAAACAGATTATCTGAATAGCTGGTAGAGAAGCAGAACCTATTTTTTAAAGCTTTTTCTGAAAGAAAACTGTACTTTGAAGGTTTTAGCCAAGAACTCTTATACATATTTATGGAAGAAATGATACCAATCTTATATAAGTAGTCACAGAAGATAGAAAAAGAAGAATCTCCCAAACTTTCCAAATATGAGAAGGTATAACCTCAATGTAAAAATTTATCAGGACATTACCATAGAGGAAAAGTCCAGTCACTCATGTGGTAGCACCTGCATGCAAAAACCTAAATGTCAGCCAGTCAGACTCAACTGTGTAAGACAGCATTGCAATCAGATTAAATTGATCCCAGAAATGACATTATAAAATCAATCATAGCACTTCAGCACAGTAACACAATAAATAACTGATAACTATCCCAGAGATTAAGAAGAAAAAGAGGGTTGGAGGGATGGCTTAGCGGTTAAGGCATTTGCCTGCAAAGCCAAAGGACCCAGGTTCAATTCCTCAGGACCCACGTTAGCCAGATGCACAAGGGGTGAACCCATCTGGAGTTCATTTGCAGTGGCTGGTGGCCCTGGCGTGCCCATTCTCATTCTCTCTCTCTCTTCCTCTTTTTCTGTCGTAAATAAATAAAATAAAAATATTTAAAAAATACATAAACTTAAAATTTTTTTTTAAAGAATCCAAATAAATAGTGGGGTGTGGCCATGTGCATGTAACCCCATTCCTGAAGGGTTGCAGAGATCCAGCGAGCTCCAGGCTCAGTGAAGGACTTTAGCTTAACTGGTCTTGGTGGCTCACGTCTTTAATCCCAGCACTCGGGAGCTGAACTAGGAGGATTGCTGTGACTTTGAGACTACAGAGTCAATTCCAGACCAGCTTGGGCTACAATGAGACCTACCTCAAAAAAAAAAAAATAAAATAAAAATAAACAAATAAAAAAAATAAAATAAATCTAACTCAAAAAAAATGGATCAAATAAAAGGGATAAAGGAGTGGGGGTGGGAAGTGATGGCTCGATGATTAAAGGCTCTTGCTTGCAAAGCCTGATGATGCAGGTTTGATCCCCCAGTACCCATGTAAAGCCAGATGCACAAAGTGGTGCATAACTCTGGAATTCGTTTGCAGTGGCAAAGAGCCCTGGTGTGCTAATAGTTTCTGTCTGTCTGTCTGCCCCTCCCTCCCTTTCTCTCTCTCTCTCTCACACACACACATGGTGGTGCATGCCTTTAAGCCCAGCACTTGGGAGGCAGAGGTAGGTGGATCACTATGATTTTGATGCCACCCTGAAACTACATAGTAAATTCCAGGTCAGCTTGAGCTAGAGAGAGTGCAACCCTGCTGCCTCAAAAAAAAAAAAAAAAAAAAATAAGAGAGAGAGAGAGAGAGATAGAGAGAGAGATAGAATGTGACAATTGACATTCTGCTTGGGCCACACACATCTGCATATACACATACTGTGGTGGTTTGATTCAGGTGTCCCCCATAAACTTAGGTGTTGTGAATGCTAGGTTCCCAGCTGATGGATATTTGGGAATTAATGCCTCCTGGAGGGAGTGTATTGTTGGGGGCGGGCTTATGGGCTTTATAGCCAGTTTCCCCATGCCAGTGTTTGGCACACCCTCCTGTTGCTATGGTCCATCTTATGTTGGCCAGGGGGTGATGTCCACCCTCTGCTCATGCCATCGTTTTTCCCTGCCATCATGGAGCTTCCCTCGAGCCTGTAAGCCAAAATAAATCTCTTTTTCCCAGAAGCTGCTCTTGGTTGGGTGATTTCTACCAGCAATGTGAACCGGACTGCAACACATACACATGCACTACATAAGCAAAAAAAAAAAAATCATAGAAAATTAGTCATGGAAGAGAACTACCCTTATCCTATAACCGTTAAGGGAAAAAATTGGAGGCAAAAAATGTTTGATAAAATTTGTCATTCATTAAAAAATTCTTAGAAAACTAGCCAGGGGCATGGGGGCACACGCCTTTAACCCAGCACTCAGAGGCAGAGGTAGGAGGATCTCTGTGAGTTCAAGGCCACCCTGAGACTACATAGTGAATGCCAGGTCAGCATGGGCTAGAGTGAAACCCCACCTCAAAAAAACAAACAAACAAACAAACAAAAAAAACAAACAGAAAAAAAATCTTAGAAAACCAGTCACTTCCTACAACTTCCTCTAATCCTATAAAAACTATCAAGGGGGAACAAAGCAATAAACAAACAAGAAACTTACTGGTGGAATGTTACATTTTCAGTTTGACTACCATGGTCTTAATTTCAAGAGGCTTCTAAGTGGATGTCTGTGACAGGAAGGGACCTCAGGAAGTCAACAGTGACACCACACTGTGTCATAAAGACCAGGGCAGAGGCAAACACAGGTGCTGGAGGTGCAGAGGGAGAGCGCGAACATCCGCAGCGGCTGGCTGGGGACAGGGTGTCAAGAGGATTTCATGAGCAGCCTGCGAAGGCGAACGAGCTGGAAAGAACACATAACCACCCACAGGAAGAGCAGGGAGAGAATATGAGGCTGGGGAATCCACTTGTCACTGCCGGGGAGATGCCGTGCTTTGGGGAACCATTAAGGTCATAGGCATTATAGTGTGGCTCAAGGGGGGGATGCGGGACGGATGGAACTGGGTGTGCACAGAAGAGCCATCCCCAGGTGACCTTGAGTAGCTGCATATCCCACATCCGCTCTCTCCCCACCCCCATGTAAACATTTGCTGAATGAGTGAATAAAGGAATGAATGGATTTGGAACCCTACCTTCAAGAATCCCTTGATCCAGGAGGCAATTAGATTTTTTTTTTTTTCTTTCTTCGAGGTAAAGTTTCACTCTAGTCCAGGCTGACCTGGGATTCACTTTGTAGCCTCAGGGTGGCCTTGAACTCACAGTGATCCTACCTCTGCCTCCTGAGTGCTGGGATTAAAGATGTGCGTCACCACCACTGCCAGGCTTTTGCTTAGTGTTTTTGTTTGTTTGTTTTGTTGGGGTTTTAAGCAGCAAGGCAACCTGAACATATGCTGTTCTGCAGGGAGGGAGGCTCAGAGCTCCAGGGGAAAGGCCCCGGTCAGCAAGCAAGTGTGCGCCCTGGAGTGAGCTTGGAGGAAGGGTTAGGTAGATGTGGGAAGTGATGGAAAACAGCCCGAGAAGAGATCCGAGAGGGAGACCTCCAGTTCAGGCACAGAGGTGGTCCTGGGGACCCATAGAAGGGATCATCAGGGTCATCCAGATCTGGGTTAGCCACGATTACAGTTTCAGGGATCCACCGTCAGAAGCAAAGGGACCTTACCATTTTTACCTTGTCCGGTAAAAGAGTGACCCATGAGGTGGAACACAGAAAATATAAAACCCAGGCAGAATGAGGTGGGAGAAGCCCAGCAGGGAGAGGGCCCTAGAACCCCCTTTTTATATGGTCCCCGGGTGAGGCACGGCGTGGGGTGGCCTCCTGGACCTGTGGGTTGGGGCAGTTTCACCTTTGAGTAACTTTCCATGCCACCTTCCAGCTTTTCCTTTAAATAGTATGCCCCTGGGGTCCCGGCCTTCACCTGCCCTTGCCTGTAATTCTCCACCCTGCTGGTCCCTGCCCTCATCAGCCGTGTGGGGTGGTGCCTCTGCCCCCACCCCATGCACGTGAGCAAGGGCATGTCTAGACTCATGACTCATTCTTTTGGCACAGAGCCACATACAATTCAGGCATTTCCAGTCATCTCTATTTCCTCTTCCTGTATCTTTTGACCTCTTACCCTAGTCCCAGATAAATTTTATTGCTAGTTTCTAAATCCTGAGAAAATTAGGATCCTTGCTGCTCAGGCCTCAGTTTCCCCTAGTTCTGAGGTGAGCTCTACATTGCTGGTGCCCTTTTCAAAAAAGCCCTGTGAGGGCTGGAGGGATGGCTTAATGGTTAAGGCGTTTGCCCCTAAAGCCAAAGGACCCAGGTTCGATTCTCCAAGACCCATGTTAGCCAGATTCACAAGGGGGAGCACGCATCTAGAGTTCGTCTGCAGTGGCTGGAGGCCCTGGTATGCCCATTCTCTCTCTCTCTTTCTCTGTGAAATAAATAAAAATAATTAAAAAAAAAAAAGCCCTGTGATAACAGGTACAGAGAAGCTCTTTAGTTATAAAAGGAAATTAAGTTATAAAAAGGAGTGAAAGAATGTGAGCAGAAATGTCCAAGAGCGAAGGGAGGTAATATTCCTTTCATAGCAGTTAAAAAAAAAAAGTAAAAAAAAAAAGTGGTGAAAGTTCTTTAAGACCATAGACATGGGTTGGAGAGATGGGTCAGTGGTTAAGATGCTTGTCTGCAAAGCCTAACAGCCTGGGTTCAGTTCCCCAGTACCCATGTAAAGCCAAATGCACAAAGTGGCACATGCACCTGGCATTGGTTTGCGGTGGTAAGAGGCCCTGGCATGCCCCCACCCCCCGCGCCGTGAGTGTGTGTCTTCTCTCTTTCTCTGCTTTCAAGTAAATAACTGAAATTATTTAAAAAGAAAGAAATGCCCAAGAGCAGGGGGAAAATAGGTAGCATTCCTTTCATAGCAATTTTAAAAACTAGTGGTGAAGGTTCATTAAGAACATTGACACGGGGCTAGAGAGATGGCTAAGTGGTTAAGGCACTTGCCTGCTAAGCCTAAGGACCCAGGTTCAATTTCCCAGTACCCACGTAAGCCAGATGCACATGTGTCTGGAGTTTGTTGGCAATGGCTGGAGGCTCTGGCATACCCTATCTGCCTCTCTTTTCCTGTGTGCCTCTCAAAAATAAATAAATGAAATCATTTAAAAAGGAACCTAGACATGGGCTGGAGAGATGGCTCCATGATTAAGGTGCTTGCCTGCAAAGCCTAAGGGCCAAATGCACAAAGTGGTACATGCATCTGCAGCTGGTTTGCAGTGGCAAGAGGTCCTGGTGTGTCCTTCCTCTCTCTCTGTCTCTCTCTGCATGCAAATAAACAATAAAATATTAAAAAACATAGACATCCTCACAATTAGGTATCAAAGGGAAGAATGGAATGCAAAATTATGCTTTCATTGTTATTACAGTGGTATAAATATACATCTATATCTATATCTATATTCATATATATATATATAAAATCAGTCTTGAAAGGAAAGTCTAGAATGCCAGTAGTGGCACTGCTTATATTGTTAGAGCACAGGCATTTCTTTTTTAAAATTTTTTAAAATTTCCCGAACTTTCAATAATGAGCTTATCTTAATCTTACAACAGAAAAATGCAGATAAACGAGAAGAGCAATCTTTCAAAATTCTCCCTTCTCTTCTAGGATTTTCTTGTCCTCAGCCCATCCTGCTGCTGGCCTCTGATTTTTGGGCTTTATCTGTTTATCTGGGGAGGTTGACAGAGGCTCAGGGCAGGGCTTTTCTCTGGGAACCAGACTCCCTCCCTGGGGTGGTGCAGGCGGGCCCCTGTTATGGGACGTGGACTCTTAAAATTGGTGGAAACAATTAAATAGAGGCTTTATAGCCTTCAGTCAGTAAAAGAACAGGGAAGCTACCAGAAAATTCTTGAGGCCTGTTTCCCACAACATACTCCTGACAATAGTTAGGGAGCCTCCAGGGTGTGGCTTATAAGGGATGTGACACTTGGCGTGCTATGGTCATTCGGGGACCTGCAAGCTCTAAGGAATCAATGCCATTGAGGCCAGGGGTGTCTTCTCAGGCAAACATTAGAGCGGCAAGCCAGCAGCTGGCTAAGAAGGGCACATTAGCCATGGCGAGTCGCCTGTCCTTCCTGACAGCTTTCAGAGGCTGGTACCACACCTGGAAGATCTGTTGGCAAGAGAAAAGAGGCAGGGGTCTGGATGGTGATGGTGCAGTGTATCAGGGACCCAGATGCAGGAATAGGACAGCCAGTGCTGTAGCTGACCCTATATGGGATGGATGATTTACACCTGAGAAGACCCTCTGCCAGCTCTGGGGTGGAAGACCTCAAGCTGTCTTTTGTTCCCTGAAGGCTGTATGTCTGTCAGGTCCCCCAAAAAGGATGATGCTAAAGGGACATGACATTAGGAAATGAGACCATGGCCAAGAAGTGATCGATTGACACCATCATCACAAATGGAACCCATGGCTCTGAGGCTAATGCATTAATTTTTTTTCCTTTCCAAATTATCCTTTGAAATCCTGCTGTTTATTTTCTTCTCATTTTCTCCCTTTTCTTTTGTAAACTCGTTTTTTTTTTTTTGAGACAGTCTTTTGTAGTCCATTGCCCCAAATTTATTATGTAGCAGAGAGTAACCTTGAACTCTTAATCCTCCTGTCTCTACCTCCTAAGTATTGGGATTACAGCCTGCACTAACACATCCAGTTTTTTGAGGCTCTGGGAGTCAAACCCAGGGATATTTTGCATGTTAGCCAAGCACTCTGTCAACTGAACTACATTCCCTGCCCACTTTTTGTTTTCTTTCTTTTCTTTTTTTTTCGAGGTAGGGTCTCACTCTGGCCCAGGCTGACCTGGAATTTACTATGTAGTCTCAGGGTGGCCTTGAACTCACGGTGATCCTCCTACCTCTGCCTCCCGAATGCTGGGATTAAAGATGTGCACCACCATGCCCGGCTTGTTTTCTTTCTTTCCTTCCTTCTCTCTTTCTTTCTTTCTCTCTTCCTCCCTTCCTTCCTTCCTTCCTTCCTTCCTTCCTTCCTTCCTTCCTTCCTTCCTTCCTTCCTTCCTTCCTTCCTTTCTTTCTTTCTTTCTTTCTTTCTTTCTTTCTTTCTTTCTTTCTATGAAAGAGAGAGCAGGAGAGCCAGAGTGAGAAAGAAAGAGAGGGAGAGAATTGGTGTGTCAAGGCCTCAGCCACTGAAAACAAACTCTACACACGTACACCACCTTGGGCATCTGGTTTAAGTGGATTCTGGGGAGTTGAACCTGGGTCCTTAGGTTTCACAGACAAGCACCTTAACTGCTAAACCATCTCTCCAGCCCCACTTTTTGCTTTCCTTGCCTTTGCATTCTAAAGAAAATCTACAACTAGATGATTAAGATATTAACTGCAATTTCAGGAGAATGTAATCTTCCTTGGGATTACTGAACCCAGAACGTAGATAACATCAGAACATGTATCAAAGAAACGGGCCACTGCAGGTCCATGATTTCTTCTAGCGCTGACCATGTCTGTGGTTAAAAAATACACTTCTGGGCTGGAGAGATGTCTTAGTGGTTAAGGTGCTTGCCTGTGAAGCCCAAGGACCCAGGTTCAATTCTCCAGCACCCACATAAGCCAGATGCACAAGTTTTTTTTGCACTGGCTAGAGGCCCTGGCATGCCTATTCTCTCTCTCTCTCAATATCTGCCTCTCTGTCTCTCTTTCAAAGAAATTAATTAAATATATTTTCAAACACACACACACACTTCCTGGTGGCTGGGAAAAGAGCTCAGTCAGTAAAGTGCTTGCCTTTCAAGCATAAGGACCTAAGTTAGACCACCAGAACCCACACTGAAAAACTCTGGGTGTGTGGTATGTGTTTATAACTCCAGCACTGGAGGAGGCAGAGACAGGTGAGCTGTTGGGGCTCACTGGTCAGTCAGCTTAATCTTCTTGGTGAGTACCAAGCTTGTGAGAATTCCTGTATCCAGAAAGAAGGGAAGAAAAAAAGGAAGTAGGGAGGAAGAAAGAGAGAGAAAAAGGGTGGATGATACCCGAGGAATGACACCCGAGGTTGTTGTTTGGTGGTCTCCACATGCATATTCTCTCTCTCTCTCTCTCTCTCTCTCTCTCTCTCTCTCTCTCTCTCAAAATCTCCAGCATCAGCTCTTCCCTGGTGGTTGCTGGCTGTGATGATTCTTAGGACCACAGTCCTGCCATTTTCCCATCAGCTAGCCCTTCTCGTTCTCTACCATGACCTTGCTTGTCCACTCATTGGCTTCCCCTGTGCAGCCTGTGGATGATGCTATTACCCTCAGGTTGAGGCCCCAGGCCTCCAGCTGGACCCCGGTCTCCTCTTGTCTCCCCCTCTAGGGACTCAGCCTAGTCAAAGGCTCTAGGTGTCACCCCAAAGTTGAGACCCAGGTTGAGGCCCTTAGTACCCTATTTAGAGGAGATCCCTGCCTTTCTGTGTGAGGGGTCAGGACCCAGTTGTGATGAGACCAAGGCCCAGACTCCACAGCTAGCATTTTCCAAGGCCACTTCTAACCACGAGTATCAAAGACTAAATTCAGGGAGCCAGGCCTGTTTCAGACACTGTATGTTTAGAAACTCGCTGACGCTTCGCAGCAGCCCGTGGGCTACAGCCATTACCTCTCTCATTTTAGACAGGCTACATGACATGGCTGATGTCACACAGGGCCTAGGTGGAACTGGGGCAGCTTGATTCCAAAGTCCACCTTCTCCACCAGGATGCTACATTGCTGCTGACCAAACCCTGTTTCCCTGTCACACCACCTCCCTTTCTGTCACCAGGGTCTGTCCAGTGGCACGGAACAAGAACCCCGAAGTCACCGTTGATATCTTCCCCTTTGGGTTTTCAATGTCACCAGAAGCCCAGGTGTTAGAAGCTTGGTCTCCACAGGTGGGAGCTGGCAGAAACATTAAAATGTAAGATCTCTGGGTTCGATTTCCAGAAATCTCCTTCCCAAAGAGATGAGGTCCACTGAGAAGTCACTGGGGGGTGTGGTCTCACTCAGGGACCAGAGAACTGCTGGAGCTGGTGAACAGCACCCTCCAAAGTCAGTAAGAGGCTCCTTTGCAAGTGATGGAGGGGGACACCTGACATTCCCCAGGTAAGCACACGGGGAACCGTATCAGCACGTTTACTTGCATACACCCCCTGCACACACCACATACATACCACACCACGTGTACCGCACACACGAGAGAGAGGACTGGGAAGATGGCTCCACAGTTGAAGGTGCTTGCTTACAAAGCCTGCTGGCCTGAGTTCAATTCCCAAGCCACTCAAGTAAGCCAGACACCCAAAAGTAGCACAAACAAGTCTGGTGTTCATTTGTGGTAGCAAGAGGTCCTAGTGTGCAGAACACACACACACACACACACACACACACACACACACACACACACACGCACGCGCACTTGCAAATAAATTTTTTGAGACAACCATTTATTTATTGGAGAGGGCAAGGTCATTTAAGGAAAGGAAACATATCCAAACATGGGTTTAGCTTGGTGTTACAGGCGTCAATGCTCACAACTAACACTACTCAAAACACTATGGAAACAGGCCACATACAGCCAGAAAGATGCTGTCATGTCGTTCAAAAATAAGCCACAACACTTAGGAAACAATTTTTAGGGAATTAGAGCATATATTAGTCTCCGATTCACCAATTGGCATCTTCAGCAGCTGAGCCAACAGTACTTGGCTGCTTCCTTGGTTACTAAGGGGAGCTCCTGCATTCCATAGAACTGATGATTACACACTTCTCTCTCCTACCTCTGAGTGCCACTAATATCATCTCAACTGCTGGCTTTAACTAGCTCACATCACCATAGTTTTGAACTACAACATTCCATAATAAGCTATTGCAGTATTGTAAATAAAATGCCATGCTTAATTTAGCATTTTTATGATGCACCCAAATCTCATTTAAAGTACCATACATAATATGCTGGGCGTGTTGGTGCACCTCTTGAATTCCAGCACTCGGGAGGCAGAGGTAGGAGGATTGCTGTGAGTTCAAGGCCACCCTGAGACTACAAAGTTAATTCCAGGTCAGCCTGGACCAGAGTGAGACCCTACCTCGAAAAACCAAAAAAAAAGAAAAGTACCATACATTAAAAAAAAGACAGCAGAAAATTATTAGAGTCTTTTTTATACAAGCTGTTAGAAAAGGTAGACACACCTGCATACTGCTGTCCCAACTCTTTGCCAAATTATTTAGCATCACTGTTAGTAGGAGTTTGGCTGGGCAGGCAAAGACAGATTTCAACACCCATTCAAAGCACTGCCCAAATGTTATAAGTCGTTGTATAACATGAAGTTATGAGGAAGAACTCTTCAGTGGAAGATTAACTTCTTTTTTTAAATTTTCTTTGTTCATTTTTATTTATTTATTTGAGAGTGACAGAGAGTGAGAGAGGGGCAGATAGAGAGACAGAGAAAGAATGGACTAACCCTAACCCCAGGGCCTCCAGCCACTGCAAAGGAACTCCAGACCCGTGCGCCCCCTTGTGCATCTGGCTAACGTGGGTCCTGGGGAACCGAGCCTTGAACCGGGGTCCTTAGGCTTCACAGGCAAGCGCTTAACCACTAAACCATCTCTCCAGCCCAGATTAACTTCTTAAATTTATTGATCAACCCTTTTCTTTCTGCTGTAGTGCTGCAGATGAACCTGGAGCCCTGTACCTGGCAGTCCAGCGCTCTCCCACTGAGCCACACCTTGACCCCCACAACCACTTCCACTAACTGCGCAGAGTTTGCAAGATGAGAGTTTCTCACTGCACATAGGAAGCCATATTCAGGAAGCTGGTCACAAGAATAGATACTGTATAAATCCATTATATGAATAAAAATAAGTGTATAGGAAGTAAATTAGTGGTTGACTGAGATGGGGGACACACAGGAAGGAAATAAAGGGGTGACTACTAAAGGTACAAGGTTTCTTTGGGGGTAATGAGATGTTCTAAATTTGTGATGCGGGTCCACAGTTTTATCAATATATTAAAATCACTTGGTTGTATCTTTTTACATTTAAATTTATTTATTTATTTGACAGAGAAAGAGGGAGAGAGGGAATTTTTGGTGTTTTGAGGAAGAGTCTCCCTCTAGACCAGGCTGACCTGGAATTCACTATGTAGTCCCAGACTGGCCTTGAACTCATAGAGATCCTCCTACCTCTGCCTCCCAAGTGTTGGGATTAAAGCCATGCACCACCACGCCGAGCTTGCAAATCAATTTTCTTTTTCTTTTTGGTTTTTGGAGGAAGGATTTCACTCTAGCTCAGGCTGACCTGAAATTCATTATGTAATCTCAGGGTGGCTTTGAACTCATGGTGATCCTATCTCTGTCTCCTATATGCTGGGATTAAAGGCGTGCAGCCCCACGCCCAGCTTGCAAATAAATTTTTTTTTTTTTTTTGGTTTTTCGAGGTAGGGTCTTACTCCAGCCCAGGCTGACCTGAAATTCACTATGGAGTCTCAGGGTGGCCTTGAACTCGCGGCAATTCTCCTACCTCTGCCTCCTGAGTGCTGGGATTAAAGGCGTGCGCCACCGCAAATAAATTTTTTAAAAGGGGGCATTGTAGAGTGGTGGTCCTTCCTTCTCCCCCAGCTTTGTTTCCTGGCTTGTGAAGTGTACCTGTCAGGGTTCTTGAGAGGAGCAGAAGTGATAGAATGAAGGAATATTTTTACAAAGGGGATTTATCAGATCGGCTTACACCACATGGGCTGGGCATGATGTGGGCAACAATGGCTGTCTGCCCACTGGAGAGTCTGAGAACCTGATAGCTATTCAGTCCAGGAGGCTGGGTGCCTCAGTAGTCCAAATGTGGCACTGAAAGTCTGGAAGGTTCCTGGAGAGCCGCTGGCTTTCAGTCTACCCTGGAAGGCCAAAGAGGCTGGGCTCTGATGTCAGCCAAGCACGGCTGTAGCTGAGGTGAAGGCAGGCATGGCAGAAGGACGCTCATTCCCGGAACCTGTTATATACAGGCAGCAATTGGAAGAGCTGCTCACCCGGGGTTAAATTCTCCCTCCCTCTGTCAATCCTTCCTGGAAATGCCCTCACACACCTGCCCAGCAGGTGTGTCTCTTCTTGATTTCTGATCCAATCAAGCTGACGATAGAAATGAATGAAGTAAGCCAGGGTTTTTGTTATTTATTTATTTGCAAAGAAAGGGGGGGGGATGGGTATGCCAGGGCCTCTAGTCACTGAAAACAAACTCCAGATGCATATGACACTGTGCAGCTGGCTTTCTGTGGGTGCTGGGGAACCAGGGTGCCTAGGCTTTTCAGGCCTTAACTGCTGAGCTATCTCTCCAGTCCTCAGTAAGCTGTTTTGTTTCATCATATACTCCTGCTACGGTGAGCTGTCTTTTCACAGGCCCAGAACAACAGGGCCAGTTGATCATGGACTCAAGCCTCCAAACAATGAGCCGGAATAAACATTATTTTATAAATTGATGTTATGGTTTGGCTAAGTGCTTCCCAAAAGCGCATGTGATAAAACTTGGTCCCTAGACCATAGGGCTGTTAAACTTTTTATTTATTTATTTTTTTGTACTAGGAATTGAATTCAGGGTCTTGCACATGATATGTAAGTGCTTTATCACTGAGCTGTATCCCTAGTCCTTAGGTGGGTCTAGTTCTGGGAAGACAGTTCAGTTAATAAAAGAATAATCTTGTAAGCATAAGGACCTGAGTTGATTCCCAGAATCTACTTAAAAATGCTAGGTGTGGTGGTGTGTGCTTATGATCCCAGGGTTGGGGAGGTGGAGCCAGGCTCAGTGGCCAACTATTTTAGCCTGATTGATGGAGCAGGCAATGGTGGCACACGCCTTTAATCCCAGCACTCGAGAGGCAGAGGTAGGAGGATGGCTGTGAGTTTGAGGCCACCCTGAGACTACATAGTGAATTCCAGGTCAGCCTGAGCTAGAATGAGACCCTACCTCGAAAAAAAAAAAAAAAAAAAAAAAGATAGATGCTATTCCTGAAGGACAATAACAAAAGTTGTCCTCTGTCCTCCATGCAGCCATACAAACACACACACACACACACACACACACACACACACTCGCACATTTAAAAGAGGTGGGGGGTCTGGATAGATGGCTTTTAGCAGTTAAGGCACTTGCCTGCAAAGTCAAAGGATCCACGTTCAATTCCCCAGTACCCATGTAAAGCCAGATGCACAAAGTGGTGCACGCATCTGGAGTTTGTAATGGCTAGAGGCCCTGTCACATGCTCTTGTGTGCGTACTCTCTCTCTCTCTCTCTCTCTCCCTCTTCTCAAATAAATAAAAAATATATATTTAAAGGTGGGAGGGCTAGGTGATGATGGCTCAGTGGCCAAAGGAATTTGCTTGTAATTGAATCTGTTAGCACCAGTTCAATTCCCCAGCCACCCACATAAAGCAGTGTGGTGGTTTGAATCAGATGTCCTCCATAAACTGTTTTCTGAACGGTTGATCCTCAGATAATGGCAACTTGGGAGGTGGAGCCTTGCTGGAAGAGGTGTTCTGTTGGGGGCCATCTTAGGGGTGTTATAGCCAGCTCCCCTTTAATAGAGTTTTGCTCACTCTCCTGCTGCTGTTTTCCTCCTGCTGTGGCTGAGGTGGCACACAGCCTCAAAAAGTGATGCAAGCCTCTGGCACTGGACATGCCTCTGGAGGGGATATTGAGCTTTGGGCAATCTCTCTCTCTCTCCTCTCTCTGTCTTCCTGCCTGGATTCTATATGGTGAACATCTACCTCTACCACATACTGTGGTAAGCCTATAAACAGCAATACAAACTTACCAGGTACCATATCCTTTATCATCATCATCTAAAATCTCTCCTTTTTTTTTTTCAGTTGACTATCCCAGGCGTATGTTATAGTGATACAAAGCTGGGCTTGTGCACCCTCCCTCCCCAATTCCGTCACCAAGCTTAGCTGAGTTTTTCTCTAAGAGGCTGTGACTTTGGTGGCCCCGTAAATCCCAGGCATGTGAAATGACGACTCCAGGTAAATGACTCAGTAAACTCCATCTCCATGCTTGGTGTATACTGGGTGCCCCAACCCTTAGTTATATTGCTTAGTCTGTACCCATAGCAAGAGTTTTGGACAATCATGTGTGAAATAAAAATCATTTTAAGGGGCTGGAGAGATTGTTCAGTGGTTAAGGTGGTTAAGGCATTTGCCTGCAAAAGCCAAAGGATCCTGGTTCGATTCTCCAGGACCCATGTAAGTCAGATGCACTGGGGGGGGGGGCAGGCGGAGGAGCATGTAGCTGGAGTTCGTTTGCATTGGCTGGAGGTCCTGGTGCATCTATTCTCTGTCTCTCTCTGTCTGTCTCTCTCTCTCTCAAATAAATAAATATATAAAATATATTTTAAAAAATTAGCCAGTCATGGTGGTGCATGCCTTTAATCCCAGCACTTGGGAGGCACAGGTAGGAAGATTGCTGTGAGTTTGAGGCCACTCTAAGACTACATAGTGAATTCCAGGTCAGCCTGGACTAGAGTGAAACCCTACCTCAAAATCAATCAATCAATCAATCAGGGCTGGAGAGATGGCTTAGCGGTTAAGCACTTGCCTGTGAAGCCTAAGGACCATGTTTCAAGGCTTAGTTCCCCAGGACCCATGGTAGCCAAATGCACAAGGGGGCGCATGCATTTGGAGTTCGTATGCAGTGGCTGGAAGCCCAGGTGCACCAATTCTCTCTCTCTCTGCTTCCTTCTTTCTGTCTGTTGCTCTCAAATAAATAAAAATAAACAATTAAAAAAAAATCACTGGTCAGGTTTAGCAGGTAAGAACCAAACCAGACCATCTAAGTTAGAAGATGCATAAACACAATGACCAAATGACCCTAGCACCTGAGGTGGGGATAGGCCTCTACAGCGTGCATCTCTGTTCCCTTGTCTGTCTTTGTAATTAGAGTGCAATGTCTCGTGTGCAAGGATCATCTTTTCCTCCCTTCTCTCCTCATCTTCTTGTCGGAGGCAAGTGGACAGTTCATTGTCTGTGGGGTGATTATAGCCAGGATGCATGGAGAAACTCCTTGCCTCGGGAGTAACGTGGGAGCTGTCCCCAGGGAAGCAGGGCTTTGGAGTCAGACACGTGGGTGTGAGGTTTCCTCCATCCCTGGCCATTTGAGTGGTTTGGGAACAAAACAGTGAATAGTTCTGAACCTTAGTTTTCATATTTTTTTCTTGTAAAAAATAAGAATAACTCCTACCTACCCCATCATGGAGGATACGAGGAGGTGGAACATGAAAGCCAGAGCCTACGCCTGGGCACAGGTCCTCTTGCTTCTCCTGCCCACTCTTCCTCTCAGGAAAGGGTCGGAAGTTGTTCATCTGATATGATCGTCAAGGTCAAGGTTTGGCCAGCTGCAGCATGTCTTGATGCTGAATACAAGGAGTCAAAATAAAGCCCCTTAAATCTCATCTGCTTAATGTGCTGCTCCTCTCTCCCTCCGCCTCCTGGAGCCTTCACAGTGGAGCCAAGTTTCTCCAGCTGTGGGAAGTGTGAGGCTCTCTGAACTAGTTCTTTGGAAAGACTGACCTCCAGGCCAGTAGCATAACGAAGGCCCCATGTCACCAACAGCAAGCAAGTGGTCACTAAACACTCGCAGCCTGCAGGCTGCTCTGTGCTTTCCTTATATGGTACATGTAATCTTTTTTCTTAAGGTAGGGCCTTGCTCTAATCCAGGCTGACCTGGAATTCACTATGTAGTCTCAGGCTGGCCTCGAACTCATATCGATTCTCCTACCTCTGCCACCCTAACTCATATCGATTCTCCTACCTCTGCCTCCCGAGGGCTGGGATTAAAGGCGTGCGCCCCCACGCCCGCTGTGCCTTACTTTTGAGGTGGGTGTGGGCCTTCACAATCAGGTCTTCCTTTGTGCAGTAAGCCCTCTTATCCTCTGAACCGTCTCTCCCCAGCCCCAGGACATGTGATCTTTGCTCCAACCTGTGTCTTGGGTACATTACAGATAGGGAAACAGAGGCACAGAGAAGTTCAGTAACTTGCTCACAATCACAGAGCCACTGGACTCAGGCAGGCCCTACTGCCCTCCAACAGCCACCTTTGGTGAGACCTGCTCTGCCCATCACTCCTCGGGGCAGCTCTTTCCCACGCATGCAGCTTCCATTCTTCAGTACTGCATTCTTGGGCATTCAGATAAATCCCCAAAGAGATGTGAAGTCAGATTATTCCTACTGACCAGAGATGTCAGCGTCGGTGATCCAGCATGCATGTCCCAGCGACAAGAAGGCTATGGTCCTCTTTCGTGGCGGCATGGAGATCAGGGAGACTCGATGGAGTACGTGGAGGGTAGAGTCACATATTTCTCTTAAAAACATATTTATTTGACAGCTATAGCACTCCTAGGCATATATCCGAAGGACTCATCTCACTTCCTTAGAAGTACGTGCTCAACCATGTTTATTGCTGCTCAATTTATAATAGCTGGGAAATGGAACCAGCCTAGATGTCCCTCAACTGATGAGTGGATAATGCAGATGTGGCACATTTATACAATGGAGTTCTACTCAGCAGTAAAGAAAAGTAAAGTTACAAAACTTGCAGAAAAATGGATGGAGCTGGAAAGGATTATACTAAGTGAGGTAACCCAGGCCCAGAAAGCCAAGCGCCACATGTTCTCCCTCATATGTGGATCCTAGCTACAGATGATTGGGCTTCTGCGTGAGAAGGAAAATACTTGGTAGCAGAGGCCAGTAAGTTAAAAAGGAGATATAAAGGGAAGAGAAAGGAAGGGAGGAGGGTACTTAATAGGTTGATATTGTATATATGTAAGTACAATGATTGAAATGGGGAGGTAATATGATGGAGAATGGAATTTCAAAGGGGAAAGTGTCGGAGGGGGAGGGAGGGAATTACCATGGGATACTTTTTATAATCATGGAAAATGTTAATAAAAATTTAAAAAAATATATCTAAATACCAAAAAAGAATAAAAACAAAATATTAAAAAAAAAATAAAATAACATAAATATATTTATTTGAATGAGGGGGAGAGAGAGAGAGAGAATGGGTGTGCCAGGGCTTCTTGCCACTGCAAACAAACTCCAGATACATGTACCAACCACATTGTACATCTGGCTTCATATGGGTACCAGGGAATCAAACCTAGGCTCTCAGGCTTTGCAACCAAGTGCCGTTAACCGCTAAGCCATTTCTTCATCCCGCCCCCCACTCCCCCAGTGAGATAGATCTGGAGCAGAGTGAAGACCAGATACATGTGCTAAGAAACTTAAGAATGTTGTATCTGAGCTGGACAGATGGCTTAGTGGGTAAGGCACTTGCCTCTGAAGCCCAAGGACTCAGGTTTGATTCCCCAGATCCCATGTAAGCCAGATGCACAAGGTGACACATGCGTCTGGAGTTTGTTTACAGTGGCTAGAGGCCTTGGTATGCCCATTTACTCACTCCGTCCCTCTCTCTTGCTCTTTTCATAAAATAACTAAATAAAAATAAAAATATTTTTTAAAAAGAATGTTACATCTAGTTCCCCAGTAACTCCCAATGCACAGTCTGTTCCTGGAGCTTAGGGTTTGGTTTCAAGTCTTATAACAAACCTTTATTTATTTATTTATTTTGCTTATTTAATGTAATATTTACAAAATGACAACAAGATAAGCAAACCAGACTGTGTGGCACAGGCCTGTGAATCACAAGAGGCTAAGGCAGGAAAATCATAAATTCAAGGCCTGTCTTGGCTACACAGTGAGTTCAAAGCCATCTTGGGCAACATAGTTAGATAGTGTCAATAAATAAATAAATAAATAAATAAATAAATAAATAAATAAATAAATAAATAAATAAATACAGGGTCTGGTGAGCTGGCTTACTGAAGAAAGCACTTGTCACGCAAGCTGCAGCACCTGAGTTCAGTCATCAGACCCCAAGGAAAACACAGGGGCTGTGATGAGCTTCTATAATCCCTTGGATTTCCAGCTACCTGGCTGGAGGAGGTGTCCCTGGGAGGATCCTAGAGTCCGGCCCTAAGGTGTGGTGGTGGATTTGGAATTCCAGTCTAAAAATATCCCAAGTGTCTGAATTCTGCCTGAGTTCCTGAAGCGTGTTTGCTTATGTTGGTGGTGAGGATTTGGGGCTGTGGCTTATGGCTCTTATCTTTCTTGGCATGGTCCTGTGAAGGCAGACCAGCTTCTTCTGCCATTATGGAACTTCCCCTGGATCTGTAAGCTTCCAGTAAACCCCGTCTTCCTCCAGCACACTGTAGGTTGCCTCTTTGCTCTATTCACAGTGGCTTTTGCCATACAAAAAGCTTGTAATTTCATTAGGTCCCAGCAATTATTCTGTGGTTTTATCACCTCAGCAATTGGGGTTATAGTCAGAGAGTCCTTGCCAAGACCAATAATGTGGAAGGGTTTCTCCTACTTTTTCCTCTGGCAGTTTCAGATCTGATATTAAGGTCTTTGATCAATTTGAACTTAATTCTTGTGCATGTAGAGAGATAAGGATCTATTTTCATCCTTCTACACATACATATCCACTTTTCCCAGCACCATTTGCTAAAGAGGCTCACTTTTCTCCAATGAATATTTTTGGCATTTTTGTTGAAGATCAGGAGGCTATAGTCACTCAGATTTACATACGGGTTGTCTATTATGTTCCATTGATCTAGATATCTGCTTTTGTGCCAGTACCATGTTGTTTTTAGGTTGTAGTATAGGTTAAAATCAGGTATGGTGATACCACTAGCCTTATTTTTGCTGCTCAAAATTGTTTTAGATATTTGAGGTTTTTCATGCTTCCAAATGAATTTTTGGATTTTTTTTTTTTTTTGTATTTCTGTGAAGAATGCCATTGGAATTTTGATGGGATTGCATTAAATGTGTAGATTGCTTTTGGTAAGATTGCCATTTTTACAATATTGATTCTCCCAATCCAAGAACAAGGGATGTCTTTTCATTTCCTAGTGTCTTCTGCAATGTCTTGCTTGACTGTTTTAAAGTTTTCATTGTAGAGATCCTTCACTTCCTTGGTTAGGTTTATTCCAAGGTACTTTATATTTTTTGATGCAATTGTGAATGGAAGTGATTCTCTGATTTCATTCTCTGTGTGTTTGTTGTTAGCATATAGGAAGGATACTGATTTTTGTGTTTATTGTATCCAATTACATGGCTATAAGTGTTTATTAACTCAGTTTGCTGGTAGAGTCTTTTGGGTCCTTTATGCATAGAATCATGTCATCTGCAAATAATGATAACTTGATCTCTTCCTTTCCAATCTGTATCACTTTTTTTTTTTTTTTTCGAGGTAGGGTCTCACTCTAGCCTAGGCTGACCTGGAATTCACTTTGTAGTCTCAGGGTGGCCTCGAACTCACAGCAATCCTCCTACCTCTGCCTCCCGAGTGCTGGGATTAAAGGCCTGTGCCACCACGCCCGGCCCCAATTTGTATCACTTTTATGTATATCTCTTGCCTTATTGCTATGGCTAAGAGTTCTAATACTATATTCAATAAAAGTGGGGATAGTGGACACCCTCATCTTGTTCCTGATTTTAGTGGAAAAGCTTCAAGTTTTTCTCCATTTAGTATTAGGTTGGCTGTAGGCTTGTCATAAATAGTCTTCATTATGTTGAGATATGTTTGTTTTATTTCCAGTCTCTGCAGGACTTTTGTCATGAAGGGATATTGGATTTTGTCAAATGCTTTCTCTGCATCTAATGAGATGATCATGTGATTTTTGTCCTTCAGTCCATTTATATAATGTATTACATTTATTGATTTGCATATGTTGAACCATACCTGTATCTCTGGGATAAAGCCTACTTGGTCAGGAGGAATGATCTTTCTGATATATTCTTGTATTCTGTTTGCCAATATTTTGTTGAGAATTTTTGCATCTATGTTCATGAGGGAGATTGATCTGTAATTTTCTTTTTTTGCTCTATCTTTTCCTGGTTTTGTTATCAGGGTGATGCTGGCTTCATAGAAGGAGTTCGGTAGGATTCCTTCCTTCTCTATTTCATAGAAAAGTTTAAGAATCATTGGTATTAGTTCTTCCATGAAGGTCTGGTAAAATTCACCAGTGAATCCATCTGGGCCTGGGATTTTTTTAGTTGGCAGATTTTTATTTATTTCTTGTTTATTTTTTTATTTACTTATTTGAGAGCAACAGACATAGAGAAAGAGGCAGATAGAGAGAGAATGGGTGTGCCAGGGCCTCCAGCCACTGCAGATGAACTCCAGATGTGTGCGCTAGTTAGGAGAGTTTTGACAACCACTTGGATCTCCATACTTGTTATAGGTCTATTTAAGGGATTAATCTCATCTTGATTTAATTTACATAGGTCACATAAATCAAGGAAATCGTCCATTTCTTTCAGATTTTAAAACTTAGTGGAGTATATGTTCTTATAGTAAGTCCCTATGATTTTTTGAATTTCTCTGGTATCTGTTGTGATGGTACCTTTTTCATTTCTAATTGTATTAATTTTTGTCTCTTCTCTCTTTCTTTTGGTCAGATTTTCTAAAGGTTTATCAATCTTACTTATCCTTTCAAAGAACCAACTTTGTTTCATTGACTCATTGGATTTTTTGGAGGGTGGGTTTCAATTTCATTAATTTCTGCCCTAATCTTTATTATTTCTTCCCATCTACTAATTTTCAGTTTGCCTTGTTCTTCTTTTTCCAAGGCCTTAAGGTGAAGCATTAGGTCGTTTACTTGAGACCTTTCTAATTTCTTAACATAGGCACTTAAAGCTATTAATTTCCCTGTTAGGACTGCTTTCATTGTGTTCCAAAGGTTTTGGTATGTTGTGTTCTCATTATCATTTGAATTTTTTTTATTTCCTTCTTAATTTCTTCATTGACTCATTCATCATTTAGTAGTGTATTGTTTAGTTTCCATGATTTTGTGTATGCTCTATAGCTTTTCTTGCTATTGATTTTAGTTTGATCCCATTGTGATCAGATAAAGGGCAAGGAATTATTTCAATTTTCCTGTATTTGTTAAGATTTGCTTTGTGTCCTAATACATGGTCTATTTTAGAGTATGTTCCATGTGCTGCTGAAAAGAATGTGTATTCTGCAGCATGTGGATGAAATGTCCTGTAGATATCTGTTAGGTCCATTTGTTTTATGACCTTATTTAATCCTGATGCCTCTTGTTTATTTTTTGCCAGGATGACTTGTCAGTTGATGAGAGTGCGGTGTTGAAGTCACCCACTACCACTGTGTTTGGTGTTTTCTGTGACCTAGTTCTAATAGTGTTTGTTTGATGAAGTTGGGAACTCCCATGTTCAGTGCATATATGTTTAAGATGGTAATGTCCTCCTGTTGAAGTGTGCCCTTCATCAATACAAAGTGACCTTCCTTATCTTTCCTAACTAATGTTGGACTGAAGTCTACTTTGCTAGATATTAGGATAGCAACTCCTGCTTGTTTTCTAGGCCCATTTTCTTTAAACACCATTTTCCAATCTTTCACCCTAAGATAGTATCCATCCTTTGTAGAAAGGTGAGTTTCTTTGATGCAACAAAATGTAGGATCCTGCTTTTTTTTTTTTTTTCCGAGGTAGGGTCTCACACTAGTCCAGGCTGACCTGGAATTCACTCTGTCGTCTCAGGGTGGCCTTGAACTCACAGCGACCCTCCTACCTCTGCCTCCTGAGTGCTGGGATTAAAGGCATGCGCCACCACACCCGGCAGGATCCTGCTTTTTAACCCAGTCTGAGAACCTATGTCTTTGGTGGGGGCATTGAGGTCATTGATATTAAGAGTTGTTATTGAAAGGTATGTATTGATTTTTGCCATTTTTCTTGTTTAGTTATTATTCCAGTTTTACCTTTGCTTTCTTGTATTGACTAGTATTTGAGTATATGGTTTGTTTTTTCCAGGTTCCTTATATGTGTGTTTTTCTTTCTCTTCAGCATGGAGGATCCTTTCAAGTATTTTCTGTAGATCTGGGCTGGTTTTGTCTTCAAATATTCCTTTAACCTGCTTTTGTTGTGGAATGTCCTTATTTCTCCATCTATTTGAATGGATAGCTTTGCAAGATAAAGTAACCTTGGTTGACAGTTGTTTTCTTTCAGAACTTGGAACACATCATTCCAAGCCCTTCTGGCTTTGAAAGTTTGTGTTGAGTAATCTGCTGTGATCCTGATGTGTTTGCCTTTGTACGTGACTTGATTTTTCTGTCTAACTGCTTTGAATATATTTTCTTTGGTTTGTATGTTTGGTAGTTTAATTATAATATGGTGAGGAGAGGTTCTTTCCAAGTTTTGTCTTTTTGGTGTCCTAATGGCTTCCTGTATCTGCATTGGCATCTCTTTCCTAATTTGGGGGAAGTTTCCTTCTATGATTTTTGTTGAAAATGCCTATTATGCCTTTGTAGTAAAATTCTTCTCCTTCTGCTGTACCCCCAATTCTTATGTTTGATTTTTTTTGGGGAGGGGTTGAGGTAGCATCTCACTCTAGCTCAGGCTGACCTGGAATTCACTATGTAGTCTCAGGGTGGCCTTGAA
Source organism: Jaculus jaculus (assembly GCF_020740685.1). Lineage (NCBI taxonomy): Eukaryota > Metazoa > Chordata > Mammalia > Rodentia > Dipodidae > Jaculus > Jaculus jaculus. The sequence continues at coordinate 158,428,449 of NC_059106.1, forward strand.
CTTGTGGTGATCCTCCTACCTCTCCCTCCTGAGTGCTGGGATTAAGGGAGTGCACCACCATACCTGGCTATGTTTGATCTTTTCACAGTGTCTCGAATATCTTGAAATGCCCATTCATACTTTCCTATTAGTTTTTCTTTCTCTTTGTTGGACTGTATTAGATCTGCCACCTGGTCTTCTAGTTTAGATATTCGGTCTCTCCTTCCATTCTACTGGTGAGATTTTTCTACAGGTTTTTTAAATTTCATTGACTGTGTTCTTCATTGCTAGTAATTCTGGTTTTTATTAATTATTTCTGGGGCTGAAGGGATGGCTTTGTGGTTAAGATGTTTGTCTGCAGAGCCAAAGGACCCAGGTTTAATTCCTGAGGAGCCATGTTAGCCAGATGCACAAGGGGGTGCACACGTCTGGAGTTTATTTGTAGTGGCTGGAGGCCCTGGTGTGCCCATTCTCTCTCTCTCTCTTTCTCTGTCAAATAAATAAAAATAAATAAAAAATACTTAATTATTTCCATTTTCTTATTTATGTCTTTATTGACTTCATTTCATTACATTGGTTTCCTGTGTCTTCTTTGATTCCTTTGATTTCCTCTTTCATTCCTTTGGTTTCCTCCCTGATTTCTTTGAACATACTTATAATCATTCTTTTGAAATTTTTCTTAGGCATTTCCTCTAAATCATTCTCACTGGAGGTCATTTCTGATGTATAAATACTTTTTGGTGGGTTTATATTTTCTTGACTTTTTGTGTTTCTTGTGTTATAATGTACATATTTTTGCATCTTGGATTAATTTAATGCTTGGATTTTAAATTAGCTGCAGTATTATCAGATGTATCAATCAATCTGATGTTATATATCTTCAGGGTAGGAGCTGAAGACTCTCAGAGTAACTATAAAAGTAACCCTAGATGTTGGGTTTGCCTGCTATGGAGTATTCCAGAGGGCTGAGTGGAACAAAATACAGGCTGGTTCTAAAATTTAACTAAACAATGTACACATTCAATGAAAAACAGCACAAAGTATTTATGCAAAAGTAGGTATTATGACTACCAGATCCTTAAACAAAGTAACAGTCCCTTAAGATGTGTGTTGCCTCACACCCTTAATCCTGTCAACTAGGAGGCTAAGATTTCTGGTCTGTTGAGGGTTCCAAGTCAGCTTGTGACCATGTAAAACTCTTCCCTGGTGTAATCCCAGTTACCTTTTGGGATGATTTTGGTCTCAGTTATTCTGCGCTTCTGCCTGGGTCCCTCTGTTGTGTTGTGGGCTCAGGTAGGCTGGCTGGGTTTCTGGATCGCTGCTCTGATTGTCTGTCAGGTGTGTGTCGGTGACTCCCTTCCCCAGGTCTCTGGTGCTTGCTGGCCCTTACGCTGATGGTGGGGGAGGGGTGGCTGATGTTTTCCCACTGGTCCTCACAATCGTCTTCCTCACGAGCTGCTCCTCTGTTCTTCCCTGCCTCCTCCCTTCATGGTTCTTGAGTTTGTGAGGAGTTGGGAGTCTCCTCACCTGGCTTTTCCTGCGGCTCAGGCCAAGCCTTAGGGCTGGTGCCATGCGGACCTGGTGCCTCTGCTGCTGGAGCCGATGCCTGCTTCTGTGGGCTCTAGACACTGTGGATCTCTTCCACCTTTCTGCTGGCATTGGTAATTTCTTATATACCTCACTTTTTAGTAGAAGAGTATATTTTGCTATTTTCTCTCTCTTTTTTTTTTTTCTCCCCTAGGCTGCTTTGGCATGGTTCCTACATTGCCATCTTTCTTTACCGGTAATTCTTACTTCATTTTTAAATAAATTTTTAAAATTATTTTGAGAGAGGAAAACAACAGGCAGGGAGGAGGAGAATGGGCATGCCAGGGCCTCAAGCCACTGCAAAAGAACTCCAGACACATGCACCACCTTGTGCATCTGGCTTATGTGGGTCTCAGGAAATCAATGAGCCCTTTGGCTTCACAGGCAGATGCCTTAGCTGCTAAGCCATCTCTCCAGTACTGCTCCCCCCCACTTTTTTTTGGTGCTGCTGGGAATCAAAATTTTGTAGCATTTAAGAAAAGATATTTAGTAAAGTTTTTTTTTTTTTCTTTTAAGCATTTTATTTATTAGAGAGAAAGAGAGAGACATAAAGAAGCAGATGAAAAGAGAGAGAATGGGCATGCAGCACTGTGTACATTACATGGGTACTTGCGAATAGAGCTTGTGTCCTTGGGCTTTGCAGGTAAGCACCTTACCTGCTGATCTTAGCAATTAAGGCACTTGCTTGCGAAGCCAAAAGGCACAGGTTTAATCCCCCAGGACCCACATAAGCCAGGTGTACAAGGTGGTGCATGTGTCTGGAGTTGGTTTAAAGTGGCTGGAGGCCCTGGCACACCCATTCTCTCTGCGGTGCCCACTCCTTCCCATCCACCACGTGTTCCGCCTTGGCAAGAGGGTGAGAAACGTCATAGATTCACTGGATTTCTTAAATTCCAGTAATTACTTAAAAATTTAGAAAGATGAGCTAGACATGGTGGCACACATCTTTAATCCCAGGACTCGGGAGGTAGAGGTAGGAGGATCACTGTGAGTTCAAGGCCACCCTGAGACTCCATAGTGAATTCCAGGTCAGCCTGGGCTAGAGTGAGACCCTACCTCGAAAAAACAAAACTTAAACAAAAAGAAAACTTATAAAGATAGCACTTGTCAGATTTATAAGTTTGCCAGGTAAGTTGTTTGATGTGTTTTAGAGAATCAGATGTATTTTAATTTTAAATGTACTCAAATATTTTAGGAAATTAAATGTTTAATTTTTAAGATCTCATGTTCTACCAATTGAGCTAGCTGGGTGGTTGCAATATTTATTTTTTAAAATACTTATTTGCAATAAACAAACATTTAAAAAGTTATTTGCAAGCAGAGATATATAGACAGAGAGAGAGAGAGAGAGAGAGAGAGAGAGAGAGAGAGAAAGAGAGACAGAGAGAGAATGAGAATATGGACATGTCAGGGCCTCTAGCCATTCCAAACGAACTCCAGACACATGTGCCACCTTGTGCAACTGGCTTACGTGGGTCCTGGGGAATCAAACCATTACAGGCAAGCATCTTAACCATTGAGCAATCTCTCCAGTCCTAAATATTTAATTTTAAAATTACTTTTATTTACTTGTTTATTTATCTATATGTAGAGAGAGAGGAAGACAATGAGAATGGGCAAGCCAGGACCTTTTTCCACTGCGAAGGAACTCCCAGATGCATGTGCTACTTTGCACCTGGCTTTATGTGAGTACTGGGGTGTTGAACCTGGGCCAGAAGGCTTTGCAAGCAAGTACCTTTAACCACTTTCCAGCCCAGGAAATTAAACATTTTTATAAATGAAGTTAGATATTTGGCTAAGTTTACTATGCTGAACTTGAGTCATTTCAATGTTAAAGAAATATAGAAAATGATTCATCTTGTTCTATAGAAATTACTAGTTATTTTTTTTTAAATTTTTTATTTATTTATTTGAGAGTGACAGACACAGAGAGAAAGACAGATAGAGGGAGAGAGAGAGAGTGGGCGCGCCAGGGCTTCCAGCCTCTGCAAACGAACTCCAGACGCGTGCGCCCCCTTGTGCATCTGGCTAACGTGGGACCTGGGGAACTGAGCCTCGAACCGGGGTCCTTAGGCTTCACAGGCAAGCGCTTAACCGCTAAGCCATCTCTCCAGCCCTACTAGTTATTAATAAGGATATGATGTACCTGGATGTGGCATGCCAGTAATTCTAGTACTTAGAAGGCTGAGGCAAAAAGACTACTGAGTTCGAGGCCTGCCTGAGAAACACAGTGAAACCTTGTCTTAAAAAGTAAGAAAAAGGGGGCTGGAGAGATGGCTTAGCGGTTAAGCGCTTGCCTGTGAAGCCTAAGGAATCCGGTTCGAGGCTCGATTCCCCAGGACCCATGTCAGCCAGATGCACAAGGGGGGGGGGGCACGTGTCTGGAGTTCGTTTGCAATGGCTGGAGGCTCTGGAGCACCCATTCTCTCTATCTGCCTCTCTCTCTCTCTGTCACTATTAAATAAATAAATAAAAATGAACAAAAAATTTAAAAAAATAAAGAATAAGGAAGGAAGAAAGGAAGGAAAGAAAGAAGGAAGGAAGAAATGGGGAATAAGTTAGATATAAAGACTTAGAAGAATTTAGGTTTTAAATATTTTGACTTTATCAATTTGAGTATTAATTAAAACAAGAGATAAAATGTGGATCTCTTCACCCTACAAGCCTTTCACAGACTTAAATATCACAAGTGACATGAAATAGGTCTACTTTGGTCTGCTGTGTGCTGCTATCACAGAACACTTGAGAATGGTTGACTTCTACACAATCAACGTTGATTTACTCACAGTTGGAGACTGGCAGGTTCAGGGTAAAGGTGCCACCAGTTTGGCTGTCTGATAAGGGTGTGGTCTCCTGCTTATCATGGTGCCTTGAACGTTCCATCCATCCACGTGCTGTCTCCACACGGCTGAAGGCAAAAGGACAAGCAAAACATGACATGAAGCTTCCCTGGGGCTGGGGTCGGAGCTCCGTTGCTAGAAGGCTTGCCTAGCCTGGCATGCATGAAGCCCTGGGATCAATTCCCAGCACTGCATAGACTGTGCACAGGGTGACTCTCGGGAAATGAAGGGCAAGTAGATTTAAAGTTCAAGGAGGACATCCTTGGTTGGAGGTCAATCTGGACTACATGAAACTGTCTCAAAAAATGAAATGAAATAAAATTTTGGAAAATAAAAATTAAAAATACCTAGTCTCTTTCACAAGAACAGAACCTTCCTTACCTGACCAACACTTAAAGGCTCCCAGAATTATGTAGAGGATCCATTTAAACCATAGACAGTCTGTGGATTGGTTCTTCTTCTGACCAGAAACACTTGAGGAAGGTGCCCCATTACCTTATGGTTTATTTTATTTATTTGTTTAGTAAGTTTTGAGAAAAACTGGCCTTAGACTTGCTTTATAGACCTGACTGGTCTCATGACCTTTCTGCCTCAGCCTCCTGAGTGTTAGGATGAGAGGCATCTGCCACCACACTCAGCTCTAGCTCCTGTTTTTATATGTCTCTGTGTTATAAATCTTGCATGTTATAAACCTGGCATACATTCAGTGTACAAATTAATGGGTTTTATTGTGACATTTGCATACATGAATATAATGTTCTTTTAAAAATACTTATTTATTTATTTATTTGTGAGAGAGGCAGATAGATAGAATGGGCATAGCAGGGCCTCCAGCCACTGCAAACAAATTCCAGACATGTGCCACCTGGCTTACGTGGGTCCTGTGGAAACAAACCTGGGTCCTTAGGCTTTGCAGGCAAGTGCCCAAACTGCTAAGCCATCTCTAGGTCACATGTAACATTCTTTGATCATATTCACCCTATTATTAAAATCTCTCTTATTTCCCTTCCTCTGATTCCTTCTTCGTTTCCTTTCTACTCAGGTCTTTTCTTTTCTCTCTCTCTCTCTCTCTTTTTTTTGGGGGGGGGGCTTTTTGAGGTAGGGTCTCACTTTAGTCCAGGCTGACCTGGAACTCACTATGTATTCTCAGGGTGGCCTTGAACTCATGGTGATACTCCTACCTCTGCCTCCCAAGTGTTGGGATTAAAAGCATGTGCCACCATGAACGGCTTCTTTTTTCTTTCTTTCTTTCTTTCTTTCTTTCTTTTTTTTTTTTTGGCAAGTCCAACAGACTGGCCCTTCTTTTTAATGCAAGAGAGAGAGAAAGAGAGAGAGGAGGGGGGAGAATTGACACTCTAGGGCCTCCAGCCACTGTAATCAAACCCCAGACACGTGTGTCACCTTGTGCACATGAGCAACCTTTCAGGCTTGCATAACGCTGTGCATCTTGCTTATGTGGAACCTGGAGAGCAGAACATAGGTTCTTAGGCTTCTCAGGCAAGCACCTTAACCACTAAGCCATCTCTCCAGCCCCTTTCATGCCTTTTAAAATCTAAATTCCACATATGAGAGAAAGCATCTATATTTTTCTTAATTTATCACAACCCTCCACTCTTGCATGGGAGAGGAAATACATGTTTGGAGCCTATCTAGCTTCCTTTGGCTTCAAAATATTCTCCATAACCATGACCTGCAAATTCACAGGTTTTAGAGGTGGCTCCTGACAGCCATAGTAACATGATTTGACATGATTTGACCTTCTCTCTAGATCTGGCTGATTGGTCCAGGAGAGGTGTCACTCACCCAAGCTGGACTAATCAGAACCCCAACTGGAGGAGAACCTCAGCCTATCTTTAGGGGATTAGCAGGGCTGTATTACATAGCAAGGGACTGGGAATGGCTATCTTCTATTGTGTGGACTGGAAAGCAGAGAAAATGGGTTCTTAGAGGAGAATTAAGATGACAGTAAGAGAACCAACTAGAAGAAAGAGAACATCTTTGTTCCAGTCAGTTCCAAAGACCCAGACAGCCACACATTGCCTTGAGTCCCGAGAGACAGCTGGTGCATTTATAATTCACCCCTCCCTTCTAAACAAGCCACAGCCCGTTCCTATTATTTATAACCCACAGAAGTCTAACGAAAATATATTAAGCTGATTGTGTGAAGCAAACTTGTGTGTTTCATTTTCAAAAGCAATAGTCACTTGGTTACTTGAGTTAGTGGAAAATCCTAGTGTAGAGCTGACCTTTGGGTCATGAACCCTAAAAGCCCACAAAATCATGTTGACCTAAAGCCCAACTCTTTCAGTAATTCTATCCTGATAAAATGCCCAACTCTGACAGAGTATAAGAAAAGTTATAACCAGCTGGGCGTGGTGGTGTATGCCTTGAATCCCAGCACTTGGGAGGCACGGGTAAGGGGATCGCCATGAGTTCGAGTCCACCCTGAGACTACATAGTGAATTCCAGGTCAGCCTGGGCTAGAGCGAGACAAAGAAAAAGTTATAACCAATTCATAATTTGTGGCAGTGTCTCGTTACAGTTGGAGTGACTTATGGGAAGATATCTAAAAATCCCACTACAAAGCCCATGGTAGCGATAGATAACTCAGTGTTCTTTCCCAACTACACTTACATTTTCCATCGCTTCTTTAAGAAAAGGCGGAACCAGGACAAGTGACAAGAATGAACCATGGCAGGTGGGTAGAAGTGATGGGTACGACATCTGGGCTACTTTGACACAGGAGTAACGCAAGTCCAGCCTGCTCCTGAAGGGTGCACAGCGGACCGGAGCCGGATCAGCCATGTCAGAACAGGAGATAGAAACCATAGAGAGCAGTAAGCCGGGAAGAGCCTGGGCCCTCACACCTACCTATTTGCATCCAGCCTTTTCTGGGAGAAAGAAAAGCCTTTGTTTAAGCCATTGCTGTTTTGACTTTTGTTTCAGTAGCTAAACAGTACTAACAATAATATTGTTACTAGATGAAAAAAAAAACAAACAAACCTAAATGTGTGTTTCTTATCAAAAGGTATTGTGGGGCTAGGCATGGTCACACACACACAAACCTTTAATCCCAGCATTCTGGAGGCGGAGGTAGGAGGATTGCTGTGAGTTCCAGGCCAGCCTGAGACTACACAGTGAACTCCAGGTCAGCCTAGGCTAGAGCAAGACCCTACATCAAAAAACAAACAAAAAAAAAAAAAAAAAAAAAAACAACCCAGAAGTATGGTGGGCCGGGCATGGTGGCACACGCCTTTAATTCCAGCACTCAGGAGGCAGAGGTAGGAGGATCGCCTGGAGTTCAATGCCATCCTGTGACTACATAGTGAATTCCAGGTCAACGTGGGCTAGAGTGAGACTCTACCTTGAAAAACCAAAAAAAAAGAAAAGAAAAGTATTGTGGGTTGGAGAGATTGCTTAGTGGTTCAGGCATTTGCTTACAAAGTCTAAAGGCCGGGGTTCAATTCCCCAGTACCTACGTAAAGCCAGATGCACAGAGTGGCGCATGCATCTGGAGTTCATTTACAGCAGCAGGAGGCCCTGGTGTATCCCTTCCCTCCCTCTCTCTGTCTCCTCTTGCAAATAAATTTTTAAAAACTTATTTTTTTAATAAAAATACTCTTTTAAAAGGTATTGTAGGGTACTGGAGAGATCTGGCTTAGTAATTAAGCGCTTGCCTTTGAAGCCTAAGGACCCCAGTTTGAGGCTCGATTTCCCCGGACCCACGTTAGCCAGATGCACAAGGGGGCGCACGCGTCTGGAGTTCGTTTGCAGTGGCTGGAAGCCCTGGCGCGCCCATTCTCTCTCCCTCCCTCCCTCTTTCTCTCTCTGTCTATCACTCTCAAATAAAAAGATAAAAATAAACAACAACAACAAAAGGTATTGTGGCTAAAGGCAAGACTTTATGATGATGGGACTGACTTGCTCAACAGGCAATAGCACAGGCAGACTGGACAGTTGACACCCTTGGGAGACGCATGCGGCCTGGGCAAACAGTCCAGTCCACGTGAAGTGAGCAACACTCCAAGAACGTGGGGACGACTGGCCAAGTACAGGTCAGAGAATCGTCTTCAGACACAGGAGGAACTTGGGGGAGAGGGGCTGGACTTGTTCCACGTGGCCTCAGGGGACTAAACTAAGGCCACTAAGGCCCATAGGTTTTGGGGGAACTGAAATAATAAGAGCCAAAGTTCCATCAGCCAGACTTCTTGGCTTTATACAACAGAAACAGACTCTGTCCTAAGCAACTGTGACATATATTGGGGTGATACCTGGGGAATCCCTGAGTTGAGGGACTAGGGGACTGACAAGGAATGAAAGATACCCTGTAGGTCTGATTACCAGAGCAGGTCTTTGGAACTGACTGGAACAAAGATGTTCTCTTTCTTCTAGTTGGTTCTCTTACTGTCATCTTAATTCTCCTCTAAGAACCCATTTTCTCTGCTTTCCAGTCCACACAATAGAAGATAGCCATTCCCCGTCCCTTGCTATGTAATACAGCCCTGCTAATCCCCTAAAGATAGCTGGTCATAGGATTCAAAATCATGGGACACAGCCTGACTGACTGCTCCTGGGTCATCTTTCTCATCCCTGGCTGGTTGGAGGCTGGCCACAGAAAAATCTTGGCCTACTGTGCCATCGCACCAGCTTTAAGAGGAACCAAGATGCACCCAACAGGAGTCCTGTGTCATCTCTGAAGATGCTCTCAGAGCCCATGACTGTGTCCCAGCTGAGAATGGAAGGATTGTCTATTCAAGGAAGTTGTCTCCTTCCCACCCTCACCGAGGCTCTCTGCTGAACCATTCCAGTGAGGAAGTCCTTCCCATCAAGATGAAATCAAGACTGGGGAGTTTAGACCTTCTGCCTGACACTCAAGACCTCCCCCCCCCCCCAGCTCTGGTCCTGGAATTCCCCCGCAGCAGAAAGCTCTCCTCTCTTCTAAACTGCTCCCGAGCTGTCACCAACTCCTGACCCCACCGAAAACTCTTTGTGCTTCTGTTATGTCCCTAACACTTCCACTCTTCACAGTCCAGCTCAAATCCAACACTGTCCAGATTATCCCAGCCCCAAAGCAAACACTGTTTAGAAACTGTTGCCTGGGCTTTTCATGGGCTCAGTTAATCATTTTTGAATGTCTCCCCCTCCCCTTTTTTTAAATTTAGAAATGATACTTGAATCTTGTGACACCATTAAACTTGGGATGCATCTGTTTCTTCCTTTGTTATCTAGATTATCACTTCTTGAGGCCGTGGCTGTCTCTTGTACTCCTTTGCATTAACTGTGGAACTCAGTAAAGCACATCTGATATGGACAGTGGTAACTTAATTCCATAGGTGAGTTGTGAGCTTTACTCGGTTCCAAGAATTCAGAGAATGGGAAACATGGGGTAATGAGGAGAGAGTTACCAGACAATAACCTAAAATGACATTCCTCAGAGAATAATGATGTGAATGACATACATATATATATTTTTTAACACTTTTTATTTTTGTTTATTTATTTTCAAGCAGAGAGAGAGAGAAGAGAGAGAGAGAGAGAGAATGGGTGCACCAGGGTCTGTAGCCACAGCAAACAAACTCCAGATGTATGCGCCCTTGTGTATCTGGCTTACGTGGGTCCTGGGGAATCAAACCTGGGCTCTTTGGCTTTGCAGGCAAATGCCTTAACCACTAAGCGATCTCTCCAGCCTGACACACACACACACACACACACACACACACACACACGCACGCACACACACTTCTCAAAGTATAATCGAGCTGGTTGTGGTGACACATGTGGATAGGAAAGAGGCAGGAGGATCAGGAGGTATAATTGATACATAATAAACTATACATTATAATGTATGCAATTTATCCAGGCATGATGGCACATGCCTGTAATCCCAGCTCAGACTTGGAAGTCTGAGGTGGAAGGATCCCAAGTTTAAGGACTGTCTGGACTACCTAATAAATTCAAGGTCATGATGGGCATCTAACTGAGATCCTGATTCAAAAGTAAAAATAACAACAGAGCTGGAAATGTAGCCCTGAAGTGGTGCTTGTGTGGCATGTATAGGACCCTGGATATAATCCCTAGTACTGAATGGATAAATAATAAATTGTTAAGTTTTAAATATTTTTGTTTATTTATTTGCAAGCAGAAAGAGAGAGAGAGAGAGAGAGAGAGAGAGAGAGAGAGAGAGAGAGAATAGGCACACCAGGGTCTCTAGCTGCTGCAAATGAACTCCAGATGTATGTGCCCCTTTGTGCATCTAGATGTATGTGAGTACTGGGGAATCCAATTCAGGTTGTTAGGTTTTGCAGGCAAGTGCCTTAATTGCTAAGCCATCTCTCCAGCCCAATAATTTTTAAAAAATATTTTATTTATTTATGAGAGAGAAAGAGAGAGATTGGGCATACCAGGGCCTCTAGCCACTGCAAAAGAACTCCAGATGCATGTGCAATTTTGTGCCTCTGCCTTATGTGAGTTATGGGGAATTGAACCTGGGTCCTTAGGCTTTGCAGGCAAGCACCTTAACCACTACGCAATTCCTCCAGCCCCCAATATGTTTTCATACAAGTACAAATCCATGATTAAACCATTGCTTGAGCCAAGGTAATAAACATATCCATCATGCCTTTTTCCAAGTTTCCTCTAGCCCCCTTTGTAATCTCTCTCCATACCAGACAACTATTGATTTGCTTTCTGTCACTGCAAGTTTGCATTTTCTAGAATTTTATATAAACAGCATCACCCAATATGAGCTCTTTTTGTTCTTATACACTCACTCGTCACGACTGAGAGTCATGTATGTTTCTAAACATATCAATGGTCTGGGGCTTTTATCGATGAGCAGTGTGCGCTGTATGGGTGCGCCACAACTTGCTGGTCCATTCACCTGTTGAGGACCTTCCTGTTGTTTCCAGCTTCTGACTGTTGTCAACAGTGCTATGGTGCTCAGTTTGACTACCTGCCTTCATTTACCTTGTGGAAATAAGAGAAGAGTACAATGGGCGGGTCACGTGATCTATCTAGGCATGCCATTTTAATAAGAAAGTGCCAAAATGATTTTTCTCTTTTACATTCTGACTAGCAGTGTTTGAGGGTTTCAGTAGCTGTGGTGGTTTGATTCAGGTGTCCCCCATAAACTTAGGTGTTCTGAATGCTAGATCCCCAGCGGATGGAGATTTGGGACTTAATTGCTCCTGGAGGGAGTGTATTGTTGGGGGCGGGCTTATGGGTATTATAGCCAGCTTCCCCTTGCCGGTGTTTGGCACACTCTCCTGTTGATATGGTCCACCTTATGTTGGCCAGGGGGTGATGTCCACCCTCTGCTCATGCCATCGTTTTCCCCTGCCATTGTGGAGCTTCCCCTTGAGCCTGTAAACCCCAATAAACCTCTTTTTCCCACAAGCTGCTCTTGGTTGGGTGATTTCTACCAGCAATGCACACCTGACTGCAACAGTAGCTCCCTCTTTGGTCTTTTGAATCTTTTTTATTTTTAAAAGATATTTAATTAATTAATTTAGAGAGAGAGAAAGAGAGAGAATGGGCATGCCAGGGCATCTAGCCACTGCAAATGAACTCCAGATGCATGCACCACCATGTGCATCTGGCTTATTTGGGTACTAGGGAATTGAACCTGGGTCCTTAGGCTTTGCAGACAAGTGCCTTACCTGCAAAGCCATCTCTCCAGCCTTTGAGTCCTTCTAACTTTAGTCATTCTAATAAGCATGTGGTGTATCTTACTGTGGTTTGAATTGGCATGCTCATTACAGCTAATGGCATCATATACTTTTCATCTGTGTGCCATCCAGAGGTAACTTGCTTGCCATCTTTGATGCTGTGTCATAATTAAAATTCTTATTGTTGGGATGGGATGGCTTAGCGGTTGGTTAAGGCATTTGCCTGCAAAGCCAAAGGACCCAGGTTCGATTCCCCAGGACCCACTTTAGCCAGATGCACAAGGGGGCGCACGCATCTGGAGTTCTTTGCAGTAGCTGGAGGCCCTGGCGCGCCCATTCATTCTCTCTCTCTCTCCCTCCCTTGTTCTCTGTCAAATAAATAAATAAATAAAATTCTTATTGTTGAGTTGTTTTCTTGTTGAATTTTGAGTTTCTCTGTGTATGTTTTAAGGGTGTAACACCCTTTGCCAGCGCAGTACCGTGTGTGACAGAAACGAGCTTGGTTTCGTTCTCTTATGCTGACTGACAGGAAGTAGCAGCCTAGAGGACAGGCGGTCTCAGCCTTGATGGAGCAGGAGTCCAGGGGGCCGTTGGGAAGCTGAGCACATCATCTTGTGCGTGTAATAAGGCACACTGGGGTCACGATGGAGGAGCATGGATAGTAACAGAATGCGGATGAGAGGTGCCTGAGCCAGTCTTTCTGAGGTTGATAAAACAGAGAACAGGAGTTAGCAAAATCTTCGAGGTAGCCCAGCGTGGTGGCTCACGCCTTTAATCCCAGCACGGGAGGCAGAGGTAGGAGGATCACCATGAGTTGGAGGCCATTCTTAGACTACAGCGTGAATTCCAGGTCAGCCTGGGCTAGAGCAAAACCCTACCTTGAAAAACCAAAAAACAAACAAACAAAAAAATACTCGAAGTGCAAATGCTTTGGAGGCCAGGTGTGGTGGTGCACGCCTTTAGTCCCAGCACTTGAGAGGCAGAGGTAGGAGGATTGTGGTGATTTCGAGGCCACCCTGAGACTACACAGTGAATTCCAGGTCAGCCTGTAGTTGAGCAAGACCCTACCTCGAAAAACAACAGTAACAAAAAACCCAAAAACAGGGCTGGAGAGATGGCTTAGCGGTTAAGCGCTTGCCTGTGAAGCCTAAGGATCCCGGTTCGAGGCTCGGTTCCCCAGGTCCCACGTTAGCCAGATGCACAAGGGGGCGCACGCGTCTGGAGTTCGTTTGCAGAGGCTGGAAGCCCTGGCGCGCCCATTCCCTCTCTCTCCCTCTATCTGTCTTTCTCTCTGTGTCTGTCGCTCTCAAATAAATAAATAAATAAAAATTATAAAAAAAAAAAAACCCAAAACAACAAAAACCAAAACAAAAAAAGTTTTGGAAGACCATTTTGGAATTATCTGAAAAAGCTGGAATTTTGCATACCGTGGGAGGTAGCATTCCATTCCTTGGTCCAGGCCTTGGAGCTGCATGAGTCTACACGTACAGGAATGTTCCCAGCAGTATTGTTTGTTTTATCTACCTTGTTAATAAACAAGCCATCCCCATTATCAACAGAATGCGCGACCAGTGTTTTAGTTGCATGATGGACCATCAACAATGAAAGTGAACGACATTCAATGACTGGATGAGTCACACAAGTATGACTTATTATGGGGTGGGGAGCCCGCAAGACACACAGCATTCAAAACAAGCAGGAATAAGCCGTTGCTTAGCAACTGACATGTATAAACGATAAAACGTAAAAAAAAAAAAAAAAGCAAGGAAGGGGGTAGGGGAGAGGCTGCATTTCTAAAGAGACAGAGAATAGGATATTTGGTAAATAATTCTTTAAACTATATATGCGTACGCAAGTATGAAATAGCTCAATAAAAAAGAGAGAAAATAGGAGTAGGCTAGGTAAAGAGAAAGGTGTGTGCTGCAGGCAGAGGGCAAAGGTCAGGAGGGAAATGGCCCGCTGAAAACTCTGGGGGTTGTAAGCAGGAGGGAATCATGGAATGGTATGGTGAGGAGTGGCCAAAGGAACAGAGACACTCAGGGGCCCTGTGGAGCAAAGGGCTTTATAAGCCCCGAGGAGGAAGCTTGGCTTCTTCCCGGGCGCAGTGGGGAGCCACCTCAGTGGCCAGGCTGGGAGAGGCTGAATCGGGTTTGCATTTTCAGGAACACCCTTTGACTACAGCTTGGAGGACGGTGACCAGGTGAGTGGTAGTGAAGTGGGGGAAGGGGAGTCTCTAGCGGGGTTTCCATCTTCAGTGTGTGGCTGCTGCAGGTGGCGCCTGCCGGGGCTCTGTGTGAGTCTAAGCAGAGCTGCGGGCCCACAGCTGGAGTTCAGCTCGCTAGCTGCTCTCAGAGCTCAGGACTGCGCCGCCTCCCCTTCACACCCAAGGCTCTGCTGTGCTCCCCGATCTTGTCACTTTTTAATCAGTAGGTCATTAGTAACAGGAGGAGATCTTTAATCTCACCACTGAGGAGGCAGGAGGGCCTCAGTGAGTTTGAGGCCAGCCTGGGCTACAGAGTGAGTTCCAGTTCAGCCTGGGTTAGAGTGAGACCTTGCCAAAATAATAATGATAGGAAGAAGAAGAAGAAGGAAGACAAAAAAAAAAAAAAAAAGGATTTGTAGGTTTGCAAATATCTGATTATTATCAAAAGTCAAGCTGCTATACGAGCCATCTCATAACAGTACCATGCATCTCTGAAATGAATTGTTCTACCTGCAATAATATCATTGTGGAGCATCCAGTGAGTATGAAGCTTTCCTTGTGATGAGGACTTCTTGTTTTTTGTTTTTATTTTTCAAGGTAGGGTCTCGCTCTGGCTCAGGCTGACCTGGAATTTACTATGTAGAGTGGCCTCGAACTCACGACGATCCTCCTACTTTTGCCTCCCGGGTGCTGGGATTAAAGGCATGCGCTACCATGCTTGGAGTGATGAGGACTTCTTCACTCAAATTGGGAATTAAATTCAAGTTCAGGAGGATGTATCAGGAGGGGTATCATCTGATAGCTCCAATTATCCTGTAATTTTACTTTATTTTATTTTATCTATTTTCATTTTTTTCGAGGTAGGGTCTTGCTCTAGCCCAGGCTGACCTGGAATTCACTATGTAGTCTCAGAGTGGCCTTGAACTCATGGCAATCTTCCTACCTCTGCCTCCTGAGTGCTGGGATTAAAGGTGTGTGCCACCACACCTGGTTCCTATCCTGTAATTTTAACTGTACCTGAGGAACTTTTTTTTTCTCCAGAAATAGATGACGGTTGCTGTTGTTGCCAATTGGGCTTATTTTTATAGATATAATCAACTTGAAAAAAAATAAATGTATTCTATATTTTGAAATATTTATTATATACTGACCTGATACAGTATAAATGCAAACTATAAAATATTGCTCTCAGACCTGTTTTGGAGGTGTTTATGTTACTATGAAATGTCTTCTCCATTGCAAATGGTTATTTATCTCCTGAATATGTTCTCTGTTGGGAATCCCTCTGCCTTGTATATGATTTTATCAATCTGTTGTATTCCATGGTAAAAGAAAAACCAATGAAGTTCTGATCAGAGGCACAACAATTTTTTTTTTTTTTGTCTTTTTCAAAATTTTTTCAAGGGTCTTATTCCAGCACAGGCTGACCTAGAATTCACTATGTAACTTCAGGCTGGCTTCAAACTCATAGTGATCCTCCTACCTCAACCTCCTGAGGGCTGGTATTAAAGGCATGTGCTACCACACCAGGCTTGGGCACAACTTTTTGTCAGGGCAAACTTCACCCTGCGCCACGGTGTATTGGATAACTATTGGGTATAATTTGGTGTCTGTGGGATTGAGTCCTGTGATTAAACCTCCATTCAGCCCTGTCTGATCATAATGAGACAGCCCAGCCAGGTTCCATCACTCCTAGCAACCAGAGGCGGGGTAATCACGCCGAGTGAGACTTGGGGGCCGTACTTGTACATTGACTTATTTTTCCAGGAACTGTTGTTCATGACACCCATCAGCATTCCCCTGCTAGCAGGATCATTCAGGTAGGGGACACAGAGCAAGCCGTGGGACTTGTTGAAGCCAAAACAGTAGCTCTCACCCTCATAACAGATGACCTAGGAGATGGTTTATTCTGGAGCCAAAGATGAATGACCACGGCTTGGTTGTACAGATTTAGGTTACCCCAAATGCTATATCCCAATGTGGTAACAGTTTTGTGAAGTTCATTTTGTTTTAAATAGTAGCAGATCACAAAAGATCATAAATCAAAACACTTCTCAAATACATTAGTAGGCAAGCTAAAGCAAAGCTGGCGAAATCTCTGCTAGGATTATTCCTAAGCACCCCATTCCCTGTTTTAGATAGTTCCCCACATCAATAGGCTTCAGATGTTACCTGATGATACTGAAATTTGGGTTGGTGGAAGCTGGTAATCTGTTCCTACATACCCAAAGGACTTACCTAGTAGTCACAAGGATATTAGGTCACACGCAAAAAGTAGGCAACAAATGGCTATTTAAGGGGCTGAGACAGGCCAAGGTAACTTAGCTGTGGGCCTTCAACATTCCAATTCCCCACAAGTCAGCTTTTGTAGAATGTTCAAGGTAGGTGTGGCTTCCCTCTGGGAACTTTCGGGTCCTCACTATTCCACTTCTTGCTTTGGTTAAAATCCTAAAGAGACACTATTTAGAGCAATACAAGATATCACTGCAGCACACTGGAAGATTATGATCTTGACATAAAGATTTGTGAGGATGTAACATCTGGAGCATTAACGAGTTGGGTTGTAACATAAGCCTTATGAATCAGCAGCTGCAGGCATCTCAAATGTGGAAGTGGCCAGAAGCCAAGTTGGTTCAGAGTGCGTCTTCAGAAGAAACAGTAGGAAGCTGACGTTTGCCCCCTGCGCTGTGCCTTAAGCCCCTAACCAGGGGGAGGCCTACAGACTGAGTCTCCTAACTCTCCTTCCTTCAACCCCCAGCAGCATCCGCCCTCCTCTTCCATCTGCATCCTCAGAGCTGCTTGCTCTGTGCTTAGCAAACACCAGCCCCCTTTAAATCACTTCTGCCTCCTCTCCTCCCCTCCTTCCACCTGCAGCCTTAAAATTCCCCTTGGTATGGAGCAAGCCCTCCTGCAGAGTGACTGCCCCCCCTACTCCCCAGGTTTATTTGGGGGGCTTGTCCTGGGGCTTTCACTGGAACCCTGGGAAGATGCCATTTCATCTCCCAGATACCCTCTCCAGCTCATGGTCTTTGTTCCTTTTGCTCAATCTGAAAAGGCTTCTTTTTGGGTTCTACCCTGGTGGAGGGAGAACACAGCCAGCTTCATACCTCCAATACTGACGCAACATCAAGAACTCTTGAGGCTTGGGCTGGAGAGATGGCTTAGTGGTTAAGCGCTTGCCTGTGAAACCTAAGGACCCCAGTTCAAGGCTCAATTCCCCAGGACCCACCTTAGCCAGATGCACAAGGGAGCACATGTGTCTGGAGTTCCTTTGCAGTGGGCTGGAGGCCCTGGTGCACCCATTCTCTCTCTCTCTATCTGCCTCTTTCTCTCTCTGTCTGCCACTCTCAAATAAATAAATAAAATTGAATAATTAAAAAAAAAAAGAACTCTTGAGGCTTGTGACAGCCTGTTGGAAAACACTTTACAACTAACTCAGAAGAAAAACAAACTCACCAAGTGGAGAACACAGGAAATTTTTTACCTTTTAGGGCCATGGAATTTTTAAAAAAGTATTCTCTCTTTTCTTAAATAAAGAACATCACAACATACTATAACAACATGTATATATGTAATATTTTACTTTATTTGAGAGAGAAAGAGACAGAGAGAGGGAGAGACTAGATGCACCAGGGCCTCCAGCTGCTGCAAACAAACTCCACATGCACCACCTTGTGCAGCTGGCTTACATAAGCCAGCTGCACAAGGTGGTGCACATATCTGGAGTTCGTTTGCAGTGGCTGGAGACCCTGGCATGCCCATTCTCTCTCTCTCTCTCTGCCTCTCTCAAATAAATAAATAAAATGAAATGAAATGCAAGGAGAGATGGTCAATGTATGACCATCTTAAAAATATGACATGACTCTATCATTCATATCATAACAATCATTTTCTCCATTAACTGAAAACCTTCACCTTTCTCCACCTTCTGAGGGGTGTGTTTAGACACAATAGGCTCATGAGGAGAGTATGTGTGTCGCTTACCTCTTCCCAATAACATTCAGAACTCAGTGTTCAGAGCAGAGGAGAATCATGCATCCTTTGATTAGCCCACTAGCAATGGCAAAGCCAGCATCAAAACCCGGAGCGCATGGATGGGTGGACTCTGGTAAACAGGGCCCTCCTCTCCCTACGTCAGAGCTGTGCTAGCCCAAGGTTGTATGGCTTCGGATAAATAATTTACCTTGTTTCCTTATCAGATTCCTTATCTACAGACAGGGAGCTTGCTCATTTTATACACTTTCCACTGCCCATTTGGGCTGCTGTAGTAGCCTGGGATCCTGGCAGGAAAGAACAGTTCAAAGTTCTTCAAAGCCAAACATCACTTGAGTGACAGGAACTCAGGTTATTCGTCCCTACTGCCTTAAATCCATGCTGCCAGGATGCTTGCTTGAGTCAGGGAACAGTGACAAGCACGTGCAGGAAGGGAGAAAGAGGACCAAAGAGAGGCAAGATGCCCCTACGATGACAGGGACATCATGGATGGCAAAAAGATATAAAGACTATAGCGGGGATCTTAATGTGCACACGTGGGAAACAGCTCGGAAGGGGTGTATTGGCTTTTGAGACTGTTGGAGAAATGTGATGGAAAAGAAAGGAAAAGAGGGCTGGAGAGATTGCTTAGTGGTTAGGGTGCTTGCCTGCAAAGCCTAAGGACCCAGGTTTGATTCCCCATAACCCCCATAAGGCAGATGCACAAGGTGGTGCCCGCATCTGGAGTTCCTCTGCAGTGGTAGAGGTCCTGGTGCGCCATTCTCTCTCTCTCTCTACCTCACTCTCTCTAAGAAATAAACAAAATATCTTAAAAGAAAGAAAGGAGAAGGAAAAGAATGACAAGCTGAGATTACAACAGGGTTAAGAAAAGAGACCCAGCGTTGTCTGAGGAGAAGGAAGATGTCTGCAAAGAATGAGTTTGGCACTCAAAGAAGCCCCGGTTGTACAGCTGTTGGGAATGGGAGACGTCTATGGAAGATGGTGCAGAGTAAGGCTTCAATAAAAGTTGGCTAGTCACTGGGCATGGTGGTGCACACCTTTAATCCCAGCATTCTGGTGGCTGAGGACACTGTGAGTTCCAGGTCAGCCTGAGCTAGAGTGAGATCCTACCTTGAAAAACCAAAAACACCAACAACAATCTGTTGATCAACTGACAGCTGCTGGATTTGCACTGGCTAGTAAGTGCTGAGATGCTGTGTGGTAGTGGGGTTGGAACGAGGTGCTAGGGACCCAGGAAAGTTCTTAAACTCTAGGTTTGTTTCTAACTTTAATCAAAGAATTGAATAAAAAAGACTGGTGGGTTGGAGAGATGGCTTAATGGTTAAGCGCTTGCCTGTGAAGCCTAAGTACCCTGGTTCAAGGCTCGATTCCCCAGGACCCAGGTAAGCCAGATGCACAAGGGGGCCCACGTGTCTGGAGTTCATTTGCAGTGGCTGGAGGCCCTGGCGCACCCATTCTCTCTCTCCCTCTCTCTGCCTCTTAATCTCTCTGTCTGTCTGTTGCTCTCAAATAAATAAATAAAAATAGATGAAAAAGAAGACTGGGAAGGATAATTATTAAATTGTTATATTTATTGAGGGAAGTACAGAGCCAAGGAAAGGCACCCACGCAGCTAGAGACTCCACGTGGAGAGCCTGGGTACAAA
The DNA here is from genome assembly GCF_020740685.1 of Jaculus jaculus. Lineage (NCBI taxonomy): Eukaryota > Metazoa > Chordata > Mammalia > Rodentia > Dipodidae > Jaculus > Jaculus jaculus. Next base: position 158,448,363 of record NC_059106.1, read on the forward strand.
GCATGGAAAGAAAAAAGAAAGTTCAAGGAGCTCCTGCCATGGGGAGCTGGAGGGGATAAGGGCACCTATGTGCACAGTAAGAGTTAGGGGTCCCTCCAGGCTGGGCCTGGGCTTGGGCCAAGCTGGAAGTTCCCAAGTAGTCAGAGAGCCTGCCCTCCCCTTGCAAAGGTATTTACAACCTTATAGTAGCGGGCTGTCTTCTTGGCTCAGGTGAACCAGAGGGACAGCAGGTTGGTTAGGGTTAGGGGCTGTCTCGGGAAGAGGTTAGTGGAAAAACAGGCTTAGGGAACTAGGCAAGAGATAAGTCAGATCATCTTTGATTTCTACTAAGTGCAGACTTTCCTTCCTTTTTAAAAAATAACTGTAACCCCTCTCAGGGTTAGTGTACAGGTCTAGAATTCTGGATGAGTTGGGACAAGATATTGAAGACCTGTCTCACTTAGTATCACTTTCTTCCTTTGTAAATGGCCAGAGCGGTCACACCTGTCTTTATGGTGAGATTTGAATATTAATACATGCAAACCATTTAGGATGCTTCCTGGCTCATGGAGAATGCTCAGAATCTAGTAATAAAAAGTAACAGCCTTCTTTGAGAATTAACTATGGAAAGCACAAAGTCCAGCCTCATTATACAGCTACAGAAAATAAGAAGGTAACGGTGATTAAACTGACGCAGAGTATATTCTGAAGTTATTTCTTAAAAAGTGGACTGGCGCACGCCTTTAATCCCAGTACTCTGAGGCAGAGGTAGGAGTATCGCCATGAGTTCCAGGACACCCTGAGACTCCATAGTGAATTCCAGATCAGCCTGAGCCAGAATGAGACCCTACCTCGAAAAACAAAAACAAACAACCAAAAACAAACAAACAACAACAAAAAACCAACTGGACTGGATTTCCACTTCTGTTTTGATTCTTCTTCCCTATTATCCTGTCCCCAAAAGAACAACGTTGAATATTTACCAAAAAACTCTGGTTAATCAAATCTTATGTACCTACCATACTAAATGTTTTGGAGACTTTAAGAAGTAGTTAAAAAATAATAATTAAATACTTTGGTAATGCTTTATGAGTCTAGATGCTCACAATACATTGTATGAAACTTAAACATTGCTTTATGAATTAAGATTTGCAGTTTCAGTTGGAGGACAATAAACCTACAATAGTATTTAACTTTAAGAAAAGAATTTTAATGAAGCCACCAACAACTAATACACAAGTGAGAGGGGAGAGATTAAAGTAACTGTCATCTCTCTCCCTTCAAGAGATGGAATGAGTCTGTGGGTGCCCAATGCTTTGGGAAGGTTTGGGAGCGCTCTCTGGTTTGAGTCACTGTGCAGTCAATGTCAAGTAGAGAGAGAAGGGGAGAGGGAGAAGGCTCCCCGGGAACCAAGGATAAGCAGTGGAGTCTGCTCATGGGATTGCCTTGGCATGTAAATGTGCGGTTCATATTTTCTCTTTCCCAAAGTGGGCCATGTAGTTGATAACGGGAAGGACAGCTGCAGTGGGATGCCAGACGGATACAGGGTCCACTGCTGAAACTCCTTGTGTCCGGCTCTTTGTAGCGCGCTGCTTTTTTAAATCCAAGGTGGATGGATGCAGAGCACACGGATGGAGGCAGGCAATGCCAAGTGGCAGCATCTCCGGGTAAAGTGACTCTCCGTTTGTGGTTTCCATGATCAGCATCTTGACCTGTATGGCAGGACCTCAGAGGGTGGGGTGGTGCCTCAAACTGCTGGGCCCAGCCCACAATTTGTTTCTGCTAGTGTATGACGTGGACTAATGCCATCTTTTCTTTTTAAAAAATATTTTATTTTTATTTATTTATTTGAGAGAGAGGGGGAGAGAGAATGGGTGCACCAGGGCTCCAACCACTGTAAATGAACTCCAGATGCTTGTGCCCCCTTGTGCATCTGGCTTACGTGGGTCCTGGGGACTCGAACCTGGGTCCTTGGCTTTGCAGACGAACGCTTTAACTGCTAAGCCATCTCTCCAGCCCACATATTTTCTAATACTCGAAATGGGGTGAATAGTATTTGCTTCGTAGGGCTGCTGTGACAATGTCAGAGGCACTCGGAACAGCCATCGTGTGGCACTTGACTCAAAAGAAGTGTTCAATACATTTTTAAACTAATTGCCATCGAAGCACTTTCAAGATGAAAGAACATCTCACTTACAGACCGTTTTTAGTGGAACAAGCTAAGGCACAGGGAGCAGTTGCAGGAGACTCAACCTTTGCAAAGCAAGAGCTATAGAATACAGCACCTCACTAGAGGGCAGGGTGGGCTCCGTGCCCGTTTTCTTGGGGGGTGGTGGTGGTGGTCAGGGAGTGCACAGGACGTGAACCTCTCCCCGAGGTTAACCTGTGCTCCTCCAGGGCATGCTCCCGACCCCAGGCAGTTGCTAAACGCGGCTGCATCTTTAACATGTACAGTAACTGGATGGACTGGGGAACACGTTGGTCAGGCCGGGCACATTTCGTCCGTCTGCACCAGGCACCTTTCTTTGGTGGTTCATGTGCCTCCATCCACTCCAAAGGCATCCATCCCATCTTCACGTTTTGCAAACACCAGCCTGGCCAAGGCCACCGACGGCTGGAGCTGGACAACGAAAGCGCGCGTGGAGGCTCACGGCTTGCACGCCCTCTGCGGGTTGGCAGCGGGGACGGCTCGGTGAGGGGTGTGTGTGTGTGTGTGTGTGTGTGCAAAACCTCGCGTGCAACCGTGGGCCGCGACAAGCCCGTGGAGGTCTCTCGGGCGCGGTGGAGAGAGAGCTGCGATCTGGGGGCGGGGGGAGAGGGGGGAGAGGAGAAAGGGGGTGCAGGGGAGAGGGCGCGCGGCGCGCCGAGCGGGGAAAAGACCGCACCGCGGCGCACGCGCACACGCACCCGCTCGCCCGGGAGGAGACGAATGGCATGGAAAGTTCCAGCCGGTTCGAGAGCCCTAGGTAGAAAAAGACGCGGCGGCTCGGGGCGGGTCCCGAGGCGGAAGGAGACGAGCCGAGAGTCGGCGTGTGCGAGGGGGGTGGTGGTGGTGGTGGTGGTGGATGGTTGGGGGGCGCGCCGAGCCGCCTGTGGTCTCTCGTCTGCCGGAATACACCCCACGGCCGGGAGGGCCGCAAAGGCTGTGTCCCCTCCCCGGGGGTCAGCGCGGCGGCGGGGAGCGAGGCTCGGGGACGGCGGGGGAAGGGGGGGGAGGGAGGGGGCGCTGTCGGCGCATGCGCGCGCGGGGCCCGGCGGGAGGGGGGAGGTGGGCGTGGCGTGGGCGTGGCTTCCGTCTGCGCAGCTGCCAGCGCCTTTAAGCCCGGGCTCGCGCACTCCGACCGAGCTTTCGCCGCCGGGGAGCCGACCGGTGTCGTCTCCTCTGCGCTTTCTCCACTGCCCGCTTACCCCCCCCCCACCTCTTCTTTAATAACCCGCGTCGCCTCTGGCTTTTCGGTGTCCCGGGACCCGGCTCGCTTGGGAGCCGCGCGCTCTGCGTTCGGGCCAATGCCCCGCTACGAGTTGGCTTTGCTTCTGAAAGCCATGCAGCGGGTGAGTGACCTCTCTCCCCTCCCCGGCCCCGCTTTAGAGAGCCGCGTCCCCGCGCGCGGGCGCCGCGCTTAGGCCGCCCGGTCCTCTCCACCGCCCCCCCCAACACCCAGCACCCCTCACACCCCGACACACACCTCCCTCTTCCCCCCTCCCCTGCACCCGGGTGACGGGACCCGGAGCTTCCCCCACGCGGTCTAGAGTATAAGGAAAGGAAGCCGGGCCCGGGCGGGCGGTGGGGTTTGAGCGCGCGTGGGCCGGCCGCGGCGGGGTTTCTGTGTGTGTGTGTGTTTGTGTGTGTATGCATGAGTGCGTGTGTGCATGTGTGTGTGTGTGTGTGCGTGCATGTGTGCGCGCGCGTATGCATGTGTGCCTCGCACGGGACGTGGGGGAGGGGGCGGGGCGGCCTCTCGGGTTCTCGGCCCGTGGAGAGTCCCGGTTTTGGAAAGGACGCCCCCCCGCCCCCCCCCGGGAGGACACGCGCGAACGCCCAGCCTTGGCCCCGGTCTGCACCCACGCGCGTCGTGAAGCTGCTCGTCCGCCGGCCCCGCCGCCCGCTCCGTCCCCCCATCGCCTTGGCGACGTCCGCGCTCAATAAAAACCATCCCATGCAAAGCGTCTGTGTGCAGTTGTCTACCCCACGCGCGCTTTGTGTTAAAAAAAAAAAAGAGAGAAAGAAAGAAGAGAAAAGAAAAATTCTTTTTGACTTGTCTTTTTCTGACTCCAGCGACCATCCTGCTGCAGGTACCCTTAGCCCAGTTTCATTCATCCACCTTGTGGCCCTTACTTGCGTCTTCCAAAGACGATTTTCCATCCCCCTCCTTCCCCCAGCTGCTTTTGATTGATGGCATGAAGTAGAGGTATTCAGGTTTGGAGGGATGCTAAGCGAGCCAGCCATCCACGAGCAGGCCCCCCACCCCCCGGGGTGCTGGCGGCCGGCCTGCCGGAGGCACCTCTTCCTCTCCGTTCTCTGTTCTGGGTCAGGCACTCCTCGAGTCGTCGCCCAAATCCCCGTTCTTCCGGGAGAAGTCGGTAACGTAGTGTGTGCTTGTGTGCTTTCTCCTTCCCCAAGCAGGTCAGATGATAAAACAAGGATCATTGTGCCTCGTCTGAACTTGGAAAGAGCTCCCTACAGCCCTGGGGCACGTGGACACGTTTGAGGTTGCAAACAAGCTTTGGGGGGACAGTTTGGATTAGTAAAACGAGTTGGACTCAGTTTGAGCCTGGGATTATGATCTAGGCTCTTACTGGAGTTTGTTAGGAGGGATGGCTTTGCACAGGACTAGCTGGGAAAGGACACTGAGGGCGCCTTGTCAGGTCCAGAGAGGCTGCTCTTTGTGTCCCTAAGCTTGTGCTCCTTGTATTTGGGAGACGATTGTACTGTTTTTGACATTCCGCTTTCTCCGTCTTTCTCCCTCTTCATATACAGCTTTAAGAGGATGGAAACAATGAAGGTGAAAACTTCCAAGAGGGAATGTTTTTAAATTAAGTGGGGATTGTTTGAGCCTTTCTTTTAACTGCTTTCTAGGTGAGATTACGGAATCTGGAAAATGACTGTTGAAATTCCTCTTTACCTACCCTGTTTTAAGGGAGGCCAGGTAGCAGGTGATCACTGAAGAGGCAACATGTAGGTATTAGACTTCATTCAAGTTCCACAAGCCTTTGAATTAAAGTCTACACTTTTTTGGTTAGCATGATCGCAAGTATAATTTACATTAAGTGTGTGTGTGTGTGTGTGTGTGTGTGTGTGTGTATAAAATATTTGGTGTACTCAGGATCCATAATCTATGGGTAGGGCATACAGTTTTGTTTTTTTTTTTAATTATTTATTTGAAAGAGAGAATGGGTGCGCCAGGGCTTCCAGCCACTGAAAATGAACTCCAGACGCATGTGCCCCCTTGTGTATCTGGCTTACGGTGGGTCCTAGGGAATCGAACTAAGGTCCTGTGGCTTTTCAGGCAAGCGCCTTAACCACTAAGCCATCTCTCCAGCCCACAGTTTTTATTCTAGTTCAGAAGAGCGAAGTAGATGGGCTAAAATGAAGAAGTCACTTAAGATCCTTGCCTGGCCGGGAGGGTGGGCAGCAGTCTAACTTACTACAGTTGATTTTAGTGGGGAAAAAAAAAAGTCCAGAAGCGATGATAACACCTCACAAGGTAGCCGAATCAAGAATTTCTTAGATAGGTGCAAGGGAAGGCACCTTTGGCAACAGATAAACCTAACAATACTGAAGTTGTGTTACGATCCTTGACCTGCATTAACCAAGATTAACAACAGACTAATCACTTTGTAAGCAAGTCACAAAAATGTACAGGTTGTGGGCAGTTCTACTTGAGTTCAATTTTGGAAAATTGAATTCTAACCAGATGCCTACTTGGTGGGGGGAGGGTGTGAAGGTGAAAGTTAGCATTAGGTTTGTTTTAATATAAAATGCCCCTGTGGGCTTGCGCACCTCTCGCATGCCCTGGGGGACCTTCTTTTCAACCTGAGGCAGTTTCCTTCTGCAGCAGGAAAGCTCTTATAAATCCTCAATTCTAAGTCGCATATCTTTGTGTTTCAGAAAGACTAATATGACAGTATTTTCCCTCCTCCCCTCCATGAGCATTTTATTGCTTGGAATTGAGGAATTAAGTTACGCAATTTTTATAGCAGATAAGGGAGTTAAAAGACTATAGTTTCTCCAGTCTTTTTTAGGTTCCCAGAGCAGTTTTGTGTCTTCTCTGTGCTGGAAGAATATCCTTACACTCTGGTGGGGATGGGGGGGGGTACTGTCCTCTGTCATGCCCATTATTTTATTTTCTCATATTTAGTCTTCAGCTCGATTTGAATTTACAGTTGTTTTTTTTTTTAAGTGTAAAGATACTATGTCGGGACTCCCACAACAATTCCTTTGTAGCCAAATCACTTGTGGAGATTTCCCATGGAAAGATTTCAGACAAAAGTTTCAGTGCCATTGTTTTTCCACATTGCAGTTGGGAGTTGGTTTTGAAGTCTCTGCTTTTGTTGCACTTCCAAGCCCCTGCATTTGTAAATGCAAATGCCGGTCTCCTTATGATACGCACAGGTACCATTGAGCCTGAGTTCTCATGTGTGCATGGACCATTTGTAATTTCTATTTTCTGTCCTTTAGCGTGAAAAGTAGATAAGAATGTGGTTCGTTGCTGGACTATGACATGGTGAGGCAGTGAATGTTGTGAAATCCAGCACTCTTTGAAGGTGGTGGCAAGCCATTTGAAAAAGCACTTGTTTAGACCAGTCTTAGACCATATCTGGAAGTTTTCTTACCCCATGCTCAGATAATGTCTGAAGAGTTTTCCTCACTTCTGAAGAAGTGTTAAGGGCAGTGACATGGAGGATATAGTTGCAAAGGAAGGACCAACGGTGCAGATTCCCTGCAGCCTCATCTCTGGAGGAAGACCTTTTCTAGCAGCGGCGGAGTGCCTGTGAGATGGTGAGCAGAGCCTCTGCCCCCCTGTGGACTCCTTGCAGAAGGAACTTAAAGGTGGAGAGAGAAGGGCCATGAGCTTTGGTGGGTGAGGTCCAACAGTTGCTAATCCTGTTTCTGGAAAGTGGCTATGTCCTTGGATTCCACTTTGTAATTAAATTATAAAGATTGATATTTAATTTAATTCAGTTAGGTAAATAAGTTAGTTGCTAAGATGTGAGTGATAAAGCCACATCCTAGCAGAGAAAAAGCACTGGAAAACTTGGTAGCTTTTATTTTATTTTATCCTTTAAATAACACTTGTAATATGTATAGGAAGAGGAAGCTTAAGGAGAAAAACCTGTGAAGTACCTAAATATTCTTTGGTTACTCGGTTTAGGAATACTGTCATGTCTTATCCATTTGCTCAGCAGATGATCACAGTTGGGATAGACTGACAGGCCTGGGAAAACACGTGTCATTACTCAAGAATGTTTTACATCATAGCTGGTTTAATTGGTAGATGAATGAATGGGATGTACACTAAAATAGCATTTATACATCTTTTTTTTTTTTTTTTTGAGGGAGAGTCTCTAACTCGGGCTGACCTGGATTTCACTAGGTGGTCTCAGGCTGCCTTCTAACTCAGAGCAGTCCTGCTCCCTTTGCTTCCCTAGTGCTGGGATCGAAGGTGTGCGCTACCATGCTCGGCCTTTAGCCTTTCGTCCTTTATTTATTTATTTATTTATTTATTTTTTACATGTTTGTTTGCAAGCAGAAAGAGAGAGAGAGAGAGAGAGAGAGAGAGAGAGAGAGAATGGGAATGGGTGTGCCAGGGCCTCTAGCCATTGCAAAGGAATTCCAGATGAATGTACCACTTTGTGCCTTTGGCTCGATATGGGTACTGGGCAATTGAACCCCCAAGTCATTAGGCTTTGCAGGTAAGTGCCTTAATCACTGATCCATCTCTATATATCCTTTTGTGTATATGTATATGGATTTTAAAAACAGGAATAGCTGGGCATGGTGGCACATTCCTGGAGTCCCAGATCTTTTTTGGGGGGTGGGGGGAGGTGAGTGTGGGGGAGGATAATCTTCTGCTAAGTAGTAAGTTTGAGGCCAGCACGGACTACCCGAGACCCCATCACAAAACAGCAAAAGATAGGAATAAAGTGATTGTCTCATTAAAACGAGTTACTTTGTTTAATCACTACCCATTTTCAAATTTCAATGAAAAGCATATTTTAAGGTGACTCATAGCAGTTTGTAGGTAATTTTATGGTATTCTCTTAGTTCAATGACTTGGTTACAAAAAGTATAGTGAGGACTGGAGAGATGGCTTAGTGGTTAAAGTGCTTGCCTGAAAAGCCTAAGGATTCAGGTTCAGTTCCCCAGTACCCATGTACAGCCAGATGTGCAAAGTGGCACTTGCATCTGGAGTTTGTTTGCAGTGGCTAGAGGCCCAGTCATGTCCATTCTCTTTCTCTTTGTCTCTCTGCTTGCAAATAAATAAATAAATGTGTAGTAATGACAAACTTCCTAAAATGTAGAAAGCTGTGGTTTTCTAAAAGATATGAAGAGTTTCTCTTAGGCCTTTTTGAATTTGTCAGTTTTATATTTGTTGGAGAGTTTTGGGTCCAAGTTAGGATATACTGAAAAGTAATGCTACAGAATCTACATTTTAGATTTTTTTGAGGTATCGAGTGATAATGAACCCATGGATGGGGCTGGCCCTATGTCATCATGGCTTGTCTTGCTTGACAGCATCTGATAGCTAGGACATAGTGAAATGTCTCCTCTCAGCTGGTGGGAAAGTTCAAGTGGCAAAGTCTAGGTGGCAGGTGACCACGTCAGTCTTCTCCCTCCCATTTTAGGGCCCACCTGAACAGCTTAGCTTGTATCATTACTAATCTCTGGTTACTTATTATTTATTTATTTTTGCTTCAAGCTAGTTTTGTGGGAGATTAAAGTCTTCTTGGGTTACAGCTTAATTACAGCAACAAGTGATTGAAGGAGGAGTCCTGTTCCTGCCCCTGAGCTACAGCTAAAGAGCAGGGAGTGGCTTGGGGGTAAGGAGCCCTTCCTTAACGGTTTGTATATGTGAAGACTGCTGATCAGAAGCAGACATTCTATCCTAGTTAAAAAAACTGCTCACCACTTGTATATCATTACTATTTAATGTTGATTTTAAGATCTTGGTTAGGATTGAATTCTCTCTCTCTCTCTCTCTCTTTTTTTTGGATTGAATTCTTAAGTAATTTTTCATCTAGTGCCATTACTGTGTTTGTAGTCCAGGTGTAACTCATGTAAAAGAAACATGGAATACAGAAGTTTGGCATGACATTAGTGTAGAAGGAAGAGGAGAGGGAATAATACATTGTGGTCTGATTGTTCATGTATAAAACGGTTAGGTTATTTGTCATGGTTTTCCTCATTTACTTCGTTTCTGCCTTTGTGTTAGCGTTCATTTCTAATATTCTCATGAGGATATCGATTCACAATGAGTACCACCCTTCAGTACTTCTAGAAAGGCATGTAAAGACAGGTACTAACTAAACCAACAGACCTGGCTGGCATTATGTAGCTCTCTTCAGGGGAATCGCATGTAAGGAGTTAATGCTGGTAAATTATCAGTTAACCTAAAGAGAAAACTCTACCTAGGAGTTTGGAGGGTAGTGAACCCATTTTCTTCATCCTGTTGCTGGTCTACAGGTAGGGGATGACAAACTGGCTCCAAGCCAGATCTTACCTGCTGCATTGACTTCTTGCGTCCTATGAGCTAAGAAAGGATTTTTACAAAAAAACCATTAAAAACCAAAAGAACAATATTATTTTTATAACTATGTGAAAATGTCAGAAATCTAGATTTAACACTGTACAAGTGAATTTATGTTGTAATATAACTTGTTCTATTGTTTATTTTCTGGCCCTTTACAGGTAAAATTTGCTGGCCCCTGATTCACAATGCACAGACACAGTTTCCTAAGTTCACCATTTCTCTTGGCTTTTTATAGTGCTGTTTTCTGGCTTTCCCCTCTGCTCTTCCCCTTCCTCTGTGTGCTGTACCTTTTACCACATGGGTGATGTGCTGTTTTCACGCCATGCTGAAAGTCGGTTTTCCCCACGTCTCTGGGCTTGCAGATGCGTTGCAAGCCCAGTGCATTACTCCTCGCTACCCCTTCCTTGGTGCTTTGCTTGTGTGTTACTTCCTTGTCTTCCTCCACTCGAGGCTGAACAGATCTCTCCATCCTGTGGTCTCGCTCTGGAATAGTGTCTTCTCTATCTTTTTTCACTTCTTGGCAGTTTTTTAGTGGTTTCCTCTAATATGCTGCTGAGGGGAGAACAGTTCATACTTACAGATACACTTTCTGAAGTATTCATTGTTGAACTCCATTAAGAGAATTAAACTGGGTGAGGAGATGGCTCACGGGTTAGGAGGGCTTTCCGCTTAAACATGAGGGTTTTTCAGCCCTATACCACCTAGTTAGATTCCTCAGAACACATGTAAAAAGCTTGGCATGAGTTGAGCGTGGTGGCACACACCTTTAATCCCAGCACTCGGGAGGCAGAGGAAAGAGGATTGCTGTGAGTTTGAGGCACCCTGAGACTACATAGTGAATTCCAGGTCAGCCCGGGCTGGAGCAAGACCCTACCTCAAAATAACAACAACAACAACAACAAGGCTTGGCATGGCCATGCAGGTCTGTAACCCAGTTGGGGTATGGGCTGGGCTATGGGAGAGTAACTGGAGCTCTCTGACCAAAACAACTCTGGGTTGAAGGAGAGAAAATGTTTCAAGAAAACACACAGATAAGCAGTAAGAGGATACCTGGCTTTCTCTTTTGGCCTGTGCATGTATCTGCACACACATGTGCATACACCATACTTCACACAAAAGAGATTGAGTTGCTTTTTATTTATTTGCAGAGAGGGAGAGGAAGAGAAGGGATGAGTCAGGGCCTCCAACCACTGCAAAAAAAAAAAACCAAAAACTAGATGCATGTGCTACTTTGTACATCTGGCTTTACATGGGTCCTGGGGAATTGAACCAGAGTCATTTAGCTTTACAGGCAATGCCTTAATGGCTGAGCCATCTTGTAAGTCCTGTGTTGCATTTTCTAATAAGGAAATAATTGCAGTAATGCTGACTTTCTGATATTCCATATTATATGAACACTGCCTAACTAGGGCATATGGCTTTTTCTCAGAGATATCCACAATATAGTGTGACATCCGTGATAGCCTCTGTTATGGCTCTAACAGTTAAAAAAAAAAATTATTGCTTTATTTGAGAGAGGAAGAGAGAAAAGGGAGAAAGGAAGACCGAATGGCCATGCCAGGGCCTCCAGCTATTGCAAATGATCTCCAGCTACGTGTGCTATCATGTGCATCTGACTTATGTGAGTACTGGGGAATCAACACGGGTCCTTAGGCTTCATAGACAAGCGTCTTAAATGCTAAGCCATCTCTCCAGCTCCAGTTTTTTTTTTTAAATATATATATTGACAACTTCTATACTGAAAGCATGATTTTTCCCTCTGCTCCCCCACTTTCCCCTTCACAACTTTGCTCTCTGTCATATCCCCTCCCTCTCTCCATTAGTCTCTCTTTACATTTGATGTCATCACTTTTTTCTCCTATTATGAGGGTCTTGTGAAGGTATTGCTAGGCACTGAGAGGTCTTAGATATCAAGGCCAATTTCTGTCTGTACAGTTGCAAGTAAGGAGTGGTACCTTTCATTTGGCTTTTACATTCTTTGTACCACCTCTTCTGCAATGGATCCTGAGCCTTGGAGGGTGTGGTAGAGATGTTTCAGTGCTGGACATTCCTCCGTCCCTTTTCCTCAGCATTATGTTGCCCTTTGGGTCATCCCAGTGGTCATTGCCATCTGAAAAGAGAAGCTTCTCTAACCAGCAGTGAGAGTAGCATTAATATATGTATATCAACATTAAGTGTAGTGCTTTCAGGGCAATTTTGTTTTTTGGGGGGGGGGTAGGGTCTCTCTCTAGCTCAGGCTGACCTGGAATTCACTATGTAATCTCAGGTTGGCCTTTAACACATAGTGATCCTCCAACCTCTGCCTCCCAAGTGCTAGGATTAAAGGCATGAGCCACCACACCTGGCTTTCAGGGCAATTTGTTGAGAATAATATATGCATTTATCCAGACAAGAGCAGGCTTTATACTCCTAAGGCTCATGACCTCCCCTGTCATAGGCTTTTGATGAGGTTTTCAGTACTAGGCATGTATTCTCTCCCACAGAGCGGGCCTTCAGTCCAGTTAGAGAGCAGTTGGTTTCTCCCAGAGCAGACATGCCACTATTGCACTCGTTCAGTCATTTGGCCTGTCTGTCCAAACTTGAGGCTTCCACTTTCCACAGTTTTCACCACTGATGACTTCTGTTTCCCATAAGGCTGCATGCAGTGTAGCTTTTTCCAGCTTTCAGTTGGCTGGACTACAGGGAGAAGGCCAAACCGTTTTTTTTTTTTTTTTTAAAGCTTTTTATTGACAGTTTAATAAGTCTAGACAATAAACCATGATACTTCCTACCCCCATTTTACCCCTCTCAAATCCACCCTCCATTGAATCCCTTTCCAGGTAGTCTCTTTCCTGTTTTGATGTCATCTTTTCCTCCTATTGTAAAGGTCTTATATTGGTTGTATTAGGCACTGTGAAGTCATGAATGTCAAGGACATACTGTGTCTGGAAGATAGTACTGTAAGCAGTGTTACCCTTCCTTTGGCTCTTACATTCTTTCCGCCACCTCTTCTGCAATGACCCTGAGCCTTGGAGGGTGTGATAGAGATCCAACAGAGTTTTTAAACTCATCACTCAATTTCTCTGCGTTCTCCATTCTAGTACCAAGTAACAAGACTCTTGGATCTCTGTACACTACTGTTCCCCTTTTCTTTCTTCAAAGGTGCATGTATCACATTGCTTCTGTGTGGAATGCTGTTCTTTTCCATATTACCACACTTCATGCAAACCTGCCTGAAGTCCATCTTAACTCACTTGTTGCCCTAACCAAATGCCAAGGGCTCTTCATCATGGGTGCAGACCCGGGACCTTTCCTTTGCTGGCAATATTTCTCACCCTGTGGTTCACTTCCTAAAATTGTATTACTGTTGACTTCTTACCTCCTGAGCTAGATAAAGATGTTTGCATTTTCTGCTGTGCTTTATGCATATGATATTAGCTCACTCAGCTGCTGTTGGGGGGCTCACTACTCTGATCTCTCTAGAACAGTTCTTTGATGTGATACATAGTATGTTGACTTTCGTGCCAGTATGTTCTTTTCAAGTCATTGTTCTTTCCTGGGACTGGGTGAGTTGTGTGTTTCTCTAAAGTCTACTGATTTCCGGAACTGTCTTACGGCAGGTAATCTTGTTTTTTAATAACAACTTGAATATCGTAACTGAAATGAAATGAGGGCAAACATTTTCCCAAAACTGAAGTTGGATTCTTTGGAATGACTTGATAGAAGGTGAGTCACTGAAACAATGGCTGTGGAATGAGATGTGTTGAAGTGATTAGGCTTCCGAGGAAGAGTTGCAGCAGTTCCTGGTTTGTGTGTAGATCATTTTACAGGCACCTCTTAAAGCTTTTTGCCTTAAGGGCGCTGGGGCTTTGGCTGGTGTCCAGCAGAAGTAGCTTCATCAGCAAGTATTCCAGATCGTCCATGCCACTCTTCAAGAGCCGAGGGCCCCAGTGTTAAAGTTTATCAATGACGGTGCACATAGGAGTTTAGAATATTTAAGGTATATCTGTGTGGTGTTTTGACTGAATGTGACCACTGGGTGTGACGAAACTTTTGCTAGAACAGCAGCTCCCAAGTGCAGTTACAGGCTGGTCATGATGGCATAAGCAAGGGACTCTGAAGGAACTTCAGATGGACTGGCTTTTGGGTCCTAGTACCTGCTTCCTGGAGTTCTTAACTGTTTGGATCCTCAGTTTCTCATCTGTTAATAGGGGCAGTCTTTATTGGAGGACTTTTGGAGACAGAGTGGGAACTTGGAGGTAGTAGGTGTCAGGTGGCCAGTGTGTCTTGACTGAACTTCATTGCCTGGTTCTCTGATCCTTTACTAATGATGCTCTGTTAATGTACTCTTTATCTTCTTACCAGAATCCCAGATGGAAGCAAACCTGAGTTGAGTTTGTGATGCTGGTGCTTACAGTTCTTCTCCAGTCTATTCCTACCACACATAGCACCAACCATTTTCTGTCCGCTTGATCCCCCCAGAAATCTAGAGTTCATAGGACATCACATTTTCAACATGTTGACAACTAGTTCAAAACTGTGTAAGCACCATGGGCTTAAATGTAGTGTATCTGTAGCGCATATATGGTTCTCACTTGGTAAATTGTGACTTAGATAATTTTATTGCTTTAGATGGCTGCTTTAAACCCCTTTCAGCATTAATAGAGACAAAGCCTACCTTGCTGGTTGACCATTGGTTTATAAGAGGACTCAGAGCTACTCAAGAAATACCAAGCATGTCGCTTCAGATTGTTGGATTCATTTGTGTTCATTTACTCAAAAGTTTCCATAGAGACCTGGGAGTTGCGTGTAACTGAAGTAAGGTGTGACAGTGTGACTGTAGGGAGTTGGTTTTCGTAGTCTACCTTTTCTTTTAAGTGAGTGAGTGAACATGCCCAATTTCTTCTTTTCTTTTTGAGATGGGTCTCAGCTCTGATCCATGTTGGTGTGGAACTCACTGTACAGCCCAGGCTAGCCTCAAACTCATGACAGTCCTCTTGCCTCAGCCTCTTGAGTGCTAGGATTACAGTGGTTAGCCATCATGCCTGGCTATGCTTTATTTTTGACTAGACTTCTTTCAGTACAGTAGAAACTAACTTATTACTACCTTAAGTAATTCTTTTCTTTTTGTCTTTTTCTCTTATTGCCCCCATTCCAAATAACCGGAAATCAGATTGGAAATTAAAACCACAGATCCAGGTTTTTGTTAACATATTTCTGCTCCTTGCTAATTGACTTGTTTGAATCCCCCATCATTTTTACTATGATTACAGTGCCCCAGTTATGGGAATCCTTACCCACTTTGGGGAAATCTCAGATTGATATATAAGCAAGAAATTAAAATGAAAACATAAGTGAATGCATAAACTTAACACAGTATCTGCTGGATCCCTCAGTCTTCATTAATGGGTGCTTCACTTCTTCTGCCCCAGCATCAAAAATAAACACTGGTTTTACCTTTGTTTAGACTTCAGTTTTGATACTAGATACCTATTTTGGCTATTAGATGCTTTAATTTTGTCAAGTGAAGAGACCCAAGTGCGGCTGTTGCAGCCAGGTTGCTATACATGTCCCCTTTGAGATGATTCTCATGACCTTAGAAAGGTTCCCATGAGAATTATGAAAACTGTTTCTGTTAGAGAATGCAGAGTCAGTGAACATCCATGATAACACATCTGTGTTCATATGTGTCTGAATTATAAAGGCCCCATTCTGTACTGGTTTTGAGACATTTTTAAGGCGAGTTGCTATTGGTGATTGAAAAGCTAAATTTGATGGTAGGCATATTATAGGTACGCATATTAGTTGCACTTACCTTGTTTTGTTTGCTTTTTAAATTGCTTGGCTCTTTCAAATAAATGATCTATTTGTCTTGATGTACTGCTTGCTTTCTGTTTTATTAGCACTTAGGAGAAAACTCTCGTGTAGAGTTTGTGAGTTTTTGCAAAGTTGGTCTATGAGAGAGAGAAAAGAAAAAACTTCTCCTAATGTCAGTTTCTTTGTTAGCTGCTTTATCTAACAAAATGAAAGTTAACTTTAAAAAATTTTCAAGATCGGTCTTCTGCTGGGAGTGGGGCATACTCCTTTAATCCCAGCACTCAGGAGGCAGAGGTAGGAAGATCACTGTGAGTTCCAGGTCAGACTGGGATAGAATGAGACTCTACCTTGAAATCCACTCCCCAGCCCCCCTCCCCCCAAAATTCATCTTCTGATATCCAAAGGAAAGCAGTTCTGCAAGTATTCCTCTGGATTTTTATACCCCTCTACTTGTCTGCCTGACATAGAAGAGGAAACCCAGCTGCATTCATCATTTACAGTATTGTGCTTGTTTTAGGATTTATAATTCAGGGCTTATTTTCTGCCACTCCTTCCAGATACTGTTGGCCTATCTGTAGTCCTATTTTTTACTTCCTGGGAAAATCTTTCTTTCCCCACACCTTGGGAAAATCAGGACATTTGTAAATCTTTCTTTTTTTTTTTTAAGCCAAAATTCACCTTGTTAGGAAACATCTGATTTTCAACTATTTATGACTTGGCTTCCTAGGAGTTAGAATCTGGTCTACCAGGGAAATTCCTGTGATTATATTTTCTGCCTCAGTCACATGGAAAATAAGGAGAGAGTGTTTACTATGTGCTCAAAGAACACTTCTAGGAATATAAAATTGGAACCAAGTAGGATGGAAAACATGAAGGTGGGCTACAAAGTCGACTTGGTTGGATGTTTTGCCACTTTCAGCCCTATGATTGCCTTTGAGGGAGCTGAGATACTCAAGTGGTAGTGATCACCAACTGTTGTGTTTTGTTGTAAGCAGAGGCTCTGTGTGTTAATATTAAGTTAAGATGCCTACTTCTCCCTTACCTAGGAGTCCTTAGCATCTTAAGGGTTAGTGTGACTTACATGGTACAGATGAGAAAGTTAAAGCAGAAAGACATCCAGTGTCACCAGGCTCAGTAAATGGCCAGGCCAGGACCCTAAGGCAGTCTCAAGCTAGAAGTCATGCCTTTTGATGACTGCATCTTCCGTACACTAGTTAGATTATAGCACAAGGTCATTTGTGTGGCAGGAAAGCAGTTTTCATCTGTTTGTTTCCATGCATTTCAGCACTTTAGTAAACAAAGCAAAGGTCCCTGTTGATGGTGTGGATGTCCCAGCAGGGCAAACAGATTAGCAGATGCGGTGAAGAAAACCAGGGCAGCATAGGAGAACAGACAACGGCAAGTTCTGTCTTTCCATTCAAAAATTCAAATGGCTTGTTCCAGTGCATGAAGATACAAAAATTGCTTAATCCTTAATTTCTCCCACAATTATTTTATTTGCTTATTTTTTTGAAACTTACTTTTTGGAGGAAGGGTTGTCATAGAGCCCAGGTGGGCTTCAGACTTCCTGAGTAGCTGAGGAGGACCTCGATGCTCCTGCCCCTCCCGAGCCTGGTGTCGTGGGCGTGTCGTGGGCGCGCACCACCACGCCCGCTTCAGCGGTCAGCCGTCTGAGGGAGCACACCTCCCAGCGCCTCCACTGCTCTTCAGTCTCGCTGTCATCACTCTGATGATGCCTTGAGGTACATACTTTAATATTCTATCAACCAGAAGACTTAGGCATGCATAAAAGTAAATGGATTAATGATTTTCCATGTTGTACCCATCACTTAGCTCTATCGGATTAATCATTTTACCAATCTTACTGCATCTCTTTACTCCTCCCGTTTTTGTAACATAATTTCAAACAAGTACCTTTTTTCTTTTTTTTTTTTTTTTCCTGTTTGTCTTTTTTGAGGTGGGGTCACTCTAGATCAGACTGACCTGGAATTCACTATGTAGTCTCAAGGTGGCGTTGAACTCACAGCGATCCTCCCACCTCTGCCTCCCAAGTGCTGGGATCAAAGGTGTGAACCACCACGCCTAGTTTCAAGCAAGTACCTTTTAATAGCTGAGTTTTTTTTTTTTTTTGTAAAAAGTTTATATTTTTTTTGCAAGGAGATTAGGAGGGAAGGAGAGAGAGAGAGAATATGTATATGAATAAATGAATTGGTACACCAGGTTCTTCTGCAGCAAGTGAACTCCAGGTGCCTATTTCATATTGTGCATCTGGCTTTATGTGGGTACTAGGGAATTGAACCTGTACTGACAAGCTTTGCAAGCAAGCATCTTCAGCCACTGAGCCATCTCCTGAGCCCTGCAGTGTAATTTCAGGCTGTTACAAGAACAGCTCATTTAATACTGGTATGCATGATATTCGCAGAGCTAATTGTTAGGATGTATCATGTTTGCTTGTTTTTTTTTTTTTTTTTCTTTTTTTTTGAGGTAGGGTCTCACTGTGGTCCAGGCTGACCTGGAATTAACTCTGTCATCTCAGGGTGGCCTTGAACTCATGGCAATCCTCCTACCTCTGCCTCCCGAGTGCTGGGATTAAAGGCGTGTGCCACCATGCCCGGCTTGTTTTGTTTTTCAAGGTAGGGTCTCACTCTAGTTCAGGCTGACCAGGAATTTGCTATGTACTCTCAGTGTGGCCTTGAACTCACAGCGATTCTCCTACCTCTGCCTCCCAAGTACTGGGATTAAAGGCATGTGCCACCATGCCCAGCCAGAATTCATAATTTTTAAAAATTCTGCCACATACAGACATTTTCTTAGGAGTAAGGACCTTCTTCCCAAGTACCATGTTGTACTTGAAATTGATATTGTTATAAAAGTAATGTGAAATACCTAGTTGATACTGGAATTTAGTGACTCTAGTAATTTAGTTTTTAAAAATTCACTGTTAAAATAAGGATCACAACATTTAGAAAATAGTTTTCCCTGAGCAGGTTTAAAGCCTTTCCCATGAATGACAGTGATACTTTGAAGCACCCAGGCCCATGTTCTGCAGAGCCCCTGGCACAGAACTTGTCATGATGGGGAGTATTTACAGGGATCAGAGCCTCGTAGTGAGAGGCAGGCTGGAGTGCCCATTGTGAGGATGCTCAGCAGTCATTTGGTTTGGGAACACCAAATTGCTCCATTGTAAATGTACCTTTCTTCCTTTTGTAGCAAGTGATTTATGAAGTTACCAACTTGTAACTGTTCTCCAATAGCTAACCACTGACTTCAGTATATATGTGATTCTGAATCGATGATAGCTTCAGATAGGCATGAATAGACCATTGAACCTCTGAATATTCAGTATATATATCCCTCCTTTTTCAGAGAAAACCCTCCTCTATTTTAGTGATCCTTTAACATCATTTATTTTCTTTTGTTTTTGGAATTCCAGTTCTAAGAACCAGGGTTTTGTGCGTGATGGGCAGGCTCTCTACTACTGAGCTATCTATATCCCTGACCCCTCAATTATCTTAGCAGTAATTTGGGGTAATATGCTTGTTTCTTACAGTTTTTTGTGGGGATTACAAGATCTTCTACATATACTGTGAATGCACTACTTGGTGTTTGATAAATGCTAGCGTAAGTAACTTCTGGCCTACCGCATAACCCAGTGGTAGAATGTTGGCCTATTTACTTTCAGCCCCAACACCAGGTAAACAGTTAGGATAGCAAATAAAGCAGCTCAGTTCTGTAGGAACATCTAACCGAAGTGTAAAGGAGACACTAAGAAGGGAAAAGCTTTTCGTGTGTTGCCATAGTCAGGAAACGGGCTTATGTGGATTGAGCTAAAGGGAGTTAGTTGCTGCCTGCCTATACCAGTCTGTCCTTCTGCCATCAGCGGGAAGTGTGGATTGAGTTAGAGGGAGTTGGTGCCTGCCTGTACCAGTCTTGTCCTTCAGAGTGTGGAAGCAGAGAATGTTGTTAAAATGAAGGGAAGTGGGTCCCTCTGATGGGTGTGTAAGGGGGGGTTTGTACTGGTTATGGCTCTTTGAGATGCTTATCTGGACAGAAGGCTTTCTTGCCTTGTCTGATTGCCTTGTCAACTCCTCAAGCCCTCAGTTGGATCTATTTGTGATGGGGTTGGGCCTTTAAGTCTGTATCTCCTACTTCTTAAGCAGTCTAGATGGTTGATAGCGGTGCAAGATCTCCAGGACATCAGGCTTAGCGCTCTTGTTGAGGTACTGACTGTTAATATTTGAGTCACTTATTAAAAGATACCCAACACCGGCAGGAAAGTAATATCCAGACACAGGAACAGTTGTGAGTGGATCAGATGATGCTGTAGAAAGTCAAACGGGATAGGAAGGATCAGTGCGCTCTGAGGGCAGAGGCTAAAGGGAAAGGCCAGGAAGTCATGTGCCTGGTTGGAACACGTTTCCTTGTGTGTGTTAGGCAAATGCTGTGCTCCTGAGCTCCGTGTATTCCAGTACTGCTTTTTGTTTGTTAATCTCGTTTTCTTCATATATGTATCTGTTTACATGTGACCACACAAAATACTGCAGCTGGATTTTTTTTCCCATATATGCTCTTTCCAGTTTTTTTGCTTATGTTTGTTATATATTTACCATGAGTATTTCTCTGCAAGCACAAATTTGAATTTTTTGAGACAGGGTCTCATTTTGTAGCCCAGGCTGGCCAAACTGTGAACTTTCTGCCTCAGCCTTCCAAATTCTGGAAATACAGGTAATGTGCCACAATGCCTGGCTTGAAAGCACAAGTTTCAAACATGTGAGATACTGAATTTTTTAAAGTAAAGTTTGAGGACAGTCATATGTGAGTACTTAATGTTATGCATGAAGTACCATTAAGTATTCCAGTCATGAAATTTCCCTTCCTGGACCTTGACTTAAGATGACAAAAAATGAAGATGTGTATGAAAAGTCTAAGAATTTACATAAGTTCTGTTTTTAACCTTTTAAATTTTATTCATTTAAGAGAGAAGCAGGGAAGGGGTGGGGTGGGGAGAGACAGAGAATGGGTGCCTCAGGGACTCCAGCTTCTGCAAACAATCTCCAGATGCCTGCACCACTTTTTGCATCACTTTGTGGATCCTGGGGAATTGAACCCAGGTCCTTTGGCTTTGCAGGCAAGTGCTTTAACCACTAAGCCATCTCCTCAGCCCTGTTTTTTTTTTTTTAATTTTTTTTTTGTTCATTTATTTATTTATTTATTTGAAAGTGACAGAGAGAGAGGGAGAGAAAGAGACAGATAGAGAGGGAATGGGCGCGCCAGGGCTTCCAGCCACTGCATACGAACTCCAGACGCATGCGCCCCCTTGTGCATCTGGCTAACGTGGGTCCTGGGGAAACGAGCCTCGAACCAGGGTCCTTAGGCTTCACAGGCAAGCGCTTAACCGCTAAGTCATCTCTCCAGCCCCCCAGCCCTGTTTTTAATTTTTTTTTAAACTACAGTGAAGTGCAGTAGGAAAGGGCTAGTAGCTGGTGAGATGGTTGGGAGCCTTCTAAAAGACTTGTGAGACCTAACTATATGTTGAATAAATACATTATTTAATTTTGTCTAATTCCTCTATATACAAATGACATCTGTAAAGATCATAAGATACTTGACGCATACTTGGCAGTCCACATTGCTACAGATTGTGTAGAATAACCCGACGTCTCCTGAGCTACCCCTCTGTTGGGCTGGGCAGAACTTAAGGGTTGTTACGCCAGTGGGCACTAGCTGTTGGCTGCATTTTGCAGAGACGGTTGAAGTCCGTTCAGATGAGTTGCTTGTAAGATCTTGTGGTTGGGAAGGGGCCGAGCCCAGAGCCCAGAGCCCAGCGCCCAGCTCTTCAGTGACTGCTCTCTGCTGCACTCAGCACCTGTGGCCCTGGTGGTCCTACCCCCCCCCCAATGGAGTCACGAAATCTGGTGTCTGTTGCTCTGTGGGCTTTAGCAATCCTCAGGCATGTCCGGTTTTTGTTTTTGTTTTTAATGTTTTTCCTTTGTTTTTGGTAGGTTACACAGAGGTGGTAATTGAAGCTGTGGGGTCTTCGGAGGTCTCTGTCACCCCCATGTTTCTCATTTGCATCAATGTATAAGACCTCCCGGGCCTGCTACTACTGACTTCCCTGGGCCTTTGCAGATTCTCCCTTTAGCACGTACACTGTCCCCAGGACATGGTTGTTTGGTCCCTTTGGTGTCACCATAACTATCTGAGTTCAGTTACCTTGCTCCCTGTTTGATTTTTATGATGTGGCATGTGTCTTTAGATACACATATTTTGTTCACTTTATTTTTTTTAATTTTTTTGATTGTTTGTTTGTTTATTTATTTATTTATTTATATGAGAGAGATCGAGAGTGAAAGAGGCAGAGATAGAGAGAGAGAGAATGGGCACGCCAGGGCTTCCAGCCACTGCAAATGAACTCCAGATGCGTGCGCCCCCTTGTGCATCTGGCTAACGTGGGTCTTGGGGAATTCAGCCTCGAACCGCTAAGCCATCTTTCCAGCCCTAGATACACATATTTTGGATTTTATAGATTATTCAAGAATAATTTCCTAGTTTGGTAGATGAAATAATATAGTTAACCCTGTCATAGAAGAATAAAGTGAGATTTCGTCATCATAACTAAATGTTTTGGTAAATAACTTTCAAAAAACATTTTATTTATTTGTTTATTTGACAGAAAGAGAGAGAATGGGCACACCAGGGCTTCCAGCCCCTGCACACAAACTCTAGATGCATGCGTCACCTTGTACATCTGGCTTATGTTGGTACCTGTGTCCTCAGGCTTCACAGGCAAGCACCTTAGCTGCTAAACCATTTCTCCAGGCCCTTGGTAAACAATTTTTATGACATCTGAAGGGATTTTTATTTATTTATTTTTTCAGGTAGGTTCTCTGGCTTAAGCTGACCTTTCAAGGATATAAAGCAGCAGAAAGCAGTAACCTCAGTTTGGTGTTTCTTTAAAAAAAAAGATCGATTTGTTTATTTGCAAGCAGAGAGAGATAGAAGAGAGACAGAGAGAACGGGCGAGCCACAGCCTCCAGCCACTGTGAACTGACTCCGGATGTGTGCGCTCTCTTGTGCATCTTGCTTTACGTGGGTACTGGGGAATCTTAACTCCAGGTGTTAGGCTCTGCAGGCAAGTGCCTTACCTGCTGAGCCCTCTGTCCAGCCCAGTTTGATGTTTTATGACACAGGGGTCTCACTTTATGGCCCAGGCTGGCTTGGAAACGATGGCACTCCTGCCTCAGCCCCCTGAGTATTGGGACTACAGGTATGTACCTCCATGCCCAGCTGTGAGCTCACGTTTGGCCACCCTCTGGTACCTGCCATGTGTGAGTAGAGCTGCAGCTAAGGAAGTAGAGGCAGGTCTGCATGGATCAGTCAACCACATGGAGAGAGCAGTGTGTCTTAGGAATCTGCTCTGCCTGTATCTTTCTTCACAGCGGGAAGCGGGCCTGCTGGTGTGGCACTGCTTTGTGTGACAGGCAAGGAGCTCCTGCCTGCCTTTAAAGCACTTCGCCTCTGACCAGAAAGCTGCTCTGGAAGCCGTGGGCACAGACCCATCCCACTGCCCTGCAGACAAGGCTGTAGGTGCTTGCTCACCCTCTGGAAAACACGTTTGGCTACTATCACTGAGAAGAGCTTTACCTCAAGACCTCCTGACCCTCTTGGAGTCGGGCTTACCTGTGTAGGAGAGCAATTGACAAGGCTGTGTCTGGATCTTGAGTGACAGGGACATCTCTGAGGGCAGGAGTTCATGACTGCCAGCACTTGAGGACTTTTTTTTTATATATTGGCACATAAGGCACGTTGGTAAATAACTTGGGTTTAGCGAGTCTTCCTAAACAATTTCAGAGTATTTCTTTGAAAACCTGAAAATTTTCAGGAATGACAAAGGTGCTCATAAAATATGACAAGCTTCCGGATTTAGCAAGTATAAAGTGATAGAGATTCCAATTGTTGATTTTTTATTTATTTATTTATTTTTGCCTTGACCTTTTGTTGATAGCTTTTTGTAGGCAGGATTTTAATCTGCTTCATTTGCTAATCTAAGAAATTGTAAGTACCTCTGTGAGGTGAGGATGGGATTGACATTTTTATCCAGCTGGCTTCATGGGTTAGGCCTAACCAAATTTGGTGGATCATTAGTGTGTAGGCAACATGTCTAGCTTTTCATGTTGGTGGGGAGAGTTTCTTATTTTGAACAGTTTTGAGAAGTAGTGGCTTTAGTATAATTTATGGCTTTTAAGTATACTATTGATTTTAAAAAAGAAAATCCCCAGATTTATCAGAATGCAGCAGCTTTTTTAAGCATTTATTTTGAGGTTGCCCAATGAAAGAAACCACTTAGAAGTTAACATATGGCAGTAGTATTTTGATTAGTAATGGTTTTCATATAACTGTCAAGTACAGTTACAATTAACTTTGAAGATTCAGAATTTGTCTCTACCAGGAGGAGAACCATCAAATTCATAAATTTGGTTTTAGTTACAGTTAAATGTCTGTTTTACAGTGTGGTTATCATAATCCAGGACTGAAAAACTGTGTGGGTTTATTGAAGATTACTTAAAGGTTGACAGATATTTATTTTGTTCAGGTTTGGAAGACAATTCAAATTCCAGAAAACCTTTCTTTTCTCTCTTTTTGCTTTTCATACTTTTTTTTTGTTTGTTTATTTCAATTATTTATTTGAGAGCAACAGCAGAGAAAAAGGGAGAGAGAGAATGGGCATGCCAGGGCCTCCAGCCATCGCAAATGAACTCCAGATGCATGTGCCCTCTTGTGCATCTGGCTAATGTGGGTCCTGGGGAATCAAGCCGCGTACTGGGGTCCTTAGGCTTCACAGGCAAGCACTTAACTGCTAAGCCATCTCTTCAGCCCTGCTTTTCATACTTTTAATGACAACAAAGACGTTAAAAATATTTTACCAAAGTCAAACCTTGGGCTGGAGAAATGGCTTAGCAGTGAAGGTGCTTGCCTGCAAAGCCAGAGGACCCAGTTCAATTTCCCAGGATCCATGTAAGCCAGATGTACAAGGTGGTGCATGTGTCTGGAGTTCATTGGCAGTGAGCAACTGGAGGTCCTGTGCACCTGTTTTCTCTCTCATTCTATCTGCCTTCCCCCCCAAAGTAAATAAATAAATATTTTTTAAAAAGGATCAAACCGGGCTGGAGAGATGGCTTAGCGGTTAAGCGCTTGCCTGTGAAGCCTAAGGACCCCGGTTCGAGGCTCGGTTTTCCAGGTCCCACGTTAGCCAGATGCACAAGGGGGTGCACGTGTCTGGAGTTCGTTTGCAGAGGCTGGAAGCCCTGGCATGCCCATTCTCTCTCTCTCCCTCTACCTGTCTTTCTCTCTGTGTCCGTCGCTCTCAAATAAGTAAATAAAAAAAAAAATTAAAAAAAAAAAAAGGATCAAACCTTGACTGTTTTGGCTTTCTCTTCTCAGAGGTTCTCTTGGAAATAATGCCTGAAGAAAAGGAAAGAAAGGGAATTGTCTCTTAAAGTTTTCTTTTTATCTTCTAATATCTCAGTAGCTGAAAGAGAAACATTTTAGGGTGGTTCTGGAAGTTGTGTGCTTGCAGTTTTGTGTGTGTGTGTATCTAGTATTTTATTTTCTACTACCCATGTCACAAATTTAAGTTAGCATTTGGTAGCTGTACAGACATTTACAGTAGGAATTTAGGAAAGTTTCATAACAATAGGTTTGCATAGATGGAAAAGTTCTTTGTTTTCTGTTTTAATTCTTAAGGAAGATGGTAATGCCTAGGAAACATGCCTGCTGTTCCGGCTAAGAGCCTACCTGGCTCTAAGGTTAGCCCCTCCCCATTTCTCTTGGGATTTGTAATATTTGAAGATTTGTTTCCTTATGAATATCTGGTGTCCCTTTGACCTGTTAGAGTGCCCTTAAGATGTTGATTCCTGTTTCAGACTGATGCCACAGTAAGACAAGAAAGGACTCATACCATGATAGGCAATTACTGCTGGAGGAGTTAAGACCGTCAATGAATCTGTTCTTTGTTCTGAATGGTGACTGCTACCACTGACTTTACCTTTAGCTGTGACAGTATAGATTGTCCTTTGCTGTAGTACTAAAGTGAATTTTTTACAGTTTTTTTTTTCCTTTTTATAACAAATCAAATGTCTTATTGCACCATGTTTACTCGATTGAAAGTTTCCTCATCACTTGGTGAGACGCTCCTCTAATTCAATCTTTGTCTTTTGTCTTTGCTGCCTTGCAGGGTTGGTACAATAGGCTTCACTAGACTTAGCTGCAACTCAGAATTTCTCCTCCAACACCTGAGTAAATGCTGATGGTCTTGTGGAGAGTGGATTAAAAGTACGAGCTAAGTTCTCAATCCCAATTACGAAGCGGAGGAAAATTTAAACTGTCTCCTTCCAAGTTTATCACAACCACCACCATCAAGACAGCAAACCAAAGGACAAAGACTTTGACCTGCTGTGTCTGTGTAGTCCAGTTCACGTACGGTTTACAGACTTGGCTGGGGTTACTAATAAGTCATAAAAAGTTGGACACTTCTGTCATTTGGACATTTTTATTCACAAGTGACCAGAATGAGGGCTGTACTGGAGACAGCAGACATTGCCATAGTGGCCCTGTATTTTATTCTGGTCATGTGCATTGGTTTTTTTGCCATGTGGAAGTCTAATAGAAGCACCGTGAGTGGATACTTCTTGGCGGGGCGCTCTATGACCTGGGTAGCGATTGGTGCCTCTCTGTTTGTGAGCAATATTGGGAGTGAGCACTTCATTGGGCTAGCAGGATCTGGAGCTGCCAGTGGATTTGCAGTCGGCGCATGGGAATTCAATGCCTTACTGCTTTTACAACTTCTGGGCTGGGTTTTCATCCCAATTTACATCCGGTCAGGGGTATACACCATGCCCGAATATTTGTCCAAGCGATTTGGTGGGCATAGGATTCAGGTCTATTTTGCAGCCTTGTCTCTGATTCTCTATATCTTCACCAAGCTTTCAGTGGATTTGTATTCAGGTGCCCTCTTTATCCAGGAATCCTTGGGTTGGAACCTTTATGTGTCTGTTATCCTGCTCATTGGCATGACTGCTCTGCTGACTGTCACTGGAGGCCTTGTTGCAGTGATCTACACAGACACTTTACAGGCTCTGCTCATGATCATTGGGGCACTCACACTTATGATCATTAGCATGATGGAGGTTGGCGGGTTTGAGGAAGTTAAGAGAAGGTACATGATGGCTTCACCCAATGTCACTTCCATTTTGTTGACGTACAACCTTTCCAACACAAATTCTTGTAACACCGATCCCAAGGAAAATGCCCTAAAAATGTTGCGAGGTCCAACAGATGAAGATGTTCCATGGCCTGGATTTGTTCTTGGGCAGACCCCAGCCTCAGTATGGTACTGGTGCGCTGACCAGGTTATCGTGCAGAGGGTCTTAGCAGCCAAGAACATTGCTCACGCCAAAGGCTCTACTCTTATGGCTGGCTTCTTGAAGCTTCTACCAATGTTTATCATAGTTGTGCCAGGAATGATTTCCAGGATACTGTTTACTGATGATATTGCTTGCATCAACCCAGAGCACTGCATGCAAGTGTGCGGAAGCAGAGCCGGGTGCTCCAATATTGCATACCCACACCTGGTCATGAAGCTGGTGCCTGTGGGCCTTCGGGGTTTGATGATGGCCGTGATGATTGCAGCCCTGATGAGTGACCTGGACTCGATCTTTAACAGTGCCAGTACCATATTCACCCTTGATGTGTACAAACTCATCCGCAAGAGTGCAAGCTCCCGGGAACTAATGATTGTGGGCAGGATATTTGTGGCTTTTATGGTTGTGATCAGCATAGCATGGGTGCCAATCATTGTGGAGATGCAAGGAGGCCAGATGTACCTTTACATCCAGGAGGTGGCGGATTATCTGACCCCTCCCGTGGCGGCTCTCTTCCTCCTGGCAATCTTCTGGAAGCGCTGCAACGAGCAAGGGGCATTCTATGGTGGAATGGCAGGCTTTATTCTTGGAGCTGTCCGTTTGATACTGGCGTTTACATACCGTGCCCCAGAATGTGACCAACCTGACAACCGGCCGGGCTTCATCAAGGACATCCATTATATGTATGTGGCCACAGCGTTGTTTTGGATCACAGGACTCATTACTGTGATTGTTAGCCTGTTCACAGCACCTCCCACAAAGGAGCAGATTCGCACCACCATCTTCTGGTCCAAGAAGATCGTGGTAACGAAGGAGAGCTGCTCTCAGAGAGACGAGCCGTACACAATGCAAGAGAAGAGCATCCTGAGGTGCAGCGGGAGCGCCGAGCCCATCAACCAGGTCATTCCCAATGGGAAATCTGAGGGTAGTATCAAGGGCCTTCAGCCAGAAGATGTTAATCTACTGGTGACATGCAAAGAGGAGGGCAACCCAGTGGCTTCCTTGGGTCACTCAGAGGCCGAAACTCCAGTGGATGCTTATTCCAATGGGCAAGCTGCTCTCATGGGTGAGAAAGAGAGAAAGAAAGAGACGGAGAATGGAAGTCGGTACTGGAAATTCATAGACTGGTTTTGCGGTTTCAAGAGTAAGAGCCTCAGCAAGAGGAGTCTCAGAGACCTGATGGATGAGGAGGCCGTTTGTTTACAAATGTTAGAAGAGACTCCACAAGTTAAAGTAGTACTAAATATTGGACTTTGTGCTGTGTGTTCGCTTGGAATTTTCATGTTTGTTTATTTCTCCATATGAACTTAAGGATATGGTGAGACACTTAAGAAAATACTGATCTTTGGGAAAAAAAAATGTAACTGTTGCATCTCTCAGGCATTGTTTACGCTGAAGGTTTTAGCCAAATTTTACTTAGTAGAAAATCATCTATTTGCAAGACTTTATTTCCCCAGAGATGGACAAAAGTAAATCTTCAATTTAAATGAAGCAAAACAGACTGAATTGTGTAAAAATGTGGTTTAGAATTTTCCATACCAAAGTTAAGGAGAGACCATTCGTTCTCATAGGTCACATAGAGAAGAACATATGTTAAGGTGTCATGGGTAAGGTGTTGTCTGCACTGCCAAGTCTCAGTAGACCTTACGATGAAGTAGATTTGCTCATTTGTAAGTTTTTTGTCTTTGTAATACCCACTGTGATAAACTGAATTTGTAGAGACTGATCAGTTATATATTGAAAGTCTAATATGCTTGGATGGTAATAATTTCAGGACAAATTAGTTTGCCAGGTCTTTTTGTTAGCATGAGTCTATGGATTCTGCTTGCCCCGAGAAAGGAAGAATGTTCCCCTGTAGGTATTTTTGTACCACCTGTATGTAGACTTTTGGGAGGTGGTGATGGGCTTTAGCCCAGTCCCGCTCCCTAAGTTTTGTTTCCCTTCTGTCATGGAAGCTTAAGTGGACCATACTCAACTACCAAGTCTGTCTATAAAGTTACTTGTTACAGTTGTGTTTTTTTTACATTATTATGAGGGGGAAGTAAATGTTGCTGATGATCCCCCCCCAGATGTTGACCAAATTAAAATTATTTTAAAATACAGTTTGGGAATTACCAGCTATAAAGTAGCACTTGATTAACTTATGCTAAATATTTTCTAGCTTCTTCATGTCATTTTTATAGCATTCTTTGTTAATTGGCCAAGAGCCTTTCCAACTGGATCCAATTGAAAGATAGTGTCCAGTGTTGTGAGGAAGAGTAGACATAGCTTTTGTGTGCTGGGAGGGAAAAGTCTAAATCTGAGACCATATTCTATTCCTCACAAGTTCTTTTCCTGATTTTTGTTTTTCTCAAAAGATGTGCCATTGGCACATAGCCTCTGCAGCTTTATATCCGTAGTCTGTCAGAGCATGAGGGTGTTTCAGTAGAAGCTGGTCGTTAAGTAATAGGAAACTGGAAGTGTACACTTGCCATTGATGAGTTATCTTTGTAGGCTTTCTGTGGGATGGATACCATGTTCAGAAGGTGCCAGGAACAACCAGTGTTGCTTGTAGAGAACATTGGAAGACTTGTGATGATAGATTTTATCTTGACATGGCTTGGTGCTCAGTTGAAATATCCATGGGTAACAAGTCTTTTTCACAGGCTATTTTTCTCCTCAGTGAACTAGGATACAAAAGATGTTAGAGAAGAATTTTACAGATGACGTAGGTCTGTGTCCTCAACACTGCCCCTTTTCCTCTGAAAGATGAAGAAAGCCAATTGTGTATCTACTTTCTTTGACTTTCTGTAAGCTGATAACTTTTTAAAATGCATGATTTTTATTAAGCCTTGTACTTAGGAAAAATTAATTACTTTTATAGGTAATTTTGTAGATTTTGAATCAAAACTCAGTCCTAATACTAAATTTTTTTGTAATACATAAACTAGTTTGTTAGTGATGGACTTGACTAGTCCGAAGTTGATTTTAGGAACTATCAGGTAGCATACTGTCTTCCTGTTTTCAGGAGGTTTCTGATGGACTGAGTCTGTAGGTTAAAAAGAACTAAATGTTTGAATGGCATGTATTTCTGAAGAGCTTAGAGTGCCTTGTACATTTTATTCCTCTCACTTTCATTCTTAAGATTTGTCAACTAGGGGCCAAATAGATAGAAGGACCATTCTTTCTTGAGTGGAGGTTGAGGCTGTGACGTGTCCAGGGTTACGAAACCTATTTGGGAAGAACAGAAATCAGTTCTCCAGATCTGGATTCAGAGTTTGTCCAGATATATTTGGACAAATGGTTTGAGCTATTTTTTTTTTCAAAGGAAGAGTTCTTCCTTTGTGATAACCTTTTGACATTTGGGCAAGTAATGGGATCTTAGGTTTTCCAAATTGGCATTAGTTGCAGGAGTTAACATTTTCTTTGGCTCTGAACACATTCCTGTGTTGACACTTCGGATGGGCAGCCAGCGTGCCTGTCCCTCCTGTTTATAGCATCATTCTCTCCCCATTTGTTATTTAATGTTGAGTCCTAATAGCTTTGGAGTATTAGGATTCCCTTCACTTTCCTCTGCTGTTGTCTTAGTAAGATCCACAAAAATGCATCATCTTGTGTCTATTGATGGGCAGTAGCAGTAGCCAAGTTTAGAGTCTAATGTCTGTAAATAAGGGTGACTTAACATCATTAAACTGTTCATTCTTACTAGTACAAGCATCATTTAGTAGTCTGAAGTCCCCGAGGCTCTTCCTTCTTACTGCTTCCCAGTAAGGGGTAGGGTAGTGTGCTCAAAGAAGTGTGTGAATTGCTGGGGGCAGCCTCATTTCAGGGGCCCAGTCTTCAGTGTAAACTTCAGAAGAATGAGTGTTCCTGGAGTGACGCACACACTGTCTTAAGCTGTAACATTTCCATACTTTATCTGCATACATGAATCTTTAAAGGTGACACAGATCTGCAGATAATAATATGTAACTAAGAGTGGTGGTACTGACTAAAACAGTGGCTGAAAGTCAGAATGGAGCTGGCGAGACTACTAGTCTACAAAGCAGAAAGAAATACCATCTGACCTATGCTATGACTGGTTCCTTGCTCCTAGGTGTTTGTCTTATCAGACACTCTACAAGCAGATTTGATGAAAGGGTTTACTCTCCAGCATGCAGAATGACTGTGGGCTCTGTTGTGGGACTGAGAACTTCTCTCTTACCTTGGGAGATTCTGACCTGCCACACAGGAATAAGCAGCTGAGCCACTCTCTCCTTCAGCTGATCTTTTCAGGAGGTGATCTTTTGTCTGTAGAGAAGTGTCAAGCAATAGCACTGATCCTTTGGCCCAAATTCAGTAGATCTGATCACTAGGGCTTCCTTTGCACTTACTTGGCTCAAAGGATCCATTATTTTGCACAAAGAAGCTGCCCAGGGTCTGTACCCATAACTTAGGAAGGGCACTGCAAGAGAGGAGCAGGCCCTTCCCTCTGAAACTTCCTGTTTTAACAATCAATGGCAAAGATGTTCAGCTCTAATCTGAAGCTAAACAGGAGGTAAAAGTCTTGTCCGTGGCAATTCAGAATCTTGAGAATTCTACCTCCTGGGTTTTTAGCTTCTTTCTGTGTCAAAGGTGCATGATCCTCCCCTCTCTTTTGGATACCATTTAATGTCATCTAGGTCCCCCCCCCCCAAAAAAAAAAACAGCTTTATTGTTAGCCACCAAAGGATTACGTCATTCAGCATTCCTACTTGGATTATGATTAAGATTAGGATTGCTTTATTTCTTCATGCCTTATCCCCTGTCTTATTTTACCTGAAGTGTGGTAACTGAAAAGGGACCATATGGGAGTGACACCTCCCCCATTTCCTAGATTTGTGTTGAGAAAAAAGATGTGCTCAAGACCAGTCTTGTTATGTGATCGTAAAGCCTACCCAATAGAAAGTTCTTCTAAGTCAAAAACTAGGGTGAGATCTTGACAAGTCCCTGGATGTGATATAGATGTGAACAGATTGGTAAAGAACAAACATTGGTAAATAAAAAAGTCTGGGCATGGTGGCACACACCTTTCATCCCAGTACTCAGGAGGCAGAGGTAGGGGGATTGCTGTGAATACGAGGCCAGCCTGAGACTTAATGCCAGGTCAGCATGGGCTACAGCAAGACCCTACCTCAAAAAACAAACAAACAAACAATAGAAGAAGTAGTAGTCATCTGTAGAGATGTTGGCAGATGTTCACTGAATTCTAGAACTTGAAGCCTCTGGGCTCTCAGCTGGTTTAAATCCCCCTCTGTATAAATTAGAACACAGGGGGATGACCCCAGTTTAATGTTACTGTAAAGTGTGAATTTATGAGTACAGTAGAGGTAAAGTGAGTGATAGTGGTGATTTATTTAAAAACATAGTTTTAGGCTTTACTCTTCAGCCCAGACATGTTTTACAAATGACAGAGACTGATCATCTTATCACACATCCTTTCTCAGTTTAATCACATGTTCTTTATTTCAGCCTTAGTAAATTCCTTCTCAGCTCTTCAGTCCAGTATGAGCATACTGTTTTGATGTGTAAAGTGCTGTTTTGTCCCAATGTTGAACTTAGAACCAAGTAATGGTTCATTCAGACATACGCTTAAATATACCAAATTTATATTAGCTCAGAATGTTGAGAACAATAATTTTCTCAGAATTACTGTTGGTTAATGGTAAAAGCAATAGAAGTTCAGTGTTTTCAAAGTTCCATTTCCACGAGTTATGGAAAAAGCAATAGTGATAGTTCATTAAAAAAAAAAAAAATCCACTTGAGGGCTGGAGAGATGGCTTACCAGTTAAGGCGTTTGCCTGCGAAGCCTAAGGACCCCCGTTCAGTTCTCCAGTACTCACGTAAGCTAGCTACACAAGGTGGCACATGCTTTTTTGGAGTTTACTTGTAGTGACTAGAGGCCCTGGTACACCTATTCTCTCTCTATCTGACCCCCCCCCCGTCTCTTTCTAATAAATGAAGTGAAACATTTTTAAAATAAAATAAAACCCCCTTGAGGTGATGGTGTTGGAATGCAGAGAGGACCTGGAATTTTTGGTGTCCAAAGACTTGTTTTTGCAGTATGTGTTAAAAATAGTCTGGAATAAAGAGCTGTGGTAGTTAGCTTGGTCTTATGATTGATTGCATCTTTTTTGTACTGTGTGTGGTTGGCTTAACTGGGGCTAGAGACCCCTTTCCTCATTAAGCTGAGCTCTCTTGATTTGGTATGGTTTCGCCACCGTCTTCTGTTGGGGTACTCCTCAGCTTCTTTGAGAACAGTTAGCTGGGGTTCCTTGTGGTGGGCTTTGTCAGTCCCGAACCACTGACACTTGGTCGCGTAAACTCTCTGCTGGAAGAAAGGCTTTACTACTGACTCATCTTTAAAAAATGTTGTGAAATGGTTGTCATTTTTGTTTTTGTTTCTGTCTCACTTCCTTTTTATAAAAGGTAGGGTTTAATTTATTTGGTATTAAGCAATCCACTCATGTATCTGGCAACCAACAGCTAACAATTGGCAGATAAGAACTATCTGAAATGAATGGACAAGGGCTGGTAAATCTGTATCATTACTGATCTCACGCACTTTACTTTTGAGGAGAGTATCCTACCGGATCTGCAGCTGTTGTCTTAAGCTAGGACCTTTCTTTCATATAGTGACTATTGAATTGGTTGCCTTTGTTAAGATAAAGCTGCCAAAGAGCCAGTCAGGGTGACACGCGGTGATCTGATTCTCTTCACAGCAGTGGTTCTCCTGTTGTCAGAAAGGCAGAGGAGTGCTGCGCCTGAACCTGTGTCCCCTCCCCTCCCCCTTCCAGACTTCATACACTCACTCAGTTCTGCCCGTATGGTGTATGTTGCCATTTGTACAATAGCACAAGATGACCACATATGTCCACAGCCCCGTTGTATCTTGGTGATCTTTCCCTGCTCCTTAGCACTGCTAGATAAAGCAGTATTACTTAGATTGTTTTTTTTTTTAAGACTAGTTAAGTTTTGAATTTATCAATGTAGCCTAGACTTCTGCAAGTGGAGTAGTTATTAGTGACTCAACATTTTTTTGGTGTTA
This sequence comes from Jaculus jaculus, assembly GCF_020740685.1. NCBI lineage: Eukaryota > Metazoa > Chordata > Mammalia > Rodentia > Dipodidae > Jaculus > Jaculus jaculus. Next base: position 158,482,355 of record NC_059106.1, read on the forward strand.
ATAACTGGAAAAATTAGACTGAAAGCTATTGAAATCTCAAATTGGCAAATGTCAATATGTATATGCTATTTCACGGCATACATGATCAATTGTTGGAATTTGTGTTTGGATTAATGTCTTCTGGTCGCCAGTATTGACTATGCTACTTTGCACCTTTCCTTTTTTTAATAGAAGACTCTTATTTGTTGTTACTCTTTGTAAACTTTTATTGCAACTTGTGAAGGAGATTAACAAAACCACATTTCTATGCTTTTGTGTATAGCCTTTAGGTTCACTAATAACTTAGTTTAAGATTTGTTTTGCAGCTTAATGTTATTTATTTGTCATTATTTGCTCTTTTGTCTAATTAAAAATTACATACATAATTTTTCCAACATACTCGATAAATGTATCTTGAGAACACATGTAAATAGCATTTCATATTTCCATGAGAGAGAGAAGGCTCGAGGTCGGTAAAGAGCACAAAACCATGTTCATACCTGTGTTTCTCCATACATCAAAAGCACAAGGCTAGTAACATTCTCACCAACTCATAAGTGCCACTGATACACCTACCCAGTGTTGGTCCCAGAGTTGTTAGGAAGACCACAGTATTGAAGCCTTAAAAATGAGCTGTTTCTGCTGGTGGTGGGTCTTGAGTGATGAGAGGTTTAAAGTAATCTTGTTAAGTTTGTCCTTCATTGGTGAATGGAGAGCCCATAGATGTCAGAAATACTGTGATTATACGTGGGAGTTACAAGCAAAAATTAGGCTCGTGGACACACTTTGATAATCTGAAACTAAAGAAATAGGGACAACTTGGGATTTCGGTGGCTAGAACAGGTAACAACTTCTGCTGTATCTTGTGGAGTCATTTGAGCTGTGTTTTTAAATATTGTCTAAAAGAAATATTACCTCTTGCCAACAGGGCTCTGAAAAGCATGGAGAAATTCACACTGAAGCAGGGCAAATCCTGTATTCATTTTTGTGTAGGTCTGTGTGAGAGATGAAGTCATCCTCGTTTTCTTTCTGTGCTTGATTTCAGAGATAACTTGATCTCAGTGTTTTGAGCATAAACTAAATCTGAGGCAGATTTGCAAAGTCAGCAGCAGTGCTCTTCCTAGCAGCACCGTCTGGAGGAAGGATGTTTTGACCCATCCCTGTATCTTCCCAAGGCTAGATTAGTGGAAAGCTGTGAATGTGCATACAAAAGATGGAAATGTGTTTCTCCTGCTCATTGCCCCTAGACTGTCCCCTGATTTCTTTATTTCCAAGTGGTCTCATGTCTGCCAGGAATAAAAAGTAGTTGTCTTGAGTTTTGTCTGGGTTTTAAGATACACCAGAACAGGAGAGAAGTGATTAACCTATTTTCCTCTTCTCTTCTATTTTGCATATCTTGTTATCTTAGGGGAAAGACTTGATAACCGTTAATGAAGATGGCAGATGGTAAAGACTAATGTCACCTTTTAAAAATATTTTATTTTTATTTATTTATTTATTTGACAGAGAAAGAGGGAGGGGGATAGAGGGGGGGAGGGAGAGAATGGGCATGTCAGGGCCTCCAGCTACTGCAGATGAACTCCAGATGCCCTGTGCTCCTTGTGCATCTGGCTTACATGAGTCCTGGGGAATTGAACCTGGGTCCTTCGGCATTGCAGGCAAACGCCTTAACTGCTAAGTCATCCCTCCAGCCTCAACCTTTTTGTTTTTAAAGAAGCACTTGCCATGTGACACGCTTCAGATCGTTCACGTGAGCACTGGGGAGCTACTTCTGAGCGGTGTACCTACAACCCAAAGGGGAGAGCACCTAACTCCTTAGGGTAAGTGGGTGCTGAGGGCGAAGAGTGTGAAAAACTAGGAAACTAGAGCAGTTTGGAACGTCTTCCTAGCAATATCATGACGCAGAGCAGTCATGATCTTTAACCCTCTCTACTGTGTGCTCTGTACCTTGAAGAGAGTTGATATTAAATTTTAAAAAACACTTTTTAACATTCTTTTGGCAGAAACATTTTTCATTTGCAATCTCATGGAAAACTGCTTTAATTAGCCTAGGTAAAAAGTAGTCCTAGCAATGTAAATACATGCAATTAAAATGCTCTGATTTCACTGTGAGATCTCACATTTGGGAGTGGCAAACAGATCAACAAGTCTTCTGCTCATGGACTTTTCTGTGGGGTTGTTAAAATGTAAAAGCTTTATATATATTTTTTTTAATAGCAGCATATGTTAGCATCGGATAATGGTATGGAGTCTGTCCCTCCTCTTTCCCTCACCTTTATTGCTTCAGTTTGTGGATTGCCAGCAGAGCTCAGCAGAGATGGGCTGTTTCTTTCTGTCCAAAACTGTGTTGGCAGTCTCCGTATGAGCTGTGTTAGGCTTCTCAGTGATTCTCTCTCTCTCTCTCTTTTTTTTTTTTTTATAAAATGGATATCAAAAATAGTTGCTGTGCAAAAGTTAGTAGTCTTCTTCAAGAAGAAATCCAGTTCTTTTTCTAATAATATCCTGTGAAATTGCTTCATCCATTCCTTTATTTTTAAGCCAAATGTCAGCAGAATACTGCTGCTTTTATCTAATACTTTTGATATGTGAGTATTAATTAATGCATTTGAAAATGATGATTACGTTGTTAAATATCTTCTCCGGTGTCCTGCCTGTTACACGGGAAGAGACCAGGCAGCGCGCCTGTGTGTGCGCATCGTGTCATCAGGCGCTTTGCACCACCGTGGTGACGAATTCAGTGGATGAATGTCAGTGTGTTACTGTTTTTTTTTTTTTTTAATTACAAAACTGGCTTAGTTTATCACCCATTGTCTTTAGTTTGTTGTTGTTGCTTTTAAAGTTGTTAACTAATCAGGCTTATCTCATTGTGAAGTGCTTTAGTTGCAAACAGAAAGTAGAATTTTCCGTAAACCAGGTTACTTCCATATTGAAAAGCAATGATTAAAACTGTAGATTTTGAAGTGTTAACCATTCACGACAATTCTAACCTGGCTATTCTGTATACAGCTGATTTTTAAACTTGTAAACATGTATGATCTTGGTTTCATGTGTTCAGTGTTACTGTTTAAATAACGGAAACAGTGAAGCAGAGCCGCTGGAGACCTGTCGGCTCTCCTCGCTGCCCGTACACTGCACTGTTCTGTGTAAACTGCGCGTTATTCTGCCAGCTGCTGCATTAGCCTTCAGAAGTATTTGGAAACTTAAGATGAATTACATTTCTTGCAAAGTACATTCCTTTCTGTGGTATTTTGTCCTGTAACTGAAGTGTAGTAATTATTTTATGGAAATGTTAGCACTTCTGTACCAACTTTGAATAAAATGAAAAATTTACATTTCTGTGACTGTTTTCAGTGTGAACATGTGTCTGTCTGCCCAGATTTATAGTACTCTGTACTCAATTGAAGGTCTGATTCTTGGCTTATTAGTGGTTTATTTATCCCTGTTGGCATTATCATTTTTAACCATTGTGAATACTGACTCACAAATGTTGACCAAGAGTTCAGTCACATGTGAAGCATGGGGTAAGTAAAATTCTTAGCTCTTTTCCCTGTAATTTCAAGTTACAAGAAAGCTATATGGATAAAAAGAAGAATAAGTTTGGAGTCATCTCAGTCCACATTTACCAGTAGTTCGCACACTGCCACGTCTGCTCTCCTGTGCGTGTGTCCCGCAGTCTTCTGAGAGAACCGTTTGTAGAATTAATCCCACCTCTTAAATTCCTTGGGGTGCTTTTTTTCAAGACAAATCAATTACATAAAGTACCAGTGATTTTAATCCAGACTCTTCAAATGCTACTGGTTCTGGGACTGTCAGCAACGTGTTTTTAAGTTGTTCAGAGGCTACTGCATGGTTTAGTCTCACGTGTCTTGTTTACTTTAGTCTGGAACAGTCCCTTGGCATGCCCCCCTGCTTTTTTTAAAAAAAAAATTTATTGAGAGAGAGAGAGGAAGAGACAGATAGAAAAAGAGAATGGGCACGTCAGGGCCTCCAGCCACTGCAAATGAACTCCAGATGCATGCTCCCCCTTGTGCATCTGGCTTCCGTGGGTCCTGGGGAATCGAACCAGGGCCCTTAGGTTTAGCAGGCAAACTCCTTAACCACTAAGCTATTTCCCTAGCCCCACTTTTGTTTTTTGAGGTAGGGTCTTGCACTAGTCCAGGCTGACCCAGAATTCACTGTGTAGTCTCAATGTAGCCTTGAACTCATGGCAGTCCTCCTACCTTGGCCTCCTGAGTGCTGGGATTAAAGGCCTGTGCCACCATACCCCCTTAAAAATTTTACTGAGAATGCACACGTGCAAGAGAGAGTGCATGTGGGCATACCATGGCAAATGAACTCCAGACTTGTGTGTGTGCCACTTGTGTATCTGGCTTTACGTGGGTGTTGGGAAATTACATGGAGCCTGCAGGCTTTGCAAGCAAGCAACTTTAACCTCTGAGCCATCTCCCCATCCCCTCTTTCACTTGTGATACTGATGTTGGGGGAGTGAGTCCAGGCCAGGTATGTTTTGACTGTCCCTCCATTTGAGACTAACTTCTCTTCATAATTAGATCCAGACTGTACATTTCTGGCACACATACAGCATAATGATAGAGCCTCAAAATCTCACATTAGGCTATGAATCTCATTGTTGTTGACAATACTTTGCTGCTTAGTGAAGGTAATGTCTTGCCAGATTGCTCCTTTGTCCAGTTTCCCTTTTTCCTTTAGGTAGTAAGGAATGTGTGGAGAGAGAGTTTGAAGCTATATGAGCAGGTTATTTTTCATTAAATTAGACATCCCCCCCACACTGGTCTTTTATTTATTTATTTATTTATTTATTTGAGAGCGACAGACACAGAGAGAAAGACAGATAGAGGGAGAGAGAGAGAATGGGCGCGCCATGGCTTCCAGCCTCTGCAAACGAACTCCAGATGCATGCGTCCCCTTGTGCATCTGGCTAACGTGGGACCTGGGGAACCGGGGTCCTTAGGCTTCACAGGCAAGCACTTAACCGCTAAGCCATCTCTCCAGCCCCTCTCCCCCCACTGGTCTTAGCGACCACTGGAAACTTTTCCTTCAGCCATAGCTGATAGAACAAGATGGCTGTCTTGTCTTAACCCTTCTTGACCATGCTGAACTCCAGTGCTTCCCTTTTCTCTGTCAGCATGGACAAACATGGATTTCTTTATTGGGTAGGCTGTATGCCATTTCGTCATTTTGTTCAGATGTTGTCCCATTTAGCTAATGGGGTGCTTTGACATGGCTTCACTGGTAACTTGGAGTAGTTCTTGTTTTCTAGGACACCAGAATGTCCCAGGCTTCATATTGCCCTTTCCTTGACCTCGTTGGGTCAGGCTGCCTATAGGAAGTGAACGGTGTACATGTGCTTATTGCAGGGGGATGTCAGGATTTCACCAGGCAGTGTACAGAGTACCTTCTAATTCCAGTGCTAATCCAGGCCCGAGGTTTCTGTTAAGACCTCCCTCATTCCGTGTTCCTATATCCACATGGAAGCAAACTAATATTTATCTACTTACTTTCTCAACTTCACATCTCCATAGAACTAAAAATTGTGCATACTTAAAATATTCTACTTGAATGTAGAATTCTGTGTTGGGAAGCATTTCCAGAACACCACTAAAAATTAGAAAAAAAGTGGAAATTGGGAAACCCAAGCCCCTATATCCTAGCTTCTGTTCTTTGTTCTAAAATTTGCCAACCCTGCTGAAAGTGTGTCTTTCCTTGCTCTGACCCTCAGTGGGGGGTCTGAATGTGCCAGCTCAGTTCTGGGGTGGTGATCCTGTTTTCTCTTTCTTTGTCCCTTGAAACTTCTGCCAGTAGGTGTTGTTTTACAAGGCATATTTGTGTGTCTGTGTGTGTGTGTGTGTGTGTGTGTGTGTGTGTGTGTGTGTAAGCTGGTACACATGTGAGGATAGCTGGGTGTTGGCCTTCACATTTCGCCTTGCTTGAGGGGAGGACCTCTTGTAACCAGCGTATGCGTCTCTCTGCACCTCCCTTCTGGCTGAAGGTGTGCTGCCGTGACCCGTGCCTGCCCCAGGTGTGTAAAGGTTCTGGGGATCTGAACACAGGTACTCACTGCTTGTGTAGCAAGCACTTTGTCTACTGATCCACCTCCCCAGCCACCTCTTTACGTTTTTTATCTGTCTTTTCCCCCTTCACATGGGTGTTCCTAACAGTTTTAAATGATTTCTATCATGTTTTTTAGTTCCGAGCGCTTTTGTGGCTTGTGTCTTTTATTTTACAGTCTTTTGTTTTGTTCCGTGAATATGGCACAGTCTCATCTCTGAAGACGGTAGAGATTTCCTCTGGCCTTATTTACTCTGACAGGTTTTTTTTTGGGGGGGGGGTATGTATTTATGATGGTCTTTTCTAGTTTTTCCCCCCGAGGTGGGCGGTGGAGGGGGGTTGTCTCACTCTAGCCCAGGCTGACCTGGCACTCACTCTGTAGTCTCAGGCTGGCCTCAAATAGTGATCCTTCTACCTCTACCTTCTAAGTTCTGGGGTTAAAGATGTGCGCCACCACACCTGGCACCCTGTTGATCTTTCATATTAAAGGCTTTTCTTAATTATTTGCTGGTCCTTGGTTGCTTACCTGTACATGTATGTTTGATTACAGACATACATAGTATGGCTATGTCATTTGTTGGTATCATCCTTTCCCTCGTCCCTGCCCCTGTTCCTGTAGGGACCCTCCTCAGTGGGGTTGATGGTATTCCTCACGGAGTTGTGGGTTATGTGTTGTGGGAGCAGCTGTCAGTTACTGAGGAGAGGCAGTGCTTCTGGGCTTGACGTCCCATCCTAGGAGGCCTCCGGATCTCTGCTTTGGCGAGTGTTGACCATCCTTACTTAGCATCTGTCTCCTTCGCCCTGGTGCTGATTGCCAGGCCCACCGTGGAAGCAGCACTCTTGCTCAATCTCCCCAATTCATCCATGGCTTCATCTGGGGCTTGGCTGAAGTGTGAGGGGTAGTGTACCTCCTTGGTACCTTCTGAAAAAGAAAAATAAGGTAAACAAATGGGTAGGTGGAATTTAGCTTCCACATTGGCCTTCAGAGCCTCAGTGTAAGATAGGCCCTTCAGTATATATTCAGAAAACCAGTCTCCAAATCATGAGTTAAATAAACCTGTCATCTTCACTAGTTACTGGCTCAAATTTTAAACTGTGGGGGTATGGTTGGGTAAAGCTCTCTGGTACAGCACTTGCATAGCATGTGTGAGGGCCTGCGTTTTGTCCCTGCACCAGCCCAAAATGACACCTGAAGGGTAAAAAGCCTCTTATCAGTCTGAGAGCTAAGAGGTAAAACATCCAGTCTCGGCATTCTGCGCACTTCTTTTTTTCTAAGCGCCCCTGCTTAGAGTGGGAAAGCCATGAGGCTTCTTGTCCAGAGGCTCTCAGACATAGCCACTGCAGATAGCAGTCCTCCAGATAGATACACATCTTGGAGTCCCACTGCCCTTTTGATTGCCATGATTTAACCCCATTCCAGAGGTGTGTATGAGAAAATCTAGTGGTGAGTGAGTGAGCGCGCATGTGCGTGTGGCTTTGATTCTTGGTTGTCTCCATTGTTGCCTTGTTTACCTACATCCTTCCAAAATCTTTTATCCCTTCTTTCTCTCCACATTCTTAAAAAAAAAAAAAAAAGTGGGCTGGAGAGATGGCTTAGTGGTTACGTGCTTGCCTGTGAAGCCTAAGAACCTCGGTTCGAGGCTTGATTCCCCAGGTCCCACGTTAGCCAGATGCACAAGCGGGCGCACGCGTCTGGAGTTCGTTTGCAGTGGCTGGACGCCCTGGCACGCCCATTCTCTCTCTCTCCTACTTTCTTTCTGTTTGTCTCAAGTAAATAAATAAAAATGATTTTTAAAAATGCATGTAATACACCTTGAACTGTCACTTTTACTGCCATAAAGCCGAAAAGAATGTCTTTACAGTACACTTCCCTTGAAAGGGTGGAACCTGGGTCCTTTGGCTTTCCAGGCAGATGCCTTAACTACTAAACCATGTATCTCTCCAGCCCTTTGATGGCTGTTTTTATGCCTATAGTTTCTTTGTGCATTTCCATCCTTGCTTTTCCCTGCTCAGGGTAGAATAGGCTATTAAGCACCGTCCCTTACTTAATGCTTGAATTTAAGCACCACACAGTAGCCTAGTTGATGAGTGTACTGTTGGTCTGTTCAGCGAGGAATGCAACTTTAACTCCTTCACCAGAGCCCATGTTTTCAATTCTATTGATGCATATTAACACCCCCAGTCCCTTCCCCTGAGCAGTCATCTAAACATTGCACGGGCGTTGAAGAGAGTCATGGGACCTAAGTAGAATTTCCTTACACATCCTTTGTCTCCAGTGTCCAAACCCTGTGTTGGTCCATACCTTCCTTGTCCTGGCAGGCCCCCCTGGCATCCCGTGCTGTTCTGTACCTGTGAAGCAGGTGAAATACAAGGCAAAGCAGGGAACTGGGCTGTGCCCAAAGGAGAGCAGTCAGCCAGACAGGGAGCGCAGTGATGTCTACCTGATTCCTGCTCTGACTATCCATTTCACAAGCTGTGGCATTTCATTTACTTGCTGCCATAGTAACCAGGCCTCCTGCCAGTCTTCTTGTTTCCCATCTTTTATTCATCTGAAAGTGCTTCTGGAAGGGGGATGGAAAGGATAGACATGAACCCAGCAGGAGGATCCTGGACTTGGGGATGCCCTTGGACCAGCAAGCATGGGCATCTTAATTTTGGTTTTGTTCCCAAACTGATTCTCAAGTGTTTACGACAGGTAGCCACCACTGGAACTGCCATTCGAGAAAGAGTGGTCTGTCTTAAAAGAACAGGTTAGTGCTTAAAGCCCTTTGTAAATTGCAGTTCAGCCAGTCATCCCCTTGAATGACAGGAAGCCAGCTTCCTGATAAGAGAGTAGCTCTCACCTTTGTTTCCACGTGGAGAGCTTTAAGACATTTCAGTACCCAGGAGTTTTCAATCCCAAGGTCAGTGGAATTGAAATATCCATGGGAGAGATGTAAACATCTTCAGTTTTTAAAGTTGCTTGATTCAAGTGTGTGCTGAGGAATACCATGGTGACTACCTTTGGCTGAACTCAAACCCAGGTTAGCCTCCAGATTTTTTTTTCATATTTTTAATATATTTATTTATTTGACAGCAGAGAGAATGGGTGGGTGGGGGAGAGAGAGAAATGGACAGGACCTCCAGCTGCTGCAAATGAACTCCAGATACATGTACTACTTTGTGCATCTGCCTTTTTGTGGGTGCTGGGGAATTGAACCTGGTTCATTAGGCTTTGCAGGCAAGTGCCTTAATCGCTGAGCCATCTCTCCAGCTTCAACCTCCAGATTTCTCATTAACTACCAGAATGATACTGGCTGGCTTGGGCCTTCAGAAAGAAGTTAAGGAACTAAACTGCATTTCAGTTGAACTGCACAGATTTCATGTTAATCTAATACATGGATCACTAACAATCGTCAAGTCGTTCAAGGTTGGTTCTCATGTAATTTATTTGAGAGAGAAAGTGAGTATATGGGTGTGCCAGGGCCTCTTGCCACTGCACACCAGCTACAGATGTATGGGCCACCTTATGCATCTGGCTTACTCGGGTAGTGGGGAATTGGACCTGGGTCCACAGCCTCCATAGACAAGTGCCTTAACTGCTAAGTCATCTCTCCAGTGCTGTGTTTTAGAATTTTAATACCTTAACAAACTAATTTCTTATTTGAGAATGTTAATATATGAACATACTGCAAATTGGCCATATTCCCATCAGGTTATACTCTTAACATTCCCTCTCTCCTGCCCCCATTCCAGTGAAGGCTCTCCTCAGTAAGGTTAATGACTGGCTGGGGTCATGAATGTACCAGCTTCTCTGGGGTAGACAATGCCTCCGTACACCTTCTCACCTGGGGCTCCTACATTCTGTCCACTCCCTCTCTCACAGTGTTCTCGGAGCCTCTCAGCCTGGTTTTTCTGCTGTGTCGAGTGTTGAGTCTCCTCAGTGTATTTCCATCTCCGTGGAGGAGGTTCCTAGGCCAGCAGTGAAAGCTGCACTTCTGTTTAATCCACCACTTCTGTGAGGTTTCCTGGGCTCTGCCAGATATGATAGAGATGGCCTGGCTTGTGCTGGGCAGTCTGCTATCTTTTCTTGTCATTCTGATGGGTCGTGGGTCTCCCTGATATTAGCTGTCATGTGTAAAAAGCAGATTGTCTAGCCAAGAGTGAGAGCAGCATAGATAAAAAGAGACAAATACAGACATTTAGAAGATTTTTTTTGATAAGAGACATAACCTCTTCTTTTCGCCGAAGAATGATGGAAGCTTCCACTTAAGTTCTGTTTTTCCAGTCTGGCGTGGTTCTCAGCAGGAGGCATGAATTCCCTCCCACCGAGCAGGCCTCATATTAGATCAGAGGGCAGTTGGTTACCCCCATAACCTGTGTGCCACCATTGCATGGGTATGAGTACATCCTGCCTGGCTAGTTGATTTTGTAGCTTGCAGGGTCCACTGCTCATTCATGCTGTTGGTGACTTTTACCCCCCAGCCTCTTGCATAGCACTTCCCGGCACTATGAGAACTAGCTGGCAGGGGCCTGAATTCTTACAGGATCTCTCAGTGGTCTGTGACCACAACCCGTGGCATCTTCAGCAATAGGGTCTTGTCATTTAGTTCTGGTGGATAACCAAGTACTTTGGCAGTTGCTTGCGTTCTTTCGGGGGTCCCATGGGCCTTCTTGACCAAAAGCTTACTGCTGTGTGTGTGTTGGAGTGCTGAGGCGGGGATAGCCCAATTCTGGCCCTGGTATTTACTGACAACGGCCTATGGTTTTACAGAAAAGTTTTCTCCTAAGGGTGTTTCTGCCCAAAGTACCCCTCTCATCTTTTCTATTTTATTTATTATTTTTTATTTTAAAAGAGTTAGGTCTTTTAATTAGCTAACAAAGAGGTGAATTTATATGGTACTGATTGTATACCATCATTAATTTTGTATATCTTCTCATCCCCTTTCTGTCTTACTCCTACCTCCCCAGATCCTTTTAGCCCCTGTATGCTCTCTCTACTTGCCTGTCTACTGTCTCCGCTTTTGATCCCTTCTGGCTCGTTCTCTCTGCAAGCCTCGTATTATAGCGTCCTAACTAGTACTGTTGATGCTTAGTGCACTTACAAACAAGTCAGACTATTCCATGTTAGGATAGGCAGAAGAGGGAGAACATAAGGTGTTAGTCTTTCTGAGCCTGGGTAACCTTGCTAGGTATAATTTTTTTCCCCCAGGCTTATTTTCCTGGAGATTTTAATTTTTCCTTACCACTGAGTATTGTGTATATGTCCCACACCATCATTATCTGTTCATTAGTTGTTGGGCATCTGGGATGATGGCATTTCCTACCAACGGTGAATAGCGCAGCACCAAACACAGCTGACCAAGTATCTCTGTAGTAATTTATAGAGACTTCAGGGCGTATGCCCAGGAGCAGCACAGCAGGGTCAAATGATAAATCCCTTTTTAGATTTTTGAGGAACCTATGTTCTCATTTCCAAAGTTGCCATACAAGTTCGTACTCAAACCATCAGTAGGTAAAGGGGTTGTCTTTGCCCTTGCCCTCTCCAGCATTTCTTTGATTTTTTTTTTCTTTTTATTTATTTATTTGAGAGAGAGATACAGAAATAGGCAGGTAGAAAGAGAGGGAGAATGGGCGCTCCAGGGCCTCCAGCCACCACAAATGAACTCCAGATGTGTGCACCCCCTTGTGCATCTGGCTTACGTGGGTCCTGGGTCCTTCGGCTTGGCAGGCAAGCACTTTAGCCACTAAGCCATCTCCAGCCCTGACTTTTTTAAAGAAAATATTTATTTATTTATTTATTTACAAGCAGAGAAGACAGAACAGAGACAGAAAGAGAACGAGTGCACTAGGGCCTCAAGCTATCTCCTAAATGAACTCAAGAAGCACGTGCCACTTTATGCATCTGGCTTTACGTGGGTACTGGGGAATCAAGCCTAGGCCGTTAGATTTTGCAGGCAAGCACCTTTATCACTGAGCCATCTCTCCAGCCTCATTTAGTTTTTTTTTCTTTCTTCTTTCTTTTTTTCATTCTGACTGGATTGAGATAGCATCTCAAAGTAGTTTTAATCTGCAGTTCTCTGAAGGCTAAAAATGTTGAACATCTTTTTAGATGTTTATTGTCCATTTCTTCTACTGAGACTTCAGTTTCCTGCTTTATTTTTTTAGTGGGTTGGTTGATTTTTTTTTTTTTCATTGCTTAGCTGTTTTGAGTTCTTTGTATATTCTAGATAGTAAGCCTCTGTGAGATATGTAGCTGGCAAAGATTTTCTCCCAGTCTGTATTGTCTATTGATTTGGTTGATGGTTAGTTTATCTGTACAATAGCTGTTTTAATTTCCTGAGATCCCAACAGTTCAGTGTTTGTCTAATTCGCTAGGCTGCTGGAATCTTATTTAGAAAGTCTCTCTCTCTCTGTATGCCTATATCCTGGAGTTCCCCAGTTTTTTTTCTTCCAGTTTTAGAATTTCAGGTCTTTTTTCTTTTCTTAATGAGAGAAAGAGAGAATTGGTGCACCAGGGCCTCAGCCATTTCAACCGAACTCCCGATGTGTGTGCCAACGTGTGCACATGTGTGACCTTGCCCTTGCATCACCTTGTGCGTCTGGTTTACGTGAGATCTGGAGACTTGAACATGGGTCCTTAGGCTTTGCAGGCAAGTGCCTCAATTGCTAAGGCATCTCTCCAGCTCTAATTTCTGGTCTTATGTTTAGGTTTGATCCATTTAGAGTTGATTTTATGCAGGGGAAGAGAAGAGGGTCTAGATGCAATCTTCCACATTTGGCTATCCAGTTTCCAGCCCTATTTGTTGAAAATGCTGTTTTTTTTTTTTTTTCCCCCAGTGTGTATTTTTAGCCTCCTTTATAAATATCAGGTAGCTGTAATTACTAGAACTTGAATCTTCTATTCTGTTCCATGGATCTCTGTGTCGTTATGTCAATCATGCTTTAAAAAAAAAAATTACTGTGGCTTTGCCTCTATCTACCTACCTACCTACCTGTCTATCAGTTTTTCGAGGTATGGTCTAACTGTAGTCCAGGTAGATCTGGAACTTACTCTGTAGTCTCAGGGTGGCCTCGAACTCACAGCATTTCTCCTACCTCTCCTCCTTGACAACAAGTCCAGGTTGTTCACTGTGAAATCCATCTTCACAAGGACAGACATGGGGATGTGCAATACATAGTAAGTTTTCATAGGGATACAAAGTCACTTGCGGTGGGCAAAGGAGATAGCTTTCCATGCAGGAATTAGGATATCAGTTTCGCTCCCAAGAACCCACATAAAGGTAGGGCATACAGCATGAGCCTGCATTCCTAGTGCTGGGAAGGTAGAGACAGGCAGATCCCCAGAGCAGGCTGACTAGGCCAGCTGGATCAGTGAGCTCTGGATTCGAGTGAGAGACATACCTCAATAAATAAGCTGAAGAAAGTACTGAGGGCACCTGACACTGACGTCTACTCTCGACGTGCCTGTGCACGTACCTACCACACACATATGTGTGAAAAGAGAAAAAGGCAGGTGGAGAAACAGGCAGAATTCAGGTGAAGAAGTATGCTACAAGAACTCAGGAAGCATTGCTTCCAAATGGTGTATCAGAAAGTAAACATCAGCCAGACCCTGAAAAATGAGCACCCTTTCTAATTTACCAGTAGGGCTACTCAGAGCAAGCCTGGACAAACAGTCGGGTGGAGGACAGTAAGAGATGACTCTTGGTGGTCAGGTTAGTATTTGGAGTGTAATCCCCATAGAACAAAATACAGCTCGTGACAGACAAAAAAGTAATGAAGAGAGGGCGGAAATGAATGAAACAGAATAAAGGAGTAGCACATCGAATCAGTGTTCTTTTAAAACATAAACATAATTGATAAACCCCTAACCAAGAGAGAGAAAAAACAAATTAAAAAAAAATTAGAGATGAAAAGGGAATTATTAAGCCCCAATGAAATTCAGAGGATGATTAGCATGTAATTTGAGAAACATGCCAAAAAACTGAAAAATCAAGAAGAAATGGATAAATTCTTAAGCATATGACTTACCAAAATTAAGATCATAAAACAACTTAGACCCATAAAAAGAAATGATGTGGGAGCAAAAATTAAAAGTTGACAAAGAACAGCCCAGAACTGGAGGGATTTACTGCTGAATTCTACAGAACTTTTTTCCTTTTTGAAAAGCCTTTGCACTTGCTAGCATTTAGTGAACCTCCTTGGATAACATCAAGCCACCAGAAACACAGGTGTCCCCGACACGCCTTCGCGATGACAGGTTGCTTAGGGGCTTTCCTTGTCCGATTTCACACCATCAATGATGGGGACAAGTCTGGTCTAGTTTTTGGCAGCATTTACCCAGGTCTGTTCACTGACCAATGTCCACAGTTCGTCAAGGTTGGCAGTGGAGAGAAGCTCTGGTTCCTCTTTAAGTGGTCACGCCTCCTATCAGCTTTCCCAGAGTGACCTGGATGGTATACTTGAGAAGCGGATCCTGTGGTGATGCCTGCCACCAGCATTTCCCCAGCCTCCCCGGTGCTCCCCTGCGGCCATGGCATGGCCCACGTGGCCTCCAAGCTTCGGGGTCTTCCTCAGTCTGGATGGCATGGTGGCAGCTGGAAGGGAAGAGCTGGATTCTACAAAACTTTTTTTTTTTTTTAAATTTTTTATTTATTTGAGAGCGACAGACACAGAGAGAAAGACAGATAGAGGGAGAGAGAGAGAATGGGCGCGCCAGGGCTTCCAGCCACTGCAAACGAACTCCAGACGCGTGTGCCCCCTTGTGCATCTGGCTAACGTGGGACCTGGGGAACCGAGCCTCGAACCGGGGTCCTTAGGCTTCATAGGCAAGCGCTTAACCGCTAAGCCATCTCTCCAGCCCTCTACAAAACTTTTAAGGAAGACTGAAGATCAGTGTTTCTCAAACTGCTGTGCAAAATAGAAAGGGAAGGAACAATACCAGACTCATTCCATGATGCCCCTGTTGCCCTGGTTCTGATAAAGGACACAACAAAGAAAGGAAGTCACAAACTAACTTTCCTGATGAACACAGATGCAAAAACTCAACAAAATACTCACAGACTGGTTAACTAGACCATACATGATGATCAAGTTCGTTTCGTCCCAAGGATGCAATGTTAGTTTAACATATGCAAGTCTCTACATAAAATATATCTTATAAGTAGACTTAAGGACATAAATCACATGATCATCTCAGTAGATGCAGAAAAGGCATTTGACAATTCAACATGTCTTCATTATAAAAGTCCTGAAGAAATTAGGAATAGAAGGACTGTATCTCAACATAATAAAGGTTATAAATGACAGGTAAGTCATTAATATACTAAATGGGATAAGACAGAGCATTTCCTCTAAAATTTGAAGTGAGATAGGATTGCTCTTTCTAATATTTTTTCAATATAGTATTTGAAGTCTTAATCTAGGGCAGTCCGATAAGAGAAAGAAAAAAGATACAAATAGGAAAATAAGTGAGATTATCTTATTTGCAGATGACATAATCCCAGACTCAAAAAACCCCTTGGAATCTACCAATAAACTAGATCTGATCTATACTTTGAGCAAAGAAACTTCTAGAGGTATCATAATACCTGACCTCAAATTACACTACAAAGCCATAGTAATATGGACAGCATGGTACTGGTACAAAAACAGACATGTAGACCCCATGGAATAGAATAGAGGACTGAGTAAGAGGACTGAGTAATAAACCCGTATAACTACAGCCACCTAATTTTTGACAAAGATGTCAAAAATACACGTGGGGGGGGGGAGAGGAGAAGCCTCTGAACACATTTGCTAGGAAAATTGGATATCCTCATGTAGACAAAAAACATACGTGGGGGGAGGAAAGGAGAAGCCTCTTTGAACAAATTTGCTAGGAAAATCTGGATATCCTCATGTAGAAGAATGAAATTAGATCCATATGTCCAAGTTTGCACAAAAGTCAATTGAAATGGATCAAAACTTAATAGAAACACTTAAAATGCTGGAAGACAACATTTAGATATATAGACATAGGCAGGAGCCTTCTGTAAAAGAGTTACAGCACAGGAAGTCATCCCAGGAGTTGACAGATGGCATTACGTGAAGTTGAACAGCTTCTGGTCAGCAGCAGGGTGGAAGGATGGGCTGTGAAATGGGGGGGGGATCTTAGCTGCACCTCATACAAGGGACTCATATCTAGAATTTATAAAGAACTGCAAAAATTCCACTTATGCATGTGTGTGTGTGCATGCACGCACACAGCAACAGAAATATTCCAGTCAACAAGTGGGCCAGTGAACTGTACAGACCAGTCTCAGATACAGAAACACACGTGAACAGAGTGTTCAACATCCTGATTCCATCTTGTCCCAATCAGAATGAGAAAACATTGTCTTTGCTGCCCCCCAACTTCCTCCCCACTGGGTTTCTAGTCCTTGCAGTGTGTGTGTGTGTGTGTGTGTGTGTGTGCGCACGCGCGCGCGCAGGTTAAGAAAGTTAACAAACACTAGACCGATGACAGGCCTGTAACAAGTAAATAAATCACACTAATCACACTTGTTACCATTATGGTTATTTTAAAAATGTAAAAATCTGGGCTGGAGAGATGGCTTAGCAATTAAGACGCTTCCATGCAAAGCCAAAGGACCAAGGTTCGAGTCCCCAGGACCCGTGTAAGCCAGATGCACAGGGCACATGTATCTGGAGTTCATTTGCAGTTACCAGAAGCCCTGGCGTGCCCATTCTCTCTGTCTCTCTTCTATCTCTCTCCTTGCTAGTAAATAAATAATTTTTTTAAAAAAAGAAAAAAAATTAAAAATCTTTCATTTTAACTTTTGGGTTTTTGAGGTAGGGTCTCACGCTAGCCCAGGTTGACATGGAGTTCACTGTGTAGTCTCAGGGTGGCCTCGAACTCACAGCAGTCTTCCTGAGTGTTGGGATTTAAGGCGTGTACCACTACGCCTGGCTTCCACTTAAAGTTTTTGACTTGGTTCCTTCCCCTTTTAACTCCTGACTTGGCTCATGTGTTTTCTGTCCACAAATTCACAGCCCAGGTCTGCTTGCCTCTCAAGCTCTTGGTTCTCTCCTTGCTCCTCTGCTTGGAGACCTTTCTCATTGGGCCCATCTTGCCGAGTTCCCTTGCAGCCCCATGCCGTGGATCTCTTCATCTCCATCCTCATTGCTGCATTCTGAGGACTGCCTCTTGCCTTGGATTTCTGTGACTTGCTTCTCGAGCTCTCCGTGCCCTTGTCAGCCTCCAAGTGTTTGTGCTTTCTCTTGTTGATATCCCCCCCCCCCCCCCCGCCGCCAGACAGGTGCTTATTGAACATGCGTTTCTCACCCACATGGTTGAGAGGTCACCCTTGGAGCTGTGGGCATCTCGGTCTTAAATCTGGATTTCCTTTAACTGCTGGTGGCCGCACCCTCCTCAACCACATCTTGTTCTCCTTCTCCACGTTGCACTTACTGCAGCTTTCCAGGGTCACCCTTGGCACTGTGTGTGCATATACATGCAGAAAGAAAGCATAAAATATTTTCTTCTTACCCCTAGATAATGGATTTTTTTATTTGAACTTTTAAAATATTTTTATTTATTTGAGAGACAGAGGCAGACAGAAAGAGAGTGAGTATGGGCACAACCAGGGTCTCTAGGCATTGCAAACAAACTCTAAATACATGTGGCACTTTGTGCATCTGGTGCTGCATGGTTACTGGGGAACTGAGCCTGGGTCGTTAAGCTTTGCAGGCAAAGGCCTTAAGCACTGGGCCGTCCCCCCAGCCCAAATTCTGCGTTTCACGGAGACTCAACGCTGTCGTCTTTTTCATCCTTCCTCACCTTGCTGCTTTTATCTCCCCAGTGCACCTGCACCCCTTGTCCTTGCTCCTTCATCTGGTGCCCGGCTCGTCATTCATATGCAGTCTGAATTTCTAGGGCTCCTGTGTAAGCCTGGCTGAGGACAGCCCTTTGTATTCAACCTCTGGTCCCTATGGAACTGTTGTTTCGACCATCTTGTTTTATGTGTATTTGTTAAGCCCTTTATTAGATTAGAAGCGTCCTGAGGGTGGAGATTGGGTCTTACCCTTTCCCTTTTTGGTTATAATCTCCCAGTTTTTCTTTGTGATACGACTCCTTTTCTCCCTGGTTGTGGTTTTGGTGGAATAATCTAGTGAGGTTTCCCACCAATAGGATAGCTAAACTTTCATGGGCTGGAAGGACCAGCAGTGATTGGCCCTGACTGGGCCTGGCTGAGGTTCTTTGAAGAAGCCATTTGTTAGCTCCTGATCATTGGAGCTGTTCTGGCTCCTGGACTCATAAGACCTCCAACTTTTCCTCATATTTTTACTTATCTCAATTCTTAAAATAAATGCCTTCCCCACTCTTTCTTTTTTTTTTTTTTTCCTATTTTTTTTTTTTTTAGCCAAGACCAGTTTCAGTTGCTTTTACCCACTGATCTTTGCCAGCATAGACTTAATCATTTTAATTCTCATATTGATTCCCCCTCCTTTCTTCTCTTTACAAATGAAAACGCAACAAACAGCCAGAGACTGTTGCTGCTTTGAAGCGTACAGTGGAGGCCCTGCTGGACCGAGGAGCCATAGTGAGGAACTTGGAGAGCCTGGGTGAGCGCACCCTCCCCTATAAGATCTCAGCCCACAGCCAGAAGCACAGGAGAGCAGGGTAAGTGTCTCCGCGGCACGCCTTTGATGGGCTCAGGTAAGAGCACTGACCAGAGGGCTGGGGCGATGGATGGCCCCATGAGTGAAGTGCTGGATCAGCACAAGGCCCTGAGTTTGGATCCCCAGTTCCCACATAGAATGCCAAGTGTAGTGACACACACCCGAGACTTGGCGACAGTCAGGTTCGCATTGCTGGTAGAAATCACCCAACCAAGAGCAGCTTGTGGGAAAAGGAGGCTTATTGTGGTTTACAGGCTCAAGGGGGAAGCTCCATGATGGCAGGGGAAAATGGCATGAGCAAAGGGTGAACATCACCCCTTGGCAACACAAGGTGGACAATAGCAACAGAGGAGAGTGTGCCAAACACTGGTTTGGGAAAACTGGCTATGACAACCATCAGCGGGCCCCCAACAATACACCCCCTCCAGTAGGCATTAATTCCTGAATCTCCATCAGCTGGGAACCTAGCATTCAGAACACCTAAGTTTATGGGGGACACCTGAATCAAACTACCATAGGTCCTTACCGAAGGAATGTCGTTTTACAAATCGCATGCAGTTATGCTGGCCCTTAGGAGACTAATCAGAACCGAGCAGACCGCGCTAGGCTTGTAGGCTCTGATTGGGGAAAGCTCTTCGTGTTAGCCTGAATCCTCGTTTTGCCGTGGTGTTTCTTTTAACTTTTGCCTCCCAACCTAAACAATGTGTTGTCCTCGTACATGGCATCCTTGTAAATAGGTAGTGGCAGATAAGGAACATATGCTTCTGACCATGGCCAGAGCTTAATCCACGAGAGAGCTGATTTGACCCACTGCAATCCGACTAAAGATCAGCGTAGCGTCCTCTGTGGGCATATTTCCCCAGGGGTGAAGAACTCCACTTTCTATGCCTTGGGCAAGTCCCTTAGCTTTTCGGAGTGCTGAGGCCTTGGCTCTCAGGCAGTTGTTCTCCCATTCCTGTTGTCTCAGGGATGCAACGAGAAAGAAATAAATGATTGTGCGCTGTGGTGTGCTGGGCTCAAGATGCTGCTTTTGTCTCTTGGGCTTCATGGCGTGGGCGGGGGCCGGGGGCTGAGGCTTCTCGGGGCCGAAACCTGCCACTCGGCCGTGGCTCGCCCTGCAGACCTCGGTGGCCGCGCCTTGTTTTGAGCTCGTGTGCAGCTTCTCAGGAGCGCCTCGCCAGAGTGCCCGGCCGTTGCTAGGAAACCAGAAGTGCACAGTAGCTGGACTGCTTCCCCAGTCGTCATAACAATGAGGGGTGGAGATGGGGGGCCCCGGTCCTGTGCAGCCATTCTTTCTTTACTCCTTTTAAACAACAACACAAACAAAAACTTAGTCACAAATTGGGGTGGCTGTAACAGCAGGGTTATGGATCCTTTTGTTTAAAAGGTGCCTAGGTGCCTACCCCTTCGCCTGGTCAGGAGCTATTCGCTGCTCTTGGGTGCACGGAGGGCACTGAGCAGGGAGGGAAGCCCGGTGTCCCCGTCCGCGTGGCGCTCATGGGGGCATCCAGTGCAGGGCTCCTTCTGCTTGTATGTGTCCACCTGAGTCACCCTCCCCCTTGGCAGGGAACTAGGATTTGGCACAGGCACCAAGTGCCTGGTGCGACGGATGCTGCTACCCTGACCGAGAATGGCACTTGGAGTGCCACAGTAGTAAATTACTTAGGTGCCCGCCTCTGCACGCAGTTGCTGGCACGCGTGTAGGTGTGGCTGTGGGTCACGCCCGGAACTGCTGGCAGCACTGGCCCCGTGCGCTGGTTGCTGACCAGGTGCGCGCGCCTCTTCCTCGGCATTTGATGGTGTGATTTCTGGTTCTTGTGTTCCAGGCTCTGGTATTACGAGAGTGTCTACCCAGTACAGAAGGGGGATTGCTCAGTGCACGGGGGGGGGGGAGTGCTGCAGGGTTTTCACATTTGTTTTCTGAGATAAGTCATGTTTACTTGTTTAAATGGCTACTTTTCAAGATTTTAAAAATTTATTTATTAGAGAGAGAAAGAGAGAGAGAAAATGGGCCCCCTGTGCATCTGGCTTACATGGGACCTGAAGAATCAAACTTGTATCCTTTGGCTTTGCAGGCAGGTGCCTTAACCATTAAGCCAGCTCTCCAGCCTAAGTGACTACTTTTCAACGTGTGGTATCTGAAACACTTAATTTACAAAGATTGTTGCAGTCAGGTTCGCAATGCTGGCAGTAATCACCTGACCAAGAGCAGCTTTGGGGAAAAGCAAAAAAGATTTATTTTGGCTTTCAGACTCGAGAGGAAGCTTTGTGATGGCAGGGGAAAACGATGGCATGAGCAGAGGGTGGACATCACCCCCTGGCCAACAACATAAGGTGGACAATAGCAACAGGAGAGTGTGCCAAACACTGGCAAGGGGAAACTGGCTATAATACCCACAAGCCAACAATATACTGCCTCCAAGAAGCATTAATTTCCAAATCTCCATCAGCTGGCAACCTAGCATTCAGAACACCTAAGTTTATGGGGGACACCTGACTCAAACCACCACAGAGATGGTCAAACAAAAATAAAACACGGGGCATGTGATATCTGGAGGCTCACTTTGGCATGTAATGATGAAGAGTATTTCAGTAAGATGACCTTCATTTAACAGTTTTATTTAAGCATGGCATTTTTTGTCGTACCCATGAATATTTTTTGCATTGGTTTTCGGTAAGTGTGCATTTGAGGGCTAGTGTATTTGGAGTTGCCAGGGTCAAGGTCTGGAACAGAACGACGTGTCCAGATGTCTGCAGTAGGGGCATGTGGTTACTTGGGTACCTCGGCCAGCCCTTTACCACCACTGACTCGTCCTGCTTGCTTCGTGCCTTTCCTTCATGTGCACAGACAGAACCAATGAAGGGCTGCACAGGTATTATTTATTTATTTATTTATTTATTGTTTTTTTGAGGTAGGGTCTCACTCTAGCCCAGGCTGACCTGAAATTCACTATGGAGTCTCAGGGTGGCCTCGAGCTCATGGCGATCCTCCTACCTCTGCCTCCCGAGTGCTGGGATTAAAGGCGTGCGCCACCACGCCCGGTTTGCACAGGTATTATTAAGTGAAATGTGCACTGCTTAAAAACGGTAGACTTGTCAGTCGTACATTCCATACTCAAAAGTTTTGGTTCATTTTTAACATCCCTGGAGATTGTAACATACAATTTTGGCAAGACATTGATTCAAATCTTGACAGTGTGTGTATGAACTAGTGTGTTTCAGCTGGCTAGTGAAATGGGCCTAGGTGTCCTCCGAGAATCCACATTCTTTGTGGGACTTTTGCTGTCATATGTTCCTGAATATGTGGTATGTCCTAGTGCATCTGTAGAACTCGGGATGATCATGATTGCCCTGGCTCCTGGTAGGTTTTCAAGGTCTCAGAGGACTTGGCACGTTGTGCTAAGCTAGGCCCCAGATAAGGGGGTGTGGGTAGAGGTGTCTTGTACGCAAGGGTAGTGCCCAACACAGGGCTGACAACCCAGGTCTTTTCCCAGCATGCTGTGCGTTTGCCACCTCCTTCCGTGCACAGGCCGTGCAGGCAGAGGGAAAGGAGTAGAAGGTGCTCAGGGGTATTCCTGCTTTAGGATTAGCTGGGCCGCCTTCCCAGAGGAGAAAGGCTTACTTTGGAAGTGATGCCTCCTAGTTGTTATTTATTATTCTGTCAAGGCTATAGCCAGTTTGTGCCAAACACAAAAATGGAGTTATTCCAAATATTAATTTGGTCAGTCCCCAGTTTAGAAACAGGTTATGTTCCAGAAATTTGTCTGTAAGTCTCTGTTTATAACTGGAAACTTTGTTTTCTCCCTGGGACAAGTTGATGGTTAAGTTCCCAGACTTGTCCACAGAAATTCACCTAATTCATGACCTCTGAGGGCCTGTGCAGTGGGGTGGGTTATTTCTGCACAGTGGAGGACGCTGTAAGTGTACTGCCAAAAGTGCTGTTGTGTGTGCCACTTGGCTGTAGAACAGCCTGCTCTGTCACCCTCACCAGGGACAGAGACAAGGTGTCAGACACCTGTCACTTCGGTGTGTGCTATTCTTTCGTTTTCCCAAGGGGCAGCCATGTCCCAAACTGCTTGCCTGCCAGGTGATAGGCATCTGGGAACAGTGCAGGACTGATCAGATGCCTCTGCGGCTAGGGCTCTCTTAGGGTGGTTTGAGACACTGGGTGTCTGGGACCAGCTTTTCAGATGGGGTGTCTGCTCTCACGTATCATCTGTTGTCACTGGGCACTGTCTAGAACCCCGGTGTACAGCGGGGAGCAGGGTAGTGGGGAGGTCTGAAAAGGCCTGGAACCATTCCCAGCTCTGGATCTGCTTTGATCTTTTAGGCCTCCGGACTATCTTGTCCATGCCCACCTCATCTACACCGTGGGGAAGGTTCTACCCACACAGAGGAGGGAGCAGTGGGAGTGGGTGCTCCTTAGACCCTTGCCTGAAAGGGCCAGCATCTTTCGATCTAGTGAGGTCCCTCTGCCCGAACTCTAGCATCTCATTCACAGCCGGGCTGCACACCCTTTGAGGCTCTTTCCACTAGATGGGGCTGGATGGAGAGCGTGCTCTCTGCGGGGCAGGAGACGGAGCTCACAAAGGGACAGTGCTCTGTATCTCGGGCTGGGCTGTGCCTGTGGTGAAAGGAGCCCAGTGGCTTTGACTCTGACCAGGTCTTGCTCTGGCATTGGCTGGGCTCATCACGGGTACCTGCAGGAGCCCTTCCATTGGGAAAAGGGGGTCTTCCCTCTTTTGCCCTGCTTTCCTTATTCTCTTCTGCTTTAAAATTCGGGCAGGTGCTTATGGCAAAGTTCTGCTGGCCTACATATGAGACACCCTTCTATTTACGGGTAAGCAGGATGGCAAAAATAACTGGCTTTGTGGTGAATCAGTGGAATTTTACTGACTTGCTCCCCGATTGTGTCTGCAGCTCACTTACTCTTGAGTGCTGGCAGCCTCCCTAGAGGAGATTGTTCTCGTACTTGCCTGCCAGCATCCTGACCCCATTCCTGTGTGGAGGTGCTCTGCAGCCTGTTTCAAGGTGCTGCTGTATCCTGAAGGGTTCTTTTCAGTGGCAGTGCTGCAAAGACCTGGTAGATGTCAAAACACACGGGGCTTTCCATGTAGAGGCCACTCCAGTTTTAAGGTGAATAATTCTTTGTCTCTGCGAAGCATGAATTCAGAAAGATTTAACCAAGACAGTCTAGGAACTGGCATCCGTGCAGACCTGTCTCCTGCCTTCAAAAAGCTTCCAAGACGCTTGCTTAGAGGCCACAGAGTCCTCCTACCCCTCCCCTACTCCACACCTACTGAGCCACTGAGCCCTGCAGTGGAAATTTCCACATCTGTCCCTGGGAGGGGGAGGGCGTCTGAGAGGGACGGAGACAAAGAATATAACCACAGCTCAAACGCTTTCTGTGAGGAAATCGTAAATACAGGGTTAAGACAAAAGTGGGACTGGAAAGGTATAAGCTTTGCATCTAAGAACACTACAGAGAAACACATCTCATTCCCCCAGCACCTATGGGAGGTGGAGGGCTCAGACCTGGGCAGCTGCGTAGCCTTGTATGAGAGGTGACCACATCTAGGACCAGGCCCTGGACCCGTGGAAGGCTGCTGAGGCACTGGTTCCCTGGGAGACCACCGCTGTGTGTGTGTGTGGGGGGGAGGGGTCAGTCTTGGGAGCATTGGTTTCCAGTATTGACCATATTCTGTCCTGAGACACCTTTGTCTGAGTCTTTCCAGGCCTCTGGAGTCCTGCAGTGTGACAGTGACTGGAGCAGCTCTCAGGAGGGTAGATTGTCCCTGAGACCATTTGAGCAGGTTTTACCTGGGAAGCAAGCCGCTCACTACCTCTGGCTTCTGAACATTGCGGTAGCCCTCCGTGGGCCCACGTCCCCCCGCCCCGCCAGGCATCACCTCACTTGCGGAGTTGGCGTGCGTTTCTGCAGCGAAGAGAGGTGCTGTGGTGACGCTGGCCGTGCCTTTGTACACAAAGAGGTCCTGCAGTCAGAACCACACGAGAGAGGCGTGTCGGGGTTCCGGGTCTGTGTTCAAGGCCGTCGCCATCGTCCTCGTCCCGGCTGCTGGGCACGTGATGAGGGATGTGTCATGTAATTAGATTTTAGGTTATTACACTGAGTTTCTCAGAACGATCTGTCCGCTTACTGGTGCACTCACTAATTAGAATAAAAATAGAAAATGGAAAACTAGCTAGAATACTTCATTGTTATTTTCTTATTGGAATGTCAGCTTTTAGGCCTCTGTGTAGCCATAGTCACAAACCTATTCAAGCTCATAACTCCACACATGTAAGGAGTTCAGGTGGTGTGTTTAGGTTCTGAGAAGCAAACGCCAGTATCCCATTGAGATCTGGAATTTGCTTGTTCCTCTCTTCCTGGGCAGGATGGAGTAGGGCCACAGACCTCTGGTTCCATAGATTCCTTAGCCTCTCTTTAGCCTCCCTTGAACTCAGCTGCTCTGAAGACTGGCTATGGCAGCCTCCAGCAGGGTACAGGGAGCGTTGTTTGGTATCAGGAGAGTTCCTAGGGCCGTTTTGTTTTCTCAAGTCTCCTTTTTTAGTTCTTTATAGACCTGGTCTGTTAAGGGAAGAGAAACCTGGCAGGCCTCAGAAGCCGCCCAGCCCCCAACTGTACCTGGGCTCTCTTTCCCTCTCCTCTCCTATGAAAAGACTCATTCTCATTGCTGCTCTGTCATGTGTCGCTAGCAGAGCCACCAGCCCACAGCTGGGTGTGCGTGGCCACAGGAAGGGAGTCTTACTGAGTGGTGGGAGCCTGGGTTTCTGCTAGTACCAAACTCTGGTGACTTCTGTCTTCTGCTCTTCCCTTGTTGCAGGGGCCTGTGCATCTTAGTGTCTGAGTCTCCTGTGGTTTGTTGCTAGCCAGTTAAGTTTGCCCATATAGTTAAGGGGAAGAAGAAGAAGGGTGGGGGGAGGGGGGAAGGGAGAGAGGCTAAAATAAAATTAAAAAAAAAAATACTGACTGGAAGCAACTAGAAATTGGTCATGAGCCTTCCTGTGTGGGAAGACCATGTGGACTTTACAAACTAGATGGGTAGGCTTTGTCCTGGGAGGGAGGGGGAGATTCAGCTTTCAGGGAGAGCTGAACACAATATATCTGCCCATCTCTGAGCCACTTCCCCTCTTTTCTGTTTGGTGTTTCCTTTTCGTGGAAATTTCCATGGTGTAATAAGGAACCATGGGAGTGGAAGCAGTCTTTGCCCACATGAGCCCCAGGCACAGATCAGCAGGGTGATAAGATAAAATGACAGTCACACACTGTGGTTGTGGGCACAAACCCACTTGCATTTTGGCCAGTGCTTTTGTTTGGATTAGGCTGCCAAGAGGACTGTAAGAGCGGGGAAGGTGAGTTCTTAGGGAAAGAGTGAGAGGGTTTGGCAGCCGTGGGGAGTCTCCAAAAGCCCAGCCCCAGCCTCATCTTAGGACATTCAGCACTTCCATCCTCTAATTCTTTACCTCCGTTGGTCTCCAAACTCTAGTGGCTTCTTGTATGGAGTCAAAAAATCAGATGTAAACCAGGCATGGTGGCACATGCCTTTAATCCCAGCACAGGGAGGCAGAGGAGGCCAACCTGAGACTACAGAGTGACTACCAGGTCAGCCTGAGCTAGAGACCCTACCTCCAAAAACCAAACAAAAATCAGATGTATTTGAGCTCCAGCTATGACCACATGACAGCTGAGTGAGCTAGGTTCGTGACCTACCCTGAGTCTCTCCTTGGGGACCTGAGGTGGGGGGGAGGGGAGGCAGCATGTAGGAAGGTAGTCGTCACTGCTGGGAGAGGACTGCTGAGCTCGACCAACACTCAGCCGTACCACTTCTTCTTGCACCCCCTTAACGAGTGCAGAGTGGGATTTCCACTGCCCTTCATCCTTTTCCTCAAGCTGTTAAGGTGCGAGAAGCAAAGAGCTTATGCTGCCGTGTGTGCGCATGCTCCGAGTTCTCTTGGGCACACGCCGAGAGCGGCTTAGTCAGAGTGCAGATGTACTCTGCGACGCTACGCGTGCTATGTGACAGCCCGGTGCAGTGCCTGAAGAGTGTGCCAGAGGACCTTTGTCACATTGGCTGGGTCATAGGCGTTCCCACTGGCAGTGAATCACAGTGCCAGTCTCCCTGTGACTTTGCCAGCACCTGGTATGGTCAGTCTTTCTAACTGTAGCCCTTCTAGCAGGTATGGCTTTAATTTGAATTTCACTAATGATTAATGGTTCTGTTGCAGTCAGGTTCGCATTGCTGGTAGGAATCACCCAACCAAGAGCAGCTTGTGGGAAAAGAGGTTTATTTTGGCTCACAGGCTCGAGGGGAAGCTCCACGATGGCAGGGAAGACGATGGCATGAGCAGAGGGTGGACATCACCCCCTGGCCAGCATCAGGCAGACAATAGCAACAGGAGAGGGTGCCAAACACTGGCAACAGGAAACTGGCTATAACACCCATAAGCCCGCCCCCAACAATACACTCCCTCCAGGAAGCATGAATTCCCAAATCTCCATCATCTGGGAATCTAGCGTTCAGAACACCTAGATCAAACCACCACAGGTTCTAAGTATCTTTTTTTGTACTTCTCTGTTATTTTTACCTTTGGTGAAATGTCTATTTAATCTCCCAACTATTGTTGTAAGATTTAAGTAGGTTTATTTTTTGCTTTTTCGAGGTAGGGTCCTTCTGGGGCTGTTGTTTTGATGGACTCGGGCCGTCATCAGCAGAGGAGCATAGGCCCCTGGCGCCGCAGTGCTTGAGAGGAGTTGAGCTAAGGGCGCAGTGGGTGAGGCCTGTGGCGTGCCACAGGATGGCGAGCTGGAGGGAAGGGTTACCGAAGGCCTCTGTGAAGGCAGGCTTCGAACAGAGACCAAGGGGTACGCCAGAGAGTCCTGAGGGGGGTGTGTGGCTAGAGCACAGAAGGTGGCAGTGAAAACCCAGCTAGAACGGTGCAGAAATTTTAGGAATGTGTGCTGACATCACCCTGTCTTTAGCAATGTTGTGGTTCAAATCAGACAGTAAAGGAGGCTTCAATGTTTCCTTTGTTTTGTTTTTTGAGACAGGGGCTGTATAGCTGTGGCTGACCTGGAATTTACTATGTAGACCAGCTGGCCTGGGATTACAGGAGCACACCCCCACCCCCAGCTAGAGGCTAGCATTGAGGCTGGAGAGCAGAAGCGCTTCTCCAAGGGGCAGTGCTTCTTTAAGGTGTTTCTCAGCAGGGTGCTGATAAAGCCTTGGCGCTTTCAGGGCCAGTAGCTGTCTAGGATTCCTGTCTAGCCTGAGTGGATGTTGCATGTTTTGCCTTACCCAAGGTCTAAGTTGTTCTGTTTCTTGTCACTTCTTGAGTCTACAAGTCAGTCTTAGATGAGTCTTATCCCTTTATCTTTTTCCTTATTGTGAAGTATGGTTGATGTCTGTACTGTATTTGTTAGGTACACTGGGTCACTTCTAAAGTCTTCTCGAAAATTAGAAGACAACTCAGTAAATGTTCATGTTTACACACACATGCATGCACACACGACTTTAAAAAATCATTGATGAGCTCCTGACTCTCATGTCATGGTAGTTTTTTGCTGCTTTAAAGTTGGGTTGAATTTATATTTTGTTGGGAGAAAAGCCATATGACGGGAGACTGGTCATCCTACTGGGCTGCTCCATTAATGGGTTTCTTTTCTTTTTTAAAAACTTTTTTTTTTTACAACTTCCATAATTATAGACAATTACCCAATTACCCATGGTAATTCCCTCCCTTCCCCCACTTTCTCCTTTGCAACTCCACTCTCCATCATACATTTTCCACTTTCAATCAGTCTCTCTTTTATTTTGATGCCATCATCTTTTCCTCCTCTTATGATGGTCTTGTGTAGGTAGTGTCAGGCACTGTGAGATCATGGATATCCAGGCCATTTTATGTCTAGAGGAGCACGTTGTAAGGAGTCCTACCGTTTCTTTGGCTCAAATTCTTCCCACCACCTCTTTCACAGTGGACCCTGAGCCTTGGAAGGTGTGATAGAGGTATTTCAGTGCTGAGCACTCCTCTGCCACTTCTCAGCACCATGGTGCCCCTGAGTCATCCCAAGGTCACTGCCATCTGAAAACAGAAGGTTCTCTAACCTAAAGTGAGAGTAGCATTACTATATGGGTGTGAACATTAAGAGAAGTGCTTACCGGGCAGTCTGGTGAGCATAGACATCTCCACTAATGGTTTCTGTTCACAAGGTGTGTGAGTGTTCTTGGGTAGCTGGTGCTTGTCTAGGAAGAATAAATGAAACCATTGACTGAAGTACCGGGATCATTATGACATTTCAGAATATAGGATTCACAAGTTTGTATTTCCTTGCAGGTATTTCTTGGTGGACTTTTACGCCCCAACAACCATGGTGGACAGCATACTGGATCACTTGTCTCGTGACACTGATGTGGTTAGACCGACTGTTGTAAAACACCCTCTGACTCAGGAAGTAAAAGAATGTGATGGCATTGTCCCAGTCCCATTACAAGAAAAGTTATATTCTACGAAAAGGAGTAAGAAGTAAGAAGATTTTGGCTTTACATGAAATTCTAAGTGTGGTCTTATGTGACGTACTGCAAGAGGTGGGAACACTGGTCAGAGAACTGCCCTGAGGTCGGTGGCTCCAGCAGGCTACTCTTGATGGCCCCTGTCACCAGTATACAGACCAGTACACAGACTTTCGCCATGTAATGGCAGCACCATTTTGAAAAGCAAAACACAAAATTCCCTTGGATTGCAAGCCTGTCATTCAGGCCACACTGCCATGTAAAGAGATCAGGGTAATAAACGTGATTTTTACCAACTCTGACTGGTGTGTTCCCTCTTCCCCTGCCTTGCACGGTGCACTCCTGGAAGCTGGGCAGCTCCAGTCTTGTGCTGCCTCGAAGACACTCTGAAGTTAAGGCCCCGGAGAAAGGAAACAAGGGAGAGTCTGTTCTGGGCCCCTGTGAGGTCTATAAAATTAGTACTTCTTTCCCTCTGGTACTGTTTCCTGTCCGCTGTCCCCCACTGACTTCTGCCTCCTCCACTGTCCTGCAGCCCAGGCAGGCCTTTCTGAGAAGGCGGGAGGATGGCTTATGTGATGGGTGTTGGTGACTGTCTATTCCCTGGCTGGTGGCTTAGTAGGACCTGGCAGCGCCTCCACCCTCCCAGAGGTGTCCTGCTCAGGCTCAGGGATTGGCACCATCACCATGACAGCTGACATGGATGATAGGCTGGAGGAAGGGCCCATTTAGTAATGGCTGTGTTGCTGTCTTAAAGCGGAAGGGGGCCAGGCTCAGAGGTGTGTGAGCGGTGCCCGCAAAGCTGCATCTAGGACTTCCTCTGCCCCGGTGACCCGGTTGTCACCGTCTCTGATCCGGAGAGCCCTACTTAAACTTCTTCCAGGCAAGAGCCGCACAAAGTGTCTCTGAAGAACAGTGAAGGAAAGAGGATCATTAAGAGCTCAAGGCTAGAAATAAAAGGGGTAAAGTAGAGATGATCTAGGAAAACACATTACTTCCACCCAGTTCATTAGGCATGGTCTGAAAACGCAGGCTCCTGGTGAGGACTCGCAGGAGCCGTGAACACCTCTCCCAGGCAGTCTGCACCGCGTGAGTTTTGACTTCGCGGTTGCCTGAAATGTGTTTCCTACCTTCCTTTAAAGTGTTTCTAAAGTCCACACCACGTGCCACGTGCTGTGCTGGACGTGTTGTCTGATGGCCTCAATGTAGTCTTTCCGGCCCCAGAGAGAGCGTTGCTACTCCTGAGTTTTGGCTTGAGGAGACTGGCTCGGAGTTGACGTTGTCCGTGCAGCTATCAAGTTGGGACCTTGACCTGGAGTGTGTGTGGGGCAGGGTACCGAATGTCTTCTGGTTTTGTGTTTGTTTGCTTTTCTATCTTACAATATTGAGGCTGACTTTTTCCTCTCAGGTTAAATAAGGCGCCTGGTGGTCCAGCGCAGGTGGTAGCTCTGTCCGGGCACTTGCGTTTTCTGCACTTGCTAAGTCCCGGAGGAAACAGTTGATGCCACTGGGCATCCAGGTCGTGCAAGTGCTCAGTTAGTTAGGCGGGAGGCCGGCGGAGTAGGAGAGCTGTGCAGCGTGCTGCGCTCCCCTTGCTCTAAGCAGCGATTCTCAGCGAGCCCCTCAGCAGCTTGTTGCGGCCTCTGGCCACTGCGTTCCTGGCTTTGAGCGAGCCCAGGCAGGTGATTGCCAGACTGCCTGTTTCCTCTGAGAGCCAAGTGTCTGGTCTTCCTCTCCAGGCTGATAGTGGTGCTGGGAGCTGTTGTATTACTCTGCTTTCTCCTCCTTGTTGGTATGACCCGCAGTCCCCATGGGGATGACCTGCATCCCCCAATAAGGAAAACCCCTTCAGCAAGGGGGCAGAGATGAGGGAGAGGATGGTACCCACATACGTTGTTTACGTACTGAGTATGTCTATATCTAATAAAAATTAATTTAGAAAATAAAATCTAGGGCTGGAGAGATGGCTTAGCGGTTAAGCGCTTGCCTATGAAGCCTAAGGACCCGGGTTCGAGGCTTGATTCTCCAGGACCCACGTTAGCCAGATGCACAAGGGGGCGCACACGTCTAGAGTTCATTTGCAGTGGCTGGAAGCCCTGGCGCGCCCATTCTCACTCACTCACTCACTCTATCTGCCTCTTTCTCTCTCTGCCATTCTCAAATAAAAAATGAACAAAAAAATTTTTTAAAAAACATAAAAAAAATAAAATAAAATCTAAAAAAAAATGATAAGGTGCCAGGGCTAGTTAAGTGATGTTTCTCCTCGTGATCTCAGCTTTTCCTCTCTGGCACCCTTCCTCCCCCCTCCTTCCCCACTTGATGCCAGTATCTCCTAAGACTTACTGTTGCCAGTTGGCTCTGACACCTGCCTGAAGGAAGGTCGCGGGAAGGAAAGCCAGGAGTCCTTGTGACAGTAATGGCTCCTCCTCAGTGGTCCAAAGGTAATGGCTGTGAGAAGAGCCTGGGGCATGAGGCTTTCTTAGGGAGGTGGATGATGAGATACGAGCTGAGGCCAGGCAGCCGCTTTCAGGGAAGCTGGCCCCACTACATCGACATCATCGACACACACGACACACACGTTGACCTAGCCCTCTAGCTAGCCCTAGGCCGTGGGACATCAACAAAGAAAGTCTGTAAGCCTTTTCGAGCTCTGCTGAAAGGCCAGGTCTGTGTTGGTTAGAGACTAGGGTATTGAAAGCCCGAGCCGCCCTGGTCTGCGTCGGGCTGAATGTGGGAGAGTTGGATTGCCGGCTTAGACGTTGGCTGCAGCCCAGCTGAGGTGCGGGACTGGGTGTCTTTCCAGAGCTCAGCGTGGAAAATTGTGCTTTGCCCGCACAGCAGTGCGGCCACTCTTCGCGCACAGAGAAGGCTCCTCGTTTATGGCCACAGGGGAGGATTTGGGGTTGGGAGCCTGTCTGCCTGATTCCGAAGGCCACTTTTGGCCTGGTACACCCTCTGGATGCCCTGCTGGCCTGTCGCCCAGCCCCTGCTGTGAGTGATCCCTCCCCTGCACAATACCCAGGCTCCTCCATGGTTGCAGGGGGTGAGTGGGTCTGGGACTCCTGGAAAGTTTTCTTTTTTCAGTTTGGGTCTTCAAAGGGCAGCTCTGAGAACAACAAGCAGAAAATGCGCATCCTGGATACCTGGCCTCCCTTTACACAGTTCCTCACAGAACCGCCCTTCCCTGCGCCACTCCAGGGGTATGTTTCTATAGAGCTCACATGGAAACTGCTGCCTGGGGCAGGATACAAAATGCAGTGGGCAGTGTTGTGTCCCTGACCTTCAGGCACGCATATGCAGGGAAGATGGAAATGCTCAGAGATTTAAAACAGCCTAGGAGCTGGAGAGATGACTGGGTGGTTAAGGCATTTGCCTGCAGAGCCTAACAACCTGGGCTCAGTCCCCAAGTTCCCACGTAAAGCTAGAAGCACAAAGCGCATGCATCTAGGGTTTGTTTGCAGAAACTAGATGCCCTGGCATGCCCATGCCCATTCTTATTCATTCATTCTCTCTCACACACACAAATAGATAGATGTATATATACATACATCTATCTCACAGGCCATAATTTAAACAATAGTTGAAACACAAATCAAGTGCTATGGAACTAGGTGGGGCTGGATTCATTAATACTTGGAAAGAGGGTGGGGCTCACAGTTTTGCAATTTGGCATAGGGGCAGCTAGTCAAGTAGGGAGCATGTGTTGGGGGATGGGAGGTGGCAACGTGTGTTTGGGGGGCTCCCAGAGCAAGTGAGTATGATGTGTTGGTGGGAAGGAACGTGAAGTGTTAGGGAGATGAGACTGGGAAGTCATGGGTTCATGTCTGCTGTGGATACCCTGTGGCTATTGAGGGTTTCCTGAATGATCCTCGGGAAGAGCCAAGAGTGAAGTTGTGCATATAAACTTGGTATAACATGTTCCTGACTGAATGGCCCTATGCTGCCTGTATGTTTATGAGGTAAGAATTCTGCAGAGATGAGGTTTTCGGATGTTCCTAAGAAGGTAGCAGGCCATTTGGAGAATGAAAGTGTTTGCTCAGTGTCTCCTAGCTGAACAAGGTATCCTGTGACATTTGTGTTAAAAGAGACTGAGTGGAGAGATTGCCTATAGAGGCCTTGTAATGCCACCCGCCAACTGGTGTCTTCTTCACCTGAGTATGATGTGGATGATGGATCCTTAGTCACTTTGAACAAAAAAAAAAAAAGATGGTGGGAGACGGAATGAACTTAGAACTTTAGGTTGGAGATCTGCCTCTGGGCCCAGGCTTTGCTATCTACCAGCTGCTTGACCCTGTCCTTGTATGAAATGCGCACTCCCAAGAGCTGTTTCAGCTCTATACCTGGCTGGTTTCTGGAGAGGCCGATTGGCTGGTGACTCCAGAACGAGGTGTAGTGAATGGGAGAGGGGGTAGGGAAGGGCGAAAAAAGGGCTTTCAGGGGTTAATTCTTCATACACTTCTTTTTCTGATACACATAGCCATTTGTTTTCATAACCTGCCAGTGAGCTCTGTTGGGTTGTCTGTGACTCTCATTCTAAACAGAACAGGCGCTATACTTGATCACAAGGACTCGGCAGAGGGACCCCCAGGGGTCAACCCCACCATTTACTTGCTCAAATTGCCAGCGTTCTTTGCGCTCTGCAGAAATTAAGGGACGCACACGTGGAGCCAAACACAGGCAAGAGGCATTCTGAGAGCCCACAGAAGAGACACAATGTTGTAATCAAGACATTCATTTGTAATGGCAAAGTCTAGTTTGTGGAGAGTCAAACCAAACAACCCTCCTCCCTACCCAGGTACACCAAATCTAGAGCCTACCCATGCTGCTCCCTGCAACCTAGCAAAGATAGCAAGAGAGTTCTTTTTTTTTTTTTTAATTTTTATTAACATTTTCCATGATTATAAAATATATCCCATGGTAATTCCCTCCCTCCCCACCCCCACACTTTCCCATTTGAAATTCCATTCTCCATCATATTACCTCCCCATTACAATCATTGTAATTACATATATACAATATCAACCTATTACGTATCCTCTTCCCTTCCTTTCTCTTCCCTTTATGTCTCCTTTACCAAGAGAGTTCTTGAAACCAAACATTATCTGCAAAATGCCCAAGTTGTTTGGGTTGCTGGAAAGGACAGAATTATCTGGGTATTGCCTCCGATCTCTTGTCCATTCTAGGAATACCAGCACCCCATTTTCCAGAGAAGATTTGACCTGATAGGATATGATCCCACTGGAAAGTGGAAAGGTCTAGGTAGGTGGTGGTCAACCGACCAGGCCAGAAGTAAGGATTGTGCAAAATTAACTTGACTTCTGTGTTCACCTAGGTGGGAAACTCCGTTGCTCTGATACAGCTCAATACTAAACTCGGAGACAGTACATGACTGGTAACCCCATTGTCCAAATCGATTCCCAGCTGGCAACTGTGTAGTGTTGGCCGTGGAAGGAGGTGATTCAGCAACTCCCTTGGCACAGTGCTATCTTTCAAGTCAACCCTATTTCAGATACCTATAAAGTAACTGCAAAGGGTTATTCACATAGCAAAGAAATACTCGCATTGCAAGGGATGGTGGTGGTGACGTTATGAAGCAGACTACAGAAAATGTGAAAGCTTGTTCCGTACATCTCTTGCAGATAATAATGTGGGATAAGTTAAGGAAGTCCACCCTTGCTCCCTTATGCCTGCTTCCTAGTCAGCGTGATGTGGCTGGGGGTGGGGGGTCTCTTTAGCTGAGACATGGGGCTGGGGTCGCCATTGCCCAGCTCTCATAGCGTGACTTATAATGCTCCTTTCTCAAAACCTGCAAGTCAGAGGATCTAGAATCACCAAGGAAACAAGACTGGGCATGTCTGGGAAGGGTTTTTCGAGGTTAGATTAATTGAGACGGGAAGACCTGCTCTAACTCTGGGTGACACTGTTCCCTAGGCTGAGGGTCCTAGACTGAATCAAAAGGAGAAAGTGAGCTGAACATCACTCCTCTCTGGAGCATAAGCTGAAATAAAACTTTCGTCCTTTAAGTTGGTTCTTGTCTGGTCTTCTGTCACAGTGCCCAGGAGAGTAACTAATACAGATGCCTACCCGTCCAGTTGAGCAGTATGCTGTGTCTTTGCCACATGTGCTTTCAGCTTGTTTAAAGAAGTGCTAGCTCGGCTGGAGAGATGGCTTAGCGGTTAAGCACTTGCCTGTGAAGCCTAAGGACCCCGGTTCGAGGCTCAGTTCCCCAGGTCCCACGTTAGCCAGATGCACAAGGGGGCGCACGCGTCTGGAGTTCGTTTGCAGAGGCTGGAAGCCCTGGCGCGCCCATTCTCTCTCTCTCCCTCTACCTGTCTTTCTCTCTGTGTCGCTCTCAAATAAATAAATAAAAAATTCTAAAAATATATTAAAAAAAAAAGAAGTGCTAGCTCTAGTTGAAATATTTTTGTCCTCTTCATTAGGGTAACTGATTCAAAAACAACATTTTAATCTATGTTTTTATACTTTTATTATATATACAAGTAGCTATAATGCATTATTTTTTTTGTAAATTAATTAAATGAGGTCATGATAGCCTTTAGCAATATGCCTGTTATCATTCAGCACTATCATTTGGAGACCTCTCATGGGTCACTGACTTATATCAGGTCGTCCACCTATTAATAGGCATTTCCAATTTGAGCGTGTCAAGCCATACTACATTGAACTTACTTACAGATATGCAGACTGGGTGCAAGTTTTCAGTCGAGTTGATGCCAACTGTGTTGATGCACACTTGTAATCCCAGCACTCAGGAGTCAAGGACAGGACTATCTTGAGTTTGAGGCCAGTCTGAGCTGCATAAGGAGATACTGTCTCAAAAGAAAAGGAAAGGAAGGGAAAGGAAAGGAGAAAGGAAAGGAAAGAAAAGAAGATAAAAGGAGAGGGAAAAGCTGAATTGCTCGTTCATTAGGCATTTACATTTTTTTTCTTTAGTACTTATTGAGAATTTCCCCTCCAAAGTCATTCATAGAAACAAAAATCACAACATGTGAGAGTTCATGTTTTCAGGCACTTCCTAATATATGGCATGTTTTTACAAAACAAAACCTGGCTAGCCTGAGTGTGAAGATGTGTACCTTGGGACAGCAGAGATGACTCAGTGGCTCAAGTGCCTGCTGTGCGTGAAGACATGAGTTTGGATCCACAGAACCCACGTAACAGTGGACACAGCAGCAAATGTCTGTAAGTCCCGCTGTCCCGCAGCAAGATGAGAGGTGGAGAAAGGAGAATCCCCGGGAGCTCAGGGGCCAGCCAGCCTGGGGAATGTAGCAAACTAGAGACCCTGCCTCAAACAATGTGGAAGGTGAAGATGAAGGGAGTTGTTTGATCCCCACATGCACATGTATATATCATGCACACACATAAAGCATGTCTTGTTTTAAAACATAATTTCTTGCTGGGCATGGTGGCGCACACCTTTAAACCCAGCACTTGGGAGGCAGAGGTAAGAGGATCGCCATTAGTTTGAGGACACCCTGAGCCTACATAGTGAATTCCAGCTCAGCCTGGGCTAGAGCGAGATCCTACCTCAAAAAAAAAAAAAAAAAACCCCACAATTTCTCCATTACTAATAAATACTAACTTATTTTAATGGTAACAATTATTCCATTATTTAAAATATTTATTTAAGAGAGAGGAAAAAGAGGGAGACAGAATGGGCACACCAGGGCCTCTAGCCACTGCAAATGAACTCCAGACATGTGCCCTGGGCAATCGAACCTGGGCCCTGTGGCTTTGCAGCCAAGCACCTTAACAGCTAAGCCAACTCTCCAGCCCTTCATTTTGTTTTTTAGCCTGCTAATTATTTGTTTATGGACTTTGCTGATGCCCTTCCTGGGTTGCCTGTCATTTTCTAACCTAAGAAAAGAGAAAGGCAGTGTTTTGTATTCAAGTGCAGGGTTAAAGAGGGCTTAAGACCACTCCCTGCCTCACCCTACCACGGATGGGAGAGAAAACCTAAACGGCACATGCTTCTGGAAGCACTGTCAGCCATTCTTGCTGAAGCCTACCCACTCTGTGTGTGTGCCTACACGCACACGTGTACACATACATGCACACGCACTGCCTGGCTGCTGTTTGCCTTGAGTACTTTGAAGTTAGTCCCTCCAGGTCTTTTTTTTTTTTTTTTCCCTCCAGGTCTTTTGTCTTTGATGGTCACCATAGGAATCCTAAGACTTCCAGGCCCCCTCCACTCTCAGAAGCCCAATCTCCACCCAGCCCCAGTGTATTCCATCTTTGACCCATTTCCTTCCCTAGTCCTCAAGATGGTTCTTGTTGCGTCTGCAGAGTCGCAGTCATGAGCCACACCTGTGCTCTCTTCAACCTTTTCTGTAAATGTTTCTCTCCTTTTGCTGCTCCAATGGAAACTTGACTCTCAAGACTCCAGCTTTCCCCATGGTCCTCTCAGTGGTAGCTGTTTCCTCTGCCCTGACATTCCCCCACTAAGCCTGGAGAGAAAGCAAGATATCCTCCTTAATCCTGTGCCCCATCCAAACCGTTGCCCCTCACATCCTTCTGAAGTCCTTAGACTTCAGCCTCAAGCCATCAGGCTGAGCCACTGGGTGCAATGAGTCATCTGAGGACTCTAGGCCACGTCCTCTTCACGAGGACGTCAGCTCTTGGCCACTGTTAGCCTTCCCGGTTCAACTCCTGATTCTGTGTGATTTAAACATCCACTTCGATAAAATCCATCCCGGTGTTCTGGGCTCTCATCTATCTGATCTCCCTCTTGCTAACTACTCTACCTCAGTCACCTGCTTCTTGGTTACCCCTGAGACAGTGCCATTAGCAGCAGCGTCATCACCCAAACTCTTACCTTAAAACATCCCAATCTCTCCTGTCCAGATCGCCCACTTTTGCATCCTAGCATCAGCAAGCCGTTCTCAAAACCTACTGACGCCTGCCAATCATGCTGTTTTCTCGTCGTCTCTCATTTCATTCCTTCTTTCTTAACCCAGATTAAATTGCAGGTCAGTTTCTCAAATCCCATGATATTCTTTGTGCTATGTTTAAACTCTCCCCGCAGCCTGCACCCAGGCAGCTGAATGTGCCAGAGAGACCACTCCCTGTTGACTGGTCTCATGACTACTAGCCGTACATGAGCCATCGGTGCTCCCTGACTTTGTGATACTTCCCTAGTCCATTGATTCTCTCTTTGCCTGTGTAAATATTGCCTTCTTTCCCCTTTTCTCAAACCTTCAGTACCCCTCTTTGCCCCCATTGCACCCTCAGCGGGTCACCTTTCCCTCTATTTTACTGAAGTAAGACAATCAGAAGAAAAGTGTCATAAAAACTGGAAGCACATCTGTTGTTCTTTGAATCTGTAACTGTGTCCTCCATTTTCCCCTCCTCGATGAACTCATGGTGCTACCAAGAGCTCACATCTCTCCCATTCCCACAGCATGGTCCTGGAAATCCAGCCAGTCTAGCCAAATCAGTGAGCTCTGGGTTCAGTGAGAGACCCTGTGTTAACAATAATGTAGAGAATGATTGAGGAAGAAACCCTACAATGGCCTCTAGCCTCCATATACACCCATCCCCACACACGAACCCATACACACAGTGTGTATACATGCACTCACATTACACACAAAAAAGTGGTGATGTACTAAAACCATTATTAGGAAAAATCTTAGTAACAATGAAGAAAGACTGAGCAAGAAAAATGAATGAAATATCATCAAGAAAGTCATCATTTACTGCAAGTATGTGAGCAACACAGGCTTTTTACTTAGAGCGAATGTGGCACTGAGGGCAGTGGACCTGGGTATGAAATCATTGTCCCTGGGGCCTTTAAGATAGCGGGCTTCCTGAAGTCATTGTTCCTGAGGCCTCTAATCTCTTTTGTTTTAGGAGAGACCTAACAGGTTCTCAGCAAAACATAACTGCTAATCAGATTAAGATTTTAACTGTCTTGATTATTTTGCCTAATACAAATCATGGCTTAAAATTTCCTTTAAGTAAGTAAAGAGTTTTAGATGAAGACACTGATCAATTAATTGTTCACCACTTTTGCAGAGAATAGAGCAAGAAGCAATCCTAAGTCGATCAGAAACTTGAAAAAGACTTATTTTCTGGGAGGCTGCTAAGTCCTTGGCATTAGAGGACAGGGCTCTCAGACCCAGGAGACTAAACAAAGGATGTACCATCTGTCACAGGATATCTAGGGAGGGCTCCTGTGCTGGCTGACCAGAAGATTCCTTGAAGTTTTGGTTTTATGATGTCTCGATGAAGGTGTAAATTCACCTCATCTATTTGCTGGACCACCTGGAACTCAACATGTCTATGTTCTTGGCCAGGACTGGGCTCCAGAGAGCTGGTAGCCAGCCATCTGTGCGATGCGAGTGCTTCCAGAGACTGCTGCATCATGCTGTGTGAAATCCTGCTAGGTGACAGTCATGGTTTTGGTCATCATGAGACCAATGGAGTGTGAGTGATGTGCTTATGGGCCTCCTTTTCCTCCTCCTCCTCCTCCTTCTTCTTTTTTTTTTTTTAAGTTCAAGAAGGAATAGTATTTGAGGTTTTGAGATAATTAGTTTAGAATTTTCTCTGTTGAGAAATGGTTAAGAAAACACATAGAGTTTATAAATATGGCAATGGGGTGTGTCTTTTCAGTGACTTACTGAGAAAATGATAGGTTCAGGCAAGGATAGTTTCGTTATTGATGAAAGTATACCTGGATATGACTTACCTCACTGATAAGCCTAAACACAGTAAGTTGTTGGGTTCTTTTTTCGGTTTTTCAAGGCAGGGTCTTGCTCTAGCCCAGGCTGACCTGAAATTCACTGTGTACCCTCAGGGGGGCCTCAAACTCATGGTGATCCTCATACCTCTGCCTCCCGAGTCCTGGGATTAAAGGCATGCACCACCACACCCGTCAAGTTGTTGGTTTTTATACTTTGTAAATGATAGCTACAAAGGTTACAAGGTTAGCCAGGCGTGATGGCACACACCTTTAATCCCAGCACTTGGGAGGCCGAGGTAGGAGGATCGCCATGAGTTCGAAGCCACCCTGAGACTACATAGTGAATTCCAGGTCAGCCTAGAGTGAGACCCTACCTCGAAAAGCCAAACAACAACAACAACAACAAAATTATGTGGCTGATACGACCTGAGGGTCTGATTGAAGTTGTGGGCCATGTGCTGCAAGGAACAGAGCGCAGTGATCATTGCATTCTGGAACTTTTTGAGGAAACAGCATCCTCTGTCTCACGGTGTTTGTAGATAGAGAAAGCTGAACGTGAACTGACTTACCTCCTCAGGTCATAGGAAGCAACACACAGCACCAGAAGCCCTGGGCCCAACATTTCATTGTTGATGGCCTTCTATGGGCTGTTCGATCCCACTCTTTCCTCTCGCCCTGGTTGTTAACCAGTCCCTGTCCCAGCCCAGCAATCCTGCTGCACTGCGCTGTAAGCCCGTGACTGCCAGTCCCTGCTGAGGAGGGTGTAGGGCCCGATTGAAGGGTGATGACACACACAGAGAACCCCTGAGTAAACCGAAGCACCGCAGTCCTGTGACGTGCATGGGCGCTCCTCGCCGTGGGTGCCTGCGGTACAGCTGCAAATTCCAGCTTTATCTCTGCTGTGGTTGGAGCCTGTTTGCCTTTGATTATGTTTTGGCTTCCCAAGGCAAGAGACACACACAATAACATCTAGTTCCTTCTTTTGCTTTCTAAGATGGAGTAATAAAGCTTATTTATAGTGGAATATTTTTTTTTCCATTAGGGCACATCTGATTTTATTATCCTGCTGGCTTGCATTCTGAATTGCTTAGGAGGAGACACAAGTAAAAGAATACGCACATACAGACCACCTCCGTGTAGCTAGCTGGTGGTGCAGCAAGACCAGAATGATTTCCATGGTGATTCTCAATACTATCATGTTGACAACCAGAGATTAATCAGCACAAGTTCACCCTCTGTGATTTAATAACACTTTTAAGACATGACCTTCCCACCCCTTGCCCCTCAGGTACATGACTATCTCATACAAAATGCATCCAGTCTAACATTAAAAGTGCTTATAGTCTAGGGCTGAGGAGATGGTCCAGTGTTAAAGGTGCTTGCTCTCAAAAGCCCTCATAGTCTTTAACAGTTCCAGCAGCTTAAAAGTTTAAGTGCAGGGCTGGAGAGATGTCTCAGCAGTTAAAGGCACTTGCTTGCAAACTCTAACAGACAGCCCAGGTTCAATTTCCCAGTACCCACATCAAGCCAGATGCACAAAGTGGTGCATGCATCTGAAGTTTGCTTATAGTGGCAAGAGACCTTGGTGCATTCTTTCTCTATCTGCCTCTTTCTGTCTCTGTCTCAAATAAATAAGTATTTTGGGGGCAGGAGAGATGGATTAGTGGTTAAGCGCTTGCCTGCAAAGCCTAAGGACTCTGGTTCGAGGCTTTATTCCCCAGGACCCACGTCCAGTTGCACGAGGTGGCGCATGCGTCTGGAATTCATTTGCAGTAGCTGGAGGACCTGTTACACCCATTCTCTTTCTCTTTCTCTCACTCTCAAATAAATTTTTTTAAAAAGTAAATTCTATAAAAATAAATAAATATTTTTTTAAAGTTTAAAGTTAGGGCAGAGTCTCTTCTGAGATTCTGACAGTCTCTTAACTGTGAGCTTCTGTAACATCAAAAAATTAGTTTCTCTGGGCATGTGGAGCACACCTCTAATCCTAGTACTTGGAAGGCAGAGGTAGGAGGATTGCTGTGAGTTCAAGCCTACCTTGAGACTACATAGTGAATTCCAAGTCAGCCTAGGCTAGAGTGAGGCCCTACCTCAGAAAACAAAACAAAATAAAACAAAACAAAATGAGTTTCATACTTCCAACATGCAGCAGCACAGAGCAAACATTCCCATTCCTATAGGGAAGATTGTGTACACAGTAAGGAATGCTCAGACCAAGGCAAGACCAAAACCCAGCAGGGAAAATACCAAATCCTGCAGTTCCATGTTCACCAGCTGGGACTCATAATCAAATCCTCTGAACTCCAAAAGGCTTGGTAGCTCTGCCTCTCCAGCTGTGCTGCTTATAGCCTGGCCCCTCTTGTGGGCCAGGTACACCCTGAGCATGCAGCTTCCCTTGGCAGATGTCATCTTGTCCTGACATCTGAAATCTCAAGGTATCCATTGAAACTTACGATTCACCTTCACAGCTTCATGTAGTGACATCTCAGGGCCCTTGTGGAGGTTTGATTCAGGTGTCCCCCATAAACTTAGGTGTTCTGAATGCTAGGTTCCCAGCTGATGGAGATTTGGGAATTAATGCCTCCTGAGGGGGGGGGGTGTTGTTGGGGGTGGGCTTATGGATGTTATAGCCAGTTTCCTCTTGCCAGTGTTTGGCACACTCTCCTGTTCCTGTCATCTACTTTATGTGGATCAGGGGGTGATGCCCACCCACTTCTCATTGCCATCATTTTCTCTGCCATCATGGAACTTTCCCCTCAAGCCTGTAAGCCAAAATAAACCTCTTTTTTTCCCCACAAGCTGTTCTTGGTTGGGTGATTTCTACCAGCAACGCGAACCTGGCTGCAACAGCCTTCTTGCAAGGATTCTAGAATCCTGTTCCACGTCATTTAGTCTCAGTGATTCTCTGGAACTGTGGTGCAATTTTACATCACCCACTATGTCTTGAATGTTTCATTCTTCCAAAACTGGTACCATGTGGGCAATGCTGGTCACTTTTGCTGCCATACTGGGATGTAGCCTGGCCTTGGATCTCAGTTGTTATTTATTTTTAATTTTTATTCTTCAAACATATCGCATTTAGGGATGGAGAGATGGCTTAGTGGTTAAGGCACTTGCCTGTGAAGACTAAGGATCCAGGTTGGACTCCCCAGTACCTAAGTAATCCAGATGCATAAGGTGATGCATGCATCTGGAGTTCATTTGCAGTGGCTGGAGGCCCTGGCATGCCCATTGTCTTTCTATCTGCCTCTTTCTATCAAATAAATAAATAAAAAAATTTTTTTGAGGCAAGCCCAACAGACTGGCCTTTTTTTTCAATGTATGTGTGTGTGTGTGAGAGAGAGAAAGAGAATCGCGATGCCAGGGCCTCCAGCCACTGTATTCGAACTCTAGATGCATGTGTCCCCTAGTGCATGCACATAGGCAACCGTGTGTACTTGCATCACTGTGCATCTGACTTATGTGGGATCTGGAGAGTCAAACCTGAGTCCTTAGGCTTTGCAGGCAAGGGCCTTAACTGCTAAGCCATCTCTCCAGCCTGTAAAAATATTTTATTAAGTATTTGTTTATTTGCAAGCAAAGAGGGATAGAGAGAGAGTGAGTATGGGTATGCCAGGGCCTCCAGCTGCTGTAAACAGACTTCAAATGCAGGTGCCACTCTGTGTATCTGGCTCTACATTGGGGACTGGGAAATGGAACCCACATCGTTAGGCTTTGCTGGCAAGTGCCTTAGCTGCTGAGCCATCTTCCCAGCCCTGTTTCCTTATCATTTTTGTACAGCGTTGGGCTAAGTTGCATCACTGAATGAGATAGTCATGTAAGTTCTGTAAAGTGCGCTGATCTGCATCGTCATGATGCATACATCACAGTGAGAGGCTTCTACAAACTAAGATGGCTTCAATGCCCTTCGGTAAGATAATCTGGACCACTGTCCTACATGCTGTCTGTCATTGAGCAAAATGTCATGTGTAACTATACTTAAACATAGGCTTATGCTTTTACTTCAATT
The DNA here is from genome assembly GCF_020740685.1 of Jaculus jaculus. NCBI lineage: Eukaryota > Metazoa > Chordata > Mammalia > Rodentia > Dipodidae > Jaculus > Jaculus jaculus. The sequence goes on from NC_059106.1 coordinate 158,526,288, forward strand.
TCTGGGAGAGAAAATGGAACCACAGAATATTCCTTCAAAGTAGGGGACAGGCTTTGATCAAACTTTATTGCTTCTGTCTCAATTTGTACAGATGAAAGAGAAGCATATCCTTACAAGCGCTCTCCAGGGCAGGGGTGGAGGATGCTGGATATTCCTTTTTTTTTTTCCCCTGCACTTCAGTTGCCTTCAAAAACATCCTGCCAGTGTGGAGAAACTAGAACCATAATACAGCTGCTCTTCAGAGCAGTTAAGGTTAGCATGTGACCCAGCGAGTACACTTCTAGGTATGCATGCACAGAATTAAAAAACAATATGGGCTGGAGAGATGGCTTAGCGGTTAAGCGCTTGCCTGTGAAGCCTAAGGACCCCGGTTCAAGGCTTGGTTCCCCAGGTCCCACGTTAGCCAGATGCACAAGGGGGCACACGCGTCTGGAGTTCGTTTGCAGTGGCTGGAAGCCCTGGCATGCCCATTCTCTCTCTCTCCCTCCATCTGTCTTTCTCTCTATGTCTGTCGCTCTCAAATAAATAAATAAAAAATTTAAAAAATGAACAAAAAAAACCCCAATATATTTCATCTGACAGCTTATACAAAAAAAAAAAAATGTTCCTGGCAGTATATTCATAGCCTTCCCAGAACTAAAGGCACCCCAGATATCCAATTCAGCTAATGCATAGACATAATTGATGTGTGACCTATTCATACAATGGAATATTAGTTGAGATGAAGAGGAAGGCAAGCTGGGCATGGTGGCACATGCTGTGATCCCAACACTCCAGAGGTATATGCAGGAGAATCATGAGTTCGAGGCCAGTCTGGGATACATAGCAAAACCCTGTCTAAAAGTACCTTAATCAATTAAGAAAGAATGCGGTGTTAGTATGTACTATATACATCAACATTGAAGACAGCGTGTTCATTCAAAGAATTCAGCCCCAGAAAGACCACACAGTACTTGATTCCATGTGTATGAAAAGTGCCCAAAAGGCAAATCCACAGAAGAAAAGTAGAGCAGTGGGGATTCGGAGAGAAGTGAGGAGCGGCAACCAGTGGGGTGGGGTTCCTTCCTGAATTGAGGTTTTAAAAGCAGTTGTGTTGAGGGCTGGAGAGATGGCTTGGTGGTTAAGGCACTTGCCTGTGAAACCTAAGGACCCAGGTTTGATTCCCCAGGTCCCATATAAGCCAGATGTACATGGTGGCATATATGTCTGGAGTTCACCTGCAGTGGCAAGAGGCCCTGGTGCACCCATTCTCACTCTCTCTCTCTCTTGTCTCTCTCTCATGTTCTCTCTGTCTCTAATAAATAAATAAAAACAAAATCTATTTTTTAAAAAAGTGTTGAGGGTTGCCTGTCTTTGGCTACACTGAAAGTCATGTAATAATACACCATAAATGAGTGGGCTGGCTGGCCTGGGAATTGTATTGTAGTAGAGATATTATTAAAAAGGAGGGAGGTAGGGCTGGAGAGATGGCTTAGCAATTAAGGCACCTGCCTGCAAAGCCAAAGGACCTCGGTTCAATTCCCCAGGAACCACGTAAGCCAGATGCACAAGGTGGCACATGCATCTGAACTTCATTTGCAGTGGCTAAAGGCCCTGGCATGCCCATTCTGCCTACCTGTCTGTCTGTCTGTCTGTCACTTTCAAACTAACAAATAAAAATTTTAAAAAAGAAAAGAAAAACTGTTTATAAAAAAGCAGGGAGGGAGGTTCTTAAGGCTCCTGATGCCAATGTAGTAAATGACAGAGAATGTGGAAACAATCTCAGCATGGTGTGGAGACTTCTGGATCTTGATTTCTCAGAACACATGGACTGTGTGGGGTTACAGCAAGTCAGTACTCTGACTTGAGATATTGTGGAGGAGACATGAATACCCCAAACCCACCCTGATATGTCTCAGACTGTACCTAGCTGTCTACAGATCTGGATGGGGTGAACCCATGCACTTTTGCCTCCTGGAATCCCACACTCACAGCCACATGGCCATAGCATGCATATGTACAGTATGTGTGTGTAGTATATGTGGTGTGTACATGTGTATGTGCTGATGTAGCAGCCCATGCACGCACCTGCAGTGCCTTTGTGGGCTCACCTGTGGTGCCCAGAGAAGAACGTCAGATGTTCCCTCCAATCACCCGCCTAATTTTCCTTACAACAGAGTCTTGCTGACTCCAGAGCTTGCCATTCGCAAGGCCTAGTGATCTTCCAGTCTCAGCTCCCCATAGATGTATGTGGCCATGTCTAGCTGCTTATGTGCATTCAAGAGATTTGAATTTGGACAGTTAAGTCTCAGGCCTCCTTCAAGCCCTCATGGTTGCATAGACAGCTCACAGAACCACTGAATCATCTCTCTAGCTCCCAGAGTGTTGTTTTTTTTTTAATTTGTTTTTCAAATTTGCTTCTTCATATCTTTGTCTCTTTTCTTTTTGGGGAACTTCTAGTATTGAATGCTCAATAGTCAATCTTCTCCTAGGACCCAATATTCTTCTTGAATCTACTTCCTGGCTCTTAAAACTATACATGATTTTAGTTTCTCTGAAATTTCCTGTTTACCTTTTTTGTTTGTTGGTTGGTAAGCCCAACAGACTGGCTTTGTTTTTTTTTTTTTATGAAAGAGAGAATTGGTGTTCCAAGCCCTTCAGCCACTGTAATCTAACTCCAAAAGTGTGCACGCCACCTTGTATGCACATACAACCTTGTACACTTACATCACCTTGTGCGTCTGGCTTACATGAGACCTGGGGAATTGAATGTGGGACCTTAAGCTTGGCAGTCAAGCTCTTTAACTGCTAAGCCATCTCTCTAGCCCAAAACTTTATGTTTTCTGAGAAAATTTCTGTAGTATGACTTTTCCCAAGGGAGTCATGAGTGGATGTTTATTTGCTCCAGATAGGGCACCAATGACAAAGCAAAAAATTTATTCCACCCAAGTCTAGTGAACTATTGAAGTTACTTATGGGAGCATGGGTGTGATAGTTGCAAAGATATGTCCCCCATAGGCTCATGTCTTTTGAATATTTGTTGGTTTTGAATATTTGTAGAGTCTTCAGGGGCAGGTCTGGAAGTTTACTATTATAGCCCTACTATGTGTCCCCACTGTGTGTTCACTAGGTAGCCCAATTGGACTACTTCTTTTCCTTGCTGCTGTGACAAGATGTGACCCAGACTTCCTGCTCAGGTCTGCCATGATTTCCCCCATCATGAAGAAATTTCCCTTCAAACTAATCCTGAAACACCCTTTTCTTCTATAAACTGATTTTGGTCTGGTGTCTTGTCCCAGCAGCAAGGGGGTAACTACAACAATGGGCGAGGGATTAATTGCAGGAGCAAGAAAGTGTGCTCAAGAGGGTCACGTGTTGGGGGAGGGAGAGAATTGGCATCCAGGGCCTCCTGCCATTGTAATCAAACTCCAGATATGTGTGCCATCACCTTATGCACTTTGTCACCTTGTGCATCTGGCTTATGTGGGACCTGGAGAATTGAACATGGGTCCTTAGGCTTTGCAGGCAGCTGCATACCTTTGGGTGTGTCTGCGAGGATGTCTCCAGAGAGAATTAACTCATGTGGGAAGACCATGATGAATGTGGGCAGCACCATCCCATGGGCTGTGTTCCTGGACTGCATGACAGAATAAGAACGTATGCTGAGCGCTAGCATCCATCTCTTTTATTCTGCTCTGCCCTTGGGTGAACAAAAAGGTATACATGCTTGCCACCATACTTGAGGGACCGCTCCAACTGCCATGCCTTCCCCTCCATGTTGGACATTATACTTACATGGTAAGCAAAAATAGACTCTTCCCCCTTTACGTTGTTTCATGTCAAGTATTTAGTTGCAGCAATAAGAAAAGTAATTAATTCAGAAATTTGGTACCAGGAGTAGGGATGCTGCCATGGTAAAACTAACCATATCACTCATAGGCCACTGGAGCTGGTTTGTGAGAGTGATGTGGGAATGTTTGGATGTGTGGGTTAGTGAAGCCCTGAAACACTGGGCTTATTGGGGAATTATGGTGGGAGTTTTCACCAATTAACCATGTGGACAGTGAAGGTTAGACCTATGAGGATTCAGAGGGAAACACATTGTCTGTTAGGAATTGGGTTAGAGGCCATTCATGTTATACTCTGGCAAAGAATCTGCCTGTTTTCTGTCCATGTCTTAAATACTTGAGCAAGGCTAAATTCAGAAACAATAGACTAAGATGTTTGGTGGAGCAAATGTGTAGATAATATAGCATCCAGGGTATAGTGTGGGTGTTACTAGCTACTTCTAATAAGGGTCATAGTGCGAATCCAGTGCAAAATGTAGAGCAGAAATATGTGAGAGCTGTTCTTCTCAGCCAAGAAGGGAGCACGAACACTGTTAAAATTGTGGACAGAGAAGGTAAGGCCACTATAATTGTTTAAGAGATTAGTACCAGTAAGGAAAAGCTTTGGACTATGTGCTGTGACAGCAGGAAAGACGCCTTGAGGGCAAGACTCCATCCATCGAGAGCTCCAGTGTGTATCAAGTGCAGACTCATTTGAAGAGCTTGCATTTGGGGAGGAAAAAAAAGGAGTGCCTGAGCAGAGAGAGCCTCTGGGGGTCCCCTGTTCTAGCCAGACCATTAAGGGAAAGTATTTTTCAGGCTCAGCCAGGAAAGCTCACAGAGACTGCTTGAAGCTGTGGTTGGTCCAAGGAGCCAGGCAGCATCTAGAGCTGCCAGTGGAAGTCGGCTTCATCAACGTGGTTCTGGTTTTGCAGGAATACAAGATGCAAGTGTGAGGGGTTGTAGAGGCTCGCAGCAAGGTTCCAGAAACTGAAGCTCGTCCATGTGTAGCAGGGTTCTATCGCCTGCATGGGATTTCTAAGCAGGATATGTGTGAAGCTGGGAGGGTGAAGCCTAAGTTGCCATGGAGACCCCAGGCTGTTGGTGATGGCAGAGCCATGGGATGTGGCATGGGCGAGGAGCCAGCTGCAGATTGTAGAGGTTGAGAGGTGGGGACACTGAAGCCCGAAGGAGCCCAGATGCTGCCACCGTGACCTCTAGATGTCAGATGTGGAACTGTAGGGTTTATCCTGCTGCTGTTTAGTCTCAGTCCTTCCTTGCTATGCTATTAACATGTGCCATTCATTTTTCTTTTTTATTGAGGCAGGATCTTGCTGTAGCCCAGACTGACCTGAGATTCATCATGTACTCTGAGTCTGGCCTCGAACTCACAGATACCCTCCTACCTCAACCTCCCAAGTGCTGAGATTAAAGGCACGTGTCACCATGTGCAGCATATTGTGCCAATCTATGTTGGACATATGTAACATGTTTTTTTTTTTTTTTTTTTTTTTTTGCAAGCAAGCACCTTTAACTGCAGAGCCATCTCCCCAGCCCTGTACCTTGGTTTTTGGTTGTATAGAGGCTCACAGTTAAGAGGCTACATTGAGTTTTCTTGAAGAGACGTTGAGCTTTTGAGTGGCAGTGAATCTTTAAGCACATACGAATATTTGAGGTTGAGCTGAATGCATTTGGCATTGTGAAGTGGTGATAAGCTTGCGGGGATCAAGGGCAGGAGGCTGTATGGTTTGGATGTAAGCTCATGTGCTTAAACACTTGGCCCTCAGCTGGTCAGGACTGACTTTGTAGGTCATGGGCCTTTAGGAGATGGGGCCTAGTTGGAAGAAGTAGATTGCTGAGGGGCGAGCCCTGATTGTTACAGCTCAGCACTACTTCTAGCTCAACCCTCTTTTGTTTCTTGCTCTGCTCAGAAGCAAGGAGTCCTAGCCACGTGTTCCTGCCGCCATGGGGCCACCGTTGTCATGCCTTTCCCACCAAGATAGACTGTACCCCTCCAGTTATGAGTCAAAACAAACCTTTCCTTCTTTAAGTACCTTCAGCCAGCCCTTCCATCATGGCCACGAGAAGAGTTAACTAATGCTCCTGCACTAATCTATCTGGGCTGCCATGAGATTGGCACCTTCACCTGGTACAGTTACAGCAACAGAGATTTATTTTCTTCCGGTCTTTGGAGCTAGGACTCCAAAGATCAGATTTGGCGGCAAAGTTGCTTTCTCTGGAGGCCTCTCTCCTGAGCCATCTTCTTGTGCTGCCCTCGCATGGTCTGTCCTCTCCTGTGCACACATTCCGGATCTCTTTCTCTGGGTCCACGTCTCCTCTTGTAAGAATGCCAGATCCGATTAAGGCCCACACAAGTGACCTCGTTTAACCTGTTGTGGCCACCTTCCTGTGGCTGGAACAAAACATCTCACCAGAAGCGGCTGATGGGAGAAAAGCAACTGATTTTAGTTTAGGGTCCCGAGGGGAGGGTTCGTGTGGCGCACGGCAACAGGGCGCGAGCAGGAAGCTGTCACCTATCTGGGTGAAAGTTGTCTGAGTGAGCTGTCTAGCACTGGCAAACTGGGCTAATAACCTTCAAGTTCCACCCCCAGCAACTCACCTGCAGCAAAGCTCCGTCTCCTAAACTGCTGCCAGCTTAGGACCAAGTATTCAAAATATCTGAGGCTATAGGAGACACATTCAAAGCACCATCAACCTTAACTACCTCTTTAAAAGTTCTGTCTCCCAGGCTGGAGAGATGGCTTAGTGGTTAAGGCATTATGTCTGTGAAGACTAAGGACGCAGGTTCAGTTCTCTAGGTTCCACATAAGCCAGATGCACATAGTGGCACATGTGTCTGGAGTTTGTTTGCAGTGGCTGGAGGCCCTGGCGCACCCGTCCTCACTCTCTCTCTCTCTGTCTCAAATAAATGAATAAAATAGATAAATACAATGTTAAAAAATAAAATAAAATAAAAGCCCTGTCTCCAAATATAGTCACATTATGAGTTTCCAGGGCTACAGCTTCAGCATATTAAGTTTAGAGCGGGGACAGCTGGGCCCAAAACTTACCTCTAGACCTTTGGCTTGTAATAAATGCTCAATGTGTACCTTAATAAAGGTCTCTCATTTCATTCCGTTTGCCCATCTTGATTTTTAAGAAACATGTTTCCCATAATATCACTGTATTTTTCTTATGATAAATAAATGAGTTAATTAATTTTTATTGTTTTTTTTTTTTTTTTTGTTGTTGTTCCTTAGCCAACCATAGTTTCTTTTTAGGGGAAACAACTTTATAGTGATGTGAATATATAATCTTATCCCACACACACACTGCACCAAATTCCCTCCTGTTGCTTGGTGAGGAAATGAGTTCTATGCCTGAGGTCGTATCCAGCCTGCCTCTGTCTCCGTGGCAAAGCCACTGGCTTTTCACAATAAGTCTCTCTGTGTCTCTCCAGGGGCGTTTGAATCACACTGCTGCATGCTGGATTTACTTACCTTCATCAGGAATTTAGTTTTCTTTTTTTTTTGTTGTTGTTGTTGTTTCCAAACACATTTACCTCATTTCATCATATTTATTTCTGTGCTCTGCCTCAGGCTCAGACAAATTTGAATTTTCACAAAAGCATGGGAAATGCACTATTCTAATTATGTCAGTTATTTGTAATTGTTCTTTATAACAATGAAAAGATGGTATTAAATTTTTTCTTTGTCTATTTTATTCCTTTGCATTCTTCATTTCTGCGGTTTGCTTTCAGTCTCCTCATTGAATTTTGATTAGCAACAGCAATTTTAAATAGCTATTCAATGGTATGTGTATTCACAACAGAGTTTATTGGCACACATACAGAACTAATGGATTACTTATTCAAATGTTGAATGGCTGCAGAGCAGAGTCTATGTGTAAAACACAGAGAGATCTGGAATAGGACATTTTGTTGGATACCACCAAGCTGACAGCTTCCAGTGAGTTGAGAGTTTTGTTGAATTTAGTAGCTTGTCAATGTTAATTCCCTCACGTTCTCAACAAGGGTCTCAAGTGCCCATCGACACTCACATCCTAGCTGTTCTGAAGCACCCTCTGTGACCCAAGATATTTTGCTCTGGCTCTTTTCTGGCCCATGAGCATGCCCTTCCATCAGCCAAGGACAATCTAACTCCCTTTCTCACTGGGAACTTTCCTCAACCCAAACTAGCCTGATGCTCCCCCAGGGCTTCCAGAGATCCTAGCTGCTCCTCCTGACCATGCACAACATTGGTCTGCGCCTGAGTGTTGACAGTCCTGTCCCTCTCTTTTGGCTAAAGATCTTTTCTGTGCATGGAGCTCTGACAGCTAATAAGGCCTATGGAACATATGTGAGGATCATGGTTTCAAGCGCCCCAGATAAACGCGTTACCTTGTGATTCAGGGCAAGATGGAGAAGACATATCTCGGACTGTCTCAATGAATGCTGCTGTGAAACGCATACAGAATGTGTGGAATAACTGAAAAGGTAAAGATTTCAGAAAAGAAATACTAGAAGGACCAAAACAAATTTAGACATAGAAACTAATAATGGACCGAAAAACAAATGTTAGCATATTGGTAAAGATGACAGAATCTCAGGTCCTGCTTATCTGGTGGGGAGTTAGTGGGGTTCCCCCCCCCAGGACAGCTGACCTTGATTCAGCACAGACTGAAACCCAGACATTGGCAGTGGTTCAGAGATGGGCCCAGGAGAAACCTCTAGCCTGGTTTGAGAAACAGGAAAGAACTCTCTTAATACTTAGGAGGAATGGAGACATCTTATTTTCTTTTATTTTCTTTCCATCATTCTCTTAGGTTCTTGGACCCTAACTAACCTTGTGGCAGTTGGGGCAAAAGACCACACAAGAACTTGAAGTACAGGGCTGGAAAGATGTCTTAGCACTTAAAGCGCTTCTTTGCAAAGCCTGGGGACTCAGGTTTGTTTCTCCATGACCCATGTAAGCCAGATGCACAAGATGGCGCATGCATCCAGGGGCCCTGGAGTGCCCATTCTTTCTCTCCCTTCCTCTCTCTGTCTCTAATAAATGAAAATAAAGAGGCCGGGCATGGTGGTACACGCCTTTAACCCCAGTACTAGGGAGGCAGAGGTAGGTAGATCACCGTGAGTTTGAGGCCACCCTGAGACTACATAGTGAATTCCAGGTCAGCCTGAACTAGAGTGAGACCCTACCTCAAAACAAAACAACAACAACAACAACAAAATTTTTTTAAAAAGAACCTGGAATTCTGGGAGTGGTGGATCTTCTCTGGGAAGAGAGAAGCTGCAGTCCCAAGAAGATGGGCAAAAAAAAAAATCCCACACTTTGTCCCCTCATTTCCTCAATCTCTCTCTCTCTCCCACTCCTACTTTTCCCAGGATGCAGATACAGTTGTGGAGTCACACAGTAACGTAGTAAAGCAGGCTCATTAAAGCCCTTGCCTTCTGACCAAAGGACAAAAGATGTTGAGCTTCTGAGGACTAGAAAGTACCAGAGAGAGAGAGAGGGAAGATCAAGGAAAAGCAACCCTCTAAAAGAATGTCTGGGCTCACCCTTGAGACTTACAAAAATAGACCTAGTCCTAAATAACATACACCAACTTTAAGAACTGAGCTACAAAAGAAACCATTGCCCAGGTTCCAGACTGGCCACTGGCACAGGGTCAGATCCAAAGTGTTGGAAAACAGATCTGCTAGTGAGCCACAGCCCATAGAAGACTGGTTGGAACTTGTGACCTGAACTCAACCAGGTAACAAGACAAAATCCACTATAAAATTTAATAAGATTTAGAGACTTGTAGTCATCAAACTGTCCAGTGTACGACAAAAAGTTGCTGTGCACATAGTAAGAATGAGGAAACTCTCACCTTTGCACTCCCAATGAGGTGTGAATGCTGAGCTGACACCAAGTTTAAAACAGCTTTCATTGAAACACTTCAGCACATAAGAGCAAACAAGCTTGAGATGCATGAAAGGATAGAAGATTTCAAGAAAGAAACAGATGGTAGAAGGCGGAATCAGAAGCAAATTTTAGACATAAAAACTAATATTATTGGGCTGGAGAGATGGCTTAGCAGTTAAGGCGCTTGCCTGCAAAGCCAAAGGACCCAGGTTCGATTCCCTAGGACCCACGTTAGTCAGATGCACAAGGGGGCGCACACGTCTGGAGTTCGTCTGCAGTGGCTAGAGGCCCTGGTGTGCCCATTCTCTCCTTCTTTCTTTCTCAAATAAATAAATTAAATAAATTTTTTAAACTAATATTATTAAAGTAAGAGTATCACTGAATGGGCTCTGTAGTAGAATGGAGATGACAAAGAATTAATGCCAATGCAGGTCAGGAGAAGTGATACAAATCTGAGCTGGGTGTGATGGCACACACCTGTAATCCCAGCACTCAGGAGGCAGGGGACAGAAGGATCATAAGTTTGAGGCCAACCTGGACTACATAGCAAAACTTTGTGGAAGAGAACAAAACGAAAACAAAAAACGGGGCTGGGGAGACTGGCTCTGTGGTTAAAGCTGCTTGCTTGCAAAAGATTGCCAGCCAGGATTCAATTCCCCACTATCCACCTAAAGCCAGATGCACAAAGTAGCACATGCACCTGGAATTCATTTGGTGCACTTAGTCTCACTCACTCTCTCTCCTGTTAAATAACTAAGTCAGTGAATAAATAACAAAACAACAACAATAATAAGAAAGATGGCAGTGATTAAATCTAAACAACACAGAGAAGATTGAAAAATAAAGAACCTGTGAGAAAATACCCCCCAAAGCCCAACAATCTTGTCATGAGCACTCTAAGTAAGGAGGGAGCAGATGATGTATAGGAAAACTTGAAGGAAAATGGCTAAAAGTCCCCCAAATATGGAGAAAAATATAAACCTATGTATTCTAAGAACACCAAACAAACAAATCCCAAACAAAACCCATGCCTGGACATGTGCCCCTTTGTGCATTTGGCTATATGTGGGTACTGGAGAATCGAACCTGGGTCCTTTGCCTTTTCTGGCAAATGCCTTAACCACTAAGCCATCTTTCCAGCCCAAGAAAAATATTTAAAGCAGCCCAAGAACAACACATTCTTCTCACAGGGGTGTGCAGCCTTTCACCTTCTTTGAGCCGCATTGGATGGAAGAGAAGTGTCTTGGGCCACATAATCTAGGAGAATGTGATTCAAATTGCTACAGATCTCTCCAGAAGGGAATGGAACATTTTTACAGTGTTGGGAGAAAAGAGCTGCCAACACACAATTCTATATCCAGTGAAAATATCCTTCAAGAATAAAAATGGAATAATGACATTCTCAGGTGAGGGAACATGAGGAGGCCTCATTGTCACTAGCCCAGTTACCACAGAGGTCCTTGAGGTAGATGGAAAAGACACCCAAAGAAAGCTGGGATATCAGAAAGACAGAAAGGAAGAGCAACAGAAATAGTAAATCCCTGTTATTTGTTTGTTTTTGCATTGGGAATCAAACCTGAGGTCCTTTGCATGCTAGACAAATGCAACCATTTTCTTCCTAAAAAAATAAAAATCTTTATATATTTGCACACACGGTGTGTGTGTGCTCGTGCACGCGCATGCATGTGTGAGTGTGTGTGTATAAGTGTGTCATGGGTTCATGCCACTGCACATGAACACCAGACAATGGCTGGCTTGGGAATCAAACTCTGGTAAGCTTTGCCTTTAACCACTGAGTCATCTTCTCTGGCTCCCAAGTGCAACCATTTTCTTCTTTTTTTAAAAATATTTTATTTTATTTATTTATTTGAGAGAGATGGAAAGAGAGAGAGAGAGAGAGAGAGAGAGAATGGACACACCAGGGCCTCTAGCCACTGCAAACGAACACTAGATGCATGTGCCACCAGGTGCATCTGGTTTACATGGGATCTGGAGAATCAAACCTGGGTCCTTAGACTTTACTGGCAAGCACCTTAGCCACTAAGCCAGCTCTCCAGCCCAAGTACAACCGTTTTCTGAGTCCTTAACAATGTTTGCTGGTAAGGAAAATTCTGCTGTTTCCTAGTGAAGTTTTAATATATGTTGATGTAACAAATAAGAAAAATAAGAACCACAAAATGGAGGGCTGGGGAGATGGATCAGCAGCTAAACTCACTAGCTTGCAAAGCCTGCTGTCCTGGGTTCAATTTCCCACTACCCACATAAAGCCAGATGCACAAAGTGGCAAGAGGGCCCTGGTGTACCCATTCTCTTCCTTCCCCTCTCTCTCACTCACTCTCTCATTCACTCACTCAAAGAAATAAAAACACATATTAAAAGAGAACCATGACTTTGAAAAGTTAAATTTGTATGTTCTCTAGAATAAGCATTTTAAAATTATACAAAGAGGGACTGGAGAGATAGCTTAGCAATTAAGGCACTTGCATTTAAAGCCTTTATTTAAAAAATCTCTAGACCCAGTTCCTGCACACAGCATATAATATGTTATTAAATATTTTTAAAAGAAGAAATGAATTCAATATAACATTATCTAGAAGACACAACAGGAGAGAGTTCCCAATTATTATTTTTTAAATATTTTATTTATTTATTTGAGAGAGAGAGTAAGAAAATAGAAAGAGAGAATGGATGTGTCAGGGCCTCCAGGCACTGCAAACAAACTCCAGATGCATGCACTCCTTGTGGATCTGGCTTATGTGGGTCCTGGGGAATCGAACCAGGGTCCTTAGGCCTCACAGGCAAATGCCTTAATCGCTAAGCCACTTCCCCAGCCTGAATTCCCAATTATTTTACAGGACTGGCATTATCCTAAAACCAAAACTAGAAAAAAATGGGACAATAAAAACAGTGTCAAATAATATCTTTTGTGAGCAGATTTCAAAAATCCTCAGCAAAATATTAGCAACCATTCCACCACACATGAGAATACAAGTTGCTGCTCAGTGTTAGGGAAATACAAATTAAAGTCCTGCTGAGTTATCATTACATACCTACTAGAAGGTGAAAATGAAAAGTGCTGGTGGTATTTAGTGCTCACAATCCAAAGCCAGGACCAGAGAGATGGCTTCGTGGTTAAGGCACTTGCCGGCAAAGCCAAAGGACCCACATTTGAATCCCCAGTATTCACATAGGCCAGATACACAAGGTGGCCCATGCCTCTGGGGTTCGTTTGCAGAGGCTGGAGGCCCTGGTGCGCCCATTCTCTCTCTCTGTGTCTCTCTCTCTTTCCTTGCAAACAAGTAAATTAAAATATGTCTTAAAAGAATAATACCAAGCCGTTAGGCTGCTGCTTCCTTGCCAATAGGAATGGAGAATTTCATGGACACTACAAACCACTTGGCAGTTTCTCACAAAGCTAAACACATACTTAACATATGACCTAGCAATCCCTTGTGGACTGAAAATGTATGTCTACCCGAAACTTTGCACATGAATGTTTATAATGGTTCTGCTCATACAACCCAAGTGTCCTTTGGTGAGTGAATGGGTGAATAAACTGTGGTTCATTCCTACAGTGGGGCACTCAATTAGCAACAAAAAGGAATGAACTGTTGACACGTAAACAGCTTAGATAAATCATAAAGGTATTAATTATGCTAAGGGAAAGAAGTCACTCTCCAAAGTCCTGAATACTGTATGATTCCATTTCTATGAAGTTATCAAAAAGATATTACTAATGACAGAACAAATCAATGATTTCCAGGAGTGAGAGGGTGGTGAAGACACTGTTGTAACTTTTTCCCACCCAAATTTACGGACCCCTGAGTTAATAACTACTAACCACTTGCTGGGAAGGTATGAGGGCCTCAGGTTAAAAGTACTGCTGTATAATATATGCTGTGTAAAACTGGACTTTGTTTTGTTTTTCTTATTGTTCATCCTTTAGCCGAGTACAGTGGGCTGGCATGTAGTAGGCAATTTGATGCGTGAAAGAATAAATGAAGGGCTGGAGAGATGGCTCAGCAGTTAAGGCACTTGCCTGCAATACCCCACGACCAGAGTTCAATTCCTTAGTACCCCCCCATAAGCCAGATACACAAAGTGGCACATGCATCTGGGATTTGTTTGTAGTCATTGGAGGTCCTGGCATGCCAATTCTCTCTGTCTGTCTCTACTTGAAAATAAATAAAAATAGTTTTTTAAAAAAGAATGAATGTCTGGGAAGATGGCTGGTTTTTTTTTTTTTTTTTTTTTTTTTTTTTGAGGTAGGGTCTCACTCTAGCCCAGGCTGACCTGGAATTCACTATGGAGTCTCAGGGTGGCCTTGAACTCACGGCGATCCTCCTACCTCTGCCTCCCAAGTGCTGGTATTAAAGGCGTGCACCACCACGCCCAGCGATGGCTGTTTTTAAAGGCAGCTGTTTGCAAAATATGCCCGTCCATTTTTAATTCCCAAGTACCCATGTAAAGCCAGATGCACAAAGTGGCACATGCCTCTGAAGTTGGTTCGCAGTGCCAAGAAGTCCTGACATGCCCCATGCCCTCTCCCTCTTCCTAGTCTCTGCTCACAAATAAATCAAAATATCTTTTTAAAAAGAATAAGCAAAGGATGGCTTAGCGGTTAAGCGCTTGCCTGTGAAGCCTAAGGACCCCAGGTTGAGGCTCAATTCCCCAGGACCCAGGTTAGCCAGATACACAAGGGGGTGCATGCATCTGGAGCTCATTTGCAGTGGCTTGAGGCCCTGACTCGCCCATTTTCTCTCTCTCTCTCTCTCTCTCTCTCTCTCTCTCTCTGTCGCTCTCAAATAAATAAATAAAATAAACAAAAATATAAAAAAGAATAAACAAATAAACAAAGAAGGAAATGATTTAAACAAGAGGCTTCACAAGAGATGGATGCATTGTGTTTAAGGCAACTTCTTGACTAAGTTTTGGGCTGTGTTGTACCTGTACCACTTCTGAGCCATTTCTCCAGCTCTGTCCTATAGAGGGAACTCAGTTAAACACACAAGTCCTTTCTCCAAAATGATGCTACTAATGTTGCCCAAGATGGTAGGTAACTGTCCGTGAAGGACACATTGGAAGTGAGGTTTGAGATTCACTGGACTCCTGAACGGCAGAACTTGAGCGGGGTGGTGAGCATCCTTCAAGCTCTGCTGGGGACCTGGGGTTAAAGATTCTCAGTAAGAACACCCATGAGAGGCTCCAGGGGAGAATGTACAGCGCCCTGAAAACCAAAGCTGCTCTTAGAGCCAGAAGGCTTTTCTCATCCCCAGCCAAGAGGAGAGGCCAGAAGAAAACTTGGTCAGCAGAAGGTTCTGGAAAAGTTGTATGAACCAGTTGCTGTACTCTTAACTGCTTCTGCCATGTACCAGAAATCTTTCTGATGATTCCCAGAAGGGCTGTTTTCACATACCTAAATAAAACCGGGGGGGGGGGGGGGAAATGCTTTAATTCACGTAAAACAAAAACAAAAAAACAAACAAAAACAAAAAACAAAAATAGCATTAATTTATACACCAAATAAAGAAGAAAAACTGGGCTGGAGAGACAGTTTAGCAGTTAAGACGCTTGTCTGCCGAAGGCTAAGGACCCACCCAGGTTCCATTCCCCAGAACCCATGTAAGCCAGGGGCACATGAGGGTGCATGCGTTTGGACTTCAGTTGCAGTGTGGCTAGAAGCCCTAGTGCACCCATTCTCTCTCTCCCTCCAGATAGATAGATGGATGGATGGATGGATGGATGGATGGATGGATAGATAGATAGATAAAAATAATTTTCTAACAGAAAAACAAAAAGAAAAACCACTGCCAGTAGACTGAGGGGTGCCTTAAATGACAGTCTTGGATGCCACCTGGGTCAGTCTCCTTGGGTTCCTTTCAAATGAGCCTTCCTCTCTTCGCAGGCCTTTGGCAGGGAGGCGGATCTCTCCGGCGCAGAGAGCAGCTCGGATGGCTCAGCTCGCAGCTTCTCTCTTCTCCCTCCGCCTGTGGAATCATTCTTTAGTAAGATCCCACTTTGGTCCACCGGGCTGCTCGGCCTCTGCGCGCCTTGCCGGGTCATTCCGAAGCCGGATCGCCGTGAGGTCCTCGTTTCTCCACGGCAGTCCAGAAGGGATGACCATGTGGACAGATGTGGCCGAGGGGATCCGCTGGAGAGGCCCGGGTGGCCAGCATCACCAAGGCTGGTCAGCTAACGGTTTATGCTTGCGATGCACCCCCCCCCCCGTGCCAGTGGCATTGAGCCGAGGGCAAGTGGGCATCTTGTAGACTCAGCAGAAAGCACGGATTCTGGAACTGGCAACCTCAGGAGAGCATCTCGTGCTGGGGACATCCTGTTCGCTGGGGAATGTTCTAGGGCTACTGTGGTTCACCAGGTCAGTGACTCCCCTGCCCAAGGAGCTCATACTGAGCAGGAAAGACAGACAATGAAAGAAACAGAGTAATAATCGTGCTGTTCTGTGCCCAAGGCAGGAAATGAGCAGGAGGCTAGGATGGGGCCTCGGGGCGGAATGGGTACAGGGGACTTGCGCACATTTGTGATGATGACTCCTCTCAAATTCTCCCGATCCCACCTGAGCCAGCCTTTGCATTTTGGTCTCTGAGATAGAGAGAGGGACTGACAGCCCTCCGGATTTATCACCTGTCCCAAGATTGTTCAAAGCTGAAGAGCTTCCCGGGAGGCGGGGTTTTCTGGACGCCCAAGCTTCCTGACACTGTAGGTCACCCATAGGAGTTCACAAGACAGCTCAGTTGCTGTTACTGGTCAGGGTTCTCTAGAAAACAGATAGAATGGAAATATATTGCAAAGGGAATTGATTAGATTGGCCTGTACAACACCGTTTGGGTGGTCCAACAGGGCCTGGCTGCCTGATGGAGAGTCTGAGAATCCAGTAGCTTCTCCCTCAGCGAGGCTGGGTCTCTCAGCAGTCCTAACCTGGCACTGAAGGCCTGTAGGAATCCCAGAGAGCTGCTGGTCGTCAGTCTATGTTGGAAGGCTGATTAAGGTAAGTTCGTTTTTTAAATTTAGTTTTTCAAGCCCAGGCTGACCTGGAATTCACTATGTAGTCTCACGGTGGCCTTGAACTCACTGCGATTCTCCTACCTCTGCTTCCCGAGTGCTGGGATTAAAGGTGTGTGTGCCACCATGCCCAGCTCAAAAATATCTTCCTTCCTTCCTTCCTTCCTTCCTTCCTTCCTTCCTTCCTTCCTTCCTTCCTTCCTTCCTTCCTTCCTTCCTTCCTTCCTTCCTCTTCCTTCCTTCCTTCCTTCCTTCCTTCCTTCCTTCCTTCCTTCCTTCCTTCCTTCCTTCCTTCCTTCCTTCCTTCCTTTCTTTCTTTCTTTCTTTCTTTCTTTCTTTCTTTCTTTCTTTCTTTCTTTCTTTTTTTTAAGTGATTAAGCTAAGTTCCGATGTCAGCATCAGGGTAGCTGTGCTCACCAGCCAGGAGCCAGGCAGAAAGCAGAGCTTCTTCCTTAGATTTTTGTCCATGTAGGCTGCCATAGAAAGGGCTACCCACCTCAGTTAATCCTTCTGCAAAGCCCTTATGGACTTGCCCAAGATGTGTGTCTCTTAATTTGATTTCTGATCCAATCAGGTGGTAGTTGAGATTAACTGTCATGGTTGGTAAAGTGCTGGCCTTGCACATGTAAGAATCCAAGGTCAATCCCAAGGACCTATGTAAAAAGCGCCAGGCCCAGTAGCATGTGCTTGTGATCCCAGCACTGGAGAGGCTGAGACAGGAGCCCTGGGGCTCACTAGCCAGGCAGTTCAACCTGATTAGCAAGCTCCAGGCCATTGACCTACCCTGTTTCAAAAAAAAAAAAAAAAAAAAAAAAAAAAAAAAGGTGGATACCCTCTGTTGCAGTCAGGTTCACATTGCTGGTAGAAATCACCCAACCAAGAGAGCAGCTTTTGGGAAAAAGGGGTTTATTTTGGCTTACAGACTCCAGGGGAAGCTCCATGATGGCACAGGAAAATGATGGCAGGAGCACAGAGTGGACATCACCCCTGGCCAACATAAGGTGGACAATAGCAACAGGAGAGTGTGCCAAACACTGGCCAAGGGAAACTGGCTATAGCACCCATAAGCCCGCCTCCAATAATACACTGCCTCCAGGAGGAGTTAATTCCCAAATTTCCATCAGCTGGGAACCTAGCATCTGGAACACCTGTTTATGGGGGACACCTGGGTCAAACCACCACACTACCCCTATGCATATGTGCACATGTGCATGGCCCCCCACCACAAGTGAATGTGCGTACACGCATGCAGAAAGCAAAGCTGTGAATGAAGTCATAGTGCAGTTCCTGAATGTATTCGATTACTCAACACCACCCATTCAACTCTTGCTTTAAGTGTTTTGGTGGCTACAGTGATAGATCAAGGTGGCCTCGGGGACTGAGAGCTGTGCACAAACAGCTCAGTGTATTAAGGTATTGGCAGACAAGGTCATTCATCGAGGCTCCAGCCGGAGAAGGTAGGTGGTTGGTAAAGCCAAGATCAGTAAGGCAGGGGATGCTGCTTTCTGCAATTTTATTTTACTTTGGATGAACAGTATCAGCCAAGAGCTCTGAGGAAAAGTAATTTTCTTTGCCTTTGAAATAAATTAAAGGCAAAGACAACTCCATCCTTTTATGTGAGGAATCATTTTAGTAAAATGGCATGCCTTTTTGTTTCGTAACTAAAAGAAGAGCAGAACTCTGGGTCACAAATGCTTCTGTGTGTATTGGAAATACAGTTTTTTCCTGCTTTTTAAAACAATGAAATGTGTTTTCTCGATTTTTCTTTTCTTTCTAAGTGTGCAGTATGAAAATGTGGTGATCAGGTATGGAATGGCACTCTAGTGTAGATTGTGAAGGTTCTTGGCTTAAGAATTTTTATTTAGGGCTGGAGAGATGGTTCAGCAGTTAAGGTACTTGCCTGCAAAGCCTAAAGCCCCAGGCTTGATTCTCCAGCACCCACATAAAGCCAGATGCACAGGGTGGCACATGTGTCTGGAGTTTGTTTGCAGTGGCTAGTGGGCCTGACATACCCATTCTCTCTTTCTCTTTATCTGCCCCCTTCTCAATCTCTTTCTCAAACAAATTAATAAAATATCTAAAAATAATATTTATTTGTTGGCAGTACTCGGAATGGAACCCATGGCTTCACACATGCTAGGCAAGCACGTATCACTGAGCTACATCCCCATCCACCTTATGATTTTCAACTTTTCAATAGTATAAAAGTGATTTCTATCCAGTGTGAACTATACTTCAGAGTTTGAAATTTGATCACATCCCAGCTAATGGCTTGTGATGTGTCCCTCTCAGAATGATGAGAAGCTTCCAGTCAGATGCTGAGGAGCCTGTAATGATAGCTCCTTCCTCATCCAGTTAAGATTAGCTCAGTCCTTCAGACATCTTTCAGGCCAGTCTGTTTGTTTGTCTATGGAGCACATCGGTAGTGCATCCATACAACCTCCGTTTCTTTCATTTTTGGTTCAGTGATAAATAAATGGCATGAGCTAGCCAATAATTTAGTGTATAATGGGCTTTGTGCTATGTGGTTGTATGTGACAGAAGGCTAATATGCTTCCTACAAGGCTCGATGGACGGTATGTTCGATCCCTGCAGTCAGCCTGACTCAGGGGCTATGTGAATGATCCAGGCACCTTCTGTGACTATGCACTTCCTTCCCATTCTCCTTGACCCTTTGCATTTCATTTTCTTCTCTTATCTCACAAGCACATAAATCTGTCTTTAAGGACTAATTGTGTTGAATGTCATAGCTAATCTTAGAAGCATTATTATTTGAACCAGGCAATCGAACATAATGGAGTTTGGTGGATGACTTCAGAGGGGTTCTAGGTCCTTATGTCTCAAACATCCAGACCAAAGAACTACACAGAGGCACATGGATAGTAGCAGATGAAGGAAGAGTTCATGAAGAGATAATATTCTTCCAGAGAGGAGGAGACAGGCTGGAGCACAGAGAAACTTTGTCAGCTCGAACAGCCTGATGCACAGAGTTGGGGTTTTTATGTTACTAATGTGGACTTTTTGTCATTTGTATAGTACAGACTTTCTCCTTCTATGCATTATATGTAGTTCTACATACAATTTTATATATCTACATATAATTTTATATATTGCACATTTCATTAGCATCTTAACTCTGTGGCCACAGGTGTATATTTTAGTGTTATAATGAGTCACAGCACCTTTAAACACTTTGGAGTGTCTCTTTGGACTGCATCTATGGCCAAATATAGTCATCTTGGGCTGGGGGATTGCCAGACTTCCTCTTTGCCAACTTTTTTCATATGCTAATTTTACAAGCCTTTGGGCAAGGCCTCCTGGGACTCACTCTCTACCCCATTCTCCTGTTTAAAACTTCTTACATGGGCTGGAGAGATGGCTTAGTGGTTAAGCACTTGCCTGTGAAGCCTAAGGACCCCGGTTCGAGGCTCGGTTCCCCAGGTCCCACATTAGCCAGATGCACAAGGGGGCGTATGCGTCTGGAGTTCGTTTGCAGTGGCTGGAAGCCCTGGCTCGCCCATTCTCTCTCTCTCCCTCTATCTGTCTTTCTCTCTGTCTGTCACTCTCAAATAAATAAATAAATAATGAAAAAAAAAAAACTTACATGATCATTCCTGTTGTGAACTGAAGCTGTTGAAGGTTCTGCAGACTGACTGATGAGAATTTCTGTGATTGTGGAAAGTTGCTGCGTTGTTGCGGTAATTTGAACGTAAAATGTCTCCCGGGGCTCATATGTTTGAATACCTAGTCCTTGGCTGATGGTACTGTTTGAGAAGGCTATGGGGCTTGTAGGAGGGGCAAGTGGGAGCCCCACTTGCCAGTTAGCTCTCTTGCTACTTCCTCCCTGCTGATGTGGAGTTGTGACAGTGTGGTGCTGATTGTCTGCTCCTGCCATGCTTCCCCCACCACAACAGACTTCTCCTTGAGACTGTAAACCAAAAGCAAACCCCTTCCTTCCATGCACCGCTTCTGGTCAGGTATTTTGCTAGCACTGAGAAAGTTACAGATCCTAAGCCAAAATCACTGGACTATCTTTAGCCAGTTACCACTCACCTCTAGGTCTGGCCTAACTTCCCCCTAGCTATTAGAAAAAGCCTGTGAACTGCATGTACTTAGTAGACTATTAGCTTTCACCAACCCCAAAGCTAAGAAAGTCATCGGATAACCTTTGAGAACTACAGCAAAGTTTCCTCACTTAGCTATAACCTACCTAGCTGATGTCCGTTCTAATGTATTTGGTAAAGGTATTGAATTAGGACTTCCTTGTGCTCTGTGACTATAAAAGTCCATGGGGCAGTTGGGGAGAAGTCTCAGTGGATAAAAGTGCTTGCTCTGCAAGTGTGACAATCTGAGTTTAGATTCCCAGAGCCCATGTTATTTAAAAAAAAAAAAAAAAAAAAAGCCAAGAAGCAATGGTGAATGTCTGTAACCCCAGCCCTACAGGCAGATGGGAGGCAGAGACGGGAGAATTGCTGGAAGCTCACAGGCCAACCAGCCTGGCATGGGCAGCAGGGCAAAGACCTCGCCTCAAATAAGGTGGAAACAAGGACAGTCAGAGTGTCAGAGTCCCCAGACTAACGCCGGAAGTTGTCCTCTGACCTCCACAGGTGCACCATGGCACGTGCATGCTGATACTCTCACACACCAACACACACACAAAATGCAAGAAATTACAGTGGGCCATGTCATTTGGAGCAAACTAATCTGTGTCTCCAGGTCATGGCCGCTCATAGTCAACGAAAAATAAAGTACCTCTTATGCTCTTTGGAGTGATAATGCTATTTTGTGTTGACACTACAATTTGTTTTTTAAAATTATGGAAGTCGTCAAATGAAAATGAAAGCTTTAATTCTTTAATCTATCCCATACTTGTAGCTCACTTATGCCAAGAAAATAGAACATGGATGTGAGATTGTGTGTGTGTGTGTGTGTGTGTGTGTGTGTGTGTGTGTTTGGAGCCCTGGAAAAGAAAACCAGAAAATCTTAAAGTTATGTAAAATTTGGAATCAACATTTCAATTAGACATGCTTTACAGGCTGATATTATTTGAACATTGAATAGCTGATGTTTAAAATAGATTTCTCTTTCTTTCCAAAGAGTGGACAGGGGCCAGTAAGTGGCAAAAATAACCACATGCCTTTCTTGGACTTTTTCCTCTTACCCCAAAGGGGTTTCTTGTGTAGGAACCAACAATTCCTTGGATGAAAGCATTGCTTAGACTGGTCATTATTTTGAGATTTAGGGGCCTGCGGATTCTTGGCAGACTTCTTTTGTTTTTCTAGAGTAGTAGGCAAGTGACTGGACAAATAGCAAGAAAGCGGATCCATGTTGCTGGCTTCACACTCTGTGAACCTGCCAGCCAAGGTTGCTAGTCTCTCTGTCATGGGAGATGGTGTTCTGCTGACTACAATTGTGATGCCTGATCTTGGACTCTCAGAAAGCAGGAAGCCCTTTCCCCGTTTGCTTGGGGCTTGCTGGCCACTGTAGAAAGACCCAGGCAATATCTGCTTGTCACTAGCCAACACAGCCCACGGAGGGCTAAGAAAGAGCAGGGTTGCTTGTCGAGAGAGAACAATCATTCGATTGTCAGAGGTTCCTTCTGCACCCCTCATGTAAGCACTGGGTGGCTTCGAGCACAGTTGGAGGTACTGTGTGGAGGAGCCTTTGCTCCCGGCAATGTTTTCTCTGTGCTTTTTCTGCAGCTTCTTGAGTTGGAAAATTCCATCCTTTAGCAGTGGGATTGTATGTCACCACCACTGAAATCATAGAGTCCACTTAATGTGCTGCAAGCATGAGAAATAGCCAGAGAGAATGGGAGAAGATAGCATTCCCTTGTATAAAGAGAGGCTTGAACAAGGTCAGTGAACCAAAAAGTCCACAGGTCACAAACCCTCAGGGGGTCATAAAAATCTTCCTGAGTTTCCTATCTTTTGGAGCAAAACAAAACAAAACAAAACAAAAACCTTGCCTATTCAGATTCTGAAAAAAAATCAGTTTAAAAGTATTTAAAATTGGCCATGATAGTTATCTGAGAGGTTATTGAGCTAGCTTCTGTAGTTTTGTGTAGTTTTGAAAATTTGAATGATAGAATCTTTAAAAAGTAATTGTTTTCAGAGCCACGGAGCCTGTGTAGAATACGGAGGGTTGCTCAATTGAGCATGCTCAGATTTGATCTCAGTTTTTCTGTGAGTTGACACCAGAGATACTAACCATTGTAGTTTCAAATGGCCTTTATTCTTAGCCATGTAGTGTTTAGTCAATATCCTGAGTGGACCATTTATTTACAAAAGACCAAAAGCCTTAGCAACCCAGATGTGAGAATGCACGTTAATAATTCCATAAATGGCCTCATGATCATCTTCAGCTTATCTGAAGATAGCCTTTCCTCCATCACAGTCTGTGCCTCTGAGAAAATGACTTTGGATATCACAAACCCAGTGTTACAAAAAGAAAATGTAGCGACAGTTATGTCTAATTTTGATTTCCATTTATAGAGAGCAAATGGGTATAAAGAAGTAAATACAAATAGCAGTTGCTTGATATTTTAACCACAACATGTAAGAGTTTCAGACATGAGTTCAAGAAAGCAGGTTTTGGTGCTCCTGATCAATGGCAACCTGTCATTTAATCTGAGCACCAAAGAACTGTTACAAAACTGTTATGGATTCCTTCTTATATCAGGTGGCTTCAAAATGGTGGTCACAAAATTTGTTTAGACACTGTTTCCTAGCTTTTGTGGGCATTGGAAAGGTAGAAGTTTCTAGTAATGGGACCCATGGGCAAGGCTTAGAGGTTTAAGGCACACATTTCAGACATTCAATTTATTATTTTTTATTTATTTATTTGAGAGCGACAGACAGAGAGAAAGAGGTAGAGAGAGAGAGAGAGGAGAGTGGGTGCGCCAGGGCTTCTAGCCACTGCAAATGAACTCCAGAAGCGTGCGCCCCCTTGTGTATCTGGCTAACGTGGGTCCTGGGGAATCGAGCCTTGAACCAGGGTCCTTAAGCTTCATAGGCAAGCGCTTAACCACTAAGCCATCTCTCCAGCCCGACAGTCAGCATTTTTACTTGGGTCTTGGAGATCTGGATTCAGGTCCTCATGCTTGCGTGGCAGGAACTTTGTCCACTGAGCCATCTGCACAGCCCCCCTCCCCCACTTCTTGTACAAAAACCCAGTTGCTGTCTTCCCAGGAGGAACCCCAGGTCGTATACTGACATGTCACACTGGACCCAAGATGTGACTTTGGGGCTAGAGAGATGGCTTAGCAGTTAAGGGGCTTGGCTGCACCCAGGTTCGAATCCCCAGGGCCCACGTCAGCCAGATACGCAGGTGGTGCCTGTATCTGGAGTTCATTTGCAGCAGCTGGGGGCCCTGGCGTGCCCATTCTCCTTCTCCTTCACCCGCCTCTTTCCCTCTGTCTCTCTCAAATAAATAAATAAAATTTTAAAAATATGTGACTTTGAAGGTAAACTTTGCTCATGTTCTCTATGAATGGGACTCAAAGGGAAATTTGAAAGATGCTGAAATATGACCATGAGAATCGGCACATTTATAATAGAATTATTATACAACTGTGAGAATCAGCACAATTATAGTAGAATTATTAGACCCCAAGTCAGCTCCTTGCTGGTTCACAAGGATCTGACTCTCCCATGAAAATGGAAGATCCCTTAGCTTTGTAAAGCCTGAAGAACATCTCTGGATAAGTGAGATATGCATGAGGCACAAACGAAAAATCAATCAGCCAGGCATGGTGGCTCACGCCTTTAATCCCAGCACTCTCTCAGGAGGCAGAGGTAGGAGGATCGCAATGAGTTTGAGGCTACCATGAGACTATATAGTCCAGGTCAGCCTGGGCTAGACTGAGACCCTATCTTTAAGAAAAAAAAAAAAAAATCAAAGGAAACAGTTTCGCAATCACTCAGACAGCGACAAAGCCTGAGTCCTCTGTCTGTTTCTAGGTGATAGAATGATAGGGAGGCAGAGCTATTCCCAGGAAACTCAGCCTCTTTCTAGGGTCTGGCCCCTGCTTGCACATGAAGTCAGAGGTGAGCAGAGGAAAGCTGCAATTCCTCCATCTCTTGGGAGGGTGGGCTTTGGATAAGCCAGAAGAAAATCCACCTCTGCGAACCATTGGGTTCTGTAGGATCCCTGGATAAAATTGTCTTTTCTAATGGAGGGAGATCTAGTGATCTTGGGTCTCATACCAGATCTTGAGCAATCTGTCTCAACAGGCCTCCCAGACATTTCTCTCCCTTTCATAGTATTCTGTGTGTTACATGTCTCTGTCATATGGCTGAGGCTGGCTTGTGACTTGTCAGGCTGCCATGTGTTCATATGTTTCACGTAGTCTGTCTTTGCATGTAACTAGATCTGTGGCCATTTAGTGTTCTGATTTTAAAGTATGCACATGTTCATGGAGATATGTATATATGTATATATATATATATATATATATATACATATATATATATATGTATGTGTATATATATATATACGTTTAGCTTTTCTTTTTTTTAAAATTTTTATTAACATTTTCCATGATTATAAAATATATCCCATGGTAATTCCCTCCCTCCCCACCCCCACACTTTCCCATTTGAAATTCCATTCTCCATCATATTACCTCCCCATTACAATCATTGTAATTACATATATACAATATCAACCTATTAAGTATCCTCCTCCCTTCCTTTCTCTTCCCTTTATGTCTCCTTTTTAACTTACTGGCCTCTGCTACTAAGTATTTTCATTCTCACGCAGAAGCTCAGTCATCTGTAGCTAGTATCCACATATGAGAGAGAACATGTGGCGCTTGGCTTTCTGGGTCTGGGTTACCTCACTTAGTATAATACTTTCCAGGTTCATCCATTTTTCTGCAAATTTCATAACTTCATTTTTCTTTACCGCTGAGTAGAACTCCATTGTATAAATGTGCCACATCTTCATTATCCATTCATCTGTTGAGGGACATCTAGGCTGGTTCCATTTCCCAGCTATTATAAATTGAACAGCAATAAACATGGTTGAGCATGTACTTCTAAGGAAATGAGATGAGTCCTTTGGATATATGCCTAGTAGTGCTATAGCTGGGACGTTTAGCTTTTCAAGGTAGGGTCTCACTTTAGCCCAGGCTGACCTGGAATTCACTATGTAGTCTCAGGGTGGCCTCAAACTCACAGCAATCCTCCTACCTCTGCCTCCCGAGTACTGGAATTAAAGGTGTGCAACACCATGCCCAACTCATGGATATATTTTAAGGTGACTCTAAGTTGCTAAAAACAGGTTTACAATATATTTAAAATAATTCATCTCTGTGTCTTTGGTTTTATGCATATTCAGGCTTACTACAACAGTAGACATATTTGTAATTTGGATCTACTAAAAAAAACAACACATGACTGGGGCTGGAGAGATGGCTTAGCAGTTAAGGTACTTGCCTGCAAAGCCAAAGGTTCAATTCCCCAGGACCCACATAAGCCATATGCACAAAGTGGTGCATGCATCTGGAGTTCATTTACAGTGGCTGAAAGCCGTGGCACACCTATTCTTTCTCTCTATGTCTCTTTTGCTCCCTATTTCGATCTCTGT
Source organism: Jaculus jaculus (assembly GCF_020740685.1). Lineage (NCBI taxonomy): Eukaryota > Metazoa > Chordata > Mammalia > Rodentia > Dipodidae > Jaculus > Jaculus jaculus. The sequence goes on from NC_059106.1 coordinate 158,552,614, forward strand.
CTTAATAAAATAAAATAAACACATTAAAATTTTTAAAAATCACATTACTATTGATACATTTGCTTGTATTTATAACTTTAAGACACAATATACATGCTTTCTGTAAAGAAAAACTTTGTGAATTTTAATTTTAAAATGACGACAGTAATGATAACAATAAAAATAATACAGAAAGAGGCCACCCAATAAAAGAAGAAATAAAATTACAAATATAAATGTGTCCTCAGTCAGGAAGGTCAAAAGAAAAAGACATATTTTTAGATCAGAAAGGACTTTGTAAGGTAAGACATTGTTCTGAATGGAAACTGAGATATAAAAACTAGGAGGTTGGGGCTGGGGAGATGGCTCAGCAGTTAAGGTGCTTGCCTGCAAAGCCTAAGGACCCTGGTTGGATTTCCCAGTACCCATGTAAAGCCAGATGCACAAGATGTCAAATGCGTCTGGAGTTTGTCTGCAGTGGCTAGAGGGCCTGGCATGTGTGCTCTCTCTCTCTCACAAAATAAATAAGTAAAAATTAAAAATACTAGAAGGTTAAGTATGCTGTAAAAAATGTTATGACAGCTGATATTAAAAAAAAAAAAAAAAAGGCTGAAAGAGGCCGGGCGTGGTGGCGCACACCTTTAATCCCAGCACTTGGGAGGCAGAGGTAGGAGGATCACCATGAGTTCGAGCCACCCTGAGACTACATAGTGAATTCCAGGTCAGCCTGGGCTAGAATGAGACCCTACCTTGAAAAACAAACAAACAAACAAAAAAATGCTGAAAGACTTAAACTAATAAAGGTTTGAGATGCCTGTAGTAAAATGAGTCAATATAAGAAGTTTGGTTCCCTGTATTTTCTTTCTCTCCTCCTTCTTCCCTGTTACCATAAAGTCTTAGATCCAAGCACTGTCTGTTTGGGTCCTCCACTGCAAACCCTGAAATCTAACAAGGTTGACTCAAAGCATGTGTTCAAGCCAGGAGGGGGAGAATATATGCATTGGCTTCCTGTTGCCATGACAAAATGCCTGAGGCAATCAACTCAGTAAAGGAAAAGATTAATTTGGGCCCATGGTTTCTGACCATGGTTGGCACTTGGCTTTGTTGGTTTGGGCATGTGATGCCCAGTGCATGATGGGTGAATGGCAAAGGAGGCTGGGAGGCAGAGCAAGAGCAGAGAGGCTTCCAGCATATCCTTCCAAGGCACCCTCCCAATACGCTGGCTTCCTTCCATTAGACCTCACGTTTTATATTTTATTTTGACTTATTTATTTGAGAGAGAGAAAGAGGAAGATATATAGAGAGAATAGGTGCATAGGGTCTCTAGCCACAAACGAACTTCAGATACACACACCGCCTTGTGCATCTAGCTTATGTGGGTCCTGGGGAATAGAACCTGGGTCCTTTGGCTTTGGAGGCAAGCACCTTAACTGCTAAGCCGTCTCTCCAGCCCAGACCTCATCTTTTAAAGGTTCCACCACTTGAGGAAGGTTGGTGATCAAGCCTTTAACTGTTTAGTGCATGGGCCACTGGGGTCACTTCTGAACCATTTCATAAGGCCACCCATGGGCACTTTACTCATTCACAAATCAAAGGCTTCTAGCTATGTTTCCTGGGGTGGTGGGAATATTTCCTTCTGTTTTCCCATGCGTTGATTGACCATTTACTTCCTTTGCTTGTGTGTGTGTGTACACGTGCCCATGTGGCACCCCATGTGCTTGCCGGCAGTGGGATGCTCTTGCCTGAGATGACCCATTCTTACTTGAACCAGAGTCTCTTTATTGATCCTGAAACTTTTTGTTGTTGTTGTTTTTGTTTTTCCAGGCAGGGTCTCACTCTGGCCTAGACTGACCTGGAATTCACTATGTAGTCTCAGGGTGGCTCGAACTCATGGTGATCCTCCTACCTCTGCCTCCCAAGTGCTGGGATTAAAGGTGTGTGCCACCATGCCTGGCATCTTCTTTTTTTATTTTTTTAATGAACTCTAGCAATTCTTGGTTCTCTCCCCTACAGAACTAGGATTGCAGATATGCATGGCCACACCCAACTTTATATGGGCTCTAGGGATCGAACTTGACCAGTACCTCAGGCCTCTTCCAGCCCTTGCATTTGCACAGGGACTGCTATTAATGGCTGAGCCATCCCTCCAGCCCCATTTTCTACTTTTGTATCATAAAAATCATCAGAGCTGACAGCTGAGTGGTTGGATTTGGGGAAGCATGTTATCCTTAATGGAATTAATTAATTGAATAATATTCCTCGACAAGGTTCCATTATACCCAAGGGCCTGTGACTTAATTACTGATGTCATTTATCTCTCTATTTGCACCCCACCAACAAGCGACTTGCTTCTCATTAACATTAGGTCATCTTCCAAAAGGAAGAAAAGAGGCCAAAATATCAGCAAGGAGGGCGTAAAAAAAAGAAAAGAAAAAAAGTGATGTCTTTGTTCCCCGTCTCATGATCCTGGTAAATCCTAACAGCCTTTGCTAATTAGATGGGCAGCTTTAAGCAGCTGACTCCCATCCAACCTCAGAAAGAAACCCCACTGGGAGCATTTCCTTACCTTGGAAGGAACTAAAAGGATGTCTTTAAGGAAAAAAGGGGGATTCTCCCTCGATGGGGGAGGGCTATGCCTCGCTGTGGTGGCTGAGGGCCTCCTAATCAAGTCTGAGGTCACGGTTCTCAGGGCTCCAACTGTCCCCGGGAGATCAGAACCTAATTAACAAGGGAACAGGTGTGAAGAGGACCTGACTTGATCTGGCCAAATGAATTGCTGCGATTGGACTTAATGTTTGGTAAATGCAAACGGTGAATTAACTGGCCGAATACAGTTAATCCCCAGTCTCTCTCGGCCACTGTGTATATAAAACAGACTGGACTCCCACAGAACACAAACAAAGAGGCACTCTCAGCAAAGGTAGACATGTGCCCTTGCCTGGGAAAAGCTGGGGCATCAAGGCCTCACAGTGAGTGGCCCTGTGTCCTGATTGGACAGGGGGATAGCCCTGGTTTAGGTTTGCAGAAATCACAAAAGTGTTAATAGTTCCATTTCCTTTTCAAAAAGCACCTCAATACATTCAATTGGTTACTGTAGTTCATGCCAATTTTAAGCTGCCCCCCACCTTTTTTTCTTTACCAGAAGTGGGGTTGATTTCTCTCTTCTGGTAAAGATTCACATTACCTGTGAATATGGTCTCAGTTGGCCTTGAATTGGAAATAGGCCCTTTAGAGGTCATTTAACTGATAGGCCTTAATCCACCCTGACCAGAGGAAATGTGGACTGAAAGACTCGGAAAGAGCGCCACGGGCTGGGAGGGCCAAGATTGTGTAACACATTTAGGAACCAAGAGCACTAAAGAAAGCCAGCCATTCACTCAAATCCAGTGGAGAGGTCTGTATTCCCTCCGAGCCCTCAGATGGAACCAACCCTGCTTGTCACCTTGATCCCAGACTTCTGACCTCAGGAACTATGAGGCAAAAATGCCCCCACCCCCTGTGGTCTCTCACAGCAACCCTAGCTAATTTATCCAGGGTGGGGGGATGTTCCAGTAACATGCGAGTTATCTTTAGATTGTCCCATCCACAGTCCTGAGCCGCCCCAGAGGCCCTGGCTGATTTGAATGCAGGCTGGGGTGAGAAGCTGGTCAGCAGATGGACAAGAATTTCTCATCTCTCTGGTAACTTGTGCTTGGAAAGTGGGTGGTGCAGGCAGCCCTGGCACCTGGCTTCAGGGTGCCAGCACCCTGGTGAGAGGCAGCCTGAAGAGGCAACCTTGTGCTTGAGTAGCTCACACTTGCCTGTAACTTTCAGTGTCCCTGAAAAGAGAGGGGTTCGCCATGGGGAAGCACCTTAATCAGGGCTGAGAAACTACAGCTGGTCTGGGAAAGGTACAGCTCAGCTGCGACCTGATGAGCAAGGGTTACCTGGGTTTTAAAACAGTAGAAGAGGGCTGGAGAGATGGCTTAGTGGTTAAGCGCTTGCCTGTGAAGCCTAAGGACCCCGGTTCGAGGCTTGATTCCCCAGGACCCACGTTAGCCAGATGCACAAGGGACCACACGCGTCTGGAATTCGTTTGCAGTGGCTGGAGGTCCTGGCATGCCCATTCTCTCTCTCTCTCTCTCTCTCTCTCTCTCTCTCTCTCTGTTCCTCTCAAATAAATAAAAATAAAAAAAAAAATTAAAACAGTAGAAGGAAAGGGAAGAGTTTTGAGGGTTCTGGGGCAAGAGTGAGGAGCCGAGAGAGTGGCCCAGAGGCTGTTCTGCTTTCCAGTTCTCTCGGCCTCAGTCACCAATGTCTACGTACCACATGTTCAGTGACACTTCTGTGAACTTCCAAATAAGCACTGATGGCCCAGGAGGTGAGGGTCCAGCTGCCTCCTAAAACAAAGCCACCCATGCTATGGTGAGAGCTCAGGGCTGAGGAGGTCACCCTGAGGGGAAGGAAGAGCGAGATGTGGTGCCCCAAACTGGGCAGAGCCTTTGACCCCCTTCCCCGATCTCACTGGCCAATAGTCTTCATGTGGCTGGGTTTGAAGACGTCCTGAGTCCCATTCAACAGTGCTAGTTATTTCTAAGTGAATAATGTGATTTCTTATTTTCCTCAGGCAAAATTTGAGTTGCTGATCCTCTTCAGAGACACGGCAGGACATTTTGCAACCTCTTAAGGAGCATCATTTGTGGTGGCTTCTTGCCTCAGAGGATCTGGGCCACACATAGAGGACTTTGGATGCTATATCTAGGTCTTACTGTGGATGCCATCTTGACTTGACTTCAGATCTTCACCTTTTGGCCAGAGACTGAGGCAGCATAAACATCCTTAGGTGTAGTTTATATGGTGCATGTACACATGAGCACGTGTGTGTGTGTGTGTGTGTGTATTCTTTTTTTTCTTTATTGTTCCAAATTTTATCCTCATTTTGTTTTTTGAGGTAAGGTCTCTAGCCCAGGATGATCTGAAATGAAACTCATTCTGTAGTCCTTTCAACTCACAGCATTCCTCCTACCTCTGTCTCCCGAGTGCTGGGATTAAAGGGGGGCCACCACCTCGCCTAGCCTTCATTTTCTTTTTCATATCACACATATGCACCCTCATCATATTTACCCATTACCCTCTCCTATCCTTCTCCCCTACCACCAAACTTCTCCCTCCTCCCAACCAGCCTCCTTCTCAGTCCATGTCCTTCATCAAATGAAGTGATCCACCGTGGTAGTTTGCATGTAGGTCCCTCATTGACTCAGGTGTTTTATTGAGCTTGTAACTTGGGTCTCTAGCCACCTGTCTGGAGGAGATGTCACTAAGGGCAGATCCTGGGATCCAGCCTGGAGGAGTGTTTGGGGTGGATCTGATTGCAGCCAAAAGGTGTGTCCAGTTTGGATGTTCATCCCAGCAACGTGGGACTGACTATTGGCACCCACTTAGCTTAACCAGGGCTCCTTGCATGAGGAAGGTTGGGGGTGCTCCACTGGAGCATGGACAACTCACCCCTGGCCAACCACTGAAGAACACGACCCCCCTTCCCAGCAACCATCAACTGTCCACAGCACCGCAGGGGGGGTGAGACCCCATGAACTTGTTCCCTATCTGCAATGGAATGTCGGTGGACTTAACCCTGGGCAGGAAACTACAGCTACCGAGAGTCAGTGACCACAGCCATGGCTTTTCCTTATCTTCTGAACCCCCACACTCCCTCTGCCCCTTCTTCTCTGAACCCTGGAAACCCTCTGGTCTTATAATTTTTTTTAAAAAAAAATATATGTTATTTTTATTTATTTATTTGACAGAGAAAAAGAGGGAGAGAGAGAGAGAGAGAATGGGCACTCCAGGGCCTCCAGCCACTGCAAACAAACTCCAGACACATGCTCCACCTTGTGCATCTGGCTAACGTGGGTCCTGAGGAATCAAACCTGGGTCCTTTAGCTTTGCAGGTAAACGCCTTAACCACTAAGCCATCCCTTGGTCTTATATTTTTAAATGCGAGTTTGAGTATTTCCTAAGCTCAGTGTAGCTGAAAGGAGCAATGAACAGCGTGAATTTTCTAGGTGGATTTCCAGGTTAGATGTGAAAGTCACTGTGTCTCTTTTTCAGCTCACCTCTATGGAGTTTAATTATCTGTCTCTGGTGGGCCGGGAAAAAAGACTGTTGGTAAGATGAAACTGGGCTCTGATTTTGTGTGCAGGGCCCGTATTATGTAAGTGTACAGGTCTGCGTTTCAAAATGAATAAAAATAATAATTAAAGTTTCTGTAGGTTCCTTGTGTCCAAACCAAGTCTTGCAAAACCACCTTTGGATGAGCTGTATGTGTCTGCAAATCAGAAACATGTGGATTTAATTTCCTTTGAAATACACCAGGGGGAGAAGGGGCTGCTCCAGGACTTGGCAGCCAGCAGCTTAAGATTTGCCAAACCCTGAATATCTCACACTCTCTGGGAGCCCTCATGCTGCCCCCAGCAATATTATCTGGCCAGCCCAGCCACGGTTCTTGCTGTCCCATCTAAGTTTCCTCAGATATTATTAGATATTATGTGGTTCTGTGGGTTGGGTCCATTTTAGCTACTGAAGGATGCTTCCAACACCACCCACACACTAGAACAGGACTTTGGAAGAGGGTCTAATACTGCAGCAAACTTGCTTTCAAGACTATCTCCATGACCAACAGGCCATCTTTCAGCTTGCCGCTTCTCCGCGGTGGGAGAGAGTAGGGTGGAAAGTGAGGTCTGGGGAAAAGACCTTACACAGAAGTTGAGAGATTAGCATATGGAAAGAACCAATTGGAGGCCCAGGAAAGTGGCTTAGTGGGCAAGAGTGCTTACTGCAGAAGCATGAGGACCAGAGTTCAATCCCCGGCACCCATGTAAACAACAGCAACAACAAACACACAAACAACAACAAACCCCCCCTCCCTGGCCATGCCTACACTACAGATGTCTGTAATTCCAGCACTGAGGGGGATGGAGAAAGGAAGATCTCTGGGGTCTTGATCACAGTCTAGTGAGACAAATGGTGAGCTCTGGGCTCAGCGAGAGACTGTCTTAGGGAAATAAGGCAGAAGAGCAATGGAGGACGACTCCTGACATCCTCCTTTGTCTTACAGAGGAGCGTGCACAGATGTGTGCTTGTGCACACTGTACACACACACACACACACACACACACACGTACTATACAGGCACACATCAGGAACAAAAGGAAGAAAGAAAGAAAGAAAAAGAAAGAAAGGGAGAAAGGAAGGAAGGAAGGAAGCAAAGGAAGAAAGAAAGAAAAAAGAAAGGCAAATAGAGAAAGGAAGGAAGGAAGAAAAGAAAAGGAGGAAGGAAGGATAGAAGGAAGGAAGGAAGGGGAGAAAGCAATTAAGAAAAGACCATTTGGCAGAGAGGACATCTGGACACCTCCCTGGCCAAGATCAACATGGAACAGACCATGCATGGGCAAAGCCTGCGGTGTACTGTGGTAGTTACCTTCATATTGCTGGGACAAAAACACCTGATCAGTTTTTGAAGCTGATAGGAATAAAGGGTTTATTTTGTTTCATAGTCTTGAGGGGAAACTTCATCATAGCAGGAAAAGGGTGACAGAGCAGAGGGTGGACATCACTTCTTGCCATAGCATCTGGCAAAAAGCAGCAAGAGAGGACTGGGGTGATGGCTTAGCAGTTAAGCACTTGCCTGTGAAGCGTAAGGACCCCGGTTCGAAGCTCGATTCCTCAGGACCCATGTAAGCCAGATGCACAAGGTGGCGCATGCATCTGGAATTCGTTAGCAGTGGCTGGAGGCCCTGGCACTCCCATTCCCTCTCTCTCTCTCTTTCTATTGCTCTCAAATAAATAAATAAACAAACAACAACAACAACAAAAGCAGCAGGAAAGTGAGCTGAGCTCTGGCAAGGGGGAAGCTGGGCTACAGCACCTCAAAGCATGCCCCCAGCAATACACCTCTTCCTGCAAGGCCCTCTGCCTCCCAAGCTGTCAGCAGCTGAGGACCAAGCGCTCAATGCGTATGAGTTTGTGGGGACATCTGATTCAAACCACTACAAATGCAAATGTATCAGAAGGCTGGCGCTGTGCAAATGACTTATAAGGGTCACAACCCTGTAAGCACTGTGTCATTGAGCTTCTAATCTTCCTGCCAGCACTGGCCTACTTTCTCTCTTAGAAGTGCATTCTTTCTTAGCACACTGTTTCTGCTCCTATCCATGTGTCACTTAATTCTTTGTTCTGGGACATAAGTACCTAGAAATCCCAGTGGGTGCCCACCAGACTCCAACATCCACCAGTAACATCGCCTTGAAAATTCTGGGGCTTGCCACCCTCCTTAATTATGCAAATGAGTTCTGTATAGCGCATCTTTTTCTATGTGTTTATAAAATCTCACCTTCTTTGCTGGCTGGTATCAAGTCCAAGGCTCTGCAGTGCACTTTGTGTAGCCAGCCCAACCCCGCCTTAGAGCTCAGGAACGACTGTTCCCTACCCTGACATCTTCCAGCGTCCACTCTGGCGGGACTGGGGACACAGCTAAGCTTTTCAACATTCAAGACATGTCCTGTGTTTAAGTAGTGTTGTTCCGTGGAAACGAATGGAAAATTTGGCAAAGCAATGTTCATATATCACCCACGGCTCTTCTCAAACAGTCTAGAATCCAGAAGAAGGCTGGTCTTCTGCTGCTGCTCATAAGGAGTAAAGGGAATGATATTTTGGGCTTCAGCAACTGCAACCTTGGCACATAATCTTCCTATCTTCTTCTGTTCTCCACCTTCTCACCTTGGAATTGTGCGTGTGTGCGCATGTGTGTGTGCAATGCCTGCGCACCTATGTTTCTATGTCTGCGGAAACTGGATGTAGGAATAGTATTTGCCTCTGGGTAAGCATTGCCTCTTGAGGTGTGGAACCCCAGTCACACATCTAACTCTGCTTCTCGGTAGCTAACAAGCCAGCCGTAAGAGAGGAAGGATGGGGACTGATGCTGGAAAGATGGAGAGGCAGGTGGGACTGGGTACCCACAAGGAGCAGGAGGGAGTCTTAGCTTTAATGACTGAAGTAAAGCAAGTTCCCACCCAAATGGGGGCCTTGCTGGAGGAGGTGTGTTGTTAAGGGTGAGCTTTGAGGTGCTGTAGCCCAGAAAGAGGCTCCTGACTAGTGGATGGGATGTTCTCTTCCTTTTTTTTTTTTTTGGTTTTTCAAGGTAAGGTCTCACTCTGGTCCAGGCTGACCTGGAATTCACTATGTAGTCTCAGGGTGGCCTCGAACTCTTGGTGATCTTCCTACCTCTGCCTCGCGAGTGCTGGGATTAAAGGCGTGCACCACCACGCCGGGCTGTTCTCTTCCTTTATAAGAGGGCGTTTGGAATAGACACATGATACTCATGGGCACAGTGTGAAGTCCCTACACGTGTGTACACACAGGGTCCTCATCCTTTTTGAGAGAGAGAGAATTGGCGCACAGAGCCTTAACCCCTGCAGATGAACTCCAGATGCGAACGCCACCTTTTGCCCATGTATGACCTTGCCCGTGTGTCATTTTGTGTGTCTGGCTTACACGTGATCTGGAAGTTGGACATGGGTCCTTGGGCTTCACAGGCAAGCACCTTAACCGCCAAGCCATCTCTCCAGCCTGGTCCTCATCGTTGGTATGCAGACCTCCAGCTTTTCTGACCACC